>NC_084845.1:55012703-56262703 GCF_033115175.1 Lepus europaeus
CTAGGTGCCATTTGTTAGAAGTTGTTCACTTCACGTGGCCAGAGCTGGCTGCAGTAGGCCACAGGGAGTAGTCCATGTTTCAGGTGGCCTGGGTCCAGCCTCGAATGAGGGTGTGGTTTTTTGTTTTTTTGTTTTGTTTTTTTAATATTTATTTGAAAGAGAGAGAGAGGGAGGAAGGAAGGAAAGAGATCTTCTTCAATCCCTGGTTCACCCCCAAAATGGCCACAACGACCCTGAGCCAGGCCAAAGCCAGGAGCCAGAAGCTTCATTCAGGTCTCCCATGGGAGTGCAGGGGCCTAAGCACTTGGACCACCCTCTGCTGCTTTCCCAGGCACAATAGCAGGTAAATGGATCGGAAGTGGAGCAGCCAGGACTTGGACCGGTGCCCGTATGGGATGCCAGTGCTGTGGACAGCGGCTTACCCTCCTGCGCCACAGCGCCAGTCCCAGGGATGTGCTTCTAAGAAGGGGAAATGGTGCATGAGTGCCAGCCACAGTCCCTGCCAGGCACTCGCAGGCAGGTCCCAGCCGCTGACCAGGGCACAGCCGGGGAGTCCCGGAAGTGGGTAAGGCTGGAATTGGAGCTGGGAAAGAAAGGAACCCACTGACTCCTCCTCCTCCCCAGGCACCCCTGTCATGCAGGTGACGGCCACAGATGAGGACGACGCCATCAACACCTACAACGGGGTGGTTGCTTACTTCATGCACAGCCAAGAGCCCAAGGACCCCCACGACCGCATGTTCACCATCCACCGCAGCACCGGCACCATCAGTGTCGTCTCCAGTGGCCTGGACCGGGAGGTGAGGGCCCCTTTGGGAAGCTGCTGCCTGCCCAGGCTCCTGTCCCTGCTCCCACAGCCCAGGGCCGAACAGTGACCGCCCCCCCCCCCCATCGCCCCGGCAGCTGGGACGTCGGCCGCTACATCCACAGGCTGCCGTCCTACAGCTCCCTTGGGCTGGTGGCCCGCTGCCAGCGATCTCATTCACTCTCCTCCGGGGCCGAGCAGGCAGCTGGAAAATGCAGACTTTTGATATCTTCTGTAGGTTTTCTCATTTCCTCTCGGCACGGCTCACTTCATGTGTGCGTCTCTCAGATTCGTCCCTTGTGTGCCACAAAGCCGTATAGGCTCCGTGGACCCTGGAGTCGCCTCCTGTTTCCTAATTCATATCTTTGCCCCACAGCCTGCTCACAACTCCCAGGCCAGAGCAGCCAAGGGACAGGGCCACCCCAGAAGCATCGTGTGGCCCTGTGGGTCGCCTCCCCCGACCCCTCGCTCCACTTCCTTCCTGGGTGGGTGAGCTATGAGTCAAGGGCTCAGGTGGACACGGAGACAGAGAGACACCCGCCCTCCCTCCCACACACCCCGGGGCCATCCATCCCCATGGCTGAACTCACCAGGGACCTGCCCTCTGCGTGCTTTCTCCCCTAGAAAGTCCCTGAGTACAGGCTGACCATCCAGGCCACGGACATGGATGGGGACGGCTCCGCCACCACGGCCATGGCCATCGTGGAGATTCTCGACGCCAACGACAACGCCCCCATGTTTGACCCCGAGAAGGTAACGCCTGTTTCCCGCGCTAGATGGTGAAGGACCAAAGTCTTCCCTTTCTCGGGGAACTCTGTCATCAGCCCCGTGACCTTGGGCAGCCCGCCTTTCCTCCCTGTGCCCTGGTCTGTGAGCCCGAGCCCGCCATCCCCGCTGGGCTGTCCTGTTTCACGTGACGTCATCTTGGGCACAGCTGCTGGTGGAGAGCCGGGCACGGACCTCTGTGTTGAAATGAGACCTCACTGGCCCGGGCCTTGCACCTGCCTGCCCTCCCCAGTCAGTGTTTCTACACCTCCAGTGACCAAGGACTCGGTGCCAGCCCGAGCGGGACCTCCATTCCGTCTTTAGACATTCGGGCTGCTGAACGTTATCGAATCCTGATTAAAAACCTGTCCTTGGGGAGGGTGTCTGGCCTAGTAGGGAAGATGCCCGCAACCCACGTCAGAGTCCAGGCCCAAGTCAGGTCCCTCCCAGTGCAGACCTCGGGAGGCAGTAGTGATGGCTCAGGTGGTTGGGCCCCTGCCACACCCTGGATTGAGTTCCCAGCTCCTGGCTTCCACTTGTCCCAGCCCTCTTTCTCTACGTCTCAAAGGGGAAAGAAAAAAAATAGGATAAAATGTGTTAAGGAAGCTGATTTCCTAGTCCTTGCCACCTGCCCAAGAACCTCCCCAGAGCTCCTGGTCAGCGCCCCAGTGTTGTCAGGCGCCTTGTCCCTCTCGTCTCCTTCTTTACGGCTTTCTGGCCGCAGCTGGGTGGGTGGCTGCACGTACCTGGGGCTTGGGAACCCAGACCTGTGATTCCTGGAGCACCTGCACCCTGGGGGAGGGAAAGCCGGCCCACGGTCGGAATCCTCCCAGCTGTTTTGTTGACACCTGCAACGCTGCTGAGGAGGTTGGTGGTCCAGGAAGGGGCGGAGGGCACGGGCCCTCCGGAAACTGGATGGAGGACTCACGGCTGCCGTGGAGCGGGCCGGCCTGTCGGGGACGGCCACCACCCGCCCTCACTGTGCTGTGCTTCCCACGCTGACAGTATGAGGCCCGGGTGCCTGAGAACGCCGTGGGCCAGGAGATACAGCGGCTGACAGTCACTGATCTGGACGGCCCCGACTCGCCAGCGTGGCGCGCTACCTACCGCATCGTGGGAGGCGACGACGGGGACCGTTTTACCATCACCACCGACCCCGAGAGCAACCAGGGCATCCTGACAACCAAGAGGGTGAGTGCATCTGGTCACCCCGGGGACTTCCAGCTTTTCAGCTCCTCCCAGCTGCCTCCCAGCCCAGGGGGCAGCGCTGGCCTGAGGCCGCTTACCCGGGGTTGCACCAGGCCCTTGTGTTGGGGAATCCCTTGTTCCCCATCAGACAGCTCAGACTCGCTGTTGTAACTGAGGACCTGCTGGTGCTCTGAGGCCCTGACCCCAGTGTCCAGGGCCGGCCCCAGGGGCTCCTCCCTAGGGGTCTTGGTTTTATTGGAATCTTTGCTGATTTTGTGTTTACTCCCTAAAGCCTACATAGGTGTCTGGATAGTAAAATGTTCTAGTTCCTTAAGTGTTAGACATAACTTGCCCCTTAAAACATCTTGTTTCTTTCAGCATTTGCAATTTTTTGTTCTTATTGGAATATAGCATAGGGTCAAAAAAGCCTTTGAATCCAGTTGATGCTTTAAGAAGACAGGCCTGGGCCAGCGCCATGGCTCACTAGGCTAATCCTCCGCCTGCAGCGCCGGCACACCGGGTTCTAGTCCCGGTTGGGGCACCAGTTCTGTCCCGGTTGCTCCTCTTCCAGTCCAGCTCTCTGCTGTGGCCTGGGAAGGCAGTGGAGGATGGCCCAGGTCCTTGGGCCCTGCACCTGCATGGGAGACCAGGAGGAAGCACCTGGCTCCTGGCTTTGGCCACTTGTGGGGTAAACCAACGGAAAAAGGAAGACCTTTCACTCTGTCTCTCTCTCTCACTGTCTAACTCTGTCTGTCTTAAATAAGACAGGCCTGGGGCTGGCACTGTGGCACAGCAGGTTAAGCTGTCACTTGTGATGCTGCCATCCCATATCAGAGCACCAGATTGAGTCCTGGCTACTGTTTCTGATCCAGCTTCCTGCCAATGTGCCTGGGAAGTGAATGGAAGATATCTCTCTTTCTCTCTCTCTCTCTCTCTCTCTCTCTCTGTCACTCTCTCTCTCTCATTCTGCCTTTCAAATAAATAAATCTTAAAACAGTCCTGATCTCTCCTTGATTTCTTTTACTCACAGTATAGTAGGAAGGATGGCCTGATTTAAAAAGTAGATTTGCTGTTGGTGTTTTTTAATATTCATTTATTTATTTGAGAGGCAGAGTTACAGAGAGAGAGAGGCAGAGGCACAGAGAGAGAGAGAGTTCTTCCATCCACTGGTTCACTCCTCAGATGGCTGTGACGGCCAGGGCTGGGCCAGGCTGGAACCAGGAGCCAGGAGCTCCATCCAGATCCCTCTGTGGGTGCAGGGGCCCCAGCACTTGGGCCATCCTCTGCTGCTCTCCGCAAGTGCATTAGGAGGGAGTGGAATCAGAAGTGAAGCAGCCGGCACTCAAACCAGCGCCCATATGGGATGCCAGAGCTGCAGGTGGTAGCTTCACCTGCTGCACCACAGCCCCAAAAAGCAGAATTTTATATAGTACTTTATGGCCGGGGGCTGGTGCTGTGGCACAGTGGGTTAACCCCTGGCCTGAAGCACCGGCATCCACTGTGAACGCCGGTTTGATACCCATCCAGTTGCTCCACTTCTGATCCAGCTCTCTGCTATGGCCTGGGAAAGCAGCAGAAGATGGCCCAAGTCTTTGGGCCCCTGTATCCACATGGGAGACCTGGAGGAAGCTCCTGGCTCCTGGCTTCTGATCAGCACAGCTCCAGGTGTTGCGGTCATCTGCAGGGTTAACCAGAGGACGGAAGACCTCTCTCTCTGCCTCTCCTTCTTTCTCTGTGTAACTCAGACTTTCAAATAAATAAATAAATCTTAAAAAAAAAATTCTTTATGGCCTATTTCAGATTCACTGTCTCCTTTTTTTGTAAGAAATACAAATACTTTTTTAAAAAAGATTTCTTTATTTATTTGAAAGGCAGAGTTACAGAGAGGCAGAGAGAGATCTTCTATCTATTGGTTCACTTCCCAAAAGGCCTCAACAGTTGGAGCTAGGCCAATTCAAAGCTAGGAGCCAGGAGTTTCTTCTGGGTCTCCCACTTGGGTGCAGGGAGGGGTCCAAGCACTTGGGCCATCTTCCACTGCTTTCCCAGGCCATTAGCAGGGAGCTGGATGGGAAGTGGAACAGCTGGGACTCGAACTGGTGCCCATATGGGAAGCTGGCTCTGCAGGCAGCAACTTTTCCCGCTGTGCCACAGCACTGGCTCCATAAAAAACACTTTGTGATGCCCCTTTTACATTGTGCAATGAAGCTCACTTATACTATAGCTTACCTAACTCAAAGCTTCTAGAAAAATAGAATGCCCAACTGTGAGAAAAGTAAAGAAAAAGGGAAAACTTACGGGCGGAGTTACAGATAAAAAATATTTCCATATGTAAGCCTCAGGGCGCAGCTACCCTAGAAAACCTGATGAGGGGTTGGTGAGTTGCATCTGTTTGTAGAACCATCCAGAAGCAGTGGATGCCGCACGTTGCCCTGGTGACTTGTGCAGTATTGATGTCCTTTCACTCTTGAGAAAGTCCTGCACAAAGTAAATGAGCACCCTTAGCAGCTGCAATCCCAGGAAAGGCAGTGTATATTAGAACCAGACCAGGAACTCGGGTTCATGTGTAAAACATGTTGCAGACCAATGATAAACATGTCTTCCACACTCCTGAACGCTTCCAAGGGGACACTCACAAGGTGCATGGGCTGTGGAGTCTCTTCTTTGTGTCCACAACATTGCGGGACATGGCATCCCTGCCCCACCTGTAGATGCCGGTGGCACCCCAAGTTCTGACAACTAGAAATGCCTCCATGTTTCCAAAGCACCCCCAGGGGACATCAGCACCCCGCTGGGACCTGAATTTTAGACCTGACTAAGCCAGTTGCCTTTGGGGTGTTCTGAGAGGCCCCAGTAGATGTGCACGCAGGGACCAGAGGGGGCTCTGGGCAGGATTCCTGTCCCTGGGGGCCCCGAACCCCTCGCACCAGGCCCTTCCCTCCTGGCACCCTCAGCACCCCATGGGGCCTCCTCACCCAATAGTGGTTCAGCCTCTTCTTCCTCTTCCCCTCCCAGGGCTTGGATTTTGAGACCAAAGCCCAGCACACCTTGTATGTGGAAGTGACCAACGAGGTTCCGTTCGTGGTGAGGCTCCCAACCTCCACGGCCACTGTAGTGGTCCACGTAGAGGACGTGAACGAGGCCCCCGTGTTTGTCCCGCCTTCCAAAGTCATCGACGTCCAGGAGGGCATCTCTGTCGGGGAGACCGTCTGCGTCTACACCGCACAGGACCCCGACAAGGAGGACCAGAAGATCAGGTACTCGGAGCTGGGCTCCGCCAGCCAAATGCACAGGTGCGCTTGGGTGGGTGGTTCTCTGTACCGTCAGGGTTGGTCAGTGTTCTGACAGTCACCCTGCCCAGGACCCAGCCTTCCTACGCTTCCGGAGACAGGAGACCCCGAGGAGGGGCCCGGAGGGCAGATGTTTCTTCTCTCACGGCCCCCGCTGGGCCCCCCACCTGCTGCTGGAGTCCATCTGCCGGTCGGCATGAGTGAGGAGGCTTTGAGTGATGACAGCTGAACTCTAAGTGTTCTGAACATGGTTCTCGCCTTTCCCTGCGCAGCTACCACATCCTGAGGGACCCAGCAGGGTGGCTGGCGATGGACGCGGACAGTGGGCAGGTCACGGCCGCAGGCGTCTTAGACCGCGAGGATGAGCGGTTCGTGAGGAACAACATCTACGAAGTCACGGTCTTGGCCACGGACGACGGTGAGAGCCTCCTTCCAGCCCTCCACAAGGGTCATCCTTGGTTCTCGGTCCTGCACACAGCTCTTCCCTCTGTAGCGGGGGGGTTCTGGGGTGGGGGATGGAGAGGGCACCAGCACACCACTCAGCACAGCCATGGGGCCTTTTGGAAAGACTGGTCCTTGGGTTCCCAGCCAGGAGTCCAGTTTCCTAAAAACCCACGAGTTGGGAGAGATCCTGAAGACTGGCTTCAGCCTAAGCTTTAGGTTCCTTGAGACCTAGATTAGCCTGACAGTTTCCCCTTGTGCTTGATTGATAGGCACACAGGGGTGGGGGGTAGTTCTGATGTAACCTTCTCTGTCTGACACATAGGGAGCCCAGGGCTGCACGAAGGGGAGAGAGGTTACAACAGGGCTAGGAAGGGAAGCTTCCCTGAAGCCGATCAGCAAACACCAGACTGGTCCTGAGATGCCCAAGAGGTTTCACTTTGCGATGGATTAAAGTGGCTATCTGGATGAAGTGGCTCAGTTGTGCTGTGATTGGCTAGTAATGTCTGCTGTGGACACAGAGTAGAATGATGGTGTGATTATCATGCATTTGCCATCACCATCTTGACCCATAGTGAAGCTAGGGCATGGAGGGACTTCAGAGGTCAGAGCTGGGTGGTAATCAGGTCATAAGAGAGCTTGAAATTGATTTATCTACCAGTGAGGGCAAATGCTGAAAATAAATCATGTGTGTAATTATAACAGGGAGCCCTCCCACCACTGGCACTGGGACTCTCCTGCTAACACTTACCGACGTCAACGACCATGGCCCAGTCCCTGAGCCCCATCAGATCACCATCTGCAACCAAAGCCCTGTACCCCAAGTACTGAACATCACGGACAAGGACCTGTCCCCCCACTCCTCCCCTTTCCAGGCCCGGCTCAGTCATGACTCGGACATCTACTGGACAGCAGAGGTCCATGAGAAAGGTAACTGGGTGGTGGGAGCAGGTGGGCACCATGCTGGTTCCTGTCCCAGCTGCTGCTCCACTTCCAGTCCAGCTCCCTACTGACGTGCCTGGGAAAAAGGAGCGGAAGATGGCCCAAGGGCTTGGGCCCCTGCCACCCATATAGGAGACCCAGATGAAGCTCCTGGCTCCAGGCTTTGGCCTGAGCCAATGCTGGCCATTGCAGCCATCTGGGGAGTGAACCAGCAGATGGAAGATATATATATCTCTCTCTGTCTCTCTCTCCCTCTCTAACTCTGACTTTCAAGGTGAATAAGTCGTGTGTGCGTGTGTATGTACATAGGATTATTTTGAGCTGGATTGGAAGAGGAGCAACCGGCACAGAATCCGGCGCCCCGACCGGAACTAGAGTCCGGGGTGCCAGCACTGCAAGTGGAGGATTAGCCTATTGAGCTGCGGTGCTGGCCCATAGAGTTATTTTGAAAGGCAGAGTGATGGAAAGAGAGCTGGTTTGCTCTCCAAAGCCCCTACCAGACTGAAGCCAGGAGTCAGGAACTCTGTCCCGGTCTCCCATGTGGGCGGCAGGGCCCTAAGTACTTGGGCCTTCATCTGCTGCCTCCCAGACACGTGAGCAGGAAGCAGAAGCAGAAGCACAGGCGTGGGACCCGACCCCAGGCACTCTGACGTGGGATGCAGGCACCCCAAGCAGTGGCACCCAGTACCCACCCAGCACCAGAATCGTAACCCAGGCCATCATATTTATGAGATGCTCTGCTGGCTACCATGTGGGGAGCCTGGTGATACACAAGATGCTGCTTCTCTTTTCCCTTATTTGCTGTTTCTACCAGGCTCTGCGGTTGGTATTTTGATCCCTATTTACAGATGAAGATGAGACCTGGGGTGGTTAAGGAGCAGCCCAAGGGCACAGGGTAGTAAAATGGTGGGAGCTAACGCCAGGCTTTGACTCCAGAGGCGCTGGCAGCCCTGCACCACCCCTTCCTTGGCTGCCTCTTTCCTGCCAGCCAGCTCAGAGCGGCTCCGCCTTCAGGGGTTGCTCCGTTGTTGTGAGGCCTGGGGAGGGGGCAGCGAGGCCTCCCCCTGCTCCTGTGGCTTTGCGTCCAGAAGCCACAGGACTCGGGAGAGCTGTTCCAGACACCCCTGTCGTCTCCTTTGTATTTATTCATTTTTGCTTATTTGGAAGAGAGACAGACGTAGACCAACAGACAGAGTGCTTCCATCTGCTGGTTCATTCCTCAAATGCCTACAGCAGCCGGAGCTGAGCCAGGCTGAAGCCAAGAGCCAGACACTCCATCTGGGTCCCCCATGTGCGTGGCAGGGGCCCCAGTATTTGGGCCAGCACCTGCCGCCTCCCATGGTTCTCATTAGCAGGAAGCTTGAATTGGAAACAGAGCTGGGCTCAAACCCAGGCTCTCCAACAGGGATGCTGGCATCCCAAGGGACAGCTTCACTGTGGTGCGAAATGCCCGCCCATCTTGATTTCACGATGCCCCGAGATGTGGGTGTGGATTCCCAGGGCCTTCCCTTCAGGGAGTCCTTGTTGGTCTCCTGTCACCCCCTTGTGGCCTAGAAGCCATTTTCCCCCCTCCTTGAAGGTATCCTGTGTAAGAGCCCCGAATCAGGGCCACGGTGCGTTCGTTCAAGGCCTGCTCCCTCCCGCTCCCATTCACTACTGACCGCAGGATGGGGTCGCTGCTTGTCCCCACTGTGACGATGAAGCCAGTGAGTACAGGCAGAGCGTCAGGCTGGGCTGCCGGTGCTCAGTCCCTGCGGGTGGCCTCTGTCCACACCGGCGCTTCCCAGGCCCCTTCCCCCACGGCATGGCGGTGCTGACGTGTGCTGCTAGGTTTTAACGTCGCTTTTCTGCTAGCCCCTGGCCCTGCTCTCAGGGAAATGAATCCACGCCTCGCCTCCGTGCCCGCAGCCCAGTTGCAGCCGCTCTAGGCCTCACCTTCTGCTTTTGTGAAAAGGGCTTGATAGCAGAATGTGGGATTCGCCACCAGAAGCAGAGGGAAAGGGGCGGCCCAGAGCTCCGCCCCCTGGCTTTCAGAGCCAGAGGAGCCCAGTGAGAGAGCGGACGCTTGGAGAACGGCTGGAGCTCAGCGCTGTACTAGGCCGGCCCCCGAGGGGATGGAGTTAGAGAGGCCGTGATGGGTGGTTGGAGGATGCTGCTGGCATCTGATGGCAGAGCCCTGCAGTACCTGGGAAATCCCACATGGTCTACTCAGGCCCAGGGGAACCTGAAGGCCTTTCGTCAAGGAGGCCGGCCTGCAGCCCCTCCTACTGCTCCGACCACCTGTAGCCTCCCCTGGGAGGGGCCTGTGGCGCTGGCTGTGCCCATGATGGGCCTGCTGCCCGCCCCAGGTCTCTGAACCAGTCAGTCCAGCGCCCAGCACAGCCTCACTCTGGCATTCCTGGCCTCGACGCGGTCACTAACGCGGCGGTAACAGGTCAGCATGCAGCCGATCTGCTAACACCATCACTTACATATACGAGTCACGTGTGTTTGGGGGAAGGCATTTGGCCTAGGATGAAGACACTGGGACTGACACTGCCTCCAGCTCATGGCTACAGCTTTCTGCTGATACCGCCCTGGGAGGCAGCTGGTGACGGCTCCGTAGTTAAGTCTTGTGACACCTGAATTGAGTCCCCGACTCCTGGCTTCAGCCCAGCCCAAGATAAGATGGACATTCGGGCAGGGAACCAGCAGATAGGAACATTATCTCACTGTTTCTAAAATGAATAAGAATTTCGAAAGAGAAGAAAATATAGACAGGTGTTTTCATCTGTTGAGATTTGGTTGAACAGTCGAGGTGTAATTACTCATTACTGTAAGCAAAACGACGCAACAGTAAGATGGAGGGAGCATTCGAGCACAGTAAAGCGGTCGGTTAATGCGACCAGGAAAGGGTTGTTGTCTCAGGATAATGTATTCTTTTTAGAAACTAAAATGATGAGTTTATTTTTCCTGTTTTTATAATTCTTTCTGTGATGGTGGATTTTGCTACTCCAATATCAGTTTTTAATACTTGACCAACATGTATTTTTTTTTTAAGATTAATTAAATTTATTTGAAAGTCAGACTTAGAGAGATAGGGAGGGAGAGACAGAGAGAAATCTTCCATCCACTGATTCATTCCCCAGATGGCTGCAGTGGCCGGAGGTAGGTCCATCTGAAGCCAGGAATGCCGTCTGGGCTCCCATGAGAGTGCAGGGCCCAAGCGCTTGGACTGTCCTCCTCTGCTTTCCCAGGCCATTAGCGGGGAGCTGGATCAGAAGTGGAGTAGCCGGGACTTGAACCCGGCACCCATATGGGATGCCAGGGCTGCAGGCTGAGGCTTCACCGGCTCTGCCACAGCGCCGGCCCCCAATGTGCATTTTTGGAACTTCAAGATGTTCATGGGAAAATGAAATTAGTTTACTTTGGTGCAAAAACAGATGGAAGTCCACGCCTGGTTCTTGCGTAGTGTGCGTTGTCTGTGAACGTTTCGAAGACCCCTCGTTCGTAGTTCCCACCAGGCTAACGAAGCATCTGTCCCTTCCAGGAGACACGGTGGCCTTGTCCCTGAAGAAATTCCTGAAGCAAGACACATACGACGTGTACCTGTCCCTGTCTGACCACGGCAACAGGGAAGAGCTGACGGTGATCAGGGCCACCGTGTGCGACTGCCGCGGCCACGTGGACACCTGCCCCGAGGGCTGGAACGCGGGCTTCGTCCTCCCTGTCCTGGGGGCTGTGCTGGCTCTACTGCGTGAGTTCTTGGCCCCTGCCCCCGTCCCGCCCTTCTGAGGACCGGGAGTTCAGAGCCCACGTTCACCTCGGAAGCTTGGGGCAGAGGCTCCACTGAGACATTGCCCTCCAGTCCCTGCACTCTGGATTCCTGGAGCGCCACTCAGTCCCTGGGTATTTCCGGAGCTTCTGGAATGTGCCAGGCCTTGGAGACGTGGGGATGGACAAGCAGACATGGCCCTGCTGTGCGGCCTGAGGTTTGGGCAGTGGTCCTGGGTCATCACCAGACCCACAGCGTCCGCCAAACCATGAGGAGGGCGTGGAGCCGGTAGTGTGAATCCTAACAGGGCCTCCCTACAGGCTCTGACTCGTGGGGACTCCATGTGGGAAAGAGGATTAAAGATAATATGAGGCAGGAGCCTGATGCAGTGAGCAGGATGCCGCTGGGGTCCTCCGCGGGGACTCGTTACAGTGCCCTCGGCCATGCCCAAACTCCAGACCCACAGGCCTGGGGGGCGGAAGCCTTGGGCTAACGGGAATTCCTTTCCCTGGAGGGCCCCCCTCCCCCGTTGCTGTCTCCACTCTGATGCGGTCCTTACACAGGAAACCCATGTTCCGTCTGGGGTGGAGGAGAAACGGCAAGCTCTCCTCTGGGCACACAGCACACCACACACCTCCCCGGGCCTCAGTGCGGGGGGGTGGGGCCAAATCAGCAGCTCTGCTCGGGAGTTGGGGCTTCTGGACACAAGGAGTTAAACTTTGGCTGCTGAGTGGCGGGATGGGGAATTGGAAGGGCTGTGGGCCTCGTGGCCCTGGTCAGCTGCGTGGCGCGTGTTGAGTGCTCACACCCCGACTCCCGCAGTCCTCCTGCTGGTGTTGCTCTTGTTGGTGAGAAGGAAGCGGAAGGTCAAGGAGCCCCTCCTGCTCCCAGAAGACGACACCCGCGACAATGTCTTTTACTACGGCGAAGAGGGTGGCGGTGAGGAGGACCAGGTGAGACGCCGGGGGCCGGAGGGGGCTGGAACGGCTGGGTCAGTCCACTCACCATGTTAGCGCCATCGCCCAGCACGGCACAGGGCATCTGCCTCTGCAGGATTCACACCCAGCACTTCCCCCCCACCCCCAGAGGAGTCTGGTCCATCTCCGCAGTCCTTAGACCCCCCAGCCTGTGCTTAGCTGGGGCGGGGCAGGGGAGGGTGGAGCCCCAGCTCCCCGTCTTCCGAGACCTGCCCTTGAACCAGTGTCCAGAACGGTGGGGGAGCGGCAGGAGTGCCTCTCACGCCCCTGCTCTCTGCTCTTCCCCCAAGGACTACGACATCACCCAGCTGCACCGCGGCCTGGAGGCCAGGCCCGAAGTGGTTCTGCGCAACGATGTGGCCCCGACCTTCATCCCCACCCCCATGTACCGCCCTCGGCCAGCCAACCCAGACGAGATCGGCAACTTCATCGTGGAGGTGAGCCCTGCCGGGCCGACCTAGGCCCAGGCCAGCGGCACAGGGGAACAGACAGGAGCACAGCATCACGGCCCTGGGTTCCAATCCTGGCTCCACTGGCCACGCAGCGGTGGTGTGACCTCTGGCGCATTTGCGTAACCTCTGGGCTCCTGTTTCCTCCTGCAGAAAGCCTGAACTTGCACACCGCCCGAGAGGGGAGCAGGATAGTACATTCATTTATTCAGATGTGGTGGTGGTTAGAATACTGTGGGGCCAGACCAGCTGGGTCTGCATTTTTGAAGATTACAGGTGGCCCAGAGCAGAGGGAAGCTCAGAACCTTTGCTTTAGCTGACTTCCGGGATGGAATGGCAGTGGGTTGGCTCCTGAGCCAGCCTGCACATCCAAGTCGCCTGGGACCCCCGATACCTCTGCCCGAGCCCCAGGGTCGGAGGTTCCACTGACGGTGTCGCAGTTTTGAAGGATTGCCCAGGGGATCTGACCGCTGGGCTAGCACAGCCCTTATTAGGTAATGGCAATGGCGGCTGCTGCTCACGTCTGAACTCTGGTGTACATGTGATTTATCTGAAGAATTTTGAAAAATATCGGTGCCGAGGACCCAGGCATTCAATTTTTTTAGGCTCTTCTATTAAAAAAAATTATTTATTTATTTGCAAAGCAGAGTTACAGAGAGATCTTCCATCCACTGGTTCACTCCTCAGATGGCCTCCATGGCCTGGGCTAGGCTAGACTAGACGGAGGCTCCCTCAGACCTGCCACTGGGTGACAGAGGCCCGAATACTCAGGCCATCTGCTTTTTTTCCCCCAGGCGCATCAGCAGGGAGCTGGATTAGAACCCAGGGTTTGAACCAGTGATCATATGGGATTCTGCATCCCAGGAGGCAGCTTAGCCTGCCGTGCCACGATGCCAGCCCCCGAGTCTCCGCTACTTTAACTCCCCATGCACCCGTGTGGCGATGCACTGGGTTAAGCCAGTCTCTGCACGCCGGCATCCCATATGGGTGCTGGTTCGAGTCCCCGCTGTTCCACTTCCAATGCAGCTCTCTCTTTATGTACCTGGGAAAGCAGCAGAAGGTGGCACAAGTGTGAGGGCTCCTGCACCCACGTGGGAGACCCAAGAAAACTCTAGACTCCTGGCTTCTGCCTGGCCCAGCCCTGGCCATTTCAGCCATTTGGGGAGTGACCCAGTGGATAGGAAATGTCTCTGTCTCTCTCTGTCTCTAACCCTGCCTTTCAAGTAAATAAATAAATCTTTTTTTGGAAAGAAGTTCATTAAACAATTAAAATTAAAAAAAAAAAAAAAACTACTCGCACGGAAATCTGTTGTGCAGCCAGGGTTGTGAGCAGCAGCGAGGGAGACCCACGGGGCTGGGGGTGGGGGGTCCCTGCTGGGAACCCACACGGCCTGGTTCCTACTCAGCAGCCAGCGATCGAGGTTCTTGATAACAGGAAAAGGCAGAAGAAGAAATGCATTGAAACTCAGAAGGGGCGAGTGCGGGCGGCAGCGGCGGCCAGGCTGCCTCCGCCTCCTGCCCGCCCTCCCTGCCTTCCAGAAACCAGGTGGTGCTGAGCCTCCGTTCTTGAGCTTGAGTACCTTTGAGAGAGTGCTGTGCCCAGGCCAAGGCCAAGGGCAGGGGCAGGGGGTGTGTGCAGCAGGTACCTGTGCAGGCCCTGGAGCTTCCTCCCCAGTCCAGCAAGGCAGTTTGCACGTTCTATCTCATTTAATGCCCCCTTCATCTCCCAACGCCGGGCACTGTTAAGGCGATAGCGCCTGCTTTGCCCACTCATTTATTCCGCTGAAGCCGAGTGAAGGGTCACCGCTTTAGGGACAAAGAAACAGGCGCATAGAGCAGTTCGGAGCCCTGCCCAGGGTCACAAAGCTGGTGTGTGATGGCCCAGTCCCTGTCCTTAACCGTGGGCCGAGCACCTCCCAAACCCTCGGGGAGCTGGCCTCACAGGGGAGGGCCCTCCCCGCCCGGCGCCTAACCTGCCCTCTGTCCCCCAGAACCTGAAGGCGGCCAACACGGACCCCACGGCGCCGCCCTACGACTCCCTGCTGGTGTTCGACTACGAGGGCAGCGGCTCGGACGCCGCCTCCCTGAGCTCGCTCACGTCCTCGGCCTCGGACCAGGACCAGGACTACGACTACCTCAGCGAGTGGGGCAGCCGCTTCAAGAAGCTGGCCGACATGTACGGTGGCGGCCAGGACGACTAGGCCGAGGCCTCGGGACCCTGTGGGGCAGGGGCCTCAGCAGCTCGGACGTTCGGAGGGTCGGGTCCTGAGCCTTCCGGGGTGGAAGCTTCTGGGCGATGTGGTCTGGACACCGCCGCCTGCCGCCGAGGTCGGATCTGGCTCAGAGGCCACGCCTCCTTCAGGCTCTCCACCTGCCACAAATGCCGTCCGTGCCGGACCCTGGAGCAGCCTCTGCTCTTTGGAGGCTGCTTCTTGCAACCTCTTTTTTTTTTTTTTTTTTTTTTAATGCTGCCGTCAGCGTGAGAGGCGGGCGCCAGAGGCCCCCCTTCTCCCCGCCCCCAGGCCCAGGCCGCCCTCGTGGGTGGACCGCTGCGTTTTTCACACCGTGGGTCTAGGTTGTCCTTTCTTTTCTATTTCCCCTGTCGTGTGCTGTAGCGGAAGGATGATGACAATCGTGTAAATGTACTAGGACTTTTTTATTAAAGGAACGTTTCCCAGAGGTGCCAGGGGAGTGACCTTTCTTACACACAGCAGCTTTACTGACCTTTAACTCGCCCGCCCGCCCGCCCCACCACCCCCTGGCCCAGGGCACGGCTGAGTGGGTTGAGTCTTCGGGCCGCGCAGAGGGAGTGAACTCTGTTAAGCTGCTTTCACCCCAGCTTCCTCCGACGGTGGAGGGAGGGGTTCAGGGTTAGCTTCGTGCCCAGGCGGGGTCGCGGAGCAGGGGGTGGAGCAGCCCTCCGGCTCCCCTGTGTGAGACCCTGTAACCCCTTCCCCGGGACTGAGCCCGGCCACCTAACCTAACCCCACTTGCCTCCGATTCCTTACTCGTAAGACGGGGAGTCCTGTGGTGGGTGACTGGGTGACGCCTGGCCCGCTGAGTCAGCACATCCGGGCCATGCACCCCGGCTCTCTGTAAAGGAAGCCTCACAGCCTCCTTCCAAGGGGAGAGTGGCCTCGGCCGGCGCCGCGGCTCACTAGGCTAATCCTCTGCCTGTGGCGCCAGCACCCCGGGTTCTGGTCCCGGTTGGGGTGCCAGATCTGTCCCGGTTGCCCCTCTTCCAGTCCAGCTCTCTGCTGTGGCCCGGGAGTGCAGTGGAGGACAGCTCAATTCCTTGGGCCCTGCACCTGCATGGGAGATCAGGAGAAGCACCTGGCTCCTGGCTTCGGATCAGCGTGGTGCACCGGCCGTAGCGGCCATTGAGGGGTGAACCAACGGGAAAGAAGACCTGTCTCTCTCTCTCACGGTCCACTCTGCCTGTCAAAAAAAAAAAAGAATGGCCTCATTGTTGGGGGGGGGGGGGGTCTTGTTTTTTTAAGATTTGTTTTATTTATTTGAAAGAGTTACAGAGAGAGAATGGAAGAGACAAAGAGGTCTTCCATCCACTGGTTCACTCCCCAATTGGCCGCAACAGCTGGGGTTGGGCCAGGCTGAAGCCAGGAGCTTCTCCCAGGCCTCCCACAAGGGTGCAGGGGTCCAAGCACTTGGGCCATCTTCTACTGCTCTACCAGGCCATTAGCATGGAGCTGGATCAGAAGTGCAACAGCCAGGTCTCAAACCAGCACCTGTATGAGATGCTGGCATCGCAGGTGGCGGCTTAGCCCCCTACACCACCACGCCGGCCCCCTCATTAAAGTAACAACTGGTTGTCATCAAAATCGAGCAAAAGCGAACATCGGAGAACACACTCGGGGTGTCAGTGCCCGGCCTTGCCGGCGCACAGGGCCGAATCAGCAGGGACAGAGTGGTTCCGTTTGTGCCTCTGTGAAAGTGAAATCCAAAATGTTCGGTTATCCGAAATCGAAGAAGCTGAAGGAATTGCCAAAGCAAGTGTTGACTTCCCCAAGAGTCATTTCCTACATCAGGGCCAGCCTCGCCAGCTCAATCAAACTCCAGGGCCAGGGCCTGAGCCGGCTTCAGCCTACAGGTGAGGCTGGTGCACCCTCAGGCTCTCTCTGAAGCATGAGGCTCGGGCTGTCCTGGGGTCTCGGATCCCAGACGAAGACACCAAAAGGGAATTCAGTGAGGGTGGGAAACCTCCACCTGCCCGGGGCCACAGCACCCGCGCTCTTGGACCATGGCTGCCTCCTGCCTCCTCCGGAGCCGCAGCCGCTGGTTCCCTGGGCCAGGGCGCGGCTGCTCCAGCTGATACGGCACGGGAGGCCTGGGGCCTCCACCAGCGGCACCTGCTGCTCCTTGTCTTCGCGGCCCCTCTGAAGAGCTTGCACAAAGCAGGGAGCCGTGTCTCCGGTTGCGCCCAGTATCAGCCAGAGAGCTGGTGCCCAGGCCCCTTGCTCCTGAGCTCCCTGGAGGGAGTCAAGGAGGAAAACTGGCCCGGCCCGGCCCCTGGGTGGCTCTAGCTTCCACTGGCGGTGGCACCAGTCACGTCCTCTGACTGGGACAGACAGGCCTGGGCTCCGTGATGGGGACAGGGTGACGCTGCTCTCACGCTGGGCCGCCTTCTCGGCTGCACAATGGGATCTCGGCACTCCGATCCTCAGAGCCTGGAACAAGAAGCCAGAACAGTCGGAGTCTACAGTCCCCCAAGGGCTCTGCACGCCCCATGGGTGTAACCGTAGGAAGCCAGCATGGCCACCCGCGCTAATGACGACCACCTGGGCGTCTCTGGGCGCCTCCATCCCAGCTGTGGTGCAGCACAGTGTCTCCTCCAGGTGAGTTTCTCGCTCGTTTGGCACCGCACCTTTCCATAAGCAGGCACTCGGCCACCTGCCTCCAGCTCCGGCTGTTGGACCGTGTCCTTACTCAGTCTCCCCACCCACGACTATGACTTTTGCCCTGCAAACCCCGCGGAGTGTCGGCCTCTGCAGGTGCTCTAAAGCCAGGCCTTCAGCCCACTGGGGACGGCCGCAGCGAGCGTGGCCACAAAGGGGGCTGCCCCAGGCGTAGGGCTCAGTCCGGGATGCCCACTTGGGGCTGAAAGGGCCCCCAGGAGGCCTCTTCCCGCAGCTCAACTCTGAGAAGCCGAGTTGGACGGAAAAGGCAGCGGAAGTGGAGCTTTGCTGGGAGAAGGGGCCGGTGCCCAGAGGCCGCCCCAGCCTCATCCAACCCATGTGTCTCACACCCTCCCTGGGCAGAGCCCTTCAAAAACGGCCCCTGCTGGAAGCAGATGGCAGATCCATGGGTCGCGCTCCCCGGGTGCCCTCGGCAGGGCCAGGCCTCACTTCACACCGGCCTTGTTGCTGACCCACCGTCTTCTTTCCCTCCCAAAGCACCTGTCTCCCCCGGGTGGGCTTTGGCCAGGCCCTGGAGGGTCCCTGACCCCAGCCATGCTAGGCGTCCTGGGCCACAGAGGGACACAGGAGGAGGCACAGCCAGGGGACAACTGAGAGGGCCTGGGGGCCTCCACCAGGACACCTGCCGCTCCTTGTCTTCAAGGCCCCTCGGAGCGGCTTGCACAACGCAGGGAGCCCTACAAGCCCACCCCAGGAAGCCCTTCAGCCCACCCCTGTGCATCCAGTTTTGCTCAGGACCCTCTGGGGGCCAACTTCCCTTTGGATTAAGGGCAGAACCTACTTCGTTGTCTCCCACTAAAATCCACCGACGGCCATAGTTCATGGCACAAGGTACAATCCCGGCTCTGCCAGGCTTGAGGCCTTGGGAAACCATTTAACCTCCCTGGGCCTCAGTCTTCTGTACAAAGGGGGCTCACCGAGATCTCACCGGTAAAGTACCTGGGAGGGTGCCTGGCACGTGTTGTTGTTGCCAAGACTGCTACTGTGGTGGTTGAGGGGCATCAGGGCCAGTTACAGCTCCTTTGTCTCCATACCCACCCTGGGTGGAAACCCGCCTTCCAGCAGGAAGAATTCCCTGAGATCCTCCCCTCCCTGGGGGACTGCTTGCTCTCAGCCACTGTAATTTCTCCAAAAGCCTTTCCCCCCGTGTCCAGCAGAGGGCACCATTCACTCAAAGCAGAACTCCAGCGGCAGCCGGGGCCCCTCCCAGCCTGCCTGACCCAGGGCAGGATCTGCAGGCAGAGGCCAAGGACACAGCAGTCCCCCTGGCCACGCATGCCCAGAACTGCCCTGGACGCTGGTGAATGTAGTGATGGAGGTGGTCAGAATTGACTGGGCTGCGAGTGGTGCGGCCTGCACGCCCAGGGAGTGCATGTGTGTGCATGGACCCCCCCCCCCCCCCGCCATATGCCCAAGCCCCACCCAGTGATCCCCCTCAAACAGCCTTCAGGCAGCCTCCCTCTGGCCTAGGAGTACAGCCCTGGATGGAGAAGGCAGAGAACTCAGACCCAATAGTCACAACTCTTCTCTCCAGGGAGACAGGCAGAGGGCCAGAGGTACTTTTTGCCCAGTCGAGGGGATCCTCAGTGGTTGCAGACCTCAAAGAAGATAAATCAGTAAAACACATGGTACAATAAAAGTGAGGCTGTGCCAGCCAGCGCTGTGGCGCAGTGGGTTAAAGCCACGGCCTGCAGCGCCAGCATCCCATATGGATGCTGGGTGGAGTCGTCTGCTCCACTTCCGATCCAGTTCCCTGCTAATGTGCCTGGGAAAGCAGCAGAGGATGGTCTAAGTGCTTGGACCCCTGCACCCATGTGGGAGACCCAGAAGAACCTTCTGGCTCTTGGCTTCACCCCGGCCCAGCCCAGCCATTGTAGCCATTGAGGGAGTGAACCAGCGGATGGAAGATATTTCTCTCTCTCTCTGTCTCTCCCCCTCTTCCTGTAATTCTGACTGTCAAATACATAAATAAATCCTAAGAACAAGCAAACAGAAAGTGAGGCTGTGTCGGGAAACAAGAGGGCTGGGTAGCCAGGAGAGGCCTTGCTGAGAAGGCGGCATTAGAGCTACCAGGGAGCAGCAGAGCGGCAGGCGGGCATGGCATATCTCAGGGCAGCAACAGTGGGTGCAAAGGCCCTGAGGCAGGGAGGCCGGTGTGACGAGATCTGAGGAGGTGAGGTCAGACAGGTACGGTACAGGGCTCAGGGTGTCGGGGCTCAGGCTGGAGGCTGAGTTCAGAGCCAAGCCCAGTCCCAGAAGGCGTGGGAAAGGCCCAAGTCAGCGCTACCAACGAGCTGGCAAAACCTCATTCCTCCTGAGCCCTCCTCGGCCACTGAGGAGGTGGCCGCCCTGTCTGAGCCTGCAGGCAGCCCCAGGGCTGGCTCTGGGACCTCAGGACCCGCGGAGGAGCCTGTCAGAGGGGATCTCTGGGCTGGTGGAGCAGAGCCGTGGTGGCTCAGTGCAGCCCCTCAAGGTCGCAGATGGGGGAGGGGGGTGTGCTAGGCTGACCTCCAGGTGGGGCGTGGCCAGCGCTGCCTGGCTGGGGTCGGGGCTCAGCAGGTGACAACTGCAGACTTGTTGTTGCTGGCGATTGAGCCCCCTCCAATCAGGGATGAGCACAGAGCGCACAGCCCTCAGCTCCTGGCACCCCCTGTGCCCACTGCCCAGCAGGCTACAAGGGTGTGGTGGGTGGGGAGGAATCTGAGACAGGGTGGGTGGGTTGGGAATGCTGGGGCTTGGGTCCAACCCTTCTGGTCCCACTGACTTCCAGTAAACCACGGTCAGCAACTGGAAGGGCAGGGTGGGCGGGGCCTCCCCGTCACCCGGGGAGCTGAAGGCACTGGGGCAGAAGCAGCGGAGAGTGTGTGTGTCTGTGTGCCAGCTTCAGGGTGAAGACAGGAGGAAAGTCAGGACGTTCAACACTTAAACCTAGCATTTAAACATGCAGGGAGCGACTCCCGAGCAGAGCAACGTGAGTGAGTGCAGCCCCAAGCCCAGCCCCAGAATTTTCCGTGATGATGGCAGCATTCTAGATTCGCACTGATCAATGCTGCAGCCCTGTGTGCCTTTGAGATGTGGGCAGTGCAACTGAACTTGTATTTTCCTTGGTTTATTGGTTTTGAAATTTAAATCTGGGAACCTACATTGTGGCACCACCAACTGTGACGCCATCATCCCTTATGGGCACCGGTTCGAGTCCCAGCTGCTCCACTTCCAATCCAGCTCCCTGCTAATGGCCTAGGAAGGGCAGTGGAGTTTGGGCCCCTGCATCCACATGGGAGACCAGGATGAAGAATCTGACTTCTGGCTTTGGCCAGGCCAGCTGGCTGTTGTGGCCATCTGGGGAGTGAACCAGCGGGTGGAAGAGCTCTCTCCCATTTTCTCTGTATCTCTTTCAAATTAAATAAGTCTTTTTGAAAACTAGTTAGGCCTATCTAAAACAATATGCAGGGATGCTGGTGTGTCACAGCAGGTTAAGCCACCACCTGCAACACAGGCATCCCATATGGGCTCCAGTTCAAGGCCCAACCAATCCACTTCCAATCGAGCTCCCTTCTAATGTGTGCCTGGGAAAGCAGCAGAAGATGGCCCACGTGCTTGGGCCTGCCACCCACATGGGAGACCCGAAGGAAGCTCTAGGTTCGTGGTTTCTGCTTGGCCCAGTCTAGCCTCTTGCAGTCATTTGGGGAAGGAACCAGCATATGGAAGATCTCTATTTCTCTGTAACTCTGCCTTTCAAATAAATAAAAATATTTTTTAAAAGACGCACATCTTCCATGAACCTTTTGAAGTACCCTAGCCATACTGTCTCTCTCACTTGCTTTTGCCTAACTACGTCCTATCCCTTCCCCTCATCACTAACTACAGTTATGAGTTTTTTGTATTAATTGTTAATATTTTTATTTATTTGAAAGGAAGAGAGAAAGACAATCAGAGAGACCTTCCATCCCCCGGGTCACTCCCCAAGTGCCCACAACAATCAAGGCTGGGCCAGACAGAAGCCAGGAGCCCCAAATTCCATTTGGATTTCCCTCATGTGTGATCAGAGCCCAAGTTCTTTTTTTTTTTTTTTTTAAGATTTATTTATTTATTTGAAAGAGTTACACAGAGAGAGGAGAGGCAGAGAGAGGTCTTCTGTCCAATGGTTCACTCCCTAGTTGGCCACAACGGCTGGAGCTGCACTGATCTGAAGCCAGGAGCCAGGAGCTTCTTTCACGTCTCCCACATGGGTGCAGGGGCCCAAGGACTTGGGCCATCTTCTACTGCTTTCCCAGGCCACAGCAGAGAGCTGGATCAGAAGCGGAGCAGCCGGGTCTCAAACTGGCACCCATATGGGATGCTGGCACTTTAGGCCAGGCCAGGGCGTTAACCCGCTGCGCCACAGCACCAGCCCCAAGAGCCCTTGTTCTTGAGTCATCATTTGCTGCACACTAGCAGGAAGCCGGCATCAGGAGCAGTTGTGGGACTTGAACCCAGGCACTCCGACGCGGGATGCAGGCATCACAGGAAGTCAGAGCTGCCTGCCAAAGGCCTGCCCCTTTCACATTCTTTCAGAGCTGTGTTGTCTAATAAGGTAACTGCTAGCCACGTGTGGCTATTTAGATTTAAATTTTTTCTTTTTTAAGATTTATTCACTTTGAAAGAGTAAGTAGAGAGAGAGGGGTAGACAGAGACAGATCTTCCATCTTCTGGTTCACTCCCCGATGACCACAACAGCAAGGGCGGGGCCGGGATGGAGCCAGGAGCTTCACTGAGTTTCCCAGAGTGAGTGCAGCCCCAAGCCCAGCCCCAGAAGGTGCCAAGCCCATATCCCCATGTCCCCAGGGGCACCCTCAGCCTGGCACACAGCGAGCCCTCCCCACCGGAGTCGCAGCGTGGCAACGGGCGGGAATGGCCTTCCTCACCCCCGGTCAGCAGGAGCCCTGGCCTGGGCTGTGGCCCCTGCAGGGCTAGGCCAGGCAGGGAAGACACAGGGGCCTCCCCCTCTCCCCTCCTGGAGCCAAGCGAAGCCAGCCCCGGGCCTGGGGTGGTACCCTAGGCAAGAGCAGGGGCACAGGGAAGGGGGGGCCGTCCTGGGCCCAAGGGGACAGTGTCAGGTATTTGAGAAGAGTCCCTCTCCTGACCGGAAGTGGGCCGACCAGAAGTGGGCCGCAGCCCAGGGAGAAGGAGTTACGGGCAATGCTTTGAGTTTCCGGCCAGGACGGACTGGGCTGCGGGAGGACGGTTCTTAGAATTACAGGGGTGGGAAGAGAGGGCGGGCTGGGGAAGTGCGGGGTGGTGTTGGTTTTGGGGTTGTGAGCATTTTGAGGCGCTCCCGCGATGCGCATGTGCGGCGGGCTCGGTGGAGGGGGTGCAGGTGGCAGAGGGAGAGGTGTGGGCTGCCAGCGCCCCACAGCCCTGAGGGAGAGGGAAGTTGTCGCCAGGCAGAGGGGAAGCGCGAAGGGGAAGCAGTGGGCCCCCTTCCCACGTCCTGCGCGTCCTAGTCCTGGGAGGGCTGCCTGGGCACGGAGGTACAAGCTGAGTGTGCAGAGAGCAGGGGCCGTCCCGCCGGGGCACACAGATGGGTGAGAGAACTGAGGCTCCCAGGGCTGCTGCCCGCGGGACACCTGCGGCTGGAGGAAGCACGCAGAGCCCGCTGGGCCAGTGCCAGCTCCGAGGTCCTCTCTCCACCCCGGCTGAGGAGCCAGCTGGCCAGGGAGAATTCCAGAAGGAGATAATCGCCTGTCAGACTGTCACGATGGTGACCACAGAAAAGATCGTGGGACCAGAACACCTCTCTGCCTCCCCTCCGTCTGCAGATCTTTCCAGGTGCCGGGGAGACTGCCTCCCATGAGGTGGCCGCCACGAGCCCGGGAAATGGAGGTGAACAGGTGGAAGAACTTGGCTGACACATTTTTTTTTTTTTTGTATTTTCAATTAAAACTTTTTAAAAGTTTATTTATTTATTTGAAAGGCAGTGTGACACACAGAGAGAGAGAGAGAGACAGAGACAGAGAAAGGCAAAGTAAGAGATCGTCCATCCACGGACTCACTTCTCAAACGCCCACAGCAGCCAGGGCTGGGCCCAGCCAAGCCAAAGCCAGGAGTCAGGAACCCCATCCGGTTCTCCTCCAGAAATGGCAGGGACCCAAGGACTTGAACCATCACCTCTTGCCTCCCAGGGTGAGCACCAGGGGGAATCTGGATTCAGAAGTGGAGACGGGACTTGAGCCAAACCCTCTGATGGGATGCAGGCACCCCAAGCGGTGTCTTAACCACTACACCCAATGAACGCCTGTCCCCCAAGATTCTTGAGAGTGCTCCCTCACCCAGCACAGCACACCCCACCTCCTCCTTCCCCTGCGGCTCTGCCTCCCCGTGGGACGCTCCCCTCTTGGCCAACCTCCCCGCCTCCTCTTGGGACCTCCCCACCCTTGCATCCTCCTCGCCCTTTCTCTATGTCTCCGGGGAGATGGAGTCAAGACTGCTTTTGGTGGCCTACACTTTATGATCCTGGAATAGCATTTTAATTGTTGATCTATGTCATGTCTTGTCTCCATGAAGGAAAAAGTGATAAGGTTAAGTCATTTCACTTTTCTCTGTCTCCCTCAGCCATACAGTTTCTTGCACCTGCTGCCTGGGGCATGGAGTAGGTTGATTTTCCCAGGGACGTGGGGTGTCTTGGCTCATGAGCCATGAGGGAATAGCAGGATTTTAACTTGCAGTGTTTCTGAGCGTGCTGGAAGACAGGGGCTCACGTCCCTGTCGGATTTGTTGCTGAGACGATGGCCGGGGACCCCAAGGACTTCGCCCCGGTCTGTGCCGGAGTGACCTTTCCAGGAGGCGGATCTCCTTGCCTCCCTCTCGGCTCCCACACCGCTCTTCCGTTCCCACGACCTCCCAGAGGAGGCCCAGCAGCGAGCGGGGCATCGACAGCCCTGCAAGCCCTGGTCTTTGCTGACCTCGGAGCCCTGGCTCCTGTCTGCTGTCCCCTCGGCCCGGTGCAGGCCGCACCGGACAGCTCAGCTTCCAGCATGCTGCCTTGCCTTTGCTCTTGCTGGTCCCCATCAAGAGCCGATCGGTTCCAACCAGCATTTCCCTGAGAAGCCGGCCACACACCCCGGAGCACCAGCGTCAGTGGCTCCCTTCACGTGCCCCTTCCCCAAGTGGTTCTCGCCAGGGCCTGGGTCCCCTGCATTTTGTGTCCGTCTTGCCGGCTGCGTCTCCTAAGTCCTGGTTGTCTACAGCGGCCACTCTGAGCCCTAAGCACCAGGCACAGTACCTGCAGCCAAGCAGGCACTGAGAAATGATTGGATTAAAATCTGGGGCTGAATCCCACTGTCCCAGTCCCAGGAAAGGGAGTTAGCGGCTGGTCTCTCTTCTCTCAAAGCCACTTAGCCTCTGTCCTAGCCTACAGGTGACTTGGTTCCTACCGAGATTCACTTCTTCCAGGAAGCCTTCCAGATTTAAGAATTACAGGGTTTCCTTAGACCCTGCCTGAAAGCGCTCGTCACTCTGAGCTCTTTACCTGTCCATCTCCCTCCCCGGGGCCAGTCTGGGACACCGTAGGGCGGGGGCTGTGAATCTGCTCCAAGGACGGTCCCTGGCCCTAGCGAGTAGGTGTGGAGAATGTTCAGCCCATCAAGGTAGCCCCCCTCGGGGGAATTGGTCACTTCGTCTTACAGAGAGGCAAACTGAAGCCAGAGGGATTCCAGACCTGCCCAGAGCCACACGGTGGGTGAGGAAGTGAAAGAAGGATTTGAATCCGGACTCTTACCCACTCACGGTGGCACCATAGGAATTGCATCACTGATGCAGGGAATGCGAGCCCACCTTCCTGGCCCGCCCTGGCTTCCTGCTCTTCTCGCCCCAGGAGACGGAGCCCTGGGCCGGCCTGCAGGGCATCGCCCAGGAGCAAGGCCAAGCGCCCTGCTGAACTGCATGGTTGTAAATAAAGCCTTGCTGTTCTGGGCCCTGGGAAGCCGCCCCATGGCCGGCTGCCCTGCACGGAGGGCCTGGGAGTGCTGGCCGCGGCTTTGTTCAGTGAGAGGCATTTGCTAGAGTTCCCTCAGAAACAAAGTCCTCGCAGTGCCAGGCCTCGCACACAGGGCCACCCCTCTCCTTGCTGGTGGGCGCAGTAGGTGGCGCGACACCCTGAAACGGGCTTGTGCCCTCTGCCTCAGTAACTCTCACAGAACTTCATCCTAAAGGCCCATACAGTCCCCCAAAGCGGTACTTAGGGAGGTGTCTTCATAACGTTGATGACGAGAATGAACCCTGGAGGCCGGCGTTGTGGCTTAGCAGGTACAGCCACCGCCTGCAATGCTGGCATCCCCAAGGACACCAGTTCGTGTCCCAGCTGCTCCACTTCCAGTCCATCTCCCTGAGAATGGTCTGGGAAAGCAGCAGAAGATGGCGTGAGTTCTTGGGCCCCTGTCACCCATGTGGGAGACCTGGCAGAAGCTCCTGGCTCCTGGCTCTGGCCAGCCCCGCCCCGGCCCCAGCCCCGGCCATTGCAGTCATCTGGGGAATGAGCCAGCAGACAGAAGTTCTGTTTCTCTGTCTCTCTCTCTCTCTGTAACTCTATCAAATAAATAAGTAAATCTTTTTTTCAAGGTTTTATTTTATTTATGTGAGAGGTAGAGCTGGAGAGAGAAAGAGAGAGAGAGAGAGAGAGAGAGAGAGAGAGAGAGAGACCCCGCAAGCAGAGAGCTGGATCAGAAGAGGAGCAGCTGGGACACGAACTAGTACCATATGGGATGCAGGTGCTTCAGGCTGGGGCTTTAACCTGCTGCACCACAACATCAGCCCCTGAATCTTAAAATAATAAACCCTGGGGCCGGTGCTGTGGCGCAGGTTAACGCCCTGGCCTGCAGTGCCGGCGTCCCATATGGGCACCAATTTGAGTCCCAGCTGCTCCACTTTTGATCCAGCTCTCTGCTATGGCCTGGGAAAGCAATGGAAGATGGCCCAAGTCCTTGGGTCCCTGCACCCACGTGGGAGACCCAGAAGAAGCTCCTGGCTTCAGATCAACGCAGCTCTGGCCATTGCAGCCAACTGGGGAGTAAACCATCGGATGGAAGACCTTTCTCTCTCTCTCTCTGCCTCTCCTCTCTCTGTATAACTCTGACTTTCAAAGAAATAAATTAAAAAAAAATTTAAAAAAATAAATAATAAACCCTGGAGGGTGGGCATTTGGTACAGTAGTTAAGATGCTGTTTGGGACACCTGTTTACCGTATCAGAATACTTGAATTCCTGGCTCTGCTTTTTTTTTTTTTTTTAAGATTTATTTATTTATTTGAAAGTCAGAGTTACACAGAGAGAGGAGAGGCAGAGAGAGAGAGGTTGGGGAGGGGGTGTCTTTCATCCACTGGTTCACTCCCCAGTTGGCCGCAACAGCCAGAGCTGCGCCGATCCGGAGCCAGGAGCTTCATCTGGGTCTCCCACATGGGTAGAGGGGCCCAAGGACTTGAGCCATCTTCCACTGCTCTCCCAGACCATAGCAGAGAGCTGGATCAGAAGTGGAGCAGCCGGGTCTCAAACCAGTGCCCATATGGGATGCCGGCACCGCAGGCGGCAGCTTTATCCACACAGTGCTGGCCCCCGGGCTCTGCTTTTGATTCCAGCTAACGGCATACTCTGGGAGGCCACAGGTGATGGCACAAGTACTTGGGCCCTTGCCAACCACAAGGGAAACCCAGATTGAGTTCTATGCTCCTGGCTTCTGCCTGGCCCAACCCTGGCTGATGTGGGCATTTGAGGAGTGAACCAGTGGATGGAAGATCTCTCTGTCTCTGTCTTTCTGCCTTCTAGATCAGTTGAATAAATTAAATTAAAAATAATAATAATAAACACTGGAAAAGCCCCAGACCCTTCCAAAGGGGCATGAGTTGAATCAAGTACAGGCATCCAAACAGAGACAAAGAACACAGCCATTAAAGCGTTAACGAGCGGCTCTCGGGTGAAATCGCAAGGTAGCAATTTAACATCTTTATGTATATGGATATTGGTATGTACATGTCACTATATATAACGATACAACATTGTCATATACATCGTTATCTAGAGCAGTACAGCAGGGAGAGGGAGGGGGTTTGGTGCTGAAGGTACCCCGGAAGTGTAACACCTGTAGGGAGGGCAGGAGGACAGCCGGCAGGTGGGAGAGGAGGGCCCACTTTCTAATGTTGAGTGCACTTCAGGGACAGAGTTAGATTAACAGTTAGATTCATTATCCAGCGGTATCGTGGGTCTGCGCACGCCCAGTTTTTAATTTGATTCATATTCAGATCCATTAACTTCCCACCCAGCCCAAGGAAGAAAACATAGTGATGTTATTTTCATAGTGATATTTTCTGGCTAGGGGACCCTTCCTTATCTCACCCCCACAGGGCCCCCAAATTAGCTGACATTTGTGTTTTTTCATTTCCATGCTTTTTGTGTAGTTTAACACACGTGCATGCGGTTCGAATACTATATTGTTTACTTTTTTATAAAGGAGATTTATGTATTTGAAAGGTAGAATGAGAGACAGAAAGAGACACAGAGAGAGAGATAGAGAGATCTTCCATCTGCTGGTTCACTCCCCAGGTGGACACAATGGCTGAGGCTGGGCCAGGCCAAGACTGGGAGCCAGGAGCTCTATCCTAATCTCACAAGTGAGCGAGCCGGCACTGTGGCTCAACAGGCTAATCCTCCGCCTTGCAGTGCTGGCACACTGGGTTCTAGTCCCAATCGGGGCCCAGTTGCTCCTCTTCCTAGTCCAGCTCTCT
This sequence comes from Lepus europaeus, assembly GCF_033115175.1. NCBI lineage: Eukaryota > Metazoa > Chordata > Mammalia > Lagomorpha > Leporidae > Lepus > Lepus europaeus. The sequence continues at coordinate 55,040,996 of NC_084845.1, forward strand.
GCTGTGGCCCAGGAGTGCAGTGGAGGATGGCCCAAGTGCTTGGGCCCTGCACCCCATGGGAGACCAGGAGAAGCGTGGCGGCCACTGGAGGGTGAACCAAAAATGGCAAAGGAAGCCCTTTCTCTCTGTCTCTCTCTCTCTCACTGTCCACTCTGCCTGTCAAAAAAAAAAAAAAAAAAAAACCACACACCACAAGTGAGTGCCAGGGGCCCCAGCACTTTTGGCAAATTCTGCTGCTTCCTCAGACACATTAGCAGGGAGCTGGATCAGAAGTGGAGCAGCCAGGAGCAGGGGTGCCAGCTCACAGGTAGCAGTCTGACCTACTGCACCACGAATAACTTTGTAAGAGTATCATGCAGTAGGGGATGTTTTGGAAGTAGTTTCTCCATTCAACATCATAATATTAAGAGTCATTCGTGGGGCCAACATGGTACAGCAGCTTAAGCTGCCACTAACAACACCCACATCCCATCTCAAAGTGCAGGTTCAAGTCCTGGCTGCTCCACTTCCAATCCAGCTCCCTGCTGATGCATCCTGGGAGGGGCAGTGGATGTCTCCCTCTCACTTGTCCCTCTGCCTTTCAAGTAGGTGAAAATGAATAAATAAATATTTAATTTTAACAATTCATTCATACTGTTGCATGTAGCTGCAGTCCATTTTTTTTTTTAAACTAATCCATTGCATGAAAAGACTGCAGGGTTATTTTGTTTTTGTTTTTAACCCGTTCTCCTGTCGGTGGACATTTGCGTATTTCCAGATGTTTGCCATGATATTCTTGTCCACATCTCCTGCCATATGTGTCTGGTGTTTGCTGGGTGAAATGCTGAGGTGCGGCGCCCGTGAATCTCTGGTCTCTGGTTTTACCCCAGTGCATCAGGGATACCTAACCCAATTCTTTGCCACGCTAGGCCTTGTTAGGTTTCTTAATCGAGTCTGTTGGATGGATGGAAGACTCATTTGTCAACACCTACACTTTCATTCCTTCCAGACTTTGTACCAGGTACATGACAAGGGCACTTCAGAAAGTCCCTGGAAAACAGGAGCAGGTGTTTGGTGCAGCAGGCAGGATGCCCCGTGGAACCCCACATCCCATTCCGAGCGCCTGGGTTCAAGGCCCTGTTTTGCTTCTGATTCTGGCTTCCTGCTAATCCACACACCTGGGAGGCAACAGCGATGGCTCAAGTAGTTGGGTCCCTCCCACCTACCTGGGAGACCTGGACTGAGTTCCTAGCTCCTAGGATCAGCCTGGGATTTGGGGGTGAATTAGAGAATAGAGGGCCCTCTTTCTCTCTTCCCAGCTCATGGACCCAGGAGGAGCAGAGCAGGGTGTGAATTCTCTTTACCTTTCCTGGTGCACTCCGCAAATGAAGCCCTCATGCGCCTGTGTAGTCTTCTCCCTTTGTAAATAAACCTTGTAACGCTGCAAAAAACAAATAATAATAAGAGAGAATAGAGGATCTCTCTCTCTACCCCCTCCCTCCCTCTCTCTCTCTCTTCCCCCCTTACCCCCTTCTATTTCTCTGTCTTTCAAATAAAATGGATAAAAAGTTTCCAGAAAATAAATGAAGCTAAAAGATGTTTATTTTGATGAAAAAATTTTTTGTAATCCATATAAAGAGGGGTCTCTAAAAAGTTCATGGAAAATGCAAATTACAGGAAAACTATGCTTGGATTTCAAAAAAAATGTACATCAAATATATATATATATTTGAAGGGCAGAGCCACAGAGAGAGAGGGGGAGAGACAAAAAGAGAGAGAGGGAGATGTAACTGCTGGAAGATACCGCAACAGGCTTCTGGAGGGCAGGGAGCCGGCTCCCTTACCTGGTACATGGCAGGTGCCCAGTGCATGCTTCCGGCATGAACGGAGGCGTGAATGAGTGAATGAGCCTGGCCTGGAAAGCCGGCGAGTTGCTGTGGAAAATCACTCTCCTCGTCCCGCATTGGGGCTCTCAGTTTTCCAGAGCTGCGTCGGAGACTCTGCCCTTTGCCCACATTTCATTGCTCTGCAGGTCTCCACCCTGGCGGAGAGCTCCAGCCGCCTGCGCAGCCTGGCTCCACCTGGCCAGCTCCACCCGCCCCTCCCAGGACACCCAGGAATGCAGCCTTCCAAGAGGACAGGGAGGAGCAAGGGCACACACGGTGGGCTGGCCGGTCAGCCGGGGCTCGCCCGCTCTTGTGGGGTGGCCTCTTGTCCTGGTTCTGCGCCCTGGGAGCCCCTGGTCTCACTCATGCGAGGGGAGGCAGCTGGTCACCCTAGCACTGGGTGACCAGTGCTAAATAGAAAGTGGAGGGGCAGTGGCCTTCAGGATGGATTTCTGTGTTGCTACACTTGCCGTCGCAGCCAGCCCACGATGGGTTTGTCACAGTTCCACCAGTGGAGCGTGTGTGAGTTCATTCCCGGGCGAGGCCTGCAGCAGAGTGAGGGTTGTCAGTGAGAACCATTACTGCTTTGGGGGCTGTCATTATCCTTGTGCACGTGGAAGAAAGTTTTCTGGAACAGAAACAGTACGAGGGACCAGCGCTGGGGCACAGTGGGTTAAGCCACCGCTTGCTACGACATCTCAGACATCTCATATCGGAGTGTTTTCCGCTTCCGACGCAGCTCGAGGCTAATGGGCCTGGGAAGGTACCAGATGATGACTCAAGTATTTGGATCCCTCCCACCTGTGTTGCATTCCTGGCTCCTGGCTTCCGCCCTGGCCCAGGCCCAGCCCCCACTGTCACCAGAGTGACCCAGAGGATGGGAGCTATACTCTCTGCATCAGTCTGACTTCCTCTCTGTCTCTGTCTCTCAAATAAATGAATTTAAGGTAGAGGCAGCGTTGTGGCACAGTGGGTTAAGCTGCCCATTGGGAAGCCCATAGCCCGTACTGGAGTCCCTGGTTCAAGTCCCAGCTACTCTGCTTCCGATCCAGCTTCTTGCTAGCATGCCTGGGAAGGCAGCAGATGACAGCCCCAGTACTTGAGTCTCTGCCACCCATGTGGGAGACCCAGATGGAGTTCCTGACTGCTGGATTCAGCCTGGCCCGACTCCCCTGTTGAGGCCACTTCAGGAGTGAACCAGCAGATGGAAGATCTAGTGCTCTGTCTTCCTGCCACCTTCTCTGTTGCTCTCCCTTTAGAATAAATAAACCTTAAAAAAAAAAAAATAGCTTCCACCCAGTCACCCCCCTTCCCCACTGCAGGGGAAAAGCCCAGCCCTGTTATGATATAATTCACATAGCACACAATTCACCCGTTTAAAGGGGTCCATTCAGGCTTCGTCAGTATATTCACAAGGCTGTGCATCGTCACCACAATCTAAGTTTAGAACTCATTCATCGCGCTCTAAGTGCAGCCCCCTGGGCCTGGGCAGCCCCTCCCGGTTTCCATCCTGGCCGGCCTTAGGCAGTGGTGAATCTACTCGGGCTATGGATTCGCCTGTTCTGGACAGTTCAGAAAGTGGGGTCTCGTGGCCCTCCATCACGTGCTGAGTTCACCAAGCACGACGTGTTCAAGGGCTGCCTCTCAAACAACAAGCATCAGAGTCTCACTGCTTCGGGGGCCGGGCTCCTCCCCTCTCACCCCATTTTAGAAAACTCTGGAAAAAGGGTAACGCTCACCACAGTCAGAGCAAGTGTGCTCCTGTGGACAAAGAGGCCACGTGATTCTGAAATGTTTGCTACGTCTATTTGCTTTCATTGCTTCTCTTCAATTTTCTTTTGCTCTTATTGCTTTTCTACCTTTAAAAAAAATAATACTTAGAGGTGAGCATCGTGGAACAGCGGGGGAAGCCACCACTTGGGAGTCCTGCATCCTATATCGGAGCGTCAGCCACCACTTAGGAGTCCTGCGTCCTATATCGGAGCGCCAGTCTGAGTCACAGCTACTCCGCTTCCACTCACCTCCATGCTGACACATCCTGGGAGGCAGCAGAAATGGCCCAAGCACGTGGGTCCCCGCCACCCACATGGGAGACTCAGGTGTAGTTCTGAGTTCCTGGCTTTGTCCTGGGCCAGCCCTGGCTCTCGTGGGCATTTGGGGAAGTGAAGCCAACAGAGCTTGCTCTCTCTCTCTCTCTCTCTATTTCAAATATAAGTAAATAAATATTTTAAAAAGTTTCATTAAGAAAAGATAATATTTGAAAAACAAAGAGAATAGATAACATATGTAAGTTATAACACCTAATGATATAAATCATTGTGAATTCACCACTTACCCCAAATTTCTCTTTCTAGAGAAATATCCGTTTGGTGCGGTGGTTAAGGCTCCATCTGGGACACGTGCATCCCACATGGGCGTGCTTGGCTCTGGTCCAGGCTGTGCTGATTCTGGCCCAGCTTCTGCTCATGTGCGCCCTGGGAGGCAGCAGGTGATGGCTGGTGTGCTTGCGTCTCTGCCACCTACGTGGGAGACCCAGATTGGCTTCAGGTTGGCCCAGCCCTGGCTGTTGCCAGCATTTGGGGAGTGAACCATTGGATGGAAGATCTCTCTGTCTTTCTGTTTCTCTGCCTTTCCAATGAAATAAAATTATTAAAAATGTATTTAAAAAATATCTGTCGGAAAAGAGCAATTTAGTGTCCTTATCAGGCTTCCCAGCTTCCCTCCAGAGCAAGTCTCAATGTTTAATAGTTATCTTGGGGGCCAGCGTTCTGGTGTGTCTACCGTGCCGGCATCCCATATGGGCGCTGGTTCAAGCCCCAGCTGCTGCCTTTCTGATCTAGCTCCCTGCTACGTGCCTGGGAAAAGAGCAGAAGATGTTCCAAGTGCTTGAGCTCTGAGATCTGACTGTAGTTCCAGGCTCCTGGCTTTGGCCTGGCCTAGCCTCAGCTGATGTGGCCATCTGGGGAATGAACCAGTAGATGGAAGTCACCCTCTTTCTCTGTGTAACTCTTTCACATAAACAAATAAATAAATCTTAAAAGGAAAGTCATAGTTGTTAGAGGCCGGAAAGAGATAGAATCCCTTCTAGGCCAACCTGAGTCATTTTACAGAGATTCAGGAAGGAAAGAAAATTTGCTTCAGATCATAAGATCTCTGGATTCCTTCCCCTTGTTCTGGCCGCCTCCTGGGATTTGATAAACAAACAAACAAACAAAAAACAACAACAACAACAACAAAACCTGTGTTAGCCACAGAGTTCCTTTTTTTTTTTTAAGATTTATTTATTTGAAAGACAGTTATAGAGATCAATAGAGAGAGAGATCTTCCATCTGTTGGTTCACTCCCCAAATAGCCACAACTACCAGAGCTGATCTGATCTGAAGCCAGGAGCCAGGGGTTTCTTCCGGGTCTCCCATGTGGGTTCAGGGTCTCAAGGACTTGGCCATCCTCTGCTGCTTCCCTAGGCACATTAGCAGGGAGCTGGATGGGAAGCAGAGCAGCCAAGACTCGAACCAGCGCCCATATGGGATGCCGGCACTGCAGACCAGGGATTTAACCTGCTGTGCCATAGCGCCAGTCCCCAAAGTTCATTTTTTTTTTTTTTAAGGGAAATTAAGGTCTAAGCACTTTGCAATCAGGATTCAGAGGCATACACTTTAAAATAATACTTTTAATTGCAAAGACATTTATTTGTTCCCAGGTGTCTGACATGGGGCCAGGCTGAACCTGTGACAGGGGCTGATTTATCTATTTTTTAAAGATATATTTTATTTATTTGAAATGCAGAATTACAGAGAGAGAGACAGACAGACAGATATCTTCCAACCCACTGGTTCACTCCCCAAATGGTTGCAGCAACTGGGGCTGGGCCAGGCCTAAGCTAGGAGCTGGGAACTCCATCTGGGTCTCCCACGTGGATGACAGAGGTCTAAGTACTTGGATCATCTTCCATTGTTTCCCCAGGCGCACTGGGAGGGAGCTGCATCAAAAGTGGAGCAGACAGCACTCCAACTGGCGCCCATATGGGGTGCACCACAATGCCCAACCCAGAGGCTGATTTCATTGGCTGCTGAGCCTCTGGGAAGGACTTTGTCTCCGCCAGGGAAGCCAGGGATCCTGGGCCTGTCCTCTGACCCTGAGAGGAGGGGTGGGCCCTTCTTTGCTTGGAAATGGGGGACAGGAAGCCACAGGTTCCTGGGGCCTCAGCAGTTACTCCCCGGCACCTCATCTGCTGTTCTTGAGCCAGCAGACACACAGGTGGCCGCATGTGAGGGAAGGCAGTGGCCGCGGGGCTCGGCACAGCAGGCGCCCCTCGTATCCGGGCCTGTCGTCAGGTCAAGGGCAGCCTGCTGCCCATGGACTCGGCCCAGAGGACACCTTGACCCCCTGACTTTTACCAGGTATGTCCTGAAGCAACACTCTTCCCCTCTTTGAGAACCTCCGCCTTCAAACCTGTAAAAAGAGGCACTGTTAGCGCGGGGCTGTGGGGGCCCTGGCGAGAAAGCACCTGTGGGAGTGGCGTACGATGCACGCCAGTGGGCAGTGGCAGTCACCTTTGTCACACACCGTGATGCAGTTGCTGGCGTGTGGTGCAGTGGTGACCCCTAGCTGGTTTTTAGTAAGTCTTTAATAAATACGTGCACGACTGCTTGCTCGCCTGCACTTCCTTCTACCTGGTGAGTTCCTCAGGGCGGGCACCACGTTTTGCTTGTTTGTGTGTCCCGGTGTTGAGCAGAATGCCTGGCACGTGGGAAGGCCTGATGAATGTTTGTTGTTTGCCCTAATGAGATAACTGATCCATAGAGCCATCCTCTGTGATGCTAAAAACCACAAGGTGATGGAGGACTTGATAATGGAGGGATCAGCTGACACCAAGTGACTTAGTATCTCAAAAGTGAGTCAGCCCGCACAACTTCTTGCTTCCTGATACTGTGCTATGGGAAGCACCCAGCCCTACTGATGAAATATTTTTGTCCCCAAAAGTGAATCTGAATCAGGCCTTTGTGTGGGTACTGGCTTATGTTACAAATGGGATAGAAGAACACAGTCGATGACATTTCAAGGGCGTATTTGGGCAAATACAAAAGGCAGGACAATCTACTGGACAAATGACCCAGAATCTTAAAAAAAAAAGGGGGGGGGTGTCTGTGAGTCTGCAATTATGTCAAACTAAAAGTAAACAAACAAGAGAGGATACATTAATTATCTGGATTGTGCCAGTGGCTTCACAGTGTATGTAAATACGAAACTCATCGGATGGTACCCTTTAAGTGTCTGTGGTCAATTATACCTAAAAAGCTGAACAAGAGGGATGGAAGCTTCCAGGTGCAGAGAGACTTAAGAGATATAACAGGAAACAGGAACTGTGCCTCTTGCCTAGATCTTCTGTTTTTTTAAGTTATCTTTTAATTTCATATTCTATTAACTTTTTATTTTATTTATTTTTTGAGAGGCAGAGAGAGAGAGCTCCCTTCCTCCCGTTCACCCTACCAATGCCCACAATGGCCAGGGCAAGGCCAAATGTCCACCCAGCTAGTTTGCTTGAATCAGGACCGGAGCAAGTGGGCCTGGGCGCTTCGCCCTAGTGGTTAGGATGCTCACAGTCACGTCAGAGCGCCTGGGTTCAGTACTCAGCACCGGCTCCTGACCCCAGCTTCCTGCCAGTGTAGACACTGGGAGGGGGTGGTGATGGCCACCTCCGGGTTCTTGCTGCCCACGTGGGAGACCTGAATTATCTTCCCCACTCCCAGCTTTGGCCCCAGCCCAGCACTGGCCACTGTGGGCATTTGAGGATCGACAGGGTAGATGACAGGTCTCTATCTGTATCTGTTTCTGCTTCTCAAAGTTAACAAAATGCACTGGTCCCATATGAGCACCAGTTTGAGTCCTGGCTACTCCACTTCTAAACCAGCTCCCTCCTTCTTCTTATTTTCTTAAAGATTTATTTATTTGAAAGAGTTACAGAGAGAGAGATCTTCTATCTGCTGGTTCACTCCTCAAAAAGCTTGGGTGGCAGGGGCCCCCCACTTGAGCCATCTTCTGCTGCTTTTCCAGGCACATTAGCAAGGAGCTGGGTTGGAAGTGGAGCAGCCTGTATGGAAACTGGCACCCATAGGGGATGCTGGTGTTGCAGGTGGCAGCTTAACCCACTGTACCACAGTGCCAACCCCACTCCAGCTCCCTGCTAATGTGCCTGGGAAAGCAGGTGATGATAGCCCAAGTGCTTGGGCCCCTGCCACCCATGTGGGAGACCCAGATGGAGCTCCTGACTCCTGGCTTAAGCTTGGCCCAGTACTGGCCTGGCCTTTGTGGCCATCTGGGGAGTGAATCAGCAGATGGAAGATCTCTGTCTCTCCCTTCTCTCTGTCACTCTGCCTTTCAAATAAAAATAAATCTTGGGGGCAAAAAAGTGTTTATATTATTATGTTATGTTGGATATTATAAGTAATCTGGAGTTTTTAAAAAGATTTATTTTTTTAAAGTGTGACAGAGAGAGAGAGAGAGGTTGAATTTCATCTCCTGGTTCACTCCCCAAATGGCCTCAACAGCTAGGTGCTGGGCTAGACTGAAGCTAGGAGCCAGGAGCTTTTTCCAGGTCTCCCATGTGGGTGCAGGGGCCGTCTTCTGCTGCTTTCCCAGGCCCATTAGCAGGGAGCTGGCTCAGAAGTGGAGCAGCCAGGACTTGAACGGGAGCCCTTATGGAATGCTGGTGCCAGGTGCTGGCCCCTGGAGATGTTTTGAAAGGTAAGGGAGATTGTGCCCTGTGCCCAGGTTCTATGCAAATCCTCTGCCCTTTTACATGAGGGTCTCGAGCACCCTCAGTTCCTGGCGTCTGCAGGGGTCCTGGAACAGCCCCCCAGAGGCCCTGAGGAAAGACTGTAATTGCACTGTTTTCCTTTTCTTCTTTTTACTGTTTACTTCTTTATTTTCACCTGTTTGAAAGAGTAGCAGAGACAGAGAGAGAGAGAGATCCATGTTCACATGCAGGGCTGGGCCATGCTGAAGCCAAGAGCCCATCTCTCTCTGGGTCTCCCACGTAGGTGACAGAGACCCAAGCATTTGAGCCATCACCGGCTGCCTCCCAGCATGCATCAGCAGGAAGCTGGATCAGAAGCTGAACAGGAGGCCTGGAACCAGCTCCTTCCCCAAGGCGGGATGCGGCGTCCCACGTGGTGGCTTAACCAGCTGCACCACACGCCTGCCCCTATTTTCTTTATGCTACGTTTGAAATGCAACTGTGCTTTGCAGATGTGAGTGGCTGAGCTGCAAAATACGGCACCTCATCAGGGACCACTGTTTTAACAGCATGCTGAAGGCAGTGCTGCCAGGTAGCCGGCTCAAGGGAGGTGTCAGGAGCCCCCAGGGGCTGCAGGAATGGGACCCCCTCTTTCCAAGCACCTAGGCCTGAGCTGGCACCACCCACGGTGATTCCACGCGCCTGGGCTCCTCTCCAGTAGAGCTGCACACCCCTGCCGCCCCACCCTCCCCCCAGTCTGAGCACTGTTATCACCGCCCCTTGCCCAGGGATGAAAGGCACCGGCCCGCCTGGGGGCATCATCATTAGTGAGGCCCCCAGCCGACCAGTGGCCTGGAGAGCCAGGAATGAAAAGTCCCTGAGAGCCACGCCCTGCAAGGCGGACCCGCGCCATCGCTGGCCGGATGCGGGTTGGCACGGGTCGGCAGGGTCCGCAATCTTCCTGGAGGCCAACATTTCTTCTCCCTGCTGTTGACGCCTGAAATTCCACAGTGAGCAACTGGCCCTGGGGGAGAGCTCAACTCCTGGGTTTTGGGTTCTCTCCCCTAAGTGAGAAGCTAAGGGAAGAATCTGCCTCACCAGCTATGTGGCAGGTTTGTATACAATCTCAGGGGGCCCCTGGACCCCATCCAGGAAGCCCACGCAAGGACACCTGGGCGGAGCTTAGGAGGCCCCAAGCTTTCATTGCTGGGCCAGAAGCAAGGTCACCCTGTGAGGCGCTCTTTCAAATGCAAATGAGCCTGGGAGGGTCCCAAGCACCAACTACCATTGAAAGTTGTCCCCAGATAGCTACTTCTTCAGACTTCCGGGTTGGGGGAGGGTAAGGGGGAGAGGAAGGAGAGCCTGGGGCTGGGGGAGCTCCCAGGGAGTGCGTCATTTTGCCTGGAAGCCCGAAGGGCAGGTATTAGGCCGGGAATGCTAGCTCTTTGGAGAACCATGCGAACCGAGACCAATCAACACCCATTTTACAGATGAGGGAAGTGAGGCTGGCAGAGCCAAGTGACTTGGGGGAAAGCCTGAGGTCAGAGGTCAGAGGCCATGACCCACAGAGCTGGACTTGGTGCACTAGGGGCCCGCAGTGCCTCCTGGGATCCTCACAAAGAGGCACCCCCCTTCGACAGAAGAGGGGGCAGGGCAGCCCCCCCCCCCCCCCCCCCCCCGGGCACCCTTCTCTGTCCCCTCCCTAGCCTGGACAGCAGGGTAGGGGCGGGGCCCTCTGGACCCTGCTAGGAGCTTGCAGAAGGACTTGCCGAGAAGTCTGAAGCCAGCATCAGGCCTGACCTGTCCTCCCTGCCCCTAATTGTTGGCTAAAACCCTTTTTATTGAATTAGCAGAGTGTAATGGAAGAGTCGATGAGAAGTCGCCGCGGAGGGCAAGGCCAGGGCCTGCTGGGTAGAAGAAAGCAGAGCCCCACAGGCTCCCTGGGCCCAGGGGCGGCATCAAATATGTATTTTTACATAACTGGGAGAAACAAAACAAAGGAACAAGGCTGCCCCAGAGGGGCAGCGCCTCGCTCTGTATTTCCATTATCTTGTTTGATGCTCGGTCCTGCAGGAGCCTGGGTGGGGGAGGAAATGCCGGAGCCTTCTCCCTCTGGGCCTCCTGGTGGGTTAAGAGGCAGAGGGAGCCAAGATGCAGAAACCTAGAAACCAGAGTCTAGGCCTGGGTGTGTGCTTGGACACCCAGGGGTCAGCTCCGGGGGCACCGGGCTGCCTGGAAACGCTGTCTTGGTTTAAGATAAACCCTCCCCCTGCATCTGCATCGGAGAAGGTGCCCTCCTGGGCCCCCATCCCCTTTGGCTCTGGGTGGAATATTCCAGACAAGGGAATGGAACGGAGGGGAGGGCCCCTTCAAAGGAACAACCGCCACCCCAAACATTCTGCTGGCTGATGGCTTTCCCGTTAGCTACCGCCAGCTCATTACACAGATGAGAACACTGCGGTGCCCCAGGCCACAGGCTGGTGAGTGGCCGCCCCGCAGACTGCCCTGCAATCCTGAGCATGCTGGGAAGAGGAGGGGAAAGCCAACCACGCAGATGCCGCCGGCCACAGGGGGGCAGAGGGGAAAGCTGCCTGGTCCAACGCTTGCAGGTCTGTTCCGCCTTGGATCCTACAATTATTTTAATTTTTATTTATTTTCATTTTAATTTGAAAGAGAGAGAGTGATCTGTCCACTGGTTCACTCCCCAAATACCTGCACCAGCCAAGGATGGGCCAGCCTGAAGCCAGGAGACTGGACCGCCATCCTGGTCTCTAATACAGGTGGCAGGGGCCCCAGGGACTTGAGCCATCATCTACTGCCTTCCCAGGGTGTGTGTGAGCAGGGAGCTGGAATAGGAAGTGGAGCTGGGACTGGAATGCAGACACTCTGGTAATGGATTTGGGATCAGTGGGGTCCCAGCTGCTGCAATGAACACCCACTCCGTGAAATTATGTTGCCTGTGACAAGTTAGAGAAGGTGGTGGCTGCTGTGGTGGGCCCGTGTCATTCCGGGCCCCCAAATGGAGATCAAGAGGTCTTGGGTTCTGGTCTTGGCTTTAACACTGACTTGTTCTGTGTTATTGAGTGAGTTACTTGCAAATAACCAATGAATGGCCTCCAAAGGGTCTCTTCCAGGTTAACATTAAAAAAAAAAAAAACAGATAGAGGGAGCCCAGCCCATGTCAGAGTGTCTGGCTCCAGCCCCAGCTACTCCACTTCCCACTCAGTTCCCTGCTAATGCAGGCAGGCCCAGCCTAGGTGTTAACAACTCTTTAGGGAGTGAACCAGTGGACAGAGGATTCTCCCTGTCTCTCTCCTCTCTCCTCTTCTCTTCTCTTCGCTCTGCCCTTCCAGTGGATGGAAATAAATCAAAAATAAACATAAAAACAGATTAAAAACCACAGTTCCAGCTGGAAGACTGTCGGGCCCCCCGGGTGCAGCTGGTAGAAGGGCTGGAATCAGAGGGAGGTGGATTCCTATCCTCAGTCACCTCCTGCTGGCCTCAGCCTCTCTGCCCTAGTTGCCCATCTATTAGATGGGAATAAAGAACAGTGTTGTGCTGTTTTGAGATGTGTTTCTGCTCAGCTTGGAGCCCAGCACCCCGTGTCACTACTGTTACTCCTCATGCCTTCAGAGCTTCCTTCCTTCCGGAACCTTCTTTCTTCCATCCATCTGCTGGCTCCTTCCCCAAATGCCTGCATCAGCCAGGGGTGGACTCAACCCAGTCTTCCTCCTGCGTGGCATCACCCCCTGGAGTGGCCTCCCAGGGTCTGCATCAGCAGGAAGAATCGGGAGCAGAGCCGGGGTGTGGAGCCAGGACTCGAACCCAGGTACTCTCATAGGGCCGGTGTCTTCATGGCCATGCAAAATGCCTGCCCTGCGCATGGCTGTCATCGTGCACTAACGCGGGTTTTACTAATTGTATTTACTAATTCACTGCTGACCCTGGAAGAGGGCAGCTGAAAGGTAGATTGGGGAGGAAAAAAAAAACAAAAACAGCTAAAAGCTAAAGTCCTTTCTGACCTCAGGCTGTAGGGAGCCACCAGTGGGGCTAGGATTCCTCCGTGGTGGGTTCGGAATCCTGCAGGTCCATAGCTGGCCCTGTCCCTGCCGGCCATCAGCTGGGGGTCGCCGATCGGCGGACGCGGGGCCCAAGGCGGGGCCGGGACCGGGGCGTGGCGTCCGCTCTGCCCCGCGAAGGAAGAGGAGGCCGCGCCGCGCCGCTCATTGGCTGCGGCCGGGCAGGTGCATCCTCAGCCAATCAGAGCCGCCGGGGGCGGAGCCCTCGGGGCTCACCTGGCGGCCGCGGCGCTGCCCGGCTCAGTGGCGTCGGAGCCGCGGAGCACCTGCGAGTTCGCTGAAGTCCGGCCCGACTGTAGCTCGGCCCAGCCCAGCCCGAGCCGAGCCGACCGCGCCCGGCCCTCGCCCTCGCTCGGCCCCCGCCGGCGCGCCATGGGTCCTCCACGCCGCGGCTCTCCCGCGCTGCCGCTGCTGCTGCTGCTACTGCAGGTACGTCGGGTCCCACCCCGCGCCCTGTCCTCTCCCGCGTCGTCTTCGCTTGGCTTCTTGCAAGAAAGTTTGGATCCCAAGCGCCGGAACGGCCTGGGAGCCGCGCGGCGCTCCGGCGTGGAAGGGGGCAGGGACGCGCGCGTCTTTGCCCGCCCCCTCGGGCAGCGGCCCAGGTTGGGGGCGCGCCTCGCCGGGGGGGCGCTGGGTCGCGGCGGGACGAGGGTCGGAATGTGGGGAAGAGGGGGAGCCAGCAGCAGGGGGGGCTCAGGTGCGGGAAGGGGCTTCGGTACAGGTACAGGACCTGCCGCCCACAGAGCCAAGGGGGACCCCGGGGACGAGGGAGAAAGACGAGCAGGCGAGGGCCCGGGCCACGCAAAGTGGGGTCGGGAGGCGTAGAAAGCGCTCCGGTGAGACGAGGGCAAGGCAGGAGGTGCCCCCGCGCCCCCTCCCCCGAGTTTCGGGCTGGGAGAGGATGACGTCGACGCCCGCCCGAGGCGCGGCGGTCGGTTTCGGTGTGGGCGGGAGGGACCCCTCGCCCCACTGAGTAACCCCAGCTCGGTGCCTTTCCACCTGTCCAGGTCTCCCCGACGCTCTGCCAGGAGCCCGAGCCCTGCCACCCCGGCTTTAGCACCGAGAGCTACACGTTCACCGTGCCCCGGCGGCACTTGGAGAGAGGCCGAGTCCTGGGCAGAGGTGAGGGCACCGCGGGAGGCCCTGGGCGCGGTGGGGTGCGGTCGGAACCCGCCAGCTCCCTCCCCGGCTCCAACGGCAGCGCTTTGGAATTTACAGCGATGGAGGGGTGGGGCGGGGAGCGCCGAGCGCCGGCTGGGGGACGGGTACTGACCGCCTGGACCACTGTGTGCTGGGGAGGGGGCGACGCTCGGTGGCCTTCGGCGTCTCCCATGCGGTCCTGACCACTTTAGGGCCAGTCTATCGCGGCAGACTGCGCCAGGTGGGACCGCGGGGCAGGAATATTCCCATTTCCCAGATGAGCAAACTGAGGACGGGAGGGTGATCCGTGATTGGCCAGAGCCAGCCTTGAGCAGGAGTTGGAACTGAGGGCTCTGACCCCAGGCTCCATCACAAGCCCTTTGTGGGGTGCCTGTGGAGCCCAAGGCTGTGACTCTGTTCACAGAGGTGAAAACATTCATTGGAGCTACTATTTCCTCAAGGGATAATGATTAAAAAAAAAAAAAAATTAGGAGCTCTGACTCAGGGAGTGAAAATGCATGCAAAGGCTGCATGGGCTTCTGGGTCTTATCACTGTGATAATCTAGAATTCGCTTTGTTCCCCTTCCCTGCAGCCCTGGGGTGGGAGTAGGGACGGGGCAGGTTCTCTTGCGGTTTTGCTGGTTCCCAGGTGCCTGCCTGGCGTCCAACCACTTTATCCTGCCTCCTGACTTCAGTGGATTGGGCAAGTGTGGCAACAATCAAAGCAGGGGTAAAAGCAGTCACCGGCATTGCCCTGGGCACCTCTCCCCCATGCGCTCACTCTTCCAGTCTTTGCCCACGCGAAAGTCCTGCTCATGCGCCGGGTGTAGTTATTCTGAACTTGAGGCGTAGTCACCACAGGGGCGCCGCATGCTTTCAGGGGGACTACAGCCCTCCTGGTAAGCCCTGGCTGCCTCAGACCCGTCTGCGCTACGTGGGATCCGCAAGGCTGTGCCATTCACCCTTGGGCACAGGGATCCCCCGTTCTCAGCACGGGTCCTCTTGTTCCTCCTCCCCGGCTGGCCTCTGGCCTCGGGAATGAATGGAGGAGCTGTATTGCACATTCTGGCAGGTTGCTGAGAATGGCCGGGACCCCCTCTGAGGGCACTGTGGGGTATGGGCAGTGCCGGGGGGAAAGGGCAGGGGTGGCTGGGATGTTGATGGGTGTCGGTGAGGGCTGGCTTCTGGGAGGAGGCAAACTTGCCCATCTGAACGGCTGGGCAGGTGTCACAGCCCGAGTGTGGTCCCTTTGCTTCTCTGCACCAAGACGTTTGGCTTAGTCTGATTTTTATTTCCTCCCTCTATGCTCTGTGTCTGGCCAATAACATTATTACATATTTATTATCATCGTCATTATTGTATTATGAAAGCAGTGCCTCTAATTCACTGTAGCCCCATCTCATGCTTCATGTATTTCATATCCTTTTATTTCTATTTTGCGAATGGGGAAACTGAGGCACAAGCAGTTTGGTCATCTGCAGAAGGAGCTGCATCTGATCTTTCTCTTTCCTCCCCATCCTAAAGAGGGGAGCCAGGGAGCTTGGGGGAGCAGGTGGGTGTTCGGCCTAGTGTTTAAGACACGGCCTGGGGCACTGGCATCCCATATCGCAATGTGGCTGACTTCAAGTGCCAGCTGCACTTCCAACTTTGTGCCAACGCACATCCTGGGAAGCAGCAGGTGAGGATGCATTTGTGGAGTGGACCGGAGTGGACCGGCAGATAGGAGGTCTGTCTCTGCCTCCATGCTTTTCAAATAAACATAAATAAGAACTTTAAAGAACAGAACCTAGGGGACTGGTGTGATTTCTCACCAGGTGTTGATGGGGTGGGGTGGGATCCCTGAGGAGCCGCGGTAATGCCGGTGGTGGGTGAGACCAGGAAGTGGAGGTGGGAGAGACACCTCCGCCCAGCATTCCACAAGCTTCTTGTGTGGTTGGTTCCAGTTCCCTTTATGTCGCTGATCCCACCCCCACTCACCAGATTTCCTGACATTTCACTTCTTTCTAGCCTTTCTGTGCCGTGCAGTCTCCTTGTACCCCCAGATGGAAGTGCCCTTCTGATAAAGTCACACGTGGGACCCTAGGGACCTTAGGGGCAGGCTTGCTGTAAAGAAGGGGGCTGGGGTTTCCGAGGGCAGCCTCGCTCGCTCGGTGGTGTGGAGATGGCGTGCTCTGACATGGGCACCAGGGCGACGCAATGGCTTTGAACAGAGTTTGAAAACGGGGAGCTGTCGCGTGTCCCAAGTCGGGTGTTGCCTGAGCCCAGGAGACTTGGGTGAGGTTTGCTGGGGTCAACCTGTGCCCTGCCTTGTGTGTATCCCATGGTTTCTCTGAGTTCCCAGGGGGAAGAATATGTTCAGAAAAATTCAACTGTGAACTGATGAGAGCTGCTGCCTGTTTCCCACCTCCTCGGCACAGACCCAGGCCGCTAGACCGTTCGGGGTTGCAGGTGTATTAGCTCAGTGCACGCAGCTCTGCGTTGACGTGGGGTGGAGGAGCGAAAAGCTGGCAGGCTTTCACCCTGGTGAAAGGGTCAGGCCCTGGACAAATGGCGCCTGGGTTTCGGGTTTGAGTTTTGGCTGCTTAGTGGGTTGACCTGGTAGACGGACGCCCACCTGCGTGGCTTGCACTCGCCCCTTTCTCCTTTCTGAAGGACACTGGAAGCTGGTGCCAACAGTGTGCCGGCCCTTGAATTCTACTGGGCTTTCCAAGAGCAAACACAAAAACCCGATCTGGGGTCACCTCACGTCATCAGATCCCGACTCCCTCAAACTCTCCCGGTCACGTGTGTCTGTGACCAGGCTGACGCGGAGCGTGCTGGGAGAGGAGACCGACTCCCGGGTTGCCTTTCTGTCCCTCTCTTGCCTTTGTATGGGATGCTAAGCCCCAGGCCCAGCAAGCCCATTTAAGGAAGTCCCCTGCTCCATCCTGTGGGGCCTGCTGGACCTGCCAGGTGGTTATGGAAACCCCTCTCTGCTCTCCATAAAAATATGGGGCGAGGCTTCTCTACTGCAATGCTCCGGCGCAGTGTCTGTTACACATTCCCTTCCAAGCAGGGCCCCAGACAAGCCAGAGCTAAAGCAATCAGCTCTCACATCTTCCAGGAGCTGCCAAGACCCGGAAGTCCCCGAGAGGCACCTGTCCCAGCTGACTCTTGGTTTTACTCTGCCTGGACCCTTTCGAAACTTCCGTGGTGGGGACTGAAATGAGCTTTGGCTGGTTGGGATAACAATCCAGGGAGCAAGGACACCAAACAGTCCAGGTTTGAATTCCAGCTACTAGCTCTGTGGCTTTGGATATTTTTCCCTTTACTTCTCTGACCCTCAGTTACACCATCTGTGAAATGGGGCTGACACCACGGGCCTGTGGCGAGAATTTAAACTGTTCGTTCATTCCTTCAGTCAACACATAGGGCTGAATGAAGCCGGTGTGCATTATTTGAAGGCACACCTGATTGGAAACGAACGTGGCTAGTGTTTCCCAGACGTAGCAGGCTCTGGCTTGTTGTCTGGAACAAGCGAACGAATGCGTGAGTGGATCTGCGCTTCCTCCCACACTCACCGTGGCCTTGCACCAGCCCTGGAGGGTGATTGCAAAAGGGCAGGGAGAATGTGCTGATAGAACTTTCTAATATGCCGGCCAGGGCTACGTGCCCAGTGAGTCGTGCTCTTGAAATTGAGCTGTGGCCCTGAGTGTGTCCTTGGGGATGCTTGTTCCTGAAAGCCGCGTGGGGTGGGGAAGGGAGACCTTAAACCTGCAGCCGGAAATGGAAGGGCACTTAGTCACTTGTGCGCGTTTTCCATCTTGGCGCAATAAAAAAAAAAAAAATTTTTTTGAGGTGGTCTCTGCCCTTTCTTGCTAATGTCAGTTTCCCTTTTATATGCCCCCTTTTTACTGTTTTTTTCTCTTCCTCCCCGTCTTGTCTGCCCTCTGTCCTCAGCTTCCCCCAAGGTGCTGTGGCCCCCCGAACTTGGAAGGCTTTTTTTTCTATCTGTCCAGGCTTAGATCCAGGCAATGCTCTGGGTCAGCCTAGGGGAGGTTCCCCGGGTGCCCGTCTGTACAGTGAGTGTAGAGCCCCACCATGCTTGGTGCCCTGGGTTTGGGACTCTCCCTGGTTCCAAAGTCTCCCTGGTCCCCTCCTGCTCAGCAAACCAGCCCAACCGGTTTGCTGGCTCTGCTGCTTCTGTGTTAAGCAAACAGTGCCTGGCAAACAGCGGGATGACCTGGGTGCCTTTATTAGAAAAGCATAATGCTTGCCACTGAGCAGTGCGCTTCGGGTGGGCTCTGGTGGGCTTGCTGGGGGCTGGGAAAGGGTGGAAGGAGTAGGACTAGGAGCAGCTGGGGGCAGGGCTGGGAGCTGCCAGAGAGGAGAGGAGTCCAGGTGACCTTGAACTGGTTAGAGTCGCTTGGTTATTACTCTGCGATGCCTGTCTGCCAGAAATGTTCTGCCCCAGCCCCCTATCACTTGCCCTCCTGCACATTCCCCCGGGAGGCCACCGGTTTCCTGCCCTGGACAACCCAGGGGCGGGGCCGCAGATGTTTGATGAGTAAACCCACCAGGTGCCAGCCAGGGTGTGGGCATCAGTTGTCCAACCTGGGGCCAGGGATTCAAGGGCACCCTGGACCAGGGAGAGATAAGAACTGTGGTTCTGCCTGGGAAAGTGTCGTGGACTGGGTGGGGACAGGGTCCCAGAGAAGGAGCAGGTGCACCAGCTCTCCCCCTGTGCTCCAGACTGAAGACCCAGCCCCTGCTAGTAATCCTGGTGCAGTGGAGGGAGGAAGGAGGACCTACAGGGGGTGCCAGGAAGGGCGGCTTTAGGGCGAGGGCGCCCCAGGAAGAGGAGATGCAGCTGTGCCTTCCAGACAGGGGTGGGAGAGGCTCTGAGGAGGGGGCTGGGAACACAGCTGGGATACTGGACCACCCTGATCCACAGGTGATGGGGGATGTTCTCTTCCTGTTCTTTCAGGAGCCAGTCACTTGGTTAAAATATAAGTTCAGATGTGTTCTTTCATATATATCTGAAACAATTCTCACGTGTACATGGCAGCCGACAACTCCCTCCTAGCCTGTCTACTCTTCCCCAGGGCACAGCTGACTGATTTTATTAGTCTCTTGTTATTAATTAATTCTTTTCAGAGTTTCCTTGTGGAAATACAATAGTAGTCTGACTTCTTTGTCTTTTTTTTTTTTAAAGATTTATTTTATTTACTTGAAAGACAGAGTTATAGAGAGAGGTAGGGACACACAGAGAGAAAGAGAGAGATCTTTTGTCCATTGGTTCACTTCCCAAATGGCTACATTGGCTGGAGCTGAGCTGATCCGAAGCTGGGAGCCAGGAGCCAGACCTCTGGGTCTCCCATGTGGGTGCAAGGGCCCAAGGACTTGGGCGATCCCCTGCTACTTTCCCAGGCATGTTAGCAGGGAACTGGATTGGAAATGGAGCAGCTGGGACTCAAATCAGTACCCATATGGGATGCTGGTGCCCCAGGCTGGGACTTTAACCTGCTGTGCCACAGCGCCAGCCCCGACTTCTTTGTCTTTAATTAATTTTATCTGAGCATCAGAGAGACAGGGCTCTCATCCACTGGCTCACTATCCAAATGCTGGCTGGTTAAAGTCCCGGCCTGGGACTTCAAGTCCTGGCTCAGAGAGGTTGGACAACTTGCCTCAGGTCACCAGCCAGGGAGTGGCAGGAGTGGGGGTAGAGCCCAGGACTTGAATACAAAACCTGCAGTGCCTGACAGAGAGAGCTGGGGAGACAGAGATCTTCCAGCCGCTTGTTCACTCCTAAAACGGCCACAACAGCTAGGGTGGGGCCTGTAGGTCCATCAGGCCACCCAGTGGGTGGCAGAGGCCCAGGTGTTTGGGTCACCTGCTGCTTTCTCGGGTTGGGTCCACCTTTCTAAGGCAGGGGAATTGCATCCGCCATCTGGAATTGTGATGCTGGAATTCAGCCTCTTTGCCTTTGAAAGAGCCTCTCTTGTCTTATGGGGTGTTTTCAGCCAGTTTCCCTCCGGGACTTTCACAGCCCCACTCCCTTCCCTTGCTTTCAGTCTCTTTCAATGCTCTGAGTCCCAGAAAATCCTCTTCTCTTGGCATTCAAGACCTGGGGAAGAGGGGCAGGGACGTCCAGCGGGGACGTGGGGAGGGTGCTCCCCACAGGCAGGGACCCGGGAGAAGGAGCTGTGTTGTTACCACTAGGACACAATGGGGCCTCTTGGGAAAGGTTGAGCCTGATTCCCCTGGAGCAAAATGAGGCCCCGTGGGATAATTGGGCACATCCCAGGTAATAATTAGCTTGCTTTGTAATTGAGGAGAACTTGTAACCAAGCGAAAGCTTTCCAGATTTGTTTTACCTGGGCAAGTTCAAGGGCAAGAGGAACACCTGTTCCTGTGGCTTGGCACGCAGACGTGCCCAGGAGAGAAGTCTCCGAGTGCCTGCACCTCGGCCGCCGACGCAGCAGCCTCCCCGGGTCTCCCCGCTTCTCGCATGCTTCCCCAATGCAGCCCTTTCTCCACTCAGCAGTCGGAGCCGTGGTTTTTAAAATTAAATGTGAAAATGTCACTCCTGTTTAAGATCGTTCACAGTCCCCCACTTCCCACAGTGAAAGCCCAAGCCCTGTCTGAGACTTGTGCAGCTGCTGTGCGCTGCCTCCCGGCTCCCTGGACCTGGGGGCCCCATCTCTTCCTGCTTGCTTCATGCTCACCGTGTCCAGCCACTTCTGGACTGGCTCTTAGCTCTGCCTGTACTGTCTCAAAGGTCACCCCCTTCCTGTGGCTGCTTTTTTTTTTTTTTTTTTAAGTTTCATTTTATTTGAAAGAGTGAAATAGAGACAGATCCCCCAACCTGCTGGTTTGCCCACCAAATGCAGCAACAGTCGGAGCTGGGCCAGACTGAAGCCAGGAGCCCAGAACTCAATCCAGGTCTTCTCCGTGGCTGGCAGGGACCCAAGTCCATGTGTTGTCTCCAGAGACGTCACAGGAAGCTGGAACAGGTGGAGACTGGACTTGAACCAGGCACTCGTTTATGGGATGCGGCCGTCCCACTGCTCTGCAGCCCTGCCCAGTGGTTTGTGTGTGTGTGTTTTTAAGATTTATTTATTTATTTATTTGAAAGGCAGATTGAGGCCGGCGCCGTGGCTTAACAGGCTAATCCTCCGCCTTGCGGCGCCAGCACACCGGGTTCTAGTCCCGGTCAGGGTGCCGGATTCTATCCCGGTTGCCCCTCTTCCAGGCCAGCTCTCTGCTATGGCCCGGGAAGGCAATGGAGGATGGCCCAAGTCCTTGGGCCCTGCACCCGCATGGGAGACCAGGAGAAGCACCTGGCTCCTGGCTTCGGATCGGCACGATGCGCCGGCCACAGCGGCCATTGGAGGGTGAACCAACGGCAAAAAGGAAGACCTTTCTCTCTGTCTCTCTCTCTCACTATCCACTCTGCCTGTCAAAAAAAAAAAAAAAAAAAAAAAAAAAGACAGATTGAAACAGAGAGGCAGAGAGAGAGAGAGAGAAAGAGAGGTCTTCCATCTACTGGTTCACTCAGATGACCACAAGAAAGAACAGGAGCTGTGCTGATCTGAAGCCAGGAGCTTCTTCTGGGTCTCCCTCGCGGGTTACAGGGGCCCAAGCACTCGGGCCATCTTCTACTGCTTTCCCAGGCCACAGCAGAGAGCTGGATCGGAAGTGGAGCAGCCGGAACCTGAACTGCATGGCACCCATATGGAATGCCGCTGGTGGCTTTACCCGATACTCCACAGTGCCAGCCCCCTTCCCTTTTTTTTTTTTAAAGATTTATTCATTTAAAGGCAGATTTACACAGAGAGAGGCAGAGGCAGAGAGAGAGAGCCTGCCCAGCCTTTTTCTGAGGCTCTTCCTTTGACCCTGCCCCCAGCACTGCCCTGCGGCCTCTGGGCTTGGCTTCTCTCCAGTCCTTCAGCCTCCCCTGCTGTGCGTTTCCCTTCTCTCTCCTGTTCACTGCCTGTCTCTTCCCACTGGAATAGAAGCTCTGGAGGCCCCGTGGCTTTGTCTTGTGCTCTTGGGCGCTGGAATGGTGCCTGGCGTGTGGGCCTCTGTTGAATGAATGGAGTGACTGCGCAGTTTCAGAATGTATATAACAGGTCTAGACTTTTCATTTCAGAGGCGATTTCTCTATTTGAACGAGGAGATAGGCTTCCCCAGTCTGAGGTGCAGGAGGCACCCTAAGAGGAGGGCGTGTTCTCTGGGCATTCCTTCTGCAAGGCACCCCCACTTCCGTCACCCCTCCCACCCCCCTCAGCACACCCTGGTGTAACCTGACCTAATTGTCTTGTCAGAGAGCAGCTTGCAGTCCAGACTCTAAAGGTCAGAGGAGCCACTGCTTCCCACACTTCTGGGTGTAAGGTGGCACCCGATCAAAATCTAAACGCTAGCCAGCCGAGCCCGCTGGGGCCATCTGCTCGGGTTCCTATTGTCTGGGTCACACCTTCCTTGAGCAAACTCCCAGATACACCTTCCACCTGGCACCTCTGGGAAACCTCAAGCCCATGAATTGTTTAAGACCCAGTGTCCGTTCTTCCAGTTCTTGGCAACGCAGAGAGGCCTGGAAGGAGTTCATTGAGACACCCAGAAGTTTCAAAGAAATTTAAGGCTCACTGCATCAGATCTTGGCCAGGATAAGAATCTCACAGGTCCGGAATCCGTCTGGTCAATAAATGTTCATTGAGAGGGTCTGGTAGTGCAAGGTCTTCTGAATTTTTTTTAAAAAAGATTTGTTTATTTGAAAAGCAGAGTTATAGGGGGGTAGGGAGACAGAGAGAGAGAGAGAGAGAGAGAGAGAGAGAGAGATTCCACCTGCTGGTTCACTGCCCAAATGGCTGCAATAGCCAAGGCTTGGCCAGACTAAAGACAGGAGCCAGGAGCTTCATGTGGTTCTCCCATGTGGGTGCAGGGGCCCAAGGACTCGGGCCATCTCCTGCTGCTATGCTAGGATCATCAGCAGGGAGCTGGATCAGAAGTGGAGCAGCTGGGACATGAACCGGCACCCATATGGCTTAGCCTGCGACGCTCCAATGCTGGCCCCTCTTCTACATCTTTACATAAGTGAGATCCCGCGTCATGCCTTCCCGATGACAAGTGCAGAATGTGTGGGGTTGGCACATTTAGCAAATACACAGGATGTCCGGTTTACATGTAAACTCCAGAGAAACAGTAGCAAACTTTATACTTCTAAGTATGACCTTGCATTGCTTGAAATATACTTGTTGAAATATATGTGCTGTTTCATCCTCGGGTGAACTCTGGATCTGTGTTGTTCTTGTCATATACGCCGTCTCCCCGAACTCTCCGGACAGCCCTGAGAGAAGTGACGGCTGTGGCCGGCGCAGGTCCCACAGACAGGCAGTGAGAGTGCAGCTTCGTGTTCTGGTGGCAGTCAGACAGGCTCTGTCCAGCCAGGTGAGGGGGTGACTAATTCCTTATCTGCCTGTCTCAGAGGAAATGAAGTCCTTGCGGGGGACGGAGGCTTGTCCAGCCACTGAACGATTTTATATGGAGCACCTGCCCCGCACTGTGGGAGGCCTTGAGGATACAGCAGGGGACAGACAGACATCCCTCATAATTAGAGGAGATGAGACAGTGATCTTTGGGGGCCGGGGCTTGAGCCTCCACTTGCAGTGCCCATATCCCATCTCAGAGCGCCAGTTCGAGTCCTGGCCACTCCACGTTCAGTCTGGCTCCCTGCTAACCTGCCAGGGAAGGCAGTGGAAAACGTCCCAAGTGCTTGGGCCCCTGCCACTCACATGGAAGCCCGGATGGAGTTCCTGGCTCCTGCTTCAGCCTCACCAAGCCCAGGCCACTGTGGCCATTTGGGGAGTGAACCAGCAGAGGGAAGACCTCTCTGTTTCTGTCACTCTGCCTTTCAAATAGATAAGTAAATCTTAAAAATCAAAGACAGTGAGGCAGGTGATAAATAGATAAGTCAATCTTAAAAATCAAAGACAGTGAGGCAGGTGATAAGGTGTATGTGCGTAGAGACGCCAGCACCGAGCCGAATGGCAGGGGTGTGCCGCAGAGGTTGGCACTGTGCCCCGTGGTAGGGGACGGCCCTGATGCCGACACTGAGAACACTTCATTGTCCACATGTCCTCCAGGGTGGCAGATCCAAACCCAGGCCTGAGGAGCTCTCCTCGCTGCCCTGCCCCTGGGCAGACCCCCTCCTCGGGGCACGGGCCCCAGTGTCCCAGGGCCCACCTGGGACTTCAGTGCCAGGATGTGCACGTTTCTCACCGCCTTGGTGTGGGAGCCAGGGTGATGATGTGACGGAACCGGGGACACGATGACCTGTGTCAGTGGTCACCCCCTGAATCAGCCGCGGGCCTAGTGATAAACAGGGCGGGCCCTGAGTCACCACCTTGGAGAGGCCTCTGCTGGTGAGGTTTCTGTGTGAAGGTTGAATCAAGCGTGACATCACCCCTTCATAGAAACAGACGCGGCAGGTGCAGGCCTTACTCATAGCCCCCGGAGATCCTGGTCCTGGCTCTCTCGCCTTCGGCTTCCGGCTGAGAGCTTGCACGCTGCTCTCCCCCTCCAGCTCCCAGGCCTGCGAACAGGACCCGATCTTTCTGGAGAAGACGGAACCTGTGGGTGTATTTCCTGTGCCTTTTGCTCTCTCGGCTCAAGCCTGGGATTTACAAAGAAATCCTCTCCACCCCTCCCAGATGGGTGCTTCTCATCTGAGTCTTTGATTTTGAGACTTAAACTGCGCTGATTTTCTTTGGAATTTAGTTTCGATTTCTTGTTCTCTTTTTCTTCTTCCTGCTAATCCTCTCGTCTGAACCACTGAAGATGGTTAGGGGCTGTTCCACGCAGGCAAGCGAGTGTCACCTACCAGGTGTGAGCTTTCAGCAGGGATTTGATGTCAAGGTTGTGACTTTGCTTTTCAGCACTTTTTTTTTTTTTTTTTTTACTGTATAAAGGTCTTTCAGCTTTTTGAAAAAGATGTATTTATTTGAAAGGCAGAATGATGGGATTGGGGGAGGAATCTTCCACCCAGTGATTTGCAACCCAAATGGCCCCACCAGCCAGGGCCGGGGCAGGCTGAAGACAGGTGCAAGAAACTCTAATGTGGATGCAGGGGCCCAAGTACTTGTGCCACCCTCCACTGCCTTCCCAGTCCCATTGCATGGGAGACCGGGACCCAAAGCCACTGAGCCTCCAGCCGGCCCCAACACTCTTAACTTGGTTAACATTATTATTGCTGCTTTAGATTTGAAAAACAGTGTAAATGCTGAAGGCATAAGCAGCCAGAGAGGATTCCGCATGGGAAGAGCTTCAGCCCTTGTCTCTCTGGTCCTTGGACTCCCCGAATCTAAGGTGATCCTTTGCACCCAACCAGTTCAAGTGCAAATCTTAGGAGGGAGGGTGTGCAGATATGGAGGTCCTCTGTGGAATCTGGGTGGGCTGGTCTCTCTGTGGAATCCGATGGCAGAGGCAGATTCTGGCATGTCGTGGGCGTTGGGGGAGGTACAAGGTCCCAGGGGTTGCTGATGACTTTTTTAAAGATTTATTTATTTGAAAGAGTTACAAAGATGAGAAGAGAGACAGAGAGAGAGATTGACCTTTGGAAAGATTTATCTTTCATCCATTGGTTCACTCCCCAAATGACTGCAACGACTAGGACTGGGCCCACGGCAGCCAGGAGTCCGGCGCTTCTTCCAGGTCTCCCACATGGGTGCAGGGGCCCAAGCACTTGGGCCATCTTCCGCTGCTTTCCCAGGCTATAAGCAGAGAGCTGGATTGGAAGAGGAGCAGCTGGGACTTGAACCAGCACCCATATGGGATGCTGGTGCAGAGGCAGCGGCTTTGACCACCGCACCAGCCCTGGTTGCTGGTGATTTATGAAGCAGGGTGAGGATTCATGTCACGCGAGCTGATTGTGGCTGGATCTCTGCCCAGCCCCTCACTGAGCCTGTCCCGAGCCTCCCTGGTTCCGTAATATTGTCCTTTTCCATCTCCTGGGGTCCTTGAGTCTTCCCCTGGGCCAAGAGACTTATGGGTGGGGGAGGGGGACTCTCCAGCCTCCACTGCTGCTGCTGCTGCCCCCGCCCCCCAACCTTTAAATTTAAATATATATATATATATATATTTATTTATTTATTATTTGAAAGGCAGAGAGAGAGAGAGAGCTTCTGTCTGCTGGTTCACTCCCAGGTGGCCTGGCTGGTGTCTCCCAGAGGATGCTTTTACCCATCCTGTGCTCACGGTCTCCCAGGTGCCACCCCCCCTCCCAACTCGCGCTCAGCATCCTGTCCTGACCCCTCCTTAGAAGGCCTCCTTTCCTGGCCCCTGGGGACTGCCTTTGAGAGCTCAGGCTTCATGGACTCCTTTTCTCTCTATTGTTTTTCTCTTTCCCAAACTGCAGCTTAAGGTTTCCTGGTAATCCTGTGGAGGTGGGGAGGAAGGAGAACCCAGAAACTCTGAGTGCTGCAGACAGATTACTATAGTAGTAATGGATTGGCATTGTGTTAAAGACTGGGGGGAGGCTGTCTTGATGTATCAGAGACACACACTGACATCTACAGATGGAAAGGGAGGTGTGTGGCACGGACACGGAGGTGGGGGTCAGGTGGAATCAGACTGGCCACTTGCCCAGAGATGGGGTGCAGGTGGAATCAGACTGGCCATTTGCCCATCCACCGACATGAAATTGGGTGCTTCAAAAGCTCATGCAAAAGGAATAATTTTATTTTGGTGTAAAAATGTTCCCAAATTTATGCATAGTTTTCCCATAAAACACATTTCCCGTGAATTCTGTGAAGCTTCTTTGTATGCATAGATTTCAAATATTTTTTGCACCAAACCAAATATACCTTTAAAAAAAATAGTTTATGTATTCATCTGGAAGGCAGAGAAGGGGGGAGAGAGAGATGCACATAGATCTTTCACCACTGGTTTGTTCCCTAAATGGCTGCAACCGCCAGGGCTGGGCCAGGCTGGGGCCAGGAGCCTCATCAGATCTCCCGGAAGGCTGCCTCCTAGGGTGCACATCAGCAGGAAACCGGAACAGGAGCATCCCAGGCACTGAGATGGCGTGCAGGCATCCCAAGCGGTGGCTAGCCCCACTGCACCAAAACGCCACCCTAAACTCGCCTCCTAATCCCATTTCCACAAAGCTTTTGAGCTTTGATCTGCAAGGTGGCCCCTGTGCTGCTTCCTCCTGGACATTTCTGGGAGTTTTCAGTTGGAATTTTCCATAAATTGAAATATGAATTCTGCTGTCCATCAGCTGCTTGACAGCTGGGAAGGTGGCTTTCGCCTCCCAGCGCACCAGAGACACTCCGGGCTCCGGGCGGCAGGGTCCGAGGCCTACTGTGTGCTATGTCACAAGTCCACCCTTGCCCCAGGAAAACTGCTGAGTCGCCAAGTTGCCAGACAATGGGCACATTCAGGACGCAGGTGGGCCGAGGCCTTGTGTGGGCTGCAGCAGCTGGCAAGCCTTGGGGAGCCAGCAGGGGTGCTGGGTGCCCCTGAGCCGGCAGGGGGGAGGAGGTGGCCTCTTTTGTCTGAGAGGGGAATGCCGGGAGCCAGGAGGTCTGGGGGCCAGGAACCTGACAGGGACAGAGCTCCTGGTCCCTCAGTTTCAATGGGGCGGGGAGGAGCTGGGAGGAAACCCCCTTGGCTGTACAGCACCAGGCTTGCTGAGCCCAGGGCCGCAGCGGGGGGGGGGGGGGGGGGGGGGGGGAGTAGCGTGGCCGGCTGGGTGTGGCCCCGCTGGCAGCGAGCAAGGCTGGAGAACCGGAGTGGCAGGTTCACCGCCCTCTCCCTCCCCCCATCCTGGGCCACCCCGATGCTTGCCGAAACTCCTTCTCCACCCCCAGCCTGGCACACCTGTCAGCCAAGGGCACCGCCCAGCCCTCCCAGCCGCCGGTCCCTCATTCGACAGTGGTTGAGAGCATGGTTTCTGAAAGTGGGGGTACAGGGAAGTGTGGGATTCTGCCGACTCCTCCCTCCCTCCATACCCTACTGTGGGGGAGGCAGGTGGTCTGAGAGGGCCTCTCTGATGGGAGCTTCCAGGCCACTGGGCTCCACCAGGAAGGGTATGTTAGCCTGAGGGAACAGCCGGGTCAGAGCCTGGAGGCTGGCTGGTGCACTGGGATTTGATTGATGGGGGTGATAAGGTGTGTGGGCCTTGCCCTAAGCCCTCCCAGACCCCAGAACATCCTCAACCCAGCCTGGCCCCTCCTTGGCGCCCCTCCTCCTGTCCATCCTGAGCAGAGGGTCTCAGCCAGATCCTGGTGCCCTCTAGAGCTTCTGACCCCCTTGGCTGAGGAAGGGGCTGTGGACTCACCATGGTAGTGGGGGCCCGGGGCTCCCCAGCCACCTACATTGGGGCCCTCTGTCCCCCATCTATTGGCAGCACCTCCTGCAGCCTCCCCGCCTGGCAACTTTTCTCTCTCTCTTTCTCTGATGCTGGTCCCCAAGGCCAGGTCAGGACACACCCCAGCCTCTGCCCCTCCCCAGGGTGTTGGGGTTCCTGGGTCTAACTCCCTCTGTAGCTGGCAGTGATTTGATGGGGTAGGGGGTTGGGCTGTAGGGGCTTCAGGGTGGAGGTGGCTTTTCTTGGACTTCCAGGGCAGTGCATTATAATGGAGAAGAGGAAGTTTCTCAAATTTTGTCTGCTTCCCCCTCTCCCACCCCCTCCCGCCTGCAGCATAGCTAGCTGATGCAGCCCCTGGCCATCCATTCAGTTCTGGGAGCTTGGAAATGTTTTATTCCTCTCTCCCCTCCCAGCTCTGCTTCCTAAAGAGAAACCAATTGTACAAAGGGCCTTAGTTCCTCTGCTCTTAGAAATCCACTGATTCTGACCCCAGCGGGGGACCTCCCCGGGGAGGAGTGACCCCTCCCCCAGTGTGGCATTTATAGCATGGGGGTGGCATCAGTGGAACCAGCAGATTACCTGGAGTGTTCTGGGGTCTGGGAGAGGACGCCCCAGTACAGCAGGCCAGGGACTGGGGGCTGAACTGCGAATGTCACTGCACAGTCCTGCGACTTCGAGCCTCAGCTGCACCTTGCAGATGGAGAGGGAGGGGAGCAGTGGGCATTGCAGGGAGCACCCGGGCAGTGCAGCTGAGGGAGTGGCCGGGAGGCCCAGAGGAGGGCAAGGGAACTGGACAGCGATTGTGACTCCTGGAAATAAGGGGAGGGAAGTAAATATTTGCCAAGCCCCACCCCCACCACCTTGGCTCAGCCTTTGAAATGCTGATAAGTTAATTAGCAACTGTTTCCAGGCCTTTGGCTGAATGAGTCAGCCCTCTAGCTCCTGAAACTGTCCTATCTTTAAAGTGCCTCTAATACTTTCTTTGTAAAGATTTATTTATTTATTTGAAAGAAAGTTAGAGAGAGATCTTCCATCCGCTAGTTCACTTCCCAAACGGCTACAACAGCTGGGGCTAGGCCCAGCCAGGAGCTTCCTCCGGGTCTCCCATGTGGGTGCAGGGGCCCAAGCACTTGGGCCATCTTCCTCTGCTTTCCCAGGCGCATGAGCAGGGACCTGGATGGGAAGTGGAGCAGCCAGGACTTGAACCGGTGCTCATGTTGGGATGCCGGCATTGCAGGTGGAGACTTAACCTCCTTTTTAACTCACGAGAAACGCAGCCTGAGAGCTGTTGACTCAGAAACCTGGGCCAGGCCTGGAACTTGCATTTTAAACCAAGACCACTCTGCTAGCACTGGCGCTTTGCAGATGGAGAGGGAGGGGAGCAGTGGGCATTGCAGAGGGCAATGGCGCTTACTCTAAGGACAACCTGGACAAGAGCTCCGGGTGCCAAGCCTGGACTGGAGGGTGGCTCTCCCGGACGACTGCTTGTCCTGCAGAAATCTGAGGGGAGCTGGTGAATGTGGGGTGCTTTTAAAACACACTCCCTGAGTCTTGGTTGGGCGTGGGGGAAAGAACCTAAGAAGCTA
Source organism: Lepus europaeus (assembly GCF_033115175.1). Taxonomy (NCBI): domain Eukaryota; kingdom Metazoa; phylum Chordata; class Mammalia; order Lagomorpha; family Leporidae; genus Lepus; species Lepus europaeus. Next base: position 55,070,752 of record NC_084845.1, read on the forward strand.
GCGGAAGTTGTAGACATGTGGGGGGGTAGGTGGGTGGGTATGTTTTGGGTCAGGTTCTCTGAGGGGGTCTTAGTCGCTCTAGAAAAGGCGTACAGGGCTTGACTGAGCAGCACTGTCCTGTGAAGTGGGGACCCAGCCGGTCTGTTCAGGCAGAGGCAGAGGGGAATGAAGGCTGCAAACCCCCTCTGTAATCTTAGAGAAGCAACCCGGAGCAAGCCAAATATGCCAGGCATGTGGGGCCCAGCACAGCCTGGAGCAGGAGGAGGGGGCCCGGGGTCAGGAGAGGCGTGCCGTGCCGGGCCAGCCGGGGGCCCATTCCTTCTGTTTGTCTGCCCATCCGCTCCGTTCTCCATCATCAGTCATTCTTCCGTGTGGATGGCCCCTGGGCACCTGCTGTATCCAGACAGGGAGGGCAGCCCGGCTCAGCCGCCCTCCTCCAGGCTCCTCAATCCCTTGGCTTTGGACCGAGGTGTTATTTTTGAGTCTGCAAACAGAGCTCCCTAATTTATGAGTTGCCCAGCCCAGTATTAAAATGCTCAGCTGAGCCGAGCTGAGCGAGCTGCTGTCCTGGAGGAGCCAGCATGAGCGAGCGTGAAACCCGAGCCGAGCAGAAAGCAGATCCGACCTGGAGATACGGCAGCTGCAGTTTCAGCTTCGGGCTGGGCCAAGCGTGAATGTTCGGGACTTTCCTTGCTAGGCGCTAGCAGTAGAATTGCTTGTCTGTGTTTTTGAGCAGGGGAATTGTTTTATGGTTAATCCATCTGGAATTTGATAACAGATAACAGCGAATGTGTAAAACACTTCAAATATTTGATTCTAAATGCACTCCTGAAACTGTACAGGGTGATCGGTCATGAACCCGAGGACTCAGGTATCCGTGCTTGTTATTGAACAGATTTGCTCCGAGTGATTGATCTCTCTCGCGCGCGCGCTCTCTTTTTAAAAGCCTTTCTGGACTTGTCCTGACTTTCAGATATTTAATGCTTATCAAAGATTTGTTTTCCTGCCGTAGAAAAGTTCCCTGTTGCCATATAGTCTCTTAATCTTTTACCTTGTTCTCAGCTTATTTGTCAGATAACTAAGGGCCGTTATCAGAATCCTTTGGTTATTGATAAACACTGTTTTTCACATATGAGATCATTTAGTTCCCACGTCACCCTTGTATGATCATTATTTTAAAGAGGGAAAGACTGGGAGCCAGCGCCCGTGGCGTAGCGGGTAAAGCTGCCGCCTGCAGTGCCGGCATCCCATATGGGTGCTGGTTCGAGTCCTGGCTGCCCCACTTCCGATCCAGCTCTCTGCTGTGGCCTGGGAAAGCAGTGGAAGATGGCCCAAGGCCTTGGGCCCCTGCACCCACATGGGAGACCCGGAAGAGGCTCCTGGGTTCAGACCAGCCGAGCTGGAGGGAGTGGACCAGTGGATGAAAGACCTCTCTCTCTGCCTCTGCCTTTCAAATAAAATAAATAAATCAAAAACAACAGAGGGGAAGACTGAGGTTCAGCGAGGTCCCCTTGACTTCTGAGGTGCAGAGCAAGGATGCTGAGTTCGCACCTCAGCCCTGGAGACTCCGCTTGCTTTCCTTGGGTGACTCTCTCCAGCCTTCCGAACACCGAGACTGTGTTCCTGTTAACACCTCTCCCCTGCACAGTGGGGTTGGGAACACCTACTGCTAGGTAAGGCTATTGGTGATGAGGTGTTGCCAGAATTGCCAGCAAGGAGATGATGAAACACAGAGGGCCAGGCACGCACCGGGCAGTCAGAAATACCAGCAGTTAGTACCGATTCTTGCAAAACAGAAACACTGTTGTTGCTGACAGCAGAATGGCTTTGCCCCAAGATTCTGCCCAGTGACAGCTGCTTCTCCCAGTCGCTGTGGACCTGGTCGGTGCGAGATCCCATTTCTGGGTGAGGGAACTGAGCCTCAGGGAAGCACCTTTAGCCTGTGCTCTGTGTAAAAGGCCGTTTTATCCCCTGCGTAGAAGCTGGACCCTCCCCACTCCATTCTGGACCACAGGGTTCCAATACCGGGAAAGCTGAGGTCCTCCCGGGATGGGGATCCTCTTTCCCAGTGTGCCAAGGCTCCCTGGTCATTGCCTTTTCAAGAGTTCACGAGGTACCTCTTGGCTCTGTTGGCTGGATCTTTGCTTTGTTCGTGCCCACCTCACTCCATCAGTGTTTAAAATGTGGGGCACCCAGGTCACTGGAGTCTGTACCTCCAACAGGGACAGGGGGATGGACAAAGGAAAATTATAGAAACCAGCTAAGACAAACGCAGGAGGAGGGCAAAAACCAGGAGGAGTAGCACAATGCTTGCTACCCGGCCTGGCTGCCCACCGGAAGCAGATGACAGGTTTGGCTCTGACAAGGCTGCCAGTAAAAACAAAGAGGGAAATAAGATCATTTGCATGATTGGGTTTCCCTGTGTTAAGCATAAATCAGGAGTGGGTGTCTGGGCTAGCGGTCAGGCCGCCCACATGGCATGTCAGAGGGCCTGGGTATGATTTCTCACCTCCGGCTCCTGACCCCAGCTTCCTGCAGACGCAGACCCTGGGCGGCACGTAGCCGGGTTCCTTCCAGCCCTGTGGAAGACCTGCGTTATGTTCCTGGCCCTTGGCTTTGGCCCCAGCCCTGATTGTTGTGGGCATTGGTGTGGGGGGGGGGGCAGGGTGGAGTGAACCTGAGGATGGGAGCTTGCTTTTTCTGTTTCTCAAATAAATAAATAAATGAAATTTTAGCCATGCATCACTGCCTTCTCCAGAGAGCTTTTGTCCTCTGGGCCATTCTGGCAACGCCTCCTAATGCCTCCTATGTCTCATTTGTATTCGTCTTTATCCTCCTCCACCTCCTCCTCATGATCTGAAAGCCGGAGAGACAATGGATCTGCTGGTTCACTCTCCAAATTCCTGTGACAGCCAGGAACCCAGAACTCAATCCGGGTCTTCCAAGTGGGTGGCAGGAACACGAGTACTTGGGCCATCCCCTCCTGCTTCCAGGGTGTGCAGTAGAGGGAGCTGCATCAGAGGCAGGGGAGCCTGGACTTGAACCAGGCACTCTGTGTGGGATGTGGACATCACAATGGGTGTCAGCTGCTGCACCCCGTATTTGCCTTTATTATATGGCTAGCTAATTATTATTTTTTTTTTTGACAGGCAGAGTGGACAGTGAGAGAGAGAGAGACAGAGAGAAAGGTCTTCCTTTTTTGCCGTTGGTTCACCCTCCAATGGCCGCCGCGGTAGCGCGCTGCGGCCGGCGCACCGCGCTGATCCGATGGCAGGAGCCAGGTGCTTCTCCTGGTCTCCCATGGGGTGCAGGGCCCAAGCACTTGGGCCATCCTCCACTGCACTCCCTGGCCACAGCAGAGAGCTGGCCTGGAAGAGGGGCAACCGGGACAGGATCGGTGCCCCGACCGGGACTAGAACCCGGTGTGCCGGCGCCGCAAGGCGGAGGATTAGCCTAGTGAGCCGCGGCGCCGGCGCTAATTATTTTTTTGTGTAAGAAATGTAGATAACTAAAGCAAAAAATAAAAAAGATTTCAACCATGCATAATGTCATTACCTAGACATCGATCGCCAAGGGAAGTATTTTGGTGTATGACCTCTTAGAAGTACGGTCTCTGTCGTGTCTTGTTTGTTACACCACAATACAGATGCGTGTTATAGCTACAGGATGTAACGATGCAGATTTTATTGACACTTGTTACCTTCCACTCTGCTGCCCCAGGGCCTTTGTGCCTGCTGTTGGCTATGCTGGGGGCACCCTGATCCAGGTGCCCAGTCTCAGCTGAAGCTTTCCCCCTCATAACAGTCCGTCTTGCACAACGGTGCATTCCTGTACCCTTGTCACCGTCCCCCCTTCCCCTACTCCCCCGCTCCTGACTACTGTCAGCCGAGCATGTCCTTTGCTTGTGTCCCTCTCAGCGTGTGAGCTCCTGGAGGGTGTTTTGCTCACTGCCCTGCCTCTGGGCTGAGAATGCAGGCAGGCACGTAGTAGACCAGCCGATACTTGAGCAAGGGAACTGTCTCTCCTCTGTACGCGTCACAGATCTGTCAGCAGCAGCCGCTAAGGTCCGCCTGTGTAGATGGATTAGAGAGAGATGTACATGCATGTCTCACGTTCCCAATGGCCTTGCTGTCCCTACTGTTGTTGGCTGCCCCCCGAGTCCTGTGGGGAGGCTCAGTAAGATGGCTCTGAATTGTACCATGGCCTTGGAGGTGCTTATTATTATTTTTAAATGATTTATTATCTATTTGAAAGGCAGTTAGAGAAAGGGAGAAGTAGAGAAATCTTCCATCTTCTGGTTCACTCCCCAAATGGCTACAATGGCCAGGGCTGGGCCAGACCGAAGCCAGGAGCCAGCAGCTTCTTCTGGGTCTTCCACATGGGAGACCACTTGGGCCATCTTCTGTTGCTTTCCCAGGCACATTAGCAAGGCACTGGATCAGAATTAGAACATCTGGGACTAGAACTGGTACCCATATGGGATGCTGGCATTGTAGGTGGTACTACACCACAATGCTGCCCCCTCCCCTGCTTTTTAAAATTTATTTGAAAGGCAGAGTGACAGAGAGAGGGAGAGACAGAACATCCTCTGGTTCACTCCTCAAATGGCTGCAACAGCCGGCTCTGGGCCATGCTGCAGCCAGGAGCCAGGAACTCCATCCTGGTCTTCCACATGAGTGGCAGGAACCCAGTACTTGGGCCGGTTTCCACTGTCTTCCCAGGTGCATTAGCAGGAAGCTGGAGTAACAGTGGAGTAGCTGAGACTCAAACCAGGCACTCTGATTTGGGATGTGTGTGTCCCAAGCTGTGGGTGAACTCCCTTCGCCACAATTCCTGCCCCAAGATTTTGTTTAAAAAATTCAAATGAGAGCAAATAAGAAAAGTGCACCTGTGGTGGGAAGGAGAAGCCGTGAAAAGAATGGTAGGAAGAGGATTTCCAAGCAGAGGAAAGTGCAAGGGCCAAGAACCTGAGGCAGGAAGCAGTACAGTGCTAACAGAGAGAGGCTGTGGCCGTGTGGATGTGCAGCGGGTGTGCAGGTGAATGATGGGCGGACCGGATCTGCTGTCTGGTTGTAGTCCGTTTTTTGTTTTCTTTAAAAATTTTTTGTTTATTTGATAGAGACAGAGATAGAAATTTTCTATCCACTGGCTCATTCCCCAGATGCTTAGAACAGCCAGGGGCATGAACCAGCTGAACCCAGGAGCAATGAACTCCATCAGGGTCTCCCACGTGGGTGGCAGGGCCCTAAGTACTTGAACCCTCACCTGCTGCCTCCCAGGGTGCACACTGCAAGGAAGCAGAGGTGGAGCCGAGGCACTCTGTGGGATGCAGGCGCCTTAATGTGGTGCTGGACGCTCACCCCTCTCCTGAGGACAGATCAGTGCGCCTGCGCCCATCAGCTTCCACCTGGAGGACGTGCTGTGGGCCAGTGCAGGTGGCTGACTCAACCCCCTCCAGCCAGGAAGGCTCTGTGTCTTCTGGAAATGATGTTCACGAGACCAGAACAAGTCTCTTTTCCTCCCTGGTTGTGGCTGAGCCAGGCTCTTGTTGTCAGAAAGGATTTGCGGTGGGAGGTTGATGGGAGTGCGCTCCTGCCCACCGTGCCGTGGGGCCCAGGCCCAGCAGGGTCGGAGCTTCCCTGAGCGCTGGGCGGCCCTTGCTCTCCTGTTCTGGCTCTGGCTGATTTTTCTTGCCCAGCCCTGGGGAGGGTAGCAGCTCCCATTCCCCGAGGTTGCATTCTGTGTCTGACACACTGCCGGGGGCTTGATGTGATCAGCCTGTTGATGGCTTCCATCTCACTGCTATTTCTGCTCTACAGGAGCGGAAATTGAGGCAGCAGAGGCAAAGTCACCTGTTCCAGGTGATGCAATTGGTATGCAGAGCCGGGATTTGACCTCTGACCCGGGGCTCCTAACCACTTAATACCATGCCGTGGCTCTGATGTAAGGATTGGATCTGTGCTCCTTATCTCAAAGTGGGCCCTGTGATGTCCTGCCGTGGCCAGTAGTACACCAGCGAATGGGACAGGTCACAGGGCTGTGTGTGGACAGGCAGGGCTGCATTGGCTCTTTGAAGCCAAGTCTCTAATTTAGGGTTTTGACCATTGCTGCCCCTCCCCAACCTCGGGAGAGAAGGATGAGTCTCTGTAATTAGCCCTCTCAAGGCAAGCTCGCTCAGTGCTCCCTGGGCAGCAGGCGCTGTCTGGATGCAGAGTGAGCACCGTCTTAGCTGGCCCTTCCTGAGTGCTTTTCGTGGCCCCAGGCCTGGGTTAGTGTGCACCTGGGTACAGGTTGTGTGTACACCTCGCCCGGCACACCGGGAGCTGCTATAACATGACCTTGGCTTTGCTAAAAGATAAAAGATATCACGCTGTGTAAAATAGCTCAGTGAAACCTACCAGGCCTGTGGGAAGATGGAGTTAGGGGCTCAGCATTCACAAACTTCATCACTGGGTGGGTGTTTGGCATGGCAGTTAGGATGTTATTTATTTATTTTTTGTATTTATTTATTCAAATGAGTTACAGAAAGAGGAAGAGAGAGAGAGAGAGATATCTTCCATCTGCTAGTTCACTCCCCAAATGGCTGTAACAGCCAAGCCAAAGCCAGGAGTCAGGAGCTTCTTCCAGGTATTGTAGCAGGGGCCCAAGCACCTGGGCCATCTTCTGCTGCTTTCTCAGGCCATTAGCAAGGAGCTGGATCTGAAGTGCAGCAGCTGGGACTCAAAACAGTGCCTATATGGGATGCTGGGGTCCTAGGTGACGGCTTAGTTCACTATGCCACAATGCCATACCCCTTAGCAGAGGACCCAAGTTGTAGTCCCAGCTCCACTCCCATTGCAGCTTCCTGTTAATGCAGACCGTGGGCGGCAGCAGTGATGGCCTGGGTGGTTGGATCCCTGTCACTCACATTGCCCCATTAAGAGGGTGCTTTAGAATAGTCATGGGAAACGAAGAGGTAAGCTTATTTGGGTGCAGTTTTTGAACCCCATGCAGTTTTTTAGAATACAGAACTTCTTGAAGACACCTTGGTCATCATTCATGTTGTAACAGATTTGCATTTTCAAAGCAAGCATTTTAGGGGGCCAGCAATGTGACATGGAGGGTATGACCATTGTCCCAGCTGCTCCGCTTCTAATCCAGCTCCCTGCTAATGGCCTGGGAAAGCAGTGGAGGACAATCCAAGTGCTTGGGCCCCTGCACCCACGTGGGAGACCTGAAAGAAGCTCCTGGCTTCAGCCTGGCCCAGCCCTGGCTTTTGCAGCCATCAGAGGAGTGAACCAGTGGATGGAAGATCTCTGTAACTCTGACTTTCAAATAAATACATAAATCTCTTAGAAATTGTAGAGGACTAACTGTACCATCTCTATCTGGCGGTGAAATAAACAGGCTGAGAGAGGCATAGGGACTGGCCCAGAGTCACCGACCTGGGAGGTAGCAGAGCTGGGATTTGAACTCAGGCCAACCTGAATGTTTAGCCTCTTCCTGTCCTTATTCGTGGAAGCGAGTTATATTGAGAGGAGAGATTCCTACCCTTGAGAGAGTAGTACAGGGCTAGTAGAACATTCAGGCAGGGACCGTGTTGTGCAATGGACTGGGCCTCTACTTGTGATGTCAGCATCCTATATCCAATGCTGGGTTGAGTCCCAGCTGCTCCACTTCTGATCCTGCTCCCTGCTGATGCACCGGAAAAGCAGTGGATGATGGCCCATGTGCTTGGGTCCCTCTATCCCAGAGGGGAGACTGGGTGGAGTTCCAAGCTCCTGGCATCGGTCTGGCCCAGATCCAGCCATGACAGTCACTGAGGACTGAACCAGCAGATACAAGATCTCTGTCTGTCTCTCCCTCTTTCTCTGCCACTCTGCCTTAAACAAAACAACAACAAAACCCAAGCAAGGAAATGTTTGGAAGTGAGGTTTTAAGATGTCTGGTGCTAACCAGTGCAGCAATCACAGGGGGTACCTGGGATTCAGCAGCTGGGAGTGAGACTGGGGAGGCCCCAAAAGGCCAGGGCAGGCTGCTCGCCAGCTGATGGGGGCCATTTTGAGTATCACAACCATGGGTGTCAGTGTGTCCTGGCTGAACATCAATGTGGATTAAATCTTGGATAAATACATGACCTGTTAGTTTGGTTCCTCTTATTCCCAAAGCATACAATTATGAAAAACTTGAAAAACACATGAAAAAGGCAGAACATTTGGCTGAGTGGTTGGTTCGTCACTTGGGACTCCCACATGCCATATCAGAGGGCCTGGGTTCGAGTCCCGGTTCTGCTCCTCATTCCAGTTTCCTGATAACGCAGACCCTGGAAGGCGGCAGGTGATGGCTCAAATATTTGGGTTCCTGCCACTCAGGTGGGAGGCCGCAGGCTGAGTTCTCAGCCCCTGGTTTCGGCCTGGGCCAGCCCTGGCTGTTGTAGGCATTCGGGGAATGAGCCAGTAAATGGCAGATCTTTCTCTTCTGTGTTTCTCTGCCTTTCACATACATAAAAATAAAAATTTGCAAACATATAAAAGATAGAAGTGGTACAACAAACACCCTCGTTTCGTAATTAGCGCTGTCATCTGCTTTAGGCATGTGTACACGTGCACACTCTGTGTGCCATCTGAAAGTATGTTACCGACGTGCCTCCTAGTTCTGTGTGAAGACTTGAGCCTGTACCCCTGCCGAGTAACCCCGCTCAGTCTTCACCACTCAGTATCTGACATCCACCCCATATCCAGTGTCTCCAGCTATCCCAAGAATGTCTGTTATTAGAGACTCTTGCACACAAGCCATCTTGAGTGCACAGCACAGAAGGGGAGGGGAAAGAAGGTGTGTTTCGCCTTAGACTGGCTGCAGCTTCTTTTTCTCCCAGTTTTTGGGGGTTGAACGTGAAGCATTTGTCGGATTCTGGGAGGAGTCAGAAGCTTCTAGTCTTGTGTGTATAAGCACATGGGTTCCCTGTAAACCATATCCCCAACACTGCAGTCGCACTTGCCATTCCAGTGTGTAATTTACAAGGACTTTGTGTATTTCCCTCCCCTCTAATGGCCCTCTTTAGATCTGAAGTGGCTCAGGTGCACAAAGCCCATGGCGTCAGCATGTTTGCTTTCAAAAGGAACAAAAGGCTAGGATTTGGATGGATCCTGAGCTGAGACATCAGGGTGAGGACGCCTTGAGCCCAGGTGAGAGCAGTTTCTAGAGCTCTTGCTGTGACACTTGGTGACACTGTGACACCAGGCCTCTCTTTCTACTTTAAGTCCCTCAGAGGGAAATTTAGAAGTGAAAGTTTTTAAAAACTCCCCAAATATACCTCTTTTGTATTTCTTTTAATGTAATAGCAGGTGGCATAGTCCATATCCTTTCTCTGTTGTTAACAATAAGGATCCACATTTCCTGAATGGGAGCAGCAGGTGGAAGCGCTCAGCAGGGTGCCTGCCCGCAGCAGGAGAGCGGCCTTACTGATGGGGTGATGTCATCCAGGCTTAACTACACCACCTTGCGCTGCTTTCCCAGGAGCATTAGCAGGGCGCTGGATTGAAAGCAGAGCGGACAGGACTCAAACCCACGCTCTGATAGGGGATTCCTTTCATCTAGTTAAGGGAAATTTTGGCATACTTGGGTCATAGATGATTTTTTGGCAAAATAGCCCATGATTAAAATCCCACCGGCTTTGTGGAGTTTGTGCCTGTCCCTGTGGGTCATGCATGTCTCCTTTAACCCTCACGACAGTCCTAGCAGTTAGATGTTGCTGTTAGACACACTGAGGCTCAGAGTGGAGAAGTGACTTAACTCGGTGGAGGTCTGAGTGGTGGAACTGGAACCCCGAAGCAGGTGTGTCTGGCCTTCAAGTGGCCACCTGGTACTGCCCCTGCGATGAGTACAGTGCTGCCGCACATAGGGCCGAGCCATCAGCAGGTGCAGAGACGGAAGACGGGAGTCACCCTGGGTCCACCTAGGCTGACCGTCGGGCGCCTTGGCATTGCTCTTCCTGCCTTACCCCGAGGCTTTCACACCAGGCTTCCCAGGCCAGAAAACCATCCGTGAGCTCTGGGGCCAGGCTGCCTGGGCTCACTTTCCAGTAACTTCTGGGTCACAGGCAAGTTAGTTGACCCCTGTGCGCCTCAGTATGGCCATCCGTCCAGGGGAGACCATAGCAGTACTTGCCTTGTACAGTCGTCGTGAAGATGAGGAGTCTGGCCCGGGCTGCCACTGCTGCTGCTGCTGCTATTTTGTTAATCAGCACCAGCGCCGCAGGCTGTAGCCAGGGTTGCCTTCAGGGCCATGTTCCTCCGGCCTGGTGTTCTGCAGAAGGCAACTGTTTCCTTGAAAGATGGTGCACAAAACCACAGCAGGAAACCACTTTACACTCCAGGATGGCTGTAATTTCAAGAAAAAACAAAAAACAAAAAACAAAAAAAACAGAACAGAAAATAACAAGTGTTGGCAAGGCTGTGGAGGAAGTGGATCAGGCACGCACTCAAACACCGCGGTCTGAGTGTAAAGTGCCAGTGCTGTGGAAACCCGGTGATGTAACCAGGGGACACAGCCACCTCTCTCCAAGGTGTGGATCCCAGGTAACTGAAGACAGGGCGCCACAGGAAGACCTGACCATGGGCGTTCACAGCAGCATAGTCGCCAAAAAATAGCAGCAGTCCAAGTGTTCCCCAGCTGGTCAGCGGGTTGACAAAATGTGGAGTAGTATTTGGCCATGAAAAGGAGAGGAGTCCTGACCCACGCTACAGCCTGGGTGCGGTGGAAGTCAGTAGGCCACGTGGTGGAAGCCAGACCACGCGACCCCGTTTATGTGGATGTCCTTACAGGCGAGGTCCTGCAGACAAAGCAGATGGTTGCCAAGGGAAGGGCGGCTTGGGCCCGGCTGTGAATGGGCGCAGGGTTTCTTTTCGGGGTGGTAGAAGGGTTTGAGGATTGGAAAGTGCTGGTGGTTGTGTAATCCAAGGCCCAAACCAAAAACCACAGAAACTGTACACTTTGAATCAGTGAATTTTATTTATTTTATTTTTTAAAAATTTATTTGAAAGTCAGAGTTACACAGAGAGGGGAGAGGCAGAGAGAGAGAGAGAGGTCTTCCGTCTGATGGTTTACTCCCCAGATGGCCGCAACAGCCGGAGCTGCACCAATCTGAAGCCAGGAGCCAGGAGCTTCTTCCAGGTCTCCCATGTGGGTGCAGGGGCCCAAGGACTTGGGCCATCTTCCACTGCCATCCCAGGCCGGCGTGGTGGTATAGGGGGCTAAGCCGCCACCTGTGACACCAGCATCCCATACAGGTGCTGGTTTGAGACCTGGCTGTTCCACTTCTGATCCAGCTCCATGCTAATGGCCTGGTAGAGCTCCAGAGAGTGGGATCGGAAGTGGAGCAGCCAGTACTCGAACTGGCGCCCATATGGGATGCTGGTGCTTCAGGCCAGGGCATTAACCCACTGCCCACAGCACCGGCTCCATGAATCAGTGAATTTTGTGTTAGAATTATATCTCAGCTTTTTTTTTTTTTTTTTAATACCAAGGGAGAAAAAGCATTTCCCATTGGGTGAGTGGAGGTTGCTCCCTAGGTGGTATGGGCTCCGTGCAGAACCTCCGAGGCAACCTTCCCATCAGCACGTGGGACTCTGGGAGCTGTAGGGTTCCCACCTGCGGGAGAAAATGGACACGGCACTGGGTTTGATGGATTGTGTAATCAAAAGGCAGGCAGGGCGGGCTTTCCAGATGAGCCAGGGCTAATGGCTTAAAAGGGTGCTTTAAAGAGAAAGCGCAACCTAACCGGTCCCAAGTCCTGCCCCGTCGGCAGAAGCGGCGCAGTGGGCATGAGAAGGGGAGGTATTTACGGAGGCAGCCCCTGTCCAGGGTTTAGTTAATGCATGGTTTTCTGCGAGTGGATCGGGGTGGGAAGAGGCTTGTGTCTTCCTGACCGCCCTGGCGTGCCCCCCTCTGTCAGAGGGCGGCACAGGCTCTGGGACTGAGCGCCCCAAGGTGGAACTCTCATCTAAGCAAATTAAGGCCTTTGGGAGTGGCCAAGTGGCCTTTCAGGTTTTGCCAGGGCCAGGGGAGCCCGGGTGGGGAGCCCACATGTTCTTGCTGTCGAAATACCCCCAGGGCCTCATGCCTCATCAGCACCTCCACACCCCCCTGCCCTGTGGGATTTATTGCTGGACCCAGTGGCTCCCTTCTGGTGACTGTATGGGAATGAAAGGGCAGAGAAGCAAGGGGTGGCTCCTCACACAGAATAGATGCAGGGCCAGGGAGAGGCAAGATCAGGAGGTGGACTTCAGTTCCCAGCTCTGCCCATCCCCTAGCTGTGTGATCTTGAGCAAATCACTTCTCTTGTAGTTTTTTTTTTTTTAAATGTTATCTTTTAAAAATTTTATTTTCTGTCTACTTGATAGAGTGACAGAGAGGTCTTCTATCTGCTGGTTCACTCCCCAAATCCTACAACAGTTGGGGCTGGGCCAGGCCAAAGCCAGGAGCCAGGAGCTTCTTCCAGGTCTCCCACGTGGATGGTAGGGACCCAGGCACTTGAACCATCATTGCTGCCTCCCAGGATGCATTTGCAAGAAGCTGGAGTGGAAGCAAAGTAGCTGGACCGGCACTGTCACTCCGATGTGGGATGTAGCATCCCCAGCCGTGCCCTAATCCACTGCACCACAACGCCCGCCCCACCTCTGTGGGTCTCAGCGGATACTCCTGTGGAATGGGGAGACCACAGGACCTCCCTCCCAGGGTGGCTGTGAAGATTCACTTAGATCCTGTGTGTGCTTCTCACGGGCTTAGTAACCCTCACAGGTAGCCCCAGGCACGGACTCATTAGGATGAGGTGCAGTCCCCACCGGCTTGCAAAGACTCAACACGCCAGGCTGTGCACCCTCAGCTCTGGGGCCTCCCTGCCCCTCTTCTGGTGGGGCTGGTCCCACTGTGCCTGAGCTGCAGGTGCAGAAACAGGTGGTGCCAGCTGTGGAGCAGCAAATGCAGTGGGGGAGGAAGGAGTGAGTGCTGGGCACCGTGGGAGCTTTGTTTTTTTTTGTTTGTTTGTTTGTTTTGTTTTGTTTTTTTTTTTGACAGGCAGAGTGGACAGTGAGAGAGAGACAGAGAGAAAGGTCTTCCTTTTGCCGTTGGTTCACCCTCCAATGGCCGGCACACCGCGCTGTTCTGATGGCAGGAGCCAGGTGCTTATCCTGGTCTCCCATGGGGTGCAGGGCCCAAGCACTTGGGCCATCCTCCACTGCCTTCCCAGGCCATAGCAGAGAGCTGGCCTGGAAGAGGGGCAACCGGGACAGGATCAGTGCCCTGACCGGGACTAGAACCCGGTGTGCCGGCGCCACAAAGCGGAGGATTAGCCTAGTGAGCCGCCGCGCCGGCCGGGAGCTTTGGTTTTTTAAGGTTTTATTTATTTATTTGAAAGGCAGAGTTACAGAGAGGCAGATGCAGAGAGAGGTCTTCCGTCTACTGATTCACTCCCCAAACGGCCACAACAGCCAGAGTTGGGCCAATCCAAAGCCATGATCCAGGAGCTTCTTCCGGGTCTCCCCCACAGGTGCCAGAGGTCCAAAGACTTGGGCCATCTTTCACTGCTTTCTCAGGCCATAGCAGAGAGCTGGATTTGAAGTGGAACAGCTGGACTCGAACTGGCACCCATATGGGATGCCGGCGCTGCAGGCGTGGCTTTACTTGCCATGCCACAGTGCTGGCCCCAAGCCTTTCTTTTTTAAAATTTATTTATTTGGGGCCAGCTCGCTGTGGCATAGTAGGCTAAGCCTCCACCTGTGGCGCTGGCATCCCAAATGGGCGTCGGTTCCTGTCCTGGCTGCTGTTCTGATCCAACTCACTGCTTATGGCCTGGGAAAGCAGTAGAAGATGGACCAAGTGCTTGGGCCTCTGCAACCACGTGGGAGACCAGAAGAAGCTCCAGGCTCCTGGCTTCAGATCAGCCCAGCTCCGACCATTTAGGGAGTGGCCATTTAGGGAGTAAACCAGCAGATGGAAGACCTTTCTTTCTGTCTCTCCTTCTCTCTGTCTATAACTTTGCTTCTCAAATAAGTAAAACCTTAAGAAACAAAGTATTTAATTGAAAGGCAGTTACAGAGAGGCAGAGAGATATCTTTTATCTGCTGGTTCACTCCTCAAATGGCTACAATAACCAAGACAAAACCAAGAGCCAAGAACCCCCTCCTTGTCTTCCATCCTCTGCTGCTTTCCCAGGCACATTAGCAGGGAGCTGGATCAGAAGTGGAGCAGCTGGAACGCAACTCGAACCAGGGAAGCAGTGCTCATGGGCCAGCAGGTGCTTATCCTGCTGTTGCGCCTTGATGACCACTCTGGCAATGGGTTAAGCTGCAGATGGGAATGCCAGCCTCCCACGCATCCCTGGATGGAGTCCCACCTGCTACTCCAGCTTCCTGCTAATGTGCACCTTGGGCGGCAACAGGTGGCTGGAAGAGCTCTCTCTGTCTTTAAAAATAAAATAATTGAACGAGGTGGACCTGCGTGCAGGTGACCTTAGAGCAGCGATTGTTTTAGCAAAGACTGACTGGGGGGAACATGGGAAGGACGGGCCCACCAGACCGTCCATGGCAGAGTGTTCTGGGCAGCAGGGAAAGCAACACAAGGCGGACTTGGTAACTGACGCAGACGTTGGCTGGGGCAGAGGGAGCCGGGTGAGAGTAGTAGGTAACCAAGTCACAAGTGGCTGGGACTGAATTCAGCTTTTATTCTGGGAGAGGTCAGGGGATGCTGGAGGGCTCCGGGTGCAGAAGGGGGCCCCCCATGGTCTGACTGTGGTTCTAACAGGGTCCCTGGGGCCACCAGAGGTTGCAATGACTTTGCTGAGACTTACAGGAAGGCTACTACGGAGGCTACTATGACGGCTGAAACAAGCCTCGAGTTGAGCTGATGGCAGGTGCTCGGCACAGCTGTTGACATGCTGCTGGGGGCCTCCCACACCGCTTCTCGGGGTGCCTAGGTTTGAGTCCTGGCTCCCCATTCCATTTTCCTACAGCCGTGATGGCTCTAGTGAGAACCCCGGCACCCACGTGTGAGATTCAGATCTAGTTCTGGCCTCCTGGGTTTGGCCTGGCCCAGTCCCAGCCAGTGCAGGCGTTTGCAGAGTGAGCCAGTGGCTGGGAGATCGTGTCAAGTCGGTTAGATAAACGGAGATGAACTGGGGAGTGCCATTGTCCGTGCCCCCCCCCCCCCCCCCGTGTTGCCCAGCCTGGCCCCACCCCCGCCTGTGCTCTGGAGATTCCTGTTTATGGTGCCCAGAACACACAGGCACAGGGACTGCAGTTACTCATCCGCAGGTGCCCGGGGGCTGAGGTGGGAGGAGCAGCCCTGGAAACAAACAGCCATTGTGCCCAGCCGCCCGCCTTCACCCCGCGAGTCTGTCTCCCATCCAGAGAGCCTCTCCTGGGGTCCCAGGTGCCTTTGTGCGGCTGTCCAAGGCTGTGCAGCGCCCCGCCCCCGCCCCCAGACACCCACAGCTGCCCCCACAATTCCAGGGGCTCACTCCTTCCCCAAAGCCTTGGCTCAAGGCCTTAGGGAGTGGGCCAGGCAAAGCAGAAGCGCGACCCAGGAGACTTCCTTTCATGGCCACAGAGCTATTTCCAGGTGACCCCGCGAGGGCTTGGCTGGTGTGGGCGGAGGCGGCTCCCCGCGGTGTCAAAACTCCATCAGAGGCCGGCAGGGAGGGATGGCTTTCCTCTGGTCCGAGCGCCCTGTGGCTCTGAGCCCACTGTTCCCCCCATAGGCGGGGACGGCCCTACCCAGAGGCAGGGGGAGTGGATCCTGAGGGGTTGGACCCAGGCCAGAGCCAGGCCCCGACGGGGTGCCAGCCTACCCAGAAGGCCTTGCGGTGGACCCAGGCCGGAGCCGGGCCCCGACGGGGTGCCAGCCTACCCAGAAGGCCTTGCGGTGGACCCAGGCCGGAGCCAGGCCCCGACGGGGTGCCAGCCTACCCAGAAGGCCTTGCGGTGGACCCAGGCCGGAGCCGGGCCCCGACGGGGTGCCAGCCTACCCAGAAGGCCTTGCGGTGGACCCAGGCCGGAGCCGGGCCCCGACGGGGTGCCAGCCTACCCAGAAGGCCTTGCGGTGGACCCAGGCCGGAGCCGGGCCCCGACGGGGTGCCAGCCTACCCAGAAGGCCTTGCGGTGGACCCAGGCCGGAGCCGGGCCCCGACGGGGTGCCAGCCTACCCAGAAGGCCTTGCGGTGGTCGCCCGCACTCCCACCTGGGGCCCCGCCTCTGCGGCGAGGGGCCTCGGGTTCCGCCCGCGACCACCGCCATCTGTTATATAATAGCCACCCCACAACGGGGGCTGAGAGCCCAGCGCCTCTGCTCGCACTTGAGGGAGAGGAAGCTGTGCGCCAGCGCTCACGCATTTTCCTGGCGTCGCCAGGGCTCGCTGCTCGCCGCGTCCCGGGAAGGCGTCTGTGGTAATACTTTGAGAGAGAGGGGCGTTGTGGGGCCTGGCAGCCTCTGCCTGCTTGGGGTCAGCTCAGAGCATCAGCAGTTCCCTTCCGGGGTCGTCTGTGCCGCGGCTACCCCCCGATGGCCTTCTCCTGCTGCCCCCCGATGGCCTCCTCCCGCTACCCTCCGATGGCCTTCTCCCTCTGCCCCCCCGATGGCCTTCTCCCGCTACCCCCCGATGGCCTTCTCCTGCTGCCCCCCGATGGCCTTCTCCCTCTGCCCCCCCCATGGCCTTCTCCTGCTACCCCCCCATGGCCTTCTCCTGCTACCCTCCCCCCGATGGCCTCCCCCCGCTACCCCCCTGATGGCCTCCTCCCGCTGCCCCCCGATGGCCTCCTCCCGCTGCCCCCCGATGGCCTCCTCCCGCTGCCCCCCGATGGCCTCCTCCCGCTGCCCCCCCCCATGGCCTCCTCCCGCTGCCCCCCGATGGCCTTCTCCCGCTACCCCCCCCCCCATGGCCTCCTCCCGCTGCCCCCCGATGGCCTTCTCCCGCTACCCCCCCCCCCCATGGCCTTCTCCCGCTACCCCCCGATGGCCTTCTCCTGCTACCCCCCGATGGCCTTCTGCCCTCTGGCTCCGGCGGGACCCGCCCTCCCCGGCAACCCCGGGAACAGTGTCCTCTCCCCGGGCGGCGTCCCTCCATAGGGCAGCTCCCCTTCCTGGCCCCGTGCCTCTGGACGCCTTCCGTGGACCAGGGGCCCTCTTCAAGTGAGGCTCCATCGTCTAGAGCCGCGGCCTACAGCCACGCGACGAAACCACACAGTGCGGCGGCGTCCCGCACCTGATGGCGCTGCTGTCTTGGCGGTGGGGGTTTGGAAGGAACATTCTGTGGCGTTGGTTGTGCGTTAAATCTGCAGTTGCAGGGCTGGCGTTGCGGCGTAGTGGCTAAAGCCACAAATATTAAAAATAAAGGATACCAGGCCCTGCTTACCCTGCCACCCAGGGAGAGGGACTGTGGCATTCCAGACAGGAGGGACCCTGGTTTTGATCCGCCCCTGGCCCGTGAAACTGGTTTGGGTGTTCAGTGACCGGATTTTTAAGAAGATTGTTACTTTTATCTATTTGCAAGTCAGAGTTACACACAGAGAGAGAGAGATATCTTCCATCAGCTGGTTCACTCCCCAAATGGCCAAAACAGCCAGGGCTAGACAGGACGAAGCCAGGAGCCAGAAGCTCCATCTGGGTCTCCCATGTGGGTATGGGGGCCCAGAGACTTGGGCCATCTTCCCAAGTTCTGTGCTTTCCCAGGCATATTAGCAGGGAGCTGGATTGGAAGTCGAGCAGCTGGGGCTTGAACCGGTGCCCCTGTGGGATGCCAGTGTCACAGGTGGCCCCTTAACCCCTTTTGCCACAACACCGGCCCCTCTTGATTCTAAAACAGCTGCTGCTTTCTGGATGCCGGTCTCTTGTTTGGCCAGCTCTGAGGTTGCTGTTTCTGCCTTTTCCTGTGGTAACAGAGCCTGTGGTGCCACCCTTTTCTGTCTGCCCACATGCACCTGTGTGAGTCCATCCATGATACAGCCTGAAGAAAAGGTTTCTCATTTTATTTTTACTTTTATTTTGAGAGGCAAAGAATCAGATACACACAGAGCTCCTATCCACTGGTTCATTCCCCCAAATGCCCGGAACAGCCAGGGTTGGGCCAGGCTGAAGCTGGGAGCCAGGAATAAAACCTAGGTCTCCCAGGGATCTGGCCCATCCCAGGGTGCACATCTAGCGGGCAGCTGGAAAAGGAGTGGAGCTGGGACTCAAACGCAGCTGCTCTCATTTAGGGTGCACGTGCTGCAATCGACAGCTTACCCACTAAGCCGAATGCCCACCCCAGAGGAAAGGGCTGGAGCCTGTGACCAAAGGCAGAATGGCCTCCGGAGAGTGGTGCCCACTTCCATGACAGCCGAGAAGGCCTTTGAGCCCCACATCAGCCCCTGCGCATTCCAGAGGGGAAAAGCAGCCCCGAGAGGGTGCACCGGGCTTCCCGGCTGTGCTCCCGAGAGAGAGCTGGTCACTTGACCCGGCATCCAGTGTGCTCCCTGCTGGACCAGCTGACCGCAGTGCCCCCTGCTGCAGCCCGCCCTTTTCCGGTCATGTGTGGTCATGCTCCTTTTCCACCACTTCTTCGGACCCCACCCATGGAATTCTCAGAAGGGTCTTGGTCCCCTGGCGCTGGGTATGAGGTACCTGCTGATTGGCCTGTGACTCCCCCAAGTCCTCTGAGTGTTCTCTTTCACAATAAAACCCCCATAAACCTTAGCACTTCACATATGATCTGCTACAGGTTTTGTTTTTTTTTTTTTTTTTTTAAATGAATGAGAAGCATGTTTGCATGGTTGGGAAAAAAAGTGGTTAAAAAGTACACAGTGAAGAGTTCTATTTCCATCCTGTTCCCCTTTGACCCAGTAGCAGCACCCGGCCACCCAATCCTTTAACCTCACTTGTTAGCTGCTCTTAAAGTTCTGAATGCAAGTATCAGCTAATATGAGCATGTATTTTTTTTTTTTTGAAGATTTATTTTTATTTATTTGAAAGACATAGTGACAGAGAAGGAGAGGCAGAGATCTCTACCCAAAATGGCTACAACTTCCATGCTGAAGCCAGGAGCCTGGAACTCCATGCAGGTCTCCCATCAAGCACTTGTGCCATCCCCTGCTGCCTTCCCAGGCACATTAGCAGGGAGCTGGATTGGAAGTGGAGCAGCTGGGGTGTGAACCAGCATGGTGTCATGGGTGGCACCTTGACCTGTGTCACGCACAGCGCCAGCCCCTGGATGTGTACTCTTACCTCTCTCTTTTTGTCACACAGAAAATAGCACTGCCTTGCACCTGGCTTTTATTGCCTAACAGTAAGAGCACTGAAACAAGCTGGTGGGTGATGGAATGAAAGATAAGCTTATTTTGGTGCAAAAAAAATAAAAAAATCCGAAATCCATGCATGCAAGGGGCCCTCCAAAAGAACACGGAAGAAGGCGTATGATGAAAACACTTTTGCATGGAATCCAGACGTGCTTAGCACTAGAGTCGGCTTGTCTCTCCGTGAGGTTCTCCCGGGAGCTTTGTCGAGCTCCTCCTGTGCCTTGATGTTCATTCCACAGGGCTGCCTACAGAGCTTTCTCTTTTGTTTATGGCTGCCAGCATTTTTAAAATTTATTGATTTATTTAGAGCGTGTATTTTCACTCTGGATCTCTCCGCAGTTGTCCAGTGGCCAGGACTGGGGCTGAAGCGAGGAGTGGGGGGACTCAGTCCAAGTTCCCCTCGTGGGTGGCAGGAACCGAATTACTTTAGTCATCCCCTCTGCCTCCCAGGGTCTGCATTAGGAGGAAGCTGGGGTCAGGAGCCAGAGGAGAGGGCTGAGCCAGGTATTCTGTTGTGGGACCTGGGCATCTTAACCACCAGGCTAAACACCTGCCCCTTCTCATGGTATTTCTTTTCTGTTTTAAAAGTTTATTTATTTGAGGCCGGCGCCGCGGCTCAATAGGCTAATCCTCCACCTAGCGGCGCTGGCACACCAGATTCTAGTCCTGGTCGGGGCGCTGGATTCTGTCCCGGTTGCCCCTCTTCCAGGCCAGCTCTCTGCTGTGGCCAGGGAGTGCAGTGGAGGATGGCCCAAGTGCTTGGGCCCTGCACTCCATGGGAGACCAGGAGAAGCACCTGGCTCCTGGCTTCGGATCAGCGCGGTGCGCCGGCCGCAGCGCGCTGGCCGCGGCGGCCACTGGAGGGTGAACCAACGGCAAAGGAAGACCTTTCTCTCTCTCTCTCACTGTCCACTCTGCCTGTCAAAAAAAAAAAAAAAAGTTTATTTATTTGAAAGAGACCAGGCCACAGCCAGGAGCCTGGAATTGCATGCAGGTCTCCAGGCACATTAGCGGGAAGCTGGATGGTGGGACTGCATCTCAGGCACTCTGATATGGGCTGTAGGCATTACCCTGTGGCACCACAGTGTCCGCCCCTTAGTTTCCAGTTCTTGACCACATTGGGAAATGAAAGATGCCAGAAAATGGCCCATGGACTCGTTTGCAGGAGCAACCAGAAAAACAGAGTTTGAGAACCACTGCCGGGAGCCATGCCACAGCTCCTTTTGCGACCACAGCTCTGGGTAACAGCCAGGTGGCCTGTGGCTGCGTCTGGCACCTGTGGGCTGGCCTTCCTCGGGTCATTTCCTCATTTCCTTTCCTCGGTCTCCTTGGCGTGAGCACCGCCGTCTGGGACAGTTCTGCTTTTCTGTGGTCCCCAGAGGGCTGCAGTGTGGATTTCTCCGGAGGCTGAGCAGAGGGGCGGGGCCCTTACCTTCTCAGGCGTGGATTCAGCAAATGCCCTTGGAAGCAATTGCCTTTCATTATCAATGCTTCCTTGTTCTGGATAAAGAAAAATGATGCTGGCATCCAGTAGCACAGAGAATGCCCGCTCCCGTCAGCGCGGTCGGACAAGCGCGCACTTGTTGTGGCGTCATCTGTGGCCGCATGTGACCTGCGGCCTGTGGGAAGTGCCTGCTTCCACGGTGCCAGCGTTCAGCTGCTCTTTGGGGGCTGTTGGAGGAGTTTTCTTTCAAAGGTCAGAGGCGGAGGGTCCAGCTTCTCCGGCACAACCCGCATTCGGAAATAGCGCGAGCCTCGTGTTCATTCCAGACTCGTTCCCAAGTTATCAGATGACTCAGTGTCCGAATTCCACGACAGCTTTTCCTGTGTTTTCACAGCCAGTGGCTACGGATTCTGTGTTTGCTGCTGCTTAGGAGGCGCGGCCCCTGTGTTGATACGCGCTTTTGGGCTTGTGTTCATTTTTTAAAATTTTTTATTTGTTTATTTATTCGAAAGGGAGAGGGAAAGATATCTTTCATTCAGTGGTTTGCTCCACAAATGCTTGAAACAGCCAGAGCGGAGGCAGGCTAAAGCCGGGAGCCTGGAACTCCATCCTGGTCTCTCCCATGTGGGTTGTAGGGTCCTGGTTACTTGAGCCATCGCCTGCTGCCTCCTAGGATGTGTGTCAGCAAGAAGTGGGATTGGAAGGAAGAAGGGAGCTAGGACTCTAACCCAGAGAGTTCCATCCGTGCATCCCAAGCCCAGGCCGTGCCTTAACTGCTGCTCCGGACGCCGGCCCCAAGTGTGGTCTTTGCAGAGAATCAGGCTGTGGATCCAGCCGCCTGCCTTCCAGTGTAGACACTCTCCCATCCTATGGGACTCGTCCTGCTTCGTTAATTTACTCCTATTGTTTTCCTTCTGTTTATTTTTTAAAAAAGATTTATTTATTTAAAAGGCAGAGATAGAGAGGAAAGAAGAGAGATCTACGTGCTGGTTCACTCCCCAGATGACTGCAGCAGCCGGCGCTGGGCCAGGTCGAAGTCTGGAGGGTCAGCCAGACCTTTAACTTCCTCTCTGCCGCTCCTTGCTGTGTGACCTGAGCAGCGTCACGTGGCATCTCTGTCCTTACTGAGTAATACTGTCCCTCGTGCTTTGTAAAATGCTTTACCCCCCCTAAGGACAGTCTTCATGGTCACCTTTGCCGAGCTGGGTGCTGCAAGCTCATGGTGAAAAGTTTTTTTTTTTTTTTTTAAAAAAGATTTATTTATTTATTTGTTTGAAAGTTGGAGTTACAGCATGAGAGAGAGAAGTTATATCGAGAGAGAGAGAGAGGTCTTTTATCAGTTCGTCCACTCCCCAAATGGCTGCAATGGCTGGGGCTGGGCCAGGCCGAAGGCAGGAGCTTCTTCTGGTCTCCCACATGGGTGGCAGGGTCCCAAGCACTTGGGCCATCTTCTACTGCTTTCCCAGGCACATTAGCAGGGACTGGGTTTGGAAGTGGAGGAGCTGGGACTCAAACTTGTACCCTTGTGGGGTGCGGACATCACAGGCAGCAGCTTTACCAGCTATACCACAGCACTGGGCCCTGAGAGCTTAAAATACACCTTTACCCTGGGCTGTACCAGTCTGGGCAGGGCCCAGGCCTGGAGCTTTTACAAAGCCCCTGGAGGCGTGCGTGTCATGCTGGCGGCCGCTGACAGGGGACTGCGTCTGCAGGCCTGTTGGTCCCTGTGCTTTGTGGCGGACGTGGGCATCTCAGACCCAGAGGGGCCTCACGCTTGCAGTGGGCCTGGCAGCTGCCCCCTCCTGGGAGCAGAAGAGGAGGACGGCAGCTGCCATGGAATCCGCGGCGTGAGACCCTCCCTGGCCTCGGGGAACCCTACGTATGGAGCGGCAGGTGCTGCTTCTGAGTCTTTCAATCGATAAACAGGCCGACCTGTTCTTGCCCAACCTGGCTGCAGGAATGCTCCTGGACTGCCGCCATGGGCGCGAGCAGCTTCCAGCCCGCAGCCAGAATAGGCGTCAGCGCTGGCCCTGTTCTCTTTATTTTTCGAGAAAAGTGAGCACAGATCTTCCCCATGACTCTGAGCAATCAAGTCCCCACGCTTCCCTTCCCTGGGCAGGAGCCCCAGTGTTGCTCTCGGCTCCCTGTTGGAATGGGGTTCGGTGCTTCTTCCCGCCATACCCAATTCTTGTTTCATATATATTTTTAATATTTATTTTTATTTGAAAGGCAGAGAGAGAGAGAGAGAGAGAGAGAGAGAGAGGTCTTCCATATGCTAGTTCACTCCTCAAATAGCCAAAACAGCCGGAGCTGGGCCGATCTGAAATCAGGAGCCAGGAGCTTCTTCTAGGTATCCCATGTGGGTGTGGGGACCCAAGGACTTGGGCCATCTTCTATTGTTTTCCCAGGCCACAGCAGAAAGCTGGATCGGAAGAGGAGCACCCAGGAATTGAACCAGCACCCATATGGGATGCTGATGCCAAGGAGCCAGTTCCTATTTTTTTACTTTTTTTTTTTTTTTTAAAGTTTATTTATTTGAAAGGGAGACAGGTTGTCTCACTCCTCAGGTGGCTGTAACAATTTGGGTTGGACCAGGCTGAAGCCAGAGGCCAGGAACTCCATCCTGGTCTCCCATGCGGGTGGCAAGGGCTCAAGTCCTCGATCCAATGTCTGCTGCTTCCCAGGCGCATTAGCAGGAAGCTGGATCAGAAGTAGAGGTGCCAGGAGTGGCACCTGACCTCTGACCTAGGATGCAGGCTTCTCAAGCGGTGGCTTAACCTGTTGTGCCACGACGCCAGCCTGATTTATTTTCATTTACTTGTATTTTTCAAAGCAGGGAGAAAGAGGTGGGTGGAGTGAGAGGGAGCACTTTCATTCTCTGGTTCACTCCCTAATGCCCGCAATAGTGGGGACTGGGCCAGGACCAAAGCTAAGATCTGGGAACTCAATTCAGGGCTGCTACATGGGTGGCAGAGACCCGAGCACCTCCCAGCCAGGTACTTAAGCAGGAATCCTAGAATCCTGGAATCTAGAGGGATTCAAGTGAGGCTTTCCGATATGAGATAATGGACATAGATTGTTCTCAATGGCATCCTAACCATTGTACCAAATGCCTG
Organism: Lepus europaeus; assembly: GCF_033115175.1. Lineage (NCBI taxonomy): Eukaryota > Metazoa > Chordata > Mammalia > Lagomorpha > Leporidae > Lepus > Lepus europaeus. The sequence continues at coordinate 55,094,612 of NC_084845.1, forward strand.
TCCGTCCCCTCACTACCCTCTTAGAACAAATTGAGATAGGTTCCTTGCCAGCTACCGTCCGCTCTAAAACCCAGGAAGCAAGCCCTCCTTGTCAGACTGAGCAGGGCAGCAGCCCCAGCCTCCCCAGCCCAGCTCCTGCAGGGCCACACAGCCCAGTCCCTGCAGGGCCACACAGCCCAGTCCCTGCAGGGCCACACAGCCCAGTCCCTGCAGGGCCACACAGCCCAGCCCCTGCAGGGCCACACAGCCAAGTCCATGTAGGGCCACACAGCCCAGTCCCTTCAGGGCCACACAGCCAAGTCCATGTAGGGCCACACAGCCCAGTCCCTTCAGGGCCACACAGCCCAGCCCCTGCAGGGCCACACAGCCAAGTCCATGTAGGGCCACACAGCCCAGTCCCTTCAGGGCCACACAGCCCAGCCCCCGCAGGGCCACACAGCCCAGCCCCCTCAGGGCCACACAGCCCAGCCCCCGCAGGGCCACACAGCCCAGTCCCTGCAGGGCCACACAGCCTAGTCCTTGCAGGGCCCCACAGCCCGAAGGTTGAGATTGAACTGGGCGCTCCCCTTTCAGAACTGCCTGGTTGGAACCTGACAAGGAGCTGATTTCAGACTGAGTTCTCTGATCTTGCTGTCCACAAAGACCAGGGACCCTGAGACCCTCCTGGGTTGTGTGAGTGGGAGGTAGCACTGGGCCCAGGCCTGTTCGGGACCCTGATGCTGGCATGGCTTGGGTGCCACAGGAAGGGTGTGACCTGCTGTGCACTGCTGGCTGGACGCTGGCACGGTCCTCCCCTCGCCGTCACACGGTCCCGGGGCTCAGTCCCTTTCTCTAGGTGTGTGCTGGCTCTGGGCAGTCTCTCCCATGTCCCTTCCTAGGCCTTCCCTGGAGACCCTGTATTCAGTGGTCTCACCCCAGACTGCCGCCGAAAGCTCTGGGCTCCCCTGCCCTGCTGGTCTTGCCCTGTTGGACTTCTCACTGCTGACACTCATTTCCCCTGGAACAGAAGCCCCTGAGGGCATGCATGGGCCTTGCTTTGTTCACTGCAGTAAATGTTAACAGGCAGAGTGGACAGTGAGAGAGAGACAGAGAGAAGGATCTTCCTTTTCCGTTGGTTCACTCCCCGATGGCCGCTGTGGCCGGTGCACTGCACTGATCCAAAGCCAGGAGCCAGGTGCTTCTCCTGGTCTCCCATGTGGGTGCAGGGAGGGCCCAAGGACTTGGGCCATGCTCCACTGCACTCCCAGGCCACAGCAGAGAACTGGACAGGAAGAGGAGCAACCAGGACAGAATCTGGTGCCCCGACCAGGACTAGAACCTAGTATGCCGGCGCCGCAGGCGGAGGATTAGCCTAGTGAGCCGCGGCACCGGGTAAATTTTTATCTATTTATTTGAAAGCTCAAGAGAGGGAGCTTGAGCAGTCTCCTATCCAACTGGTTCACTGGCCAAGTGCTTCTCATGGCCGGAGGCTGTGCCAAGCCAAAGCTTGCTTGAAACCAGCAACCTACTTGGGGTTTCCCACATGGGTGGCAGGAACCCAGCCACCAGAGCCCTCACTGCTGCCTCCCAGGACAGCCAGAGATTGTACCCAGGGGCTCGGATGTGGGACTAGGGAGCCCTAACCCCTCGGCTAAATGCCTGCCCCATTAGGGCAATGTTTGTTGAAGAAAGAGTTCTTAAAGCAGCTCCTCAGGGAGGGCTTACAGGACAGGGAAACTGAGGCCCAAGGCAGGGTGCAGGAACTGGCCTAAGGCGGCATCTAAGGAGCAAAGCTGGGATTTGGATCCCACGTTGACCTCATCCACACAGATGAGGTCAGCCTACCGCGAAAGCGCCACTTAGGACGTATTCCCCGGGGCTGGCTCTGATGGACATCCGGTGTGTTTGCTGTTTACACAAGAAGACATTTACACAAGAAGACGTTTCACCCAAGCGAAAACATGGTGTGTGTGTGGGGGGTGGGGGGGAGGGCAAGGACTCTGCCCCCTTGGCCCAATCAACATGGGTGACCTCAACACGAAGGGAAAAGCTGGGGTAACGGGTGCCCCCTTTGCCTTGCTCACCACCCCGGGGGGTGAAGGGAAAGGAAAAGGGCCTCGGTGAATCTTCCTGTACCGCGCTGTGCCCCCGCTGCACCTGCCTGTGGGGTGGAAGCGTGGAGGGAGACTTTGCCCCTGGCTGTGTGCACAGGCAGCGTCCCCCATCCCCTGTGGACTTCTGACTGCGGGTGACAGTGAGTCAGTGACCTTGTTCTGGGCTGGGATGTTTGGGGGAGGCTGGGAGAACCCCACACGTTCCAGGCACGTGCATGTCCATCCTGGGATCCCAGGGGAGCCGCGGTGTGGGCACAGGTGGGGGTGGTGCTGATCTGCCCCTGAGAGGTGTTGTGGGCAGGGGAGCTTACATCAGCCTCGGCAGAGTGGTGACACAACGCACACCATTCTCAAGTCTGGCATTCTGAGCCTTCGCCTGGGTGTGGCTGTCCAGACATCTTCATTTCTCTGAGGCCCAGGGTTTGTCTGTGGAGAGAGGGGGATGAATGTCTAATACTGGCTTTGCTGTTCCTCCCCTTCCGCTTGCTCTCCGACCGCTGCGTCCTTTGGGCTGAACTAAGTCCCCGGTCCCCATTCCTCAGCACTAGGGGCTGGCTGGCTGGCTGGCTGGTGGTCACATCCCGACAGGTTTCCTGGTATCAGACCCCGCCCGCCTCTGTTGCACCACAGCTGTGTGGCTTAGCCAAGACCTTGAGAGAGAGAGAGAAAGAGAGAGAGAGAGAGAGAGAGAGAGAGAGAGAGAGAGAGAGACTGATCTTCCATCCACAGATTCACTCCCTAGTTGTCTGCAATGGCCAGGGCTGGGCCAGGCCAAAGCCAGGAGCCAGGAGCTCCATCCTGGGTCTCCCACATGTGTGGCAGGGACCCAAGTACTTGGGCCGTCACGTGCTGCCTCCCAGGAGGCCCATTAGCAGGGTGCTGGATCAGAAGCAAAGTAGGAACCAGGCACTCCCAAGCAGAGGTTTAACCACTACACCAAATGCCTGCCGCCTGTCTTTTTGCACAGAATGTTACTTACACGTTTTCTGCTGAGCCTGGGTGCTCAGTAAACCAGAATGTTTGCTGGCTTTGTGGACACCCACACCCATTTCAGAAAAACAGTCGAGGGCCCTGTGCTGTGGCCTAGTGCACTGAGCCTCCGACCATGGCACTGGCATTCCATATGGGCGCCGGTTCGTGTCCCAGCTGCTCCTCTTCCGATCCAGCTCTCTGCTATGGCCTGGGAAAGCAGTAGAAGATGGCCCAAGTCCTTGGGACCCTACACCCGCATGGGAGATGCAAAGGGAGCTCCTGATTCCTGGCTTTAGGTCAGCTCATCTCCGGCTGTTGGGGCCATTTGGGGAGTGAAGCAGTGGATGGAAGATCTCTCATTCTCCCTCTCTCTGTCTGTGACTCTATTAAATAAATTAAAAAACAAACAAACCAACAAACAAACAAAAACCACGAGCTTGAGAGCCGTTTTCCAGCAGGGGTTATCCGTGATGGGAGTTAGAAGCAGCACTGCTAACCGGTGAAGCCCTCCTGCCCGGCCTAGGGGCGGGGCGGGGCGGGGCTGGCTGCTCTGTGATTCCATTCATCCACGCACATCAGCTGCCTGTCTTTAATCTTCTGCATTTCAGCCAGCAGCCGCAGCTCTTGGTTTGGGGTACACAATGGTGGTGTCACCCCCAGGAGTCTTAGAAGGTTCTCTGATCTCCTGAGGGTGTGCCCTTGAGTTCAAGGTCCCTGCAGTACAGCTGAGCACAGTGTTCTCTGGTATGAGCGGGGCGCGGGGTCCCCAGGAGGGGGAGGCTGCCCAGAATGTACCCCTTTGTGAGTGGTGTGGGCGGGGCCCTGCTTTCAAGTCTGCTCAGAGACAGCTCAAGGGGGCCCCTGCCTGGCCCGAAGTCCCAGCATCTTCTGAAAGTACACAGAGGCGGGGAGTCTGCCCCGGCTCCCCCTGACTCACAATACAGGGAGGGGCCGGGGTGGGCGGGAGAAGCCGTGGGATCCTCAGAGCGGGGTACTGTGTGGCCTGGTGGCCGCTGCGCACTCAACACCAACCCCAGACCCAGAGCTCTCCGGGACCTTGGTTTAGTTTGTATTTGAACTTGGGTCACCTGTTCCCGTGTCTTCCGCTTTATTTATTTTTTAAAAGATTTATTATTTTTTAAAAAATATTTATTTATTTGAAAGTCAGAGTTACACAGAGAGAGGAGTGGCAGAGAGAGAGAGAGAGAGAGAGAGAGAGAGAGAGAGAGAGAGGTCTTCCATCCGATGGTTCACTCCCCAATTGGCCGATCTGAAGCCAGGAGCCAGGAGCTTCTTCCGGGTCTCCCACGCGGGTGCAGGGGCCCAAGGACTTGGGCCATCTTTTTTCCCAGGCCACAGCAGAAAGCTGGATCGGAAATAGAGCAGCAGGGCCTCGAACCGGCATCCATATGGGATGCCGGCGCTGCAGGCCAGGGCATTAACCTGCTGCACCACAGCGCTGGCCCCAAGATTTATTATTTATTTGAAAGTCAGAGTTACAGAGAGAAAGAGAGATCATCATCTGCCGGTTCAATCCCCAGATGGCCTCGATGGCTGGCCCCTCTCTGCTTTATTAAATCCATTACTTCTGTTGCCAACTAGGCCAGCAAATGGAGGCACTGTACCGGTGAGTAAGAACAATATGCTAAGAACACTTAAAAAGTGACTCTTCCTGTTAAGCCGTATGGGTGCCAGTTGGAGCCCCGGCGGCTCCACTTCTGTTTTAGTTCCCCTGCTAATGTGCCTGGGAAAGCAAGGGAAGGTGGCCCAAGCGCTTGGACCCCCTGCTACCTGGAAGAGAGACTCCTGGCTTCTGCCTGGCTCAGCCCTGGCCATTTGGAGAGTGAACCAGTGGATGGAAACATCTCTGTGTCCCCCTCTCCCTGTGTAACTCTGTCTTTCACATAGGTGGGTGGATCTTTAAAAAAAAAAAAAAGTGACTCCTCAGTTTTGTTATTTAAAAAGATACTTCATTCTAATTGTAAGAGGACCTATAATACAGCTGCCTCCCACCTCTGTGTTCTGGGCGCTCTCTTTGTTCTTACTAAGTGGCCCCATTTTGCATATGAGGGGTGCAGAGCCCTTCCAGAGATGGGGTGGCCCAAAGAAAGGGTGGGGGCAGGGCAGGGACTCCATGAGAAACTTGGACACAAAGAGCCGGGTGCAGGGACCGGGTAGGCCCCGGGGGCGTGCAGGCATCCAAACTCTGGTACTGCCACTTAGCACTTAGCCTCAGCCTCGGTTTCCCCATCTGTAAAAGGACACTGAGAGCACCAACCCATAGAGTTCTGGGTTAAATGAGTTCATATTTGCAAAGTGCTTCAAGTAGAGCCTGGTCAGCATCCTACACGTGTCCAAGATACTAATCACGTGGTTGGTGAACAGCAATGGGGAGCCTGCGTCCCAGTGGGAGTGTCTGGGTTCCTGGCTCTGGCTCCTGATTCCGGCTTCCTGCTGAACTGCCCCATAGAAGGCAGTGGTGATGGGTTCCTGCCACCCATGGGAGAGACCCAGATGGGAATCCTGGCTTCTGAATTGGGCCTGGCCCAGCCCCTGCCCCTGCCCCTGCCCTTGAGGCCATCTGGGGGGGTGAACCAGCAAACGGAATTTCTCTGGCTTGAGTTTCGTCAGCTTTGTATTCAGGAAGTGTCCACGAACGCCCCTTGCCCGGTCCCCGCGGCCTGGCCCTCTAGTGTCACCACCGTGCTCTTGCTGTAATTTTTGCCGTAGGGAAAGGTAATGGGTCTTAATGAGCACCTGGACATTCCGGTTGGGGCTCCCGGCACTGTCACTTCTGAAAGGGTGGGGCTGGGCCGCTGTCCCTGGGCGGAGGACACGCTAAGCGGGTGAGTGGCCACCACCCCTGGCAAGCTGTGTCCTGCTCCTCTCAACCCCCACCCCCTCCTGGACTGGGCCGCCAGGCAAAGGAATTCAGGGCAGCTCTGGTGCCCCCATAATTCCTGCTGGTGCTGAGGGAGGGTTGTTTGACAAGCATCTTGTTTTGCTCCTTAGAAAGGGGGTTCCTGTTTTGGACTTGAAGGGTGAGGTCTAACCCTCTTTTAAGTTTTAAGATGTATTTATTCATTTGAAAGGCAGAGTTACAGAGAGGGGAGGGGGAGAGGGGGAGGGAGGGAGAGGGGTAGCTGCCGGCCTTGAGATTTTCTGGTTCGTCTGTTCACTTAAGTCCTGCCTTCTTACCTACTTATATGCTGAGACCACCCTCCTCCTCTTCCTCCTCCCCCCCTCCCCCTCCTGGCGCGTTGCTCTTGAGCTCACAGCGTGTTGGCACTCACAGGGCTTGGCTACTCAGCTCACTGCAGTCACCTTCAGGTCACTGCAGAAAAACAACAGAAGCCCAGAGAGGGTAGGCAGTTTGCCTAAGGCTGCCCAGCAGGAACACAGCTGGGAGGGATTTATGATCCAGCCCCAGGCTGCGCCCAGTCCTTTTTTCTTGTCTCCAACATCTCTGAGTTGATTACAGCTGCCACCTGCTCACCTCCCCTGACCCTCTCAAGTTTGGGAAGTGAGTTGTGAGGCCAGCCCCCAGGGATGAGGACAGGGCTGGACCCCGCCGCTTCACTTCTTGTTTGTTGGTCAGGGGGCATGGCTGACCTCCTCCATCCGCCATCCTTGGGACCCACATTTGGAGGTAGAACCCTCCCTTAACCAGTGGGGGTCTTCACGGATCTTGGGCTGGGTCTCAGGGCCTCATTAGCCCAAGACAGAAGAGCAGGAAAGGAGGTGAAGGGGTCCCAGCAGGGGTGGTAAATTCCAGGTTGCACAGGGACCAGGGCCACTGCCTAGTATCTGCACAGGGAAGGCAGCTTTCAGGGTGCTACAGCTCCCCCCCCCCCCTTCCTGCTGCTTCTCGGAGGTCCTTGCCCTAGGTCCAAGAGGGTGACCTTGGGGAGACAGCCTGGCTTCCCTCTAGGGCTGGCCCCGAGCTCTGCCATTTACCAGTTACCCCGTGTCAGGCCAGTTTCTTAACCCCGCTGAGCCTCAGTCTCATTTTGGAAATGGACGTCAATCCTGACATCTACCCTCTCACCCCCAAAGTGGTCTGAATTTCCCAGGGCAAGTGCAGAGCTCAGCACCAGAAATTGTGTGCAAGGATGACCCCTGGTGGCAGAAATGAAAACGCAGCCCAGGAGGTCCCCTGGGGCTTCAGGGTGCCCTGGAAGAAGCTTGTCCTGGTGAAGAGCGTCTCTGGCCTTCTGACATAGGCACAGTGGGTCCGAGTAGAGGGATTCTCATGAAAGAACACTCGGAGTGGGTGGGCAACTGGCAGAGAGGTTATGCTGCCACGTGGGACGCCCACATTCCTTTATCAGAGTCCCAGCTCCAATTCCCACTCCAGTTCCTGCCATTGTGCACCCTGGGAGACAGAAGAGGGTGGCTCCAACAAATTGGGTCCCTGCCACTCCCATGGGAGACCCAGACTGAGTTCTCGGCTTCGGTTGTTATAGGCATTTGGGGAGCAGACCAGCAGATGGGAGACCTCTGCCTGCCTACCTTTCAAGGCTGGGGGCTGGGAATTTAATCTCTCACAGGCATGGCAGAACTAAACCACGTGAGCCATCGCCAGTGTCTCCCAGGGCCTGCATTAGACAGCTGGAGTCGGAGCTGGCGCTGGGAACTGAACCCAGGCCTTCTGATGTGAGGGGTAGGCCTCTTAACTGTGAGGCTAAACACCATCCCTGCAACCTTCTGCTTAACTTAACGCACTTTAATACAGTGTTCATTTGTGTCAGGTGCTACTTTATGTACCTTAAAATAACCCTAGTGGGTAATTACTGCTGTTGGCCCCATTATCCAGATAGGTAGACTGAGGCACAGAGAGATTCAGTACCTTGCCGAAGGCCCCAGAGCTAATGAACGGCAGAGCTGGGGGTGTTGGGCCAGATCGGCCTGTCTCCCCTGAAGCCCTGCTGTCTGCTCTCTGCCGCTGTGTGCTGCAGTGTAAGCTGTCGACTTCAGCGTGCACGGTGCACACACAGCCGCTGACGGGCGGATTCCGTCGGTGGCTTCTCATGAGGGAGAGCTCCCTCTGCTTGTTGTTATGGAAGAAGAGCGGTCGGCACTTGGACGAAGTGGTGGAGACACTGGACACCTGCGTGCCACATCGCGGTGTCTGGCTTTGAGTCCTGGCAGTTTCCTGCCAACACACAGCCTGGGGGGAAGCAGGTGCTGGCCCAAGTGCTTCAGTTCTAAGCTCCTGGCTTGCACCTGGCCCAGCCACTGCTCTCAGGCATCTCGGGGAATGACCCAGAGGATGGGGGTCTCTGTCTCTCAGTCCCTCTACTTTCAAATAAATAAACCAATAAATAATTGTCTTAAGGTTCAGGGGAAAATAGAGTGAAAAGAAGCCCATTTTTTAGAAGTGAAAAAGGGCCTGGGGACAGTATCCACTCCTCGATGGCTTTGCTCTGCCCCCAGACCTTGGCTGGCCCGTGTGCAAGGTCCTCACTCGGGAGGGGAGCGTGGGCGTCCGGGTGGGCCGCTTCCCTATCGCTGTGGTCTCTGCCTTGCAGTGTACTTCGAAGGCTGCACGGGCCGACCGAGGACGGCCTACTTCTCTGACGACTCTCGCTTCCAAGTGGGCACAGATGGTGTGATCACCGTGAAGCGGCCCCTGCAGCTGCACAGGCCGGAGACCAGTTTCCACGTCCACGCCTGGGACTCCAGCTACAGGAAGCTCTCCACCAAGGTCACGCTGAAGGCCGTGGGGCCACACCGCAACCACCCCCATCGCCATGTACGTCGGGGCAGGGGCTGGGAGGGTGGGGGTGGCCTCAGAAGTTCACGGTGCTTCCAGTCTGCTGTCCCGACCCTGAGGGCATCTCCTGGGCACTGTGGGATGCTGAGTGGATGCCTGGCCTCAGTGGTCAGGCGCCAGTAGTGCCTCCACCAGCTCCTGGCGTGGCCAGTGCCTCTTGGGGCAAAAGTGACTCCCAGTCCAGAACTACTGGTCTACCTGACCTGATGCTGCCTGGGTTTTTGGCACTGGGGGATTGAATGGAACCGAATGGTGGGTAAAGGCTCGGCTGCTGTGTGGCATTGAATCCAGCCCTCTCTTTGCCTTTCCAGTGGGGAGGGGCTTGGTAGAGAGAGGGATGAACCAGTGGGAAGCTGTGGCCCACTGGGCTGTGCTTTACCTACTGGTCCCCATGCTACAGGTTGGGTGTCCCTCTTCTAAAATGGTTGGGACCAGAAGTGTTTCAGATTTCAGATTCCGGGAGATTCGCACACACAGAACGAGATAGCTTGGCAGTGAGACCCAAGTCGAGATGCAGAACTTGCGTCTCATATAAATCTCCCAGGCGCAGCCTGAAGCCAGTGTCACTTTTGTGCATGGATGGAATTTTCTGCTTGTGTCACGTTGGAGCTCAAGAAGAGAGCCTTCGCCGTGCATCTGGGTGCCTGGCCCCAGGTCTGCCCCACACCCAGGGCCCTGCCAGCATCAGCCTTCAGATACATGTTCATGGCTGTGAACGGCCGGCCGCGTGTCCGCCTAGGTTCTCAGTGAGGATGTTTCTGGAGAGCCTTGCTGCCTGGAGCCAAGTGCGTTTGCCAGGTTCTCAGCTGCTCCCACTGCGCTCCCACCCATCATGTCTGGGGGGAGTTCCCACTGGGCTGGTTTGTCTGTAGTGCAGAGGAGCGGTGCGTGTATCTGCTCATAGGCACATACACATGCAGACAGGCAGAACCGGGGAGGGCTCTGGGGTGCCTCGGGCCCCATCTCATCTCTACCGAGTACACCTGGAATCATTGAGAGCCAGGACGTAGGACTTGAATCACACCTGGCAAATGGCCGTGGGTAGGGGGGGGGAGCTGGGGCTTGCTCTGCAAACGCTACTGTTACCGCGCCGCACTTGGAAGCGCTCCAGTGATTTGGGTTTTCCTTCCCTCTTCAGCCAAGGTTTCCCTGCGCATACACAGTCCTTACTGCGCACGAAAACCGTTCAATACAGATTGTTTCCAGTGGAAACCCTATGGGTGTGCCACGGTGAGGTGAACAGACCTGCACTGACCTCAGGGTGGTTCGTGGGATCCATTCCCCACACTTACTAATACGGCCGACAACTCTGCTCCGGGGCCCTGGATTCCTGGGAAAGACGTACACAGAGAAAATGGAAACCCCCGAGCTTCTAGCAGTTGAATCATCCCTGGTATTAACTCCCTGCTGCATCGTGTCGCTGGAAGAAGGACAGATGCGTTGTTTAGGCTGGAGCTCACTTGGGAGTTCTCATGTCAAGCCCTACAACCTGTTGTTGTGTGTTCTTGGTGACGACTTGGACCCCAGACACCACGAAGGGTCAAGCGGGAACACGATCTTACACGGCCAAGGGGTCCGTGCGTTTTGTGTTGCCCGCTCTTTTTGGAGAATGTGTATCTCACTGGTCATTGATCAGAGAAGGTGTCACTAAGGGAAAGCCACACTCTGCCTTAGACAGACCAGATGACGCCTCCTGGATGAGGTGGGCCGTCAGACCTGTAGTGTCGCTCCCGATTCTCATTTTTGTTCCCCCTCTTTCCTTGAAGGAGTCTTCCCCTGGAGCCAGCACAGAAGTGCTCACGTTTCCCGACTCCCACCATGGTCTCCGAAGACAGAAGAGGGACTGGGTTATTCCTCCCATCAGTTGCCCAGAAAATGAAAAAGGCCCATTTCCTAAAAACCTGGTCCAGGTAAGGAAGGCGGTTCTCTATTTGGGAGAAATCGAGCAGAGCAGCACTGGGGAGAGAAGGGGAGGAGACCTGACCGGGGGAGGGGTGTCGTTGCTCAGCGGCCCTGTTTTCTTTTGGCTCCTGCCTTCAGATCAAGTCCAACAGGGACAAGGAGACCCAGGTCTTCTACAGCATCACCGGCCAGGGAGCCGACACGCCACCTGTTGGTGTCTTCATCATCGAGAGGGAGACGGGATGGCTGAAGGTGACGGAGCCTCTGGACCGAGAACACATCGCCAAGTACACGGTGAGTGCCTCCGAGGAGCTTGGTTGACAGTAGGTTGGCTTCCGTCCAGAATCTAGGTCAACCCAGATCAGATCCCCGACATGGGAGGGGCTCGACCTGTTGCCAAGGAGACGAGAGAGGGGCACCCGGGACAATTTGAAGTTGTGAATTGTTTTCCTTTTAGGAGAAAGGAGGGGCAGTGCTCACGTACCATGTGTGAGTTTAGACCCAGGATATCAACCTGCTCTTGGCTTAAAGGAGCAGTGGTGACGCTGCGGGAAGAACCAGTTTTGGGACTTGGTAGCAGGCAGTGTGGTTTTGGGACGGCTGGAGGGAATGTGTTGGTACACATGCAGAGGGGTCTAGGGCAACTCCAGACTGGATGGCTTTATCCCTACTGGGCCTGATGCCCTGGTCCTCGGGGTGGGAAGCAGAAGGGGGTCAGGATCTCACTGAAGCAGCAGCCCAGGTCTCAGAGCAGAAGTCGCAGAGGCCGGAGGATCCCACACTGCCCTGGCCAGGCCCATCCTCTGCCTCTTCGTCCTCGCCTGGGCCCAAGTAACCTTCCAGTGGCTCCTGCAGCTCTTCTCTCACGCCGTGTCATCGAACGGGAACGCCATCGAGGACCCGATGGAGATCGTGATCACGGTGACGGACCAGAACGACAACAGGCCTGAGTTCACCCAGGAGGTCTTCAAGGGCTCGGTCATGGAAGGCGCACTGCCAGGTCTGTCCAGGAACGAGCGGCTGGTTGCCTGGAGTTGGGGTCAGGCCCCTGACGTGGACCCTTGCTGGGGACAGAACTTGTTTGGGAGCCTGTGTGTGTGTGCGTGCGCATGGAACACAACCTAGCCTCAGGAATGTGTGTCTGATGGAGCAGTGATAGCCACCCCCCACCCCCCCAACACATCAGTGCTTGTGTATTGCTCTTTGTTCTTTTAAGGTTTATTTATTTATTTGAAAGTCAGAGTTAGCCATCATTCTTCCGTCTGCTGGTCCACTCCCCAGACAGCCACAAACATCAGGGCTTAGCCAGCCAGGAGCCAGGAGCCTCATCCAGGTCTCCACATGGGCGGCAGGGGCCCAAGCGCTTGAGCCATCTTCTGCAGCTTTTCCCAGCCCATTAGCAGGGCACTGGATTGGAAGTGGAACAGCCAGGACCCATATGGGATGCTGGCATCACAGGTGGAGCTTTACCTGCTTTGCCATAACGCCACATGTGCTGCTCATACAACATGCTGACCCGTATTAAACGATGACAGAGTGTCTCCCAGGTGGCTGAACCGGTTTGCATTCCCACCAGTAATGTATGTCCTGGGCCTGCGGGACATTTTGGCATTTGCCTGCCTGTCATGTGATTGCGTCTTAGCGCAGTTTAAAAGGGCATCTCAGTGATTACCAGTGAGCTACACAACTTTGCTAGCCAGTTGTGTTTCCTTTTCAGGACTGTGTGTGTGTGTGTGTGTGTGTGTTTCTGTTGGGCTGGTTGTGTTCCCTAGTGATCCTTTTCCTAACTGTGTAGTGTAGTTGTTTAAAAAAATTTTACTTATTGAAGGATAGAGAAAGAGCACTCCCATCTGCTGATTCACTCCCCAAATACCCACAACATCTGGAGCTGGCCAGGCTGAAACCAGGAGCCAGGAACTCAATCCAGGCCTCCCATATGGGTCGCAGGGACCCAAGAACTTGGGCTGTCACCTGCTGTCTCCCAGGTGCAGTAGCAGGAGGTGGAGTTGGGAGCAGAGCCAGGACTTGACACTAGGCAACTCCAGTGTGTGACGCCAGTGTCCTAATCAGTGCCTTAACCACTGGGCCAATTGCCTGCCCCCTTGTTGATTATTTTTTTAAAGATTTATTTTATTTATTTGAAAGGCAGAGTTAGAGAAAGAGAGAGAGAGAGAGGTCTTCTATCCGCTGGTTCACTCCCCAAATGGCCACAACGTCAAGAGCTGGGCCGACCTGAAGCCAGGAGCTTCTTCCAGGTCTCCCATGTGGGTGCAGGGGCCCAAGGACCTGAGCCATCTTTCACTGCTTTTCCAGGCACATTAGCAAGAACCTGGATCAGAAGTGGAGAAGTTAGGACGTGAACTGGCTCCCATATGGGATGCTGGCACTGCAAGCTGGGGCTTTAACCCTCTATGCCACAGTTGCTGGGCCCAAACCCTACCCTGTTGATTTTTAAGTTATTTATATGTTCTAGATACTAGACTAGAGACACTAGTCTCTTGTCAATCACACGTGTTAATGAATACTTTCTTCCACCTTGAAGGCAATGATCTCAAATGACCATGTTCTCCAATAAAGCCGCAATGACAAGCCAATTGTGGAAAGTTCTGAATTTTTTTTTTTTTTTTTTTTTGTTTTGACAGGCAGAGTGGACAGAGAGAGAGAGAGACAGAGAGGAAGGTCTTCCTTTTTGCCGTTGGTTCACCCTCCAATGGCCACTCTGGCTGGCGCACTGTGGCCAGCACACCGCGCTGATCTGAAGCCAGGAGCCAGGTGCTTCTCCTGGTCTCCCGTGCGGGTGCAGGGCCCAAGGACTTGGGCCATCCTCCACTGCACTCCCAGATCACAGCAGAGAGCTGGCCTGGAAGAGGGGCAACCGGGACAGAATCCAGCGCCCTGACTAGGACTAGAACCTGGTGTGCCGGTGCCGCAAGGCGGAGGATTAGCCTATTGAACCGCAGCGCCGGCCGCTGGAATGTTTTCTTTCTTTCTGTCTTTCTGTATTTCTTTCTGTCTTTCTTTCTTGGTCTATTTAATTGGAAGGCAGAGGAAAACAGGAGAGAGTGATTGATTGATTGTTCATCTTCTGGCCCACTGCCCAGATGGTTGCAATGGCCATGGCTAGACCAGGCTTAAGCCAGGAGCCTGGAAACTCCATCCAAATCTCCCACCTGGGTGCAGGAACCAAGCACTCCGGTCATCCTCCGCTGCCTTCCCTCGCACATTAGCAGGGAGCTGGATCAGAATTAGAACAGGCGGGACTCAAACTGGTGCTTTTATGTAATGCCAGCATTGCAGATAACAGCTTAAGGCGTCGCCCTACAATGCCAGTCCCTGGATTTTTCTTATCCTTGATGCCATTCACTCAGTATAAGCCACATCACAAAGTGTTGTAGAGATGTTTAGTCCTCAGATTCACCTCTGCGTGCACCCGAAATGTGTGTTGGAAAAGTTGGGTCCTCGTTTGGCTTGATGCTTTCTTCCTCCCATTGTGCTTTAGTGAGAACGTCAGAGAACTGGCATCAGCCGCTAGTGTGGGAGCCTGGCTGTTGCCGGCATCCGGGGAGTTAACTGGTGGGAAGGAGCTCGCTCCGTCCGTCTCTAACTCTAACGGATAAAGTAAAAGTTCAGCACTCAGGGCGCAGGAGCTGGGACATGACCGCATCGAAGCTGCCTTCTGTCCCGTGGGGACGAAGTTGGCCCCAGGGCAGCTGTCAGGTTCCCAGCCTGACGGCGTCTTCTCCCCCGGGGCAAACAGGGACGTCCGTGATGCAGGTCACGGCCACAGACGCAGACGATGACGTGAACACCTACAATGCCGCCATCGCCTACGAGATCCTCAGCCAGGAGCCCGAGCTGCCGCACAAGAACATGTTCAGGATCAACCCGCAGACCGGAGTCATCAGTGTGGTCACCACTGGGCTGGACCGAGAGGTCAGGAGGACCCAGGGGGCGTGGAAGCCGCTGTGTGGTTGGCTAAATCCCGCGGCAGTGCGAGGCCACTTGTCACAGATCGAGGGCCGCTGCCCCCCATCCTAACCCGAGTGTGTTTGGTCTCTCCGCAGACGTACCCCGTGTACACCCTGGTGGTCCAGGCTGCCGACCTCCAAGGCGAGGGCTTGAGCACCACGGCGGCGGCTGTGATCACGGTCACCGACATCAACGACAACCCTCCTGTCTTCAACCCCACCACGGTAATCCTCCGGCTGTGCTGGCCTCTGTTTGGGAGCCGAGCTTCCCCGCTGCTCCGGGGAGGCCCTGCGGGCGCGCTCCCCAGCCTGGGCAATGCCGACTGAGAACCCGGAAGCCAACGCTCCGGGCTGGCCGTTGTCCTCGGGCATCTTTTTTCCCATCCCTGGCCCCGAGGCCCCTTGGTGGAAGTCTGCGAAGATGCAGACAGCGCCCCCCGAAACCGTGTCCTTGCCTCACGCGTCCTTGTTGCGGATCTTACAGGGGTTCATTTACTCGCTGGGCAAATGTTTCCTGTTTGCAGCTGCGCACTGTGGCGTGCGCTGGAGGCATCCTCACAGACAAAGCACACACAGATTCTGTTCTGTGGCTCAGCGTCCAGCCGGGGAGATGCTGAGTAGTTTGCAGGCCTGACTGAATACCAAGTATATTAAGTGCATTCTGGCAGAAGGCACCGAGAGCCGAATGGAAGAACTTACTGTATCAGTTAGGAGTTGAGTTATTGGCTGGCTACATAGGCCTGATTATTTAAACAAATAGGGTTAACTCTTTTTTTTTTTTTCCTCTAATGTGGCAAAAAGCCTGCAGGTAGATGGGGTACTCTTTGCTGAGGCCACTTGTCACCTTAGTGTGGTGACAGCAAAGACCAAGCCTACTTTGTCCTGCTGGCCCCCCAACCTTAGTACAAAGCCCTTCAATGTCACCTGTGGCCCAAAGTGGCTGCTGGAGCTCCAGCAGTGCTATGCATACTCCACTCAGGAAGGAGGCCAGGGTGAGAGGCACAAACGGCGTTGCTGCTGAGTTAGATCCTCTTAGGAAAGCCATTTCTGTGATGAGCTATTCCATAAGTGTTGCTTGTATCTCCTTGGCACTGCCATCTGCTTCGGAAGCTGGGTGAGGTAGCGTGTTAGCTGGGCACGGCCCTGCCACCACTAACACAGTGAAGAGGGAGAGTGGCTGGCCACGGTCAGGCAGTTAGCAGCATCTGCTGTCCTAGCCTCGTCACGGCGAGTACAAGGAGTGACGTGTATAGTGAGGTTAGAAAGTCCATCAGTGAAAGGTGGGACGGGAGGGTGGAGTAGTGGTTCAGACAGAGGGACCGGTGTGTGCAAAATTCCCTGAATGCAGAGGAAGCTTGGTGCATGCAAGAACTGAAAAGATGGCCAGTGTGACCCCAGGGAAGAGAGCCAGACAAGGCAGGTGTCCAGGAGCTCGCAGGTAGAGGGCAGAATGTTAGAATTTGTCCTTGGGCACAAGGGCGCCCTCATGACCAGACTCTGGATGGAGGGTGCACGGGGGTGGAGCTGGACCGCAGTGTCCCATGCCTGGCTTAGGTCACTGCCACAGCCGGGCCAGCAAGCTCTCAGGGGCTTGGGGAGCCAGGGCCTTGGAGAGCTACGCACAAAGGTACCAGTGCCGCTGGGCCTGGCTTGGCCTGTTGCGCCACCTCCTGTGGGCTTCGTTAGTCCCTGGGCCCTGGGCACCCCAGGCCTCCACATACCAGGATGACCTGTTTCTCCCTTGGCTCTGCAGTACGTGGGCCAGGTGCCCGAGAATGAGGCCAACTACCTGGTCACCACGCTCAAAGTGACCGACAAAGATGAGCCCAACACCCCGGCCTGGGAGGCCGTGTACACCATATTGAATGACCCCGAGGGCCAGTTCATTGTCACCACGGACCCGGCCACCAACGACGGCATCCTGAAAACAGCCAAGGTTTGTGCAGTGCCAGGAGGGGATGTCCCCCAGCTGTTCCCACCAACCCCCATCCCCGGTCCCCTGAGGTCTTCTTGGGTCGGTCAGCGTTTGCTGTCCCTGGGCCTGGTGAGATGGTGTGGGGGTCATAGCGACCCACAGGCCAAGCGGAAGAGGATGTCCTGTCTGCTTTCACACGCTCCTTCCCAGACCACACTCCACCGCCTTTTGCAGATGGCAGGAAGCAGGGTTCCGGAGGCAGAGAGACAGACGCAGAGCCCTCTCGTCCACTGAGTCACTCCTCAAATGCCCGAAACACTTAAGGCCGGAGCAGGCCAAATGCGGGAGCCTGGAACTCCATCCAGGTCTCCCGCGTGGCTGGTGGGGAGCCAAGTGCCTGGGGGTCACCTCCTGCCTCTCACTGTGCACGTTAGCAGGAAGCTGGGATGGAACCCAGGCGCTCCGATGTGGGAGGCCGGAATTCTGGGTTGCGTCCTAACTGCTGTGCCAGCCCCTGCCTCAGATACGGCCGTCCTCGAGAAATGTCTTAGAGACGTGAAAACCGAGACGTTTTTGCTGAAGGTAGTCACGGAGTTCATGGGCGTCTGGCCCAAGCCCAGAGCTTCAATTTCCGTTTGAGTAAGCAAGCAGCCAGGTGTGAGAACTGCTGATGTGGACTAGATAACAGCCATTGCTCTAATCTTTTTCTTTTTCTTCTTTTTTTTGACAGGCAGAGTGGACAGTGAGAGAGAGAGACAGAGAGAAAGGTCTTCCTTTGCCATTGGTTCACCCTCCAGTGGCTGCTGCAGCCCGTGCACCGCGCTGATCCGAAGCCAGGAGCCAGGTGCTTCTCCTGGTCTCCCATGGGGTGCAGGGCCCAAGCACTTGGGCCATCCTCCACTGCACTCCCGGGCCACAGCAGAGAGCTGGCCTGGAAGAGGGGCAACCAGGACAGAATCTGGTGCCCCGACCGGGACTAGAACCTGGTGTGCCGGCGCCGCTAGGCGGAGGATTAGTCTATTGAGCTGTGGCACCGGCCTAATCTTTTTCTTGATATACAATTTTTTTTTAAGCCTCTTTTTTTTTTTTTTTTAAAGATGTATTTATTTATTTGAAAGGCAGAGTTACAGAGAGTGAGAAAGAGAGAGAGCGATCTTCCCCCTACTGGTTCTACTTCATTCTCCAAACAGCTGCAATGGCTGGGGCTGGGTCAGGCCAAAGTCAGGACCCCGCACTCATCGGATGCAGGGGCCCAGGCCCTCGGGCATCTCCGCTGCCTTCCCCGCACCCCGGCAGGGAGCTGGACCTGAAGCCCGGCCTTGTTCCGTCCTCAGGGCTTGGACTTCGAGGCGAAGCAGCAGTACATTCTCCACGTGACCGTGCAGAACGCCGTCCCCTTCGAGGTGGCCCTCCCCACCTCCACGGCCACCGTGACCGTGGACGTGGTGGACAGGAACGAAGCCCCCATCTTTGTGCCTCCCGAGAAGAGGGTGGAGGTGCCAGAGGACTTCGGCGTGGGCTTGGAAATCACGTCCTACACCGCCCGGGACCCGGACACGTTCATGCAGCAGAAGATAACGTAAGCGCGCTTCCCCAGCTGCCGGGCAACAGCTGGGTGTTTTATGTACATGTGCAGACATACGTGTTATTTTATAACCTTACCCATGTAATTGTATGTGATGTTTCATGGCAACTTATCATCGGTAAGCCCTTCTCTTGTTTGGTTCACTTTTTAAAGAAGTTTTATTCATTTATTTGAAAGGTAGAGTGAAAGAGACAGGAGGAAAGAGAATCTTGCAACCACTAGTTCACTCCCCAAATGCCCACAACAGCCAGGAAGGAGCCAGGCTGCAGCCAGAGCCTGGAGCTCCATCTGGGTCTCCCGTGTGGGTGGCAGGGACCCGAGCACTTGGGCCATCTCCTGCTGCCTCCCAGGTGCAGGAAGCTGGACTGGAAACCGAGGAGGGACTGTAGCCCAGGCACTGCAGAGTGGAATGTGGGTGTCCCAAGTGGTATCTTAACTCCTGGGCCAAACTCCTGGCCTCAGCCCTAGGTCCTGTAGTGTTTGGGGAGCCCCTTAGGCCTGGAACAAAGATGACTTCCTGGGGCTGGCCTTGAGGGATGGTGGATAAAGCTGCCACCCGCAATGCTCTACCCACTGCGGTGCCAGCATCCTATATGGGCGCCGGTTCGCATCCTGGCTGCTCCATTTCCAATCAGCTCCCTGATAATGTGCCTGGGAAAGCTGCGGAGGATGGCCCAAGTACTTGGGCCCCTGTACCCATGTGGGAGATCAAGGTGAAGTTCTGTACTCCTGGCTTCCGCCTGGCCCAGCCCCGGCCGTTGCAGCCATTTGGGGAATGAACCAGGCAGTGGGAGACCAGGCTGTCTCTGTCTGTCTCTCTTTATCTCTGTCAGTCTGCCTTTCAAGGTCTTTTGACAAAAATGGTATTGTTGAAAAAGAAAAGACAGGCTGAGCAATGGTTCAGAATTCATGGGCAGCAGCGAGACAGGCCCACTGAGTGCCAGGCATGACCCTAAACCAGGAAGGGTGCCGGCTAAACATCGCCCTCTTGAGAAAACTGACCATCTGAATATGTGTCATTTATTTAACGATAGTATCTGTCAAAGTTTTAGTTCCTGAAATTAAAAGTTGTTGTTGTGCAAGCACATGCTTTGTTCTTGGGAGATAAGACGTAGATGAAAGCGTCAGAGCACAGGACTGTGATGTCCACACCTGGCTGGGCAGGATGAGAAATGGTGTGTGTCAACGTGCGCGTCAGCCGAGGCTGTGTGTGTGCGCCGGGGGCAAGGGCAGGTGCCGGCGCCGGCACCCGGCCCAGACCAGCCGGCTCTGCGAGGCTGAGCGGGGGCCCAGTGCTGGGGCAGGCGCCTTGCCTTCTGCAGCCGTGCCCACGCTCAGCCCGAGCTCGTGCCTTTTCAGGTATCGGATTTGGAGGGACGCCGCCAACTGGCTGGAGATTAACCCAGAGACGGGCGCCATCTCCACGCGGGCGGAGCTGGACCGGGAGGACACGGACTACGTCAAGAACAGCACGTACACGGCGCTCATCATCGCCACGGACAACGGTGCGTCTGGAAGCATGTGCTCACTGCTCGTCAGGTGTTCCTGAGCCACATCCTGCTCGTGTGAAAGTCGGATAATCTGGGTCCCACAGAGACCCCTTGTCACCATACCCTTCCCCAAGGGAGCCAGATTGATAGCTCAGGTCCAACCCTTAATACTCACAAGAATTGGGCTGACTGCTTAATTTTTAGACCCCTGACTTCTTAATTTTACTTCCTTATTTTTCTCATCTTTATATCCATAGGCCCCCCCCCCTTTTTTTTTATATGAAAGGGGGAATAAAGATTTATTTATTTACTTGAGAGGCAGAGTTACAGACAGACAGAGGGAGAGACAGAGAGAGAGGTCTTCGATCCACTGGCTTACTCCCCAAATGGCCGCAATGATTGCAGCTGAGCCAATCCAAAGCCAGGAACCAGGAACTTCTTCTGTGTCTCCCACATGGGTACAGGGTCTCACGCACTTGGGTGGCCATCTTCCACTGCTTTCCCAGGCCATCAACAGGGAGCTGAATGAGAAGTGGGGCAGGGTTCGAGACCCAGCTCTTCCACTTCCAATCCAGCTCCGGCCATTGTGGCCAATTGGGGAGTGAACCAGCAGATGGAAGACCTCTCTCTCTGCCTCTCCTTCTCTCTCTGTATAACTCTGACTTTAAGTAAATAAATAAATCTTAAAAAAAAGAAGTGGGGCAGCAAGGACTTGAACCAGCACCCATGTGGGTTGCTGGCACTGCAGGCGGAAGCTTAACCTACTATGCCACAGTGCCGTCCTCCCGGCCCCTTTTTTTAAATAAATTTATTTGGTAGGCAAAGAGACAGAAGAGAGGAAGAGAAGGCTCCTGTTCACTCTCCAGATGCCCGTCACACCTAGGCCTGGGTCTGGCTGAAGCTGGGAGTTTGGAACCCGACACAGGTCTCCCGTGTGGGTGGCAGGGACCCACGTCCTTGAGCCATCACTGCCGCCTCCCAGAGTCCACATTAGCAGGAAACTGGAACTGGAGTCAGAACTCAAACCCCAGCATTCTGTTAGGGGATACAGGGATACATTCTGTTAGGGGATACAGGTGTCGCCTTAAACTGTTTTTGCTGAATGCCCACTCCTTACAGGATAGTGGTTTTTTGTATTGTTTTTTAATTTATTTAAAAGAGAGAGGGAGAGAGAGCAAGCGATCATCCATCCGCTGGTCCACTCCCCAGATGACCACAGTGGCTAGAGCTGGACTAGGCTGAAGCTGGGAACCTTGAACGTCATCCAGGGTCTCCCATGTGGTAGTAGGGAGTACTTGAGCCATCTTCCACTACCTTGCAAGGCCTGGATTGGAAATGGTACAGCCAGGACTACAACCAGGCACTTTGTTTTATTTTATTTTATTTTATTTTATTTTATTGATTTATTTATTTATTTTTTGACAGGCAGAGTGGATAGTAAGAGAGAGAGAGAGGAGACAGAGAAAGGTCTTCCTTTACCGTTGGCTCACCCTCCACTGGCCGCCGCGGCCGGCGCACTACAGCCGGTGCACCACGCTGATCCAAAGCCAGGAGCCAGGTGGTTCTCCTGGTATCCCATGGGGGAGGGCCCAAGCACTTGGGCTATCCTCTTCTGCACTCCCGGGCCATAGCAGAGAGCTGGACTGGAAGAGGGGCAACCAGGACAGAATCCAGCACCCCGACCGGGACTAAAACCCGGTGTGCTGGTGCCACAGGCGGAGAATTAGCCTATTGAGCCACGGCACCGGCCAACCAGGCACTTTAATACAGGATGAGGGCAGCCTGAGAAGCAGCTTAACCCACTGTGCCATACATACCCACGTGTGTGCGTTTAAAATAGAAAAGATTTATTTATTTACTTATTTATTTGAAAGGCAGAGTTACACAGGGAGAGACAAAGAAGTGGAGCAGCCAAGACTTGAACCAGTGGCCGTTTGGGATGCTGCCATTGCAGCTGGCAGTTTAACTTGCTATACCACAGTGCCATCCCCAAACATGTCTTTTAATGTAAGGTCTAAGAGGAGAATGAAGTTTTTTTGTTTTTTTTTTGTTTTGTTTTGTTTTGTTTTTGTTTGTTTGTTTGTTTGTTTTTGACAGGCAGAGTGGACAGTGAGAGAGAGACAGAGAGAAAGGTCTTCCTTTTGCCGTTGGTTCACCCTCCAATGGCCGCCGCGGTAGGCGCGCTGCGGCCGGCGCACTGCGCTGTTCCGATGGCAGGAGCCAGGTGCTTCTCCTGGTCTCCCATGGGGTGCAGGGCCCAAGCACTTGGGCCATCCTCCACTGCACTCCCTGGCCACAGCAGAGAGCTGGCCTGGAAGAGGGGCAACCGGGATAGGATCGGTGCCCCGACCGGGACTAGAACCCGGTGTGCCGGTGCCGCAAGGCGGAGGATTAGCCTAGTGAGCCGCGGCGCCGGCCAGAGAATCTTTAGAAAATCTATTAGCACATTTAAATAAAAAATTTTTAAAATTCATTTTACATGATAAATGCTCATCTGTCACAGGAATATTCATAGGGCCAGTGTTGTGGTATGGCAGATTAAACCTCCTCTTGCAACATTTGAATTCCACATCAGAGTGCAGGTTCAAATCCTGCCTGTTCCAATTCTGATATAGCTTCCTGTTACTTACCCTGGGAAGGCATTGGAAGATGGCTAAAGTGCTTGCTGTGAGGCCGTTGGAGAGTATACCAGCAGATGGAAAATCTCTCTCTGTGTCTGTCCTCTCTCTCTAACTTATTCAAATAAAAAAAAAAAAAAAAAAAAGAGACATCCTTGGTGTGGGCGTAACTTGAGCAATGTCAGCATGGGAGTCAGTGTGTCAGCCACCTGCTCAGCTTCGAGTGAGTGGCTGGGGTGGGTAGGACGGAGCCCCGTGGCTAGGGCAGGGCCTGGTGAGGCACCGCCGAGACCTGGCCTTGTGGGAGCCAGTGAGAGTTCGTGCGCGTTCCTGAGCTGTGACATTTCCTGTCTGTTTTCCATCAGGTTCCCCACTTGCCACCGGCACTGGAACCCTTCTCCTGATCCTGTCCGACGTGAATGACAACGCGCCGGTGCCTGACCCGCGCAGGATGGACTTCTGCCAGAGGGACCCACAACCTCAGCTCATAAACATCATCGATCCCGACCTTCCTCCCAATACCTCCCCCTTCACCGCAGAGCTCACGCACGGGGCCAGCGTCAACTGGACCATTGAGTACAGTGACCCACGTAGGTGCTGAGCGGTCTCCACACCTGGCTCTGACGGCCTTGTTCCTCCCCTCACCCCCTGCCTCCTCCGAACCGGCTTCTTCCGAGTGTCCCTTCTGACCCCCTGTCCCTTCTGCATTTGGGGCATCGCACCAGGGGCCCTTCTCTTTCCTGGTATCCAACTTGGAGACACGCTGCCCCATAATCGGAAAGCCCGGCAGGTCTCCCTCCCTGTGCTCAGCGTTGGAAGCCCTTTATTCTAGAATGAGCTCTTCTCCCCCCGCCCCGCCTGCCCCATCGCTGACTTGGGTCGCCTTCCCCAGGTCAAGAGTCTATCATTTTGAAGCCAAAGAAGACTTTAGAGCTGGGCGACTACAAAATCAACCTGAAGCTCGCGGACAACCAGAACAAAGACCAGGTGACCACCCTGGACGTGCTCGTGTGCGACTGCGAGGGCGCCGTCAACAACTGCATGAGGGCCACGTACGTGGAGGCGGGCCTGCAGGTCCCTGCCATCCTGGGCATTCTCGGAGGAATCCTGGCTCTGCTGAGTAAGTGCGGCTGCGGCCTCGGCCTCGACTTCCCTGGCTCCGGGTTAACGCGATCAAGGCAGGAGACTTTCCAGAACAGTGGCTCACAGAGAATAGAACTCTGTCTCTTCGCCAGCATTTCAGAGGCGACCGCTCAGCCTGCGAGGCGGCCCTATCCATGGAGTGAACAGGGCACCCAGGTTCCCTCTGTTTGGTTTGTTCCCTGCCTGAACTCGAGTGCATCCAAGGCGCGCATGCGCTGGTCCAGTGGGTCTGGCCTGGGGCC
Source organism: Lepus europaeus (assembly GCF_033115175.1). NCBI lineage: Eukaryota > Metazoa > Chordata > Mammalia > Lagomorpha > Leporidae > Lepus > Lepus europaeus. Next base: position 55,118,316 of record NC_084845.1, read on the forward strand.
TCAGAGTCTGATTTGTCACCAGCTTCCGGGTGGTGGCGGCATTGCAGGCCCTTGGACCACAGGCAGAAGAGCAAGGCCTCTGAGTTCTTTGTGGGTGGGGCCTGTTTGCAGCCGGTGATGTCTTGTGCAGCCCCACGTCCACAGTGGAGAGACAGCCCCTGGCACAGGTAGCGAGTGCCCCATGTTCCAGGTGACCAGTCGTGGGCCAGGGAAGTACATTAGCATCTTTCTGATTTCACAAACAGTGGGTAGGTTGGGTCCTGTCATCTGAAACCTCCCCCAGGGTGAGCATTGTGTGGCACAGGGAGCGAAGCTGCTGCTTGCCATACCAGCACCCCATATCAGAGCGCCGGTTCAAGTCTCGGCTTCACCACTTCTGATCCTGCTTCCTGGTAAGGCACCAGCGGAGGCACAGTGAGGATGACGGCCTGGTGCTTGGACCCCTGCCACCCACATGGAGTTCCTGGCTCTTGGCTTCAGCTTAGCCCAGCCCTGGTTGTTGTGGCTATGGTGGAGTGAGCCAGTGGATGGAAGAGCCCTTTCTCTTTCTGTACTCTGCCTTTCAAATAAAAATGAACAACTGTTAAAAGATAAAACTGGGGGCCTGCGCTGTGGCGTAGTAGGCTAAGCGGCCTCCTGCAGCGCCGGCATCCCATATGTGTATGCATACAAAATTAAGTGTCCCAAAAATAGTCCCAAGACCAGGTGGAAATTAAACAGATTTTGGGGCTTGCTTACATAATTTTTATCTAAGGAAAAGATTAAAAAACATTCTGTGGGTTACCCATGGTTGGGTAGCAATAATATCCACAAATCAGTCTCGTCTAGGCTGACCTAACAGCTCTGCTCCTAACTCTAACTCCTGGTCTCTCCATCCCTTCTACCCTCGGAGGACCTCTCCTCCCTCCCTCGGTCACACCGGGCTTGCTCCTGCCTCGGGGCCTTTGCTGTTTCCTGTGTGGGAAACAGTTTCCCCAGACGAGGGGCACTGACAGTGAGAGCCTTCTGAAAGTTCAGGGCCCCATTTGGATTCATGTCACAAGTGTCGTACGACATCCGGCACCTTCAGGCACGTGTGCATCCTGTGGGTTCACATCTGTGAGTGTTTCATTTATTTTCCAACATTTAAAAAAATTGCTCTTTTGGCCGGCGCCGCAGCTCAATAAGCTAATCCTCCGCCTGCGGTGCCGGCACACCGGGTTCTAGTCCCGGTCGGGGTGCCGGATTCTGTCCCAGTTGCTCCTCTTCCAGTCCAGCTCTCTGCTGTGGCCTAGGAATGCAGTGGAGGATGGCCCAAGTGCTTGGGTCCTGCACCCCATGGGAGACCAGGAGAAGCACCTGGCTCCTGGCTTTGGATCAGCACAGTGTGCCGGCCGTAGAGTGCTGGCCACAGCGGCCATTGGGGGATGAACCAACGGAAAGACCTTTCTCTCTATCTCTCTCACTGTCCACTCTGCCTGTCCAAAAAAAAAAAAAAAAAAGAAAAAATTGCTCTTTTAATTTATTAGGAAGGCAGAGTGACAGAGACATAGACATGGAGATCTTGCCTTTGCTGATAGCTGATAGATTCAACCAGGCTGCATCTAGGAGCCAGGAATGCCACCATCCGGGGCTCTCCTATGGATGGCAGGGTCCCCAAGTACTTGAGCCATCACCTGCTGCCCCCCGGGGCGCTCATGAGCAAGAAGCCGGATCAGAAGCCAAGCTGGGACCCAAACCCAGGCCCCTCCAGTATGCAATGTGGGCCCCCAAACAAGCATGTTACAGGCAGCTGCTGCCCGTGGCTGTGCGGGGTCACCAGGTGCCCGCTCTCCGGCCGCCTTTCCTGGGACGCTCATCACCCTTGCTCTCCCTCTCCCCGCCGCAGTCCTGGTTCTGCTGCTGCTGCTGTTTGTCCGGAGGAGAGGGGTGGTCAAAGAGCCCTTACTGCCCCCAGAGGACGACACTCGGGACAACGTGTATTACTACGACGAGGAAGGAGGCGGAGAGGAGGACCAGGTGCGCTTTTCATGCTCAGTGGCGCTCCCGTGATTCGGAACAAGTGATGGTTCTCAGGGGAAGGCATTTGAAATAGCTCTGTGCTGCCTCGGGTACAAGAAAACAGGCTTTGTCATCAGCCTTCATCATCGTAGCTACTATGGCTACCGTTTACTGATCACTGGCTGTTGTGTACTGAGATGAGGGAACCGAGGCCCAAGGTCACACAGCCAGGAGGAGGTGGCCCGGCTGTTCTGGCTTCACAGCCCACTGTTCTGAGGCGCACGCCCCTCGCTGTCGCCCCCCCAGTGGTAGTTCAGGCGCCAGCCAATACCATAATCCCCCAACCGCACATAGCCCCGTGTCTGTGGCTACTGCTTTTTGTCTCCTGATTACCTTTTTCTCCAAAGGACTTTGACTTGAGCCAGCTGCACAGAGGCCTGGATGCTCGGCCCGAAGTCATTCGCAATGACGTGGCCCCGACCCTCATGAGCGTGCCCCAGTACCGCCCCCGACCTGCCAATCCTGACGAAATTGGGAACTTCATTGATGAGGTATGTAAGCCGAATCCAAAAGGCTCTTGGGATTCTTTCCCTTGCCCAACCTCTGAATCCTTTAACCTAAGAACTGCGTGAAAGAATTTAGTTGATCTAGAAAATGTGGTTTGGTTTCATTAATGGACCGCTGTGTATACCACTGCCAGCTGGGGCGTGATATTGAGTGTGTATTGCAGGTCTCCCTGAGAGCTGGGGAAATAGTATCCACACTGTAAATGTCAGAAATTCATTCAGCTCCAAACAGGAGAAGCATAAGCAGATAGGAGTAGATTTATCTCCCGTGAACAGAAGGGTGAGGAAGCACATCACGTTCCTACTCCATCATCTTAGCCTGTAGATCCTTGCTCTCGTGCTTGTTGCCTCATGATCACAAAAGGGATGCCATGCTTTCATGCATTTAGTTTGGGGAAAGATGAGAAGGAACTGGGAGTGGGGATGAACAGAGTCCTGGAAGGGAATGTCGCCACCTACTGTCTCACTCAGGGACTGCAGTGACTTCCCGGGCTTGCCTGATGGTCCAGCGGCCCTCTCGGCTGGTTTTGCTTTAGCTCTACGGGAGTTGCTGTCACTGTCACTTTGCAAGGCACAGCAGCGGGCCAGGAGACCCTTGGAGCCAGGGACCTTTGGCGGAAAGGGCCTGTGTAACCATCACTCTCCATCCAGGTCCTTTTCAGCACTAACAATCAGCGATGGAGCATGATATTTAGTTGTAGTATTTAGAGAAAAATTGTAGGGATTAAGTTATTGCTATTTTAAAAGTATAAATTATATATGTCAAGGGAAGGTGGGTTGCAAATCTGAGGGCAGTCCTTGTAGCTCAATGGCTTAAACTGCTTCTTGGGCTACCCATGGCCCATCCTGGGCAGCAGCAACAGATTAGGACCCAAGTCCTTGGTCTCTGGCAGTCACGTGGGAGACTCGGATGAAGCCTGGCTTCAGCCTGGCCCAGCCCTGGCTGTTATAGCCACTGGGCAGTGAACAGCGATGGAAGCTAGTTCTCCCTCTCCCTGTCCTCCTCCTGCCCTTCTCTCCCACTTTGCCTTTCAAACAAATAACACAAAAAACATGAAAAAGACTGGGTTCCAGCAACTCCAGGCGCCTGTTATCCAGGAGCAGTAGCAGGGCGGGGCTCGGCTCCTGACCCCCTGTCCTGGCGTGACGGGGTGGGGCTCCGCTCCTGACCCCCTGACCTGGAGTGATGGGGCGGGAGTGGGGGCCTCTGCTCTTGACCCCTTGTCCTGGAGTGACGGGATGGGTTCCGCTCCTGACCCCCTGACCTGGAGTGATGGGGCGGGGGGGCCTCTGCTCCTGACCCCCTGTCCTGGAGTGACGGGGCGGGCTCCGCTCCTGACCCCCTGACCTGGAGTGATGGGGCGGGCGGGCGGGCTCCGCTCCTGACCGCTGTGTCGTGGCCGGGTTTGTCACATGTTGCGGGGACAGCAAGAGAAAGCCTCTTGCCTCTTGTCCCTTCACTGAGAGATGCTGTCCCCGGTCTTTGCCAGAACCTGAAGGCGGCCGACAGTGACCCCACGGCGCCCCCGTACGACTCCCTGCTGGTGTTCGACTACGAGGGCAGCGGCTCCGAGGCTGCCAGCCTCAGCTCCCTGAACTCCTCGGAGTCCGACCGAGACCAGGACTACGACTACCTGAACGAGTGGGGCAATCGCTTCAAGAAGCTGGCCGACATGTACGGGGGCGGCGAGGACGACTAGGGGCCCTGAGCAGGGTGGGGCCCCAGAGGATGCCGCTGTGGTTTCTTGGCTCCCCTCCTCCTTCCAGCTGAGTTCCCAGGAGAGACCCTGATCAAGGGTGCAGTGCAAGGTAGTTAGGATTTCCACTCTGTCGCTCTCGTCTGTGTGTGGTAGAAAGGTTTTTTCGACTTACTCCTCGTTTTTCTTACACGGTCCTGATGTCCCAGAGGCTCCCAGATGTGAACGTTCCAAAGGAACAGACTCCATCCACACCCACGTGGCTGCGCCAGCAGTTTGCAGATTTCCCTAAGGGGCCTTTGTCTGGACTTTCACAGGAAGGGGGGTCAGCTGCCCTGGCGGTCTGCTGCTCTCCCCATCCTCGCACCAGGGTCCCCTGTCCCCAACTGCTCTCCCCCCGCCCCAGGTCCCACTCCACCTGCTAGTGCCCCCCCCCCCCCGCCCATGCACAAGTGGCCCCGCCCTCTCAGGGCAGGAGGCGGGGTCTCAGGTAGGCCCCGCGGTTGGCTGGGTTCTGCATCCTCTAGTTCGTGGTTTCCTTTTTCTTCTCCGAGCCCTGACGTTCCTGGTTCTCCACAAGGGAGCCCGGGCCGGGAGAGGCCATGGATCCTCAGGTGACACTTAGTTTTCCGTGTTTTATCACTGACATGAAAGAGTGATAGTGAGTCTGAGAACGGTGCCTGTGTGCTGCCGCCCAGGACAAGGAGATGGGCGGGCAGCCTGGCACCCTGCGGGCCCGCCCACCTCACAGCCACAGCAGGATGTGGGAGTCGCTCTCGGGCTTCCTATCCAGGGTCCGTGGGCCCTCGTTCGTTCCCGAAGCCCAGAATTCCCAAGTGCCTGCTTTTGATGGTGTCTGCAAAATATGCTGGCTGATCTGGACACGTTTGCCCAGTTCCAGGTGTGCACAGAAAACTAAGAACGTTGCAGCTTCCAGTTTCTTTCCTTAGGAGCAGGAATTAAACAGTGCCCTGAAGGGTGTTAAGGAGTTGGTGTTGTGGCACAGGGGTTGTGACCCCACGTGGGAACACCAGTTCCATCCGGGTTACTTGGCTTCTGACCCAGCTGCCTGCTACTGTGCCTGGGAAAGCAGTGAATGATGGCCCAGGTACTTGGGCACCTGCACCCACAGGGGAGACCCAGATGGAATTCCTGACTCCTGGTTTCAGCCTGGCCTAGACCTGGCTGTTGTAGCCATTTGGGGAGTGAACCATCGATCTTTCACTCTCTCCCTCGCTCTCTGTCGCTCTAACTTTCAGACCAATCAACCAATCAGTCTTTTAAAAAATGTTAAACAGGGCCAGCGCCACGGCTTAATAGGCTAATCCTCCGCCTTGCGGCGCCGGCACACCAGGTTCTAGTCCCGGTCGGGGTGCCGGATTCTGTCTCGGTTGCCCCTCTTCCAGGCCAGCTCTCCGCTGTGGCCAGGGAGTGCAGTGGAGGATGGCCCAAGTGCTTGGGCCCTGCACCCCATGGGAGACCAGGAGAAGCACCTGGCTCCTGCCGTCGGATCAGCGCGGTGCGCCGGCCGCAGTGCGCCAGCCGCGGCGGCCATTGGAGCATGAACCAACAGCAAAAGGAAGACCTTTCTCTCTGTCTCTCTCTCTCTCATTGTCCACTCTGCCTGTCCAAAAAAAAAAAAAAAAAAATGTTAAACAGATCTTGATTTGGATTTTTTTTTTTTAATTCAAAATGCAAATCTCAACTTTTGACAACCACAGGAAGAGTTTCATTGAGATTGCTTTACTGTATGTCAGCTGTTTTTGGAAGAAGAAAATCATCCGTGCAATCACTTGTTGGGATTGTCTTCACTTTCCTGCGGTTCCTACTGTGTCTAATGCAGTTCTGTGTAGAGAAAGTCACTGTAGTTCTGAGTGCATTTATGTGTGGGTGCTGATAATTTTGTATTTTCCTTGGAGGTGAAAAAGGAAAGCAACTCAAGCCCGGAAAATTATTCTCAAAGATGCATTTTTATAAATTTTATTAAAGAATTTTGTTAAACCACTGTCACACGTGTTTTGTTTGGTTCCCAGGTCCATTGGCAACACGGGGAGAAGCATCAGGCTAACTTCTGCTGGGGTACACCAGGGGCAGGGTGAAGTTAATAGGGCAACCGTCCATCCACGTGGCAAATGACAAAAACCACTGAAATTCCCACGTTGCTGGGAGACCACTGTGGGCTGAGCTGAGGGGCAGAAGCGAAGGGACTCTTGACCTAGTTAGCAAAGTTAGTGTAGGTCGTGGTCTTCCACCGTGGGGAAGACTGCAGCCCCCTCCTTAGGGGACGGGCAGTAATTTCTGGAATGCAATCAAGTCACTATTGGAGATGCTACTAAATATCCTGCAGCACACAGGATGCCCCCTGCTACAAAGAATCGTCAGTGATGTCATGGCTGAGAAACGCAGGTTGTTTTTTTTTTTTTTTTTTTTTTTTTTTAGATTTATTTATTTGAAAGAGTTACAAAGAGAAGGAGAGGCAGAGAGAGAGAGAGAGAGGTCTAACATCTGCTGGTTCACTCCCCAATTGGCTGCAACGGCCAGAGCTGTGCCAGTCCAAAGCCAGGAGCTTCCTCTGGGTCTCTCACATGGGTACAGGGGCCCAAGGACTTGGACCATCTTCTACTGCTTTCCCAGGTCATAGCAGGGAGCTGGATTGGAAGTGGAGCAGCTGGGATTCTAACTGGCACCCTTATGGGATGCCGGCACTGCAGGCGGCAGCTTTACCCACTGTGCCACAGCACCAGCCCCTGTGAGGGTACTTGAAAAAAGCCTGCCGAACAGGGATGATGCTGTGGCATAGTGGGCTGAGTCTCTGCCTGTGGTGCCAGCGTTCCATATGGTTGCCGGTTCTGGTCCCAGCTGCTCCTCTTCAGAGCTAGCTCTGCTATGGCCTGGGAAAGCAGTGGAAGATGGCCCAAGTCCGTGGGCCCCTGCACCCTCATGGGAGACCTGGAAGAAGCTCCTGTCTCCTGGCTTCAGATGGGCTCAGCTGTGGCTGTTGCAGCCATTTGGGGAGTGAACCAGCAGATGGAAGATAACTCTGTCAATAACTCTGCCTCTAAAATATTTTTAAAAGGCTTGCAGACCATAAAATAGATAAGGTTATTTTGATGCAAAAATTTTTTGAAATCCATGCATACAAGGGGTCTAAGAAGTTTGTGATGGGCCAGTGCTGTGGCATAGTGGATAATGCCACTTGGCCTGCGGCACAAGTATCTCATATGGGCACTGGTTAGAGTCCTGGCTACTCCACTTCTGATCCAGGTCCCTGATAATGTGCCTGGGAAAGCAATGTAGGACGGCCCAAGTGCTTGGGCTCCTGTACCCATGTGGAAAACCTGAAAGAAGCTCGTGGCTCCTGGCTTCAGCCGTGGGAGGGAGAGGGTGTGTGGCACGGCCCAGCTGTACAGGATGCAGCGGCCCACATGTGCACCTGCCCAGCTCTCCTGGTGCCGAGAGAGATGCAGGTGAGAAGACAAAGGCGTGAGGCCAGGGGTGGGGCTGGGGGTTGAGGTCTGAGCATTCTCAGCTTGGACCTGGTATCATTTTCAAGGGAGGAAGAAAAATATTTAATCTGATTTATAACAAATATTTACACAAGTGGCATGGGGTCCCCTACTTGCATTTTTTTTTTGCCCCAATCCCCCACAATATTTAGGAGTGTGTCTCCCACAAAGTGCATTGCATCCATTTCACCAAATGCTTGACACCTTGAAATGATGTTAAATTTTCTTTTTCCAAAATGAAGTTCTACCTAAATGTACATAACGGATGAAAAATTGTCCAATGGCAGCCTGGAAGAGAACACACACAGGAAGAGAGCATGATTGTAAGTTTTTAGACTATTTCTCCTTCAACGAGTTTTGTCAGGATTTTGTTTGCGGGAGAGCAGGAGGGGAAGATTCAGGTACTGTTTGCTAAGCAACCCCTTTGTGGCAGATACTGCTAACTACTTGGAAGCAGTGTCACTTTTTAAAAAATGTTATTTATTGGAAAGGCCCAGAGAGATCTTGTATCCACTGATTTACCTCCCAAAGCGCTGTAACAGCCTGGGCTGGGCCAGGCTGAAGCCAGGAGCCTGGAACTCCATCTGGGTCTTCCACAAGGGTGGCAGGGACCCAGGCACTAGAACCATCACCCAGGGCCTCCCAGGGTGTGTATTAGCAGGAGGCTGGACCTAGGCATGAGTGGCATTGTCAGTGCTGTACCAGAGGCCTGCCCAGGAGCACTGTCAACTTCCCCCTCCGCCTTGTGGAGACTGTTGTCACCTTGTTGCTTTAGAGACTAGCACGTGTTGAGGGATGTAGGCTGGCAGAGGAGTGGTGGTGAGAGAAGGGGACCTAACCAACCCGAGAAAGGGGTTCCACAAACAGGTCCCGCAGACGCGCAGGCACCCGTGTGAACTCGGGCTGGCTCTGGAGGGCCGGGCAGCTCCCCAGGGGCCACTTGTGCAGAGCAGGCGGCAGGCGTGGAGCGGTGCCTTTGGCTGTGACAATGACAAAACAAGATGAGCTCTTAGTGAGGTGACCTTTGAATGTCCTGCCAGGATTCACGTGGGTGAAAAGCCCGCTTCCAGTGGTCTGAGTCTCAGATCTATTCTGGTTTTTAAAGATCTATTTCTTTGAAAGGCAGTGTGGCAGAGGCAGAGCGAGATCTCCCACCTGCTGGCTCACTCCCCACGAGGCAGGAGCCAGGAGCCTGGAGCTCCGACCCCCGTCACTCCCCCAAGTACCCGGGCCCTCTTCCACGGCCTTCCCGGGATCACCAGCTACCGGCAGGAAGCTGGCTGGGGAGAGGATGGAGCGCCCCCTCCGCGTCCCGGTGACACAGGGCCTGGCCTTAATGCACGCGGTGCCACCACCTGGAAATAGGACCGCTGTTTCCACAGTGACGTCACCAAAGCCGTAACATCCACGACCCGTGTGTGTGTGTGTTACACAGAGGAAGGCAACAGGGGCCCGCGTGGCGGCGCCGCGGGTTCAGCCCCGCGCCGGGACCCCGCACCCCACATGGGAATCCTATGTGCGCGCTGTCGGGGCTGTGCGGGGAGTGACCCCGCGGGCCGGGGATCTCGCTCTCCGACCTGCGTCTCCTGACACTGAAACAAATACTATTTGTACGAGAAACGATTTCTCTGTGCGGCCCCCACTATCCAGCTGTTGATCCCGTGGAGTTCCCGAAATGGCGCGCCTAAACCCGGATGGGAACGAGGAGCGGTCGAGGGGGGCGTGCCCGCCGTCGGCCCCGCCCCACGCTTTCCCGCACGCCCCGCCCCCTCGGCGCCGAGTGCCTCTCGCCACACTCAACATGGCGGCGCCGCCGGCCCGCTCTCGGGCTTAGCGCACACCGCGAGCGGCGTGTTCCACTCCAGTCATGGCGGCCCCCAGGCAGCCAGTGGGCAGCGGGGCTCTGGAGAGCTGCGGTCTGGACCTGATTTTGGAGGCGCTGAAGCTGCTGCTGAGCCCGGGAGGTGAGAGGACGCAGCTCGGTCCCGGGCTGGCCTGGGACTGTCAGGGGCGCCAGTCGTCCAGCCCCCCCCACCCCGGACCCTCCCCCTCGCCGCCGGTGGGGCGTTGGGCATCGCCCGCTCAGCTTCGTTTTACCCCAGAGGGCCTGGGATCGGCTGAATGCCGACGGACGGAGGCCGGCGTCTCTCCAGCGCTTACCTTCTTAGGCTCCTGGATCCGTGGTTTGGTTCCGGGTTGGAACCCGCTTGGCGCGGGATGAGGCGCCCGCAGTGTGGACTGTAAGCTCCCAGCCGCGTGAGGGCGCGGGGTCTCAGGCGGACCCGAGGAGGGAGCAGAGCGGCCGGGGGACGTGCGAGCTGGGTGTGGGCAGTGACCGGGGACTCGCAGGCACTTCTCGTCCTTTCTCGTGGGGGAGTCTGCAGGGAGAAGTTGGACCTGGCGCTCTCCCCGGACCGCTGCGTACTGGAGACTCGGGACCGAGCGGGAGGTCAGGGGCAGAGATCGGGCTGGAAGCGCAGCTTCTCGGAATAAGGCAAGTTAGGGTCGAGCCGGAGCCCTTGATGTGAGCCGGGACTTGGGGACCCTGCCTTTGAGGGCAGTGTGTATTGGGGGAGGGGATTGTAGGCTTAGCAAGGTGAGGGCACCTGCAAGGCCACGTGGTGCCATCCCTGGTCTCTGATGTTGACCCCGAACTTCAAAACCTCCCGCAAACTTACACAGTAGCCGTGAGGAGTGAAAAGGAGTTAACAGAGCGAGGGCCTACTAAGTGTCAGTTCGCATAGTGTGCTGTTTATGTACCTATCACTCCTCACAGCTCCCCATGCGATGGGTGTTACCGTATTCCATTTTTACAGTTGCAGGAACCAAGGAAATTGACCAGTGAGGCCGGTGTTAAGTGGCAGAGGTAGGATTTGAATTCAGGCTCCCTGCTACTGAAAGTCCGGTAGCTGTTCTCCAAGGCTGTGCCCAAGACCCATACTGCGGGACACAGCTTTAACTTGCTAACCGGATGTCACTGGCCATTCAGCGGCAGCCATGTGTGTGACGCAGGTGTGACGCAGGACCAGGCTCCCTGGATGGACAGCCTGGATGGGATGGATCGTCTGTCACAAGCGCATGTCCACAAAAAGCTCCTGGAAGTTGAACGTTATGAAAAGACCTCACGACATAAACTCACCTTTTAATGCCATCTCCCACAGCCTTTTTGAAGCACCCTTGTACTTCATTCACAGAAGACCCTCTGATCTCCAGGAGTGGAGGTGGAGGTGTATACATGTACTCAGCTGATGAGAATCCAGGCAGGCACAGATCTCCTGTCCACTGGTTCATTCCCCAAGTCAGGGCTCCCGGGCCAGGCTGAACCCAGGAGCCAGCATCTCAGTCTGGGTCTCCCGTCTTGGTGGCAAGGGCTCGAGCGCTTGAGCCGTCACCTGCTGCCTCCAGTAGGAAGCTGGAACCTGGGTCCAGGCCCTGCGGTACAGAATGCGGGCATCCCAAGGGGGCATCCTAACTGCACCAAACACCTGTGCCCATAGTAGGTTCTTCATGGCATACAACCGTGTTTGCAAAACAAAATAGGAAGAGTAGCACTTTGACATGTTTGCAAATCTTGAATGATCAGCTCCTTAGAGGCCACTTGGCCCTGGCAGTTAGCAGGTACCTGTCCCACTTGGCAGTTCCACTTCCTGCCTTCAGCTCCCTGTCCAGCCATAAGGGACATCTGGGGAGTAAAGCAGCAGATGGGAGTTCTGTCTGCTTGTCTGTCTGTCTCTGTGCCTCTCGAGTAAACACAGGTTTAGGAATTCTATTAAAAAGCTACCTGCAGGCCGGCGCCATGGCTCACTAGGCTAATGGCCCAAGTGCTTGGGCCCTGCACCACATGGGAGACCAGGAGAAGCACCTGGCTCCTGGCTTCGGATCAGCGCGGTGCGCTGGCTGCAGTGCACCGGCCGCAGCGGCCATTGGAGGGTGAACCCACGGCAAAAGGAAGACCTTTCTCTCTGTCTCTCTCTCTCTCACTGTCCACTCTGCCTGTCAAAATAAAAAATAAAAAAATAAAAAAAGAAAGAAAGAAAAAAAAAGAAAGAAAGAAAGAAAAAAAAAGCTATCTGCAGAAGACAGCTGGAGTTTCCTGTCTGCTTTTCCATTTCATCTATAATGCCAATTTTGGTTGAGTCCATAAAGAAATCCTAGATTCACACACACACACACACACATTTGGGAAATGCTTTTCTTACATGCCACACTGATGCTCAGCAAGAGGTGACTTGAAGCCTTGTTGCATGCAGTATGGAAGTGAGCTCATATTAATGAACTTTTTTAAAAAAAGAGACATATTTATTTATTTTAAAGGCAGAGTTAAAGAAAGGGAGCGAGAGCGAGAGGTCTTCCATCCACTGGTTCACTCCCCAGATGGCCACAATGGTTGGAGTTGTGCCGATCTGAAGCCAGGAGCCAGGAGCTTCTGCCGGGTCTCCCATGCGGGTACAGGAGCCCAAGGACTTGGGGCCTCTTCTACTGCTTCCCCAGGCCATAGCAGAGAGCTGGATCAGAAGTGGAGCAGCTGGGACTCTAACTGGCACCCATATGGGATGCTGGCACGGCAGGTGGCAGCTTTACCTGCTGCACAACTGCACTGGCCCCCATTAATTAACTTTTGATACCTGGTATACACATGAGAGAATCAGAGTGTAAAAAACAAGTACTGTGTTAGTGTTATTGTGAATTGTCTGACATTGCAGGCCCCCTGAGAGAATTGTGGGAAGCCCCTGGTAACCCCAGCCTCCTTATACCAAACTGGCGGCTACTTTAAGGGAGTGCTGCCATGTATTTTCAGTTCTGTGTAGTTTGTCTTCATCACCAGTAGAGGGCAGAGAAGACCACTTTGTTTGGTGGGCTCTTGGCTAAACGTGGCTGGGCTTTGATTTTGAATCACTTTTGTTCAGTGTTGAGACTTAGCATATAGGGTCACAGGTTGGATGTGATCTTAATGCCTAGTGGCAACAGTCTTCTTTTTAGATATATGTTAGCCAAAGGGACAGATTTTAACACTGCTGGGTCAGAATATTTGCCTTTGACAGTCTTTGAGAAGTATTAGAAAATTCTTACATTTCTGAGTCTCATTATCTAAATAAGGATAATTTTCATGATATGTATCTTTTTAAAAATTGTATTTGCTTATTTGTTTGAAAGGCAGAGACTGAGATCTTCCATCTGCTGGTTTACTCCTCAGGTCCCTACGACAAGTGTGTGGATAGACCAGGTTAGAAACTCAGTCCAGGTCTGCCACATGGCAGTGACCCAGGCACCTGGGCCATCATCCACAGCCTTCCCGGGTGCATTAGTAGGGAGCTGGATTGGAAGCACAGCAGCCAGAACTTGGGCCAATGCTCTGATATGGGCTGCAGGTGTTGCAAGCTATAGCTTAACTCCTTGAGCCACCACGCTGGCCCCAGCAATTTTTTTTTTTCTTAAGATTTATTTATTGGGGCCGGTGCTATGGTACAGGGGGTTAAAGACCCAGCCTGCAGTGGCGGCATCCCATATGGTCGCTGGTTCAAGTCCCGGCTGTTCTTCCAATCCAGCTCTCTGCAATGGCCTGGGAAAGCAGTAGAGGATGGCCCAAGTTCTTGGACCCCTGTACCCATGTGGGAGACCTAGAAGAAGCTCCTGGCTCCTGGCTTTGGATCAGCTCAGCTCTGGCTGTTGTGGTCATTTGGGGAGTGAACCAGCAGAATGGAGGACCTCTTTCTCTCTCTCTGGCTCTACCTCTCTCTGTAACTTATTTGAAAGGCAGAGTTACACAGAGAAAGAATCTTCTGGTTCACCCCCCAAATGGTCACAATGGCCAGGGCTAGGCCAAGCCAAATGCAGGAGCCAGGGGCTTGCTTTTTTTTTTTTTTTTTTTTTTTTAACAGGCAGAGTGGACAGTGAGAGAGAGACAGAGAGAAAGGTCTTCCTTTTGCTGTTGGTTCACCCTCCAATGGCTGCCGCGGTAGGCGCGCTGCGGCCTGCGCACCGCGCTGATCCGATGGCAGGAGCCAGGTGCTTCTCCTGGTCTCCCATGGGGTACAGGGCCCAAGGACTTGGGCCATCCTCCACTGCACTCCCTGGCCACAGCAGAGAGCTGGCCTGGAAGAGGGGCAACCGGGACAGGATCAGTGCCCCGACCGGGACTAGAACCCGGTGTGCCGGCGCCGCAAGGCGGAGGATTAGCCTAGTGAGCCGCGGCGCCGGCCGCTTTTTTTTTTTTTTTTTAAGATTTATTTATTTATTTGAGAGAGAAAGGGAGAGACAGAAAGGTCTTACATCAACTGGTTCACTTTCCAAATGACTGCATTGGCCAGAGCTGAGCTGATCTGAAGCCAGAAGCCAGGAACTTCTTCCGGGTCTCCCATGTGGGTGCATGGGCCAAACACTTGGGCCATCTTCCACTGCTTTCCCAGGCCGTAGCAGAGAGCTGGATTGGAAGAGGAGCAGCTGGGACATGAACCAGCACCCATATGGGATGCTTGTGCCACAGGCGGGGGCTTAACCTACTGCACCACAGCGCCAGCCCGGACCAGAAGCTTTTTCAGGGTCTTCCACGTGGGTGCAGGGGCTCAAGCACTTGGGCCGTCCTCTGCTACTTTTCAAGGCCATTAGTAGGGAGCTAAATTGGAATTGGAGCAGCTGGGACTTAGATCATTGCCTACATGGGATGCTGGCTACAGGTTGCAGATTTGCCTGCTATGCTACAGCCCCGGCCCCAGCAGTGTGTGTTTAAGGTCCTTCCATGTTGTCATGGCTTGGCAGCTGATTCCTTTTTATCTCTGAATAGTATGTCATTGTGTAGATAAACTGTTTGTTTACCCATTCTCCTTTCCTGTTTTAAAAACATCTCGGGGCTGGCACTGTGGCGTAGTGGATAAAGTCGCCTGCAGAACCAACATCCCATATGGGTGCTGGTTTGAGTCCCGGCTGCTCCTCTTCCTATCCAGCTCTCTGCTATGGCCTGGGAAAGCAGTAGAAGATGGCCCAAGTCCTTGGGTCCCTGCACCTGCGTAGGAGACCCAGAGGAAGCTCCAGGCTCTGGCTTCAGATCGGCGCAGCTCCAGCCATTGCGGCCATCTGGGGAATGAACCAGCAGATGGAAGCCCTCTCTCTCTCTGTCTCTACCTCTGCCTCTCTATAACTCTCTGCCTTTCAAATAAATAAATAAATAAATATTTTTAAAAAATCTCATCGGTTTTGAAAGACATCTTCAGTGCTTCCAGTTCGGGGCCATTGTGAATCAGGCTGCTGTATGCATACATGTGCGGTGTTTCTGTGTGGACGTGAGCTTTCAGCTCATTTGGATATGGACCGGGAGCACAGCGGCTGGATCTTGTGGTCAGCCTGCGTAGCTTTGTAAGAAGCTGCCGGGCTGTGCTCCTGTGTGGCTCTCACCAGCGGCAATGGGAGCTCCTGTTGCTATTCAGTCTGGCCAGCAGTGGACTTTGTCAGTGTTCTGGGCTTTGGCCATTTTAACAGGCGTTAGGGTGATAGTGATAGTGATAGCTCTTTGTTTCTTACAGTTCCCTGACGGCATATATCAGGCTTGTTTTCAGTGTGGTTATTTGCATCTGTGTTGTTCAAGTTTTCAAGGCTCAGTTCAGTAATTGCTCAGTAATTTTCTTTGTGATTTTTTTTGTTTGTTTAATTTATTTGACACATAGACAGTGTGAGAGAGAGACAGCGAGAAAGGTCTTCCTTCCATTGGTTCACTCCCCAAATGGCTGCTACAGCTGGCGCTGCGCTGATCTGAAGCCAGGAGCCAGGCGCTTCCTCCTGGTCTTCCATGCGGGTGCAGGGCCCAAGCACTTGGGCCATCCTCCACTGCCTTCCTGGGCCACAGCAGAGAGCTGGACTGGAAGAGGAGCAACCGGGACTAGAACCTGGCGCCCATATTGGATGCCGGTGCCTCAGGTGGAGAATTAACCAAGTGAGCGCCGGCCCATTCTTTGTGATTTTTAGGGTCGCATTTAGTATTCAGGTTCTGCTGGCCTTAAAATAGAGAAAACATTTCCCCTGTATTCTCCAAGAGTTTTTGTAACTTCTTCCTTAAGTGGTTCAGCAGTGAAAGAAGCCGTGTGTGCTTAGAATTTTATCTCAAGGAAGTTTTTTTTAGATAAAATTAAGTTCTCTAACAGGTCTATTTAGATTTTCATCATTTTTTCTTTAAAAATTTTATTTATTTATTTGAAAGGGAGAGTAAGAGTGAGAGAGAGAGAAAAAAAATATGTTCCATGGACTGGTTCCTTCCCTAAATGGCCAAAATGGCTGAGGCTGGGCCAGGCCAAAGCCAGGAGTCCAGAGCTCCATTTGGGTCTCCCACATGGGTGTCAGGGGAATGAAATACTATACAACAGTGAAACTAAACAAATTATGGCTAAGCACAACAAGGTGGGTGAATCTCACAAACATAATGATGTGCAAAGGAATTCGTGTATGATTGTATTTACATAAAGTTTAAAACCGCAAAAGACTGTAGCGGTCAGGGATGTATGGTTAAGTGGTGAAACTACAGAGAAGCAAGGAGGTGATGGCTTTAGAAGTCAGGTTGGTGGTTCTCTGTGTCATAGATGTACCGCTGAGAAGTAAGGGGGTCCTCTGGGGAGCTGGCCATGTCGTTGGTTTTTTTTTTTTTTTTTTTTAAGACTTATTTTATTTAAAGACAGAGTTACAGAGAGAGGTAGAGCCAGAGAGAGAGAGAGAGAGGTCTTCCATCTGCGGGTTCACTCCCCAGATGACAACGGCCAGAGCTGAGCTGATCCGAAGCCAGGAGCCAGGAGCCAGGAGCTTCTTCTGGGTCTCCCACGTGGGTGCAGGGACCCAAGGCCTTGGGCCATCTTCTACTGCTTTCCCAGAGAGCTGGATTGGAAGTGGAGCAGTCGGGTCTTGAACCGGCACCCATATGGGATGCCGGCACTGCAGGCTGGGGCTTTAACCCGCTGCGCCACAGCGCCTGCCTCATGCTGTTGGTGTTTGAGTGTGTATTGTTGTGCCATGTGCATTCTTTCCTTTGTGACTGTGCAGTGAGCTGCACGTTTCTGTTCTGTGGGTTTCTGTGTATATTTTGTGTTTCACAACTAAAGGAGTGTAGAAGGCATTGAGCCTGCTGTGTTGAGAACTAGAGACGCTTTTCCGGCAGAGGTGCAAGTTCTTTGTCCAGAGTCCAGAGTGGACGTGGCCTCCCCTCCCCCCAGCCCCATTGCTGATCTGTGCAGAGCCAGAGGGTGAGGGGAAAGAGTTGAAGCTGGAGCTGCAGATGGAGCCCAGGCAGAGGTTTATGCCACAGCAGAGACACGTGTTCTGGGGTCGGTGTTGTGCTTAGCCAGTGGAGCTGCTGACTGCGATGTCAACATCCCATATGGCACCAGTTCATGTCCTGGCTGCTCTGCTTCTGATCCAGCTCCCTGCTAATGGTCTGGGGAAAGCAGCGGAAGATGGCCCCTGCCATTCTTATGGGAGACCCGGATGAGCTCCTAGCTCTCAGCCCTGGCCAATGCTGCCATCTGGGGAGTGAACCAGCAGATGGAACCAGCAGATGGAAGTGCTTGCTCCCTCTCTCTCTCTTTCTTTCTTTCTCCCCCTCTTTCTTGTAGCTCTGACTTTCAAATAAATAAATTAATAAATCTTTAAAAAACATATAGAAGGCCGGCGCCGTGGCTTAACAGGCTAATCCTCTGCCTTGTGGCACTGGCACACCGGGTTCTAGTCCCGGTTGGGGCGCCGGATTCTATCCCGGTTGCCCCTCTTCCAGTCCAGCTCTCTGCTATGGCCCGGGAAGGCAGTGGAGGATGGCCCAAGTCCTTGGGCCCTGCACCCACATGGGAGACCAGGAGAAGCACCTGGCTCCTGGCTTCGGATCAGCACGATGCGCCGGCTGCAGTGGCCATTGGAGGGTGAACCAACGGCAAAGAGGAAGACCTTTCTCTCTCTCTCTCTCATTATCCACTTTACCTGTCAAAAAACAAAAAACAAAAACAAAACACATAGAAGACATGTTTGAAAGCACTGAGAGGGTCACGTTTGCTGATGCGTGGAAAACAGATGTGGGATGAAGGGAGCAATGGAAGTAGAGACCCAGTGAAGAGGCCGTTGTGGTGGTTTAGTATAAAGACAATCGTGCCTTGGACAAGGATCGTAGTGGCGAGGTGGGGGAAATGGGAGAATCTGAGAACCATTTTGGACATACAACAGAGAAGGCTTAGTGATAGACTGGGTAAAGGAGACCAGGAGATGGCGTTGCAGTGCTGGGGTTAAGCTGCCACTTGCCATCCCCTTTTGGAGCACTGGTTTGAGTCCTGGCTGCTCCACTTCCCATCCAGCTTCTTGCTAATGTGCCTGGGAAAGCAGCAGGAGGTAGTCTGAGCGCTTAGAACCTCGCTCTCCACGTGGGAGATGCAGATGGAGTTCCTGGCTCCTGACTTCGGCTTGGCTCAGTCCTGGCTGCTGCAGCCATTTGGGGAGTGAACTAGCAAATGGAAGCCTCTCTATTTCTCTCCCCATCTCTCCTTCTCTCTCCCTCTCTCTGATGGTCTGCCTTTCGAATAAATGAACAAATCTTTGAGAAAATCTTTTGGGTGAGAGTTGGCATTGTGGCACAGTGTTAAGCAGCTGCTTGCCGCCATCCCGTATTGGAGTGCCAATTCGAGTCCTGGCTGCTCCATTTCCGATCCAGCTCCTTGCTAATGTGCATGGGAAAGGGGTAGAGGATGATGGCACAAGTCCTTGGACCTTTGGGAGAGACCTGGATGGAGTTCCTGGCTCTTGGCTTCAGTCTGGCCCAGGCCTGGCCATTGCAGCCATTTGGAGAGTGAACCAGCAGATGGAAGATATCTCCCCCTGCATTATCAGTCTGACTTTCAGATAGATTAAAAAAAAAATCTTTATAACACATTTTTTTTTTTTTTGACAGGCAGAGTGTACAGTGAGAGAGAGACAGAGAGAAAGGTCTTCCTTTTGCCGTTGGTTCACCCTCCAATGGCCGCCGCGGTAGGCGCGCTGCGGCCGGCGCACCGCGCTGTTCCGATGGCAGGAGCCAGGTGCTTCTCCTGGTCTCCCATGGGGTGCAGAGCCCAAACACTTGGGCCATCCTCCACTGCACTCCCGGGCCACAGCAGAGAGCTGGCCTGGAAGAGGGGCAACCGGGATAGAATCCGGCGCCCCGACCGGGACTAGAACCCGGTGTGCCGGCGCCGTAAGGCGGAGGATTAGCCTGTTGAGCCACGGCGCCGGCCATAACACATTTTTTAAAAATCCATGCATATAAGGGATCTGCATGATGAAAAACCTGTGCATGAATTTCAAAATTTTTCTTTGCATTAAAATAAACGTATCTTTTAATTCCATTTTCTACAAACTTGTTGAAGTATCTGTTGTACTTGATATGTCCCCTATTCCAATTGCATGTGAAGTTCTTATAGGGAGGCAGGGAATTCTTCCTTAACTGCATTAGCACAAGTGGGCGTTGCTGCCCAGAGCTAGGCCTCAGAGGATGAACCAGCGTGGGCAAGGCATTCCACATGTATATATATATATATATATATATATATATATATATATATATTTTTTTTAAATTTCAAGTATGAAAGGCAGAGAAACAGATCTCCCATCCACTGGTTCACTCCCCAAATGCCCACAACAGCCAGGCTGGGCCTGGCCAGAAGCCAGGAGCTGCAACCCAGTACAGGTCTCCCATGTGGGTGGAGGGCCCCAAGTACTTGAGCCATCACGTGCTGCCTCCCAAGGTTCACATTAGCAGGAAGCTGTATCAGAAATGGAGTAGCTGGGACTTGAACCCAGGCATTCTGATGTGGGTGTGGGCGTCCCAACCAGTAGCCTACTTCCTGTGCCAAACACCCACCCCTACAGTTTGTTTTCCTTGTATGTAATCTCTGTGTATTTTTTTTTTCTTCAAAAGGATCAGGCTCGAGTTCACTCCAGATCACAAAGCGTGATGTCTTGTTGGTCACTTTGAGGTCCAACCTGTCCGCTTTGGAGGATAAGATCCTGGAGGATCCTCAGTGGAAGAGACTGGCACTCCTGAGAGAAGAGACTGCTAATGAGGCCGAGTGGCCACAGACCTCCGAGGATGTCACCTGGAGCTTCACCGCCCAAGCCTTGTTGTTGCTGTTGTGCTTGAAGAAAACCATGATCCGCCTCGCAGCTGATTTCAACCCCGAAAGACCCAACCCGAAGACTCCGGAAAGCGCCCCTGCCCTGAGCCCCGACACGCTCAGCGTCTCCCAGCAGAAGACGGTCCAATCCGCTTTGCAGTTTGTGGTCACCCTGGGCGTCTGCCCCTATCTCCTGCCTGGCGTCGGAGTCCCCTTGAGACGCAGGACCGAGTTCGGGGCTGTTGTGCAGGACGTGGTGTGTCCCGAGGCTGCCCCGCCGGCGCCCCGGAGACTGTATGCCAGCTGCAGGGGCCTCCTGGACGCCGCTCAGCACGCGTCTCTGGCCAGCTTGATCTTCTGCCGCCATTTTGGGGACATTGCAGCAGGCCTGTGCCAGCTGGGCTTCTGCCCAACCAAAAGAAAACCGCTGACACCTGCGGAAGAGGTAAACCCCCCGACAAGGTGGGGATGGGTGTGTGTGTGTGTGTGTGTGGTATGGTGTGTGTGTGTGGTATGTGTGTGGTTTGTGTGTGTGTGGTATGTGTGTGTGTGTGAGGTATGGTGTGTGTGTGGTATGTGTGTGGTTTGTGTGTGTGTGTGGTGTGTGTGTGTGGTATGGTGTGTGTGTGGTATGTGTGTGGTTTGTGTGTGTGTGTGGTGTGTGTGTGGTGTGTGTGTGTGTGTGGTAGGGGTGGGGGTGTGGTGTGTGTGTTGGTATGTGTGAGGGGATGTGGTGTGTGTGGTGTGGTATGTGTGTATGGTGGGGGTGGGGGTGTGTGGTGGGGGTGTGTGTGTGTGGGGTGTGTGTGGTGTGTGTGTGGGGGGTGTGTGGAGTGTGTATGTGTGGTGTGTGTGTTGGTATGTGGGGTGTGTGTGTGGTATGTGTGTGTGTGGTGGGTGTATGTGTGTGTGTGTGTGTGTGTGAGTGGGTGGTGGTTAGATCTTCAGAATGGCGCTGATTGAAAGCACATGTGGTGGACAAGCAACCCTCCTGGGAGGGGAGGTTGGAGGCTCTGTGTGTTGGGCGCATGGGGAGTTGTTTTCTCCTGCCCCGGTCGTGTGGTGGGACAGCTGTTGCAGGTGGTGTTGTTAAGGCTCTTTGTCCTCTTTAAAAAGAGGAGTTTGCTGATGCCTGCCTCGGAAGGTGGTTGTGGGGGTGAAGGACTGGGTGTGCAGAGTCCCTGGCTCATGGAAAAGCTGTTGGTCCCTGGGAGGATTTGGGGGGTAAACCACACGGCGTCCTAGCACGGCGTGCAACGCCGTTCATGGTCATGGCCAGTGTTAGGTCAGTGAGCAGCTGAGCACCTGCACTGGGGAAGTTGCTGTGGGGCTTAGAGAAGCATAAGACATGGCCCTTTGCTTTTCTTCATCTTCTTCTCTCTTTTTTTTTTTTTTTTTTTTTTGGTAAGATTTATTTACTTATTTGAAAAGCAGAGTTACAGAGAGGGAGAGAAAGAGAGAAAGAGAGAGAGAGGTCATCATCCGCTGGTTCACTCCCCAGATGGCTGCAGTCCTAACAGTGCCTCCCTGAGAGGGGCAGCGGGACGGGCTTGTGACTGGGTGAGGCTAGGCGGTGCCGCTGGGCCTCAGGCAGGAGAGAGGATGAACAGGGAAGCACACAGAGACAACCAAATGGGAAGGCGGGAGACGAGCGGACAGAAGGGGGCGTGGGAGGGGAAGCCGGGCAGGGTCCTGGTGACTGCTGTCCATGTTTGGTTAGTGATGACCAAAGCAGGCCGGGCTACATGGGTCCCCCAAGTTCTACTCTTTGCCGCCCACGTTCCACATGAGTTAAAGGACAGGTGACAGGACGAGAGAGGAGAAGCCCCAGAGACACCTGTGTTGCTCGTAGAGGTGGGGGTGGAGGATGTGGCCTGCTGGTGGGGCCCAATCTTCCTGACTGTGCGCTGCAGAATTGGACATGCGCTGCTCAGGTGCTCTGCAAAACCGCCCTGTGCCCCCGGCAGGGGATTTGCCTCTGCAGAACGTGCAGGAGGGCAGAGCAGAGTGTGCATGCGCAGTCACGTCTCCTGCCCAGGTGTGGGGTGGGCGAGTGACGGGGAGAGGGCCAGGAGTGGTTTGGAAGCACAGGTGCTGTTGTGCAGTGTTGTGAAACTTTGCCTTCTATTGTCTGCCTGGTTGATACTCCACTAAAGCCAGGTGTGTTTTTCTTTTAGGTTTTAACAGAAGAGGAAAGAACCCTTTCCAGGGAGGCCTTGAGAGACATCTTGGACCAAGTGTATCAGCCGTTAGCAGTCCGGGAATTACTCATTCTCCAGGGAGGATCCCCCCAGGTACTGCGGCCTGGGGATTCTTGTGGGTGAATCATTCATGACTTGTGGCATGCTGTCTTCTCTTCTTGAAAAGTTAAATAGCATTAGTTCCCGGTTTCATGGTTGGGTTGAGCCTTACTTCATCTTCCAGATCATTAAATGGTGTTTGTAAAACAAAGTGACACGATCATTTTTAAACAAGATTTGAAAGGCAGAGTTATAGAGAGAAAGGAGAGACACAGAGAAACCTTTCATCTGCTGGTTCTCTCCCCAGATGGCTACAATGGCCAGGGCTACGTCAGGCCAAAGCCAGGAGCCAAGAGCTTTATCCAGGTCTCCCAAATGGGTGCAGGGGCCCCTTCCACTGCTTTCCTAGGCATGTTAACAGGGAGCTGGATTGGATGTGCAGCAGCTGGGACTGGAACTGGCTCACTTTTGGGGTGCTGATGTTGCATATGGCAGCCTAACCTATGCCACAGTGCCAGCCCCAGCATAATTTTTTTTTTAAAGATTTATTTATTTATTTGAAAGTCAGAGTTACAGAGAGAAAGAGAGGCAGAAAGAGAGAAGTCTTCCATCCGCTGGTTTACTACCCAACTGGCTGCAATGGCCAGAGCTGTGCTGATCTGAAGCCAGGAGCTTCTTTTGGGTCTCCCACATGTACGCAGGGCCCAAGGACTTGGGCCATCTTCCACTGCTTTTCCAAGCCATAGCAGAGAGCGGGGTCAGATATGGAGCAGCTGGGTCAGGTACTTTGCTTTAGGAGAGTGTGGGGGCAGGTGTTACAGCACAGCGAGTTCAGCTGCTGCTTGGGACCCCAGGCTTCATATCAGAGTGTCGGGGATGGAGTCCCACCTGGGCTTCCAACCTGGCTTCCTGAGAATGTGGCTAGGAGGCAGCTGCTCCTGCCAATAGATAAACCTCTAAAAAAAAATCCCTGTTTAATTTGTGTGAAATTGCATTGATGTTTCACTGTGTTTTATTTCTCCTTTCTTAGAAGTCTTGCTAAAGGGAGTTTTGTGAAGGGGAGTGCTCTCCTTTTTTCTTTTGTAAGGAAAAGCTGCTCTCTGAGGTCCGTGACGTTGTCAGCGCGACTCGGTGTGCATGTGTGGAGGCCATTCAGGGCTCACACCTTCCACTTCCTGTTTTCAGTCCTGCACAGATGGGAAGACACAGCCTGGAGCTCGGGCCCCAGCGTGGCTGCGGCGTCTCTGCGGGCAGCTGCTCTCCGAAAGACTGATGCGGCCCCGTGGCGTGCAGGCGGTGGTGCGGGGCATGTTGGAAGGAGCAGGAGGTGAGAAACTTGGCTGGGGTAAGGCCAAGCCCAAGCCAGAAGTCTGGAATTCCATCAGGGTCCCCCACGTGGGGCATGGACCCAAGTACTTGAGCCGCCTCCCGCTGCCTCATAGGGTGTGCATTAGCGGGAGGCTGGGCTTGGGAATGGTGCAGAAGCTCCACCCAGGCACTCCCGTGGGGAATGCACACATGGCAACTGCATTGCAAGGCCACACGCCTGCCTCGTATTCTGCCCCTTTGTAGGATCATTTAAGATAATAAATCTTGTCCCTGTTCCTGCATGGCTGTGGTTTAAGGTAGTCTGGGTGAACTGGTCTGTGCAGAGTATGGTAACAACAGCTAACCCTGAGAAGCTGACGTTGCAGTCCCGTGGGTGACACTGCCGCGGTTATGTGCCGGTTTTCCTCTGAACGGAAGCCGGCATCGAACGTGCGGAGAGGGAGGGCGTCCGAGGGCATCGGCAGCTGTCAGCAGGGGAAAGAAACGCTTTTCTCCCTGCGTTTTCAGGCCCCTCTGTCACTGGGGCCTCGTGCGGAGCACCGCTCTGAGTGTTTGACGCCTCTCTCCACTGTGGCAGCCGGGGCAGCTGGCGGGAGTGATGCTGAGGCGACGGCCGCCGACTGGAAGAAGTGTGACCTGATGGCAAAGATTCTGGCCTCTTGTCCCCAGCAGTGCCTCTCACCAGAGGCTTACTACAGGGATATCTGCCCTCAGGTAAATGCTGTTTCTTGGGCTCTGCAGGGCTTATCTGCTTTCTCCAGGAGAGAGCTTTCGTGTCCCTCCCCTGTGGTGGACAGAAAGCAGTGCCATGCAGGAGTTCATGGTTCAGAGAGGCCCTTCTTCTGCCTTGCTTTCTGAAAGGCAAAGAGACAGAGAGTTCCCATCTTCCGGTTCACTCCTCAAATGACTGCAACACCTGGGCCTTGGCCGGAGGCAGGGTTGGGAGCCAGGAACTCAGTCCAGGTCTCCCATGTGGGCGGCAGGAATCCAGTTACATGAACCATCGCCACTGCCTCCTCCTGTATTAGCAAGAAGCTGGAGTCAGGAACAGACTGGGAGTCAAACCCAGGGACTCTTTTAAGAGACGTAGGTTTTTTTTGTTTTGTTTTGTTTTGTTTTTTTTTACGATTTGTTTATTTGAAAGAGCAACAAGAGAAATACACACAAATAGAGAGACAGAGATCATCTACCTACTACTTCTTTTCCCAGATAGCTGCAATGGCCAGGCCTGAGCTAGGCCAAAGCCAGGAGCTAGGAACTCTGTCCTGGTCTCCCATATGGGTGGCAGGGACCAAGTACTCCAGCCAACATCTGCTGTCTCCTGGACATCGGCAGGAAGTACGCATCCGCAGGCAGCTGGATCAGAAGTGGAGTGGCCAGGCTGTGAACCTGGCACTCTGGTGTGGAATGTGGGCTTTCCAAGCAGCAGCGTGACGCCGTGCCAGATGCCTGCCCAAATGAGACTAAAACAGCTTCTCTCTGGGGTAGTGAGGCACAGCCATCCTTGAGCAGTGATTTCACTGGGCAGTGCTATTCATGACGACAAAACTTGGTGGAAAAACAATGGCTGGAAATTAGAGCATAGCACAGCCGGCACCGTGGCTTAACAGGCTAATCCTCCGCCTTGCGGCGCTGGCACACCAGGTTCTAGTCCCGGTTGCAGCGCCGGATTCTATCCCGGTTGCCCCTCTTCCAGGCCAGCTCTCTGCTATGGCCCGGGAGTGCAATGGAGGATGACCCAAGTCCCTGGGCCCTGCACCCGCGTGGGAGACCAGGAGAAGCTCCTGGCTTCGGATCAGCGAGATGCGCTGGCCGCAGCGGCCATTGGAGGGTGAACCAACAGCAAAAGGAAGACCTTTCTCTCTGTCTCTCTCTCTCACTATCCACTCTGCCTGTCAAAAAAAAAAAAAAAAAAAAAAAAAGAAATTAGAGAGTAGCAGCAAATTCTTACAAGCAGCTTGAAAATGATTATTTTTTAAGGAATTTATAACAATATCAGAAGGTTTCAACAAGACAGAATATTAGGTATGGTCTTAATTAAAAAAGAAAAACAATTATACAGAAAATGTATTGGAAAGAAATATACCAAACATTTTGATGGTGATTTGGAAGACTAATTTTTTCCTTAAAACTTACAATGGTGCTGTGGGTCGAGCCTCCACTTGCAACACCACATCCATTATTGAAGCGCCAGGTTGAGTCCCAGCTGCTTCCAATCCAGCTTCTTGCTAATGTGCGTGAGAAGGCAGTGAGTGATGGCCCAAGTGCCTGGCTCCTACCTCCCATGTGGGTCCCATGTGGGAGACTGGGTGGAATTCCTGGCTCCTGCCTTCCACCTGGTCCAGATCTGGCTGTTGGCAGTCATTTGGGGAGTGAATCAGCGGATGGAAGATCTTGCTCACTCTCTGTCCCTCTCTCTCGGTAACTCTGCCTTTTAAATAAATAAATCTTGAAAGAAAAAGAAAAATTCTACCAAATCAGTGTTACTGCAATAAGTTAATTTTTTTTTGGCTTTAACAAATGAATTCTTTTTCTTCTAGATTCTGGATTTATTTCACTTTCAAGATAAGTTGACAGCACGACAATTTCAGAGAGTCGCCACCACCACCTTCGTAACCATGTCGAGAGAATGCCCGCAACTGGCAGCAAAATACCTGCTCCAGCCAATGCTAGCACCTCTTCACCGATGTGTGAACACAGCAGGTGAAGGGGGTCTGGGAGCTGGGTGGTTCTCCTCTCACGGATCTTCTTCTGCCTTTCAGATTCAAATGATTTAGGTCTAAGGTAGTTCAGCATCTAGTTTCACTTTTTCCCCTCAACTTTTTATTTTGGACAATTTACTTCATGGAAATTTCAAGAAGAGTACGTTGGATCACCCATAAACACTTCCCCTAGGTTGACCAGCTGTTCACATTCTGACCACGCTTGTTTTCTTCATCTCTTTCTTCACACGTGAACCTGTTTTTCTTGGAGCACTTGACCGTTGGTTACAGAGATTGGGATACTTCAGCGTGCATCTCCAAAGAAAAGTGTCAGTCTCCTACATAATACAATGCGATGATCACATACGATACTACCATCTGATGTGCAGATCTATCAAATGTCTCTCAGTGTTCCAATACTTTCCTTTATAACTATGTTAAATTTTAATTTGCTTACTTTGTTGTTTGAGGGTCAGAGAGGCAGAAAAGGAAAGAGACAGACAGGCAAGACAGCTGCTGTCTGCTGGTTCATTCCCCAGATACCCATAATAGCCAGGCTGGGTCAGCGAGGAACCAAATCCAGGACTCCCTCTCGGGTGGCAGGAACCGATTTAAGCTGTCACCTGCCACCTCCCAGAATGCACATTAGCGGGAAGCTGGACTCTAGAGCAGAGCTGGGACGGGGTGACCCAGCCAATGGTTAATCACTAGGATACATGCCTGGCCCTATAGCTGCTTATATCTGTATTTGAAAGGCAGAGAGACAGAGAAGCAGACAGACAGATCTCTCATCTGCTGAATCACTCCCCAAATACCTAACCAAACAAGGCTGAGTCAGGCTGAAGCCAGGAGGTGGAACTCAATCTGGGTCTCCCATGTGGGCAGCAGGGACCCAACCATCCAAGCTGTCTTCAGTTTCCCAAGGTGCACAGTAGCAGAAAGGTGGAAATGGGAACAGACCTGGGACTTGACACAGGTGCTGTGACGTGGGATGCAGGCGTCCCCACAGGCGTCTTACCCACCAGACTAAGCACCCACCCTTACAGCTACTTTTTAGAACTCTAGAGTCCTAGCAAGAGCCATGCACTAACTCTACTTGTTCTGTCTTGTTAGTCTCCTTTAATGCAGGTTAAGACGGCTGCGTTCCCTACCAGGGTACCTGGATTCCATACCTGCCTTCCGCTGCTGATGCCGGCTTCCTGCTGGTGCAGATGGTCAGAGGCAGTGATGGTGGCTCAAGTAACTGGGTTCCTGCCATGCACGTGGGAAACCTGGGTTGAGTTTCAAGCTCCCAGCTTTAGCTCAGCTCAGGCCAGGCCTATGTGGGCATTTGGGGAATGAACCAGCAGATGGGGGCTCTGTTTGTCTATTTTTCTGCCACTCAAATAGACGAACTTCAATTTTGTCTTTTTAAATAAGCTAGTTCCATGGTGTTTTGTTTGTTTTTCACCAGAACATTTGTGGAGAGCCTGGGTTTTAGCATGTTCCTCTGCTTGTTTCCTCCTGTTTCCATCCAGGTTAGGCGTTTTGTTAGAAATGCTATGTAGAGGGAGCACACACAGCCAGCTTAGCAGATGAGAAATTGCATCATCCGGTTAAGGTGGTAGCAGCCAGAGTTCTTCATGGCTAACAACACCTTCCCCCCATCAGTGGTTAAGGTAACCAGTAAGTGGCCAGTGGGTGATGGACGGAGCACTTGTGAGTTCCCTTCATCCTGTGGCTTTGTATCCATTGATGATTCTTTCCTCAGTTTCACGTTTTTTTTGTTGTTGTTGTTTGTTTTTTAATTAACGTATTTATTTGAAAGGCAAAGTTAGAAGGAGAGACAGAGAAAGGGTTCTTCCATCTACTGGTTTACTGCCCAAATGGCTGCAATGGCCAGAGCTGTGCTGATCTGAAGCCAGGAGCCAGGAGCTTCTGGGTCTCCCAGGTAGGTGCAGGGGCCCAAGGCCTTGGGCCATCTTGTACTGTTTTCCCAGGCCATAGCAGAGAGCTGGATCAGAAGTGAGCAGCCAGGTCTTGAACTGGCACCCATATATGGGATGCCGGCAATGCAGGCAGTGGCTTTACCCACTACGCCACAGCACCGGCCCCCAAATCCATACATTTTTAATTTAATTCATGGAAAGTCGTTCACCGTGTGGATTTTTCTGTGTTGTGTACAAGGAGAAAGTAATTGTGCTTAGCTGAACTCGGGGAAAAGGAAATTATATGTGATATTTGAGTAACTAGTTAAAGTTCCTTTATAGTTTTGATGTAAATCTAGTATAGAATCAGCATACTTGGCCGGCGCCGCGGCTCACTAGGCTAATCCTCTGCTTGCAGTGCTGGCACCCCGAGTTCTAGTCCTGGTTGGGGCACCAGTTCTGTCCTGGTTGCTCCTCTTCCAGTCCAGCTCTCTGCTGTGGCCCGGGAAGGCAGTGGAGGATGGCCCAAGCACCTGCATGGGAGACCAGGAGGAAGCACCTGGCTCCTGGCTTCGGATCGGTGCAGTGTGCCAGCCGCAGCGCACCGGCTGTAGCGGCCATTTGGGGGGTGAACCAACAGAAAAGGAAGACCTTTCTCTCTGTCTCCCTCTCTCACTATCCACTCTGCCTGTCCAAAAAAAAAAAAAAAAAAAAAAAAAAAAATCAGCATACTCTCCAATAAATGAAGTATTGTTTAAGCAATCGGGTGTAGTAGTTCCTTTGTCTAATTCCTGTGTTAATAACCTCTCGGGGTGAGTGTGTGGGGTAGTGGTTAAGCTGCCGCCCGGGATGCCCAATCCCATCCTGGAGCACCTGGGTCAAGTCCTGGCTACGCTGCTTCTTGCTGGTGTGCACTCTGGGAAGGCGCAGGTGGCTTGAGCTGCTTGGGGGCTTTTGGGAGGCCACACTGTGCAGTGGTAGTCACGCTGACTGCCTGGTCTCAGCCGACTGACTACATCCTCTCATAAAATGTGTTCTTCAGGCGTCGTGTCTCCTTTATGATGAGGTGTTGACTGTCTGTAACTGACGTTTTTGTCCTTTAGGGATTCTGGAGAGTGATGTGACACCAGGGGCCGTTTTGGTAACTGAAGAAGAACTTAGTAGATGTGTTGAAGATGTGTTTAAGGTTAGTAATTCAACCTAACTGATGTTTTTAGCTAATACTTGGATCTGGTCTTCTAAAATAATTTTGTGTTTCAGCTGCTGTTTCAGGAATTGGAATGACTAATTTTAAGGTCCAAGCTGTAAAATCTTTTTTTAGTGAACAGACCTAAAAAACATTGAGTTTCATCATTTACTTTTTTCTTTTTAAGATTTATTTTTATTTATTTGAAAGAGTTACAGAGAGAGGTACAGACAGAGACAGAGAGAAGTCTTTCATCCACTGGTTCACTCCCCAGATGTCCACAATGGCCAGAGTTGAGCTGATCCAAAGTCAGGAGCCAGGAGCTTCCTCTGGATCCCCAACGTCGGTGCAGGGGCCCAAGGACTTGGGCCATCTTCTGCTGCTTTCCCAGGCCATAGCAGAGAGCTGGATCAGAAGAGGAGCAGCTGGAACTCAAACCGGCACCCATATGGGATGCTGGCACTGCAGGCTGGGGTTTTAACCTGTTGCGCCATAGCACTGGCCCCTCATCATTTACTTTGAATGTTAAAATGGTTTAGATCTCTGATGGCACATCCCACTAGTCAAAGTGTCTTCTGAAGAAATTGGCAGAGGCATTTCCAGCTGCCTAAGGTTGTGCTAATTTTAAATATGCTTTATAACATTTTTAAGAAAATGTTTTATTTGTTTATTTGAATGGCGGAGTAACAGACAGAGGGAGAGACAGAGAGTTCTTCCATCTGCTGGTTCACTTCCTAAATGGCTACAATGATAGAGACTGGGCCAGACTGAAGCCAGGAGCTTGGAGCTCCATCTGGGTCTCCCAAGTGGCTGTCAGGGGCTCAAGTACTTGGGCCATCACCCACTGCATTAACAGGGAGCTGGCTCAAAAGTGAAGCAGCAGGGATTTGGACTGGTACTGTAATGTGGGATGCTGGCATCACAAGCAGTGGCTTAACCCACTGTACCATAATACCAGCCCCTACTTTATAATGTTTGATAGTAATCACTAGCATAACGAAGTAAGTCTGAATAAGAGAATCCTGCAGATTAAAATGAAAAAATATGTATGATTTGCATGTTCTCTATATTATAATCTTTGTTAAAGGTATATCTATTTATTTATCTATCTATCTATTTGAAAGAGTTCCAGAGAGAGAAAAGGAAAGAGAGAGATTGATTCCATTTGCTGGTTCACTTTCCAAGTGGCTGCAGTGGCCAGGGCTGAACCAGGTTGAAGCCAGGATCCAGGGGCTTCTTCCAGGTCTCCCACCTGGGTGGCAGGGACCCAAATACTTGGGTTATCCTGCCCTGTTTAACCTGTTCCACCACAGCGCCTGCCTCTATAATCTTATACATACAGAATATATATTTCTGAACAAAAATGGAATTTGTTTTTGTCAGGGCCAATTGGAGCTGGGATAAATGCTCTCTTAAAAGTTTATCTTGATAAATTTATGATAATATTTTACTGTTGTAAATATTTGCATTGGTAGACAGCTTTCAGAATTATATATATTTTTTTCTTTAAAGATTTATTTGTTACTTATCAGATAGGCAGAGATACAGAGAGGCAGAGAGAGAGAGGGAGGGAGGGAGGGAGGGAGGTCTATCTGCCAGTTCACTCCCCAAATGACTGCAATGGCCAGAGTTGCACCAATCCAAAGCCAGGAGCCAGGAGCTTATTCCACATCTTCTACACTGGTTCAGGGGCCCAAGGACTTGGGCCATCTTCTACTTCTTTTCCAGGCCATAGCAGAGAGCTGGATCAGAAGTGGAGCAGCCGGGACTTGAACCGGCGCCCATATGGGATGCTGGCGCTGCAGGTTGGGGCTTTTCCTGCTACGCCACGGCGCTGGTCCCAGGGTTATATTCTTTGTAAAATGATGCATTCATAGTTCCCCAAGTAGTGAAATATGGAGTTATCATGTGACTCAGTGATTTCCAGGTGTATACTCAAGGGAAAATGAAAACATATACATGCAAAACTCATACATATGTGTTAGTAACAGCATATTCATAACAACCAGAATGTGGAAATAACCAAAATATCTATCAACCACTGAAGATATAAGCAAATAGAATATATCCATACAGTGGACTGTTTTCAACACTGAAAAGGAATGAAGCATGTATGTATGCTTTACAGCATCAATAAATGTTAAAAAACTAGGAGAAGCGAAGGAAGCCAGACATAAACACCACATGTTGTGTGATCCCATTTACTTGAAATTTCCAGATAGGCAAATTCATAGAGAAGCAACGTAGATTAGTGGTTGCCAGAGACTGGGCACCGGGCTGGGGAGTTGGGAGTTCTGATGGGTGTCAGGTTTCTTTTTGTGGTGATAAGGATGTTCTGGAATTGGTGGTGATGGTAGCCCAATCTAGTAACTGTACTACAAAGCACTGAACTGCACAGTTTTAAGAGTGAATTCTATCGCTTCTCAGCGTTTTGGCTAAGATCAAGTGTAAAAAGGTGAATTATATGACATCTGAATCTTAGCTCAATAGTAAAATTTATATTCTGTCTTTCTTTTCTATTGCAGCAAATTCAAAGTCCAAGAACATTTTTAAAATTTAGTTTTTCAGGAAATAGTTCGAACACTGAAAAAAATTATGAAGGGTAAAACACTTGTACAGCCAATACTTAGCTTAGTCCCGGCTGCTCCATTTCCAATCCAGCACTCTGCTAATGTGCCCAGGAAAGCAGCAGAGGGTGACCCAAGTCCTTGGGCCCCTGCACCTCTGTGGGAGACCTGGAGGAAGCTTCTGGCTCCTGGCTTTGGATTGACTTGGCTCTGGCCAAAAAGGCCATCTGGGGAGTGAACCAGAAGATGGAAGACCCCTCCCTCTCTGTCTCTACTTCTCCCTGTAACTCCATCTTTCAAATAAGTAAATTGAATCTTTTAATAAAAACTTTTTAAAGATTATGTATTTTTTGGAAAGGTGGAATTACACAGAGAGAGAGATTTCATCTGCAGGTTCACTCCCCAATGGCCCAGGAATTTCACCTGGGTCTCCCACGAAGGTGGCAGGAGCCCAAGCACTTGGGCCATTTTCTACTTTTTTCCTAGGCACATTAGCAGGGCGCTGGTTCGAAAGTAGAGCAGCTGGAAGGCTGGCATTGTGACACAGGGGTAAAGCTGCTACCAGTAATGCCAGCATCCCTTGTGGGTTCCGGCGTGCGGCTTCTCTGCTTCTCATCCAGCTCCCTGCTAATGGCTTGGGAAGCAGAAGACGGCCAAGTGTTTGGGCCCCTGCCACCCACTTGGGAGACCTGAAGGAAGCTCCTGCATCCTGTCCAATGCTGGCCATGTTGGCCATCTGGGGAGTGAACTAATAGAATGAGGATCTCACTCTCTTCCCCTCTCCCTCCCTCTCTGTAACTCTGCCTTTCAAAATAAATAAATAAATTTTTAATAGTTGTTTTATTATTTTTATTTATTTGAAAGGCAGAGTTACAGAGAGGCAAAGGCAGAGAAAGAGGTCTTCCATCCACTGGTTCTCCACAAATGGCTGCAATAGCCAAACCAGACTGGGCCAATCCGTAGCCAGGAGCCTGGAGCTTCTTCTAGGTCTCCTATGTGGGTACAAGGGCCCAAGGACTTGGGCCATCTTCTACAGCTTTCCCAGGCCATAGCAGAAAGCTGGATCAGAAGTGGAGCATCTAGGACTCGAACTGGCGCCCATATGGAATGCCAGCATTGCAGGCAGTGGCTTTACCCACTACGCCACAGTGCTGGCCCCTAGAGTAAATATTTTTTTGTAGAATTAACTAATTGAAGAGACCCGCGCTGTTGTGCAGCTGGTTAAAGCCACTGCCTGCAGTGCTGGCATCCTATATGGGTATCAGTTCGAGTCCTGGCAGCTCCACTTCTGATCTAGCTCTCTGCTATGGCCTGGAAAAGCAGTAGAAAATGGCCCAAGTCCTTGGGCCCCTGTACCCGCGTGGGAGAACCGGAAGAAGCTCCTGGCTCCTGGCTTTGGATCAGCTCAGCTCTGGCCATTGCATTCATTTGGGAGTGGACCAGTGGATGGAAGACCTCTTTCTCTCTGGCTCTACCTCTCTTTATAACTCTTTCAAATAAGTAAAATAAATCTTAAAAAATAAAGCAGCTAATTGAGGTATATGTAAACCATATGCTATAACATGATCTGTTTCAAATATACAATTTATGATTTTTAGTAAGTTCATAAGTTGGTAAATTTTAGAGCATTTTCTCCCTCCATAATGGATCCCTGTGCCATTTACAGTTGTGTCCTGTTCCTATCCCTTACTCCAGGCCACCAGCAGTCTGTTGTCTGTGCAGTGGATTTGCCTTTGCGAAGCTACTTTATATCAAGGCATTGTGCAACACTGGTTCTTTCCGGTGTAGCTGCTGTCACTCAGCATAATGTTTCTGAGATTCATCCAGATTGTTGCACAAATTAGTGTTTTGTTCCTTTTTATGGCTAGATAATATTCCATGTAGAACTATATACCACAGTTTGTTTTTCCATTGATCAGTTGATGAAAATTTGGATGTAAAAGTAAACCCTTCTTTTAAAAACAGTTTTACTGAGATATAATTAACATGTTATACAATTCACTGACTTAAAGTATACAAATCAGTGGCTTTTTAAAAAATTTTTTTAAATTTATTTGAAAGAGTTACACAGAGAGAGAAGGAGAGGCAGAGAGAGAAGTCTTTTATCTGCTGGTTCACTCCCCTTTGGCCACAACAACCAAAGCTGTGCCGATCTGAAGCCAGGAGCTTCTTCTGGGTCTCCCATGTGGGTGCAGGGACCCAGGGACTTGGTCCATCTTGTACTGCTTTCCCAGGCCATAGCAGAGAGCTGTATTGGAAGTGGAGTAGCGGGAACTTGAACCGGTGCCCATATGGGATGCCGCCACTGCAGGTGGCAGCTTTTCCCGCTATGCCACAGCGCTGGCCTCAAGCTTTTTTTTTTAAGATTTATTTTTGTATTTTAACGGTAGAGTTGCAGACAGAGGGAGAATCTTCCATTTTTACTCCCCAAATGGCCGCAACAGCAGGGTCTGGGCCAGGCGGAAGCTAGGTTGGAAACGGAACATTTGGAATTTAAACTGGCCCTCATATGAGACGCTGGTGTTTCCGGCAGCAGCTTTACCTGCTATGCCACAGCACTGACTCCTCCCCCTGCAAATACCTTTTTTGTATTTTCATAAATTTGCACAAGCGTCATTTAAAATTTTTTTTTGTTTCCAAGGTAGAGAGACACAGAGATACCCCATCTACTGGTTTGCTCCCCAAATACCTGTAACAGCCAAGTCTGAGCTAGGCTGAATCCAGGAGCCTAGAACTCTTCTGGGTCTCCCACATGGGTGGCAGAGACCCAAATGCCTCCAGCCTCCCAGGGGGCACATGAGCAGGAAGCTAGAATTAGAAGCAGAGCTGAGACTTGAACATAGACACTCTGATATGGGAGGCAGGCACCCCAAGCAGTATCTTAAGTGCTGTACCAAATACCTGCCCCTGTATTCTGTCATTACAACCAGTTTTGGAACATTTCGTTATCCAAAAAGGAAACCCCACACCACTCAGCCACACTCTCACTCCTGAATTCTTCCCTGTGCCCCAGTCCTTGGGTAACTACTTCTCTACTTCCTGTCTCTATAGGTTTGCCTTCTCTGACCATTTCCTTTTATTTTTTTTTTTTGAAGACTTTATTTATTTATTTGAAAGAGATACAGAGTGAAGGAGAGAGTGAGCGAGAGATCTTCCATCTGCTGGTTCATTCCCCAAATGACCACAACGGCCTTAGCTGGGCCAGGCTGGAGCCAAGAGCTTCCTCTGGGTCTCCCACATGGGTGCAGGGGCCCAGGCACTTGGGCCATCCTCTGCTGCTTTCCCAGCCACATCAGCAGGGAGCTGGACTAGAAGTGGAGCAGCCGGGTCTTGAACTGGTGTCCATATAGGATGCTGGCACTGCAGGCAGAAGCTTAACCTTCTATGCCATAGCATCAGTCCCTTGACTATTTCCTGTAAATGGAATATAAACATCATATAATATGTGATCTTTTGTGTCTGCCTGTTTTCACTCAGCTGGTTAAGATTCATCCACCTTGTAATATGAATCAGAACTTCATTCTCTTTTGTAGTCAAATAGTATTCCGTTGTGTTAACACAGTAGCCATCAATTGATGGACTTTGAGTCTCTGTATCTTGGCTGGTGTAAGTAAAATGCCGTTGTGGACATTCATGCACAAGTTGTTTTGTGTATTTTGACTTCTCTTTGGTGTACATGTAGGAATGGAATTACTTGATCATATGTTAACTGTATGTTTAACTGTTTGGGCTACAGCCAGACTTGTTTGCCAAAGTGGCTGCACCGTTCTACCTTTCCATAGTAGTGTATGAGGGTATTGAGTAAATCTAAAGCCATGTTCTTTCAGATAAGAAGGTTTCTGTTTAGTTTTGTTTTAACTTTTCTATATGATAATAGTACATTTGTAGATATAAAAATTGTGCTTAAAATTCAAAATTTGCAGCAGGTGTTTGGCATAGTAGTTAAGCCACTGCTTGGGAGGTTTGCATCCCATGTTGGATGGAGTGCCTGGATTTGAGTCCTAGCACTGCCTCCAGTTCCAGCTTCCTGCTGATGTCCACCCTGGGAGGCAGAGGTGATGGCTCAAGTAGCTGGGTCCCTGTCAGTCATGTGGGAGACTCAGACTGAGTCTGCGGCTCTCGGCATCAACCTAGCCAAATGCTAGCTGTTGCAGACATTTGGGGAGTGAAACCAGCAGATGGAAGATCTCTGTCTCTGTCTCTCTGCCTTTCAAATTAAAAGAAAAAATTCAAAAATTGTTCTCCATAGCACTCATTTTATTGGTAAGTTGTCATGTTCACTACCTTTTTGGAATTTCATTATTAAAAAAAAAAAAAAAAGCAGAGGGGCTGGCTACGTGGCATAGAGGGTAAAGCTGCCGTCTGCAGTGCTGGCATCCCATATGGATGCCAGTTCAAGTCCTGGCTGCTCCACTACCAATCCAGCTCTCTGCTATGGCCTAGGAAAGCAGTAGAAGATGGCCCGAGTCCTTGGGGCCCCTGCACCAGCGTGGGAGATCCGGAAGAAGCTCCTGGCTCCAGATCGGCTCAACTCCAGATGTTGTGGCCATTTGGGGAGTGAACCAACAGATGGAAAGCCTCTCTCTCTCTCTCTCTCTCTCTCTCTCTCTCTGCCTCTGCCTCTGCTTCTGCTTCTGCTTCTGCTTCTGCTTCTGCTTCTGCTTCTCTCTAACTCTGCCCCTCAGATAAATAGATCTTTTTTTCTTTTTTTTGAACAGTACACCCTTTACAGGGTTGCCCTGGTACACAAATGTGGAATCAAATTGCTCATGGACAAAACATGATGGGATGACTTAGTGAGTAAAGTGCTGGTTTTATTTATTTATTTTTAAAGATTTATGTATTTATTTGAAAGGCAGAATTATAGAGAGGTAGAGGCAGAAAGAGAGAGAGAGAGATCTTTCATCTGCTAGTTCACTCACCAAATGGCCGTAATGATTGGAGCTGGGCAGATCTGAAGCCAGGAGCCTGCAGCTTCTTCCAGGGCTCCCACATGGGGGCAGAGGCCCAAGGACCTGGGCCGTCTTCTGCTTTTTCATAGCAGAGAGCTGGATTGGAAGCGAAGCAGCTGGAACTCAAGCTGGCACCCACAATGGGATGCCAGCACTGCAGGCAGTGGCTTTACCTGCTACACCACAGCACTGGCCCCTGGTTTTATTTTTTTTAATGCTTCATTTATATATTCTTGAAAAGACAGGTCTTATATCAGATTTGAATATTGGTAGGCAAGAGCCTTTCAGATTATAGAAAGATAAGAAATTACGTAGAACCATCAAGAACACCCTGAATTGAAAAGCCAGGTTCCACTGATTTTCAGAAAAATTTCTCTTTAATCTATCCCATCAAAGAAAATCGCGATGAGAAACTGTTAAATAGTTGGGTGTAGAATGTCAGAAAGACTTGAAAGCATGGTCAGGCTGGGGTTGGGGATAATCAAGTCTAAAGTTTGACACAGGCTGCTCATAGTAACCCTTGGAAGACAGTGGACTGCCTTTATAGGAAAAAGAAAATGAAATAGGGAATTGGCCTCTAACACACACACACACACGGATTCATATTGTGAATCCTCCCATTGTCACTCCCACAGAGAGGGAGGAACCCCCTCCTAGGCTGGTGAACAGTTCAGTGAATTTAAAACCTCCTGCATGTTGTAGACACTTGATTAAGCACCAAGCATTAGGATTATTCTGGAACCAAGGAGGGGTGTAGCAGGGTAATTATTCTCCCTCCAAGGTTTTGGCAGCCCAGCTGCAGTTGGAAAACAGAGGAAATGTGTATGTTGGAGGAAAATGGTAAACACTATGTGGAACTCAGCAACAAAGGATGTGTTGTCTCCATTAACTTTCTGCTAATACTAAATTATAGAGTGCGGCTCAAAGGCAGGAAATAAGCAAAACATCTGGGGTGGGTGAATTGATCCAGCAACTCCCTGAGTAACAAGAGGGTATTTAATTTTAGAGAGGCATTTGGGAACGTTGCCAGCTCTGTTTTTTTCTTCCCGTCTCTCTCTTTTCTGTGTTTATTAGCAGACTTACTGAATATACATAACTTACAGTCCACCCATTAAAAGAGTATAGCTCAGTGATTTTTAGTATACTTATAGGGTTTTACACCCACCATCACAATCTATTTTAGAATATTTTTCTCAAAACTCCCCCTCTCAAAGAAACCTCATATCCATTTAGCTATCATTGCCCATTCTCACCACTCTGTCGTGAGCCCTAGGCAGCTACTATTCTGCTTTCTGTCTCTGTAAACTTGTCTGCTCTGGACTTCCCCTGTGAGTTAGTACAATATGTTGTCTTTTTCTTTCTTTTTTTTTTTTTAAAGATTTATTTATTTATTTGTAAGTCAATTACACAGAGAGAGAAGGAGAGGCAGAGAGAGAGGTCTTCCATCTACTGGTTCACTCCCCAATTGGCAGCAACTGCTGGAGCTGTGCCTATCCAAAGCCAGAAACCTGGAGTCTCCCACGTGGGTGCAGGGGCCGAAGGACTTGGACCATCTTCTGCTGCTTTCCCAGGCCATAGCAGAGAGCTGGATTGGAAGTGGAGCAGCCGGGACTTGAACTGGCACCCATAGGGGATGCCGGCACTGAAGGCAGTGGCTTTACCCACTGCACCACAGCACCAACCTGTTTGTTTTTTTTTTTTAAAGATTTATTTGTTTATTTGAAAGACGGAGTTACAGAGAAAGAGTGAGAGTGAGAGAGTGAGAACTTTTGTCCTCTGGTTCACTCCCCTATTGGCTGCAACGGCTGGAGCTGGGCTGACCTGAAGCCAGGAGCCAGGAGCTTCTTCCCGGTCCCCTGTGTGGACAGCGGCCCAAGCTCTTGGGCCATCTTCCACTGCTTTCCCAGGTGCTTTAGCAGGGGTCTGGGATTGGAAATGGAGCAGACAAGACACGAACTGACACCCAAGGGAGATGCCAGCACTGCAGGTGGCGGCTTAACCTGCTGTGCCACAGCACCGGCCCCAGTTTCCTTACATTCTGTCCAACACTCGTTATTACCTGTTTCTGTCCTGCTAAGTCATATAGGATCTCATAGTGATTTTTACCTACCTTTCCCTGATGGCTATGGATACAGGCTATTCATGTACTGTCTGCCCATTTGCGTGTCTTTTTGGGAGAAATGTGTGAGCTCCTTTGTCACTGTTAAGTTGGGTTATGTGTGTTTTTATTACTGATGGGTTGAGGGCCGGGACTCTTGACTGAGAAATCCTCTCGCCATTCAGTCTCCTCACAGGACCTTCCCAGCCCTCCCCCTGGAAAACGAGCCTTTGTGGTCCCCAACCTGTTCTCACCTTGGCCTGGCATCTTGCTTTGAAGCTTTAGGTCTGATTTCCGTTGATGCCTTGCTTGGCATTTCCAGTTTGACATCTGGTGCGTGTGTGTCATCCCAGCCTCCTCCAGCTGCTGACTCCGCCGTGCACTGCCCCAGAGCCCAGAGTTCCTCGGGGCCAGCTGCTCCTTTGCTTTGCACACAGTCGTGCTCAGGCTGGTTGTCTGATCTTTTCAAGGCCGTAGTAGGGAAATGGTGTTGTGGCACTGTGCTTTAGGCCACTGTTTGTGAAGGTGGCATCTCATATCAGGGCAATGGTTCAAGTCCCACATGCACCACTTCTGATCCAGCTCCTTGCTAGTGTGCCTGGGAAAGCGGCAGAGGATTGCCCAAATGTTTGGACCCTTGGCACCTATGTGGGAGACCCAGATGGGGTTCCAGGTTCCTGGCTTTGACTAGGCCCTGCCCTGGCCCTAGTGGCCATCTGGGGAGTGAACCAGCAGATGAAAGATCTCTTGGTCTCTCCCTCCTTTTCTGTCACTCTGCCTTTCAAATAAATAAACCTTTTTTTTTTTTTTTTTAAGACCATACCAGAATTAGAAATAACAGATTAGGGGCTGGTGCTGGGGTGTAGCAGGTAAAGCTACTACCTGTAGTGCCAGCAATCCCATATAGGTGCTGGTTTGAGTCCCAGATGCTCCACTTCCAATCTAGCTCTCTGCTAAGCCTGGGAAAGCAGTAGAAGATGGCCCAAGTCTTTGGGTCCCTGCACCCATATGAGAGACCCAGAAGATGCTCCTGGCTTCAGATTGACCCAACTCCAGCCATTGCAACCATCTGGGGAGTAAAACAGTGGGCAGAAGACCTCTCTCTCTCTCTCTCTGTCTCTCTCTCTCTTTTTCTCTCTCTGCCTCTGCTTCTCTGTAACTCTGCCTTTCAAATAAATAAATAAATAAATAAATATTTAAAGAGAGCTTCTTCCAGGTCTCCCACATGGGTGCAGGGACCCAGGGACTTGGGCCATCCTCTACTGCTTTCCCAGGCCATAATAGAGAGCTGGATCAGAAGTGGAGTAGCCAGGACTCAAACTGATACCCATATGGGATGCCGGCACTGCAGGCAACAGCTTTACCTGCTATGCCACAGTGCTGGCCCCGCAAGGTGTGTTAAGGCCGCTGTGTGCTGTACACTTTCTTTAAAAGGTAAGGATCACGTGTTAGAAAGGCCTTAAAATATGAGCACATTTGAGGACCGCACCCTCAGCCCTGTGAGTGGGGTCTGACGGTGGGCGAAGTCCCCAGGCTGGGCTGCTTCACACATGGCTGGGGTAGAGCATCGTGGTCAGGAGCGCTGTGCAGTGCTGGAGGAGGTGGCTCCGTCTGTGAGTGTCTGAGCAGGCCCTAGTGAAACCAGGATGAAAACTCAGCGTAGCATTTGTGCTTCGTCTGCATAAATATTTCTCACCTTCCTCTGCCTGGTAGAATTAGTTAAGCCCCCAAGGGGCCCTGTTGCTCAAGTGACCTTTAGGGCAGTGCTTCCCTGCCGTCCATCCTCTGACTCTGAGTGTTTGTGCCCCCTCTCTGCTAGGGGAGAAAGTACGGGGGTGCATGTTTGGCTGCAGATGTGGAAAGAGGCCCAGAGCACGCAGGGACTGCTTTTGGGACAGAGTGGGAGAATGCAATTCTTTTGTATTTATTGTTTTCCATTTATTTTACTTAACTCAAAACACAGAGAGACAGACAGAGATCTGCCCACTGCCTCATTCCCCAGCTGCCTGCAAAAGCTTGGAGCTGGGCCAGGCTGAATCCAGGGGCCAGTTATGCAGTTCATGTCTCCCAGGTGGTGGCATGGACCCAACCACTTGAACCGCCACCCACCGCCTCCCAGGTACACATTACAAGGAAGCTGGAGTTGGGAACAGAGCTGAGATTTCAGCCCAGCACTCAGATGTGGGATGCAGGTGTCCCAGTTAGCATCTAAAGCGCTGAACCAAATGCCTACCTCAGTTCTTTATTTGGACATTCTCTTGCCTTTATGAGCCCTGGCCAGGTTCTGATGCAGGAAAAATGCTTCGTTTTAGTATTCTTCACAGTCCTTGCCTAAGACTTCCTGAAAGCAGGAACGACCAGGAGATACTTAATGAGTTTATTTCTACAGTCTGATTTCCATTTTATCTCTCTGTTTCCAGATTCAGGAAATCTTGACTTTAATTATCCAAGTCTTTGCCCACATCAAATCTGAGCAAATTTCTAATTACAGTTACTCTGTCAGATTGGGCATTTGACTCCTCTTCCTGAATCTTTAATTAGTTTTACAGAGGGAGTTTAAATAATAGAATCTGGTACTGGAAGACCCTTTAGAAATGACTTAACGTAAGCCCTCCTGTTCTGAATAGACCTTACAGTCATCCCCTGTCTGAGAAGACCCGGTTCAGGGTACCCCCAAAGATTCCAAAATCCACAGTTGTGCATGTCCCTTGTAGAAAATAGCATCGTATTTGCTGGTAACCTATGTGTTCCTCTCATGAGAGCATGTTTTATTTATTTTTATTTTTTAAAGATTATTTATTTATTTGAAAAACAGTTACAGAGAGACAGAAAGGTCTTCCACCCACTGGTTCACTCCCCAGATGGCCACAATGGCTGGAGCTGCACTGATCGGAAGCCAGGAGCCAGCAGCTTCTTCTGGGTCTCCCATGTGGGTACAGGGGCCCAAAGTCTTGGGCCATCCTCTACTGCTTTCCCAGGCCATAGCAGAGAGCTGGATCGGAAGAGGAGCAGCTGGGACTCAAACTGGCACCCATATGGGATGCCGGCGCTTCAGGCGGTGGCTTTACCTGCTGTGCCACAGCACCAGCTCCAAGAGTGTGTCTTTAATCATCTCTATAATACTTAACAGTACCTAATACAAGGTAAATGGTATGTAAATGGACTTTTTGTTTCTAAAGATTTATTTATTGATTTGAAAGGCAGAGTTAGAGAGAGAGAAGGAGAGGCAGAGAGAGAGAGTTTTTCCATCTGCTGGTTCATTCCCCAGGTGGATGCAACAGCTGAAGCTTCGCCGATCCAAAGCCAGGAGCCAGGAGCTTCTTCCAGGACTCCCATGCAGGTGCAGGGGCCCAAGGACTTGGGCCATCTTCTACTGCTTTCCCAGGCCATAGCAGAGAGCTGGATGGGAAGTGGAGCAGCTGTGACTGGAACTGGTGCCCATATGGGATGTGGCACTGCAGGTGGTGGCTCTACCTGGTATACTACCGCACTGGCCCCATAAATGGACTTTTTAAGGACATTGTGTTTAGGAAATAATGACAAGGAAAAAAATCTGTATGTATTCAGTATGGATGTAATTTTAATTTTTTAAATCTATTTTATTTGAAAGAAAGAAAAAAATAACAGGGTAAGGGAGATCTCCCAGCCACTGTTGTACTCCCCAGATGCATGGGAGCCAGGAACTCCATTCAGATTCCTATGTGGGTAGCAGAGACCCAACTACTTGAGACATCACCTGTTGCCTCTCAGGGTGCACATTAGAAGGAAGCTGGGATCCAAAGCAGAGCTGGGACTGGAACCCAGGCCCCCCCACTATTGGATGCAATGTCCTAAGTGGTGTCTTAAACCATTGTGCCAAATACTCATTCCAATAGGTGTAATTTTGTTTTTTAAAGATTTATTTATTTACTTGAAAGTCAGAGTTACACAGAGAAGGAAAGGCAGAGAGAGGGTGGGGGTGGGGGATGTCTTTTATTCACTGGTTCACTCCCCAGTTGGCTGCAATGGCTGGAGCTGTGCCAATCCAAAGCCAGGAGCCAGGAGCTTCTTCCAGGTCTCCCACATGGGTGCAGGGGCCCAAGGACTTGGGTCATCTACTGCTTTCCCAGGCCACGGCAGAGAGCTGGATTGGAAGTGGAGCAGCCAGGACTCGAACTGGCGCCGCCATATGGGATGCTGGCACCACAAGCAGCGGTTTTACCCGCTATACCAGAGTGCCAGCCCCCCAACAGGTATCATTTAAAAAAATTTTTTTTTGAGGATTGGCCTTGTGGCACAATGGGTTAGTGCCACCAGCATCGCATATGAGCACCTAGTCCCAGCTCCCTGCTAATCGACCTGGGAAACCAGTGGAAGATGTTGCAAATGTTTGGGCCCCTACACCCACGTGGGAGACCCAACAGAGTTCCTGGCTCCTGGCTTTGGCCTGGTGCAACCCTGGCTATTGCAGCCATTTGGAGAATGAACCAGCAGATAGAAGATCTCTCTCTCTCTCTCTCTCTCTCACTTTGCCTTTGAAATAAATAAGTAAATCTTTAAAAAAAAAATACTTTTGGTACTTGGTTGGTTGAATCTGTGCATGTAGAACCTGTTGATAGAGAGGGCAACTGTACTTTTAAGAGCAGTTGTAGGTTACCCCCTGCCTGTAAACAGCCCCTGTGCTGTGGGTGGTGCATTTGTTACAGTTCATGAACCTACATAGACAGGTCAGGATCACCCGAGGGTCACGGTTTCTGTTATTGTTCACTCATTTTATAATAAAGGAAATAAAATCTGAACAGCTGAGTGACAGAGTTGACCAGGAACCAGTCCTTCCTTCTCTCTCTCTCTCTCTCTCTCTCACTCTCATATTTGCATCTGTGACAAACTTAATGCAAAAGGCTTTATAGTGAGAAGTCTCCCTTTTACCTTTGGCCCTCCCTAAGGAAATCATTCTTTCTGGAAATTTCCATCTATACCTGAACCGTGACCTTGAGTTACAGTCAAAGGAAATATCCTTCAAAGCAGCAGGGGCTGCAGGTTTTGGGTTTCCGACTGCTCCCCGGCCAGGGCTCTGGTGCAGAGTGCTGGGGAGTGCTGCACCTGTGAGCCATGCAGACCTGGTTCGGAACCTGGCTCCACGGCTGTTGTCAGTGTGAGACCAGGCAGGAGCGTCTGGTCAGGTTGTAGCACCTGTAGCACAGAAGTGCCCACAAAACTGTCAGTTGCCTTTTGGCTCAAGGAAACTTTTTTAAAAAAAGACTCATTTTGTGCAATATGTTCTGAAAGCATACACAGTCCAAAATACTTGCTATATTAGGTAACTTGCCTTGTTC
Organism: Lepus europaeus; assembly: GCF_033115175.1. Taxonomy (NCBI): domain Eukaryota; kingdom Metazoa; phylum Chordata; class Mammalia; order Lagomorpha; family Leporidae; genus Lepus; species Lepus europaeus. The sequence continues at coordinate 55,162,465 of NC_084845.1, forward strand.
TTTTTGTTCTCACAAGCCTTAAATACACCCAGCGAGTGCACGAGGAGTCCTGGAGCACTGCTGGCAGGGCTTGTTGGCATGCCTGAGAAGGCGGTGCTCGACTGTCGGCTTTAGTCGGGGTGATCAAGTGCCAGCCCGTGGGGACCTCCAGCGCGAGGATTCAGTCTGCTGGGTTCTGATAGGCTCCTCGTGCTTGTGTTTCTTTTTTTTCCTTTTCTTTCTTTTTTTTTTTTTTGACAGGCAGAGTGGACAGAGAGAGAGAGACAGAGAGAAAGGTCTTCCTTTTGCCATTGGTTCACCCTCCAATGGATCCGATGGCAGGAGCCAGGTGCTTCTCCTGGTCTCCCATGGGGTGCAGGGCCCAAGCACTTGGGCCATCCTCCATTGCACTCCCAGGCCACAGCAGAGAGCTGGCCTGGAAGAGGGGCAACCGGGACAGAATCCGGTGCCCCGACCGGGACTAGAACCCAGTGTGCCGGCACCGCAAGGCGGAGGATTAGCCTATTGAACCGCGGCGCCGGCCGTGCTTGTGTTTCTACACGTGCACTTCCTGTGAAAGACAAGGAAGAAGACAATGCCACCCACAGTAGCATCAAAACTAATAAAGTACTTAGAAATAAATTCAGCATTTTCAGAGCTTATAGTGTACAGAATGTTTTAGCATGGATTATCTTACTTGGTCCTTATACCAAACGCTTAATGCTTACATTATACATGAGAAAACTGAGACTGAAATTGATCTAAATGCTGTATCTGTGTTCACTCTCTCAGTGTGTGCTTTTGGGTAATCACAGTGGTGCCAGAGACAAAACCCACAGCCCCGTTACCTGCTTCCTGACTTCCTGGTGCTCCCCTGCCCCCTCCATGGGGATCTCCAAGGGACACACTTAGCAAAGCACTGGAGTCTATGACATGAGAGGTGGTGTGCGTGAGGACTCCTTTCTGTTTTATTTGCTGTGAAGCAGAAACCATGTTTACCTCTTTTTTTTTTTTTTTTAAAGATTTATTTTATTTATTTGAAGGTGTTACAGAGAGAGACAGAGAGAGTCCTTCCATGCACTGATTCATTCCCCAGATGGCTTTAATGGTTGGAACTGGGCTGATCTGAAGCCAGGAGCTAAGAGCTTCTTCCAGGTCTCCCACATGGGTGCCAGGGCCCAAGCACTTGGGGGATCTTCCGCTGCTTTTCCAGGCCATTAGCAGAGAGCTGGATTGGAAATGGAGCAGCCAGGACCTGACCTGGATGACCCGCTACACCACAGCGCCAGCCCCCTCCCGCCCCACGTTTATTCCTCATACTTAGGACCATTGCGATTCCTCTCTTTTCTTTCATTGGAAGGTTAAATCTCCGGTTAACCCTTCCAGAGCCACCCCATCCTCCAGCTGTTGGTGACAGATGCTGAGTGAGCCAGTGTGGAGTCCAGCGTTCCTTTGTTCACTCTGCTGTCCCTGCCATGGCTGCAGTCCACGGGTCCTATTCAGTTGGCACTGACCGAATAGTCTCTAACTTCAGCGTTAACAACCATGGCAAAAAAGGAAATGAGGGATTGTGACTTTCCGCGGGAATAGAGAAAATGAACAGCAGTCTACTTTGTTCATTCATTTTTAATAATAGATTTATTTATTTGACAGGCAGAGTGACAGAGAGGGACAGAGATACCTTCTATCCGCTGGTTCACTCCTCAATGGCTACAATGATCAGAGCTGGTTCAGGCCTAAGCCAAGATTCTGGAACTCCATCCAGGTCTTCCAAGTGGATGAGAGGGTCCCAGGTAGATGGGCCACGTCATGCTACCTTCCCAGGGCTGTTAGCAAGGAGCTGGCTTAGAAGCAGAGAACCCACATTCTGATGTGGGCTGCCGGCATCACAACACCAGCCCCTCACTTATCTGTTTGCTTCAGTTAGTCACAAAGACATTTTCCAAGCACGTGCTGAATGCCAGATACTTGGCCATGTTTGCAGATGTGGAAGTGGTTAAGACCCAGCGGCATCCTAGTGTGGTAGACAAAGGGTTACCGTAGCATGTGACCCAGAGTTGAGAATATCTAGAAACGTGAATCCGCCACTTGTGGTAGGGTAGCCCTCTAAACGTAAATGAAGGGTTGTCGGGCTTAACCGCAGACGCCTCGTCTCGAGGCTGGATCTCTGAAGGAAAGCCAAGGTGCAGTGAGCGTGGAAAGCAGAGATTCCCAGAGGGGAACGAGGAAATCCCCAGACTGCCGCTGGGGCCCTTGGTCCCAGCCCGTGTCCCTGTCTAATCTGCCCAGAGCCGGCGTGGTTTTCACAGATCGTCACTGGCCTCTTGTTTTGCCGCTCAGGTTTTCCTACGTGCAGGGAAGAGCGTCGAAAGGTGCAGAAGTCCAGTTAGAAAGCAGCCGTCCAATTACCCTTAGGGAGGCTTTTTCACACCACACAGTGGAAGTGGCACCTCTGTGTCTGGCTCTCCCATTCCTGCCTCAGCTTTTCCATCTCTTGGCGCTTTGCTTGGTAATCCCCAGTTGCACAAATGCCTTTTACCTGGTGGGAAGAGAGAGCACGTGAGGAAGAGTAGACGTTTGTTACCTCCTAATCAAGGTGAAGGTTCAGTTGTCTCAATTTTTTGTCTTTTTTTTTTTTTTTTTTGAGGGCACTTTTTCTTTCCCCAGAGAAACCTTTTATTTAAGGAATACAACCTGCATGCATTTCATAAATACAACTTTAGGAACAGAGTGATTCTTCCCATCTTATCCGCCCTCCCGCCCACTCCTCTTTTTTCAAGTAGTCTCACCACTTAATAACTGAGCTACTGAGAGGGCATGAAGAAAATGAGCAACCTACAGTCAAGTCAGAGTGATTGATTGGACTAGTGAGCGGTCCAGCCTCATCACGGAGGTGAGGGAACTGAGACCCCGACGAGTCCACTGATTCCTGTGAAGTCACGCAGCTGGGTAGCGGGAGAATTTACAGAGCGCCCTGTGTGAGGCATAGCCAACAGTTACGCTGTTTAGAACAGTAACTTCTGGGGCCAGCGCTGTGGCATAGTAGGTTAAGCATCTGCGTGCAACACCAATATCCCATATGGGCACTGGTTTGAGTCCCAGTGCTCCACTTCTGATCCAGTTTACTGCTGACGGCCTAGGAAAGCAGTGGAAGATAGTCCAAGTGCTTGGACCACTGCACCCATGTAGGAGACCCGGAAGAAGCTCTTGGCTACGGATTGGTCCAGCTCTGGCTGTTTTGGCCATTTGGGGAGTGACCCAGCAGATGGAAGACCTTTCTGTCTCTCCTTCTCTCTGTAACTATGCAAATAAGTAAATAAATAAACAAGTAAACAAATCCTTAAAATAGGAAACTTCCCATGATACATTTCTTACTCAGGAAGGCTTTTTACCATGGGTAGAAATAATACATGAAGCATTTGGGTTGATCTAATTCCACCTCCAGGTAAGCAGGGAAGGTCCCCAATTAAAAAGCGATTGCATGATGATGGCTTAAGTACTTTGGTCTCTACCACTCACATGGGAGACTTGGGTGGAGATCCTGGGTCCTGGCTTCTGTGTAGCCCTACCTCAGCCATTGAGGGCATTTGGGGAATGATCCAACAGATGGAAGATATCTGTCTGTTTTTCATATAAAATGAGAGTAAATGAGTAAATACAGAAAGAGTACTGTTCAAGGGGGTTCTGCAGTACCCAGATGTCAGAGCTCGGTGTTGGGGCAGGAGGGCTCACCTAGTGTGTGGGTACTGCTTCCTCAGTCAGTACTGTCACCAGCTGGTGTAGTGGGTGCTGTTGCTTGTCTTTCATCTACAGAATACAGTCTGCTCGGGAGCGTGCATAGCAGCCTCTGAGGCAAATAAAAAATACTGGATTTTGATTATGTATAGATGAGCAGTCAAACCTTGAAAATCAGATCCCCTTCAAGGAAGCAGATTTGGGCTCAGTGCAAGGAAGAATGGAGTGCTGGTGTTGGAAGGGAGGTGACAGTTGTGTCTGTGTCAAGCAAGAGACCCTTGAATTTCCTTGAGGGACAGCAGAAAAATTCATGTGTCAGGGGCCAGAGCCATGTCATAGCAGGTAAAGCCGCCATCTACAGCACCAGCATCCCATATAGGAGCCAGTTTGAGTCCCGGCTGCTCCACTTCAAATCCAGCTCCTTGCTAATGTGCCTGGGAAAGCAGCAGAGGTTGGCCCAAGTGCTTGGACCCCTGCACTAACATGGGAGACCTAGAAGAAGCTGTTGGCTCCTGGCTTCGTATCGGTCCAGCTCGGACTGTTGTGGTCATTTAGGGAGTGAACCAGCGGATGGAAGAGCTGTTTCTGTCCCTCCTTATCTCTCTAACTCTCCCTTTCAAATAAATAAATAAATCTTTTTTTTTTTAAATTAATGTATCAGACTGAGCCAAAAGGAGACCTTATCTCTAAATCTTTCCATTTAAGAAAAATACCACTTCTGTGTTCCTGTTTGTGAACTTAAGGAGTTGATGGGATTATTATTTTTTTTTTTTAAGATTTATTCTATTTATTTTGAAAGTGTTACAGAGAGAGGTAAAGAGAGAGGTCTTCTATTTGCTGGTTTACTCTTCAAATTGCCACAACAGCTGGAGCTGAGCCCATCCAAAGCCAGGAGCCAGGAGCTTCCTCTGGGTCTCTATGGGTGCAGGGGCCCAAGGACTTGGGCCATCCTCTGCTGCTTTCTCAGGCACATTAGCAGGGAGCTGGATCGGAAGTGGAGCAACCGGGACTTGAACCAGTGCCCATATAGGATTCTGTTGCTGCAGGCCCGGACTTTAACCTGCTGTGCCACAGTGCTGGACTGATGGGGTTAATTCTTAATTTTTCTCTTTTTCCTCCTCCATATTCTTCCCTTCATTGTTGCCACTTCAGCCTTACTGTTCTTCAGAGAACTTGGAACGACCCTGTCATATGTGGTTGTTTCCCACTGAATTGTAGGCTCCTGCGAAGCAGACACCTTGTTCCCCACCACTGTATGTAACTGGCGCTCAGTGACCATCTGGCGAGCCTTTACCTAAAACTAAATCATATGTATGTACAGATAACTGTACGTTTCTTTCTAAAGACACAAATAGTATTTTTCCTTGTTTTAAAAAAACGCAGAAACGTGTGGGAAAAAAGGAGAATCAAAATGGCAGAATGTATCCACAGCAGTATATACCCTGAGAAATCTGCTTAATTCAGTTCATCTCAAAGTTTGAGGCTCTTTGGCTCTGCCAAGCCAGTAAATAATGGAGATTTAATTCCATCTGGCTTTTGTTGATTGTTTTTTTTTTTTGTTTGTACTCATACAGAAGATGCTGGTAAGACAGGATGGCTCCACAGGGATTACCTCTGAGAACACAGGGTCCCGAGCAGAACAATAGGCCACTCGCTATCTGGGGGCATCTCTCCCACCTCCTGTAATTGGCCGTATCATAACGAGGCTGCGAGGCTGCACGCTACCTCCGAAGGCTGCCGGGGAAGGCACTTCATTAGGCTGGGCTTATGGAGATTAGATCATGCACAGGAAGCTGCCTGCTTGGTTATCAGGCTCCACAGAGGAGTCGGGAGGCTTAAGGAGGGGGAAAACGTAGGGTTGATTTAAAGAGACAGGGCTTGCGGGAAAAGCACAGAAAATTTCCCAGGCTGGAGGGGCACCTCGCTGACCCGTAGCTTCCCTTAAGCAGCACTGACTCCAGCCTCGCTGCTGCTTCTGTAGATAAGGGCCTCTTGCAGCCTCCCTCCTTTCTTCTTTACAGTAGGGCTGCTCATACCACGTCAGATTGTTACAGTTTTAATGAGCCGACTCTTAGGTGTGGTACCATACCTGGAAGGTTAAAAAAAATTCTAGTGTAGTTCATGCAACTGATTCTAAAAATGTAATTGTTCCAGTTCCTCTTTTTTTTTTCTTTTATTATCATTGTCATTGTGCTATCAAACTTTAATTGATTTATCATAGCAGAATCACACTTTGAAATCCTATTGTGTTTGGATTTTTAAATAACATTTTGCACTTCTTTAAATACTTTAAATTATCCTCCCTGAATTATTCCTGTAATTGGTTTGCTTGTTTTATTCTTTGTGTTACATCAGAGGTAATCTGAGGGATAACGTCTCTAATTCATTTTTATATTTCAGTGCCTAGGACATTGGTCTGAGCCCAGTGAGTGTTCAGTAAAAGTTTACTGAGTACCTTTGTGCTAGCCTTATTGCAAGGTTCAGCTAAAATATGTAACACAATCTTTGTTCATCCAAGTCAGCATGCTCACCTGTTTAACCATGTAAAGCCAGTGTAGATCTAGGTGTGTATTGTAATGTCTTTGAAAATGTATTGAATTGGAGCAAAGAGGGCATGCCTGTGTGGTGGTCCTAAGAGTGGTGATTCTGGGGACAGGCATTTGGCACAGCAGTTAAGACACTGCTTAGGACGCCTGTATCCCATATTGGAGGGCCTGGATTCTGGTCCTGGCTCTGCTTCCAATTCCAGCTTCCTGCTAATGCACACCCTGGGGAGCAGCACATGATGGCTAAGGTTCTTGGATCCCTGCCATCCACATGGGAGACTTAGATTGAGTTCCTGGCTTTGGCTGCTCAGCTCTGGTTGGTGAGGGCATTTTGAGAGTAAGGCGGTGTTTGGGAGATCCCTATCTATCTCTTTCTGCCTTTCAAATAAATCGAATACATAAATTTAAAAATTTTAGGGGTTGGCGTTATAGTGTAGCAGGTAAGGCTGCCAGCTATGACACTGCCATTCCTTATGAGTGCTGGTTTGAGTCCTGGCTGCTCTACTTCTGATCCAGCTCCCTGCTAATGGCTTGGGAAAAGTAGTGGAGGATGGCTCAAGTCCCTGGGACCCTGCCACCCGTATAGGAGACCTGGAAGAAGTTCCTGGCCCAATGGGGCCAGCATGGTGATGCACTAGGTTAATCCTCCGCCTGCAGCACCGGCATCCCATATGGGTGCTGGGCTCTAGTCCTGGTTGCTCCTCTTCCAGTCCAGCTCTCTGCTGTGGCCCAGGAGGGCAATGGAGGATGGCCCAAGTGCTTGGGCCCCTGCACCCACATGGGAGACCAGGAAGAAGCACCTGGTTCCTGGCTTCGGATTGGCGCAGCTCCGGCCATTGCAGCCATTTGGGGGGTGAACCAACGGAAGGAAGACCTTTCTCTCTGTCTCTCTCTCTCACTGTCTGTAACTCTACTTGTCAAATAAATAAATAAAAAAAAGTTCCTGGCCCCTGGCTTCAGCTTGGCCCAGCCTCAGCCATTGCGGCCATCTGGGGGATGAACCAGTGGATGAGAGATGTCCCTCTCTCTCTCTCTGTATCTCTAGCTTTCTAATGGATCAATAAATAAATGTAAAAATATTTTTTGAATAAGGAAAAAAGAGTGATAAATCTAGAATAAGCTATGTTGGGAGTTTTATTTCATTTTCAAATCTAGTTTTAAATTTTTCTCTTTGATGCTAATTGTTAGTTCCTATCACAGGGCCTTTAGCCATGGGACAGTTAGTGTAAAGCTGAATAATAAACAGATTAGGAGATTCAGTGGTAGACAAAAGTAGCAAAGAAGGAGATCAGAAAATGGGTTTCTTTGCTCATCTAATTGGCGGTTCTTTTGGTTGTACACTTGCAAGGGTGCTGTGGTCTTTGTCTCTGGGTTCCAGCCCATCTACCAGTCTCAGATGGTTTCATGGCCACACCTGAGCACAACCTCAGAGCTAAAGTTGTGTGCCTTAGGGTGAGATAGCTGGCTGAGGACGACGCTGAGCCCTGCCAGGTGTCTGGTGTTTGGTTCCCGTTGTCGGGCCTTGCAGTGCAGGCCTTTCTCACTGTGTCCTCTCTCCTAGGTGTACGTGGTCAGGAATGAACCTCTGACCGTGCTGCTGGATGCCCTGCTTCCGGTCCTGGGAGTGCTCTTTTCTCTCTACTGTTTTACAAAGCAGAGTGTGTCTCACATAAGGTGAGCGATGAAGAGAACCTGCTAGAAGTAGCCTCTTCCTTGTTTATGGTGCTACTGTTATTTCCTTCCAATGTCAGGAAGACATCGGGCCCCTCTTGCTCTGCTCATGTAGAAAAGAGAGACTTCTGCTGATGCGGTCTCTGCGTCCCTGGGTAAACCTGGCCCCTGTTTGATCAGAGAGAAGCACTGCGGATACATGTCTAGGAAGGAGGAAGCAGGGTGGGTCCTAGGGCCTCATGGGATAAGAAAATGCGTTGCAGAGACCCAGATGTGAGGGTGGCACTTTGTAAGTTAGCCTGGGCTTTGGTGGTAGTGAGGCAGAGGGTTGTTTACATAGATGGGATTTCTTAGGCATCCATAAGATGCTCTTTTGTGTTAGAATTTCAGTAGGACTCACTTTGCACCAGCTGGATTTTCCTAGTCATTTTTGTTGTTTCTTCCACCTGGTAAATCCGTACAGAACTCTGAGTTTTGATGTTTGGAAGTAGTCCCGTGTCACCTGATGTGTGATGTGGAAATAGTACCTTTGTCACTAGACCATGCACTAGACATGCATTCCAGTGTTCAGCTCTGCCCTGGCAAGCAGCAAGCACAGTAAGCGGGGGCGTCCTTGTCACCATGGCGCATGGTGAGGAGGACGCCCGGATTGGCGCAGTATTCAAGGCTTCCCTTGCAGAGCCTTTGGCTTCTCCGTGCGTCGTTGCAGCTGCGGTGACAGTGACAGATAAGAGAGTGTATGTAGCGGGGGCTGTCCGTGCAGTGACTCCTGTTTTAAACCCTGGGTCCTGCCAGCACCGTGAGATCCTCATCAGATACCAGCAGGACGGATACAGACACCGATTCTCTGCTGAGATACAAGGGGATGAGGAATTAGAAGTATCTTGTTGCTGTGCTGTTTCTTAGTCCTGCTGGTGGTAGATGGTTCCCTTGAGTATCAGCTTTCTTATACAGTAACTGATCCAAAGGCAGTGGTACATTTGGAATTACTTTAAAAAAAAAAAAAAACCACATAGGGCTCATGTGGCATATCAGGGTTGCTTCTAGAGCCAAGTGGTTCCTGAATGTTAGGGTATTCGCGTTCTGAAATTCACAGGAAGTGTGCGTCCCACTCCCGCGTCCCAGCAGCACTAGGTGATGGTGCCAGCGTTTAGGACGCAGCGGGACCTGACAGCCTTTCTTTCTTTGTTCATGCTGGTTTGTTCCATGCACAGAGTAACATGACAAGCTCATTCATAGCTGCTTTTCCTGCCAGGTCACTTTGCCAAGAGATCTTATTATGGATTCTGGGGAAGCTGGAGAGGAAGAAGGCGGTTGCCAGTCTGAAAGGCTTGGCAGGCCTGGACAGCGCTGCACCCTCGCTCCACTCTCTGTGTCGGTTCAGAGCTGCCGCGCAAGGTGGCATTGAGATTACCGTCAAGGAGCCCCCTAGGTGAGTCCAGATTTTGTTCTACCTAAAAGGCCTTTCTCAGCCACTAAGGGGCGCTGAGAGAAAAGAAACTAGCGACTCAAGGGCCTGAAGTGTGTGCTATTTATAGTCTCTAAAGGAAATGTGAGCCTTAAATCATCCTCCAAGTTTTTCTCTCCCCCTTCCAAGATCAAGCTAATAGTCGGCGCAGTTGACCGGGGCCTCGCAGTTCTGTGTGACAACAGACTCGCTCCCTTCACTGAGCTGCTGCCGGTGCGTCACAGCAAAGGGTGGCACGTGTTCACCGCCAGCAGCACAGTAATCCCACCCTCTCTCTGACTCTCACAGTAATCTGTGTGTGTGTTCACCAGCATACGTATTCCTAAGGGACATTGTCCCACGGCTGTCTTTTTACTTTTTGTTTTAAAGATGTTTTATTTGATAGAGTAACAAGAGGGAGAAGGAGAGACAAAGATCTTCCATCTTATGGTTCATTCCCCAAATGCCTGCAACAGCTAGGGCTGGGCCAGGCTGAAGCCAGGAGCCTGGAACCCCATCCAGGTCTCCTACGTGGGAGGTGGGTAACTGACAGCCTCGAGCCCTCAGCTGCTGTCTGCCAGGGTGTGCGTTAGCAGCAAGTCAGGTCGCCGGCAGTGCAGCCAGGACAAGAGCCTGCGCTCCAGGATGGCACGCAGCTTACGCTGCCGGGCCACACACCCACCCTAATGACAGGCTTTTGTGGTAGTTGGATGAGGGAGCTTTGTTTCTCATGGGGATTGATTAGAAATGCTTGGTACATATTAGTAGATTGTGCACTTATTTCTCCAACATCTTACATGTGTGTGTGTTTTAACTTCTCTCCACTTTCTGGGTGATCTGTGCAGGATGTTATTATCTCACAATGTAAGTTTCTGTTCATCAGAATCCATGTAGTACTTAACTGGTGGCAGCCACCCTGTGTAGATTTCATATCATATTCAAAATGCTGCTGTTTATTGAGGTATTTCAGCTCAATTTTCTATTCCTGGTAACCTTGGTAAAGTTTTAGAATACTCTCTCAATATGATGGGCTTGAAGAAAATAGAAAAATGCATAGATTATACACAGAATTATCAGTGCAAGCTCAAGCTACTAATTTACTTTAAATTATTGAGTATTAGTAAGTTGTAGTTGTAACTATGTGTATAGACAAAAAGTTTTAATTTTTTAAATATTCATTTAAAACAGTTTTTATTTGGGACTAATTTAGGGGCAGTATAGAGATTTTCCTTAGGAATTGTAATGCATTGAAATGTTCTCGAGGCTCTCGTGTACTTAGTGCACATGTGTGAGCGTTGATGATTCTTGGGGTGAGCATTTGGCACAGCACCTAAGACCCACATCCCCACATCACAGTGCCTGGGGTTGAGTTCCACCTCCACTTCCTATCCAGCTTCCTGCTAATGTACACTTTGGGAGGCAGCAAATGGTGGCTCACGTACTTGGATCCCTGCCACCCACGTGCGAGACCTATAAGGAGTTCCTAGCTCCTGGCTTCAGCTTGGCCCAGCCCTGGCTGTTGCAGGCATTTGGGGAGTGAACCAGAGGTTGGAAGATCTCTCTCTCTGTCTCTCTCTGTCTTTGTACCTTTCAAATAAAGTGAAAATAAGTAAATAAAAACTTTTTAAACAATGTTGCGGGCCTTCTATGATCTGGCCTCACCTTGCAGCCTTTTCTTTCTCCACTGTCTACAAATTATACTTTAATTCCTCTTTGCTTTTGCAACTTAAGAAATCATTGTACCAGCCAGCATCTGGTACAGTGGTTGAGACCCCCCGTCCCATATTGGGGGGCCTGGGCTTGAGTCCTGGCTTTGCTTCTGCTTCCAGCTCCCCACTAATATGCACCCGAAGGCAGCAGGTGATGACTGAAGTACTTGGGTCCCTCCGGCCCACTAGGGAGACCCAGATTGAGCTTCAGCCTAGCCTGGCTCCTGTTGTTGCAGGCCTCTGGGAGAGGAGTGATCCAGCAGAAGGGGAGATCTCTGTCTCCATCTTTCCCTGGCTTGAAAATAAACAAAAATTTTTTAAAAATGAAAAAAAATTGTTTAAGATACAACAGCGGGGCTGGCGCTGTGGCGTAGCAGGTAAAGGTGCTGCCTGCAGTGCTGGCAGCCCATATGGGCGCTGGTGTGAGTCCTGGCTGCTCCACTTCTGATCCAGTTCCCTGCTGTGGCCTGGGAAAGCAGTAGAAGACAGCCCAAGTCCTTGGGCCCCTGCACCCTCATGGGAGACCCAGAAGCTCCTGGCTCCTGGCTCCGGATCAGCTCAGCTCTGGCCATTGCAGTCATTTGGGGAGTGAACCAGCGGATGGAAGATCTCTCTCTGTCTCTCTGGCTCTACATCTCTCTGTAACTCTGTCTTTTAAATAAATAAAATAAATCTTTTAAATAAAAAGATACAATAGGAATCCTTTAAGAGTGATTCTTTAACATGTGAAGCCACTTCCTTCATGAATCTTTTCCTATTTGAGCAAATGACCATACAGGATGTAGCAGCCCAGATTCCGAGAATAAATATTTGACTTTTTTCTAGCTTGGAGGAATAGGAAATAAGTTACACACATTTTTTGAGATCTTTCTAATGATTAACTGGAACGTGAAGTAGCTTGTTCCTTTTGAAGATTATTATGAGGTTTAAAGAAAAATATGATCTGTGGTGCCGTTGCCAAGATGACTCTCACCCTGCTTTGCAGTGAGGAAGATGATGATGAAGCCCTGTTCCAGAAGGTGTCCTCCGAGCAGAGCCAGGTGGAGCATCTCGGGGACCTGCTGTCCCACTGCCAGGAGAGTGGATTGGCGGGAGACTTCTTCATCTTCTGTCTGAAGGTGAGAACTGCACAGAGTCCGTGGGCAGCTTTGCTGCGGGGTGGTTCCTGCCAGACCCTGGGCTTTCCAGGGATTCAGAATTCAGGCTCCTGAAATTCAGGTCCTGGTTTAGGGAAAATGATCAGAGGCATAAAGGCAATTTCTTTTTTTACCTTTGGCTTGGTAAAAAGAAGAGGCTTCAGTAGAATGCTGTGCTCTGACTCCTTTCCCAGGTAATCAGCACTGGCATTTTAGAGATGAACAAAGCAGAATTATTGATGTGCGAAAGGGTTAATCTTTGTTCAGTGTTGACACTAAGAACTCGTTTGAAGTTAATAGCAGGTTTTACAGCTATAGAGTAATCCCTTATCCTTTCTGCCTGTTGTTCTGTCAGGTATTTGGAAGGGGGATTTAGCAGTTTTGTCTCCCTCGCTTCACTTTGTAGCTACCTGAAAGCTTTTCCCTGTTTCTTAAGGCCAGTGGCCGGGCTTCCTTTTGCTGTCATCTCTGGTAGCAGCTCGTACCTGTAAGGTCATCAGTGCCCGATATCATCAGCCCGAGACCACTCGTACCTGTAAGGTCATCAGTGCCCGATATCATCAGCCCGAGACCACTCGTACCTGTAAGGTCATCAGTGCCTGATATCATCAGCCCAACCCGATAGCTCTGCCTTCTTCTTTCCCCCTTGGTAAAATATCTGAGAGAATCAGCTGCAGAGTTCAAGGTTGGTGTGGGGGTGTGGCACGTAAGGAGGAAACCAAGGCTAACATCCCTGTGTCTTAAAGTCATGGGACGCGTTTTTGATGCTTTCTTGCCTCCTGTGGTCACATCCATTCCCATGCCGAGCCTCCCATTCCAAACAGCATTCCAAAGAAATGTGCATTTAGTTGTATACCTTAAAAAATTTTGTTTAGGGGCCAGCGCTGTGGTGTAGCAGGTAAAGCCACAGCCTGCAGTGCCGGCATCCCATGTGGGTGCTGGTTGGAGTCCTGGCTGCTCCACTTCTGATCCAGCTCTCTGCTATGGCCTGGGAAAGCAGTAGAAGATGGCCCAAGTGCTTGGGCCCCTGCACCCACATGGGAGACCTGAAGAAGCTCCTGGCTCCTGGCTTTGGATCAGCACAGCTCTGTCCTCTGAGGCCAGTTGGGGAGTGAACCAGCAGATGGAAGACTTCTCTATCTCCCTCTCCCTCTCCTTCTCTCTGTGTGTAACTCTGCCTTTCAAATAAATAATAAATCTTAAAAAAAAAAAGTTGTTTAAAAAACAAATAAATCAAAGTGCTTTGCTCTAAACCAGGGTCTCTGCTTTGGTGCTAGTGGCATTTTTTTTTTTTTTTTTGAAAGAGTTACAGAGAGAGGTAGAGCAGGAGAGAGAAAGCGAGAGGTCTTCCATTCAGCTGGTTCACTCCCCAAATGACTGCAACAGCCAGAGCTGAGCTGATCCAAAGCCAGGAGCCAGGAGCTTCTTCTGGTTCTCCCACGTGGGTGCAGGGGCCCAAGGACTTGGGCCATCTTCCGCTGCCTTCCCAGGCCATAGCAGAGAGCTGGATTGGAAGAGGAGCAGCTGGATCTTGAACTGGTGCCCATATGGGAAGCCAGCGCTGCAGGCTGGGGCTTTAACCCACTGCACCACAGCATTGGCCCTGGTGCTATCGACATCTTGAGCCAAATGGCTGTCCAGTTTGCTGTAGCATTTGGCAGCATCCTTGACCTCTGCCCACTAATGCATGCATCACCCCAATTGTGACAGCCGAAGATGTCCCTAGACATTGTGCAGCGCCCCTGGGTAGCACAATTGCTCAGACACAGCTGAGCACCCGTGCTCCAGGCTGGCTGTCACTTGGGTAAAGCATGAATTGGTTGAGAACTTAAGGTTTTGTCTTCCCAAGGAAGTTTTCAGCATCGATGCATAGGTGAAAAGCCAGCAGGACCCACAATAAGAAATCGTCTCTTAGTAGCTCAGTTCTGAATGTCGTATCAGGAGAGAGCTGTGGTGCTGGAGTTGTCTGCTGGTCTGTAACAGGAGCCAGAGGTGTTACACGGCAAGGGAGGCAGTAGAGATGGTAAAATACTGCTAAGAGAAGTAGTCCGCTGAGCTGGTTCTTTGCGTGTGTGTGTGTGTTTTATTAACAATATGTTAAGATTTCATAGACATAGTATTGTACATGGTATCCCACATCTTACTTTTTTCACTTAACACTTTGAGATATCTATCTCTGCAGATAGCCATACGGAGCTAGTTTGTTTGTTTTAACTGTTGTGATAGAATAAGTCTTGCACAATTTATTTGCTCTCTTATTGCTAGACATTTTAGGTTGTCTCCAACGTTTGGCAGTTTTAAATGATGCTGTCACATAGATTGCTTGTTTAAATATGTTATTTCAGTTTACCGGCTATGTTGGTGAAGCCCTCGGTCTCACTGGGGTTTCTGCACTTTTTCTTCTCTCTTGTGCTTGTAGGAGCTGACCCACGTGGCAGTGGAAAGTGAAGCAGAGTTCAAAGCCAGGACCTTCTGCGGCCAGAGCCTCTTGGAATTAGAGCGACACCGGACTCTCCTTGTGGAAGGCCAGGAGCGGAGGCTGCTGGTCCTGCAGCTGGTGGCTGTTCTGTGCGAGAGGATGTCCGAACAGATATTCACCAACATCACGCAGGTCAGTGGCCGCCACGCTCTGGAAGCAGCCTGGCGGTGCTTGCCTATTTTGGTTTCTTTACATTCCTTCCAAAACAGTGTTCAGAAATGTTGCTCCGAGTGTGATTTGGTGACACCTGCTGGGATGCTGGTTAAACATGCAAGTTCCTGAGTCCACACTTGGCCAGCGGAAGCTGAGACTTCCCTGGGTCCTGGGAACCCGCGTGCTGAACGTGCTGCCAAGGTGACTGGCGTGCACAGGCAACTTGGGGAACTGCTTTACATTTTTATGTCGTGTTGTTATGTTCCATGGTTTTCAACTTTAGGGCACAGATGAAAGTCTCAGGTATCTTTTCTAAAATATTAACACTCAGCCTACTCTTAGAGATTCTGAGGTAGTATGCCTGTATGACAGCCTGGCATCTTTTTAAATGTTGTTTTCTTTGTTTATTTCCATTAAGTTGAAAAACAGAGTGACAGAGACAGAAAGAGAAATCTGGTGCAGGGGGAGGATGGGTATGGTAGGAGGAATCACTGTTTTCCTATAGATGTACTCATGAAATTTATGTTCATTAAACAAAAGGTTATAAAGAGAGAGAAATCCATCTTCCATCTGCTGCTTCACTCCCCAAACGCCTGCAGTAGCTAGGGCTGGGCCAGGCCAAGGCCAGAAGCCAGACACTCCCTCCTGGTCTCCCACGTGGGTGGCAGGGGTGCAAGGACTTGAGGCATCATCTCCTGCCTCCCGGGCACATGAGCAGGAAGCTGGTTTGGAAGCAGAATAATGACAACTTAACTTGCTGTGCCACAGTACCTGTCCCATTCTTTTTTGTTTTTTTTTAGTTCTGTTGATGATTCTAATGTATATCAAAGGTTGAGAATGATTAAAACCTCAAATTTGCAAAAAAAAAAAAAACAAAAAAACCTTGAATTTTGTGGCTTCTTGGCCTCAGCTTATCTCCACAAGATCCTGTAAACTTTAAAGCTATTTTTAAAAAATGCTTTCAGAGTCGTGTAACCGTGCAAATCAGAGCCCGAATTTTACTGATGCAGACATTATTTTTCCCACCTTTAAAAAATATAGGAAACAGAGGTGGGCGTTTGGCTCAGCGATTCAGATGCCTACATCCCATATTGGGGTACCGTAGTTCAACTCCCCACTCTGCTTTTAATCCAGCTTCCCGCCAATGCAGACCCTGGGAGACAGTGCTGATGGCTCAAGTAATCGGGTCCCTGTCACCCACAGGCGAGACCTAGATTGGGTTCCCGGCTCCTGGCTTTGGCCTGGCCCAGCCCCGGCTGCTGCAGGCACTTGAAGAATGAATCAGTGGTGGAAGCTCTCTTTTTCTCTCACTTGTTCTCTTTCTGTCTGTCGCCCTTTCAAAATAAATAAATAAATAAATAAATCAAAATAAATAAATTAAAGGACAAAGTAGGAGACAAACAATAAGAAAGCACAGTTGCCCTGTTTTGCCACTTTACAGACAACTGCTGCCTGGGTGGCGGCATGTCGGCGCAAGACGGCCTGAGTGCTGCACTTAGCTCTGATCCCCCGGCTCTTGGTGCCGGCGTCCTTGCCGCCTGCCTTTGGCGTTGCTAAGCAGCATTTCGCTGTCACTCCTGCTGAGAACACGTGCGGCTGCCTGTCAGCTCTGACTTGTCACATCTGTCTAATGAGAATTGCGTCCATGATCTCTTTCCTGGTCTCTTGCTCCTTCATTTGCCTGACCCCATGCACTCAGGGGGGCGATTGGCTGCTCCTCCGTTCACTTTTGTTCCCTGAAGACTTTTTCATGCAGACCTTACGTTTCTGTCTCAGGATGCTAATTGGAAGGGGAAATGGTCTAGAAACTGATACGACTTGAGTCTGGGCACTTACCTGCCTTCACCCCTAATGAAGGAGTAATGGTATTAAGCTGGTACAAAAATGATTTGTCCCCAGCTGAGATGAGGACCTGTCAGGACAGAAAGAACCTGAAGGAAATACTGGCATGGCGTTTGGTGATCTTGCTGCTAGTGAAAATGTTAGTATGTTGTTTTGAAACACACACACATGCACACACACACGGATAAAGAAGATAAGTCACATACATGCAATTTTGTTAATATTACTGAGAAACAAGATTTTCAGCCTAAGAAAAAGGTATAAAAATCCAGGAACTTGGATATAAACCTTATTAAATTAAATTTCAATAGAAAGTATGAGTGTGAACCCATATTTAGTTTTCTCTCTCTCTTTTTTTTTGACAGGCAGAGTGGACAGTGAGAGAGAGAGAGAGACAGAGAGAAAGATCTTCCTTTTGCCGTTGGTTCACCCTCCAATGCCTGCTGTGGCCGGCGCACCGCGCTGATCTGGCAGGAGCCAGGTGCTTCTCCTGGTCTCCCATGGGGTGCAGGGCCCACTGCCTTCCCGGGCCACAGCAGAGAGCTGGCCTGGAAGAGGGGCAACCGGGACAGAATCTGGCTCCCTGACCGGGACTAGAACCCGGTGTGCCGGCGCTGCAGGCGGAGGATTAGCCTATTGAGCCGCGGCGCCGGCCCTAGTTTTCTCTTTTTTAAAAATAGATACTTGCTAGCTCAGTCCACTGTCCATGCCAAGAAGCAGTGGCAGCTCCATAGCAGTGAAGCACGTGAGTGCCAGATTACAGTTTTCAAATAACATTTTCTACAGGGTGAGCACAAAGCTCTCCAGAGTACAGGCTGAGGCAGGGTCTTGGTGAGGAATTATACATGGCAAGCCTCAAGGCAGCAGTTCCGGGATGCCAGGAAGCTGTCTGGGATGAGTGGGGCCATGTCGGTGGCACTCAGGAGCCTACCTGCAGGGACCCCCATCGGCCATAGATAGGACAGGAGTATCAAAAAGAGTAATTCCTGCAATGTATTGAAACACGCCCAAGATACAAAAATATGAGTTTAAAAAACAAAACAAGGGGTCAGCACTGTGGCACAACAGGTTAAGCTGCAGTCTTCAGTGCTGGCGTCCCATATAGACACCAGTTCAAGTCCCGGCTGCTCCATTTCCAATCCAGCTCTCTGCTAACGCACCTGGGAAAACAGCAAAGGATGGCCCAAGTGGTTGGGCCCCTGTACCTGCATGGGAGACCCGGATGGAGCCCCTGGCTCCTGACTTCAGCCTGGCCCAGCCCTGGTGGTTGCATCCATTTGGGGAGTGAACTAGCAGATAGAAGATTTCTCTCCTGTCTCTCTCTCTTGCTGTAACTCTGACTTTCAAATAAATAAACCTTTAAATAACAAACAAAAAACTAGTAGGACATCTTTAAAGATTACTAGAGCACAGCTCATTATTTTGTAAATTGATAAAGAGAAATAATGAAGCATTTGTCCTTCCTGCCTTTTTTTTTTTTTTAAGATTTATTTATCTATTCGAAAGGCAAAATGAGAGAGAGAGAAGGAGAGAGAGAGAGAGAGAGAGAGATCTTCCAGCCATTGATTTACTTCCCAAATGGCTTCAACAGCCAAGGGTGGACCAGGCCAAAGCCAGAGCCAGGAACTGCATGCTGGTCTTCTACTATGGAGTTAGCGGGGACTCAAGTACTTGAGCCAACATCTGCTGCTTCCCAGGTGTGTTAGCAGGAAGCTGGATTGGAAGCAGAGTAGCCCAGACTCGAACTGGCAGCCTGGTATGGGATCTGGGCATCCCAAATGGCAACTTAACCTGCTGTGTCACAATGTCCCCCTTGTCCAGTCTTTCCTTTAGGAACTACATTTCAGTGTAACCAAATAGTTGATGAAGGAAAATTTTTGTTAATAGGAGAATCACAGCCAAAACTTTCAAACAGAAGACTAGAAAATTAGGCTCTGCACCCCCTGAAGTAATGGATCTGGGCAGCAGTCGTTGATGTCTGCCACGTCACGAGCGGCACCATTGATGGGGTGCTTTATAGTAAGTGTGTTAGGCCCGAAGTGCCCAAACCAACTGATTGATCCTTCCCCCACCTCAAATTTTTTTCTATTTATTATGATTTGAAAGACAGAGACAGAGAGAGAGGTCTTCAATCACTTTGCAAATGCTCACAATGGTTGGAGCTGAGCTAATCCAAAGCCAGGAGCTGGATGTTTTTCTGAGTCTCCCATGCAGCTGCAGAGACCCAAGGACACAGCCCGTCTTCCACTGCTTCCTCAGGCCATAGCAGAGAGCTGGATTGGAAGTGGAGCAGCCAAGACTTGAACTGGTGCCCATATGGGATGCCAGCACTGCAGGTTACCTGCTATACTACAGCACCAGCCCCAGCCCTCCAAATTTTATTATGACAAATATCAAATTTGGAAGAATGTTATAGAATACCTCTATGCCCAGTAGCTAAACATTGCCATTGGTATTTTGTTGTACTAGGTTTATTACATAGTTATCCATAGTACCTTTCTTCTTAGCAGGGAGCTGGACCTAAAATGGAGCAGCCGACACTGAAACTGGTATTCATATGGAGGTGTAGACATCACAGGCAGAGGCTTAACCTGCTGTACCACAACGCCAACCCTTCTTAAATCTGTCTTTTTTTTTTTTAAACTTTTGTTTAGTAAATATAAATTTCCAAAGTACAGTTTATGGATTACAATGGCTTTTTCTCCCCCATAACTTCCCTCCCACTCGCACCCCTCCCATCTCCTGCTCCCTCTCCCATTCCATTCACATCAAGATTCATTTTCAATTGTCTTTATATACAGAAGATCGATTTAGTATATATTAAGTAAAGATTTCATCAGTTTGCACCCACACAGAACATAAAGTGTAAAATACTGTTTCAGTACTAGTTATAGCATTAATTCACATTGGACAACACATTAAGGACAGAGATCCCACATGAGGAGTAAGTACACAGGTTTTTTTTTGTTTTGTTTTGTTTTGTTTTTAAGATTTATTTATTTATTTGAGAGGTAGAGTTACAGATAGTGAGAGCGAGAGACAGAGAGAAAGGTCTTCCCTTTGCTGGTTCATTCCCCAAATGGCTGCAATGGCCTGAGCTGTGCCAATCTGAAGTCAGGAGCCAGGAGCCTCTTCCTGGTCTCCTCTGTGGGTGCAGGAGCCCAAGAGCCTGGGCCATCCTCCACTGCTTTCCCAGGCCACAGCAGAGAGCTGGACTGGAAGAGGAGCAGCCGGGACTAGAACCGGCGCCCGTATGGGATGCTGGCGCCAAAGGCGGAGGATTAACCCACTGTGCCACTGCCCCTTAAAGCCATCTTATTTTTGGCACATTTTGGTGTTAATGAGCAGTGTAAATATTTCAGCATGGGCTGACTTATCTTACCTCACCCAAGTGGACAAATAGATGTATGTGCCTCCTGGTGCCACTTGGGAAGAAGGATTCTTACCAAGAAAAAGCAAAAACTCGAACCTTCATCTGATCCGATCAGGGAAATCCAGAGGATGAGGAAGCAGTTGACCCAGTCCAGAATGTGGGAAATTCTCCAGTACAAGTGACCCACTCTCTCTATCAAATAAATGGCATTCAGAAGGAGCTGGATCCTGATTAAACCAAACCAGTTGAACAAAGCCATTTTCATAGCGATCATGGGCCATGTATTGGAAGACATTGAGGCACTTTTCTGGGGTGTAATTATGGCACGATACTTATAGAAGATAGATCTCTTTGTATGTTAGAAATGCATGTGGAAGATTCCATATCCCCTCGAGTGTGTAGCCACATGGCATGTTCGTGTGTGTAACGGTACAGGGGAAGGAGGCATGCAGAGGTCTGGGTTCTGCTCAGAGAACAGCACAACTCCTGAGTTCTTATCTCACAGCTCTGGACTGGGGAACAGCCCGGTGCCATGTGCTCTCCCAGGTTCTAAGGACACAGCAGGAAACAAGACCGATATGTATCTTATGCACTCATGGAGCTGACATCACACAGGATGAGAAAGACAGTAACTCAGAGAGAGTGAGAACTCCTAGAGAGAAAGTAAGGCCGGGAAGGGGCGTGGTACAGGGAGCAAATCAGTAGTGCTCATGGAGAGCCTGGGAAAGTGACTTGTGAGGCAAGACCTGCAGGCGGGAAGGAGGGAGCCGCCGAGATGCATTGGGGAAGCCTGGTCCAGATGCAGGGCGCATGCCTGGTGCTCGGCCAGAGAAGCAAGGTGGCCAGCCCAGGGCAGCGCAGCAAGCAAGAGTCCCCATCAGAAAACCCCCACCCTGTGTTCCCTTCTAGAACCGGATCCCTGTAATCAGCTGAGTAGAAGTGAGTCTTTGTGGCCTTTTTTCGGGTGCTAAACTTTTTTAAAAATGTAGGTAACAGGCTGGCGCTGCGGCTCAATAGGCTAACCCTCCACCTGCGGTGCCAGCACACCAGGTTCTAGTCCTGGTCAGGGCACCGGATTATGTCCCGGTTGCCCCTCTTCCAGGCCAGCTCTCTGCTGTGGCCCGGGAGTGCAGTGGAGGATGGCCCAAGTGCTTGGGCCCTGCACTCTCATGGGAGACCAGGAGAAGCACCTGGATCCTGGCTTCGGATCAGCGTGGTGTGCCGGCCGCTGCGGCCGTTGGAGGGTGAACCAATGGAAAAGGAAGACCTTTCTCTCTGTCTCTCTCTCTCTCATTGTCTACTCTGCCTGTCAAAAAAAAAAAATAAAAATGTAGGTAATACATGATCATTGCAAAAACATCTAAACAATGTGAAAATACAGAAAATAAAAAGTAGGGACTTCTGGTTGAAGATTGTGCCTTGAACACGTGTCATTCTGCTGCCTCTGGAAACCACGGGGTCCAATGAAGAAAGAGAGCTGAGGTTGGCGCCGCGGCTCACTAGGCTAATCCTCCGCCTGCGGCGCCGGCACTCCAGGTTCTAGTCCCAGTTGGGGCACCGATTCTAGTCCTGGTTGCTCCTCTTCCAGTCCAGTCCAGTCTGCTGTGGCCTGGGAAAGCAGTGGAGGATGGACCAAGTGCTTGGGCCCTGCACCCGCATGGGAGACCAGGAGAAGCACCTGGCTCCTGGCTTCAGATTGGCGCAGCACACTTGCCATAGTGTCCATTTTGAGGGGTGAACCAATGGAAGGAAGACCTTTCTCTCTGTCTCTCTCTCTCTCTCACTGTCTAACTCTGCCTGTCAAGAAAAAGAGGTCTGAGAGAGCAGATGAAAGAGAACAGCAACATTTGGAAATTAGGAACTAGTAATTGATCCAGGAGCTTGGAGAGCTAAATGCCTGCCCGCACTGGGGAGAAGTCCGCAAGCAAAACACTGGACTTCAGTAAAGCCCCAGTCGTTCTCTTAAAGGAGCAAGCTGCTTCTCACTACAGAACCTGGAAGTTGGTAGCACAGCAGGTTAAGCTGCCATCTGCAGTGTGGCAGCCCATATGGGTGCCAGATCATGTACTGGCTGCCCTATTTTTTTTTTTTTTAAGATGTATTTATTTATTTGAAAAGTGGAGTTACAGAGAGGCAGAGGTAGAGAGAAAGAGAGAAAGAGAAATTTTCCATCCACTGGTTCACTCCCCTAATGGCTGCCACTGCCAGAGCTGCTTTGATCCAAAGCCAGGAGCTAGGAGCTTCTTCCAGGTCCGGGTCTCCCACGTGAGTGCAGGGGCCCAAGGACTTGGGCCATCTTCTGCTTTCCCAGGCCACAGCAGAGAGCTGGAGCAGACGTGGAGCAGCCGGGTCTCAAACCAGTGCCCATATGGGATGCCGGCACTGTAGACGGCAGCTTTACCTGCTGCACCACAGCGCTGGCTGCTGCTCCTCTTCTGATCTAGCTCCCTGCTAATGCTCCTGGGAAAGCAGCAGTGGACAGCCCCACTGCTGGGGCTCCTGCACCCACATGGGAGACCCAGATGGAATTCCTGCCTCCTGACCTCGGCCTGGCTCAGCCCTGGCCATTTCGGCCATCTGGGGAGTGAACCAGAGGATGGAAGATTCTCTGTCTCTCTCTTTCTCTGTAATTCTGACATATAAATAAAAAAAAAGAAAAAAACAAAACCTGGAAGTCCTGGAGGCACCAGAGCTGGCCACAGGTAGAGCTGACTTGAGCTCCTAACGCAGTTAGAGAGGCCGTGAGAGACTGTGGGTTTACTGTTCTGAGATGACAAACACGAGGGACCCCACGGCCCGAGGGGAGGAGGCGAAGGAGCGCGCTTGCCTCGGGGCTGCGTCTCCCTGTAGTCCGCCTCAGCTCAGTGGCTCGCAGGCTGGCTGCGGAGGACTGTGGTGAGGCTCCTGTGACTTCATACCCGCAGTGTGCTCGCAGTGGGGCTGGTGACCAGAAAATGCCTGGTGGCGTGGACTGAACAGACAAGGAGTTCCAAGCGTTTGCCTCTGTGGAGCCAGAATCACCGTGAACTTTCAGGAATTTTGGACTTTTAAAGTTACAAACTTGTATAAGAAGTTATAAATGAAAGGAAAAGTCTTCCACTGCTCTCCACAGTAAATTCTAGAACATGCTCCAGTCAATGCCTGTGCTTGTCACCGACAGCACCCCCAGAATCCCAGGAAATGAGTTGTAGCTGTCAGCGGTTTGGGCACGAGGGGAAGAGAGTGGGGAGGTGGCACTGCATAGGTGGTGATCACGGCCGCCACTTGACAGTGAGTAGCTCCTCGATTTTGTTGTTTACACACATATAAACAATTTTTTAAAAATATATATATTTTACTTGAAAGAGTTATACAGAGAGAGAAGGAGAGGCAGAGAGAGAGAGAGAGAGAGAGAGAGAGAGGTCTTCGTCCGCTGGTTCACTCCCTAACTGACCGCAATGGCCGGGGCTGCGCCAGTCTGAAGCCAGGAGCTAGGAGCTTCTTCTGGGTCTCCCATGTGGGTGCAGGGGTCCAAGAGCTTGAGCCACCCTCTACTGCTTTCCCAGGCCATAGCAGAGAGCTGGATCGGAAGTGGAGCAGCCGGGACTCGAACCAGCGCCCATATGGGATGCCAGCACTGCAGGCAGTGGCTTTACCCGCTACACCACAGCGTCGGCCCCAAACATAGTTTTTTTTTTTTTTTTTTTTTTTTTTTTTAATAAAAATAGAATCATACTGGGTAGGCGTTCTGTGCAGTGGTCAAGATGCCACTTGGGACACCCATGTCTCCTCTCAGATTGCCTGAGTCCATGTCCCAGCCCTGTGCCTGAGTCCAGCTCCCCGCTGATGCACACCACATGCTGTAGTTGGGTCCCTGCCACCCATTTGGGAGACCTAGACTGAGTTCCCAGCTTCCAGGCATTCGGGGAGTGAACCAGTGGATGGAGCTGTCTCTGTCCATCTGCCTGACTCTCCATCTCTCAAAGAAATAAATAAATACATTTTTAAATAGGATCATATTACTTGCTTTACAACATTTTAAAAAATATAAGTGTATTATAGAGAATTTATAAAAGGCTAGATAGTTCTCTGTTCAAGCAGTGTAACAGTATTTGTGCTGAAAGAGAAGCTAACCGTAAACAGGGAGCACTTGGGAGGACTCCCGGGAGGCAGACTGAGTGCCCGACTCGTGGAAGCAGCAGTGTCCCTGTAACTTCCGGCATCAATGAGTCTCAGGACCCCAGAGGGTGGCGAAAGCTGCTGTCGCCGGCAGTGTTCCTTTCAGTAAATGGGACTTTTAATAACCTTTCCAGTTTCCTGCCTTGCTCCAAGACAAGTGTTAACAAGCCATTCCCCTCTCTTGGAGCTTGCAATAAAGATTCTAACACAGCATGTGGTTTGTCCAGAGAGTTCAACCTGCAAGCTTTCGTGGTATTTAGAGCTGACTACAACCCATCTCAGCTTCCCATTTGCAAAATGACTTCTCCCTTCTGAGCTGTTTATCCTAATTATGCATGTGTGTGTGTGTGTGTTTGCGCGCACATGCACATATGTGTGTGTGTGCTGTCACTTATTCAAAGGTGTTCCTACTTCAGGTGATTAATCCAAGCACAGTTAAAATGATGCTGAGCAGAGTAATCCCTTTCAAAGGCTAGTTGTTAGCAAAGTGCTGTGTAAAAATCTTATGTATGAATAATCTTAATCCTTTAAAAATATTTTGTAATAAAAAATGACTCTGCATCATTTGAACCGATTGTTGGAGGATACTGGCTCTGAGATAAAATCCCACACTTTCTTTCCTCATTCTTTGCTTGCTAGAATTAGACTGTCCAACGTAGGCAAAAATTAATTCCGGAAGCAGAAACCTCCTGTTGAGAAACGAAATGTAGGATCTTCTCATATGGTCACAAAGTAAGAAATCTATTTTTTAGAGCAGTTTCATGTTCCCAACAAAATTGAACATAAGGTACATAGATTTTCCTTTATGCCCTCTGCACCTACAGGTACAGAGCTTCCCATGTACCAAAAGTGGTACATTTGTTGAAGTTTAACAATTCTTTTCTTTTCCTATTTGAAAGTAAGAGACAGATCTTCCATCTGCTGAGTTACTCTCGCAGTGCCTCCAACCACTAGGGCTGGGCCATGCCAAGGCCATGAACCTAGAACCACATACAAGTCTCCCATGTGGGTGGCAGGGACTCAAGTACTCGAGCCATGCACTGCTGCCTCCCAGGGTGCGCATTAGCTGGAGGCTGGAGTGGAAGTGGAGGAGCCAGGACTCAAACTGGCACTTCGATTTGGGATGGGGTCATCCCTAGTGCCGTCTTTACCTGCTGCACCACAGCAGCTGCCCCCATTTGTTAAAACTGATGACCTATTGACAGATCATTGTCAGCCAAAGTCCACGGCTTCCATTAGGGTCCACTGTTGGTGTTGTGCGTTCTGTGGATTTGGACATACTTGTAACGAAGTGGATCCACCGTCATGGAGCCACACAGAAGAGCTTCACTCTCCGCAAGTCCTTGTGTTCCGCGTGTGCACCTCTCTCAACCCCTGGCAGCCCTGACCTTTTCACAGCCTCAGTAGTTTCCCCTTTTCCCGGAATGTCCTGTGGTTGGAGTCAGACAGTATGTGGCCCTTTCAGGTTGGCTCCTTTCACTTAGTGATGTGCATGTATGTTTCTTCCATGTCTTTTCATGGCTTCAGAGTTCATTTTTAATGCTAAATAACCTCCATTGTCTGGAGATGTCAGTTTATTTATATATGCACACACTGAAGGGTGTCCTGGTTACTTGAAGTTTTGACTGGAGCTGCTGTAGTAAACCATGTGCAGGTTTTGTGCGGGCATAAATTTTCTGTTTGTCATTGTTGTTAAGCACTATCTGCAACATTACCTCTTTTTTTTTTTTAAGATTTATTTTATTTATTTGAAAGGCAGAGTTACAGAGAGGCAGAGAGAGAAGGAGAGAGAGAGTGAGAGAGAGAGAGAGGTCTTTCATCCACTGGTTCATGCCCCAGATGGCCACAATGGCCAGAGCTGCGCCAATTCAAAGCCAGTAGCCAGGAGCCTCTTCCAGGCCTCCCATGCGGGTGCAAGGGTCTGAGGACTTGGGCCATCTTCTACTGCTTTCCCAGGCCATAGCAGAGAGCTGGATTGGAAGTAGAGCAGCAGGGACACGAATGGGCGCCCATATGGGATGCTGGCACTGCAGGTGGTGGCTTTACCCACTATGCCACAATACCGGCCCCTAGAGCATTTTTAACATGCTTATTTGCCATTTATATTTCTTTGGTGAGGCGTTTGCTCAAGTCTTTTGATCTTTTTTAAATCAAGTTGTTTTTTTTTTTTCCCCAAGATTTATTTTTACTTATTTGAAAGACACTGTTACAGAGAGAGAGGGGGAGAGACGGAGACAGAGAGAGAGAGGTCTTCCATTCCCTGGTTTATTCCCCAAGTGGCCACAACAGCCAGGGCTGAGCCAGACCAAAGCTAGGAGCCAGGAGCTTCTTCAGGTTGCCATGTAGACGCAGAGACCCATCTGCTGCTGCTTTCCCAGGCATATTAGCAGGGAGCTGGATCCAAAGTAGAGTAGCTGAGACTTGAACTGGTACCCTATGGGATGTTGATGTTGTGGGTGGTGCCTTTACCCACTATGCCACAACGCTGGACCCATTGTTTTCTTATTGTTGAGTTTTGTTTTTTTTTTAAGATTTATTTATTTATTTGAAAGGCAGAGTTACAGAGGCAGAGGTAGAGAGAGAAAGGTCTTCCATCTGCTGGTTCACTCCCTAACTGGCCACAATGGCCAGAGCTGGGCCGATCTGAAGCCAGGAGCCAGGAGCTTCTTCTAGGTCTTCCATAGCAGAGAGCTAGATCGGAAGAGGAGCAGCCGGGACAAAAACCAGTGCCCATAAAGGATGCCAGCACTGCAGATGGTGGCTTTACCTGCTATGCTACAGTGTTGGCCCCTTTATTGTTGAGTTTTAAGGGTTCTTTGCATAGTTTAGGTAACAGCCCCTTTGTAAGGTATATGTCTTTTGCAAAGATCTTTGACTTTGATGAGTTTCAGCCCTTCACACCTTTCTTTCCTGGATGATGTCTTTGGTGTTGTGCCTGGAGAGTCACCAAGCCCTGGGTCGTCTAGATTCTCTCCCAGTTACCTTCCAGGAGTTCTAGAGTTTGCATTTTACACTGATGTCTGTGATACTTTTTGAGTTTGCAAATAATTTTCACTTTTAATTTCCTGACAAAAGTCATGAAAGGTAAAAGATATTGGATTAGTGTATTAAAACGTTTGAGAAAGGATAGATAGGATTTCCCACTTATTAGCTCTGTGATGTTGTGCAGATAACCCCTTTAGGACTCAGAGTCTTCATTTCCTGGGGGTAACATTACCAACCTCATAGAGTGTTGATGTGAGAACTAAGTGACATGCATGTAAAACACATGGGAGTTTCCAGAGGTGCAGGGAGAGTGGCTGGCCCAAGAGGGCATGGAAGCTGTGGGCCCTACCCACCACGTCTCGTCCATCTCATCATCTGGCTGTTCATCTGTTTCGTTTGCAATATCTTCTATAAAAAACTGGTAAATGCACAAAAAGAAAAACAGTCTAGCACTGTGCCTGCTGCAGAGTAGCAGGTGTTTTGATGGTTCTTGGTGTTGATGGAGACGAACATGTAGACATATGCAAGACAAATTATGAGTTTTTTTCCTTACTCCTCGCTGATCCTCAGTTCTGTTTTTTTGGTAGGTGGTGGACTTCGTCGCCACAACACTGCAGAGAGCCTGTGCCAGCTTGGCCCATGAAGCAGAGAGCACTGTGGAGTCGCAGACGCTGAGTATGTCCATGGGGCTGGTGGCTGTCATCCTAGGAGGAGCTGTTCAGGTGAGTTGCAGACCTGAGCCACACTTGTTTTCAAATGGATGAAAAATTGATGCAGAACACTTGTTGCTTTCCTTCCATATCCTTGTGAGAAATAAGAGAGTACCTGTACATAGGAAAACCAGGGTGACAGATTAGGTTGTTAATGAGAATTCCTGCCAAAGTACTGGACAAGAAGTTGCAAGGCAAGACGTCTCCCACGTGGATGGCAGAAACCCAAGAACTTGTGTCATCACCTGCTGTCTCCCAGATGTGCATTAGCAGGAAGCTGATTGGAAGTGGAGGCAGGACTAGAACCTGTGCCCTCCAATATGGATGTCGGTACCCTGGTGTCAAGTGGAATCAGAGGTAGAGTCAAGGCTTGAACCCAGGCAATTCAATATAGGATGCCAGAGGGCATCTTTTCTTTTTTAAATATTTATTTATTTGAAAGTTAAAGTGGCTGAGAGAGGGGGAGAGACAGAGATCGTCCATCCTCTGGTCCATTTCCCAGATGGCCACAACAGCCTGGATTAGGCCAGGCTGAAACTAGGAGCTAGGAACTCCATCCAGGTCTCCCATGTGGGAGGCAGGGGCCAAAGTGCCTGTGCCCTCTTCCACTGTTTTCTCAGGTACATAGTGTGAAGTTGGATTGACAGTGGAGTAGCTGGGACTTGAACTGGCATTCTGATGTGGGCTGGGGCCACAACATCAGTCCTGGGGTGGACTCTTAACTGCTGTGCTAAATGCCCACCCCCAGCCACTCTTAAATGTATATGTCAGAGCAGGTGTCGTGGTGTGGCCTCGGCTTAGGACACCAGCATCCCAAATTGGAGTACCTGGTTCAAGTCTTGACTGCTGTGTACTTCCAATCCAACTTCTTGCTAATGTGCCTGGGAGGCATCTCTGTACCAGATATTGAGTAGAGGTGCTGAGAACACAGCCGTGCACAGGCAGTGTCCCTACCCTCAGGACACTTACAGTGCACCTAGAAAGTCGGACACTAAATGACTGTTCAGTAAATATATTTAGAATTAATTGAGGGGCTGGTGCTATGGCGTAGTGGGTTAAGCCACCGCCTGCAATGCTGGCTGCTCCACTTCCCATGCAGCTTCCTGCTAATGCACCTGGGAAAGCAGCAGAAGATGGCCCAAGTGTTTGGGCCCCTGCACCCATTGGGAGACCTAGGTGAAGCTCCTGGCTCCTGGCTTTGGTCTGGTCCAGCCCTGGCCAGTGCAGCCATTTGGGGAGTGAACCAGCGGATGGAAGACCTCTCTCTCTCTCCTCTCTCTCTCTCTCTCTCTCTCTCTCTCTCATTCTCTCTCTCTTTCATTCTCTCTCTCTATCATTCTCTCTCTCTCTCTCTCTCATTCCCCCCCTCCCCCATCTGCCTCTCCCTCTCTGTAACTCTGCCTTTCAACTAAATAAATCTTGGAAAAAAAAAAAAGAATTAATTTAATGAAGTGCCTCTAAAGAGAAGTGGACGGTACCAAGAAAAGCTAACACCTAACACAGACTGGGGGAGTCTCTACTGAGGAAGTGTAAGTTTAAGCTAAGACTCAAAAGAATGAATAGGAGGTTGAGTGTGTATATAGTGCAATGGAAGAGACTCTCCCAATTAAAGAAACCATCATGGACAAGGGCTCAGAAGCAGCAAAGAGCTTGGCGTAGTTGAGATACGCTGGTGGAAGGCCTGCATGGCTGAATGAGAGAGGCCAAGGGGAAGATAGACTGGGTAAGAGGAGGGTAGGGTAGGCTGTGTGTGTGTGTGTGTGTGTGTGATTGGTTAATTGTATACCACCTCAAGTTTCTCTACAAGAAAACAGAATAGGCTTAGTGCAAGTATTAGGAAATCTGACCTGAACCCAACCTGCTGAGCCCTTTGCAAGGAGCAGGGAACCCTCTGGGAATGGATTTTTGAATTTGAGTTTCAGGATTCAAATCTGATTTGATTATGGATTAGAATTTGCCCTCCTCTAGCCTGTCCTTACAGGGGAAAGGCACTTTGACTGGGCCTGTTTCAATGTGAAGCCAGTCTCTTGGTAGATTTACCTCGCACTCCTTATTTTGTAATTCCCATGTAGTCTGGTTCAGTTTCTAGAGCTGTGCTAAATGCCTACTATTAGAAGTGTTTCAAGGGATCACAGATTGAGTAATTTTTCTTCATTTGCTTTGTGACTGCATTTGATTGGCCTGATTCATTTCTGTTTTTCTGGTTGAGTTTTGACTGGAATCGTCTTTGTTTCCTTAAGCCGAGAGTGTGTTTTTGCTTCTCTTTGTGGAACACTTGCTATTTTAAACCACGTCCCAAGTGGAGAACAGGCCTCAGGAATCTTCCTTTCCTTCTCCAGGAGTGCAGCGTCGGGGCCAGGTTGACGAGAGACCCACCCGGCCTGTGTAGGTGCACGTTCCTTGCCTGGCCGCGCCCTCCCGTGAGCCACTGTGACTCACTGACGATATCCTGGGTTCCTCTGACTTGGCGGTTATTTGAGTGAACACAGACACGTCACCCCTAAACTTTCACCCCCTTCTATTAACTTCTTTTCTGTTTGGCTCATGGATTTATAAGAGGCTTGCCTCGTAATGCCAGGTTCTCTGTGCTTACATTAGGGGAGAGTCATGATTCAGAATTATGTTTTCCATTGATCGTTGGCAGGCTCAGGCCTTAGCTTTAGGCTCTGAACATCACCCTGTTCTGGCTAATGAAGCAGAGTCCAACACCATCTGAGCCCTTTTCTTCTTCCCTTTCTAATTCATGTAATTAAGGTGATTATTAGAACATCGTGTCTGGGAAGAGGAGTTAATTTGGAAGAAGTGTAGATCTCAGAGCGCTAACAAGTGTGGTCCAGGCTCATTTTCTAAATGTCAGGGTTGGTCATCCGTGCAGGTGTTACGCTGGTGACTCCTCCTGTCCCCAGTAGCGGTTTCTGCCTGATGTGCGTTGTACTTGGGTCCTCCACAGGGTGCAGCGCGGGAGCTCTGAGAAGACTATTCCAGAGCTTCTTTAGGGAAAAACAAAGCCACATTCTTCTTGGCAGTTCGAAGCCTGGCTGAATCGTTACTGGGAGACAGCAGATAGAGCTCTCCTCTGAGGGGCGGTGTCTCCTGCTTGGGCTTATGCTGCTGCATGGCTTTGGTCTTTTGACCAAAGGCCGTTTTGCTCAGACTTTGTGGGCATATGACTGTGTTTTAGGTGTGTTGACTTATATATCAGAGTCCTAGCCAATGTGGGGTGGCTGTTTGGTGCAGTGGTTAAGCCACCATTTGGGACACTCACACATCCCTTGTTGGAGTGCCTGGGTTCAAGTACTGGCCCCGCTCTCCCTTACAGCTTCCCGCTAATGCGAACCCTGGGAGGCAGCAGTGATGGCTCAAGTACTTGAGTCCATGCCACCCACCTGAGAGACCTGGATTGAGTTCCTGGCTCCTGGCTTTGACCTGGCCAATCCCAGCTGTCTCGTGGACATTTGAAGAGTGAAGTAGCAAATGGGAGATCTCTTTCTGTCTCTGTGTCTATCTCTTTGTATATCTCTCTAGGCCTTTCAGATATATAAAAAAATAAATTTAAAAATGAAAAGAATCATAGCAAATGAATAGAGACTGAGATGGAAGCTGTAGTGAGCAAGCCAGAGGTCTGCTAGAGACTGGGGAAAGGGAGAGAGAGAGGAGCCGCTGAGAGCTTGGGTGTGCAGCAGGTGAACTGGCAGGCCTGGTCCCTGTGCTGGGACACTGTCCTTGCTTCCTTTGCCGGGCTGGAGGTGAGTGCTTTTGAGAACAGCTTGGGAAAATTCCCGTTATTTTGAGCCATTATGGGTAACTTCAAAGAGCAACCAATCATGTGTAATTACTGCTGCCCCCAAGCAGCCTAGTTCCGAAATGTCTTACTTTCTGCCATTTAAAAAACCTGCACAGCAGGAACTTAATCGACAGTTTTTGGATGGATGGATAAGTGGAAAGAAGAAGGAAGAAAGAGAAAAACAGATGGATTTCTAGCAGAGGAGGCGTGGTTCCCCCTCCCCTTCTCTTTAATGGTATGGAAAGGGCATGGGCTTTTGCCAACACAGAAGCACTGCCCTCAGCCCTGATGATGGGGTGCAGCGTGGGTGTGTTGTGTCAGCCACGTTCTGCTCGGGGCAGAGGAGAGCCACACGTCTTAGTGTGTGCACAGGTGTTTCCTTAATTATCCTCTAGGGAATGCAGACTTCTCTCAGCGTGTCCCTGCAGTGGTAGGACATCCTGCAGCCACTGCACGCAGTTGGCCAAACTAGCTAAAAAAGCCCTTCCTCGGGGGCCGGCATTGCAGAGCAGCGGGTTAAGCCTCAGCTTACGACACTGGCACACCAAGTCAGGGCGCCAGTGCAAGTCCCAACTGCTCTGCCTCTTGTCCAGCTTCCTTGCTGGCAAGCCCGGGAAGGCATCAGATGATGGCCCAGGTGCTTGGGTCCCTGCCACATGTGTTGGAGACCAGGATGGAGTTCTTGGCTTCTGGCTTTGGCCTGGCCCAGACCTGGCTGTTAATGGACATTTGGGGAATGAACCAGCAGATGGAAGATCTCTCTCCCTCTCTCTCTGCTCTCTTCTCTCTGCCTTTCAAATAAATTAATGGAGAGATAAATAACTTTTTTTAAAAAAAGCCCTTGGAAACCACAGTGTCTCTGGTTTTAGAGGACATTGAAAAATGCCTTTCCAGCTTGCTAACGACTTGTTCTCTCTACTTCTTCATGCTTTTGAGATTCAACCATCTCTTTTTGTAATTGTCTCCATTGTGTTCATGCATATATTTGTTAAAGATTTTCAGAGATTCATATAATTTCTACAGAATGACTTCTTTGACACCAGGGGGTCTATGAAGGTTTTCATCTGTTAAAATCACTAAGAGCATTTGACCCAAATGTTTCCAAAGATCCCAAATGTTCAAGACCACTAGCAGATAGCTACTACCTGGCAGGAGTCAGTACTGCAGGGAGATTTTTAGGCAAAGATTTAATAGCTAAGTTGTAATATATGACTTTTTAGGACCATTTGTTCTTTCTGGATTTCATTATTTTCTGTGATCTTCAGCTTCACACTATGTTTTAAGCTTCCTTTTTCCCAGATGCATTCTAGGACTTGACTGGACAGTGAAAGGAGTTGAGCGTTTTGCTGTTACAGGCACAAAAGTTGAAATGTTCCAATGAGATCACTTTCATGTTGTTGTTTTTTTTTTTTTTTAAAGATTTATTTATGTATTTGAAAGTCAGAGTTACAGAGAGGCAGAGGCAGAGAGAGAGAGTCTTCCATCTGCTGATTCACTCCCCAGATGGCCACAATGGAGCTGCACCAATCCAAAGCCAGGAGCCAAAAGCTTCCTCCAGGTCTTCCACATGGGTGCAGGGGCCCAAGGACTTGGGCCATCTTATTCTGCTTTCCCAGACATAGCTGAGAGCTGGATTGGAAGTAGAGCAGCTGGGACTACAGCGCTGGCCCCCATTCTCACATTCTTAACACAATGCATGGACAATAACTATTGTGCACATAAAGTCTGTGACAAAACTCTGTGTAAGTGATTGTGTCCTCACCATTGAAGCATCACACAGAGCAGTCTCACTGCCTTAAGGTCCTCCACGTTCCGCTCGCCCATCCCTCCCTCCCTCCTGACTGCCCCCGGCTACTGACCTTTGTGCTGTTGGCATTGTTTGACTCTGCAGTTGGGATCATCCAGGGTGATGTCCTTCCAGATTGGCTTCTGTCACACAGTGGTACGCAGGTGAGGTTCTGTCTGTGTTCTCCGGGCTTCATCGCTCCTTTCTTTTCAGAGCTGGTAGTGTTCTGACATTGTCTAGATGTACCAGCTTTTGTTGACCTGTTCCCCTTCAAAAGCAACATCTTGGTGATCTCTGAGCTGTGGCAGTTATAGCTAGAGCTGCTGGAAACTTCTGTGGACAGGTTTTTGGGTGTATGTAAGTTTACATTTCATTTATGAAAATACCAGGGAGCACATGGCTGGTTGTACAGTAAGTCCTTTTAGTTTAGGGTTTTTGTTTTGTTTTGTTGTAAAGACCCATCCATCTACTTGAAAGGCAGAGTTACATGGAAAGAGGGAGAGACAGAGAGAGATCTTCTATCTGCCGGTTCACCCCCAAGATAGCTGCAACAGCCAAGGCTGGCCCAGGCTGAAGCCAGGATCCAGGAGCTTCTTCAGGTCTCCCATGTGGGTGGCAGGGGTCCAAGCCCTTGGGCCATCCTCTGCTGTTTCTCCTTCTGCTGTTTTGTTGCACTGATCTAGCCATGCTGGGATTTTTTTTGTTGTTGGTTTTTTAAGAAGAAATTCTTCCATATAGTAGAAATGAAAAAGAACTCACATGGAGTGTAGATGTAGGTAGATAATCCCCTTTCAGATGTTTAAAATCTCTCTCTGTCTCTCGCTGTCTCTTTCTCTCTCTGTCTCACACACACACACACACACACGCACATCTATGCTGCAGCACAGGTACTGAATAAAGTTCAGAGTAATCACACTAGCAATCATTCCACAGTGTTCTGTGCAGAAATAAGTGGCCCTTTTCTTAGATAACACACACTTTTACTGCAGACATAGGCACACTCCTTGCCACTTAAGATGATCACATCACAACGATCAGAGTTGTTTTTCACATGAAGGTAAGCCAACGGAACTTGGTTATCTCAAGTTCTCCCTGATAGTGGTTCGGCATGAGTTTCTACTTGTGTAAGCAGAGGAATCTCGGGGTGCCGATGAAGTGCTACAGGCACGAACCTGACCTGCCTGTGCTCGTGAGGACGGTGATGGGAACATGAACAGTGATGATTCTGCGGAGTTACGGTGCGGAAGGAGAACAGGTGCAGGTCTTACGACAGCGGCCGGTTGGTTGGGTGACTGCTTGGTTAGATGGTGACGTGAGTGAATGATACAGTCTTCAGTACCCTGCCTTGGTCTAAGAAGCATTCAAGGCCCCCAAAGCCTTTGGGTTTTCAGGGCCTCTGGAATCCTCACAGGATCATTTCTCTGGTGTTTTCAGACACAAAGGATTTCTGTGGAGTCTCACTGTCCATAGACTGCACTGGCACCGTTCTTAGCAAGGCCTGTGGCATTATTAGAACAACGCTTCTGTAGAGTAGTGACTCCTATGTGGTTTTCTGGGAGCAGTTAATTTCTGCCAATTCTTCCCTTGATCCCTTCCTAACCTGTGGTGCCCTGGTGTGCAGGTCACGTGGTCAGGAGCGGGGTGTTGGGGAAGCGTGTCAGTCCTGTCTTCCAGGTTGTGACCTTAGGCATACTACTTAACTCTTCTGCGCCTCAGCTTCCCCCTTTTTACAATGTAGCTATTGGGACAGGTGTGTAGCACAGCGGTTAAATCATCACCTGGGATGCCCTCGTCCCATATCAGAGTCTCTGGTTTGTATCCCAGCTCCCCCACTTCTGATCCAGCTTCCTTCTGGTGCATACCCTGGCTCAAGTACTTGGGAGCTACCACCCGTGTGGGAGACATGGATGGAATTCCCAACTCCTGGCTTCAGCCTGGCTCAGCCCTGGATGTTGTAGGCATTTGAGGAGTGAACTAGCCAATGAAAGATGTCTCCCTGTCTCTCTGTTTTTCAAATAAAATGAAAAGAAAAACAAACTTTAAATGTAACATTAGTAGTAGCTGTGTCCTAGGGATATGAATGGTTGTGTTTTAACTTAGAAAAGTTCTTGTACATGGATTGTGTTGATTAAATGTTAACTATAATTATTCAGTAAATATGTGAGTACTTCAAAAAGTTCTTAGAAAATGGAATTAAAAGATTTAAGTTTAGGGGCCGGTGCTGTGGCTCACTTGGTTAATCCTCCGCTTTGGACGCTGGCATCCCATATGAGCGCCGGGTTCTAGTCCCGGTTGCTCCTCTTCCAGTCCAGCTCTCTGCTGTGGCCCGGGAGTGCAGTGGAGGATGGCCCAAGTGCTTGGGCCCTGCACCTGCATGGGAGACCGGGAGGAAGCACCTGGCTCCTGGCTTCGGATTGGCGCAGCGCCGGCCATAGCAGCCATTTGAGGAGTGAACCAACAGAGGGAAGACCTTTCTCTCTGTCTGTCTCTCTCACTATGACTCTACCTGTCAAAAAAAAAAAAAAAAAAGTTTATTTTGCACAAAAAGGTTTGAAGTGTGTGGATAATACATACTTTCCGTGAACTTCCTGATGCAGTTTCAGCGTGTGCCTGCGGGATGCGCTGATTATGCTGTGCATACACTTGGTCCTGTCCCTTTCACTTGGAACCTGTTCCTGGCCTCAGGTTACACTACCTTTGCTCTGTTGATTGGGGTCTAGTGTTGTTTTCGTTGTCCTTTTCTAGCTGAAGTCCAGCGACTTTGCTGTCCTGAAGCAGTTGCTGCCTCTGCTGGACAAGGTCTCCAGCACATACCCTGACCCCGCCATCCAGGAGCTCGCCGTGGATCTCCGCATCACCATCTCTACCCATGGAGCCTTTGCCACGGAGGCTGTCAGTGTGGCTGCCCAGAGCACCCTGAGCAAGAAAGATCCAGAAAGGAAACCGGAAGGGCAGCGACACACGAATGCTGATGGAGCGCAGAGCCACCTCGAGCAGCAGCAAAACCGGGAGAAAGCACCCCACGCAGGCCAGCAGGCCCAGGCTGCATCTGTGCCTAAGGGGAGCCCTGAGCCCAGCACTGTCACAGCCCAGAAGCCTGGAAGTGTAACCACAGAACAGCTCCAAGAGCTGCTTCTGTCAGCTTATGACCCTCAGGTTCCGACGCGGGCCGCAGCCCTGCGCACTCTGTCCCGCTGGGTAGAGGAGAGGGAAGCCAAGGCCCTGGAGATGCAGGAGAAGCTTCTCAAGGTGAGTGGGACCTCCCACGCCGATGCAGGGGTACAGGGCGGGCCTCCTGCTGCCCCAGGACTCAGGGAGCCCCGGCCCGGAACGTGTGGATACTGGGAGGAGACGGGACTTACAGGAGGGACTTAGGTGACCACGCGAGGCTGCTGGATCAAACAGACTGGGTGCCGACAGGAAATGCTGTGGACGACAGGGTTGAAGTCTGGAGGAGGTGGATCTCAACGTGGCCTCCACATTGGTGGAGTTTGTGTGCTGAACGCAAAGGGGAAGCAGTAGCGTGAGGAGATCCCAGGGGTGGGCCGGGCCTTTCTTGGTGACCAGGTCCACTCTCAACACCGTGACCCAACCTGGAAAAGCCGCCTGTCTTCTATGGGCCACTTTTAGAGGGGCATCGGGTGGTACTGGGTCTCCTGCTTTCTTGCTTTGTCACAGTAAAAAAGCCGTTGGAGATGTGTGTGGAGGACATGAATGCTTAGCTGGGCGTCTTTTCCCTGTTGTGCCAATTGTGCTGACCTCAGGCGGGGTCGGAGACCAGGAGCAAGAGGTCTAGAGACGACTGCCTGGGATCAAGTCCCCGGTGTGGGTCCAGACCCCTACAGAAGCTTGCTGAGAAAACCGCTGTGTATTGAGCCGGGCCAGGCGCCTTCCATACGCTGTCTCCAGTTCTCCCAGCAACTGCAGCATTGGTGTGATCCCGTCTCACAGATAAAAAAGTAAAGCACAGAAATGTGCCAAGGATTTGCTGAAATTGAGCTGTTGCTGAAAACTCAAATATTTATCTTCTTTAAGTCATCATTAAAAATGTTGCTTAATATACCTGTGTTGATGGTGACTGCTGTGGGCATCTTTGGAATTTTCTTTAACTTCATTGAACCTTCATTGGCTGTATATAATTGATGGCCGAGTCCTGTCGATTCTTTTTCTCTAAGAAGTCTTTAAAATTGATTTCCTTCGGCCGGCGCCACGGCTCACTAGGCTAATCCTCCGCCTTGCGGCGCCGGCACACCGGGTTCTAGTCCCGGTCGGGGCACCGATCCTGTCCCGGTTGCCCCTCTTCCAGGCCAGCTCTCTGCTGTGGCCAGGGAGTGCAGTGGAGGATGGCCCAAGTACTTGGGCCCTGCACCCCATGGGAGACCAGGATAGGTGCCTGGCTCCTGCCATCGGATCGGCGCGGTGCGCCGGCCGCAGCGCGCCTACCGCGGCGGCCATTGGAGGGTGAACCAACGGCAAAAGGAAGACTTTTCTCTCTGTCTCTCTCTCACTGTCCACTCTGCCTGTCAAAAAAAAAAAAAATTGATTTCCTTCCTTCTTATTCACGGGGACACTACCCTGAATTAAGCTTCCCTTACTTCAAACATACACTAAGCCTTCCAACTTGGCCATCTTTCCAACGGGACTGATTTTAGGCTGTCCCTAATATACACACACTGGAGATACAGAGACAAGAGCCTCAAGTTGATATCAAGAATCACTGTGCTACCCCGTGGCATATCCAGTAAAGCTGCCACCTGTGGTGCCGGCATCCCATATGGGCACAGGTTCGAGTCCCAGCTGCTCCACTTCTGATCCAGCTCCCTGCTAATGCACCTGGGAAAGCAGCAGAAAAGATGGCCTAAATGCTTGGGCCCTTGCACCCATATGGGAGACCTAGATGAAGCTCCTGGCTCCTGACTTCAGATAGGCCCAGCTCCAGCCGTTGGCGGCCATTTGGGGAGTGAACCAGTGGATGGAAGTTTCTCTCTCTCTGTCTCTCTCTCTGCCTCTAGTTCTCTGTAATTCTGACTTTCAAATAAATAAATAAATCTTTTAAAAATCACTGTGCTAGCAAATCACTGGCACTGTATTTGGAGCAGATAACCCCCTCTTCTGGGTGCCCAACAGGAGGAACTTGGGCACACGGCCACCATGTTCTCCGGCTCTCGTGTTAGGGCCTGAGCTAAGCATGTCTCTGTAGTAGCTTGTAGCTAAGCAGGACTCTGCTGCTGACACACCCTGGTGAGTTTCTACGTTGTGAGGTATCGAGAGGGATTTGTTACTAATGTCGGTTGAAGTGCTAAAATTTGGATGATTTTTGAAAGTAGAACAGATTCGAAGTCATCTCAATAACACGATCTCACTTGCATTCCCATATGCTTTCTGAGTGCAAGAGAAAAGAACCGAATTGCAGCAAATACTCCCTGGATGGCATGTTTCCCCAGACCTCGCCTCTTGCATGTCGCAGCCTGTGGTCTGTCATATCATATGTGAGAATGTTCTCTACCATGGGCTGTCATCAAAAATGTAGAGGATTGACCTTCCACAGCCGGGTTTCCATGACTACTGCTACATTTCCCCCAATTCCTAATTTTTTAAACTCTGTAAAAGTGAGACTTGACGCACACCCGCATTTTCCCCACGAGACTAACTCTGACCAGCTTTTAACCAAGACAGGCAAGAGGAAAAGCATTTACTGTTTCAAGGCAGCTCATCAAGGAGGTCTCCTAAATTTCCCTTGCTCCCTGCCTGTCTTCTCACTGCTGTATTTTGTGGTTCCAGATATTCTTGGAGAACTTGGAGCATGAAGACACGTTCGTCTATCTGTCTGCAATTCAGGGTAAGCTGGCCCTGAGCACAGGCCTCCAAGTCCGTGGACAGGATTGTGTCACGTTTGTTTGCACAGAATCCCTCAAGTCATCAGGCCCAAGATGCGGGTCAGCTTTTTTTTTTTTTTTTTTTTTTTTTTTTAAATTTCCCTGGTTTTTAGCTGGAGGGTCTCAGAGGGTCCCTGGAGTGTGCAGTATTTCACGGAGATGTGCAGGTTTTGGTTATGCTTCCTTGTGATTCTATACGTTGGATCCCGTGGCTTTAAGGCAAGGAGGCAGAGGATAGTTCACACATGTGCTCCTCTCCCGGCAGCCCCTTGGGTTGACTGATATCACTGTGCACCTTTGTCCCCTCCAGGCCAGAGACGCCCACAATATTTAATACCTTTTTGTCATAAGTGGTTTTTGCAATAATTTGATTTTCCCTTTAGGATTCTTTGTTATTCTCCACACCGCCATCAATTTGTGGATTTAGAGAGATGGTGTAGAGAATTAGGCAGCCTTGGCTGAAGGCCGAGAAGCAGACAGGGTGAGAGGGTCAGAGTGAACTCCCGGTTTGCCTTGGCTTGGTCAGTGTGGGCACCAGAAGCCGAGACTTTGGAGCCCACCCCTCCTCTGGGTGCACCACCTCATTCCCCTTCCTCTCAGCTGCTGTGGACTCTGGCACATTATTCCTTCTGGGTTTCAGTTTCTTGTTTGTGAAAAGAGAACTGAATGGGAGGATGAATCGGCACAGCTGCTTTGGAAAGCAGACTGGCATTTCCACAAAAAAAAAGGTAAACAGAGTTTCCAGTCGACCCCGTAATTCCAGTCTTAGATGTATACCCTAAGGAAATGAAATGTTTGCACTAAAGCCTGGATGGGAACGTTCATAGCAGCATTATTCACAGTAGCCCAAAGGTGGAAACAATCCACATGTCCAGCATTGAATGGATAGATAAGCAAAATGTAGTGATATCATCAGCACATACATATACAGATGTGGTGTGGAGTATTATTTGACTATAAAAATTTGGGAAGTACTGATACGTGCTCTAACATGGATGGGCCTTGAGAAGCTTCTTGGTGAGAGAAGCTGGTCACCAAATACCACACATTGTGTGATTCCGTTTCCATGAAAAGTCTGGCTTGGCAGAGTGGGCTACTGGTTGCCTGGAGCTGAGGGAAGGGGGAATGGCTAGGGGATGGAAGCTGAAGGACACAGCATCTGGAATGATGAAAATGTTCTAAAATTGGTTGTGGTAACAGTTGCACAACTCCAAGTATTCTAGGAACCCTGAATCGTAAACTTTAAGTGGATGAATTGTATGCTATATAAATTATATCTCAGTAAAGCTGTTATCAAAAGAAAATTGAGGGGCCTGCATTGTGGCACAATTAGATGAAGCCGCCACCTACCATACTGGCATCCCATATGATCACCAGTTCAAGTCCTGGCTGTTCCGCTTCCAGTCCAGCTCACTACTAATGTGCCTGGGAAAGCAGTGGACATTGGCCCAAGTGCTTGGGCCCCTGCACCTGTGTTGGAGACCTAGAAGAAGCTCCTGGCTCCTGGCTTTCACCTGGCCCAGTGCTGGCTGTTGCAGCCATTTAGGGCGTGAACCAGCCAATGAAATATCTCTCTCTGTCTCTTCCTCTCTCTCTTTAACTCTTTCAGATAAATAAATAAATCCATTAAAAAATGAATAAGGGGGGAAAGAGCTAAAAGTATCAGCACCTAGGGAGATGTGATGACTAAGTGTGTTG
Organism: Lepus europaeus; assembly: GCF_033115175.1. Lineage (NCBI taxonomy): Eukaryota > Metazoa > Chordata > Mammalia > Lagomorpha > Leporidae > Lepus > Lepus europaeus. The sequence goes on from NC_084845.1 coordinate 55,203,532, forward strand.
TGGGAGGGGGATCCTGGGGCAGACAAAGGGCATTAGGGGAAACAAAGGAAATCTGAAAAAAACAGTGGACTTTAGCTGACAACAAAGTGTCAATATTGGTTCCTTATTTTTGACAAAGATGTCATCCTAATGTAAGATGTTAATTCTAGATGCAGCTGGGCGTGGGGTGTAGGGGACCTGCTGGACTGTCTTCCCAATGATTCTGTAATCCAGACCTGTCTGTCATAAAGAGTTGATTTATAAAGGGGGCGGCTAACACTAGGCCTCATTGAGTGAATGCCTTGAGAGTCCTCAGCACCTGGTGTTCAGTGTATGTGGGCTGTTATTTTAGTATTATGATCATCGTTGTTGCTTCTGCTGGATTGCTAGTTAATAATGTGGTGACCCATGTAACTTCTCAGGTCTAAAGCTCGAGTGGACTGGCGGTATGTTATTGATGTTCAACAAACTGCCCAACATTCAGGAGCTTAAAACACCAACTGTTATTACGGCTCGTGCACCTGTTGACAAGTTGAGTTTCTGGGTCTGGCTGGGTGGCTCTGCTTCTCCCTGCAGGATCTTCCCACTCCCTGACAGTGGCTCTGCCACATGTATTTCTGACCATCCCTGGGCGAGTGGCCTGCCAGGTTATGTTCTCCTGCTAATGACAGAAGTGACAGGTAGTGAACATAAACTGGAGAGGCCTTTTTAGGCCCAAGTTTGGAACAGGCATCCTGTCTCTTCTGCCTCATTCTATTGGCTAAAGCAATTCATGTGGCCCAACCCAAAGTCAAAGGGTAGAGAAATACACTCTGTCCCATTGGTGGGATAAACTGTCTGTCACAGTGCAAAGTACATAGTTGCAGAGAGGTTTGACAGGTTGACGCCATCACCCAGATGTCTTCTCTGTCTCCGGAAGCTGGTGCCAGCTCTCACTACTTGTTTGGGGTGTAAGTTGAGTATGTTCTGCACAGACTTGGTATTTCAAGCTGGAGAGAGAGGACACAGGGAAATCACACAGTGGTTAAGCCTGAGCCTTGGGATTCTTTCTTTATTCAGTAGACAGATTGTGCACCTGCCATACACAGAATACTTTGGAGTAACTGAGTTGTCCTGAGTAGCCTAAAAGAACATGGGGCAGGTATTGTGGCACAGCAGGTTAAGCCGCCGTTTGGGGTGCCCATGTCTTATAAGTGGAGTTAAGACACCAATGCCCATGTCTTCTAGTGGAGTGTCATTTGCATCCCAGCTGCCCTGCTTCTGATCCAGCATCCTGCTTTTGCATCCTGAGAGGCAGCGGATAATGGCTCAAGTACTTGGAACCCTGCCATCCACATGGGAGACCCAGGTGGAGATCCTGGCCCAGCCCTAGCTGCTGCAGTCATTTTGGAAGTAAATGGAGATCTGTTTCTCTGCCTTTCAAGTAGATAAAAATAAATGCAATTAAACATCGAAAAAGTAAAAGCAAAAATAAAAATTTTCAAAGGAAACAAAATTACCACCCAGAGAAGAAAAGGAGAACTAGGTGAAAGCAGGATCCTAAAGAGTAGTGTTTATGTTGTTGTTTTGTTTTGTCTTTTAAGATTGATTTATTTATCTGAAAGACAGAATGACAGAGAGATGGTGGGAGAGACAGATCTTCCACCCATTGGATCACTATCACTCCTCAAATGCCCACAGTAGCCAGGGCCAGACCAGCCTGCAGGCAGGAGCCATGAGCTCCATGCAGGTTTAGCAGGACGTTAGGAGAAAGTAATTACTCACAGCTGTGAGGCCACAGAGGCCCAGGGGCTTGTTAGGGCCCAGGAGACCGGGTGTGGAAGGATGGTACTTGGGGAAATCAGATAAATCAATGAGGCAACGACCAGAACTGCCTGTAATGAACAAGTCTCAGAAAACAAGCCATCCTGTACTTTTCCCAAGAAACTATCATGCTGTCAGGGAGATGTTCTTTATTTATTTGAGGCCTGGAATTTCGGGCAGTGGTGGTGTGTCGTTGGAATGGCTGCTTGGGAGAAGCTTTCTCAGCTGATTAACACGTTGAGCTCATTAGCCTCTAGGATCTGCTATAAAAGTTGCAACTGTTGGTGTCGTGTTTGCTTTTAGTAATTGTAATTGGTGTGCTAATCAGTTAGGAGCTAATTTGGTGATGAAGAACACGGGAGGCAGAGGTGTAATTTCGGTTCTCAGCTCCCAAGATGGACAAGATTGAGCTAATTGATGTTTTTGGTGTTTGCAACATGCACTTAAAAGCCAAGGCCTTAGGTGACTTTCCCATTAAGAAAGCAAAGAGCTGAATTTTCCCAACTTGCCCTGCCAGCGTAGTTTGCCAGGCAGAACGTGCTTTAGGATCAGTCCACTTGGAAATGTCCTGTGGGACAAGAGGTGCCTGCTTGTGGCAGGGGTAGCATTAGTGTTAGGAACTGTGTATGTGTATTTGAAGTTTTCCCTTTCTAGTCTGCCTTAATGGTTCCATCTGCAAGTTCCACTGTACTTCTTGCCTAACGCATTGAGATGTACATTTCTTTCCCAAGATCTCACTAACTCTGTCTCTAATCTAGGCAGAGAGAGAAGGGAATTGAAGTCATTCACTCAACAGATACTTATCCCTCCTGATACAAGAGTCTGATGTATGCATTCTCTGTCCATCAGAGCAGTCTGAGGACGACGTCCGCTGATGAAGTTCTCATCTGATGCAAGGCTGTCTGCATCTGCTTACTCCCACGGAGTCAGGGTGGTTGATTGGCTTGTCCTGGCAGTGGCAGCTGCTTCGGGCAGAGAATTAGAATCACAGCCACCATCAGGGTTTACAGCCACATGTCTTAATCTTTACCAGGCTGAGAACACGTATCTCTCCTTCTTAGGATCCTCATGGGGTCTGTTTCATCCTTTTTAAATCTCCATGGTTGCCACACACGTGCTGTGGTTTGTAGGAAGCTTGGTCCCAGTGTGGTGATGTTGAGGTGGTGGACCTTGCAGAGGGACCCGGTGGAGGGTGCATGGGTCACTGAGAGAGCCACCCTGCAAAGGGATTGTGGGATTGTTGTAGTTGTTGAGAGACCCTCCCCTCCCACCCCAGTATTGAGCAGGTCGATAAAGAAAAGAGCCTGGCTTCCTGTCCCGCCCTCCGTTTTCTCACTCTCCCCACATTCCCACTGTGGTGTCACCTGCCATGTTGTGATTGGAGCTGGAAGGACCTCACCAGAGCTAAGAAGCTGCTAGCAGCATGCCCTTGAATCTCTAGCACCGTGAGGTGTATGGATTTCTTTCTTTGCTTTTTTTTTTTTTTAAGATTTATTTATTTGAAACACAGAGTTACAGAGAGAAATAGAGACAGAGAGAGAGGTCTTCTATCCAGTGGTTCACTCCCTAGATGGCTTCAACGGCTGGACCTGTGCCAATCCAAAGCCAGGAGCCAGGAGCTTCTTCCAGGTCTCCCATGCGGGTGCAGGGGCCCAAGGACTTGGGCCATCTTCTACTGCTTTCCCAGGCCACAGCAGAGAGCTGGATCGGAAGAGGAGCAGCCGGGACTAAAACCGGCGCCCATGTGGGATACTGGCACTTCAGGCCAGGGCTTTAGTCCGCTGCACCACAGCGCCAGCCCCCTTTCTTTGCTTTTTTTTTTTTTTTTAATTTATTTATTTCAAAGGCAGAGATATATATAGAGAAGGAAACACACACACACACACACACAGAAAGAGAGAGAGAGAGTGAGTTTCCATCTGCTGGTTCACTCCCCAAATGTTTGCAACAGCCGGGGCTGGGCCAGGCTGAAACCAGGAACCAGGAGTCTCATCTTGGTCTCCCACATGGGTGCAGGGGCCTAGGTACTTGGGCCATCTTCTGATGCTCTCCCAGGTGTACTAACAGGGAGCTGGATTGGAAGTGGAGCAGCCAGGACTCGAACCAGCGCCCATATGGGATGCCAGCATTGTAGGCAGAGGCTTAACACTCTGTGCCACAGTGCTGGCCCATCAGTTTCTTTTGTACATAAAGTAGTCAGCTCTGAGTATTTTGTTTCAGCAATAGAAGATGGATTAAGACAAAAAGTAGCACATTCTCATCTGAAAAATCTCAAGGACAAGGAAATATATAAAGTGGGAGGCCTTAGTTCTTCAAAATAGGAGTTAAGATATGAGGGCCTCATGATGTCTATTAGATGCATGGGGCATTTTTCGGGTTTCAGTGTTGAAGTTGATGGTTAGTAACGTGTAAATGAATAAGTGGTATTCTTCAGTAAGTATCAGGCCCAGACTATTTATCATGCTCATTCTCAGTGACTAAAAGGACACGTCCAGGGCAACAAACGCGTTTTGGGGATCCCAATGATTCCTCTCAGTCTCAGAAGAATCTTGGAGAAAACTACCAGGCTCATTTAAAAAAAAATAATATAAAACCTGCCTGGGCTCTGAGCCCAGCATGGGAGGTACAAGTCTGCCAGTGTGCGTAGGGTGAGAGAGCCCCGGCGTCTGGACATGCCCGAGCAAACGGCACCAGCCTCCCTGCCTTCTCCTCTCAGAGGCAAGTTTTCATTTCTGGCGAAAGAGCCAAGGGGAGGGAAGGCAGAAGCCCGGAAGGGGGGAGGTAGATACAAGATGAAAATTGTTTTCACAGAGTTTCAAACCGAGCAGGACTTCGAGTCTTAACTTGTCAAGGACTGAACTCTATCTCATTCTGAGTTCTACCTCCAATAAAGGAAGCCGAGAAACCATTAACTGAAAGTAACTCTGTCCCTTGAAAGAGCATCTCATGGGTCTGGCATTGAGATTTGGAATCCGGTCTCGCGAAGTTTATCGTCTCCATTTGTGTCCTTGAAATGGGAAGGTCTCCTTCGCATGCTGTTCTGGTCTGTACCACCTAATTAACAAATGAGCATTTAGCAAGCATCTCTCCTATCTGCCAGCCCAGTAAATTCTCAAAGTAGTTCTAGAAAGTAGACATTATCCCCATTTTTTTAAACTTCTTACTTGAGATATAATTTACATACCTAAAATTCACCAAACTAAAATATGCAAGTCAGTGGTTTTTAGTATATTTCAAGAGTTGTGCAACCATTACCTACTATCTAATTTTAGAATATTTTCATCATCCCATACTCATTAGCAGTCACTTCCTGCTCCTCACTCCCCCAGTGCCTGGCATCTACCAGTTTACTTTTTGTCTCTGTGGATTTGCTTACTCTGGACATTTCCTGAAAATGGAGCCATAGGATACAGTGGACCAGCCTGTTAACTTTCTGTGTGGTCCCTTTCACTTCAGCGTAAGGTGCTTAAGGTTCATCCATGTCATAGCTGGGGTCACTGCTCAGTAACTCTTTGTGACTGAATGAGATTTGATTGTATCCATTAGCCATGTTTTGTTTCTATTTTTTGACTATTAGAAATAATGTTGCTCTGAACATTTGTATGGTTTTCTGTGGGTACCTGTTTTCATTTCTTTCAAACGTATACTGAGGAGAGGAATGGCTAGGTTGTATGGTAACTTTTTTTTTTAAAGATCTATTTACTTATTTGAGAGACAGAGTCACACACACATACACAGAGGTCTTCCATCCGCTGGTTCACTCCTCAAACAGACACAATGGCCGGAGTTGTGCCAATCTGAAGCCAGGAGCCAGGAGCTTCTTCCAGGTGTCCCTTGTGGGTGCAGGGGCCCAAGGACTTGGGCCATCCTCTACTGCTTTCCCAGGCCGTAGCAGAGAGCTGGATCGGAAGTGGAGCGGCCATATGGGATGCTGGCACTGCAGGCGGCAGCTTTACCTGCTACACCATAGCGCCAGCCCCTAGTTTGCCTCTCTTAAATGACTGATGATGTCATTCATCTTTTTCATGGATTTATTGTCCATTTGTTAAACCTTCTTAGAGAAATATCTTCAAATTCTTCGTCATTTTTCTAAATATTTTATTTTATTTTATTTGAAAAGCAGAGAGAGAGACAGACAAAGAGGCCTTCTGTCCCTAAATGCGTGCAGCAGCTGGGGCTGGACCAAACCACAGCAAAGATCCTAGCACTCCATCTGGGTCTCCCATGTGGGTGGCATGGGCTCCAGCATTTGAACCATAACCTGCTACCTCCCAGGATGCATTAACAGGAAGTTGGATTGGAAGTGAAGGAGCTAGGACTCTAACCAGGCACTCTGATATGGAATGTGGGCATCCCATGTGGTGGCTTAACCCACTGCACCAAATGCCTGCCCCGTTTTGGGGCCTTTTTTTAATTGAGTTATTTTTCTTTTCTTTATCCTTTTAATTTTCATTTATTTTATTCTGAATTTATTCCCAAGCCATACGTTTTTGTTTCTTTAGTTTCTTCTGGCATGTCTTCTTCTTCTGTGCCACTGCCTCCTCTGGTTTAGGAACAATTTTTTTTTTTTTTTTTTTTTAGTGAGGATTATCTCCATGTGGCACAGTGAGTGTATGTATGGGTTAATCCGACCATGGGCTCTGTAGGAACGGCAGTGTCTTGGGGACATTGCTCACCTGGGTGTGTTCAGTAACTGGAGAATCTACATCCGAACCATTCAGTTCCGCATCACTGTAGTTTTAAGCAGGAACAACAGATACAGCACTCTCTGGGCCACCAACCTCGTGACCAACCCCACTGCTTGGCAGGGGCATGCCCACCAGCTCCACCATTCTGACAACAGGGTGGCGTGCAGTGCTTCTTTAATGTAACATCTTCCAAGATACTTGGTGGCTGGGGATGGCACTGTAGTGTAGCCCGTAAAGCCACTTCCTGCAGTGCCAGCATCCCAAATGAGTGCATGCCAGTTTGAGTCCTGGCTGCTCCGCTTCCGACCCAGCTCTCTGCTGTGGCCTGGGAAAGCAGTAGAAGATGGCCCAAGACCTTGGGCCCCTGCACCTGCATGGGAGACTTGGAAGGAGCTCTTGACTCCTGGCTTCAGATTGGCCCAACTCCTGCCATTACTGCCCTTTGGGAAGTGAACCAGTGGATGGAAGACCTGTCTCTCTCTCTCTCTCTCTCTCTCTCTCTCTCTGTGTCTGCCTCTGTGTAACTCTGCCTTTCAAATAAATAAATAAATCTTAAAAAAAAAAAAAAGATACCGGTGGCTTTTCAGATAAGCATACCCTTGATGCTGGGCAATTTCTCAGGTGTTCTTAAAGTGAGCGTGAGGATTTAAACCTCTTGATTTGCGTGATTTTATGTGGTTTTCTGGGCCAAGTGGATATTGAACCATTTTGACTAAACACCTAAGGCCAATAAAAGGAAGATTCTTTTTTATTATTATTGAAGTATAATAGGTTTTTATATAGTATTCTGGAGATAGGTTCTTTATATCAAACATATTATTTGTAAATATTTTTTTCTATCCTGTAGTTTGGAATGGCTTTTCTCTTAAGTAATGGTGTTATTTGAAGCACAAACGTTTTTACTTTTGATGAACTATCAATTTTTTTCTTTCATTGCTTATACTTTTGGTGTTGCTTCTAAGAAATCATTGTGTAACTCAAGATAATGAAGATGTACTGTGGTGTTTTCATCCAAGAGTTTTATAGGTTTAGCTGTAGCAATCAGGTCCATGATCCACTTTGAGTTAATTTCTGGGTGTGATATGAGATATCCCAATTTTTAAAAAAAGATGTATTTATTTATTTATTTATTTGAAAGGCAGAGATACAGAGAGGCAGAGAGAGAAAGAGGGAGGGAGGTCTTCTATCTGCTGGTTCACTCCCCAAATGGCCGCAACGTCCAGAGCTGCATCAATCCAAAGCCAGGAGCTTCTTCTGGGTCTCCCACGTGGGTGCAGGGGCCCAAGCACTTGGGCCATCATCTACTGCTTTCCCAGGCCACAGCAGAGAGCTGGATGGGAAGAGGAGCAGTCAGGACTAGAACCGGCGCCCATATGGGATGTGGGCGCTGCAGGTGGATGCTCAGCCTACTACACCAGAGCCCCAGCTCCAGGATAGCTCGATCCTGTACCAATGGTTCTGAGACTGAGATAGGTTAAGTCCTTTCCCCAGAATTACCTAGCAAGTAATTAGGGCCTTGGCCTTGGCCTTCAAATCGTACTTTCCATTCCAGTATACTAGATTACTTCTCTAGATCTTTTCAGATTGTGGTAGAAGTTCACCCTATTTTGTTTTTAAAATTATTTATTTCAGATTATTTAGAAGGCAGGGAGACAGAGATCTTCCTTCTGCTGGTTCACTCCCCCAGATGCATACAATAGCCAGGGCTGGGTGAGACAGAAGCCAGGAGCCCACGAGTTCATCTGAGTCTCCCCTGTGAGTGGCAGGAACCCAGCTGCTTGAACCATCACCTGCTGCCTCCCGCGGTGTGCATCAGCAGGAAGCTGGGTAGGAAGTGGAGTGCAGGCTCAGAGCCAGGCACTGCAGTGCGGAACGCAGGCGTCCCAAGCCACGTCAGCACAGCTACTGTGCTGAATACCCACTCCTGTTGAGGTTTTTTTTTTTAACATAAAAAAGATAGTATGATGATTATTGTCAGTAATGCATATTAAAATTGATCAGTCCTTAATGATCTTTGATTCTGCCAACAATTCTGAAATAAAAAGGCAGAAATCACAGTCCTCATTTGCCACATAGAATTGACTCGCCTGCAGTCACAAACGTTGGGAGAGTGGTGGAGCTGGGACCAACCTGTAACGCAGGGGTTCCCTGTGTCTTGTACCTTGGCTGACTGCAGCGTCCAGGAGATATACATGGTGCCTTGTTCCCCTCTCCCCAGTCAGAGATTGCATTGCACAGCCCAGAATAGTTGAGTTGTACAGGAGCTTCCTTTTCAGAACATCTATGCTGTGGTTTCCTGTATCAGTCAAAGACTGATGCATTCAGATTCGCATCAGAACATCCAGCAGCCTAGCGCATTGGCCTGTATGTGAAAGATGAACTGGCTGCTAAACAGTTATTTTCACCTTCCAGGATTGACCCTGGGGGGTCCGGCATTGTGGCTCAATTGGTTAAGCCTCCACGTGGCTTTGACCTGGCCCAGCGCTGGCTGTTGCAGGCTTCTGGGGAGCAAATCAGTCGATGGAAGATCTCTGTGTCTCTCCTTTTCTCTTTGTTACTTTTTCTTTCAATAAATAAATAAATGAATCTGAAAAAAAAAAAAAAAAGATTGGCTCCTGGATGATTGCTGATTGCCGTATAAGAGAAATGGCAGTGAATACCAGAGAAGTCCCCACTTCCTGAGTGCCTGTGATTAGCACACTTCACAGGTGAGGGAGCTGATGCTCAAAGCAGTTGCGTAATGGGACCAGAGTGACGCAGGTGCGAAGTGACAACGTTGGGATTTGAGTTCAAGCCGCTCTGGCTCTGAAGACTGCTGTCGGACCGGGAAGAGCCGTGAACCACAGTGTCCACAGTGGTCCTGTTCCCAGGGGCGGGGGCTGAGTTTCCTAATGATCTTAGGTACAGCACAACCAGGACTGCCTATCGGAAATGATTTCACAGCACATCAACCCTTTAACGTGTAACTTAATAGTATGCTGATCTCATGCCTGCTTGATTTTCACTTTGCTTTGCTTTGCCCGTTTGGCAGTGTGTAGAGCGTTAATTTTTAAGCGACCTCTGTGTATCGTTGAAACTTTTCTTCCACTGTGGACTGTGAGTACACGTGTGCTACTTCACACCCATCCTGCTTCCTGCTGGTGGTCACGCTTGTTACAGGGCCCAGGTGTCAGCACTGCTTTTAGGAGGATTAATGACAAGGCTTCAGAAACCAACCCTGGGATTTATGCAGTTTACTGAGTGCCTCAGTCTATTCTGTGCTGTTCTAACAATATCGGAGACTGGGTAATTTATAGATTTAGTTTGTACAGTTCTAGAGGCAGGGAAGTTCAAGGCCGAGGGGTCTGCATCTGGCGAGGGTCCTCCTGATGGTCACGCCATGGTGGAAGGCAGAAAGACAAGAGCAGAGGGAGAGAGCGGTAGGGGAGAGGGAAGAGGACCAAAGTCATCCTTTTTGCGGGAGCCTGGCGTTAATCCATTTGTGCGGACAGAGCCCCTGAAGGCCCCACCCCTCCACACTGTCGCCTCGGGCGTTTTCAGTGCGTGGACTCTGGGGGACACATTCAGACCAGAGCATGGAGGTTTGCTCTCTCTGAGGCCAGTAGGTGACATCTAAACGTAACACGGATTAGGAGACTAGGGAGAAACTAGAACCCCTTTACATTGCTGAGGGAAACGTAAAGTGGTGTAGCCCCTTTGGAAAACAGTCTGGAGGCTTTCAGAAGGTTGAACATAGCTATCATGTGATCTGCCAGTTCCATATCTAGCTGTACGCCCAAGAGAAATGAAAACGTGTCCACACAGGAGTTTACATTATCATTCATAGTAGCCAAAAAGTAGAAACAACCGAAATGCGTGTCACCTGGTGAACAGATAAATAGAATCTAGTGTATGTATATACTGGAATATTATTTGACAGTAAAAAGGAGTGAAGTATACTACTGACACATCCTTGCAGTACAGCTCCGACAGACATTGAAATGTGGCAGGTGGAAGAAGCCAGACACCAAAGGCCACATCTCCCATGAGTCCATGTGTGTGAAATATCCAGAAAAGGCAAACTGTGGAGAGAGAAAGCAGATTAGCGGCTACCCGAGAGCGGGGGAATAAGGGACCAGGAAGTGACTGATAATGAGGTTTCTTTTTGAGGAGAGGAGAGTGTCTTAGAATTAGGTACTGTGCTGCTTGCAAAACCTTGTACATATATTCAAAATAAACTGAATTATACACTTTATTTTTACTTTTACTTTAAGAATTATTTTTTTTAAGATCGGCACTATGGCATAGCAGGTTACGCTGCTGTCTGAAGTGCCAGCATCCTGTGGGCAATGGTTCAGGTCCCAGCTGCTCCATGTCCAATCCAGCTCCCTACTAATGTGCTTGGAAGAGCAGAGGAAGATGGCCCAAGTACCTGGGCCCCTGCACTCATGTGGGAGACCCGCGTGAAGCTCCTGGCTTCGGCCTGGCCCAGCCCTGGCTGTTGTGACCATTTGGGGAGATTTATTTATTTATTTGAAAGAGGGGCTGGTGCGGTGCTGTGGTGTAGTAGGCTAAGCCTTCACCTGTGGTCCTGGCATTGCATATGGGCACCAGTTCATGTCCCAGCTGCTCGTCTTCCAATCCAGCTCTCTGCTTATGGCCTGGAAAAGCAGTGGAAGATGGTCCAAATGCTTGGGCCCTGCACCTACATGGGAGATCGGCTCAGCTCTGGCTATTTGCATTTGGGGAGTAAACCAGCGGATCGAAGACCTTTCTCTCTGTCTGTAACTGTACCTCTCAAATAAATAAAATCTTTAACAAAAAAGAAAAGAAGAAGAAGAAGAGAGATCTTCCTTCCATTGGTTCACTCCCCAAAAGGCTGCAGTGACCTGGGCTGAGCCATGCCAAAGCCAGAAGCAGTAACCTAGGAACTCCATCTGGGTCTCCCTCGTGGGTAGCAGGGGCCCAAGCACTTGAGCCATCTTCCACTGCTTTCCCATTAGCAGGGAGCTGGACTGGAAGTGGAACAGCTGGGCATTGAACTGGCCCCCACATTGGGTGTCAGTGTTGCAGGCGGTGGCTTAATGCACTACACTACAACACCGGCCCCTGAATTATACACTCGTAAAATTTTCAAAATGCAGAACTGTAGTTTCTCAGGATGCTTTTAGGAACGTGAGGGTGAATGTGCCGGATGTCGATGTGTGGAGATTGAACTGAGTGAGGGGATCGAGGCAGAAAGAATACACGGAGGTAGGAGAATGTTCAGGGTGGGGCCGGCAGGGAAGTGGCAAGCTGTTCAAGGTGCTGGTGGAGTAAAGGGGCATGAGGGTAAGGAGGGGGCCTGAGCTGGAGGGTAAAGCTGGGGGGGCACCAAGGGCAGGCATCCAGGCTCTCCTGTTGGGCTCGGGGGAGCCCAGTAGCTTCCAGCTCTGTGGCGTGTAGGCGGCAGGCTCCTGGCTCTGCAAGTATCATGCTTGTTGATGGCTACCGTGTCTTTGCTCTTAGTTTCTCTCATGACCTGCCGAAGCCTAGCCGTGTTATCAGAGGTCACGTCTGTTATTTCGTGTACTCTTCAGCACTACCCTGGCAGAGTCAGTACCCCCCCCCCCCTCCCCGCATTTACCAGGCAAGAAACCAAGGCTGAGAGGTTGTTGCTTGGCTGTCCACTAGGTGATGGAGCCTGGATTCAACTCCATGGCCAAGGCCCTATCCACCCTGTGCTGCCCTCCTCTCTCCATGCCACCTTCTGACTTTATTCCGAACATTTCGTTGTATTTTTGAGTTTTAGTTTTTAACAGATTCATTCCAGGTCGTAGATATGGCTCCAGGATTACAATGATATTCCCTTCCTTCACCCTCCTTCCCCTCTCTCTCCCACCCTCCTTCCCCTCCCTTTCTTTTTTCTGCCTTTCGTTCTTTTTTAAGTTTTTGAGATAACGTTTTTAATTCACATTACCATCAAGAGCTTAATGCTCCACCAGATAAAAGGTTTTACAAGCAAAAAAACAAACAAACAAACAAAAAAACCACCTAGTTTAGCCAAAATATAGGCAAGGGCTATTAACAAAAATCAAATGGAAAGATGACCATTTCACCCGTATACAGTAAATTTTAAAGTACTCACAGGTCATTAAAACTATGGTAGTGTGGCATTCTTAGCCATTGGTCTGACAGAGAGGAAACAAAGATTGACAAATGTATCTTTACCGCATCCCCTTCTTGCTTGTCTCAAACCGCCATGATCCCTGCTCTAGCGGGGGAGGTGTGTGTATGTGTGTGTGTGTGAATGTGTGAGTGTGAGTGTGTGAGTAAGTGAAATGAAGCCACCTGCCCAGTGGATCCTGACATTTTCAGTTAAGCAATTAAACACTTCTTCATCTCATGGTTTCCAGGGCCCCTTGCAAATCCTTCACCTCGGATTCATGTAGACCAGCTGTCACCACGGCAGAATTCACTACAAAGAAAGCCATCGCAGGAGAGCTGGGGGTGACATTACTGGCTCAGATGTCTGTTATAAGCTCTTAAGGTGTAAGTGAGCACCACCTTGCATAATGGCCGCCCCTTGTGTGTAAATTGGGATTTGAAGACAATAGGACAGCGCAGTGGGAGAGCTGAGTGAAAGGGCAAGCCCCTGTTTCCACTGAACTTTAAGGTCACACCCTGTACCCACAGCCTGCCCCGCAGGATCCATGCAGAGGTGAGGCGGGAGGGGCGCCCTGCCTCTGTTACACTGAATTTCAAATACAAATTAAAACTCCTGACCTCCCCAGAGGTGATTAAGAGGATCCTTGAAGCCACTCACACACTTAATAGGCCCAATTATAGTTTTTATTAACCCTGACATAGCTCCTTTTGTTGCTGAATCGTACCTCTTAAATGCTGCATTCTGCTTTTTACCCTTGGTTTTGCGTCCTGACCTTGTGGTGTCTCCGCTGCCACTGAGGAAGCTTGAGAGCTGGGAAGGAGCTGAGCCTCAGGGAGTGGGCGGCAGATGTTGAGCCACCAAAGACGTAATGAGGGCATCTCTTCGCCCACCTGCCGGGGCAGGATCCCTAAGGTTTGCTGCCTTAGGAGACGCTCCTTTTAGAAGCAGTTTTGCATTTTGTGTCCAACTTTTGTTTTCCGTTGTTGATAACCTGACTTTAGCTAAGGACAAGAGAACCATAAAATGTGGTCTTTGGCTGCTGGGTTTTCCTTTTTTAATGTTTATTTCTTTTTATTTCTTTGAAAAGCCAAATGAGAGAGAGAGAGAGAGAGATATATCTTTATGCACTAGTCCACTACCCAAATACTACAACAGCTAGGGCTGGGCCAGGCCAAAACCAGGAGCCCAGAACTTCATCCAGGTCTCCCATTTGGGTGGCAAGAACCCAAAGTATTCAAGTTAACACCTACTGCCTCCCAGGGTACTTATTAGCAGGAAGCTGGATTGAAAGTGGATGGAGGGGAGGGGCGCTGTGGCGCAGCGGGGTAAAGCCCTGGTCTGAAGTGCCGGCATCCCATATGAACACAGTTCGAATCCCGGCTGCTCCACTTCTGATCCAGCTCTCTGCTGTGGCCTAGGAAAGCAATAGAAGATGGCCCAAGTTCTTGGGCCCTGCATCCACGTGGGAGACCTGGAAGAAGCTCCTGGGTCCTGGCTTTGGATCAGCTCAGCTCTGGCCATTGCAGTCATTTGGGGAGTGAACCAGCGGATAGAAGACCTCTCTCTTCTCTCTGGCCCTACCTCTCTCTATAATTCTTTCAAATAAATAAAATAAATCAAAAAGAGAGAAAGAGTGGATGTGGGACTCCATCCCAGACACTCCAGTACTTGATGCATGCATCCCATGTGGCATCACAATGCCCACCAACATTTTGTCTGTTTTAAGATTTTTTTTTTAACTTGAAGGCAGAGAAAGAGAGAATCTTCCATCCACTGATTCTCTTCTCAAATGGTTGTAACAGCTGGAACTGGCCCAGGCTGAAGCCAGGAGCTTCTTCGGAGTCTCTCACACAGGTGTAGGGCCCAGGCATTTGGGTCATTCTCCGCTGCTCTCCCAGGAGCTGGATAGGAAGTGGAGCAGCCAGGACTCAATAGTCGCCCATGTAGGATGTGGGCGCTTCAGGTAGCTTAATCTGCTGTGCTACAACACCAGCCCCCATGGGTTTTTTCTTAAAATGTTTGTTCATTCATTCAGCACGTTTTTGTTGAGCACTACCGTGTGTTTTGAGGGCACTGTGCTAGGCAGGAGTGAATTGCTGGGACAGACGGTCATGCCCACCTTTGTTTAGTTCCCAGTTGGAGGAGAGCAAATACAAATGAAAGAATCAGGTGGGCAGGTTAAAATAGGGTTCTGACAGGTGCGCTGAAGAAGCAGCACAGAGCACTGCAGAGCCGGTTTTAGGGCATTTCACCTGACAGAGGGGAGGGAGGAAGCGACCCTACAGGTGGTGGGCATAGGAATTAACCTCGGGGAGGGAAGAGTGTTGCAGACTGCAGGCACAGCAGAGCAGCAGGGCTGTGGCCGGCAGGAGCAAGCAGGCAGCAAAGACTAATGAGGACATTTAATGCCACATGTCACGTGTCGTTGTCAGGCCACACACACTCCCTCCTCCACCCCCACCCCCTCCGCCGCCACTGATGGTCCCTTTTTAAGTGAGAACATTGATATCTGTGCAAACCTCCCAGCTCAGCCAACCAGCACGCAGCCCTTAACCATTGTGAAGAACATTCCAGCTGCAGAGGGAAAGGGGAAACCCCAGAGTTATTTTTAATTTTTAAGCAAGTGGTTTTCAGATAATTTTTGAGCAGTAGAATTCGTTTTCAAGTGCGATCTAACATGAAGGTGTTCCGAGCACAGGTGACTCCTACTTTCTTCTTTGTGCCTTTTCCATTTCTCCCATTCTCTAGCGTGAATGTATATTGCTGCTAAATCAGAAGAGGATGTTTTTCAAATCATACGCTGTTCAGGGAAACGGAGTTGTTCCTGAGGATGAGGTTCAAGGACTAGTGCAGATGGAAGCAGATGGCCCCCTCTGTTGCTGTGCCCCAGTGACCTTTTCACAACCAGGGATCACCAAAGCACACAGTGACCGGGGCTTTTTCACCATGAAATTACGGGATGACAGCAGAAACCTCATTGACAAACAGATGTTTTTCCCAAGTGGAGCTTTTCTTAATGAAATGGTTGCTTAGAAACCAGACCATAATAATAACTTTTCTATATTTAGTTTGTAAAGTGATTCAGTTTGCAGGATTATTAAGTCAGAGAATACTAATTAGATCAGACCGAACATACCCATTATTCTCGTCTTGCAATTCAGCAACCAAATGGTTAACTTAGCAGCAGGAGTCCATCCAGCATGTGTCTGTGCAGACACTGTTCATGACAGAGGACGTACGGGAAAGTGACAGCTCCTGGAGCGGCCCTGATCTCGTCCCTGGGACGCCACAGTGCACGCTGGTGGCTGCCCTGTCACCCGTGTGCATTAGAAGCTGTTGCATGGAACACTTATTAGGTTGCCAAGGTGATCAGTTAGGTCATGGGGTCAAAAATCATACGTGAAAATGTGAGAATAAATTCCATTTCAAGTAAGCTCAGTGAGCCAGCAGTGTGAATAACAATTTATAAATGAGAACTCTGATACACTACCTACTACTAACAAGGAAACCTCAGCACGCAGCCTGTTTGTCAGACGTTGTAACGTAAACCATGCAAAGTCTGGGAGATAGACTTCTGTCTTCCATTTCCAGGACTGATGAGCTACCTGAGCTGAAAGCCCTTGTACAGGGAAACACACGTAAAATAGCGTAAAAGCACGGCAGAGCTAACAAGAAGCAGGGAGTGACCAAGTCCGCATTTTAAGAAAAAACCCAAACTCTAAGAGGTAAACTGTGGGTGGAATCCTGCAGTGGCCCTGAGAGCATTTGCTTGCCATTCAGCTGTCGGTTCCACCCCCCGCAGAAGGGGAAGCCCAGACCCCCACCTCCGCGGGGAATCTAACAGAGAACACTCCAGCGGTAAGCCCAGCTCCCAGAGGAGTATACCAGCCCGTGAGCTCAAAAATGCCAGCCATCACTTCAACCCCGGGGGACTGGGAGCAGACCGGGAGGGAATAAGGAAGGAAAACGTATTCCTGGGAGATCGTAATCATCGCGTGGCCCCGCTGTCCTGCAGATCTGCACTATCAGGATTCAGAAAATCTCAAGCAGGGATCAGAGTTTGGAATGTATCCGTACATATCTGGCAGAAACAGAAGAGTCTCTCCTATGGAAAAAGGCACCTTCTCCCAGACCCCGGGGCCCCTGTTATCATTTTTTATTTTTACTTTAATTTTTAAAATTTTTAATAATGAGAAAAATTTATATTAAGTGTCTTATATGCTGCTACTACTGTAGATACAATGATTAACCCTGTGGATAAAAATTCATGAAAATTCAGAGAGGTGGGTGATAAGGACAGACAGAAATGGAAGTGTGTGTATTATGGCATATGTGTTAAGGGGAGCTTTTGTGCAGGCTTCAGGGTTAGCTGTCTTCAATGAATCTTCACCAGGGAATGAGAAATGCTTTGGGAACCCCCTTTGAAAGATTTCTTTTGCCTGCAAAAAGGCAGACTGTCGGGTCTGAAGGGATTTGTTCTTGAAGGCACTCCAGCCAGTGGTGGTGTCGTGTTGAGCCCTCTGCAGACAGAGCCGTGTCAGGGCTGCAGCTCTGGGAAACCTTCCCGCCGCCCCGCCATCAAGCCCAGTGCTGCTGAACCACTTTCTTCATAGCTGCGACTCTCGGGGAGCCACACATGGCACACGTGTGAGGCCAAGTCACCCATCCATGGGGCCCTGGGTCAAGAGTCTGCTAAAAATATTTATATATACATATATATAAAATGTAAAATTTGCCACTTAACTCTGTTTAAAATGTACAATTTGGTGGCATTAATGATATCCATGATGTTGTTCAACCATCACTGCTATTTCTTTCTTTTTTTAAAAAAAAATTATTTATTTTATTTGAAAGAGTTACACAGAGAGAGAAGGAAAGACAGAAAGAAAGAGGTCTTCCATCTGCTGGTTCACTCCGCAATTGGCCACAACGGCTGGAGCTGTGCCGATCAGAAGCCAGGAGCCTCCTCCGGGTCTCCATGTGGGTGCAGGGGCCCAAGGACTTGGACCATCCTCCACTGCTTTCCCAGGCCACAGCAGAGAGCTGGATCAGAAGCGGAGCAGCCGGGACTAGAACCGGCGCCCACATGGGATGCCAGCACTGCAGGCAGCGCCCTAGCCTGCTACTCCACAGCACTGGGCTCTGCTATTTCTAAAATTTTTCCTCCTCCCAAATAGAAACTGTGTAACCATTAAGCAATAACTCCCTGTGTCCCCCTCCCCACCCCTTGTAATAATTGTTTCAGGCTGATAACCAGTACATAGTCACAAAATAGCCAAGCACAAAAATAAAAGGCCCTAAAAGACTTCAGACATTGGGATTGTCATAGGTGATTTATAAAGTAACCTTACTATATTTAAAGAAATGGGATAAACTTGATCCTATTTCAGGAAATGAGAAACAACTAAGAAACAATCTAACAGAGTTCACAGACACCAGGTGGAACATCTGAAAATAAAAAGTAGAGTAACTAAAACGGAAAACTCAGTGGGTAAGTTCTGCAGCAGATAGAGTTGAAGGGAGAATTAATGAACCAGAAAGTAGAAAGGAAGCCATCATAGAGAATGCAGTACAGAGAGACATTATTTGAAAGGAAAGATGAATAGAGTTGATGTTCTTAAACTTTAAAGCTCATTTATGTCAAAAAGAACTTAAACTTAATTAAAATGCAAAGTAAAATTTAAAAAAGATTTCCAGCAAAAACGTAAGTGTAAATCAGTAAAGACAACACAGATTTGTGACTGCTTAGGGCTGGGTGTATGGGTGACACGGTAAAGGGGGCCATTGTTGTGGCACAGAAGGGTAAGCCACCACTTGCAGTGCTGGCATCCCATATCGAGTGCCCATTCAAGTCCTGGCTACTCTGCTTCTGATCCAGCTTCTGGCTAGTGTACCTGGGAAGACAGCAGAAGGCGGCCCAAGTACTTGGGCCGTTGCTACCCATGGGGGAGACCAAGATGGAATTTCAGGATCCTGGCTTTGGCCTGGTCCTCACCTGAATGTTGCAGCCATTCGGATGCAACCAGTGGCTGAAAGATCTTTCTCTGTCACTCTGCCTTCTGAATAAGTAAGCAGTTTTTTTGTTTTGTTTTGTTTTGTTTGTTTGTTTGTTTTTAAGGAAAGCGACTGATAATGGCTGGGGGGTTTCTTTTAGGAGTGATAAAAGGATTCTGGAATTAGACACTGGTGATGGTTACACAACTCTAAAAACCACTGAATAACACAATTAGAAGAGTGAATTTTATGATATGTGAATTGTATCCTCAGTAAGCCCGTTTTTGTTTTTTACTTTTTTTTTTTTTTCAGGACAAGCAAATAGTTAATGCCTTTACTACTTAAAGAGCCCATAGAGGTTAATAAGAAAACTATCCAGTAAATAAATGGATAAAAGCCATAAATAGGAAATTCATGGTAGAGGAATTCAGACAAGTAATATTTTGAGGAATTATTCAACCTTTTAATGAGCAAAGAAATGCAGATTAAAATAACAGTGATAGGGCCAGTGTTGTGGCATAGCGGGTAAAGCCACCACCTGCAGTGCTGGCATCCCATATGGGCACTGGCTGCTCTGCTTCCCATTCAGCTCTCTGCTATGGCCTGGGAAAGCAGTGGAAGGTGGCCCAAGTCCTTGGGCCCCTGTACCCATGTGGGAGACCCAGAAGAAGCTTGTGTCTCCTGACTTTGGATCAGTCCAGCTCCAGCTGTTGTGGCCATTTGGGGAGTGAACCAGTGGATGGAAGAAACCCCCACCTCTCTCTCTCTCTGCCTCTCTGTGCATCTATCTTTGAAATAAATAAATAAATAAATCTTTAAAAAAATAACAGTGAAATAAAATTTCAGTTACCATTTCAAAAAAACAAAGATTGATCATTATTTTTACTAGGAATACCCGGTGCTGGCCAACTATAGCAAAACAGGCACACTTGGGCACTCGTGGTGAGAAAATTAATTGGAACACTTTTAGAACGCAGCTTTGAAAGTGTTTGTTCCCTTGGGACCTGTGATCTCTCTTTGGGGAGTCTCCCCTCAGGGTAAGCATGGCAGGTAGGGGCCTGTGGTACCTCTGTCTAAGGAAGCCTAGGAAATCTTTCCACACTGAATAATTATGCAAATAGAGCTCAGTCCCAGGGGAGCTCTCAGCTGAGGCGCGTTAGCGCTTCATTCTGCACAGCTCACCTGTCTGTCTCTGGGAAGCCCCACCCCCAACCCATGCCTCGTGTCAGCTCCCCTCTCCCAGGTCCTCATCTTGCTGAGAACGTGCAGAATTAACCACACTGTCCTGTAATCATGGTTGATTCATCTGCCCCCTCTAGAGAGACCCCGTCCTATTCCATCTGTATCAGCCACTAACAGCGTCTGGCACTGTTAGAGCAGGTGCCCTCTGCACGTGTGGCTGCGTCAGAGTTGTTCCCATCGTCTTTATTCTACAGCTGTTTCCCCAGCTGGATGCTTTATGCCATAACTGCTTTGGTGTCCTAAAATTGTCCCCTTTCCTCCACTTTTTTTTTCTTTTTATTTTTTTTATTTTTTTTGACAGGCAGAGTGGACAGTGAGAGAGAGAGACAGAGAGAAAGGTCTTCCTTTGCCGTTGGTTCACCCTCCAATGGCCGCCGCGGTAGCGCGCTGCGGCCGGCGCACCGCGCTGTTCCGATGGCAGGAGCCAGGTGCTTCTCCTGGTCTCCCATGGGGTGCAGGACCCAAGGACTTGGGCCATCCTCCACTGCACTCCCTAGCCACAGCAGAGAGCTGGCCTGGAAGAGGGGCAACCGGGACAGGATCGGTGCCCCAACCGGGACTAGAACCCGGTGTGCCGGCGCCGCAAGGCGGAGGATTAGCCTGTTGAGCTACGGCGCCGGCCCCTTTCCTCCACTTTTTAACTGAACCAAATGTTAACAGAAATCTTTTCTATTTCTACCTTCCTAAGTAATAATATTACTATTAAAGTTAAAACCATCATTGGGTCACCCTACATTATCTAGTGTCAAAATTACACCAGCTGGGGGAACAGGCATCTCACTCCCCTGTAAGGAAGACCAGCGTGTGGGACAGTGGTTAAGCTGCTGCCTGCAGCACCGGCATCCCATGTCAGAATGCTGATTTGAGTCCTGGCTGCTCCAGTTCTGATTCGGCTCCGCTGCTAATGTGCCTGGGAAGGCAGTGAGTGAGGGCACAAGTGCTTAGACCTCTGCCACCTATCCGGGAGACCAGGCTGGAGTTTTTGGTTCCTGGCTTTGGCGTGGCCTAGAGCTGGCTGTTGTAGGCATCCAGGGAGTGAACCAACCGATGGAAGATCTATCTCTCCCTCTCTGTATGTCACTCTGCTTTTCAAATAAATAAATAAAAATAGATCTTAAAAAGGCTAGGGCTGGTGCTGTGGCACAGCGGGTTAAATCCCTAGCCTGCAGCGCCAGCAACCCAGTTTAAGTCCTGGCTGCTCTACTTCTGATCCAGCTCCCTGCTAATGCACCTGGGAAGGCAGTAGAAGATGGCTCAAGTGCTTGGGCCCCTGCACCCACATGGGAGACTCAGAAGAAGCTCCCAGCTTCTGGCTTCAGATCAGCTCAGCTCCGGCCATTGGGGCCTGTTGGAGAGTGAACCAGCAGATGGAAGACCTCTCTCTCTCTACCTCTCTCTGTAACCCTTTCTAGTTAATATTAAAAATATATATATTAAAATGAAACAAAGCTAGGGCAGGCTTATTAGTTAAGACGACCCCTCCCACATCAGAGTACCTGGGTTAATACCTGGCTCCGTCTCCTGACTCAAATTGCTGCTGCTGCACACCTGGCGAGGCAGCAGTGATGAGTCCAGTAACTGGGTTCTTGGCTACTCTTGGGGGAGACCTGGGTTGAGTTTCTGGCTCCTGTCT
This sequence comes from Lepus europaeus, assembly GCF_033115175.1. Taxonomy (NCBI): domain Eukaryota; kingdom Metazoa; phylum Chordata; class Mammalia; order Lagomorpha; family Leporidae; genus Lepus; species Lepus europaeus. Next base: position 55,224,998 of record NC_084845.1, read on the forward strand.
CCTGAGTTTGGTCTTGGCCGGCCCTGGCCATTGTGGGCACTTGGGAAATGAAGCAGTGGATGAGAGCTCACTTTCTTTCTGTCTTCTTGCCTCTCAAAAAATAAATAAAAATTCAAAATAAAAGCTGTCCACAATATTAGAATTGTATCTATGAAATCTATTCTCTTTATGTTTTGTTAAAAATGTTGTCCACATAGATACAGGATAAGTATATATTTATTCAAAGAATGGGCTGTGAAAGAGAGAATATCACAATATTTGTGTTGATTTTGGGTGATTTTAAAATAATAAGTAATTTGGCTGGCGCCGCGGCTCAGTAGGCTAATCCTCTGCCTTGCGGCGCCGGCACACCGGGTTCTAGTCCCGGTTGGGGTACCAGATTCTGCCCCGGTTGTCCCTCTTCCAGTCCAGCTCTCTGCTGTGGCCCGGGAGTGCAGTGGAGGATGGCCCAAGTGCTTGGGTCCTGCACCCCATGGGAGACCAGGAGAAGCACCTGGCTCCTGCCTTCAGATCAGCGCAGTGCACCGGCCATGGCGGCCATTGGAGGGTGAACCAACGGCAAAGGAAGACCTTTCTATCTGTCTCTCTCTCACTGTCCACTCTGCCTGTCAAAAAAAAATAATAAATAAATAAAATAATAAGTAATTTGAGAGAGCTCCCATCCAACAATTCATTTTCCAAATGCCAGCTGGGAACTGAGTCCAGGTCTCTCACATGAGTGACAAGGACTCAGCCACGTGAGTTATCACCTGTTGCCTTCCAGGGTGCACATTAGCAGGCAGCTAGAATCCTAAGTAGAGCTGAGGCCTGAACCCAGGCACTCTGACGGGGACTGCAGGTGTCCAAACCAAATGGCTTAACCACTAGCCCAGATGCCTGCCCCCAGGTGATAGTTTCAAAGCAGTTTTATTGAGCTACTGTTCACGTAGCCACGATTTGCTCTGTGGAAGTGTGCTGTCCGTGGCTTACAGTGTGCGGGAGTGCTGCCCCCATCACCACTGTCAGGCTCAGAACATCTCCGTTATCCTGAAAGGGAGCCTGCTCCCCCAAGCCTTCCCTCCCCCAGGGCCCCCCGCGGGTGATTTCCATCTTACTCTCTTCTTTGTACTGCTCTGTGGTACTTGAATCTTTGATAGAGACCTGTATTACTTATATCTTCATCATCATACCCCCCCCCCCCCAAAAAAAAAAAGGCAAGTTCTTTTGGTTTTGGTTTTGAAAGCTGTGCTTTCCCTACTGTGTATCGGTGCCTGTTCTAATTCACCACCTAGCCCAGGACTTGAACCTGAGTTGATAAAGTCAAGTAAAACCCTGTGTGGACCCCAGAGGCTCCCTAACCTCCCTAACCAGGTTTGGGAATCCCTGAAATTCTAGAGGAGTGTGTGTGTGTGTGTGTGCGCTTGCGCGCGCACGTGCATGTGTATTTCCGAAGAGCTAAGGAGCTGTGTGGGGAGAGAGACCCTCAGCTTGGTGTCTGTCACTGCAGTTTTAAGTCCTACATGTCACGGTTGCTCATTTCACAGCGATCACTTTTGTAAGCCAGTGCTAGCCTGGAGCATGGATCACAAAGACTTGCCTGATCATCTCATCAGGACATCTGCTAGGCTTAATTAAGGCAAGAAAAAAAAGAGAATTTAGGAAGAATCTCTGTGTTGCCTTCTCACTGCAGGAGCCCCAGGCACAGGGCCTGTCTCTTAGACCACCAGGCTCTGCTGGGGACCCTGGAGAACCCGAGATCAGCCCTGTCTTGCCAGCGCTCGGGCCAAGTGACAACTGCCCTGGGGAGCTTTGGCTTTCCCTAAACCAGCGGGAAGCTGACGCATTTGCCAGCTTTGCTGGTTCTGCAGCTTCTCCAGCTTGGCACAGGCTTGGGGTGAAAAGTCAGGAGAAAACTTTGGAGAAAAAGTTCAGGTGTTCCTTCTCCTACCGGGACTGCCCACCTTGGGGTTTTGCTTTCTCACCCAGATCCATCCAAAAGGGAACTCCTTGCTGTCTCCTTGGATATAAAAAGCCTTTCTTTGTTTTTACTAGTAACTGTTTCTCTGGATAGCATAAAGAGAACACTGATGTGCTTTCCTCTCTTTGAAAGCCACATAAAGAAAATGAAATAAATGAGATCTTGGTTCTATATTTCTCACCCATGATCAGCTGAAATGAAAATTTCTCTGAATGATAGAGCAGTGATTACTTTCAAAGCAGGCCTAATTGCTATTTCCTGTCCTTCCCCTCCCCTTTCCTCTCCTTCCCTCCCTTCCCCTCTCCTCTCTCCTCTCCTCCCCTCCCCCTCCTCTCTCCTCTCCTCCCCTCCCCTCCTCTCTCCTCTTCTCCCCTCCTCCTCTCCCTTCCCCTCCCCTCCTCTTCTCCCCCCCTCCCCTATTGTCTCCCCTCCCCTCCCCTTTGTTCTCTCCCCTCTCCTCTCCTCCCCTCTTCCCCTCCCTTCCTCTCCTCCCTTCTCCTCCCCTCCCTTTTTTTTTTTTAATTTTTTATTTTTTTTATTTTTAACAGGCAGAGTGGACAGTGAGAGAGAGAGACAGAGAAAGGTCTTCCTTTTGCCGTTGGTTCACCCTCCAATGGCCGCTGCAGCCGGCGCACCGCGCTGATCCGAAGGCAGGAGCCAGGTGCTTCTCCTGGTCTCCCATGGGGTGCAGGGCCCAAGCACTTGGGCCATCCTCCACTGCACTCCCTGGCCACAGCAGAGAGCTGGCCTGGAAGAGGGGCAACCGGGACGGGACAGGATCGGTGCCCCGACTGGGAGACCGGGACTAGAACCCGGTGTGCCGGCGCCGCAAGGCGGAGGATTAGCCTAGTGAGCTGGCTGCGGCCTCCTCCCCTCCCTTTTGTTCTCTCCACTCCTTCCCTCCCCTTTACTCCCTCTCTCCTCCCTCTCCCTTCCCTCTCCTCCCCTCCTCTCCCTTCCTTCCCCTTCCCTTCCTTTGCCTCTCTTCCTTTGTCTGTCCTTCCTGCCCTCAGTCAGTATTAGGACAGACTTATTATTTCTGTACATACAGCAGAACCCTGATCCTTACGGTGTTCCTGGGACACACGTTTCCTGCACTCTGCCCTCTGCCTCCTTCCCCCCCTGGAATCATCAGTAGGCATTCAGATAGAGGCAGCCCCGACCCGGCAGACTGTAAGGCTTTCCGGACCCTTCCAGATTTTGTTGTACGTGCTTTATTTGGGAAGGGCAGTAGAATAAGAGATTTAGGGGCTCGCAGTAACCCATAAAGATGTTATGGAGTCAAGGTGTTTGACAGCCGTTGGTTAAAAAACAGAAACTCATTAAAACCCAAGTTTTCCATTTCCTTTCTGTATGGCTTTTCTGTCATCACTAATGTTGGCAGCATCTCAAGTTAGAATCCTTTGTGAATTTCATTAACGTTACTACTACCTCTCTTTTTCCACACGCTACATAAAAACACCAACAGCAGCCAAGCGATCCTGGGAAGGCCCGGGTAGACCCCGCAGAGGTGCGTGCGGTTCCGGCTGGGTGCAGAGCGCAGGCTGCTGGCCTTGGAGTCCATCACAAAGTCCATTTTGTGGGGTGACGCTGATAGTGTGTGCCTGAAGACGTAAGGTCTGCTATCCAGGATCTGCAGGAGTGCAGCATCCCAGGCATGGCTGCCAGGTGAGCCGGTGTAGCAGAATTACTGTCTGTTAGCAGTTCTGCTCGACACACGGCAGCTCTGGGATCTTGGCCATGTTTCCGCCTTCTCTCTTCCCTAGCCTCTCCCTCCATAAAACCAGGAATAACACTAGTACCTACCACAGAGGATTGGTGGGAGCATTAAATGGATGAAGGCACCTCAGATGTTTAGGACAACGCCCAGGGAATTGAGAACTCCCCGCGTTAGTATCTTGGCCACTATGTTTTTATTTATTAAGGACAGTTCAGGGTACAAATGGCTTCCCGTAAGTACAGCTGACAGTAAAAAGAGATTGCTCTGGTGTCTGTACTTTTTCCTCTTCAAAATGAGAATTAGAAGGCAATTTAAGGGGTGGGCACCTGGTACAGCATTTAAGGCGGTTCTTGGGATGCCCACTTCCCAGGTCAGAGTGCATGGGTTCGAGTCCTGGCCCCACTTCTGCTTCTAGCTTCCTGCTGATGTGCCTCCTACGAGGCAGCAGGTGAAGGCTTGAGGACTTGGGTCCTTGCTAACCACGTGGGAGACTGGATTTGGGGCTCCTGTCTTTGTCTTTGCCCAGCTCCAGCTATCGGAAGCCTTTGGGGAGTGAATCAATGGATGGAAAATCCCTTTTCTCTCTGCCTTTCAAAAATTAAAAATATATATATATTATTTTTTAAAATTAAAAAACGAAGACAATTTAAATGCATACCTGGGCATTACCTTCGTGTGTGAAGATGTTATTTGGATCCTGACTTAAAGGGACAGGTGCTAGGTGTGGCTCTCACACATTCTCAGCGGGGATCGTCAGTGCCACCCTGCTTTTTCCTCAGGCCTGAGGAACACTCCTGCCTCCTGCGTCTCTTACATGTGTTGAGGCCTGTCCACAGTTAACACAGCTTTAGAGAAACTCAATCCAATTGGTACGTGTGATGTTATCATTTACTCTAATTACAGACAGCTCAGCTGTTCAGTTGAGGTCCTCAAACTTCCTCAACTTAATAACCAACTTCCCCAGTTTGTGCAGCTTCCTGGATTGGGGAGCTGACATTATTGTTAGTCTGCATCATAATGAGGGGTCTCCTCACTGCAGTATCCTGCCAAAGGGTGGTATTTTCCTTCCCTTGTGAGTTCTGGCTTTCTGTCTTTGTGACTTAGAGCTGCAAGAGGACAAGTGCACATTGGTGATTATCTTTTTGAAATTGGAAGGAAAATTTCTTTGTGCCTGACCACTTTGCTTAACCATCCCTCGTGGTTCTTTTAAAAAAAAAAAAATTATTTATTTATTTATTTGAAAGGGAAAGAGAGAGATCTTCCATCTGCTGGTTCAGATGGAACCAGCTGCAACAACCAGGACTGGGCCAGGCCAAAGCCAGGAGCCAGGAATTCCATCCAGGTCTCCTGTGTGGTAGCAGAGGCCTACACACTTCAACCATCATCTGCTGTTTCCAAGGTGCGTTAGCAGGAAGCTGGATCGGACTTGGAGCAGCTGAGACTTGAACCAGCACTCTGAAATGGGATGCTGGCACTGCACAAGGCAGCTTAACTTGCCTGCACCACAACAGTTGGCCAGCCTTACCTTATTATTTTTTAAAATGAACTTACTTTTATTAATTACTTTGAACATGTTTTGTTAACAGTCAAAATGTGGAGCATCCCATATGAGTACTGGCTTAAGTCCCAGCTGCTTCACTTTCAACCCAGCTGCCTGCTACCACAGCTGGGAAAATTATGGAAGACAGCCCAAGTGCTTGGAACCCTGCCGTCACAGTGGAAGATCCGAATGGATTTCCTAGCTCCTGGTTTTAGCCTGACCCAGCCCTGGCCACTGGGACCATTCAGGAAGTGAACCAGCAGATGAAAGATGCCTGTCTGTCTGTCTCTCCCTCTCTAACTCTGACTTTCAAATAAGTAAATAAATCTTTTTTAAAAAAGAAGTCCAAAGGCATATCCTGTGTCCTGTTTCTTATGCCCCGCTTCATTTCCCAGAAGTGTTTTTATCCCCACCCCTTTTTAAAATTTTTAATTTATTACTGTCATGATTTATTATTTATAAATCATCAATGTCCTAGTGAAAGCCAGTCATAACAGTAAGAACCCTTGTAAGCTTTTTCATTGTGATTTCATTTCATTTTCCAACTCAATGAAAATCTCTGTGTTCTGTTGAAAATTTTATGTATACAATGTCTCAAATCTTGTGCAGTATAATCATTTTCACATTCCAGGTTTTTAAATCTTTCTTTGGTTCTTTTTTTTTTTTTTTTTAAGACAAGTTTATTTTGGCACAAGCCCCACCCCCTTTTAAAAGTTTCTTCTCGTATTTATCTCCTGTTTCTAAGTGAAATGCTGATAGATCTGAAACGTTTTGGGCGTTTGGGAGGGCATTTGGCACAGCGGTTTAAAACGCCACTTGGGGCCGACGCCGTGGCTCAACAGGCTAATCCTCTGCCTTGCAGTGCCGGCACACCGGGTTCTAGTCCCGGTTGGGGCGCCGGATTCTGTCCCGGTTGCCCCTCTTCCAGGCCAGCTCTCTGCTGTGGCCTGGGAGTGCAGTGGAGGATGGCCCAAGTGCTTGGGCCCTGCACCCCATGGGAGACCAGGAGAAGCACCTGGCTCCTGCCTTCGGATCAGCGCGGTGCACCGGCCACAGCATGCCGGCTGTGGTGGCCATTGGAGGGTGAACCAATGGCAAAGGAAGACCTTTCTCTCTGTCTCTCTCTCTCTCACTGTCCACTCTGCCTGTCAAAACAAAACAAAACAAACAAACAAACAAAAAAAACACCACTTGGGGCACCCACATCCCATACTGGAGTGCCTTGGGTTGAGTCCCGCCTCTGCTTCCAATCCAGCTCCCTGCTAATGCACACCCTGTGAGGCAGCAAGTGATTGTTCAAAATACTTGGGCCCTTGTCACCCACAAGTGAGACCCAGGTGGAGTTCCTGGCTCCTGGCTACTACCGGGCCCAGCCTCAGCTATCATGGGCATCTGGGGAAGTGAACCAGTGGATAAAAGATCTCTCTCTCTCTTTGTTTCTCTCTCTGTCACTCTGCTTTCAAAAACATTTCTAAAACATTAAATAAATAAAACCTTATATTTTATTTATTTATGCTTAAAATGTAATACTTACATGGTCCCAAGTAAAACAGTTCAGAATCAAGTCTCCCTCTCATATCTCGCAGCTGGTCACCTAGTTCCCCTCCCCTGTTAATTTCCTGTGTATCCTTCCAGAAATGCTTGATGACACTGTGTTTCCCTTTTGCAACCACTCACATTGTAGACGCGCTCTTCTGCACCCTGCTTTTCACTTGCAGTTCATTCCATGGCAGTTCTTAGAAAGCTTTTTTTGACGCATTCTATTCCATTGTATGAATGACCACAACTTAACCAATCCTCCATTTATGAACATTTAATTTGGTTCCAGTCTTTTCTATTATAAATAGTGTTGCAGTTATGATTTTATGCATATATAGTTTTCTATTTCTATAAGTATATCTATTAGGATAAATTCCTAGAGTAGAATTTCTGGCTTACCACAGCATTCAGATTTTTTAATGTAATACAGTTTTTTACAAATGTAAGACAGAGTCTATGAAATGTGGAATACTTGATATTTTTCCCATTCAATCACAAATAACAAGTCGTTTTCTTTCTCCGTCTACTCTCACACTGCAGGCACAATCAAAACAGATTGGATACAAAAGGAAGCTGATAATTTGTTCCTGGCAGTGGGTTTCTCTTTATGTTTGAGAGTTACTATATTATTTTCTCCCTTTTTCTTCTATTCTAAAAGCCTAAAATGGTAGACACGAAATCTTAGTTTTTTGAAATATAATTCGCATATCTAATTCATCTATTTACAGTCTGCAATTCAGTGGTTTTGGTGTATTCAAAGGATGTGTAGCCATCACAACAGTTGACTGTAGAGTGGTTTATCCCCCTAGAAACCCCGTATCCATCCACTATCAACCCCGGCTTCCCCCAACTCCTACAGCCCTCTGTAACCACTACACCTGCCCTTGCTCCCCACAGACTTGTCTGTTCTGGATATTTCAAGTCCATGGACTCATACATCATGTGGGGTTTTGTGTTGCATAGCATTTTGTTGGCAGAAATTCCTGAGAGGTGGGGTGAGCAGCTAGTTTTCCAGGTTGATGTGGATATTTTGGGAAGTTGTTATCTGCCCAGGAGAAACGAGGCAGATTAGTTTTGAGGTAGGGATGGCTTAGCAGGTTCCTGGACTAGCGCCAGTCAGCTGTAAATGTCTGCAGACATCTCGAATCCGGCTGTCTTGGCTGTAATGCAAGAGCACCGTGTGAAGCAAGACTGCACCTCGCCAAGCCACGTGCTGAGGGGCCATCTTGAAGCCGGCACTGTTTCTATCGAAATACGTTTCTGGCTTTGTAATGAAAATGTTAGGGGAGAAAACAGAGTTAGTTTCCAAGCTGACTGCATTATTACATGAAGTACTTTCAATAATATTTTTTTCAGTTAATTCTCCCCAGAACACAGGTCCGAATGCTTTCATGGATGCTTGGGGTGCACCTTCACCCTCTGGGTCTCTCATCTGTTCACCACATCCTGAAACCTTGTCGTTTTCCTGTGACCAGAGCAGGACGACACACCTCTCACCCCATCGTTTGCTTCTTATTGCCAAAGGAATGGATGTGTCATGTTTCCTTGAAGCCAGTGCTGGCCCAGAAATCATTCCAGTTTCAAGTTACAAAGCGGTGATCAAGCGTGAGGGGCTTAGGGTCATATGAGGGCTATGGCCAAGCTTCCTCTTTATGTCAAAGTTCAAAAAACTTTCCCAAACAACAGCCAAAAGAGCCACACAGAAAACCTCACCCCTCTCACTGATAGGCAGTCTTGGCCGTCCGTCGTAGGCGACTGTCTCTGCTGCTTGGCGAGCAGCGTGGGATTGCCCTCCCACAGGGGTTTACCAGCAGCGCCCTAGAAAGTACACCCCACCCTGTGCAGTGGACCAGCAGGATGCCTGGGACCTGGGGAGCAAGGAAGCCGCACTTGGCTATCGGCAGCCTTCTCGTGAAAGATTAGCAGGACCGAAAGCTCCCTGATGGGGTCAAAAGTTTGGCCTTCTAGGAAAAGCAGAAAATAACAATTGTTTGATCCATGTTAGGATTCCTTTGGTGAGGGAAACAAATCAAGCTAGCATAATAGGGCAGTGTTACTGGCTTGTGTGTTCCAAGATTGCAGTGGGCAGAATACAGCTGGACCTGGGGCTCCAAGGCAGCTTCCCCTCTTGTCTCCTCTTTGTGCTGACACCACTCTTGGGTGGGCTTTTTTCACGTGGCCAGTGCCAACTCCAAGGAAAAGCTTATCTTTCCCAGTAGTTAGGGGGTTCCAGGATGGAAACTCAATAACTGTTCTTGGACCAGTAGTGAGGAGGAGATGGAATGTCCCCTTTAGCTAGCCCGGGGTTGAGTTCCCGCTTAGAAGGAGAGAGCATGGATAGGTGGCCCACAGAAACCACGCAGACTGAGAGCAGGGACAGCAGGGTGTCGTTGCCGGAAGGAAGGGTTGATGCTGTGCACAACCCCGTGTCTGTCCACTGCAGGGAGAGCTCATGTGGCCAGGAAATCTGTTCACAGAAGTGAACAGCTGTTCTCAGCCAGACTAACGAAGGACAGGGGAACAAACAACAGCGGGGGTGGGGAGGACTTTACAGGTGAATCTCAGGAAAGCTAGGTACAGATCAAGGGATTACAGAGCAAATCCCATTTTACAAGTTTTCCATCATAAAGTCACAGCTATGAGGTTACTCTCTGTAGGAAAATGGAATCGAAAAGCAAGTTTATTTCGGTGAAAATAATTTAGAAATCCATGCATGGTTGTTTCATCATAGGCATTGTCCGAGAACTCTTTAAAGATTCCCTCATGGACATAGATTTTAGCTTCTTTGCAGCAAAATAAACTTATAATTCCATTTTTAACGAGCTTTTTGAAGTACCCTAGTATATTCCTAAAAAGGAAATAAATCCACCAGATTTCTGAGTTGGAAACTTGTGATGAAAATGTGGTTATGACAGCTGCTGATTGATAACGTGCGCTAGGCCTTGTGATCTATCCGCAGTGCAGCACCTCAGTTCGCATCTCCCAAGTCACTGCTCTTTGAGATGCTGTTTCCTTTCTCTCTCCTAGCAAACAATGCATTTACCCTTTTATTAAGCCACAGACATTTTTTTCCCTATGCTGGAATGTTCTCTGACTCCACCTTGGCCCTTCAAGGACTTCTCCATGATTTGAAACAGTACAGTGGCCTACACTGAATGTCATGGTTTCCAACAGGGAACTCTCCAATTCAAGTTCTGCCACAGCCTGGAACTCTCTAAGAGCAGAGCTTCTGTCTGTATAAACCTGGAGCCACATATAGGGAGACATGGCTTAGGACCACATGCAGAGACATCTCAGGCTCTTTGAAAGCAAAGAGTGGTGGGGGTAGGGAGGACAGAAAAGGGGATGGGCATATAGGTGCATCCCTCCACAGGTGCACCAGCTTTACCACTCACCAGATGCTATGCCTAAGGAGTGGAGAGAGCATGCATGTAATTTATATGAGAATGAAACCACAACATGTAGCATAAAAAACAAAGTGTTGGCTTTACCTGCAGGATTTTCCATTTAAACAGGAGAATAGTAAATTCAGATGGAAAATAATTACAGATTTCCCAAGCATTTACAATACTCCTTCCCCATTCTGTCTTTCTTAATTCCTGAACTTTATATCACAACTGTGTACTTGAACCATTTTGCTTATTCACTCATTCAACAAATAGTTGTTTGATTTATTTGAAAGGAACAGTAACAGAGAGGGAGAGATGGAGATCTTCCATCTTGCCCAAATGCCTACAACAGCCAGGTATGGGCCAGGCTAAAGCCAGGACTCCATCCTGGTCTCCCACATGGGTGGCAGGGGCCCAAGCCCTTGGACCATCATTTGCTATCTGCCAAGTACATTAGTAGGCAGCTGGATTGGAAGCAGAGCAGCCGGAATCCAAACCAGCACTCCCATGTGAGATGCTGCTGTCGGAAGTGGTGGCTTAACCCTCTGTTCCACAATGCATGCCCCAACCACAGATAGTTCTTGAGCACCTGCCATGTGCTGACACTCTTAGGCACTGAGGAGATGTAGCAGGGAATAAAACAACATCCTGATTTTGCAGAGTTCCAAGGAAGAGAGCAGACAATACAGAAAGCAGTAGAGAGTGTGTTGGATGGTGTTTAGTGCTAGGAAGACAAATGAGGCAGAGTGAGAGGGGCAGACTGGTGGAGGAAGGCAGTGGCCATTTCCTTGGTGATACAGGTGAGCTGAAAACAGAGACAGCATGGGGTCTGGGAGCCAGCTCTAGGGCTGCCTGAAGGAGGGGCAGCTGAGAGAGAGGTGAAGTGAAGCAGAGAGGCTGGACCAGGAGCAGGCTGGTTACTTGAACAGCAAGGTAGCAAGATGGCCAGAGTTGCTGGAGGATGAGTGTGCGTGTGTGTGCACATGCATACATTTGTGTGTGTGTGTCTGTGTGTGTGCACATGCATACATTTGTGTGTATGTGTGTGTGTGTGTGAGGTGGGGTGAGAAGAACCAAGGCAGGCGGGAGACGGGAGCTGCTGCTGTGTAGGGGAGAAGGGAAATGGTTGAGGCATCGGGCAGAGGAATGAAGGGGTCTGGCTTGTGTGTTAAACTGTACCATTCCTGATGCAGTGGGGGAAAAGGAGAGATGCATCCAACCAGCTGAGGATTATTGAGAAATCCAGACCCGCGATGAGGGCCTGAGGCGGTGGAGCTGGAGGTGGAGAGAAGCGTTCGCCTCCTGGATATGCTCATATCCTGAAACCCATTTCCTTTCTAGTTTGCTTCTTCCTTGTCTTTCCTCGATGTCCCTTAGAAATGTGTAACCCTGTTCTCCCCTGCCGTGTAGGATTTGTGTTTGTGTGGTCTGGGGACCAGGTCCTTTATCCTCTCCCATCTTTACCATCCCTGGAAAGCTGGCTCGAGGTGGTGCTGGCTCACAGGACAGCAGGGAGAGAGGCCCTGGCCTTCCTCTTCCCTTCCTATAATGTGGGAGAGGGGAGCAGCAAGTCCTCGGAAGGAGGACGAAGGGCAGCATCAACGCTCTTCTGCTGATTCAGGATCTAGGTCACCAGCCTGGGTCTAACGCTGATGGAGCCCAGAATGCTGGGAACGTGTTTCCTTGTGAAAGTGGCTCCCGTCATTAGTATAGGGGATTTTAGAGAGTTCATGGAAAAGTGTAACTAAAAGGTAAGTTTATTTTGGTGCAAGAAATTTTTGAAATCCACTTGTAGTTTTTTCACAGTACGCTTTTTTCCATGAACATTTAGAAGACCCCTCATATGCATGGATCTCAGAGATTTTTTTTTTTTTTTGGCAACAAATAAAGATTTTTAATGTTTGTTTATTTGAGAGGCAGATAAAGCGTTCCCATCGACTGACTGACTCCCCGAATGCTGGGGAGGAGGGGTGTAATGAAACCAGGAGCTGGGCACTCAATCTGGGTCCCCCAAATGGGTGGCAATAATTCAACTGCTGAGCCATCCCCTGCTGCCTCGTAGGGTGCACATTAGCTGGAAACTGGAATTGGGAGTGGACTCAAACCCAGACACTCCTATGTGGAATGCAGGCATCTTAGATTAGATGCTTACCCCCAAATAAACATTTTTTAATTCTATTTTGCATGAGCATTTTGAAGTCCTTTAGTCTTGCAGAGAGAGAGAGAGCTGATGCTGGAGTGGGGGACTGCAGCAAAGGCAGATGCGTTGGCCTGGAACCTTGGCGTCTCAGAATCAGGAGGGCCCCTGGGGGCAGCCCCTGGCCTTCTCCTGCTGCTCAGTGCGTGCCTGCCCCGACGTGGGGCAGCCAGCCTGTGCTCCGTGTGTCCACGGAGCATAGAACAGCAGTACAGGGTGGGCCCTTAGAGATCACACCGTGATGGGACTGGACGAATCCAGAGCTGGAACCCCCAGACCATGTTCTTTGCACTATGTGGTCTCCCCAAATAAAGGGCAGCCCTTGCTGGTGGTTTCTAAAGGTCTCTGTTCAGGGGTAGGAGTTTGGCACAGATGCCACGTAGGATACCTACATCCCAAATACAGAATGCTTGGGTGCCTGGGTGCCAGTCCTGGCGCTGCTTCTCATTTCAGCTAACAGGTGCCCTGGGAAGCGGCAGGTGGTGGCCCAAGTACTTGGGTTCCTGCCACCCATGTAGGACACCCAGATTGTGTTCCAGGCTCCTGACTTTGACCTGACCCTGTCCCAGCTGCTGTAGGCATTTGGGGAGTGAACCAGTAGATGAAGGACAATGTCTCTTGCCCCCTGCCTTTCAAATAAATAAAAATAATAATAAATGTGTCTGTTCATTCCATCACAGGATGTGTAGGTCTATTCACCTTTTAATACTAAACGGTAATACATCATTTTCCCCCCAAAACCCAGGCGTTGCCCTGCTCTCAGATGTGTACCCGGAGAAGATCTTGGTTGACCTGCTGGCTCAGTATGACAGTGGCCAGGACAAGCACACACCGGAGACCAGGATGAAAGTCGGGGAGGTGCTGATGCGAGTCGTGCGGGCACTAGGTGAGTGTTCTTGTTCCATCTGTCTGGGACAGAGTGCGGCCACAGAGTGACACTGAAGCCCACGTCTGTGACCCCGGGAGGCGTGGTATACCAGCATGGCAGGGGCCATTCAGGGGCTCAGATAAGCCCATCCCTGTTCAAGGATTTAGCAAATATCCAGGCGCTCACTATGAGATGGGCTGCAACAGGGTCCGTTTTCCCACCAACAGTGTAGTGTCCTTCCTTGGAGCCAGGGCGGACCACAGAGTTCAGTGGAGCGGGGTGAGCAGTTGCCGGGCAGCAGTAAGCAGGGGACGGGAATGTCACCGAGGAGGCAGAGCGCTGGCTGCTGAGTGTGCACACGGGAGGTCTCGTCTCATTGTCCCAAAGCTCACTGTGAAGATGCAGAGCTTTATAGAGACCCATTTTATAGGTGAGGAAGCTATGGCTCGGACACCTTCAGCAGTTTGTCCTGGATCGTTGAGCTGCTAAAAATTGTACCAGCAGCTTGAAGGGAGAGGCTCCAGGCTGCGCCAGCTGGGAGCAGTGGTCCCAGCAGCCTGCCGGGGTTCCCTCCTAAACTGCGTCTTACTGGCTTGCTCCTTCCTCAGACCTTGTGTAAAGTGAGGAAATTCATAGCACTTGCTCGGGAGGCTTCTGTCAGGATTATACAAGGAAACACTTACGTAATCATGTTTGCCGTATAACTAGGGCTCAGTAAATTTTTAATTTTGCCCAAATAAAAAAGATAAGAATTTCTTTATTTAAAATTTTATGTAAGGTGTACAAGTTTCATATGTTTCATATATACAGATTCAGGAATTGTATATATTGATACTTTCCACCCTCTTCTCTCTCCCATCCATGCCTCCACCCTCTCCTAGTCCCATTCTTATTTTTTATAAAGATCTATTTTCAGTTGACTTTATACTCATAACATTTACCCTACACTAAGTAAATAGTTCAACAAGTAGTATGAAGAATTAAAAAACACTCTTCCTTAACAGGCAAGACAAAGTCATCGCATCTCAAAGTGTCAATTGCACTCCTATAGATTACCTTTTAGGTGCTCTATCAGTTACCACAGATCAAGGAGAACATATGGTATTTGTCTTTTATGGACTGGCTTATTTCACTAAGTATTATGGTTTCCAGCTGCATCCATTTTATTGCAAATGACAGGATTTCATAGTTTGTTTTTTTTTTTAACTGCTGTGTATTATTCCATATGTATATACCATATTTTTTTTCCAGTTTTCAGTTGATGGACATCTGGGTCGATTCCATATCTTAGTTGTTGTGAATTGAACTGCAGTAAGCATGAGGGTACATATCTTTCAAAAATTTCTGTAAAATATTAAAAGGGCAGGTGTTTAGCCGTGTGGTTAAGATATTGGTTAAGATGCTCACATCCCACATTGGAGTACCTGGGTTCAGTACCTCACTCCAGTTTCCTGCTAACACAGACCCTAGGAGGTAGTAGTGATGGCTCAGCTGGGTCATTGTCACCACATGGGAGACCTTGACAGAGTTCGCGACTCCTAGCTTTGTTCCTAGCCCAGTGCTAGCCATTGTGAGTATTTGATGACTGAACCAGCTGATGGGAGCATTCTCTCTCTGTCTGCCTCTCTCTCTCTCTCTCTCTCTCTCTCTCTCTCTCTCTCTTACTTTTCTATGTGTGTGTGGTGTGTCTTCCTCTCAAATAATAATTTTAAAAAATTAAAGAAATGTTTTGTTATTTACTATTTATTGAGTATCAGTATCAGGCTAGGAGGTGGGACATTGGACAGAGAAAACAATTGTTTATTCTAAAGACAGAGGTTTAATTAAGATGAACTGACGAATTCCTCCATGAGCCAATAAGTGTACTTTTGATATTGTTCTGCATCATGAGATGTAGAATTGAGTAGAGATTCATTTCTTTCTTTATATGAAAGTCAGAGTTATATATAGAGAGAGAGGTCTTCCATCCACTGGTTCACTCCCCAGATGGCCACAACAGCTGGAGCTGCACCAATTCGAAGGCAGGAGCCAGAAGCTTACTCTGGGTCTCCCATGTGGGTGCAGGGGCCCAAGCACTTGGCTCATCCTCCACTGCTTTCCCAGGCCACAGCAGAGAGCTGGATCAGAAGTGGAGCAGCCAGTGCTCAAACTGGTCCCATATGGGATGCGGGCGCTGCTGGCGGCGGCTTTACCCATTATACCACAGCACCAACCCCAAGAGATTCATTTCTTTAATCTGTGTTCCACAGACATAACCATTGACAGTAACACTGAGTAATGCTATAAGCCTTAAATAAGGCAAAGCAGGCTCAGGTGATGCACAGTATCCACCATTTGTGCCACAGCTGGCCGCCAGCTGGAATCCCCAGAATCAGGCTCTGGTGGGTAGGTGGGTTCTCATCCTGTGTGTGCTGTGTGGGACTTGTGCAGCTCAGTGCTTCATAGTGTGGTTTAATAACGGTGCCACACTGACCTGCACTTCTTCCCTCCTCTAAGTTGGATCCACACTTGTCAGGCACCTGTGTCCTGATGTCTGTCCTCGGCTTGCTAGTAATTCCATCGTCTGCCCACCAGCATGTCAGCTGTGGTGGAAGGAGAGATGATCTAGCTGCAGTGAGGCTGGTTTGTCCGTGAGATCCAATCGAAGTTGCAAGTCTTACTCCTTGCCCGCTAGGGGAAGCGTCTGGAAAACAGACCAGCCTTTGGATTGTAGGACCAGTGTTTCAGAAGGCTTCCAGCAGTTCCACCTAGTCGTGAGCCGTTTCTACACAAAGAGTCTTTAATTTCGTAATTTGTAGGTGATGGTTCTGCCTAAAGATAAGACCTAAATTGCTGACCGTTTAAAATCTTTCATCAGCAAAAGGAGAGTGTAATGAGAGTGAATTTTAAAAGAAAAAAAAATGTTTTTCTTCACTGTTTGAAGAAAGACACACTGTATGTATCTGCCTTGGTCTTGGATTGGTGTCTGGAACATCCCAGATAAAGGCACCCATATCGGCCGTCATTGTGAGTGTTACAGCACCACGGGATCCAGTGCAGCCTCTGAACTCTGTCTGCTGTGCCCTCGGGGTGGCCAGAGCCAGGCGAGAGGTAAACCATAGGCAGACGACACCAACGTAATGGGGATTTTCTCCGTAACCTGTGGTGAGCCTCTGGCGTCAGGAGGAAGAACCCTGAAAATGCTCATCTCTCCTCCTCCACCTGCAGTCCGGAGCCTCTGCTGGGGTGAGAGGGGAGGGGGTGAAAGGTGGCGGCATTGAGAGAGAGGCTTTTCTACTCCTTACAGGCTTTATAATTAGGCCGGATTCTCTCTCTCGCTCTCTCGCTACCTCTCCTTCCCTTTCTGTGTAACTCTGACTTTCAAATAAATAAAAATAAATCTTAAGGAAAAAAAATGTTTACTTATTTATTTATTTGAAAGGCAGAGTTAGAGAAAGAGAAAGAGATCTTCCATCTGCTGGTTTACTCCCCAAATGGTTGCAGTTGCAGTGGCTGGAACTCTATCCCAGTCTCTCAAATGAATGCCAGGAGCCCAAGTACTTGGGCCATCTTCCACTGCTTTCCCAAACACATTAGCAGGGAGCTGGACCAGAAGTGGAGCAGCCATTACTCAAGTACATGCTCATATGGCATGTCTGTGTCACAGGCAGTGGTGCAACCCATTGTGCCACGGCACTGGCCCCATGCTGAGGGCTTTGTAACCATTGGTAATTCTCATGTAGATTTGTTATTTCTTAGGGATTACATGTTTTATGGGTGGGGAAACAGATACAGAGAGGGTTATTAACTTGCTACACACAGCTCAATGATGATGGATCCAAGATTTGAACCCAGGCAATCTGACTCCAGGACCATTCTCTTATTAAATATGCTATATTGGGTTTTGAACATTTTCCCATCTTTTTTTCTCATAAGCATGGACATTTTTCACATCCTCTATCATGTTAAATTTTTTATTTATTTTCTTTATTTGAAAGGCAGAGAAAGAATGAGCTCCCATCTTCTGGTTCATCCCCCAAGTGTGATTCACAGCTAGGGCCGGCCAGGCTGACGCCAGGAGCTGGGAATTCAACCCAGGTCTCCTGAGCTACGTGAGCCCTTACCTGCTGCTTCCCAGGGTGCACATTAGCAAGAGGGTGGAATTGGGAGTGGAGCCGGGACTCAAACCCAGACCCTCGGGATGGGAAGCAGGTGTCTCAGCAGCATCTTAACTGCTGTACCAATTGTCCACCCCATCTATAATTTTTAATGATGGCTTAATACTATATTATTTGAATATACCATTGTTTTTTTCAAGCAACCAATTTATAGATTGTTCCAATTTCTTGCTATTATCATGATACTGTGATGAATATTCTTAGCTAAATCTTTGTGTAAATCCATGATGATTTCTTCAGGAAAATTTTTTAAAGTAAAATTTTTATATTTTAAATGAGAAATATTGCTAAATATTCTTCCTGAGCAGTTGTGCTCATTTTATATGGTCAGTGTTGGGAATTATTGTTTTGTCTGTGCCCTCCAAAGAACTTTGTGTTGTGTGTATTACTGTTTTTATAAATCTTTATCAAGATTTATATATATTTACCAATATATATAAAGAAATGCTATCATGTTTTTATTTCCATTTATTCCATTGATAAGATTAAATTTTTTAATGTATTTATCAGCAAAGCTTTTGTGTATGTGAGTTGGGTTTGTATGTGCACATGCGCATGTGTGTTCACATGTGTGAATCACATGTTCCTTTCCTTCCATTTTTTTCATTGGGATATTGATTTTATTATTTCATTTGTACCACTGATATTTATGTTGTGTTTTCTTAAGCTTGTTATTTATCTTTTAGTTTTGTTCATATTTTCTGTTTTGCTTTTAAAAGTACAGATTTTTTTTTTAATTTCAAAGCAGGTAGATCTACGTGTTTGTTTTTATTTCATCCCTGTTTAGAAAGGCTTTCCCCAGCCACGAGGATATAAGTATAAATCTACATATTTTTATCTCAACTTTTCAACATAGAAAATATTGTGGAAGGATTTTGATTCAGTCTCTTTTATTTAAAGAACTCCTTAGACTTTTTTTTTTTACTTTATAAATTTAATCTTAACACACTGTAAAATTACCCATCATTCCAAATGTTTTTCCATCTGTTTCCTCTTAGATGATCGAATGTCGGTGTTGACAATAACCTGTGAACTGCTGTAAGCCATTGCATTTTTAAAACTTCTTTGGAAATGTAACGTATTTACTATTTCATAAAAGCTCTCCTGACAGGACTGTACCCAAGATACGGAATTGGTAATTAGGACATTAGTTGGCAAGTGGAATGGAAGGGAAAGGGATTAAGTACATCTGTTGGGGTATTTCCTTGTAAAACTGCCTAGGGAACTAATCTGAGCTGCCCTGGGCTCCCTCCTTTCCCACTTAGGCCTGCTGCAGTCTTTTTCTTTTCAGCAGAGCTGCACAAACACTACTCAGTTCTTTGTTGCTGGAGATCCATGATTCTCAGATGGGGTGGGGAGAGGAATTCTCTCCCGGGCACACTGGACAATGTCTGGGGTTATTTTTGGTTCTCACAACTGGTTGGGGTATTGTTTCTGGCATCCAGTGGCTGGTGGCCCCTGGTGCTCCCATAGTGCACAGGGCAGCCGTCTGCCACAGAGTGATCTGGCTCAGGATGTCAGTAGGGTCCCTGGTGAGACGCCCTGTGGGAGAGCCCAGTGGGGGCGGGGCATCCTGTCTGCTGTGTAACATAGTGGGATGTGTTAGTGAAACCCACAGCCGCCTCGCTCGGTGGTGCAGGTTGTTCATAGCTGATAAACTCCATGCCTGAAGGGCACGCCCTGGAATTGCTCATCTGTGTGCCCATCCTGGTGGCCCTGAGGACCAGCCCATCTCACACCTGAGTTTGCATTTGAGATTGGCATTTCGGCCAGTGCCGCGGCTCACTAGGCTAATCCTCTGCCTGTGGCAGCGGCACACCGGGTTCTAGTCCCAGTCGGGGCGCCAGATTCTGTCCCGGTTGCCCCTCTTCCAGGCCAGCTCTCTGCTGTGGCCAGGGAGTGCAGTGGAGGATGGCCCAAGTGCTTGGGCCCTGCACCCCTTGGGAGACCAGGAGAAGCACCTGGCTCCTGCCATCGGATCAGCGTGGTGCGCCGGCCGCAGCACGCCAGCCGCGGTGGCCATTGGATGGTGAACCAACGGCAAAGAAAGACCTTTCTCTCTGTCTCTCTCTCTCACTGTCCACTCTGCCTGTCAAAAAAAAAAAAAAAAAAGAGAGAGAGAGAGAGATTGGCATTTCACTGCAGAGTCTGAAAAAAATGATTCCTGGGGCCACTGCTGTGGCACAGAAGGTTAAGCTGCCGCCTGTCATGCCGCCATCCCATATGGGCGTCAGTTCATGTCCCAGCTGCTGCACTCCCCATCCAGATCCCTGCTAATGCACCTGGGAAAGCAGCAGAGGATGGCTCCTGGCTTCAGATCAGCTGTGGCCATTGCAGTCATCTGGGGAGTGAACTAGCGGATGGAAGATTCTCTCTCCCTCCCTGTCTCTCCCCCTCTCTTCTCTCTCCTCTCTCTATCTCTGTGTTTCAAATAAATAAATAAATCTTTAACAAAAAAGAAAAAAGGATCCCTTTCTAGGATACATTTACAAATAGTTTTGGATGTGAGAGCTTCATCGAAAGGGCTAACTGCTTCTGTTTCAGATGGTGACCACGCCCATTGGTTTCAGCCTCTGCCATCCATGGGAGATGGGGACCTGTCCCTGAGAACTGGGGCCACCTCTCAAGTGCTTTTCAAGGCCTCCTGCCCCTTTTTGCCTTCCTTTTACCTTTATTTTTTTTTTTTTTTAAGATTTATTTATTTATTTGAAAGTGAGAGTTACACAGAGAGAGGAGAGGCAGAGAGAGAGAGTCTTCCATCCACCGGTTCACTCCCTAATTGGCCGCAACGACTAGAGCTATGCCGATCCAAAGCCAGGAGTTTCCTCCAGGTTTCCCATGTGGGTGCAGGGGCCCAAGGACTTAGGCCATCCTCTGCTGCTTTCCCAGGCCGTAGCAGAGAGCTGGATCGGAAGTGGAGCAGCCGAGTCTTGAACCAGCTCCCATTTGGGATGCTGGCACTGCAGGCAGCAGCTTTACCTGCTATCCCACAGCGCCAGCCCCTCCTTTTACCTTTAAGAGACCATATTATGAATTAAAATGTATTTGTAAGTTACCCCTTTTAGTTTAGGGGACATTTCAGGTCCCTTGCTAACATTTATATTACAAATTCTATGGGATAGGAGAGAGAGAAATCTACGAAGTTGTTTTTTATTTGCATGTGGCTCTTATTTGAATTCCTGACTTGGGTCAGACTGGTCCTGGATGGAAAAGCAATTTCTTTCCACCTCTGCCCGACACACTTTGAATTCTAATGGTTTCCTGTTTTTGTCAAGTTCTAAACCATATAAATTCCTGGGTTATCTCGTTGCTCTTTCTAATGCTCGGAATTCTTTATCGGAGCTATGCCTACTTTTCCCTTAACCCGGGGGATGGGGGCATCAGTGCTCAGTGAGAGACATTCATTGAGTGGCTGCTGACTGTGTGCCTGGAGCTGGGGGTGGGAACCTGGAGAAACCACGGCATCCTCCCGCCAGGAGCTGGGACTGTGGCCGGCGAGGCCGGCGAGGCCGGCTCCCACACAAGCCATCCTGGCATGGCGGCCGGCTCGTGCCGGGACTCGGGGGGACTGCGGGCTCCTGGCTGTCCTTGCAGTTGAATGTGGCAGTGCGCTGCAGGCTGCCCAGTTCCTCGGCGTTATCACAGCGCAGCAGATCCGTTTTTGGAAAATAGCTTTTGTATGAAGTTTTCAGAGATTTTCTCCTCACAGTGCTTGTTTAAATTAAGGTCGAAGCTAGGGTAGAAGTGTGGATAATTGGGTACCGTTCTGGAGGTTTAGGATGCGTAGATTTCAGCAGCCATAAATAATAATCCAAAGTTAGAATTCACATTTTTGATGAAATATTTTATCCATTATTTTTTGAGATAACATTTTAAATTTACACTATAGTCAAAGGTTTAATGCTACACTAAATATTGAGTCCAACAGCTAAAAAGTATAATCCAGGTATTTTAAAAGGAGAAATTTTCAGCAAAATTCAGAGAGGCACAGAAAATGCTCTTGGCCAAGTTTTCCTGGCTTAGCCCCAGAGCAGCTGACTTCCGGGGCATGTACATGGACGTACATGGACGTACATGGGAACTGCTGCCGCGGCCAAATGGAAAACTGAAGCCATCCCAGGGGTGCTTTTTTCTCTTCCTCTTTCTCTTTATCCTCCTCCTGTCAAATGTTTGAGAGATGTAACTTTAAAATCTGTTTATAGACTTTTTCCCTCCCCCTAACTATGTCAGTAATACATGGCCATTTTGTACATTTGGAAAATCTTTAAAAGTATAAAAAGAAAACCATCACCTGTAGTTTTATCATTTGCAATTAACTACTTGTTGTTTACATATTTAAAAAAAAAAGATTTATCTATTTCAAAGGCAGAGTTACAGAGAGAGATCTTCCACCCACTGGTTCACAGCCACAATGGCCAAAGCCAGGAGCCAGGAGCTTCTTCTGGGTCTCCTATGTGATTGCAGGGGCCCAAGCACTTGGGCCAGCTTCCACTGGCACATTAGCAGGGAGTAGGGAAGTGGAGCAGCCAGGACATGAACCGGTGCCCATATGGGATGCTGGCACTGCAGGCAGCGGCTTTACCTTCAACCCCGTGGTGCCAGCCCCACGTTGTTTACATTTTGATATGTTTCTTTATAGTTTCTTTTTCTTTCTCAGAATTATAATAATACTGTGTGTTTATTCCTTATTTTTGTTAAACATTATTAATAAGTACTTTTCCATGTCATTAAATATTTCTTGAAAACATATTTTTATTGGTGGTTTTATAATCAGTTACTTGAATTTACCATCATTTTATTCAGTTACCTTCCTGGAAGGTATTACCGTTTTTTTCCACTCTCTTTCTTTTTTTTTTTTTTTTTTTTTTGGCAGGCAGAGTGGACAGTGAGAGAGAGAGACAGAGAGAAAGGTCTTCCTTTGCCGTTGGTTCACCCTCCAATGGCCGCCGCGGCCAGTGCACTGCTGCCGGCGCACCATGCTGATCCGAAGGCAGGAGCCAGGTGCTTCTCCTGGTCTCCCATGGGGTGCAGGGCCCAAGGACTTGGGCCATCCTCCACTGCCTTCCTGGACCACAGCAGAGAGCTGGCCTGGAAGAGGGGCAACCGGGACAGAATCCGGCGCCCCAACCGGGACTAGAACCCGGTGTGCCGGCACCTCAAGGTGGAGGATTAGCCTGTTGAGCCATGGCGCCGGCCCTCCACTTTTTCTGATAATGAAGAGTGCATTATTGATTATTCCTGTGCTGACTCCTTCGGGTGCATCTTTGATTCGTTCCCTAGGATCGGGTCCTGCAAGGCCATCGGTGGTCAGAGCCTCTGCCTGCTCTTCTCAGTGTTGACCACAGCGCTGTCCTGCAGACCTGTGCAGGGAATGGGGCGGCTCACGTCTCACGGGGACAGATCATTCCCCCGGCTTCAGACTGAATTCCACCCTGGCCAGCCATCTCCGAAATGTGCACCTTTGCTCCTAGAATGAATCTCGAAGCCTGCCAGAGAGTGTGGGTGGACAGGTGGAGGGAGGGCCGGACCGAGGGCCGGACGGCTGCGGGCATGACTCCGTGGGAGCCCTGGTGCTTCTCTGAGGGCAGCTTGAGTCTGGCAGCGTCATCACGGTGCACAAAGACAGCACTTCTGAATTATTTTTAGAGGCAGAACGGGATCTGACGGGCAAGGCCAGGCAGGCCCCGGTTTACTCGGGGTCAGAGGCTCCTGAAAGGGAGAGCTGCAGCAGCGAGCCATGTGCGCTTGCTCTGTCTGCTGAAGAAAGACCAGAAGGTGTGATTCCAAATGAAGTCTGAGGCAGAAGAAATTAAGCCCCAGGTCTCTGCTGGAGGGTGCTGCGGCAGTTACCGTGACCCCAAGTGATCCTGAAACAGAGCAGCTTGTGCAGAATTCTAAGTTAGAAGGTGCCTCCTCTCTGATTACTCCAAATTCCAGAGAAAGAGTGAGTCCTGGGCTTTCAGGTGTATTTCTGACCCTTAAAACTTGCAAAACACCATGGTTTAATGTGCTTTGTCAATTCTTCCCTATATCACCTGCTTCACTTTTTTTTTTTAAAGATTTATTTATTCATTTGAAAGGCAGTTACAGAGAGGCAGAGGCAGAGAGAGAGAAAGAGGTCTTCCATCCGCTGATTCACTCCCCAAATGGCTGCAACAGCCCGAGCTGTGCTGATCCGAAGCCAGGAGCCAGGAGCTTCTTCTGGGTCTCCCACGTGGGTGCAGGGGCCCAAGGACTTGGGCCATCTTCTACTGCTTTCCCAGGCCATAGCATGGATCGGAAGTGGAGTAGCTGGGACTCAAATCTGCGCCCACGTGGGATGCCAGCACTGTAGGCTGCGGCTTTACCCGCTACGCCACAACACTGACCCCTTACCTGCTTTGCTTTAATGTTTTAGTTTAACGCTCTTAGAGTTCACCCAACCAATGAGCAACCCGTGATCCCTGGTCTCTAATAGCCCAGGTAGTTCCGGTCAGATGAAGCCCATGATCTAACCTCAGAAACCCTGTCATCTGTCCCAATTCAACCTCCAGTTCTGCTCCGACAACCACATAATACAGTGCTTCCACATGTTAACCACCAGCACACTGAAAATGTTTTTGAAAATCGTACCAGTGCTAAACATATGCGTATGTTTTTACTACTCAACATTGTAGAATAGCAGTACATGCATAGAAGTGACCTGGCGTTAGGTAATCTAGCAATGATTTAAAGAACAGGGGAGGATGTGTCGGTTATAGCAGATACTGTGCCATTTACTTGTGGGACTGGAGCATCTGCAGATTTTGGTATCTGTGGGGGTCTTGGACCCAATGCCCTGTGGACCCCTGAGGACAGTTGTAACTGGATTTGTCTCGCAGGCTGTGCTCAGCTCCAGTTGGCGTGGCCTGGGAATGAAGATGAGGGGAGGAGGGGCTGGTGTTGGGCACAGCAAGTTAAGCTGCCACCTGCGACTCCTGCATCCCAGATGAGCCCCAGTTCAAGTCCACTCTGCTCTATGTCCAATCCTGCTCCCTGATGATATGCCTGAAAGCAGTGGGTGATGGCCCAACCTCTTGGGCTTGTTTCATCCTTGTGGGAGACCTGGATGAAGCTCCTGGCTCCTGGCTTCAGATTGGACCAGCTCCAGCTGTTGGAACCATTTGGAGAGTGAACCAGTAGATGGAAGATCACTGTCTCTCTCCCTCTGTCTGTAATTCTGCCTCTCAAAGAAATACATAAATCTTAAAAAAAAAGAAAAAGATACGGGGAGGACGTTGAAATAGCTGCACAGTGTTTCATGGCATGGATGCACCACATTTGCACTGTTTAGTCAGTCATTCCTCTGGATGAATATTCACTTTCTCTATTTTTATCCTATCACATGCAGCACTGCAGTGTAAATTCTCATATATGTGTACAAATAAGAACACTTAGGCTTATTTTGTGTGTATATATATACATAATATATACACACACATATATACACATACATATATATGAATGCTAAAGTACTCTAACCTTCCGTTCTTTTCGTGGTGGAAATATACATATTTAGAATTAGCCAGCTGGACTCAGTTTAGACGATCTCAGTTGTATGGTGACATCCAAAGCATCTCGCTCAGGAGCCAGTGGAACATATGCCCACTTCTGTCCGTCAGGCCTGCTCCGGGCGTTAACTTGGGCCACACCAGTGTCACGGAGCTTCCTCACAGCCTGCTTGATCTCCTGCTGACTGGCCCCGACGTCCTCGGTGAACGCGAGTGTGGTGTGGTCCTCTGTCTTCTTCGTAGCAGACTCTGGTTGGGGACGCTTGTCCATGGCATAGTGGTCAAGCTTGTTTCTCCTGGGGGCGCTTTGTGGGATTTGGGGGCTGCCGCTGGCATGTGAGTGACGTACTGATCTCTTTTTTTTTTCTTGGTGGCTGTGTATGTCTTTCAGAACTGTCTCCTTGACCTTCATGGCCGTTGCTTTGGCTTCGGCACTGGGAGGGGCAGGAGCTTCCTTTTTCGCCTTTGGTGCAAAGCACCATCTTGGTGAAAAGCAACTTTTATTTCTGTTGGATTGGTAATTGTCAAAGCAAAATTACTAGGTAAAGGCTGTATGTATAAATGTATTTTTATTGATTAATTTTATTATTTAAGAAGCTGAGGGGCTGGCACTGTGGCACAGTGGGTTAATGCCCTGCCCTGAAGTGCCAGCATCCCATATGGGCACCGGTTCAAGACCCGGCTGCTCCACTTCCGATCCAGCTCCCTGCTATGGCCTGGGAAATCAGTGGAGGATGGCCCAAGTCCTTGGGCCCCTGCACCCGTGTGGGAGACCCGGAAGAAGCTCCTGGCTTCTGGCTCCTGGCTCCTGGCTTTGGATCAGCACAGCTCCAGCCGTTGCAGCCAATTGGAGAGTGAACCATTGGATGGAAGACCTCTCTCTCTCTTTCTCTCTGCCTCTCCTCTCTCTGTGTAACTCTTTCAAATAAATTTTTTTTTTTTTTTTTTGGACAGGCAGAGTGGACAGTGAGAGAGAGAGACAGAGAGAAAGGTCTTCCTTTTGCTGTTGGTTCACCCTCCAATGGCCGCCGTGGCTGGCGCGCTGCGGCCAGCGCACTGCGCTGATCTGAAGGCAGGAGCCAGCTGCTTCTCCTGGTCTCCCATGGGGTGCAGGGCCCAAGCACTTGGGCCATCCTCCACTGCCTTCCCGGGCCACAGCAGAAAGCTGGCCTGGAAGAGGGGCAACCGGGACAGAATCCGGCGCCCTGACCGCCACTACAGCTGGTGCGCTTCGACGATCCGAAGCCAGGAGCCAGGTGCTTCTCCTGATCTCCCATGCGGGTGCAGGGCCCAAGGACTTGGGCCATCCTCCACTGCACTCCCGGGCCACAGCAGAGAGCTGGACAGGAAGAGGAGCAACCGGGGCAGAATCCAGCACCCTGACCGGGACTAGAACCCGGTGTGCCAGCGCCGCAGGTGGAGGATTAGCCTATTGAGCCACAGCGCCGGCCTCAAATAAATCTTAAAAAGAAAAAAGCTGAAAGCCAGAGACAAAGAAACAGATAGATGAAGAGAAAGCCCCATCCACTGGTTCACCCCTGGAGCAGGACGAGGCTGGGCCAAAACTGAGGGCTGGGAAAGCAATCCAGTCTCCCACACAGGTGGAAAGGAGCCCAGTGACTTGAACCATCACCACTGCGTTAGCAGGGAGCTGGGGCCGAGAACTGGAGCCAGGTGTTGAACCTAGACACCCCCACATGGGGCACGGTCATCTTAACTGTTAGGCTAAATGCCTGCCCCTGTTTATATTTTTAATTATTCATATACTGACAGATGACTTGCTAAAGTTGTGAGTGACATAAAGCTTTTTAAACCATCTGCTGTGTCTGTTGTCGTGTAGAGAAAAGAGTATTTTGAAAACTGTGTTTATTTCAAGTGAATGGACTAGGAAAGTCTTCTTTTTGTTACTTTGTAATTTGCCTTGATTACAGTAAGGGGAGAAGTCTTTTTTTAAGAAATACAGTATTACATTTTGCTATTAAGCAGCTTATAAGATAGTAAAGAAATGATGAACTAAATCACATTTAGAAATATCTTGGGGGCCGGTGTTATGGTTTAGCAGGTCAAGCCACCACCTGCAATGCCAGCATCCTGTACGAGTGCCAGTTCGAGTCCCAGCTGCTACACTTATGATCCAGCTTCCTGCTAATGCACAAAGGAAAGCAGCAGAAGATGGCCCCTGCACCCACGTGGGAGACCTGGAAGAAGCTCCTGGCTCCTGGCTTTAGCCTAGCCCAGCCTCAGCCATTGTGGGCATCTGGGGAGTGAACCAGCAGATGGAAAATCAATCAATCTCTCTCTCTCTCTCTCTCTCTCAAACTCTTTTTTTAAAAAGATTTATTTATTTATTTATTTGAAAGTCAGAGTTAGAGAGAGAGAGAGAGGTCTGCCATCCACTGGTTCACTCCCCAATTGGCCACAATACCCAGAGCTGTGCTGATCCAAAGCCAGGAGCCAGCACCTTCTTCCGGGTCTCCCACGTGGGCACAGAGGCCCAAGGAGTTGGGCAGTCTTGTACTGCTTTCCCAGGCTATGGCACAGAGCTGGATCAGAAATGGAGTAGCCAGCTCTCGAACTGGCGCCCATATGGGATGCTAGCGCTTCAGGCAGTGGCTTTACCCGCTACGCCACAGCGCTGGCCCCTGAAACTCTTGCAAAATAAAATGAATAAATCTTTAAACAAATGGAGTGTCTTGGCAGATTGGGCATTGCAGCACAGCTGGTTCAGTTGTTGCTTGAGACGCCCACTCCCCATGTCAGAGTTCCTGCTGGTTCCCAGCTGGTCTGCTTCCTATCCAGCTTACTTCTATGGTGCCTGGAAGCAGCAGGTGATGGCCTAAGTACTTGAGTCCCTGCCACCACCTAGGAGACCTGGAATTCCTGGTTGCTGGCTTTGGCCTGGCTCAGTCTCAACTGTTGCAAAGCTTCCAGGGAAAGAACCAGCACATTGAAGATCTCTTCCTCTTTGTCTTTTCTTCCCTCTCTGCCTTTTAAATAAATACATAAATCCTTTTTAAAAAGTATCTCATTTAACAAAATTTATATTATAATAAAATACCTCAAGGGCATACCGATTAAATAGTTTCCTGATTAAGTAGTTTTAATCCTAATTAAAAATAGTTCATACGAGTCTATCTTTGCTGTACTTTCCCTCTTCATTTGGCCTGGCCAAATGTCTGTTCTTTGTCTTGGGGGGTAGGGAAGGACACTTTATTGGAGGATTTGGGGGCAGAGGGTGTGGAGATGCTCTGCGGCTGACAGTGGGATCCCTTGGCGTCTCAGTTCACAGTCTGCGGAAGCGGGGGTGCCCCTCTGCATCTCTGCTCTTGGCTCATTAGCTCCACCTCTTCCTGTTTCCTGTTGTCGACTTCACGTTCAGAGTCTACTTACATATATGTTAGAATTTTTTGTTACTGGGGCTGGCACCATGGCTCACTTGATTAATCCTCCACCTGCAGCACCGGCATCCCGTATGGGCACCGGGTTCTAGTCCCGGTTGCTCCTCTTCCAGTCCAGCTCTCTGCTGTGGCCCAGGAAGGCAGTGGAGGATGGCCCAAGTGCTTGGGCCCTGCACCCGCATGGGAGACCAGGAGGAAGAACCTGGCTCCTAGCTTCGGATTGGCACAGTGCTGGCCACAGCGGCCATTTGGGAAGTGAACCAACGGAAGGAAGACCTTTCTCTCTGTCTCTCTCTCTCACTTTCTATGACTCTACCTGTCAAATAAAAAAATTAAAGAATTTTTTGTTACTATCCTTCAGGTCCCTCAAACTCTGTTGATTTTTTTCCTATATTTTTTCTCCCTCCCCTTCAGACTGTTCAGTGTCAGTTGGTCTGTCAGGTTCATGGACTCATCCCTCTGTCGTCTTTCTTCTGCTCTTCATCCCTTCCAGTTAATTTCTTCAATAAAATACTGTCGGGCTGGCTTTGGGATGCAGTGGGTTAGGCTGCCCCCTTTGATGCCAGACCTCATTCAGAGTGCTGGTTTGAGTCCAGCTCCCTGCTAATGTACCTGGGAAGTCAGCAGAAGGTGGCCCAAGGGGTTGTGCCCCTACCACCCTCGTGGGAAACCCAGATGGATTCCTGTCTCCTGGCTTTGGCCTGGCTCTGCCCTGACTGTTGCAACCATTTGAGGAATGAGCCAGCAGATGGAAGATCTCTTTCTCTGTCCCTCCCTCTCTTGCTCTGTCACTCTGCCTTTAAATTAATGAAATAAATATTTTTTAAAAGAATCTTAATTTTATTTGAAAGATAGAGTCAGGCAAAAGAGATCTTCCATCGGCTGTGTCACTTCCTCACGTGGCTGCAACAGCTGGCGCTGGGCCAGCCTGGAACCAGGAGCCAGGAGCTCCATCTGAGTTTCCCATGTTGTTAGCAGGGACCATGTACTCGAGCCTTTGTCTGCTGCCTCCCATGGTGCACATGAGTAGGAAGCTGGATTGGGAGCAGAGAAGCCGGAACTTGAGCCATGCGCCACAGTCTGAGATATGGGTGTCCTGGATGGTCTCCTAACTGCACCAGATGCCTCCTCCTCCTACCCGGACACAGAGCGACAGAGAGGGAAGGAGGGAGGGAGAGATGTCTTCCGTCCACTGGTTCACTCCCCAGATGTCTCTGCAACAGTCAGGGCTGGGCCAGGCCAAAGCCAGGAGCCTAGAACTCCATCCAGGTCTTCCACATGGGTGGCAGGGGCCCAAGTATCTGGGTGTTACTTGCTGCCTTTCCGGAAGGATTAGTAAGAAGCACTCCGGTGTGGGACGTGGGCATCCCAAGGAGTCACTTAGCCTACTGTGCCACAGTGCCTGCCTCCATCCAGTTAGCTGCTTATTCCAAATGCTGTGTTTTTCATTTTCTGGACTTTCCATTTGGTTCTTGTGATACTGGTGGTTTCTCTGCTGAGCTTTTCTGTCATTTCATTCATGAGAAGCATATTTTTCTTGACCTCATTAAGTACTGTTTAGAATCCTTTACTGATTCTTAAAATACCTTGTCATTTCTGCGTGGGCCTCTGTTGATGGTCTTTGTCCTCGGGAGCGGGTTGTGCCTTCATATGAGGAGCAGTTTTGTCACGTTGTGGGTATTACAGCTGTTGGGTTGCAGAGACGCGCACATGTTTGGTCTGGCAGGCACTGAACTCTGCCTCAGTGGCGGATGTCTCGCGTGCAGTGGGCAGCGCTCACTCCTCCGTTCAGGTCTTTTTCGGTGCTTCACTCCATGGGTTCAGTTTCTGCGCATTGCCCTGAGATCCGAGGCAGCAATCATGGAGCCTGAACACTGGGTGGAGGAGATCGTACTGGAAACGGTGGGCGTTCGGGGATCACTGCGGATCCTTAAAGAAAGCCACCGGTGAGAGATGTGTGGGTGCAGCTGGCAGGTGTGAAAGGAGAATACAGACAGGGAGCAGCTGCGAGGCTCCTGGGCACTCCTTGGCACACAGCCACGAGGACTTGGATGGCAGGTGTGTCTGGGAGAATGCCGGGAAGTGGTGGCTGCCGTGAGCGGTTCAGAGACAGCAAGCAGAGACCGCTGTCTTTTCTCTTGTAACATTCAGTGAAGATGGAGTCAGATCTGACAGCTGTTCTCATAGATCTGTTGAGAGGCTCCAGTGAAATAGTGTGTGTGACATCGCCTACGACTGTATCAGTACAGAGAGCATATTTACCACCGTGTTAACCCCTGTAGTGGTGTTGCCAGACAACAAAGTGGAGTTGGGAGACCTTCTGTAGTGACAGCATTGAGCAAAATAAATAAGAATTTGACATACGAGCTTGGAGGGCATTTTACCTTCCAGACGCACACATTGTGACCCTGGAGGCGTAGCTTCTTGAGTCTCGGCCCAGACCCTAGCACGTTAGAGTGGACAAGTCTCATAATCCCTTTATCCTTTATGTGTTAAAGGGGATCATTGTGGTAACTGCTTGCCAGTGTGATTGGGAAATTCAGTGGTATATGGCAGGTACTCAGGAGCAGCATCTTTCATGGTAAGGGTGAATTCATGCTGGTTGCTATTCTTTTCTTATTATTTTTGAATGATACCTTCCATTCTCTCAGGGCAAAAGCCAATGCCATCCAGTAGCTCTTCACTCGAGTAAAATGTGCACTCATTCCATAATTCTACCTATCAAGTAAAAAAAAAGTGCACTCATCCTGTCCTACTCCAGGATAAAAACAATCAGCTGCAAACTTACTGTGTGCCAGGTGTTCTGTTAGTCACTTCACATGTCCCTTCCCACATCTTCCCTGAAATGGCCCTAGAAGACGATCCCACTGTTACCATCTTATAGGGAAGTCACAGAGATTCAGAGAAGTTGGTGCTCCCCCGGGGTACACTGCCAGCTGGTGCTGGCTCAGGCACTCAGAGCCAAATCTTTCTGATGGCAAAGACCATGTTCTTCATGACGGCTTGTTTGAGTCAGAATGTTCACTTAATTGGCAGGGGTGCCCCCAAAGCTAAGGTGTTGTGCTGGGCGTGAACTCTTAGAGGTCGAGTGTACACTGGCGACTGCCCAGGCGACGGAATTGATTTCTGTAACCGGAAGGACACAGGGTTGTTGGTGTCACCAGAACCTTGAGCTAACTCTGACCCTTCCGCCCGTTTCCCTAGAGCCCGTGAGCTAAGAATGGTTCTCACAGTGGCTGAGGGAAGAAAGTGAACGTAGCGGCAGCTTTCATGATGCGGGACGAGTGCAGGAAATGGAATTGTCCTGCTGACTTGCTTGCCTGTTGTCTGTGGCTGCTTCTGTGCCCCCACAGCAAGCTGAGTACTTAGAGAAATGTGTGCACCCAAAGCCAGGAGTACTGCTGTCTGCCTCTTTTTTTTTTTTTTTTTTTTTAAATTTTTTTTTTTTTTTTTGACAGGCAGAGTGGACAGTGAGAGAGAGACAGAGAGAAAGGTCTTCCTTTTGCCGTTGGTTCACCCTCCAATGGCCGCCGCGGTAGCGCGCTGCGGCCGGCGCACCGCGCTGTTCCGATGGCAGGAGCCAGGTGCTTCTCCTGGTCTCCCATGGGGTGCAGGGCCCAAGCACTTGGGTCATCCTCCACTGCACTCCCTGGCCACAGCAGAGAGCTGGCCTGGAAGAGGGGCAACCGTGCTGTCTGCCTCTTTACAGAACAAAGCTGCTGCTGCATGCTGAGGGAACCATCATCTGAGAACATGTGCAGGTACTTCGGAAAGTTTGTGGGAAATGGAATTATATTTGGTACACAAAATTTTTGAAATCCATGTGTTGCTTTTTCGTAATGCACCTTTTTAGTTCACTTTTGGAAGACCCTCCTCTGTTTCTTTGGCAGCCCTTCATTGATTTCTTTTCAATGGAATTTTTTCAGAAGTCACTCATCTTTTTTTTTTTTTTAAGATTTATTTATTTATTTGAAAGGCAGAGTTACAGAGAGGCAGAGGCAGAGAGAGAGAGAGAAAGAGGTCTTCCATCCGCTGGTTCACTCCCCAAATGGCCACAATGGCCAGAGCTCTGCTGATCTGAAGCCAGGAGCTTCTTCCGGGTCTTCTTTCAGGAGTCCAAGGACCTGAGCCATCCTCTACTGCTTTCCCAGGCCATAGCAGAGAACTTGATCAGAAGTGGAGCGGCCAGGACTCAAAATGGCACCAATATGGGATGGCGGCACTGCAGGTGGTGACTTTACGCACTATGCCACAGCACTGGCCTCAGCACTCATCTTTCTAAATCATTCTTGTGTCTCCTATCGTCCCCACCAAAATCAAGCTTTGTATCCTGCTCTAAAAAAGCAGAAATCTTTGGGCCTACACTGTGGCGTAAAAGGTTGAGCTTCTCCTTGCTGTCCTGGCATCCCATATGGGCACTGGTTCAAGTCCTGGCTGCTCCTCTTCTGATCCAGCTCTCTGCTATGGCCTGGGAAAGCAGTGGAAGATGGCCCAAGTCCTTGAGTGCCTGCACCTGCGTGGGAGACCCAGAAGAAGCTACTGGCTTCTGCCTGGCCCAGCTCCTGCCATTGCAGCCATTTGGAGAGTGAACCAGCAAATGGAAGACCTCACTCTCTTCTGTCTCTTTCTCCTCCTCTCTGTATTCCTGCCTTTCAAATAAATAAATAAATCTTAAAAAAAAAAAAATCTTCCCTTTTGTAATGAGCTCTCTTTGGCGGTCGGCATTGAGGTACAGTGGGTTTAGCCATCCCCTGTGAGGTCAGCATCCCTTTGAGAAGTTCGAGTCCTGGCTGTTCTGCCTCTAGTCCAGCTCCCTGCTATGGCCTGGGAAGGCAGTGGAAGATGGCCCAAGTGCTTGGGTCCCTAAACACTTATAGGAGACCCAGAGGAAGCTCGAGCTCCTGGTATCTCCCTGGCCCAGCCCTGGCCATTGCGGCTATTTGGAGAATGAGCCAGCAGATGGAAGATCAATCTCTCTCTCTCTCTCCCCATCTCTATAACTCTATCTTTCAAAAATAATAATAATAAATCTTAAAGAAAACCTCTCTCAAATAGACTTGAGGGGATGTTGCAGTTCTGTGCTAAGTCACCAGCTATGAGACTCAGTGGTGTCAGAGCTGCAGGATGCATTGACAAATGTACCTTCCTCTGGAGATGATGCCATTAACGCAAACGTCTCAGGGCTTTAGTCTGCCGTTACTTTTATTTTCAGTGTCTCCATGCTCTGTCTTCTCACCTCTCCTATGCAGTTCAGGCTGAATTACGGCACTGACTGGGCTTCTGCTCCTCTGTGTGTGTGAGAGAACACAGGCTAGGAAGGGCCCGGTTTTCTGTCGTATTTGCAAGTTTGGAAATAGATTTTGCCTTCATTTTGGCTTGTGGACTTACAAGAGAGTAAACCAACAATTGGACTGAAATGCAGAGTTCTTTTTTAGAAGAAAATGTCACAGGATTTTTCTCTTGCTGGATGTGATGTAGTAGGAATCAATTTCACAGGAATAGAGCGATGTTCTATTAATATTTTAAACATGAAGTTAGAGTCTGAAGCCGCAGACTTCGTGATTTGTACTTGTCAATATTATGAGGCGAACTAACTCTTGGGCATGCTTTAACGAGTTTGAACATTCATCTAGCAAATTAAATTAATTAAATCACTGAATGGTTTTAATACTTTCATCATTACAGAATTGCAAAGAGAATCTCCTGCATTTAAAATATCTCGATTTTTTTTCTTCTTTCATCTTTTAAAAATAACTTACCATAAACCGGTAATGTTTCCCCTCTCATGATCACATTTCTGAACTTGGCTAATTTCACCCTTCAGGAAAATTTTTGGAGTCTGTTAACTGCCCCGAGCACCCTTTTCAGGAGAACCGATCTGTTTGCTTTGCGATTAGTCAGTGACTGCAGATTTTCCTGGTAAGGTGACTTTGTGTAAACTCAAAGCTTATACACGGATGATTAAGCCAATCTCGGAGCTCAGTGCGCTGTTGAGATGGAAGACCGACCTCGTTAACACACCACCAGAGGAGTCTGGGCATCTCCTGCCACACTGTGCTGGGTTGCCTTGGTTCCGTGAGCTGCCAAAAAATCATCGTTACAAAGCATTTCCTGTACATTGTTCTACTCTGTCTGAAAGATACTATCTGTGGGTCTTACTCACACATTGCTCTGTTATATGAAGAGTGGAGAAAGGGAGACCTTTTTGCAAGTGGAGTGTGGAGTAGGGGCTCCCCTTCTCCCGTGGGCCTTGTTCACATCCTTTCCTTCTCTCCTCCAGTTTAAACCTTTCCTCCACAGGTCTTACCAGGTTTGACTTATCACTAGTGAGTATTCAGATTTCAAATCGTGCTCCCTTGGCATCTTTCTCACTCTTCCCCAGCTTGCAAAAAGCAGATTGCAGGTATATTGCTATTTACTAAGGGGTGGACGACAGCCTCTTATTGTATTGCCCTTCCTGGGGTAATTGTTGCATGTTTAGTGAGGAGGTTATGTAATCCAACTGAATGAAATTTGAACGATTAAATAGAATCTGAAGCGAAACAGTTTGGTAGTAGAAGAAATATTGGGGGCAAAAAGCCTTCTCTGTTGTGTTTGCAACGTTCTTAGTAGGTTATTTGCACCAACACTAATCTCACGGGCAAGTCTGTTAGTTTGCTAGCTCGTCCCACAGTGCTTGTCCCCTGCTCACTTACCAGCCTCTCAGAATAAGGTACAGTGGAACTAGAACTAGGGAATGGAAGGGAGAGAGCCCCTGAAGTCTTCGCCACCCCACTCCTAGTTCACGGTCACCTCTTGGTTCTGTTTCCATAAAAAGGATGAGTTTGAATGTGAACCCAATAGCAATAAATCAACAGTCAGCCACAGGGAGAGAAGTGGGCCCTGACATGCAGACACCAGCGAGGGGCACCTGTCCCAGGACTACCCAGCATTCCTGCCCACTGACTCGTGTGTCCCGCCTGCCTGGCAAGCCCCATCAGGATGGCTTTGGCTCCAACCCTGCAATGTCCTAATATGTGCGTCAGTGTAGGGGCCATGCGGCTCTCACAAGCCGTTCGTCAGTCATCTCCTGTGGTTAGGAAATCGGAAGCGCTCAGTTCTTTGCACTTTTGGAAAATACAAATGAAGAGGGGAAGTTTTTTGTTCTCTCCATGCTAGAATGAATAGGATTCCAGCCTTTAACCAAGACTATTAAGTGACGAGTCTCTTGTTTGTCCAGGGAATAGAGGCACTTAATCCCATTTCGCACTATTGTTTATGCACCTTTTTAAGACAAAAGTCATTGGCTTCTTTTCTACCAGTGCCTTATAAAGTGAAACAAAGATGAAAATTGCCCGGATCGTGAAATGTCAGAGGTATGGGGCAATCAGCTGGCCACGCTTGCGTCCTTTGTTGTAGAACGGAAATGCCTGCCGTTGGTATGGAGGAGAAAGAGCCCTCTGTCTGGGAGGCGGGGTCTGGATTTGAGAGGGTCGCTGCCTTTCAGCAGCTGTGCAACCAGGACCAGCCTGGTCTGCTACATGTCTTACTTATTTGTGCTACAAGGTTGCTGGTATTTTTTTCTACCTATCTCAGATTCTTGTGCTGCTCCAGCCACAGATATGTTTTCTTCCACGGTGGTTTTTGTTTGGGCTGCACTGTGGCTGTGTATTTTTTTTTATTAACTACCCCCCCCCCTTCTGTTTATAAAAGGCTGTGGAGAAAGAGGGAAACTGAAGTCAGAACAGAGATGATTTCCCCAGAGTTGCACGGAAAACTCAAGACTGCAGAGGTGTTAATAAATCAAAATTTACCAGGGATTTTTGTAACGATGAACTTCATCAAAAATTAATTGCACCTAAATTATTTAATTCTCTAAATGGCTTTTGGAGAGGAAATCCTGCCTGCCAATCTGGTTTCCTTCTGACCTTGCCAGACTCTTGTGCTGTCTCTTGGCCGTGGCCTACACGTGGCCAGAAGTTGTATTCATGACTGTCACAAGAAACCGGTCATTCTGCTTCTGCCTGAGAGTCCTAGGCCCTGACAGGCAGGAAGAGTGAGTACACGTTAGCGAGGACCATAGGACCAGAGAACAGAGTCGGCCTGGCTCGGGTCTCTGGCTTCCTTGTTGCCCGGATCTCTGTGGGCGTGTGGCTGTGCGGGATGTTGGCCC
Organism: Lepus europaeus; assembly: GCF_033115175.1. Lineage (NCBI taxonomy): Eukaryota > Metazoa > Chordata > Mammalia > Lagomorpha > Leporidae > Lepus > Lepus europaeus. The sequence goes on from NC_084845.1 coordinate 55,261,444, forward strand.
TGGAGATCCACACGTCTCAGGTCCCAAACAAATGGGAACCCGAGATGGGAGGAAAAGTTCATCTGGGTCACTTCTCAGTCGCGATTCAGTGAGGTGGAATATGTGTTGTACCCTTTGGCCATTTTTGTACCTTTACCTTTTTTTCTCCCTCCAAAAGAGAGCAGAGTGTAAGTACAGAAAGCGTAGTCCTGCAGAAAGGAGACCGTGCTGGAGCCAGTTAGGGTACGGGGTGGGTTTACGCTGTGTCCGAGGCCCTGGAAGAGTAAGATCAGGATTCTGTGACACACTGCAGACTGGGCCTGGACTGTGAGAGGAACCGCAGGAGAGATTTGAATTGGACATAACAAGGTGTTTAAATTCCTGCAGGAGCTCTTAACTCTGCCGGGGTCAATGGTTGTCAAGTGTGGTTTGACCCTGCCCTACCTAGAGATGGGCCATCAGACCAAATCACTTCCTGTGTGTAAGGACCCCCAAGAGAATAAGCCATCAATTTTTTTTCTTGTCTCTATTTAGAGACTTTTAAATTACACTAATACTATTTTTAAAAGAAAGAAAGAGGGGGGCCGACGCTGTAGCATAGTGCGTTAATCCACCACCTGCAGTGCTGGCATCCCATATGGATGCCGGTTCAAGTCCCAGCTGCTCCACTTCCAATCCAGCTCTCTACTATGGCCTGGGAAAGCAGTAGAAGATGGCCCAAGTCCCTGGGCCCCGAACCCATGTGGGAGACCCAGAAGAAGCTCCTGGCTCTTGGCTTCGGATTGGAGCAGCTCTGGCTATTGTGGCCATTTGGAGAGTGAACCAGCAGATGGAAAACCTCTCTCTCTCTCTCTCTCTCTCTCTCTCTGCTTCTCCTCTCTCTGTGTAACTTTGACTTTCAAATAAATAAATAAAACTTAAAAAAAAAAAAGTAGAAAGGGGCCACTATTGTGGCATAGCAGATAAGCTGTTGCCTGAGATGCCAGCATCCAGTATGGACAACGGTTCAAGTCCTGGCTGTTCCACTTCTGATCCAATGCTCACTCTCTCTCTCTTTCTCTCTCTCTCCTCACTTTGAATTTCAAATAAATAAGTAAATCTTGAAAGAAAGAGAAAAAAGGAAGCACTGGGAGGGTAGGCATTTAGCCTAGTGGCTAAAGACTCCTGCATCCCAGGGCAGGCATTTGGTGCAGTGGTTAAGACACTTACATCCCACATCTGACTGCCTGGGTTCAGTTCCTCGCTCCAGCTCCTGCCTCTAGATTCCTGCCAGTGCAGACTGGGAAGCAGTGATGATGGCTCAGTAGGGAGGTTCCTGCCACCCAGTGGGTGACCACTTGAATACAGAGTGTCAGAGAGAGAGAGAGAGAGAGAGAGAGATTGATTCTATCTGCTGGTTTACTCCCCAGTGGCCACAACTGCTGGGACTGGGCAAGAACTCCATCTGGGTTTCCTACATGGGTGGCAGGGGCCCCAGCACTTGGGTCATCTGCTGCTGCTTTCCCATGCACATCAGCAGGAAGCTGGAACAGAAATGGAGTAGCCAGGATTCAGACCCGCACTCTGATTTGGGATGGTGGCATCACATACAATATCCTAACCTGCTATGCCACAACACCCTCCCCCACCCCCCCTGCCCCTCTGCCTTTAAAGCAAACAAAAAATAATAAAAGGAAACAAAAAAAGTTTTTAAAAAAGCACAATGGAAATTAAGGTTTTTAGAAGTGTTACCCATGAACCTGCCAGCCGTAAAGCACTCAAGACTGAAGTTACCCTGGCACTGTCCTTTGATGAGAAACGAGGGAGTGAAGAGCTGCAGAGGCCAGGCCGTTCCCAAAGCGCTGGGAAAGCTCTGGGTTCTGCTTGACTGAGAGAGGGAGGGCAGCAGCCAGTTCTGGTCCTGGGCGTGGCGCCAAGGAAACCAGGCCCTTGCTGCCGTGACCGGGGGGGGGGGGGGGGGGGGGCAGCCACTGTGAAGTGTCCATGAGCGAGCCCCACACCTTCGGTTAGATTTTGGAAGGCAACGGTGTGTTTCACACCAGATTCTGCTTCACACACACACACACACACACACACACACACACCCCTCCTTCCCTAGGATGTGGATGTTTTTGCAAGTTCTTCCTTTTTTCCCCAGCTTCACTGAAAAATAGATTCTCCAGTCCTCCCTCTGCCCTTCCCACTTGAAATCTAATTGATAGGCCATGGAGTCCACTCACAGTGTGCAGTTCAACATTGCAATTGTCATGCGCTCACAGGGTGTACAAACATCACCGTGGTTGATTTAGGACATTTTCACAACCCCAAAAGAACGCTGTAACCGTTAGCAGTCAAGCCATCACAGTGGAGTTTCATGTCAATGAAGTGGTAGAACCGGTGGCCTTTTGTAACTAGCTTCCTTCACTCGGTGTGTTTTCCAAGTTCACCTCTATTGTGCACCTGCAAGGATACCTCAGAGAGTTCATGGAGGGGGCAGGTGTTTGACACCGTGGGTAAGGTGCCCCTTAGGACACCCAGCTCCCAGATCAGAGTGCCTTGAGTCCTGGCTCTGCTTCCTGCTGATGTGCATCCTGGGAGGCAGCAGGTGGCCGCTGTGGGAGACCCAAACAGGTCCATGCTCCTGGCTTCTGCCTGGTTCAGTCCTGGCTGCTGTGAGCTTTTGGGGAGTGAACCAGTAGATGAAAGATTTGTGTTCTCTCTCTCTCTCTGTCTTTCTGTCTTTCAAATAGAAATGAAAATAAATGAATGAATCATTTTTTAAAAGTTAGTGGGAAATCGAATTAAAAGTATGGCACAAAAATTTTTTTCAAAACATGGAAAATATATATTATGAAAAACTATACAGATCAGACATTTGGTGTAGCTGTTAAACTACTTGAGATGCCCTCATCCCATATTGTAGTGCCTGGGTTTGAATCCCAGCTCTGCTTATGATCTGCTTATGCATAGCTTGGGAGGCAGCTGGTGATGGCCCAAATATTTGGGTCCTTGTCAGCACGTGGAGACCTGGGTTGAGTTCCAGGTTCCTGATTTTGTCCTGGCCCAGCCTCAGCTGTTGGAGAGTGAAACCAGTAAATGGAAGACTTCTATCTTTTAAATAAAAATGAATACATTAATAAAATTTATAAAAAACTATGCATTGGTTTAAAAATATTTTGGTACCAAAATGAAATTCATACTTAAAAATAGGTTTAATTTTTTATAGACTTATTTTATTTATTTGAAAGGCAGAGTTGCAGAGAGAGAGAGAAAGAGGTCTTCCATTCACTGGTTCACTCCCCAAATGGCTGCAACAGCCAGAGCTGGCAGCCAGGAGTTTCTTCCAGGTCTCCCACGTGGGCACAAGGGCTCAAGGACTTGGGCCATCTTCTACTGCTTTCCCAGGCCATAGCAGAGAGCTGGATCGGAAGTGGAGCAGCCAGGTCTCGAACCGGCTCCCATATGGGATGCTGGCACTGCAGGTGGCAGCTTTACCCGCTACGCCACAGTGCTGTGCCCAGATTTATTTATTTGAAAGGCAGAGTGAGAGAGAGAGATCTTCTGTCCACTCCTTCATTCCCTAAATGGCCATAACAGCCAAGGCTGGGCTGGTTATAAACAAGGAGCAGGAATTCTATCCTGGTCTCCCAGATGGGCAGCAGGGGCGCAAGTACTTGGGTCTTTATCTGCTGCCTTCCCAGGTGTCTTGGCTGGAAGCTGGGTTGGAAGTGGAGAGGCCAGGACTCCAAGTGGCACTCCAGTATGGAATAACGGTGTCACAAGCAGCGGCTTAACCCTCTGTGCCACAACACTGGGCCCTACAACTCAAATTGTTCTTTTGTTTATTTGAAAGGTAGAGTTAGAGACAGAGAGAGGGAGAGACTGAGAGAAAGGTCTTCTGTCTGCTGGTTCACTCCTCAGATGGCCTCAATTGATTGGCTCAGCTCTGGCCTTTGCGGCTGTTTGGGGAATGAACCAGTGGATGGAAGACCTCCCTCTCTCCCTCTCTCTTTCCCTCTCTCTCTATCTTTCAAATAAATAAATCTTTAAAAACAAAAAAAAAATCTATTTGGCTCTTCTGAATCGCTTGCATTCTTCTGAATTTCAGGATCAGCTTGTCAGTTTCTGCTAAAAAAAACAGGAGGGGGAGGCACAAGGGGCATTTTGATGGAAAGTGAGTTGAATCTCTAGCTAGCTTTAAGGATGTTAGCCTCATATGAATGTTAAGTCTGCCAGTCCGTGAACATGGGATGTCTTGATATTTATTTAGGTTTCGACTTTGTTTTGTAGTTTTCAGAGTACAAATGTTGCACTTATTCTGTTAACTCCTAGGTATTTCTAAGTATTTTGTTCTTTTTTGATGCAAATGTAATGGAATTGCCTTAGAAAAGATTTATTTATTTGAATATCAGATTTTGGGAGATATGAGGAGTGGAGACAGAGAGAGATCTTCCATCCGCTAATTTACTCCCCCAAGTGGCTACAACAGCCTTGGCTGGGCCAAGCCAAAGCCAGGAGCTTCATCACAGTCTCCCATGTGGGTGGCAGGGGCCCAAGCACCTGGGCCATCCTCCTCCACTCTTCCCAAGCCATTAGCAGGACGCTGGATTGGAAATGGAGCAGCCGGATGTGAACTGGTGCCAATATGGATTGCAGGCATCACAGGCAGCATCTTTACCCGCTATGCCATGACGCCAGCCCCAGGATTACTTTCTCAATTTCATTTTCAGAATATGTGTTGCTGTTCTCAGTGTTACTGTTGGCATCAGTGGCAGGAACTGGAGGGCCTGTTAGGATCCAGCATTCGCCTGAAGTAGAGTGTGTTACTTTGACGCCGGAGATGGAAGTGAAGTAGGCAGCCAGCTCTCTGAGCTGGCAAGGCCGCACCCTACGGTGACGATGCCACTGAGAAGCCTTCCTCTGTGACTGTTACAGAAAAAGACTCTGTCTTGCCAAAGAATCTAGGAAGTTTTCAATCATTCCGTGCATCTCAGCATCTGTTTGCTACTGTCAGTGAGTAGAGCGGTCCCAGTGCTGGTCATGCCACCATCCATCAGAAGAGAGCCTTGAGATCCAAAAGCTTGTCCTGGGGTTAGGGTGACTTTGCACCTGAGGAAGAGCGCTCAAAGGCACTGCAGCAGAAGTGAGCCAGCCTAGCGTTTCTCATTCCATGTAGCAGGACAAAGACGTCCATGCTTACAGAAGGTGACGATGAACTCTGACTCACCAGACTCAGGGTGGACCTCCAGGGAAGCCACCGCTTGCTCCAGAGAGCACCGTCAGCTCCCATCATTGCAGCCTTTAGCTTCCTGCCTTCTGTGGTTCGCCCTCACCGTGTCTGCCCTCAGGGTGCCCTTAGTTGCAGCCACGCAGAAGAGCTGCCGACATCCACATGTGCTGTGTGCGTCAGCGCCCCCTGCCCCGCCGACATCCGGCCTCGCTGCCCCCACATCTCCATCTACCTGGACCGTCCTTCCTCTTCTCTGGCCCTATGGAAATCCTTCCCATGCTTCAAGATTCGGCTTACATGCCCCCTCCTCCATGAAGCCTTCCTCAGAAAGAATAGATACCAGCTGCCCTGTTGCCTTCAAGCAGCTTGGTGCCTCTGGTTTCCCAGGACAGAATCCCTGTCTCCAGATCTCCCTGGCCCCATGGAGTCTCTTGCCCAGAGAAAGTACAACGTAAGCGTTTTCACTGAATTGGCTACATGGAAGGATATTTCTCAGAGTTTGGAGATTAAATTCTGGTATATTTCCAAGTGTCAAGGAATTCCCTTAAAGAACTTTTTTTTTTTTTTGGACAGGCAAAGTTAGTGAGAGAGAGAGAGAGACAGAGAGAAAGGTCTTCCTTTGCCATTGGTTTATCCCACAAACGGCCGCTATGGCCGGCGTGCTGCGCCAATCCGAAGCCAGGAGCCAAGTGCTTCCTCCTGGTCTCCCATGCGGGTACAGGGCCCAAGCACTTGGGCCATCCTCCACTGCACTCCCGGGCCACAGCAGAGAGCTGGACTGGGAGAGGGGCAACCGGGACAGAATCCGGCACCCCAACCAGGACTAGAACCCGGGGTGCCGGCACCACAGGCAGAGGATTAGCCAAGTGAGACATGGCGCCGGCTCCCTTAGAGAACTTTTTAAATGTTGTTTTCTTTTTTCTGAAGATTTATTTTATTTTTTTCAGAAGTCAGAGTTACAGACAGAAGGAGAGACAGAGATCTTCCATCCGCTGGTTCACTCCCCAAATGGCTGCAAGAGCCTGGGCTGGGCCAGGGCAAAGCCAGGAGCCAGGAACCTTTTCCCAGTCTCCCATCTGTGTGGCAGGGACCCAAGCGCTTCCACTGTTTCCCCAGACCAGTAGCAGAGAGCTGGATCAGAAACGGAGCAGCCAGGACAAGAACCAGCGCCCACATGGGATGCAGAGATTGTAGGCAGCAGCTTTAGCTGCTACACCACAACACCAGCCCCTTCTGTTTCCGTTTTAATAATAATTCTGAATCACCTGGATCCATGTTCTAATCAAGGTGCACTACACAACTTCAGTGCCCATGTGTAGGATTGAGAACTCTGCCCTAATCCTTTCCTCAGGACTCTCTGAACTTCTCATTACCAGGAGGACTGATTGTGAGGGATCATTTCATCTTTAGGAAATATGCTGGCTTTTACCCAGCAGCCCTTAACCAGCTGGGTAGGATGTCCCTTGGTTGCTTCTTCTCGGTAGTCAGAAGAGTCATGAGGAATGGTTTTATCTGTGTTCACGTCTGTGTCTCAAAGAGGGGGAGCACAGAGAAGGAAGAAGGCCCTCAGCCACTAACAGTTGAATTTTAATTTATTTATTTTCATTTTATTTGAAAGGCAGAGAGACAGAAAGACAGAGAGCGTCCATCTGGTGGTTCACTCCACAAATGCCTGCAATAGCCAGGTCTAAGCCTGGCCTGAGCCAGGAGCCTGGAACTCAATCTGGGTCTCCTAGACAGTGGCATGAACCCAAGTACTTAACAAAAATAATTACTTATTTGAAAGGCAGAGTTGCTGAAAGAGAGAGAGGTCTTCCATTCGCTGGTTCACTTCCCAAATGGCTGCAACGGTCAGAGTTAGGCTGATCTGAATTCAGGAGCCAAGAGCTGCTTGTGGGTCTCTCAAGTGCTTGGGCCATCTCCCACTGCTTTCCCAGGCCATCAGCAGGGAGCTGAATCAGAATTGGAACAGCTGGGACTTGAACCAGCCAGTGCTCCAGGTGGCTGCTTTACCTGTCATACCACAGCGCCGGTCCTGGGACCTAAGTACTTGAGCCATCACCTGCCGTCAGGGTGGGCATTAGCAGGAAGCTGGACTGGAAGTATAGGAGGCAATCTGATATGGGATGTGGAATCCTAATTGGTACCTAATTGGCACCTTAACAGCTACACCAACCCCAGTCTCTAGTGATGGAGTTAAAAAGGGTAGTCAGGACAGGTGTCTAGTGCAGCAGGTAGGATGCCTGCATCCCGTATTGGAGGTTGGAGTCCTGGCTTGTGTTCCAGTCCAGCTTCCTGCTAATGAGCCCCCTGGGAGGCAGCATATGACAGCTTAAGTACTTGGGTCCCTCTACCCAAATGGGAGACTTGGGTAGAGTTCCTGGCTCCTGGCTTCAGACTGGCCCATCTCCTGCTGTTGTAGGCATTTGTGGAGTGGACTAGTAGATTAAAGATCTCTCTCTCTTTCTCTCTCTCTCTCTCTCTCTCTCTCTCTCTCTTTTTGCCTTTCAAATAAAAATGGAAATAATTTTTTTAAAGGGTGATAAAAGAACTTGGCCAAGAATGGAATGTTCTTTCTCACTGAATTTTTCTCAGTTTCACTTGATGGCCCATTTCAGTAAACTAAGAGAGTGTTGAGTCATTGAAACCACCGAGTCCCCTGACTCCTAAAGAATATCATGTTGATTGAGATTTGATGGTGCCCCTGTGCCACCCAGTGTCTCTGTTGCAAGTCATCCTAGACCCTCTGTGGAAGAAGAGGGGAGCAGTTGTGTGGGAATCACTTCATCAATCTAGGCTCCAAAGTACTGCTGAAAGACTCGATGAAAAATCTTCCAGATCCTAATTGGTTTAAAAGAAGCTATTCGGGGGCCAGCGCTGTGGCGCAGCGGGTTAAGCTGCCATCTGCAGTGCTGGCATCCCATATGGGTGCCACAGTTCCCATCCAGCTCCCTGCTAATGTGCCTGGGAAATCAGCAGAAGATGGCCCAAGTGCTTGGGTCCCTACCATCCATGTAGGAGACTTGGAAGAAGCTCCTAACTTCTTGCTTTGGCCTAGCCCAGCTCTGCCTGTTGCGGCCATTTAGAGAGTGAACCAGTAGATGGAAGATCTCTCTCTCTTTCTCTCTCTCTGCTTGTCTCTTCTCTTTCTCTGTAACTGCATTTCAAATAAATAAAATAAAAAAAATTTTTTTTTTTGACAGGCAGAGTGGATAGAGAGAGAGAGAGAGAGAGAGAGAGAGAGAGAGAAAGGTCTTCCTTCTTGCCATTGGTTCACCCTCCAATGGCCACTGCGGCCGGCACATCTCGCTGATCTGAAGCCAGGAGCCAGGTGCTTCTCCTGGTCTCCCATGTGGGTGCAGGGCCCAAGGACTTGGGCCATCCTCTACTGCCTTCCCGGGCCATAGCAGAGAGCTGGCCTGAAAGAGGGGCAACCGGGATAGAATCCAGCGCCCCAACTGGGACTAGAACCCGGTGTGCCGGCCCCGCAAGGCAGAGGAGGATTAGCCTGTTAAGCCACAACTCCGGCCAAAATAAATCTTTTTTAAAAATCAATCAGAAACAACAACAAAAGCTTTTCACAGTGCCATCACTGATCTGGGCAAGTCACACAGCCAGATGAAAATTCTTTCCAGCCTCTCTTCTCACTGTGCACTTCATTCTTCACCTTTCAAAGCAACTCATTCTTTAAAAAAAAAAAAAAAAGATTTATTTATTTATTTGAAAAGCAGAGCTACAGAGAGAGAAAGAGAGGTCTTCCATCTGCTGGTTCACTCTCCAGTTGGCTGCAATGGCTGGAGCTGAGCCAATCTGGAGCCAGGAGCTTCTTCCGGGTCTCCCATGCAGGTGCAGGGGCCCAAAGACTTGGGCCATCTTCTCTGCTTTCCCAAGCACTTTAGCCAGGAGCTAGATCAGAGGAGGAGCAGCTGGGACTCAAACTGGTGCCCATATGAGAAGCCAGCATTGCAGGTGGCAGCTTAACCAGCTATGCCACAGCACCAGCCCCACCATAGTGAAATATTAGGATCGAGTGTCTTTTCTTAGACCAACCAGTCTATTTCTTGTCTAAGCTAAATGCTCACAATAATTTTACATCTTTTTCAAAGCAACTCGTTTTTACCAAGTTTCTTCAGGCAAATAGATTCTTCCCTGGCTTCTTTGAACACAGCTGTTTGCTTCTCAGTAAGGTTGATTATTGCTGACTTCCTAAGAACGTGGAGATGCAATAGCCAGGTATTGTCATTGTGGTAACACCAAGTCCAAGCCATTATCACTGAACTGAGATAAACCCCACTGAGTTGACACTGCCTGAATAAGCTTCTGAAAATGGCCTTGGATTTGCCACGTGCATCTCCCTGAGGCTGTTTGGAAATGTCCGAGAAGGTGGAGACCTTTGTAGGCTCAGCCTGGGTATCTCAGTCTAAATATTGTCATCCATAGCGAGTGCTTTCTGCAAATGAGGGTAGGGGATTTGGAAGTCAGCCTGTTTTTTAAAAGCCATTATAATATGCCTACTTTAAGGAAAAGACTTAATGATGTAGTAGTGAATGTTTTCCATCTCTCAGACAAAAGGTGAGTTAGGATCTCAAAATGAGTTTCAACTAAAGCAATAAGAACATCTCCTCTGGATAAAGACATGTAAAAAAACAAAAAAACTCTCTTAGAGGAGGCAATTATATTTTGATTGCTTAATCAGAAACTAGGGAATAGCAATGGGTTTCCCAGAGCCCCAGGTTTTAATTCATAATTAAGTTGGTTAGCCAATAGTTGCTAAATAAACTGGGCATCCAGCCCCTTCATGCAATCTACTGCTGTAAAGAGTTACTCACCTTTTGTTTATAATAAGATTGAAGATGTGTAAAGATGACTTGGCTCTTCGGGAAACTCATATGTATTATGCTGATAGTATTTCAAGAGTCATGCCATAATTGGGCTGTTTTCCCAATTAAAATTGTAATTAGAAGGAAGAAAAGTACTGGGATTGAGCTTATCTTTTGTTATAAAAATGTTATAAAATTGACTTTTTTAAAAATTTCTTTTATTTGAGAGATAGAATTATAGTCAGAGAGAGGGGGAGAGAGAGAGAGAGAGAAAGGTCTTTCATCCACTGGTTCATTCCCAAAATGGCTGCAACGGCCAGAGCTGAGCCTATCTGAAGCCAGGAGCTTCTTCCAGGTCTCCCACGTGGATGCAGGGGCCCAAGCACTTGAGCCATCTTGTGCTGCTTTCCTAGGCCACAGCAGAGAGCTGGATGGGAAGTAGAGCAGCTGGGACTTGAGTGGCCCACGTGGGATTCCGGCACCACAGGCAGAGGCTTAGCCCAGGATGCCACAGTGCTGGCTCCAAAATTGACTCTTGAGTCACTTTCAAAACATGTACCAAGTTCCTTTGTTTTGCTGACTCTAACTTCTCTGGTGCTTCCTATCAGCAGACAAGGAGCTGACACAGAAGTGCTGTACAGCTTTCAAGAACATCCCAGCTGGGATTCTATCAGTTAGAATGCTGTTTGGCTACAGGCAATGGAAATTCCCAACTCAGCTGGCTTCATAAGCCATGAATTATCACCCATAACAAAAAGTCCAGGATTGGTAATTCTTCCGTGTAGTAACATTCAAGACTGGTATTCTGGGGCCAGCACTCTGGCATGGTGGTTTAAGCCTCCACCTGCAGTGCTAGCATCCATATGGGCACCAGCCTGAGTCTAGGCTGCTGTACTTCCCATCCAGCTCCCTGCTGATGTGCCTGGGAAAGCAGCAAGTGCTTGGGTCCCTGCACCCGTGGGGGAGACCTGGAAGAAGCTCCGCCACCCACAGCTGATGGGCCTTATCTCCTAGCCCTGCCTGGTCTCAAGTTGTCTACAGCAGCTCCACCCATATAGCCTTGTATGAGTTTTCTCAGACTCTTCCAGCAGACTTCCTTCATACCCTTTTGTCCGAGAGAGAGAGAGAGAGAGATCGATCTACCATTGGAAAATGCCCGCAGCAGCTGGCACTGGGCCAGACGGAAGCCAGGAGCCAGGACCCGAGTGCTTGAATCATCTACTGCTTCCCAGGGGCTCCTAGCAGGAAGCTGGGAAAGAAGCAGAGCAGGACTGGGACCAGGCCCTCCTTACGTGGGATCTTTATGCTGAATGCCCACGTCAGATCGCCGCCTTAGAAGCCATACAAGTTCTTTGTATGTATTCGTTTTATCCCCATGGAAACCTGGTTAGGTTAGGAGACCCCGACACACACCTGGAGGCCTGGACGCAGGATGCTCTTGAGGTCGCAGTCACACAGCATAGCAGGAGCAAGGGGCAGGAGGTGGGGCAGAGCTGCGAAGCCCTGCAGAAGATGGGTTTCAGCAAGGGTGTGACAGACACATCTAGGCCCTGAATGTGGGATCCAGAGGACAACTAGTGCACAGAGGACATGACAGCAGAGAGGATGCAGTGAGTGTTCCAACCTTTCCAGCCCAGGACCTAGAACACAGGTGGCAAGGGAGCCCAGAGCCAGTTGGCTGGGTACAGCGCGAGGCCTGGAGGTGCTGACAGTCCCACTACCTCCTCTGGTCCTGGGGTGTGGTTGGGTTGGTGGGGCATGCAGTTAAATGGACGTTCCTTTCGAAAGAAGAAGTGCAGTAGAATGCAGTGGGAGTCTTGGACAGAGAGCCGTGACACTGAGACTTGTAGCAGGAAGCGGCTTTATTCATGCTGGCACGAGGCCCAGTGGATTCGTTTCCAAAAGACTAAGCCCAGAGCAAAGCGGGCATTTCCTTACGTACAGCCTTAGTTTCCGTGTCTCCCTTGTATGGTTACGTACATTCCGATTGGGTGCTTTAAGGCCGTAGGGCTGCTGTAGGGTTGCGCGTGTGACAGAGTCACTGGTTAGGCCACATTGCCCTTTGTTTGTTCAGGGAGGGTCCTTTCCCTTTGAAAGCCCCTGCCTCTGATGGAGGACAGGGATTTGCTTAAGTGCAGCATTACGTTGTGGCTTTGTTGATGTCATGCTCAGCTCTTGACCTACGTGGTGGGTCTCTACACGAAAGAGCCATGTGATGTCTACGCTGAGTATAAAACCTGTGTTGCCCACTGTGTTCAGCGCTCTCCCCAGGTCCTTCTGGTCCTCTCCTAAGAGCTTTTCCCTGAGCCCCCTCCCTGGCTCAGCAACCTCCCCTCTGGTCCTTGCTTTTCTGCAGAGCCTCACCAGCTGCTGGAAATGTTCTGTGTTGTTTGTCTCCCCCCACCCACCCACCCACTCCCCCGAGGAGGCTTCGTGAACGTGGGAGCTTTGCTCTCCGGTTTGTGCTCTGTTACCTCCAGAAGGAAGAACACAATAGGGAGACTGGGCACTCGGTTAAGGTTCCCCGAAGGAATGAATGAGAAGCCCTCGGTGTTCTTCCGCAAGGGTTCCCCTCCTAATGAACCTATGTCCCTTCTTGCATTGGGTCCGAACAGCCTTGTTTTGTCTCCCTTTTTTGCCTTAGCCACCAGGAATTGCTCAGCTAAATGTTGGGTTCATTTGCAATAACCTTAGCTTGGCATGTCTGCATTCCTCTCACTTACCGTGAGCTTTTAGAAGATTGATTGATACATGGCCCCAACAGTTTTCATTTACTTATTCCCGAATGGAAGGAAATGAGGGTTGAATAATAATCGCTGACTGAAAGGTGATGAGGAGAAGTGAAAAAGGCGCAAAATGCGTCCGAGTGTGGGTGAGTGAGACCTTGCTGGAGCTGTTGTGAGCAGGACAGGAACCGGATCACGTGTCACTCGCTGCCCTCCCATTCCGTTGCTCCTGCTTGGTCAGTGTCTGTCTGCTGTCCCATCAGGCTTTGGATGCCGTGAGGTGGAGGACATAACTCTCTTGTGATTGGTGCCCCGGTGCCCAGCACTGTGCCTAGCACAAAGTATGTGCTTAGTAGATATCAGCTTCGTTATGAGTGGGTTTGGTGTCGCTTTCCTTTACCCTTCATTATGAATGGGTTTGGTGTCGCTTTCCTTCACCATTTCCTTCTAAGTCCCCACGTTGGCAAACATTAGCCTGTTTCTCATGCGCTCTTGACCTTTTCAACCTGCGCCTCCCCTCCTTAGGGATTTCCATACTTCGTTCATGTTCCCAGCAAGGAGCCTTCTTCCTTGAAGTACAGCGGGCTCCCACCCCAGGGCACCTGAACGTGTGCCTTTTCTTCCTTTCCTGGCCCCTGAATCCGATTCCCCTGATGACTAAAGCCAAGGTGACTCATCAGCTCACTTTCTGACAGCTGGAAGGGGCCAAACACATCAGCTTGTCCATCTGACTCATCTCCACTTGGTCCAGAGAGGTAAAGTGAATCGCCCAAGGCCACAGAGCAGGGCCAAAAGTAGGGCACAGAGCTCCTCGCTCTGAAGTCAGTGTCACGCTGCAGAATGAGCAGGTCCCTCCCTACAGTGCTACAGCAGAAGGGAAAAGTGTGTTCTCCTCTGAGCTGGAGATATCTTAAAAGCAATATATCATGAGAGTTACACATCACACAGTTTAAGTTGGCTCTGTCTACTCATCCAATTATTTAACCCCTCTGTCGTCATCTATACCCTTTATTTTTTGTATGCACTTCTTTTTTTTTTTTTTTTTTTTGATAGGCAGAGTGGACAGTGAAAGAGAGAGAGACAGAGAGAAAGGTCTTCCTTTGCCATTGGTTCACCCCCCAATGGCCGCCGCGGCCGGTGCACTGCGGCCGGCGTACCACGCTGATCCAAAGCCAGGAGCCAGGTGCTTCTCCTGGTCTCCCATGCGGGTACAGGGCCAAAGGACTTGGGCCATCCTCCACTGCCTTCCCAAGCCACAGCAGAGAGCTGGACTAGAAGAGGAGCAACCGGGACAGAACCGGCACCCCGACCAGGACTAGAACCCAGGGTGCCGGTGCCACAGGCAGAGGATTAACCTAGTGAGCCGCGGCGCCAGCCTGTATGCATTTCTATATTTAATGTAGGTAGTTAAATCTGTAAGATTGGTTTGTTAAGGCCGGCGCCGTGGCTTAACAGGCTAATCCTCCGCCTTGCGGCGCTGGCACACCGGGTTCTAGTCCCGGTCGGGGCACCGGATTCTATCCCGGTTGCCCCTCTTCCAGGCCAGCTCTCTGCTATGGCCCGGGAAGGCAGTGGAGGATGGCCCAAGTGCTTGGGCCCTGCACCCGCATGGGAGACCAGGAGAGGCGCCTGGCTCCTGGCTTCGGATCAGCGCAATGAGCCGGCCGCAGCGTCCATTGGAGGGTGAACCAACGGCAAAAAGGAAGACCTTTCTCTCTGTCTCTCTCTCTCTCACTATCCACTCTGCCTGTCAAAAAAAAAAAAAAAAAAAGTGGGAAAAAAAAAAAAAGATTGGTTTGTTAAAAAGGAGAGAAGTTTCCTGTGTGTGTTTTTACATACATAAGTGGAATATAATGGCTCTGTTGGTATCATTCACTTAGTGGTGTCTTGAGGAAACTTTGCATGGCAGTGCATAGAATTATGTCATTTTTAAAAAATTACTTAGTTTTTTTTAGTTTTTAATAGATTCAGTATAGTTCATGGATCCAGTTCTAAGAGTACAGTGATATTCCCTTCCTCCCTCCCTGTCATTTTTTAATCACTGCGTAGCATTCTATAATATGCGTATCCCATGGCTAATTAATCACTCCTGTATTAATTGGTACTCATTTATTTCTTCTCGTTTTTACTATTACCGTTCTGCAGTAGAATCTTTACACAGATACCCTTGTGCATATAGGTCATTGCCGCCAGGATATTCAGAGATGCAGAGTCTGGGTCAGAGAGAATGCACAGTGGAAGCCCCCTTTCCTCTTCTGGAAATAGGCTGCGGCTGTCACCACCGATCCAACGTGGCCCCGTGTGCTGGGCTCGCAGGACTGCGGGTGTATATTTGGAACTGAGGGCATTTGGGGGAAATGACTCTTCCATCTTTTTCTTTTCACTGTATGGAAAGTACATTGTGTTCCTGACCTTGAGGGAGAAAGAAACAAAGCTAATTTCCTGAGGTTGGCATTTAGCCTAGCGGTTGAGAGACCTGTTCAGGTGCCCATGTCCTACACTGGAGCCCCTGGGTTCAAGTCCTGGCTCCAGCTCCTGATTCCCACTTTCTGTTCGTGCGCTCCCTGGGGGGCGGCAGTGATGGCTTACGTAAGTGGGGTTCCTGCCACCCATGAGGGGGACCTGGATTGGGTTCCCAGCTCTCAGCTTTAGACTGTTGTGAGCATTTGGAGTGTGAACCAGTGGATGAGAGCTCTTTCTCTCTCTTCTCCCAAATGATTGACTGATTGATTGATTGATTGATTGACAGCAAGCCTCCTCTCCTTTCCCGGGGAGTGAGACAAGTGCACTCGTGCTGTGTGGGCAACCCCTGTTTGCCTCTGTGACAGCACTTGGTATTGCAGTTGTCATATACAACCCCCTAAGCTTTGGGCCTCCTAAAGGGTAAAGGTGATGTTTTATCAATAGTTCTGTCCCCACGTCAGCATGGTGGTTAGCACATAACCATGCTGGATGGAATAAACTCCTGAATTCGATCCGGCAGCTCCATGGTCGAATGCCTGGCGTGGGCACAGACTACTGAGAACTGCTGGGCCCGGAGAGGCAGCAGCCCGGCTCTCCCTGCAGGAATGGTCGGCTCCTGGGGCAGCAGGTAGCAAGCTCTGAGCATCTGGGAATCCAAGCACACAGGACAGGTGTGATTTCAGCCAAAATGACTTAAGTAGGAAGCACTAGGGGACTTCCGGGGAGGCCTGGAGCGATGGGGAAGTGGCCTTTGAGCTGGGCCTGGGAGGACAGGTCGCTGACTGTTCTCCATAGAGCAGCACTTCCGTGGCTGAGAACAGGTGACTCAGGACAGATGTCCCCACAACGGTTTTGTCCCCACAGAGATAATCCTGAAGGTGGAGCGCTGTGTGCTTGTGCTCGGGATCTGGAACCGGGGCCTCAGAACCAAGATCAAGCCCAAGCAGCTTTAGTTCTTAGCACGCTGTGGAGGAAGAAGTGGCTTGCGCTACAGAAAGATACATATATAAACATCCACGTCTGGGCGTCCCAGCGTGCTGCTCTGTCCCCTGTCTTTAAAAACAAAATGCAGTGAAAACTTCTCGCCCCCACTCGCCTGAGCAGCTCCCACCCCACTTCTCTGCTCTTTGCAGCAAACCTCCTTCAGTGGTCCACTGTCTCCAGCTTTCTTCTCCCAGTCAGGCTGCCACCCCCAGCGGTCCCTCAAAGCCTTTCTCCTTAGAGGTGGGCATTTGGCCTGATGGTTAAGGTGCCAGCTAGGACACCCGTGCCCCGCACTGGAGTGCTTGGGTTCGATTCCCAGCTGTAGGTAGCTTCTTGCTAACGGACCCTGTCAGGCAGCAATAACAGCTCAAGCACTGGGCTCCTGCACCCCAGTGTGGGAAACCAGGCTTGTGTCCTCAGCTCCCAGACTCCGTCCCGCACCGTCCCGGCCATTGTGGTCACTTGAGAGTAGACGGGAGCTCTTTCTCTCTCTTTCTGCCTAGTAGATAAATAAAAATCTTTTTAAAATGTTCTTATCAAGGTCAGCAGTGATTTCATGCTTACTCAGTCTGACGGTCAACTTTTAGTCTTCTTTCTACCTGATCTGTTAGCATCGGCTGCAGTCGACCATTCCTCCCTCCCTCGGTTTCTAGAACATCGCACTCATCGACCTCGTGCCTGACCGGTCATGCCTCTTCAGTGCCCTTTGCTGGTTTCTCCTGTTTAGTTTACTGTTGAAGGACGCAGGCTCTGCCCGTGGTGCCCTTCTGTTGTCTGCCTGCACTCACTCCCTCGGTTATCATATGTCGTGTCACATCTCAGCTCTAGATACAGGCTACAGCCCACTGCTTACAGACTGCGTGTCCCCGGCCTCATCCTCTTCAGTTCCTACTCCAGCGTCTCAGACTGAACCCCGAGCCTACCCTCTGCTCGGAACCAGCTTCACTTAGAGACTTCCTCATTTCAGGTGACCGGGACTTCACCGCCACCACCCCCCAGACACCGACGTCAGCACCTTAGAAGCCACTCTTGAAGTCCTCAGGAAGTCGTGTTGGCTTTGAAAATACTTGCAAAGGCTTTTCTGTCCCCACCCTGCTTAAGTCGCCAGCCTCTCCCCAGCAGCTCCCTGCGCGGCCTCCTAACTTAGAGCCTTGCCGCACCCGGACATGGGTGCCACAGGGCGCCGTGTGTTCTCACACTCCCCCTGAAGGGGTCGTCTTGTGTTCCTTTGCCCCTGATCCCCCAAAGCCCTCCCGTTTTACTTGGAGTAAAAGCCCACATCCTCACAGTGGCCTACAAGGCCCTTCAAGATGTGCATCCCGGCCCCTGCCTGCCATCACCTCCCCAGCGTCCCTCACCCAGGCCAAGCGGCCCTGGGCAGGGCTTCTGTACTGCCCGTCCTCCTGTAGCCTCTCCCCTAGGTGTCCGGGCTGGCACCTTCACCTTCCCATCTCTGCTTAAATGTCACTGTCCCCATTGTTCCCTACTTCTCTTACTTGCCCTCCTTTTGTTTAATTTTTTTTTTTCTTTTCCTATAGCACTTGTGACCCAACATACTGTGTCACCTATACTGGCGTGTAGGCTCCACAAGGGCGGGAGTCACACATGGCCTCTTTGCTGTCATATCCCACGCATCTAGAAGAGCACCCCACACCCACTAGGCCTCTCAGTAAATATTTGTCAAGTCAGTAAGGAATCTTAGTTGTCTCTTGGACGGGGACCCAAAATGCCTTGACTGTCTTTCTCTCACTTTGCTTCTCTGAGTGGGCAGTGTGATAGAGTTGGGAAGGAATGAGCCTGACCGGGGTCTACGCTCAGGGCCACGCTCACTGTTTGTGTGACCGTGGGCTAATGGCGGTTGTGTTGGGTTTGCAGACGCTTCCTGCATTGTCTGTGACATGTGCATTTTCTTGCACATAGGTGTGTGTTTTCTGAAGTTCCCCGTACTCTGACTCTGCAGACGACTGCCACCGACGCGAAGGGGTGTCTCCCTCATACCTCTAATCTCTACCTGCAGATTTTAGATCAGAGTGGAGATTCTGCTTACTTTTTCTTTTTTTATTTTTTAATTATTTATTTATTTGAAAGTCAGAGTTACACAGAGAGAGAAGGAGAGGCCAAGAGAAAAAGAGAGAGGTCTTCCATCATTTGGTTCACTCCCCAATTGGCCACAATGGCTGGAGCTGTGCTGATCTGAAGCCAGGAGCCAGGAGCTTCTTCTGGGTCTCCCATGTAGGTGCAAGGACTTGGGCCATCTTCTACTGCTTTCCCAGGCCATAGCAGAGAGCTGGATTGGAAGTGGAGCAGCCGGGACTCGAACTGGTGCCCATATATGATGCCGGCACTGCAGGCGGCAGCTTTTCCCACTGCACCACAGCGCCGGCCCCTCTGTGTACTTTTTCACAAAACCTTGCACCTTAAATGTTTTCCCCGACTTAAAATAGCCAGAGCGTGACTTTTAAACAGCTAAGCAAGTACTTTCAAAGTACAAAGACCCCATGCAGTGGATCTTGCTGGCTTCATTGCTCCTTTAAAAAGTTGACATTTTGTTCCAAAAAGTTTTGATCTCTTCCCATTTTCTACAGGGGACATGGTTGCTAAGTACCGAGAACCTTTGATCCACACCTTCCTGAGGGGGGCGAGAGACCCGGACAGCGCACACAGGGCCAGCAGCCTCTCCAACCTGGGAGAACTGTGCCAGCGGCTGGACTTCCTGCTGGGCCCCGTGGTCCATGAGGTACTGTGTGTCGACTTCTTGCTCTAATGCTTTTTTCACTTGGACCTGGTGATACTTTGGGATTGGGATCAGGAGACCTCTGTTCTTCCTCCCTGTGAAACAGCAAGGAAGGCTCTGTCTCGTGTGTGTAGGTGGAGCATCCCTAATCTGAAAATCCAAAATCCAAAACTTTTTGTGTGCCAACATGATACCACACATAGAAAATTTCACACCATGAAGCTCTGTTTCATGTGCAGAATTACTAAAAATAGTACATGGTGTTGGGGTTTAATCTGGCAGGTATGGCACCTGCATCCCGTGCCATATAGTACCTGGGTTTGGATACAACTATAGCTTCTGACTCCAGCTTCCTACCAAGGCAGGCCCTGGGAGGTAGCAGTGGGCTCACGTAACTGGGTTCCTGCTGCCCACATGGGAGACGTAGATTGTGTTGCCAGCTCCTGTTTTGGCCTCGGACAAGTCCTGGCTGTTACGGGCATTTGGGGAGTAAACCAGCATTTGGGAGCTCTCTTTATTTCTCCCTCTCTGTGTTGCTCAAATACTTTCAAGCAAGGTGTCCAAGGTATAGATGGGATTTAAATGAACTTCGTGTTTAAACACTTGGGTCCCTCCCCCACAGTGTCATTATGTGCATTCAAATATTCTAAAACCTGAAAAGAATCCAAACCCTGAAACCTAAGAGATTGTCAACCTCTGGTAAGAAGTTCTTAGTTCCAGGTGACAGGAAATCATCTTAGCCCATCTCAGGCAATGAAGGATGAAGATTCGGAGAAAACAGAATTGAAGAAGCTCTCAGGAGAGGATAGCTAGAACCTCGCCCTGGTCCCTGGCCCCTCTGTGAGTCTCTGCTCTGTTCACAGAAAAATCTCAGGCAGATACTCGGGTCCCCTGCATTCAGGGGGTGTGGGGCTTTTTTTTTTTTTTTTTTTTAGTAAATATAAATTTCCAAAGTACAGTTTATGGATTACAATGGCTTCCCCTCGCCCATAATTTCCCTCCCACTTGCACCCCTCCCATTTCCCGCTCACTCTCCCATTCCATTCACATCAAGATTCATTTTCAATTATCTTTATATACAGAAGATCGATTTAGTATATATTAAGTAAAGATTGCATCAGTTTGCACCCACACAGAAACACAAAGTGTAAAATACTGTTTCAGTATTAGTTATAGCATTACTTCACATTGGACAACACATTAAGGACAGATCCCACATGAGAAGTAAGTACACAGTGACTCCTGTTGTTGACTTAACAATTTGACACTCTTTGTTTATGGCGTCAGTAATCTCCCTAGGCTCTAGTCATGAGTTACCAAGGCTATGGAAGCCTTTTGAGTTCGCCAACTTCGATCTTATTCCGACAGGGTCATAGTCAAAGTGGAAGTTCTCTCCTCCCTTCAGAGAAAGGTACCTCCTTCGTTGATGGCCCTGGCGTGGAGCTTTTTACCAAAAAAGTTAGAACTCAATATTTTTCTCACCACTTTACACCCAGTGCCTAGTAGATAGCAGGTACACTCAAGACATAATCACCAGAGTCAGCGCTATGGTGTAGTGGGTAAAGCCGCCACCTGTGGTGCCGGCATCCCATATGGGTGCCAATTCAAGACCCGGCTGTTCCACTTCCAATCCAGCTCTCTGCTACGGCCTGGGAAAAAAGTGGAAGATGGCCCATAGGCCTTGGGCCCCTGCACCTGCATGGGAGAACCAGAGGAAGCTCCTGGCTCTTGGCTTCAGATTGGTGCAGCTCTGGCCATTGTGGCCAGTTGGGTAGTGAACCAACGGATGGAAGACTTTCTCTCTCTCTCTCTCTCTCTCTCTCTGCCTCTCCTCTCTGTGTTAACTCTTTCAAATAAAAAAAAAATCTTTTTTTTTTAAAAAGTAAGGAGTAGAAATAATCATAAAAAAATTTTTAAAAAAGGACATAATCACCAAGAGGAGAGGGTGAGCACTGTGCCTGCTGTGACACCCATGTCAAGTCCTGGCTGCTCCACTTTCCATCCAGCTCCCTGGTAATGTGCCTGGGAAGGCAGCTGATGATAGCTCATGTACTTGGGCCCCTGCTACCCATGTCGGAGGCCAGATGGAGTTCCTGGCTTCTGGCTTTGGCCTTGCCTGGACCTGGCTGGTGTGGCCATTGAGGAATGAACCAGCAAATGGAAGACCTCCTTCTGTCCCTGTTGCTTCCTCTCTCTACGTCACTTTGCTTTTCAAGTATATATATAAATAAATTTTTTAAAAAAGGGATACCACTCAGGGCTGGTGCTGTGGCGCAGTGGGTTAAGCCATTATCTGCAGTGCCAGCACATCTCATATAGGTGCCTGTTCTAGTCCTAGCTGCTCTACTTCGATCCATTTCCCTGCTAATGCACCTGGGAAATCAGCAGAGGAGGGCTCAAGTGCTTGGGCTGCTGCACCCACATTGGGAGACCTGGAAGAAGCTCCTGGCTCCCAGCTTTGGCCTGGCTCAGCCCTGGCTGTTACAGCCATTTGGGGAGTGAACCAGCGGTTGGAACACCTCTCAGTCTCTCTGTATGTCTCTGTCTCTCCTTTTCTCTCTCTCTGTAACTCTGCCTTTCAAATAAATAAATCTTTTTAAATAAAAGCATGCCACTCAGTGATTTCTAGTATATTCGAGAATTGTACCAGCCTTACAAATATTGTTTTCAAACTTACCATGGTCTCCAAGTGGATCAGCTCCGACTTGACAAGGTCCGTAGGTTTTCTAAAATCAGTGAACCTGAATGATACCTGCATGTCGTGGTCTCTGATTCTAAACTCTAAGTCCGCAGTTCTGTTTGCATCACTAGACTGTTCCCTTTCTGTCTTATAAGGAGACTGTAGCATGCTGGCAGCATATGATTTGCTGTCAGAAGCACTGGAGAGGGGCCAGCACTGTGGTGTAGTGGGTAAAGCCATTGCCTGCAGTGCTGGCATCCCATATGGGCACTGGTTCAAGTCCCAGCTGCTCCACTTCCAGCTCTCTGCTGTGGCCTGAAAGGCACTGGAGGATGGCTATGTGCTTGGGCTCCTGTATCCACTTGAGAGATCTTGAAGAGGCTCCAGGCTCCCAGCTTCGGATCCGCCCAGCTCCGGCCATTGCGGCCATTTGGGGAGTGAACTAGAGAATGGAAGACTTCTCTCTGTGTCTCTCTGCTTCTGCCTCTGTAACTCTGCCTTTCAAATAAATAAATAAATCTTTTTTTTTTAATTTATTTTTTTTTTTTGACAGGCAGAGTGGACAGTGAGAGAGAGAGACAGAGAGAAAGGTCTTCCTTTTGCTGTTGGTTCACCCTCCAATGGCCGCCGTGGCTGGCACGCTGTGGCCGGCACACCACGCTGAGGTGTGATCCGAAGGCAGGAGCCAGGTGCTTCTCCTGGTCTCCCATGGGGTGCAGGGCCCAAGCACTTGGGCCATCCTCCACTGCACTCCTGGGCCACAGCGGAGAGCTGGCCTGGAAGAGGGGCAACCGGGACAGAATCCGGCGCACCTACCGGGACTAGAACCCAGTGTGCCGGCGCCTCTAGGCAGAGGATTAGCCTATTGAGCCATGGCGCTGGCCTAAATAAATAAATCTTAAAAAAATAAAAATAAAAGCACTGGAGAAATGTCTTGGTCTGGTTGCTCAGGAAGATTGAGCTAAAGCAGATTTGTCAACAAGTATCATCTTTCTGGAGCTCACACCCCGCCCCCCATCTTGACCCATTTACAGATGGGAATAAATGCCATCCCCACCCCACCTACTTACCTATGTTCACTTGGGCAAATGATGACTTAGACTCTAAACTCAATTTCTTGATCTAGAAAATGGGCTTAAAATACCTATAATGCAGGATTGTTGCAAGGATATAGAGATAATGTGTATTCTTCATATGATTTTTTTATTTTAATTTGAGCTACAGATAGAGAAACAGAGTCTGAAACAGAGAAAGCTGTACTAGAGAGAGAAAGCTCCCACTCACTTGTTCATTCCCCAAATGCCTGCAACAGTCCAAAGCCAGGAGCTGGGAACTTAGTCCAGATCTCCCATGTGGGAGACAAGAACCTAATTACTTGACCCGTCAGCACCGTATTCCACCATCAGCATTGACAGGAAGCTGGAGTCAGAAGCTGGAGCCTGGATTTGAACCCAGATACTCCAGTGTGGATTGCAGGTGTCTTAATTGCCAGGCCAAGCACCTGCTCCTTGATATAATGATTTATTCAACAATATTTATGAGGAACCTACTACATGAGAAGAAATACTCTAGACACCTAAGTCATAGCACTCTTCAAAAGAGACAGTGATTCCCTTCTTCACGGAGTGAATGTTCTAGTGAAAGGAGACAATAAAGTGTGTAATCCATCAGTAAAGTGTCTGGTAGATTAGACAGTGACAGTTTCTTTGGATAAAAAGATAGAGTAGAGGGGGGTGATCAGGACTGTAGTGGTAGGTGTTAGGGCAGTGACTATTAAATAGGTTATCCAGGTCAGCCTCATTGGAAAGGTGACATTTGAGCAACGATATTTAGTTCCTCTATATAAAGACTTGTTTAAGGAGCCTCTTGGTCATTTGGAGGGAGCTGATGATGACAGTGGTGAGGAGGAGCAGCTGGTGGCCTTCAGACACCCCCAGCACCTGCGGTGTGTCAGATCCTTTCTGAAGGCTGGGGATACTAACCTCCATGAGCTCCCACCCTTCCTTCTGGGCAGGATCAGCTCATGGGATGGGTGCTGTGGGAGCACGCTGGAGAAGTGTGGGTGTTCACAAAGGTACCCTGGAGAAGAGACCCCTGGGGCAGAACAAGTAGAAGCTGGCGAAGGCAGAGGTGCGCAGTGCAGGGAGGGGGCAGCTTGTGTAGACGCACGGCAGCGTGGAAGTGATGTGTTCGAAGGACTCTGAAGGCTGGAGTGACGGGGTGGGCGGTGGGGGTTGGGTGATGGCAGGCAGGGCCACAGCGCGAAGGCCTCATTGCTTTATGCCTGTCTGGCTCACCACAAGGATTGCGCATTGCATATTTAGCCTGCAGAAATGTAGTACAACTGGTGGCAGGCTGTTTATCGACACAAGGGAAGCTCTGTTTGTGACCTTGAGACCGTCTTTATCTCTCACCCTTAAATGGAGGTGAGGAGCCGTTGGCAAATCCCAGACCTGGGCTGTTTGAGCAGCGTCAGTCCCTGCAGTGGTCCTGGTCACTAATAAATGGTGAGCACAACCGGGGCAGGACCAGTTTCCACCCATCTTTGCGTCCCTGCTAGTACCTGTGCCAGCACTGGGCTTGGAGTGGGTGCTGGGTGCTGGGTGTTGCCTGATGACTGCTGAATGAAGATGGGGAGGCTCTAGTCCCCGCGTGTATGAATGTCGTCATCTGCGGTGCTGTAGCACAGCAGTGTAACTATGGCCGACAGCAGTTCATAGTATATTCGAACACAGCCAGCAGAGAAGATTTTGAATGTTCCCAACACAAAGAAATGATGAATGTTTGAGGGGATGGATTTGCCAATTGCCCTCATCTGATTTATTCATTGTACTCATTGTATACAAAGAACCTCCTTAAATATTACACTGTACCCTATGAATATGTATAATTACTCTGTCAATTAAAAATAAATACTTTAAGGGATTTATTTATATGTGTATTTGAAAGGCAGAGTGATGGAGGGAGAGGGAGAGAATATCTTCCATTTACTGGTTCACTTCCCAAAAGGCTGTAACAGCCTGGGCTGGGCCAGGCCCGCCAGGAACCAGAAACTCTATCCAGATCTCCCAGGTGGGTGGCTGGAACCCAGTCACTTGGGCTGTTATCTGCTGCCTCCCTAATGCATTAGCAGAAGCTGGATGGGGTGTGCAGAGGTGGGACTGTATCCAGGATGGGGTGTGCAGAGGTGGGAATGTATCCCAGGATGGGGTGAGCAGAGGTGGGACTGTATCCCAGGATGGGGTGTGCAGAGGTGGGACTGTATCCAGGATGGGGTGTGTGGAGGTGGGACTGTATCCAGGATGGGGTGTGCAGAGGTGGGACTGTATCCCAGGAGGGGGTGAGCAGAGGTGGGACTGTATCCAGGATGGGGTGAGCAGAGGTGGGACTGTATCCCAGGATGGGGTGTGCAGAGGTGGGACTGTATCCAGGATGGGGTGTGTGGAGGTGGGACTGTATCCAGGATGGGGTGTGCAGAGGTGGGACTGTATCCCAGGAGGGGGTGAGCAGAGGTGGGACTGTATCCAGGATGGGGTGAGCAGAGGTGGGACTGTATCCAGGATAGGGTGAGCAGAGGTGGGACTGTATCCCAGGATGGGGTGTGCAGAGGTGGGACTGTATCCCAGGATGGGGTGAGCGGAGGTGGGACTGTATCCAGGATGGGGTGTGCAGAGGTGGGACTGTATCCCAGGATGGGGTGTGCAGAGGTGGGACTGTATCCCAGGATGGGGTGTGCGGAGGTGGGACTGTATCCCAGGATGGGGTGTGTGGAGGTGGGACTGTATCCCAGGATGGGGTGTGCTGAGGTGGGACTGTATCCAGGATGGGGTGAGCAGAGGTGGGACTGTATCCAGGATAGGGTGAGCAGAGGTGGGACTGTATCCCAGGATGGGGTGAGCGGAGGTGGGACTGTATCCAGGATGGGGTGTGCAGAGGTGGGACTGTATCCCAGGATGGGGTGTGCAGAGGTGGGACTGTATCCAGGATGGGGTGTGCGGAGGTGGGACTGTATCCCAGGATGGGGTGTGCAGAGGTGGGACTGTATCCCAGGATGGGGTGTGCAGAGGTGGGACTGTATCCAGGATGGGGTGTGTGGAGGTGGGACTGTATCCAGGATGGGGTGTGCAGAGGTGGGACTGTATCCCAGGAGGGGGTGAGCAGAGGTGGGACTGTATCCAGGAGGGGGTGTGCAGAGGTGGGACTGTATCCCAGGATGGGGTGTGCAGAGGTGGGACTGTATCCAGGATGGGGTGTGCAGAGGTGGGACTGTATCCCAGGATGGGGTGTGCAGAGGTGGGACTGTATCCCAGGATGGGGTGTGCAGAGGTGGGACTGTATCCAGGATGGGGTGTGTGGAGGTGGGACTGTATCCAGGATGGGGTGTGCAGAGGTGGGACTGTATCCCAGGAGGGGGTGAGCAGAGGTGGGACTGTATCCAGGATGGGGTGTGTGGAGGTGGGACTGTATCCAGGATGGGGTGTGTGGAGGTGGGACTGTATCCAGGATGGGGTGTGCAGAGGTGGGACTGTATCCAGGAGGGGGTGAGCAGAGGTGGGACTGTATCCAGGATGGGGTGTGCAGAGGTGGGACTGTATCCCAGGAATGGGGTGTGCAGAGGTGGGACTGTATCCAGGATGGGGTGAGCAGAGGTGGGACTGTATCCCAGGCACTCCGGTAAGGGATGTGGGCATCCCAGGTGGCAGCTTAGCCTGTTGCGCCATTAGTGGCTGCCCTTAAAAAAAAAAAAAAAAGTTAAAAAAAAATGTTTTAGTCAGTCATCATAGCAAGCACTTAATACTCTTCTGAGTACATTATGTATGTCAGCTGACCCAGTCCTCACAGAGGAGACCGAAGCACAGGGAAATTGAGTCAGTCACTGAGGTCATTCAGAAAGGGGGTTCAGGGCCAGGACTGGAATGCAGGCAGCTGGCTCCAGAGTGCATGCCCTTCGCTCCTCCAAGCTGTCTCTCAGGAGGCGTCTTCAGTTCATTTAGAAGACTGTGGCCGTGCCCGTGGCCGAAGAGAGAACGGACATAGGAACAAAGCCACAGACAGGGCAGATCACGTAGCTCGCTTGCTCGCTCTCTCTCTCTCTCTCTTTTTTTTTTTTTTTTAAGATTTACTTTATTTATTTGAGAGGAAGAGTTATAGAGAAAAGGTAGAGACAGAGAGAGAGATCTTCCATCCTCTGGTTCACTCCCCAAATGGTTGTAATGGCCTGGGCTGGGCCAGGCCAAAGCCAGGAGACAGGAGTTTCTTCCAGGTCTCCCACATGGGTGCAGGGGCCCAAGCTAGCACCTGGGCCATGCTGTGCTGCTTTCCCAGATGCATTAGCAGGGAGCTGGATCAGAAGTGAAGCAGCCAGGACTTGAACCAGTGCCCATATGGAATGCCGGCACTGCAGACAGCAGCTTAATGTGCTACGCCACAATGCCAGCCCCTGTAGCTCTATCTTAAAAGAGATTGCTTTGGGCAGTGAAACTTCAGAAAGCAGACTAGCCCCTCTGATTTGGGAAACCAGGTGTTTCCATCCCATATGATTTCTGTCTTCTTTTTAGATGTTCCTTGTTAGGTAGCCCCCCATGCTTGCCTTGTCCTCAGCACCAAGCCAGCTACCCTGGGTGGACCGCAAGTTCGAACAGGCCTGGACACCTGCCAACCTTGGTATTTCAGCCTTTGAGCCTCCCTTCATCACGTGGGAAGAGCCGGACATTTGGCCTGGCTCTTACGTAGTTCTCCATGTGTTGGTTTACCCATTCAACAAGTGTTTATTGAGCACCCACTCTGTGCCTGTGGGGACTACAGCCAAGCCACGTGCTTCTTGCTGGAGAGCCAGCTGTGACCACAGTGAAGTTCCCGTCCTCATGGACCTCACGTTCTGGACAGCAGAGGCAGGCAGTGAGCAAATCTGTACCTGGGCGGGGGTTTGAAGTGCTAAGGCGCTGAGGCTGGCAAGATAAGGAGCACAGAGGGGACTTGTTTGTGACTCAGCTGCACGGGAGCAGCCTCACTGATGAGTGACGTTTGAGCAAAGACCTACAAAATACAAAAGCAAGGAGATGACCCAGGTGTCTGGGGAGAGAGCATTGAAGACGGAGGGAGATGCAAGTACAGAGGCCCTGTGGCAGGTGCAGGCCTGACTTGCTAGGGAACAGCAAGGCCATTGTGGTTCGAGAGAAGAAGGAAGGAGGAAGTATCCCCGGAGCTGGTGTCTGGAAGGTGCAGGTGGGTCTCGTTCAGACTGTGACTGTCTCCTGGAGGGAGACGGGAAGCAAGAGCACGGGAATGAAGTGATCTAACCATTTTAAAGGATGACTGTGGCCTCTCCTGTGACAGTCCTTTCCGTGCCCCACACAAGTGCTCCAAGTCTTTCTTATAGTCTCACAGACACTTAGCTCACGTGTGTACTGGTGGAGAAGGAATTCAGCTCTGAGGAAACTCGTGTTTGACTGCAAACAGCAGGAGTTCTCCTCTGTGTGCCTTGGTCGTGTGCCGCACGTGCTGGAGGACACAGATGCAGGACCCAGCGTCATCCCTTTAACGAAACAGAGGCTGCCACAGCAGACCACGGACGCTGAGCGACCGCAGCTGGAATCCTGTGTTAGACTCTCCAGGGCGTCACGAAGGTGGTGACCATCTGCAGATGGTCAGCCTGGCAGGGGAAGAGGAGAAACAAGCAGTTATAGAAGCCATCAGGATAGGGGTTGGGCCCAGCAGTTAAGACCCCACCTGGGGCTTCAGCACTGTGGCATAGTGGGCTAGGCCTCCACGGGCAGTGCTGGCTACCATATGGGCACCGGTTCTAGTCCCAGCTGCCCCTCTTCCGATCTAGCTCTCTGCTGTGGCCTGGGAGGACAGTAGAAGATGGCCCAAGTCCTTGGGCCCCTGCACCCATGTGGGAGACCAGGAAGAAGTTCCTGGCTTTGGATCAGCACAGCTCTGGCCATTGCAGCCATTTGGGGAGTGAACCAGTGGATGGAGGTCCTCTCTTTCTGTCTCTCTCTCTCTGTCTATAACTCTCAAATAAATAAAATCTTTTTAAAAATTAAAAAAAGACCCCATTTGGGCTGTCCACATCTCATATTGGGGTGCCTGGTTTCAAGTCTTGCTTCTGCTTCCAATCCAGGTTCATGTTAATACGCTCGCTGGGTGGCAACGGGTGATGGCTAAGTAGTTGGGTCCCTGGCACCCTACATGGAAACCTGCATTGAATTCCCAGCTCCTGGCTTCTCTTCCTGGCCCCGCACCAGCTGCTGGGGGGTGACCCAGCAGATGGACAAACTTGCGTGCGCTCTCTCTCTCTCTCTCTCTCTCTCTGTCTCTGTGCCTTTCAAATAAAATGAAAATGAATGAACACTATAGAAGTGATATATTTTAGCACAGGACTCGTGAAACCAGCCAGTGTGGTCTCTCCTAACGTGGACTTCTCTGGGGCACGGATGCGCTTCCTCTCCTGCAGCTTGTGGAGCTCTGCAGAGACGGCCCCGCTGCCGCTGCTCTAGGACTGGGCACTGTGTTCGACAGGGCAGGCTGGGAGCCAGGGGATAGAGCGTGTAGTCTTCATCTTTCTGTACTCTGTACTGGAAATCTGGGTTTTTCTTCTCTTTTGCTGTCAAATTTTCGCCCATTTAGAGAGCATTTCTTATTTCCTGCCCAGTTTCTTCTTGTTTTTGTCAAGAGCTGTGTTGCTCAAAACCAAACCTGAAGAGGTGCTTCATCTTCCCCCCTTCTCTGGCAAGGAAATGTGATTTATGTGACTTGCAGTGACAGGCCTGTCCTCTGTGCCATGAGCAGGATGTGCCCCAGGTGACAGCTCCAGGGAGAGCTGGGCGCTTTTCATGTGGTGCCCAGAATTCCACCTGCCAGAGCCCGGAGGTCTTACACAAAGCCAGAGCCTCTGATCCCACTCATGCATGGGATTTATTTCCGGTTTTGCTACAGTAAGTGCAGTTTCCTGAGTGAGCCCCTGCAGCACGCATAGACCCATGGGCTGAAGTCTCGGGCGGACGTCCCAGGAAGCCCCGGAGACGCGGCGGTGGCCACCATGGTTTCATTCCTGGCAGGTTGGCGGAGTGAGCTGAGTTGGCGAGAATTACCGGGCATGCTGCCTTTGCTCCTAAGGCTGCCTAGTCTGTAGACGGTCTCTTCAGATAAGGTGGTCGGCCAGCAATGGGAGCTTCCAGAACAGGGATGGACAGGCGGCTGGAAATGAGTCCTGCTTCTGCCCTACACACCTCACCTCTGGTCCCTTCTCTCCCCAGTTTGTCCAGAGTCCGTGTTTGGTAAACGCGCGGTTTGTGTTGTCTTTATTTGTATGGTCCTGATGACACTTGGCGTGCACTGGCTGGGTGGGGAGTGATGTCCTCCTCACTGCTGTTGGCTCCTTACACGTGTGAAATTGCTTCAGCTGATCTCTCTGTTTCCAGAGCTGTCACCATCTCTCTCTATTGAGCTCTCCAAAGCGAATGTGATTTTCGTGACCGAGCCAGGAAAGAGAAAGCCGTGCCTTGGGTAGATATTAGAACAGGGACACTGACCCTCAGGGCAGGTGACACAAAGATCACAGAGAACGTTTTCTGCCCCCCGGGAGGACTTAGAGGATAGAAATCGGACGCCACTTCATAAATTAGTAAAGACCTTACATCATCTGCCCATCGTAACCAAGGCTGTTGGGGCTAGAACATGGGCTTTGCGGCCTTGGTTTCAGAGGTGAGAACCTGGCCATGAAGAGAGATGGGGGACAGCGGCCGCACCTCCTCCCCGCCTCCCATGTTGGACCAGGGACCTGGCACCCTGAGCAGCATTACAGGCAGGTCCTGGGAGCTTGGGCTACACAGAAGCTGTGTTATTTCTGCATGATGCCTGCAATGCTGTATTGGAATCCTGCTGCTGCGGACACACTGTGTGTGACCACCCTTACACGTTTCATAGAACTTGGTCCTGGGGACAGAGGTGTTGAGGGAAGTCCACGAACCTCTTCTGAGTGTCCTGGCTGGCTCAGTGCAGACAGCCTGGTCCCTCAGAGGCGTAACTCACAGCCTGTGCAAGCAGGCCGTCCCAGCTGCTTGGAGGACACCGTGTAGTAAGTGCTCCTTTCTTAGTCCTGCCTGCAAGGTGGCACAGGGCTTCAGGAACTGGCCTTGAAGGGGAAGAGCCTGGACATCCCGGGGGTGCAGTTAATGCCCAACAGGCAATCAGCCTAGCACTGAGACCTGCGGCTGCGCGCAGCACAGTGAGGCGGAATGCAGCTGGCGAAGGTGGACACCAGCTGAGGTCAAGGCCAGGAAGCCGTGATGCACCAAATATGGAAGCCTGGGCCCAAAGCGAAACCCAGAGCTAGGCAGGCAGAACACTGGGGAGCGTCCGCTCCTGGCATGGCCGTGGGCTGGCTTTCCTCCATTGGCTGGCAGACTGAATGAGCTCAACTAGTGTGTGTGTGTCAAGAAGGACTCGGACCTAGCTCCAACTTGTCTCTCTGATTTCAGCTCTTACCTTGTAAATACTAAGCCTGGAAGTGGAGGTAGCTATTATATTGTGGCCTGTTTGGAGGTCGCCCAAGGAATTCCTCCCAGGACTGAATTGCTTCTACCGTTAATGCCAGAGGCGTAGAAACCATTGCAGGCTGTGGGGTCAGAGGGTCCCAGGACAAAGGCAGAAGCAGTTACCTAGGTCTTCTTGAGAAACAGCCCCCAAAGAGTTGAGCTTTCCTGGGATTTCCCTTCACGTGCAAGCTGCAAGTTTGTCAGATAGATGTACAACTTGGTTAAACGCCAGTGCATCACAGATGCAATTATGCTTGAGAACGAGCTACTTCTTCTAATCTCTCTGCCATCACTGATTAATTAGACACTTTGAACTATGCCCAACTGTTTGAAAGCTGTGAAAAATACAACCTGCATAGTTAAAATTTCGGTACAAGCCTCTTTCCTCATTTTTGCCTGCGCTCACCATTCTTCAACCATAATATGTATTTATACATGTTTCCAAACACACAATCTGGCTATTTTCTCATCATGGTTCCACATCCCTCTACTGCTGGCCAAGAAATACACTCACACAGTAAATCTGATAACACAAGTGTGGGAGAGACCAATCGAAGAAAAGAGACATACCTTGTAGATGGCTGCTGCCACTGGCCACACTTGTAAAATGTGTGCTTTTGTCTCTTAAATCTCGCATGAATGCCTCAGAAAGGGCTGTTGCCATTGACGTCGTTTTGAGTGGTATCTCTTTGTTGAGATTTTAGACAATTTTTGTGCGTGCCTGCTAGGAGCTGGGCGGGGGTAAGGCAGCTGGTACAGGGTCTAGAAACCGTCTTGTTTATGACATATAATTATCAGGTAATACCTGACCCTGTTTTGCAAGTAATTTCTAGCGTTTCTTTTCTGTGATGGGAATTTTAAAGTAATTGAGCAGAGAAAGGCCCGTTCCACAAATGGAGAAGCCCAGGCGAGGGGTGCCTAGACTTGGCCCCTGCTGACTCCCGCAGGGTGCACCCCCCAATCTGAGGGACAGGGACGTCTGGACAGGCTCACGAGATCAGCTGGAATTCGTCTGTATTTCCCTTGGTGCCTCATCTTTGCACCAAGCCTTGAACTCTGAGGCCTCCATGGCCAACTCCCCGTGGTCCCTGGGCCTTGGCTGCGGCTGTGATTGATGTCCCAGAGATGGACAAGTAACGATCTTTCCCACTTTTGAGGAAATATTTCTATTTGATCTTACCCTTTTTTTTTTTGGAAATACTTTTTTTTTAAAAGATTGATTTATTTATTTGAAAGGCAGAGTTACAGAGAGGCAGAGAGAGAGAGAGAGAAAGAGGTCTTCAATCCACTGGCTCACTCCCTAAATGGCTGGAGCTGGGCCAATCCGAAGCCAGGAGCCAGGAGCTTCTTCTGGGTCTCCCATGCGGGTTCAGGGGTCCAAGCACTTGGGCCATCTTCTACTGCTTTCCCAGGCCATCAGCAGGGAGCTGGATCGAGTGGAGCAGCTGGGACTCTGAGTGTGCCCATATGGGATGCCGGCACAGTAGGTAGCAGCTTTACTCACTGCACCATAGCGCTGGCCCCAGAAATACATATTTTATATATATATATATATATATATATATATATATATATGTGTGTGTGTGTGTGTGTGTGTGTGTGTGTGTATGTGTATATATATATATACACACACACACATATGTATGTATGTATGTATTCCTTCCCACTCCTTAACCTCCCTCGTGAATTCCAAACCTGATTATATGCTTTTTGAGAAAAGCCAGACGGCATCGAGCTCTGTACCCCCAGATCCAGGAGGAGGCAACTGATGCACCCGCCTTAAGCCAGGTGGCTCTTGGTGACTGTGTTGTGAGTGGAACACAGCTGAAAGGCTGCAGGTGATTGTGAAATTCTGGTTTTTATTAACTCCCCCCCCCCCCACCAGGTGACAGCTTGCCTGACTGCTGTGGCTAAAACGGATCGTGAAGTTCAAGTGCGCAGAGCTGCCATCCACGTAATTGTGCTGCTGCTTCGGGGACTCAGCCAGAAAGCCACTGAGGTCAGTCGGTCTCTTGCCGTTTGCAGCTTCCTTACCTCTTTGCTTTTTGTCTGATTGTCAGCCTTCCTTTCTCCAAGGCAGGCCTCCTATCTTGTCCCCAGATGGACTCATGCAAATGCTTCCAGCAACAGGGATTTTTAGTAAGAGTCTCTGTCTGCTCTGTTACACGCTGGGCAAACTAGCACCTGGTGATGGCTGCAGGCAAACCAGGGCCCAGGTTTATAGGCTGAGGCTGCCGGTTGCGAGGCGAGCTAGCTGGAACACGGTAACCTGCCTGTGCACCTGCCCCTCGATGACTCGGCTCCCTGACTCACTCGGTTGGTCAGGCTGCATTACTAAGGGCCTCGTTTCAGATATTTCCTTTCTGGCTGAGCTCAAGCCATGAGATCTCATGTGCTGTGTCAGTTAAATTTGCTTCCTCCTGCAGGGTCTGGCTGAATTGCTCCCCGTTGTGGGGCAAGTATGGGAAGAAAGTTACTGTCTTCATAGGTGTGCTAGGAGTGAGTGACCTCTAAATTAATTTCCTTCTTGATTTCAATGGAGACCCCTTCCCGGCTGGATTTCACAGAGAAAGTCTGCATTACCAATTCACGTCCTGGCACCCACAGTGCTTGTCTGTGGCTTGCACATCACATTTAACCAAGTGTCAGGGAAGCCGTTACAGGAGTGATTGTTTTGTCACGCACACACGCCTTACTCATGCTAGAATCTGACCCTTTCAAGTTCCCAGCGTCTGTTTGTACGAGCATGGCCTAGTTTCTTAACCCTTCCTTCCCTAGAGAGCCGCGTTCTCGCTATCAACACCCC
The DNA here is from genome assembly GCF_033115175.1 of Lepus europaeus. Lineage (NCBI taxonomy): Eukaryota > Metazoa > Chordata > Mammalia > Lagomorpha > Leporidae > Lepus > Lepus europaeus. The sequence continues at coordinate 55,295,387 of NC_084845.1, forward strand.
CCTGCTTCTGTTTCAGCTCAGAGGCTGAGCCGCAGCGTTTCCACGTGGCCACTTTGCCCATGCTTCTCTCTCCCTTCTCCTCTGCTGTGTGTGGGTTAAGCTTTGGGTTGAGTGAGTTTATCTGGTGTAACGTGTCCAACTACAAGTTATAAAAATTCCAACTACGATGGCCTAAACAAGTGAGGATTTGCTTTTCTTACGTCACGAGAAATGTGTAGGTAGGTGGTAGTCGTTCAGCAGCTCAGTGTCAGTGGGGCCGAGGTGTTTATAATCCCAGTGGCTACAGGTTAGCTGCCGCAGCTGGGCCAACTCACAGGAACTTCTGCAGAGAAAGGGTTGCCCAGGAACCGGGAGCTCTCAGCTCGGATTCTGACGGGGTGGGGAGGTGTAGATCATAACCCGATAATCCGCCTAATTAAACAAACTGCAATAGGGTGAGAATGTGCTGTACCAGAGGAAGTTAAGCAGGATCCGTGTCTTTTCATCCATTGTTAAGATCTGCAAAGCTGCTGGCAAATTTATCATTGTTCCATCAGTCAGCAGGGGAAACCGGGTGAGGGACAAATGGGGACCCTCTACCATCTTTGCAACTTTTGTATAAATTAAAGTGATTTCAAAATATAAGTTACAACACTAGTAGGAGAGATCTATAAAACCTTGTAAGTGCACACATCCTTGGAGAGGTGAGAGGATGTGTGTGTGCGAACGGCAGAACAAAATGCCTGATTAGCAAAGTGAGAGAAGAAATAGAGAGAGACCCTGTCCCAGGGTGGGCATCTAGTGGAGGAAGAGGCTGCTTGGGGCACTGCATCCCAGAGCGGAGTGTCTGGTTTGAGTGCCAGCTCCGCTTCTGATCCAGCTTCCCACTAACGTGGACTTCGGGATGCAGCAAGGACTGTTCAGTACTTAGGATCTTGCCAGCATGTGGAGACACTGGTCTCCTGACTTCAGCTTGGCCCAGCCCCTGCTATCGCAGGGATTTGGGACGTGAACCAGAGGGTGGAAGAGCTCGCTCTCTGCATCTCCGACCCCCATCTCTGTCTTTGAAATAAAATGAAAAGGGGCTGGCACTTTGACACAACAGTTTAAGCTGCTGCCTGTGATGCCAGCAACCAATATGGGCATAGGCTCAGGTCCCAGCTGCTGCACTTCCGATCCAGCTCCCTGCTAATGGCCTGGGAAAAATGGTAGAAGATGGCCCAAGTGCTTGGGCTCCTACGCCCATGAGGGAAACCCGGAAGAAGCTCCTGGCTCTGGCCTGGCCCAGCTCTGGCTTTTGTGGCCATTTGGGGAGTGAACCAATGGATGGGAGCTCTCTCTCTCTCCCTCTCCCTCTGTAACTCTGCCTTTCAAATAAACAAAATCTTTTTAAAAATGAAAAAAGAAAGAAACTGTGTTCAGATTTCTCACATGTGTGTGTATCCGGGGGACGCGACAATGCGAACATACTGTGTGGCCATGGGAGATTTTGTTCCCCTTCAGAGGCCACGTGAATGAAAACTTCTGGTCCCCAAGTCGTCCCCAGCCCGCATTCCCTGCAGCACACTAACGGTGCCAGCTCAGTGAGCAGAGGGAAGGGAAGGGATGGGACGCAGGGTGAGTCCGCTCCCTGGTGCGTGCTTGCAGCCAGGTGTGTTAAATCTTGTAATGGTAGGTGTGATTATCATCAGGGTCCCTGTCGGGAAGTGGAGCTGGCCACAGAGCTCTCAGTGTGGGCTTTCTCTGTAGGGCTCTGTTCTGCCCCCCAGGAGCAGCTGAAAGGAAAATGCTGCTTTGCTGATGAAGAAGTTTCTTGTTGGTTTTCCCCTCTTCTAATCACCATCTCTCAAGCCATCGTGCGCCAAGAGGTAATTCCAGGTTTCAGTGAATTCTCGGTGGCCTGTCGTCGTGCCGTCCAAGGACTTCTGTGGCAGAGGCAGCTGGAAAAGGAGGCGCAGGAGAGAGAGCGGGATCGGAGAGGGGAGGCGGCAGCGCCCCAGCCCGCGAGGCCATCTGTACATTTGCCCATCACATCACAGCCAGCGTGTTGTCTACTCAACACCATATCCACGTGGAGACAAAGACGGGCCTCACATTTATTCTTATAGAAAAACCTATTGGCCGGCGCTGTGGCTCACTAGGCTAATCCTCCGCCTGCGGCGCCAGCACCCCGGGTTCTAGTCCCGGTCGGGGTGCCGGATGCTGTCCTGGTTGCCCCTCTTCCAGTCCAGCTCTCTGCTATGGCCCGGGAAGGCAGTGGAGGATGGCCCAAGTGCTTGGGCCCTGCACCCCATGGGAGACCAGCAGAAGCATCAGCGCAGTGCTCCGGCTGCAACGCGCTGGCCGCGGCAGCCATTGGAGGGTGAACCAACGGCAAAGGAAGACCTTTCTCTCTGTCTCTCTCTCTCATTGTCTAACTCTGCCTGTAAAAAAAAAAAAAGAAAGAAAGAAAAACCTATTTTCTCTGCTTCCCCTGCTTGCTTCTTTAGGGCCTGTTATGTAGCTGATAACCTCGTAGAAGCCGGAAGGAGCCCCCTTTAAACCTGTTCTGCCTTAGGCTTGCTGCCAAGCAGATTGGCTGGGGTCCCCAGGAGAGGGCTGTGTGGAGGCCTGTCCTTTCTGTTGGCCTCCAGCCAAAGAGTGGGCCTTGTCAATGTGGAGAAACTGGACAGCACCACGGTACGAGAGGCTTGGGTAGTCCGTACACTGTAGCTTGCGTGGCTGTGAGCATTGTCAGTGTTGGGTGGCCACATTCCTGAGTTCATCCTGAAGACAGTAACTGGGGCAGCAGGCACCGAGCTGTAGCCCATGAGCCTGGCATCCCTTAGATAACAGCCGTAAGCTCTGGCCGTGACGTACCGAGAGCTCCCTGGTATTACCTCAGTGAGGAGCAGGCAGACTGAAGGGAGTCCAGGCTTAGGAGAGAGGAGAGGCACACGGCTGAGTTCCCACTGTCTCGGCTTTTAACCTGGGGGTGAGGGTGGAAGGCTGTTGGGCAAGGCACCAACACTGTCCATGTTCTGGCAGAGAAATCACAGTCGTTCTACCCGGGGGACCAGGGATGGAATCTGGGGAGACACAGCCGCCGGAGGAAAAGGAAAGATCCAGAGAGGATCCCCAAGTTCCGTCTGCCTCCATCGCTGGCAGCCCCCCGAAACAAGCGAGATAATTACAAGCTGAACAAATAAAAGCAGAAACTAACTTTACTCATCAGAGAAGAGCAGACTCTAGAGTTTCTATAATTTCACATTTATAATATCAGAGTTACGATCCAAAATTACCAAATACAGGAAAATGGAACATACGTTCTCAAGATAAAATCTGTTGAGGCCAACTCCAAGACAGTGCCTTGCTGGAATTTTTAGACAAGGATTTCTTCAAAAATAAGCAAAAGCTGGAAGCATCTTCAGAGGGGCAGGGTTTCGGATCCACGACGAACTGATGGCTGGAGCCAGGTTCTGAGCCGAACCCAGGCCTCCACCCCAGACTGCTGGTCGTTTTTTATAATGTTGGTTCGTGTATTTTATAACCCCTCATCCCTCATATACAATTGCTTGTCTGCTGGTTTGTTGAAGCAGTAAGTCAGACAACAGTTGCCACAGTGCGTGTCAAAGTAGTTAGCCGGAAGCACTCCAGCGCCACAGTCGTCCGAAGGGCACTCGCAGCCCAGGCGACCGACTGCTATTCTCACCCCCCGCACAGTACTCGGACTGCCACGGCACTCAGCCAGCCTCCTCTTATGCTCGCTCCTTTGTAAAAAACAAAGAAAAAAATTATTTGCAAGACAGTTACAGAGAGAGGAGAGAGAGAAATCTTCCATCTGCTGATTCATTTTCCCAATGGCGGCAACTGCTGGGGTTGGGCTGGGCTGCAGCCAGGAACTCCATCCAGGTCTCCCGTGTGGGTGGCAGGGGCCCAAGCACTCAGGCCTTCCCAGGTACATTAGCAGAAACTCAAAACTGTGCCTGTATGGCATGCCAGCATCGCAGGTGGTGGTGTAACCCACTGCCTCCTGGCGCCAGCCCCCAATGCTGATTATTCTTGGGAGTGATGTAAGACTTCTTTTTGTTTGTTTGTTTTTTGTTTTTTTTTTTTGTTTGTTTGTTTTTTTGACAGGCAGAGTGGACAGTGAGAGAGAGAGAGACAGAGAGAAAGGTCTTACTTTTTGCCGTTGGTTCACCCTCCAATGGCTGCCGCTGCCAGCGCATTGCGCTGATCCGAAGGCAGGAGCCAGGGGCTTCTCCTGGTCTCCCATGGGGTGCAGGGCCCAAGCACTTGGGCCATCCTCCACTGCCTTCCCGGGCCACAGCAGAGAGCTGGCCTGGAAGAGGAGCAACCGGGATAGAATCCGGTGCCCCAACCGGGACTAGAACCCGGTGTGCCGGCGCTGCAGGCGGAGGATTATCCTATTGAGCCACGGCGCTGGCCAGTGATGTAAGACTTCTTCCTTTTCCTAGCACCTCCATAAAGTGTCAACACAAGATGAAGAGTGGACTCCTTTTGAATGTTGGAGTCAGATAAAGTCCACCCGTCTTCCAGGTGCTTGCCAGCAAGGGTCGGCCTTTGCTGATCGGGGGGAATTCCTTCCTTGTCCTGGATCTTGGCCTTTACATTTGCTGCATCCAGGACTTCGACCTCAGGGGTGATGGTCGTTTTCACAAAATGTTGGTGGTGGGCCACAGGTGGCGGATCTGAAAGGCCAAGTAGTGAATTTTTTGTTTAAGATTTCTTTTATATATTTAAAAGACAGAATTAGAAAGAGATCGCCCGTCCTTTGTTCAGTCCCCAAATGACTGCAACAGCCAGGACTAGGCCAGGCCTAGCAGGCCTAAGCCAAGAGCTTCTTCCAGGTCTCCCACGTGGGTACAGGGGCCCAAGCACTTGGCCAACTTCTGCTGCTTTCCCAGGCACATTAGCAGGGAGCTGGATCAGAAGCAGAGTAGCCAGGACCTGAGCTAGTGCCTCTATGGAATGCTGGTATCACAGGCAGTGTCTTACCTCCTGCACAACACCAGCCACCCAGGGGTGATTTTTAACCCTTGCTGAGTCCCCCTTTGGACTCTAATGGCAGAAGCAGCTTCCTCATATCTTCATGAATGGTTATTTCACATTTCTGCTGGTGGAGGATCACACTGTTTATTGATATTGTGAATACCAGGCATTTAACAAGAATCCAGCCTTTGTTGTTGTTTAGTGTCAAGGGGCACAGAGGATTTAAAAATAGCTTTAGGGCCGGCGCCGTGGCTTAACAGGCTAATCCTCCGCCTTGCGGCACCGGCATACCGGGTTCTAGCCCCGGTTGGGGCGCCGGATTCTATCCCGGTGGCCCCTCTTCCAGGCCAGCTCTCTGCTATGGCCCGGGAGTGCAGTGGAGGATGGCCCAAGTCCTTGGGCCCTGCACCCGCATGGGAGACCAGGAGAAGCACCTGGCTCCTGGCTTCGGATCAGTGCAATGAGCTGGCCGCAGCAGCCATTGGAGGGTGAACCAACGGCAAAAAGTAAGACCTTTCTCTCTGTCTCTCTCTCTCACTATCCACTCTGCCTGTCAAAAAAAAAAAAAAAATAGCTGTAATCGGGTGGGTGGGTGGTGCAAAGATTAGGACACCACTTGGGGTGTGTGTGTCCCAAGTGCAGGGCCCAGGGTTGGGTCCCGGCTCCACTCCCATTTCCAGCTTTCTGCTGGTACAGTCTGGAAGGCAGTGGGCAGTGACTTAAGTAGTTGGGTCTCTGCCACCCACACGTGGGCCTGGGTTCCATTTCCAGATCCTGATCATTTAGGGAGCCAGCTGATGGGAGCTCTGCCTGTTTCTTTCGTTGCCTCTCAAATAAGTAAAATAAATAAAAATTTTTGAAAACATCCCTTTAAATACACTGTAAGTCTATAAATTGTCTCCTCCCCCTGTAGCTCTCACTGAGATGCCCTGGTGGCCATAGTTGCATTGCTGAGAGAGGCCAGGCAAACCGTGGCTCAGCATGGGCATGGCTTCTGTGAGCTGCTCTGCTCTTTGAATCAGAAGGCACTCGCTGTCCATCCCGAAGATGTGGCGCCTGTGTCCCGGCGTCACCCCGTGCCTGTCTGTGTAGGCCGAGCAGGGCTGGGACCTGGGGAGGAAGTGACACTTGAGCCCCACAGACCGAATGGAAAGTTCCTTCCTTTTATTGGCCTGTCCTACCCTCGGTTGGTGGACAACACTGGGGATGTGTTCTGTGCAGTGGGCACAGCAGAAGCAGGCTGGCCCACTCTGCAGACACTGCTCTTCCAAACGGAGAGAAGGCTCTGTGTGAACAACAAGAACCCTCCTGTACAAATGGCCTTTATTCCTCTGTAAACTTCAACAAGGGACTAGGAGATCCCTTCCAGAACTGGAGCCAAAGACCATTTCCCCATCCTGGGAGCATAAAGCTATGGCCGGGGGCCGGTGCTGCGGAGTAGTGGGTTAAGTATCTGCCTGTGGCACTGGCATCCCATGTGAGTACCGGTTCGAGTCCTGACTGCTCCACTTCTAGCTCCCTGCTGATGGCCTGGGAAAGCAGTAGAAGATGGCCCAAGTCCTTGCGTGGGAGACCTGGAAGAAGCTCCTGGTTCCTGGATTCAAACTGGCCCAGCTCTGGCCATGGCGGCCATTTGGGGAGTAACCAGTGGATGAAAGACCTCTCTGTTTCCTTCTCTCTTGGTCTGTAACTGCCTCTCAAGCAAATAAATAAATCTTTAAAAAAAAAAAAAAAAAAAAGCTGTGGCCAGTTGACCAAGGCAGGCTTCTAGTGGTCAGCCCGCCTAGCTGGCCAAGGCAGGCGGGTCTGCAGGGTGACGCTGTAAATTCCAGGTGTGTAACAAGAACAGTTTACAGGGTCAAGAGAGATGTACACAGAGGGATTTTAAAACGTGTTGTAAGGTTATAAATGTCTCCTAGCCCGAACACTTCCCTCGGCGCTCACCCTTAGGCATCCTAACTGCTGCTGTTCCATTTCAGTCTTGGAAGGAAAAGTCCTGTTAGGCCCTGTGCTAGTTTCCTAGGCTGCACTGAGAGACCTAAAACCACAGACACTGACTGCCCCACGTCCTGGAGGCAGAGAGTCCCCACGGAAGGTGTCGGCGGGGCTGTGCCCCCTTGGGAGCCGCGGGGAAATTCCTGCTCGGCCCTCCCCGGCTCCTCGGGGTCTGCGTGCCATCCTCAGCGGGCTCACAGCTGCATGGCTCCAGCCTCTGCCTTTGTCACCGCGTGCGTTCTCCCTCGTGTCCCAGTCTCGGCTCGGCCGGCGACCCTGGAGGACACCGGTCCTCACTGGCTGCATCACTGTCCAGACAAGGCCGTATTGTGAGAACCAGAGGCTAGGGCTCAACATACGGCTGGGAGGGCACGCAGAGCAGCGCCTAACAGGCTCCACCCTTGTGGGCGTCCCTCCCTGTCCGGTCATTATGGTTAGCTCTGGAGAGAAGCCTCTTCTGTATGGGGTGTCTGCCTGGGTCCTCTCTTCCCTTTCTTTTTTTTTTTTTTTTTTTTCCTTTAAGAGCTGGTACCATGTTGCTGAAAGACACAAGGAATAGTGGCTCCAACTTTGCCTCAGAGAAATGGATTCTGACGCTTGAGTGGACAAAGTAATGAGGGAGCCTGGAATGATCCTGGTCTTGGTGCCAACCTTTGAACCTCACTCTCACACACATCTGACTTTTTTTTTTTTTTTTTTTTTTGACAGGCAGAGTGGACAGTGAGAGAGAGAGACAGAGAGAAAGGTCTTCCTTTTTGCTGTTGGTTTACCCTCCAATAGCCGCCACGGCCAGCGCGCTGCAGCCAGTGCACCACGCTGATCTGAAGGCAGGAGCCAGGTGTTTCTCCTGGTCTCCCATGGGGTGCAGAGCCCAAGCACTTGGGCCATCCTCCACTGCACTCCTGGGCCATAGCAGAGAGCTGGCCTGGAAGAGGGGCAACCAGGACAGAATCCTGTGCCCCGACCGGGACTAGAACCTGGTGTGCTGGCGCCACAAGGCAGAGGATTAGCCTATTGAGCCGCGGCGCTGGCCACTTTTTTTTTTTAATTTATTTATTTGAAAGTCAGTGTTACACAGAGAGAGAAGGAGAGGCAGAGTGGGGGGGAGGTCTTCCATCTGATGGTTCACTCCCCAAATGGCCACAACGGCCAGAGCTGCACTGATCCGAAGCGAGGAACCAGGAGCTTCTTCCAGGTCTCCCATGCAGGTGCAGGGGCCCAGGGACTTTGGCCATCTTCTACTGCTTTCCCAGGCCATAGCAGAGAGCTGGATTGGAAGTGGAGCAGCCAGGTCTTGAACCAGCGCCCATATGGGATGCCGGCGCTTCAGGCCAGCGTGTTAGCCCACTGCCTCACAGCACCGGCCCCTTAAATGACTTTTTAAAAAGATTTATTTATTTAGTTGAAAGGCAGAGTTACAAAGAGAGGGAGACAGAAAGAAAGAGATCTTACATGCTCTGGTTCATTCCTCAGTGACCACAATGGCTGGGGCTGGGCCAGGCTGAAGCCAGGAGCCTGAAACTCCATTCAGGACTCACAGGTGGGTGGCAGGAGCCCAAGCACTTGGGCTGTCCTCCATTGCTTTCCAACTTGCATTAGCAGGGAACTGGATCAGAAGTGAAGCAGCCAGAATTTGAACCAGTGTCCATATGGCATGCCAGTGTTACAGGCAGCAGCTTAACCTACTGTACCACAATGCCAGCTTCTTCTAAAATGATTGTTTTTAAAAGTTCACCAAAGATAATTTTATATTAACTAATAAGATGAGATCAGTATGAATGAGTAGGCATCTTATTTGATGACTATAACAACGTTTTTGAAAAAAAAAATTTTTTTTTAATTTTTTAATTTTTATTTTTTGACAGGCAGAGTGGACAGTGAGAGAGAGAGACAGAGAGAAAGGTCTTCCTTTGCCGTTGGAAAAATTTTTAATGTTTATTTTATTTATGTGAAAGGCAGAGAAAGACAGAGCGAGAGAGGGGTCTCCCATTTGCTTGTTCACTTCCTGAATACCTGTAACAGCTAGGACTGGGTCAGGCCAAAACCAGAAGCCAGGAAGTCAATCCAGATCTCCCATGTGAGTACCAGCGTACTTGAGCCATCGCGTGCTGCCTCCCTGGGTGTACATTAGCAGGAAGCTGGGATCAGAAGCAGAGCTGGGATGCGGGCGTCTCAAGGATGACGTAGCCACTGTGCCCGTGCCCACCCCAGTGGCTGTAACGTTGAGGACCTTGCCCTTTATGATGCCAGGCTCTCACCATCTTCAGACTGGAAGACAGCTTTCATCACACGGAATCCAGTCTGCCAGTTCTCTACAGATCTGGTTGCACAGCCACCTCATTCTTCATCATGATGGATACCAACCAGCTCTACTCGGAAAACGTATAAGGACCTAGAGGACTTAATATATATTTGGACTTCATTTGACTTCTAACACTTCTCCCTGTATTACCTGCCACCAGGAAGCAGTGGACAGAGTACAGGTTGAGTAGCCCTTTTCCAAAAGGTGTGAGATGGGTAGTGCTTTGCATTTTGAATTTTGGGGATTTTGGAATATTTGCATGCACATGGTGAGGTGTCTTAAGGATGGACCCAAGTCTCAACATGAAATTTATGATTCATATACACCTTATGCACATAGCCTGGAGGCAATTCTATACAGTACTTTAGTGTACCTGTATTTTGACCACGATTCATCATCACCTAAGGTCAGGTGTGGAATTTTCCACTTGTGGCATCTAGTCTGCACTTAAAAATTTCAAATGTCGGAGCATTTTGGGGTTTTTGGAGCATGAGGGATGCCCAGTTGCACCCTGAAAGGAGAATCCTGCTGTTTCCTTTCCTAGAGCAGGCAATGAACTAGTTGCTTGACTGTCATCTCGGCTGAATCTCAGGAGGCTTGGAGGTGGGTGGTGGGGGAGGTTAAGCAAATTGCCCACAATCTCACAGCTCCTCGGTGTGGAGCTCTTTTAAAACCCTGCTGGTTGGCCGGTGCCATGGCTTAACAGGCTAATCCTCCACCTTGCGGCGCCAGCACACCGGGTTCTAGTCCCAGTCGGGGCGCCGGATTCTATCCCGGTTGCCCTTCTTCCAGGCCAGCTCTCTGCTATGGCCCAGGAAGGCAGTGGAGGATGGCCCAAGTCCTTGGGCCCTGCACCCCATGGGAGACCAGGAGAAGCACCTGGCTCCTGGCTTCGGATCAGCGAGATGAGCCGACCGCAGTGGCCATTGGAGGGTGAACCAACGGCAAAAGGGAGGACCTTTCTCTCTGTCTCTCTCTCTCACTGTCCATTCTGCCTGTCAAAAAACAAAAACAAAAACAAAAAACCCTGCTGGTTGGGACCAGTACTGTGGCGTAGCGGGTAAAGCTACCGCCAGCAGTGCCGGCATCCCATATGGGCTCTGGTCCAAGGCCCGGCTGCTCCACTTTCCATCCAGCTCTCTGCTATGGCCTAGGAAAGCAGTAGAAGATGGCCCAAGTCCTTGGGCCCCTGCACCTGCGTGGGAGACCCGGAAGAAGCTCCTGGCTCCTGGCTTCAGATCAGCCCAGCTCTAGCCATTGCAGCCAACTGGGGGAGTGAACCAGCGGATGAAAGACCTCCCTCCCTCTCTCTCTCTGCCTCTGCCTCTACTTTTCTCTCTGTGTAACTCTGACTTTCAAATAAATAAATAAATCTTTTTTTAAAAAAATGCTAATTGCTGATAACATTAAAAAAAAACTTGCTGGTTGACTTCAAATCCTGTGCTCCTGTGCCTCAGTTATTCTCTTACTTTATTATATGGCCAATTTTTTTTTTTTTCATTTGAAAAGCAGATAGATACAGAAAGAGAGGTCTTTTATCCTCTGGGTCATCCTCTAATGGCTGAAACTGCCTGGTCTAAGCCAGGCCAGGCTGGAGCCAGGAGCCAGGAGCCAGGAGCTCCACCCGGGTCTCCCTCATGGGTGCAGGGGCCCAGTGCTTGGGCCATGTTCTGCTGCTTCCCTGTCACATCAGCAGGGCTCTGGATCAGAAGCAGAACAGCCAAGTCTTGAACTCGTGCCCACATGGGATGCCAGCATGGCAGGCTGCGGCTCAACCCATCACACCACAACATTGGACCCTGGACTGTCCTTTTTTTTTTTTTTTTTTAAACAAAGAGCACTTAAAGATTATTTTTTAAAACATTTATTTATTTATTTGAAAGGCAGAGTTACAGAGAGGCAGAGAGAGACAGAGATCTTCCATCTGCTGGTTCACTCCCCAGATGGCCACAACAGCCAGAGCTGGGCTGATTCGAAACCAGGAGCCAGGAGCCTCCTCCCAGTCTTCCATGTGGGTGCAGGGGCCCAAGGATTTAGGATGTCCTCTGCTGCTTTTCCAGGCCATTAGAAAGGAGCGGGAATGGAAGTGGAGCAGCCGAGACTTGAACCGGCGCCCATATGAGATGCCAGCACTGCAGACGCTTTACCCACTACATCACAGTGCCAGCCCCCAAAGATTATTTTTAAAGCAAATAATCACAGTATTTAGTGAAAAACATATAATAAGCAGTCACAGGTTTCATTTCCCATGCTGAGAATGATTAAAGTGACTTTCTAGTCGACTGAGTATTTTACCAAGTTCTGGTTTCTGTTTAGCCTGATACTTTTATTTTCCTGTGAGTAGCAAAGTTCTCATCACTTCCCTATGACAAGTTAGTGCCTTAAAAATTGTGATGACTTTATACACCTGTTCCATTTATTTAGAAGCTTATCTTATTTTGCTTTGTCTCAGACTCAGCTTAATTTGCTGCCTTTCACTTCCTAAGAGCTAGTCAGACCAGAAGTGCAACTTTATAGCGTGCATTCCCACACGTGAGAAACCAGCCTCTGGTCGCTGGTGACTACCTGTTCTTCAGGGAACTCTGCTGTCCTCAAGTATGAGATCTGCGTGTGGGATAGCAGCCTGGCGTTAAAGAGGACCTCCAGCTAGATAGACCTGGAGATTTCCAGGGTGTTTTTTCAGGGCATGTATTTGTGCCAGATGCTGAGCCAGGAGTCTGGGAGAACAGGGCTGGGAAGGTCAGGAGGGGAGCAGTTCCAGGCTGGGGACAGGTGCAACCTGAGGGCAGGTGGTGACCAGGAGAAAGGCCAGCCCAGGCCTGGGCGGAGGGGTTCAGTCTTGTGCAAGGCCACGGCTGCTAACCCAGGATGTAGCACCACAGCTCCCTCTCCCCGTTACTTTGTTCACTTTTTTCTCACACAGTTGCTTAAATTAGATTCACCTGTTTAAAGTTTACAGTGCAGCATTTTTTAGTATGCTGTTCAAGTTGTACTTCCATCCATACCATCAAATCCCAGAACATCCTCATCACTCTCCAAAAAGGAAACCCCATACCCATTAGGAAACCCCATACCCATTAGAAAACCCCATACCCATTAGGAATCCCCATACCCATTAGGAAACCCCATACCCATTAGGAATCCCCATACCCATTAGGAAACCCCATACCCATTAGGAATCCCCATACCCATAGGAATCCCCATACCCATTAGCAATTGCTCCTCCATCTTCTGCCGTGGCAACCACTGATCTACTGTCTATGGATTTGCCCTTGTGGGTTCTGGACGGTTCCCACGAAGGGAGTCATACGCTATGTAGCCTCTTAGGTCTGGCTTCTTGCACTTAGCCTGGTGTGGCTGGGACTCATCTGTGTCGTAGCGTGCAGCAGTACTTCATTCCTCTTCATTGCCAAGTAATATTCCATTGTCTGACTCCATCCCCTTTTGTCCATGCATCAGCTGACGGACATTTGCGTTGTTTTTACTTTGGGGCTATTTTAAATACTATCACTCTGAACATCTGTACACAGCTTTTTGGGTAAATACGTGTATATACCCAGTGGGTATACATCTAGGAGTGGAATTGCTAGGTCATATGGTTGTTTTGTGTTTAACTTTTTGAGGAACTGCCAGACTGTTTTTAAAGTGGCTTCACCATTTTGCATTCCCACCAGCGATGTGTAAAGGTTCCAAGTTCTCCGGGTCCTCACTAACACTCGTTATAGTCTGTCATTTTGATCATAGCCATCCTAGTGGGTATGTAGTGTGGTAAGGTTTAGATTTGTATTTCTCTATGTTGAGCATCTTGTCATGAGCTTATTGGCCATTTGTCTTCTTTGGAGAAATGTCTCTTTAGTTTATTGGTCCATTTTTACATTGCATTAATTGACTTTTTATCGATGTGCTTATTTTTTCAATTTGAATTTTAATGTGCTTATTTTTTAATAATTTTTTAAATTTATTTATTTGAAAGGCAGAGTTAAAGAAAGGCAGAGAGAGAGAGAAATATCTTCCATCCACTGGTTTACTCCCCAAATGGCCGCAACAGACAGAGCTGGGCCAGTCAGAAGCCAGGAGCTTTTTCCAGGTCTCCCATGTGGGAGAAGGGGCCCAGGTACTTGGGCCATCTACCGCTGCTTTTCCAGGTACATTAGCAGGGAACTGGATTGGAAGTGGAGCAGCTGAAACATGAACCAGTGCCCATACGGGATGCCGGCACTGCAGGCTGCTGCTTTACCTGCTACGCCACAGCACCGGCCCCTCAATTTAATTTTTAATCCCAAAGTTATTAGACACATAATTTGAAGACAGTGATTTCACAAAGCTCAATTCAAAGATCCATAACTCTACCCTCCTCTATCACCCCCCATTCTCACTCCCCTTCATTAAACATTTTCAACTTGGTTAGCTCTTTCTTCAAATATTTACTTCTTGATATCTCAGAATTGTGCTTATGTTGCCTTTTTTTTTTTTTTTTAAGAATTATGTATTTGTTTGGAAGGCAGAGTTACAGAGAAGTAGAGGGAGAGGCAGAGATAGGGAGAAGTCTTCCATCTATTGGTTCACTTCCCAAATAGCCGCAAAGGCCACAGCTGTGCTCAACTGAAGCCAGGAGCCAGGAGCTTCTTCCGGTCTCTTCTTCCGGGTGCAGGGGCCCAAGGACTTGGGCTATCTTCCACTGCTTTCCAACAGCACATAATCAGAGAGCTGGATGGGAAGAGGAGCAGCTGGGAAACAAACCAGCAGCCATATGAGATGCCAGTGCTGCAGGTGGTGGCTTAACCCACTGCACCACAGCGCTGACCCCTATACTGCTGCTGCTTTACTTTTCAGTTCATTTCATGACTCCCTGCTAGATCTGCTCTGGGCCTCATCAGGGGTTGTGTTCATAAGGTGGAGAAAACTGGCTCACAGTGATGGGAAGGGGGCAGCAGAGTCTGGGGGCTTCGGCTTCCCGCACCTCTAGAGCCAGGACAGCTGCCAGCTATGAAGCTTGTTGGCAGGCTTTGAGATCCTGCACTCTCTGGGCCTCGACTTGCTCCTTTTTTTTTTTTTTTTTTCCCCATTGAAAGAGTTAGAAAAGAGAGACGGAGATCTTCTATCACTCCCCAAATTGCCACAATGGCCATGGTCCAGCCAGGCCAAAACCAGGAGCCAGGAACTCCACCCATATCTCCCACATGGGTGGCAGGAGCCCAAATCCTTGGACCATCTTCTGCTGCTTTTCCCAGTCACATTACCAGGGAGCTGGGTCAGCTGTGGAACAGTTGACTGAAGGCAGTGCTTGGATGGGGTGCCAGTGTGCAGGCAGTAGCCTTATACCCACTGCACCACAATCTGGCCGCCTTTAAAAAAAATGTATAGCTTTTTCTATACCCTTCTTATTCTAAACTAAAAAACCCAAAAAGATGGTCCTATTTATAAAACGTTGGGGCTCTTCCGGGACGGTGCTGGAGATAGTCGGAATGGCCCAGCGTTTGACATACCTGCTGTAGGCTCTCTTACAGTGCAGCCTCCAACAAAATCAGACTGTCCCAAACTCCTTGGATCAGAATGAGCGCGCCGTGTTAAGCCCAAGGTTGAGTGACTGTCGACTCAGCCAATGGTGAGATCCCTGTTCTCCTTCCACGCATGTTCCAGAATCCTGATGCCTTTGTACTAGGAAGGCTGGGAAGACACCAAGATCTGCCTGTGGTATGTACTCGGGCAGCCTTTGAGGGGTTCGTGCTGTGAGACCTAAAATCCTGATGAGGTTGTCTAAAACGGAAAGAACACGTCAGCAGGGCCTACGGTGCTTCCCTGCGTGCTAAATGTGTCCGATACAGGATCTAGTGTGCTTTCTTTATCCGGGAACAGGAAGTCGTTGAGAGTGTTGAAGGTACAAGCATAGAGTCAGAAAGCTAAATAAAAACATGAAACTTAAAAAAAAAAAGATTTATTTATTTATTTATTTATTTATTTGAAAGGCAGAGAGTTACAGAGAGGCAGAGGCAGAGAGAGAGCAAGTCTTCCATCCACTGGTTCACTCCCCAGGTGGCCACAATGGCTGGAGCTGCACTGATCCGAAGCCAGGAGCCAGGAGCTTCTTCCAGGTCTCCCAAGTGAGTTCAGGGTCCAAGGACATGGGCCAATTTCTACAGCTTTCCCAGGCCATAGCAGAGAGCTTGATCAGAACTGGAGCAGCCGGGGCACAAACCAGCACCCATATGGAATGCCAGCACCTCAGGTGGTGGCTTTACTCACTACACCACAGCGCTGGGCCCGTGAAACTTTTGAGTAATTAAAAAAAAAAAAAAAATTGTGGTCTGTGCTGTAGCACAGCGGGTAACTCCCTTAGGCAGCGGCATCCCATGTGGGTGCCGGTTCAAGACCCAACTGCTCCACTTCCGATCCAGCTCTCTGCCATGGCCTGGGAAAACAGTGGAGGATAGCCCAAGTCCTTGGGCCCCTGCACCTGCGTGGGAGGCCCGGAGGAGGCTCCTGGCTCCTGACTTCGGTTCAGCACAGCTATGGCCTTTATAGCCAATTGGGGAGTGAACCATCGGATGGGGGATCTCTCTCTCTCTCTCTCTCTCTCTCTCTCTCTCTTTTTCTCTGCCTCCCCTCTCTCTGTATAACTCTGACTTTCAAATAAATATTTAAAAAAAAATTGGAAGTGACCTGCCATTACATCATTGGCCACAGTGGTACTGCTTTAAAAGGTTGTTGTAAGATTCCAATGAGCTTACTTATATCAAACATTTAGAGTGTATGCATTTTAGAAATGCAATATATGTTAGTTATTATTATTAACCCCCTACAAATATATGCATTCCCCTTTCCCATTCTCCCTGAATAGTTACATTATAGTTTTTGTTACGCCAGCATTCAGTGTTTACATTATTATAACTGTAACTATAGCCTACAACTGCATCATATAATATACTGTAATTATATTTCCTTTCTTGTATGAATTCTGAGTTTCTCGAAAGTTAATAACTGCTTCAGGTTGAAGCTTGTTTCTTTTTAAAAAAAAAAATACTTATTTATTTGAAAGGCAGCATTACAGAGAGGCAGAGAGAGAGAGAGAGAGAGAGAAAGGTCTTCCATCCACTGGTTCACTCCCCAAATGCTGCAATGTCTGGAGCTAGGCTAATCCAAAGCCTACAGTCAGGAGCTACTTCCTGGTCTCCCACACGGGTGCAGAGGCCCAAGGATTTGGGCCATTTTCTACTGCTTTCCCAGGCCATAGCAGAGAGCTGGATCGGAAGTGGAGCAGCCAGGACTCAAACCAGCGCCCATGTAGGATGCCGGCACGCAGGTGGGCAGCTTTACCCACTACACCACAGTGCCGGCTCCTATGCTTGTTTCATTCTATGAGCTATTGCCAGTTCATCCCCAGTGCCTGCTTAAAAGTTTACAAATCTCTTAAGAGTTCCCAGCACATTAGGAAATGTAATAGCTTCATCTTCTAGGCATACCTCCTACAACCCTTCCTCCACGTGCTCTGGCCTAGGTGGTTCCTTACTCTCCACTCCTACTGCAGGACTTCAGAACAGAGCCCGTAGAAACCGATGACACTGTGTACAAGAACCTGTGGGCTCTGGGCCTTTGCAGGAGGGTGACAGCCTGGCCAGGTCACTTCATTGGGAAACTCCATACTGAGTACCTTGAAGTCTTTGCTGGTGGCAGAAAAGGATCTTCTGGTCTTCTGTTTAGGGGATAGAAGCCTGGCCGCAGGATTCCGAAACACGAGTGGAAGGAGAGCAGAGGTCTCGCCATTCACTGAGCAGAGACTTTCGCTCAATCTCGGGTCTAACATGGCGCTCTCATCTGTGCCTGCACCAGTCTCTGGTTGGACTTTCCAGAGGAAACCCTCCAGGCTTCTGCTCTGACTGGGGAAGGGCAGAGAACGGGAGAGGGCTAGGGCAACTTGACACAAACCTGCTTCCAGCCAGCGCGGCTGTTCCCCCAATGTGAGGAAGCGTAGTGCCCTCACCAGTGGACCGTTTCTGAGATTCTGTGATGCACTAGGCTTGCTTCTGGGCTTCTTAGATTTAATAATTTGATTCATCATCCAAACCAGGACACTTTGAGAGGGAAAGAGGCTACTGTTTACAATGCTGGGGTATCGGGCATCAGATGTTCTGTCCTGGGCAAATCAGAACTAGGACTCTAGGGTGCATTCAGGTGCTGGCTAGCACCAAAACTTTGTTGCCATTGCCTGGGTAAGTTGATTGGTTTGTTCTGACTACTAAATGCCATTTTTTATCCCTTTACTACCATTTTGGTGGGGTTTCAAGAGAGAGCAATGGTGTGTGCATATATTCAACCCATCCACTTCCCATCTTGCCCTCTATGTTGATGGCGAAAATAGGGATGAAGGGAGATGTGACAGGTCAGAGCCGTTTCAGTTGTAAGCAAAGAAACCTAGTTTGAACTAGCGTAAGCACGGGCAACTTTTTCACTCACTGCATCCAAAGAAGGGCTGAACAACCCTGTTGTGGGGAAAACAGAGGTGAAGCTGGGTGACTCTGAGATTCAGAAACCAAAATGCTCCACCTCTTGTCTAGCTTCTCACCTCTAGCTTCTCCACCTCTTGTCAGCTTCATTCTGTGCCCTGGAGTCTAGTTTTCCTTCTGTGGAAGCAACATGACCAGTGATGGTGACCTAGTGTTGCATCTTACGTTCAATACTCAGATTCCCTTTCTGGCCCCAAATGCAAAAATTCCAGGGAAAAGGCCTAATGTTCCAGCTAAGATCCCATGTTCATCCCTTGACTGGCACCAGGGGGGGCCTGTGGAGTTGCGGATTTGTAGAAAACCATGTCCAGCCTGTACTTCAGTCTCCAGCATAGCCATCCGTGAGAGGTGAGGCCAGGGTCAGTGCCTAGGACCAGGGAATACTCCTAGGGTTTCCTCAACAGGAACCTGTCCACGTCTATATGACATTAGTGATGGAGTAGAGATGTAAAGCTGGAAAAACAGGGACCCAGTACCTTACTGGGACTGTTAAACTATAAATGTTTGACCTTTTCTAGTTGCTAACGTGAGTGACAGTTTGGAAGCCCTAACATTTAAAACTGCTCCCTTGCTGCCTTTTGTGCATAATCATTTACATAGATCTACATATGTTAGAGCTTGGTTTGTCTTCCTTTTCTGCATCAGACTTAGGACATTTTATTTTCCATTGGATAGCTTTCTTGTTCTATACTCTGCTTGTTCTCAACTAAAAAGACCAAGAAGAATGTCCCATTTAAACATTGACAGTCACAACATTTTAAGATATTAGAGTTGAAAGAGCCCTGGGACACTATTTAATTTATATTTCATAAAAAATTTCCCAGAGGCTACTGACCTCATGAGCTTCTCC
Source organism: Lepus europaeus (assembly GCF_033115175.1). NCBI lineage: Eukaryota > Metazoa > Chordata > Mammalia > Lagomorpha > Leporidae > Lepus > Lepus europaeus. The sequence goes on from NC_084845.1 coordinate 55,314,006, forward strand.
TTTGAAATAAGGTCTTCGTGGTCAAATTTGGGAAAGGCTGCATGCAGCTATGTACAAGGGGTCTTCAAAAAGTTCTTGGAGAGTATATATTATGAGAAAAGCTACTCTGCATGGGTTTCAAAATCGTTGGCACCAAAATAAACTTGTCTTTTAAATCCATTTCTTCATGAGGTTTGGAAGTCCCGTTGACTAGTCCCCTCTGGGAGAGTCGGTGCTCGTTGGCCTGGTATTAGCAGTCTGAGAAGTCCTGCAGCAAAGAAAACTTACAATTCCCTAAACTCCTTCACCCAGGAACCCTTGTCTCATCATAAGCATGCCAAGCAGTAATGCTCCATGGACATACTTTGGGAAATAACCCAGCCGTCGTGTTTTATGAATGAGGAAACCAGAGCTCATGAAGAGACTGTACGATTTCCCAGAGTGAATGCCAGGAAGCCTAGCACTCATTTCCAGTTGCTTCTGGTAACTCACAGTGGCCGAGTGCTAATGAAACTGCAGCAGCTGCCCCTCTTTTCCTTATACTCAATCACTCACTCGTCTGGAACAAGGTTCGTCTTCCCATGGAGGGTAACTCAGGGAGCGTCACTCAGCTGGAACACACATTCAGCACCAGGTTTGGGAAAATCTACTGACAACCCCTTCTCTGTGTCAGACCCAGCATACTTTTATTATAACAAATAATTCCACCACATATTTTGCCATGCGCCTGTATTCTTCTGAAAGAGAATGTACAGTTTCCTAAGCCAGGGGCATACTTTTAAAGTCAGTATGTCAACTGCAATATAAAGAGGAAATAAAGGAATCGTAGTTTATAATAAAATCATATAGATTGTAACGTGTAACTGTGGGGGCCAGCTCTAAGATGTTATGAATTATTCAGTTGCTCTCATATATAGAATCACTATGACTGTAAGAGCTATAAATGCAGGCTGATTCACATGTCTTTTATTGGCAACCCAGAAGTACCATAAATGACATCAAGTAGCCTGCTTTTCCAAGATGGTAGTAAACTGCTCTTTGTAAAATTCCAAACAAATCACAACATTGTCTCTCTGAGTTTATACGGTAGTCGTATTCCTAAAAAACATTCTTAATTGAGCATTTGCTATATGACAGAACTTAGGAAGGAGCCACAAAGATCATGAGAAAGTGGAATTAAAAGATAAGTTTAGGGGTGGATGGTTGGCCTGGTGGTTAACACCCTGGTTAAGATGCTGCTTCCCGCACTGGAGGGCCTGGGTTCGATGCCACCTCTGGCTCCTGACTCCAGCTTCCTGCTGACGCAGACCCGGGGAGACAGAGGTGCTGCCTGGAGGAACTGGGTTCCTGCCACCCACATGGGAGACCTGGAGTGAGTTTCCAGAACGTGGCTTCAGCCTGGCCTAGACCTATCCATTGTGGGCATTTGGAGTGGATCAGTGGATGAGAGCATTCAGCTTCTCTGCCTCTCAAGTTTAAAAAAAAAATTAAGATAAGTTTATTTTTGTGCAAAAAAATGTTTTGCAATTCATGCATAGTTTCTTCATAATATGTACTTTCCTGATATTTTAAAACATTTTGTGATTTATTTATTTTGAGAAGCAGAGAGACAGAGACAGACAGCTCGTATACTCTGGTTCACTCCCCAAATGCCCACAGTGGCCAGTGCTGGGCTGGGGTTAACACTGGGAGCCGGGAACTCAGTCCAGATCTCTCATGTGGGAACCCAGTTACTTGAGCCATCACCCCTGCCTCCCAGGAGACACTTTAGTAGGAAGCCGGGGGCAGGAGCTGGGGCTGGGTGTCTTAACCTGTAGACCAAATTCCTGCTCCTACCATTTGAAGCCTCATGACCGTGGGCTGAGGGTTGTATACAGCAAGTTAAGCTTCCACTTGGGACACCAGCATTCCACATCCATTCAGCGAGTCCTGTTGCGTCACTTCCAACCCAGCTTCTTGCGGACACACACTATGGGCGTCAGCAGAAGATGGCCCGTGTGTTCCTGCCACCCGTGTGGGAGGACGGAAGGAGTTCCAGGCTCCTGAGTGTGGCCTAGGCCAGCTCCAGCAGTTGTGAGCATTTGGGGAGTAAACCAGTGATGGGAAGTCTTACTTTCTCTTCCAACCCACACTCTGTGCATCACTCTGCCTTTCAAATAAATAACTTTTTTTAAAAAATCCACAAACTTTTTGAAGATCCCTGGTATACCTGAGGGCTTCACATGAATTAATTTCTTTACACTTTATAATAATCCCAGTTAGGCCTGATCAATAGCCCCATTTTAAACATGAAGAAACAGACAAAGTAGACAGGTAACCCATCCAATGGCTGTGAAGCGGCAGAGCAGTGGATGAGCCCAGGCAGGGTGGGCCCAGGACTCCCTGCACTGCTGTGTCCCTGTGGTCTGAAGGGCCCAGAAATGGCATCACCTGGACATTCCTGCAAAGCTCATGGCTCGGAGAAGGCTGCCTCGGGCCCTGGAAACCGGGCTATCCAAAAGCCTCCTTACTGTAGATATTTGCAGCTTGCCCAGGAGAACGGTGGGATAGGAAAGGAAGAATGTGTGGGCTAGCCTCGGACTCTGGTGCCCTGACCTCCCAGGACCCGCCAGTTGGCCCTGTTCAGAGAGCAGACAGGAGACAACCTGGCTTCTCCTCCCCGTGTTCCACCGTCTGGTCCAAAGCACAACCCAGCCACTTGAGCAATGGCCACGGCCTCCAGGCCTGCACTAGCAGGAAGCTGGAGTCAGGAATCAAACCCAGGTACTCCCGTGTGGGACGTGGCGATCTTTTTTTTTTTTTTTTTGTAACAGTTTGTTCTCAGGGCTTTGCATTTACATGTTCCTTGACAACCTTTTTATTTATTCATTTGATTTATTTATTTGAGAGGCAGAGTTGCAGACAGAGAAGGGAGAGACAGAGTGAGAGTTCTTTGATCCACTGGTTCACTCCCCAAATGGCCACAACAGCCGGAGCTGGACTGATCCAAAGCCAGTAGCTTCTTCCAGGTCTCCCACATGAGTGCAGGGGCCAACACACCTGGGCCATCTTCTACTGCTTTCCCAGGCCATTAGCAGGGAGCTGGATTGGAAGTGGAGCAGCCAGGACATGAACCGGCGCCCTTATGGGATGCCGGCGCCACAGGCGGAGGCTTAGCCCAGTGCACCACAGTGCCGGCCCCAGGATGTGGCAGTCTTACCCCCTAGGCCACGTGCCTGCTCCCCGAGTGAGGAGTTCTGATGAGGCGCACCCTACTTGTTGTGATGAGAGAGTGGTCCAGGCTGATGCTCTGGGGTCTGTTCCAGTTCATTACTCATTGCTCAGAGTACATCAGTGCCAAATAAATTTCACATCGTCTGAAGCCTGTGCTTGGGAACAACACAGCCAACGTTTCATGGGGGCTCTTCCATGCGCAAGCTCCCTGGGGCCTCCTGCTAGCTCTGTGACATAAACACGCTCATACAGCCCATGGACAGATAAGAAGAGTGAGTGCCGCAAGTCCGCATTGGCTCACAGCTCACGGCCAGGGGGAGGCACAACCCAGGGCACACCGGGGCTCCCACTGCAGCTGGGCTGTGGTTCGGAAGGAGCTGATTTGAACTGGCCTGAGTGAACTTGAGGAAGAGGTGAACATGCGACACACACAGATTCCTAGGAATGCTGCTTCCCTGCCTAGTGGACCATCTTGTATTTAAAAAATAAAATAAGAGGTGGAAAGAGAGACAGGGAGAGAGAACAGACGCAGAAAGAGCTCCTCCATCTGCTGGTTCACTCTGCATGTCCGGAACAGATGAGGCTGAGCCAGGTCATATCCAGAAGCAGTAAACCCGATCCGGGTCTCCGGCACGGTGGGAGGCACCCAAGTCCTTGGGCCATCGCCAGCCGCCTTCCAGGGTGAGCATTAATAGGGAGCTGGTGTTGGAAGCAGAGCTAGGACTGAAACGTGGGCGCTTCGACAAGGGACGCAGGCGTCCCCTGGCCTCTCAGCCTCTCCACCAAATGCCCGCCCCCTTCTATGTCTCAGCTCTCCCAGGTTGTCCACTTTCAGGATGGGAAGGGGACCGTAGCTAGAAAGATGTTTGTGAAATGCACATCTGCCCATGTCCAGTCCCCAGCTCCTCTGCCTTCAAGGGTTCCTGGTGTCCTAGGATACAGCCCGGACTCCCTCCTTCACAGGCTGCACGTCCCCTCCTGAGGCTCCGAGAAGTCCACGGCGGCGCCCGAACAGCCCTCTGTCCTCTGTCATGCCCCACACCATGCCCCATGCCGTTTCTCAGGCTCCAGAAGCCTCCAGCCCCCTCCTGTCCTTCTGATGGCTTTTTTTTTTTTTTTTTTTTTTTTTTTGACAGGCAGAGTGGACAGTGAGAGAGAGAGACAGAGAGAAAGGTCTTCCTTTGCCGTTGGTTCACCCTCCAATGGCCGCCGCGGCTGGCGCACTGCGGCTAGCGCACCACGCTGTTCCGATGGCAGGAGCCAGGTGCTTCTCCTGGTCTCCCATGGGGTGCAGGGCCCAAGCACTTGGGCCATCCTCCATTGCACTCCTGAGCCACAGCAGAGAGCTGGCCTGGAAGAGGGGCAACCGGGACAGAATCCGGTGCCCCGACCAGGACTAGAACCCGGTTTGCCGGTGCCGCAAGGTGGAGGATTAGCCAAGTGAGCTGCGGTGCCGGCCTATGATGGCTTTTTTTTTTTTTTAAAGATTTATTTTATTTATTATTTGAAAGAGTTAGAGAGGTAGAGGTGAAGAGAGAAGTCTTCCATCAGCTGGTTCACTCCCCAGATGGCCACAATGGCTGGAGCTGCGCCGTTCTGAAGCCAGGAGCTTCTTCCAGGTCTCCCACATGGGTGCAGGGGCCCAAGGACTTGGGCTATCCTCTACTTCTATCCCAGGCTGTAGCAGAGAGCTGGATGGGAAGTGGAGCAGCCGGGACTCGAACCAGCACCCATATGGGATGCTGGCACTGCAGGCCAGGGCTTTAACCTACTGCGCCACAGCGCTGGGCCCTGATGAGCTTTTCTTTTTCTTTATGATGCCACACTCTTTGTGAGAAGCCTTTCCTGCCCTCGCAGGTAACCTTAGTCCCTACTCCTGCAGTCTCTGCCTTCACCCAGGACTAGGGAAGACAGCAGAGTGATCTGCTCACCTGTCTGGTATCGGCAGAAAGCTGAGTGCCCTGAACACTGCTCCCGCAGACCTCACACACGGCCTCTTTGTGAAGGGAGCAGAGATGCACGAAGTCACTTCCCTGAGACTCACGGAACCCGGCTCTCGAGCTTCTTGGTACCCGTCTGTGCACTAAGCAGGCTTCTTAGGTCTTAAACTGGAAAGTCTGGGACTTCCAAAGGCTCCGGGTGTTTAGCTTTCCCAAGAGCCGAAGCTGTCTGAACAAGTTCCCTTAAGGAGGAAATGTTGCCTCCCTCGCTTGGAAACGCCGGGAGGGTTTTTGTTATAGTTGGGTTGTAGACAGGCTGTCCCCACTTCACTGGGGCAGGGAGTCCTGAGGCAGTGACAGATGAAGACGACGGGCAGTCAACCAGTCTCCGTCTGCATGTCATAGGGGCTTGTCTTGCCCCGACCCCACCGTGTGTGTGTGTTTAAAATTGTTAGCGCATTTATTTCCCTTAATTCCTCCCATCTGGGCAGAAGTTTCTACCTTTATGCCAGCTACCCTGGCAACAGAGTCAGCCTCATTTATTTTCTCCTTTCATTCTCCTACCAAGCGTGTCAGCAGCTGGTGCCCTTCTCTGTCTTCAGGATAATACTCACATACGCACATTTGAAAACAAATATAGTAATTTGGGGTAAAGATGCAGTCTTATTTTATGAATCAGAGTTATTTTCAAGTTACTTAATCACATTTTTAGAAAGATTTATTTATTACAAAGGCAGAGTAACACAGAGAGGAGAGAGAGAGAGCTTTCATCTGCTGGTCCACTCCCCAAACGACTATAACAGCCAGGGCCGGGCCAGGCCCAAGCCCAGAGCCAGGAACTCGATCCTTGCCTCCCTCATGGGTGGAAGGGACCCAGGTGCTTGGGTCATCATCTGCTGCCTTCCCAGGCACGTTAGCAGAAGGCAGGTAGGAAGTGGAGTAGCCAGGACTCAAATCAGCACTCCAGTATGGGATGCCGGCATTGAAGACAGCAGCCTAACACACTGTACCACAATGCTGGCCTCCCAAAACTAGTCAGACACCATCCTTTCTCCTTTCTGGAAGATAAAAAAACCTCATTGTTGACAATTAAGAGAAGTCCAAGAGAAAAAACGATCATGTCCAAATTACGTCAGCCTTCTGATTGACGCCTAGATTTTCACAGGCAAAGTCATGGCAGTGACCTCTGCTTTTGAAACCACGGCGTGTGCCGCTTGCTAAGTCTCCTGGATGGGATTTTCATAACGTCCAGCTCTACTGCATCCGGGGTACTAATGGATTGGTAGAGTTTCTTGGCAGGCACTTTATTATTGGGTTATTAGAATTACCTGGGAAGCATATATTTTTTAATAGCCTGAGCGCTAACCCTTAATGCTCGGTGTAAGGTGAGATCCAAGCATTTTAAGAGCTCTTCAGGGGATTCTCATGAGAAGTGGGGGTGGAAACCTTTTCTTGCCAAGGGCCATGTGGGTATTTATAACATCATTTGTAGGCTATACAAAATTATCAAGTTAAAAATTAGCTTGCTATAGATTTATCGAATTTTCAGCCCTGCCTGCGGTCACCTTGGCAGGGCCACACGAGGTGATTTCACAAGCCTTCTGCAGTCTGCAGGCCGGACGTTCCCCACTCCTGACAAAGGGAATCTTTCACATGCAGTATATACACTCTGGGCAGTGTAGCCATACTTTTTATGTTGTTGTTGTTAAACTTTTTTAGGATTTATTTTCATTTTCTTTGAAAGGCAGAGAGTTAGTAAAAGATCTTTCATCTACTGGTTCACTCCTCAAGTGCGTACAATAGCCAGGGCTGGGCCAAGCCAAAGCCAGGAGCCAGGAGCTCCATCCAGGCCGCCCATGTGGGTGGTAGGACCCAGGCACTCAGCTATCACCTGCTGGTTCCCAGGGTGCACTAGCAGGAAGCTGGCTTAGAACCAGAAGAGCCAGGACCTGTGCCAGGCACTCTGAGTTCTGATCATCCCATATCCTAAGTGGGGTCCTAACTGCTGCACCAAGCACCCACCCCAGCCCTATTTTCTAGTAGGAGTGGAATGCTTTCTCCAGTCTGGTCCATGCCACGTGTCTGTCAGCATATGATGCCAGCCCCACCAGAGCCTCTGAGGTGTCAGCAGCTCTGCTTCTCTCTGTCCTTTGCTCTAACCCTATAACCTTACATTGCTGACGCACCTTGCAGAGAGCATTGGATTCCACTCAGCAAATGCCCTATGGACTGTAGCCAGCACTTCCTTTACCCACAGTGCCACAGCCGACTCAAGCTAGACCTGAGACTGTGATCCAGGTACACCAGGGGTCATTCAGGTTGCCCCAAATCAAATTGGCAACTTCCAAAGAAAACCCAGGCCTTGGAGTCAGCCAACCTTTCCTTACTAGCCAGCTACATGCAAACAATCGACTGTGCCAGAGAAAGATCAATTCTCTCCACGGAGGCCATGCATTGGTGCAGGTGTTAAGTAGCTACTTGGGACAATTGCATCCCACGTCAGAGTGTCTGGCTGTGAGTCCCAGCTCTGCCCCTGATTCCAATTCCCTGCTAATGCACACCCTAGGAGGCAGCAGGATATGTGATGGCTCAAGTACGTGGGTCCCTGCCATGCGCATGGCAGACCTGGATTGAGTCCCAAGTGCCTGGCTCCCCCTGGCCCAGGTTCAGCCACTGGGGCATTTGGGGAGTGAATAAGCAGATCAAAGATTCATTCTCTCTCTCTCTCTCTCTCTCTCTCTCTCTGTGTATCTTTCAAAAAATAATAATAATTTTCAAAACTTGTCTCTATGGTCTACTCCTGCATGTCAGATTTCCCAGCCGAAGCTGTGTTTAAGAGCAAGGGGTACACAGGTTGACTAGACAGGCACAGGTTTCAGCTCCAGCTGTGTGTCCTTGGACCAATTCCAGGTCCTCTTGCCCCCCTCCCCATTCGTGAGCCAGGGCTGCTTCTCCCTCCCCGACAGGATGAAGCAGGGTAGTGTGTGCAGAGGGCTGAGCACAGGGCTGAACACGCGGGGGACACTGAACAAGTGGGAGTGATGAGCCAGTTTCCGGGGCTGTCCCTTCCCACGTGGGAGGCCCCAAGGACAGAAAGGAAACAGGACGTGCCACCCTCGGCAGGTGCCAGTCTGCGTGGAGGTCCTGCAGGGCTGGGGCCAGTGAAGGCTGTGGTCGGGATCACTTTCCAGGACAGTGCCCCCAGCTTCCTCTCCCCCAAGCAGCAGCCTCTGCACACGTGCTGCCCTGTCCCCGCCACCGCCTTTGTTCCATTGCAGCGCCTGTGGGGGTGCGGGAGAGCTGCTGCCTCCCTTGTCTGCTATTTAAAGGCATGGTGCAAAATGCCTCCACTACTGCTCACGGCCGCTGCTGCTCCTGTCTCGGCCACAGCAAGCTGCACAGTCTCTGACCCCTCGCAGCCTCAGCCTGGGCAGCCAGGGGAAGTGCCACGCCCCGGCCAGGGGTCAGCCGGCTACTACAGTTTGGGTCCTGGTAGGTGTCTGTGTGCCTGTGGCATTCTTGGCACCTGACTGGTTAAAAGCTTCCCCCTCCCCGCCCCCTTATCCTCCAGGGAAAATCAGACCTGGTCGCTCCCTCCCTCGTCTGATGGCCAGACACAATCCAGTAGGGGAACAATGCCATTTATCTCCGGGCCTGGCAGAGAGAAAGAACTTTGAAAATCAAAGGCTCCTGCAAAGCTCCATAACCTCTGGAGGATAATGATGCCACACTGAACTTGAGGTTCTATCTGGCAGGCGCAGAGAGAAACCCCCGGATGTCGGGAATCCCGCCTGTGCCGACTCCCCCGGTGCTTTCCGCGAGGTGTCTCCACAGCCTGCCCTTTCTGTCCAGTCAGCCCTCGTGTCTGCATTCGCAGCCCCACCGAGCTGCCGCTTGGGGTTCCCTCGGCAGTGCGCGGTGCTCCCCTCCGGCCAGGAGCTCGCTGAACCAGGCCCAGATTGGCCACTCCTGCTGCCCAGTTGGTACCTTCGAGGGGCCGTCCGGCTCGCAGGCCTGAGTCCGGCTCCTTTCTGCTTGCCCAGCAGAATCTCCCTGGCGCTCTCCATCCTGCGCAGTAGCACAGCCCTAGTGCCCTGGGCGCCCCTGCCACCGTCTGACCCACACCGGCCCCAGCTCTGTATTAAATCTAGTCTCCCCTCTCCGATGACTTTTTTTTTTTTTTTTTTTTGACTTCTCTGTTCTTTGTTCTCAGAGCTACGCCTCCCCACCCCCCATTTTCTTAGCTCCTTGATGCTAAACTGTTTCCTCAACGTGGTGGTGATGATAACTGTCCTCTGACTGATCTGTCGCTTTGCTTATGACAGCAAAATACTCGCACACACAGGAGCTCTTCTGATCCCCACAACACCTGGAAGGGAGGCGGCGCACTGCTCCCCACTCCCCTCTGCCTAGCAGGGAAAGTAGTAACTGCTTTGAGCGGCAGAACAATGGCCCCAGCCTCGGGCAGCCAGGGCCTGCGTGCCCGGGTTTGTGTGACCCTGGGCAGATGGGGGATGATGCTGGCACCTCTCTCATCAGGTTTTTGGGAAGATAAACTGAGTTCACGTAGATGAAGCGTCTAGAACCGTACCTGGCACGTAACATGCTGTGCTAGGATGAGCTGTCAGTATTCCTTCCCTCATTCCTCAGAGAATCTCTTCGTGCCACGCTCTGTTCTAGGCCCCGGGGGGTAGAGCAGTAACACGCCGGACACAGCCGCCGCCCTTGCCAAGGGCAGTGTTAGTGGAGGACCCTGACAAACCTCCGCTGACTTGGCAGCCATCGTGGGCTGCGCTGTGTGGACCGCGCTGTTGCAGCGGCCTCAGATGGGATTGCTGGGGCTCCACGAGGTGAAGTCATTTGCTCAAGATTCCCCATCACAGAATTGGGAGCGCCAGGACTCACTTTACCCGAGTTCCCCTGCCTCTGAACTGCTAACGGTGAGACGCCGCCCCTCACCACCAGAACACGCGGCGCGGTCAGCTGCGCACCACCGGGGAGGTGCCTGCCGGTGTCTCCTGCTGGTGGTCCTGGGCTCTCCCCCCCAAAATGACCTCCTCTGCGCCCGCTCGCTTCCCTCAGCCGCAGACTCACACGCTGCTTTTGCGGCTTTTTACTAAAAGGGTAAAGACTTCTCCTAAGCGTTCTAAGTTGCAGCCAGTAGCCTTCGGCTATGCCCCACTCACCAGCAGTCAGAGCCCGTTCTCACACCTGCCGTGAGTTAGGGCAGAATCCCTTCACCGGGCAGGAAGATCCTGCCTGGCTGCCTCACGCAGGGCCCGGGAACTCCGGCCTCCCGTCCGACCACACAGTGCTTTCCCTGTGTACAAGACTTCCTGGGGGCTGGACGGTCGCTTCCTGACAGGTCACCCCACACCTCACGCTCCCAACCTGCTTTTCAACAGAACCAGTCCGATGCTGGGGGCTCCTCTGTGGGGTGCCCGTCTAGAGAACCTTCTGTCTGCTGGGATGGTCGCAGCCCCGGACTCCTGATCGCTCCCCCGCCTTTTCTTCCCGTGGCTGACTTCCCTGTTGCTGTCTCTGGGCCTAGCACTTACTGTTTCTTCATCACAAAGAGGCACGGGTGGTTGATGGGATTTTGAGAATTCCATTTTCCATTTGATCTTCTTTTGCCTCATCTGTTGATTCTGTGAGAGACGGGATTGCTAAGGACAATCAGTGTAATGCCAGCATTTAAATTTCCATCCTGTTACATGTAGCAGCCCATTTTTCCCCTTAAATATTAACAAGTCACCCACCCCAAGTCACAAATGGAAAAGCCTCTGCCTACCTCACGTCTCTCCGGAGGCCTTGTTTGTGACCACCTTGTGCTGTGTCTGTTGGTCCCACACAAGAACAGAGGGACAGCAACTTCATTCACTCTAGGTCCCACCCTCAAAGTCACTGTGAACTGTCAGAGAGTTCAAATATTGAAATAGCTTTTTGGAAACATAACTGGCTGCACTCGTCACAGGATGTCTTTACTAATAGCTTGTTCTAGAGTGGCAGTGTGCCAGGAACCTTTTTTTCCTTCCTCTGTATACCGGGTCTTGGGGGCTGTGGTCAGATGGCTTTTATAGTCAAATAAACACACAAATGTAGGGATGTAAAAGAAGAAAGATGCCTGCAACTTATGTCTTCTGATGTGCACTGAAAGATAGAACCCCTGCAGGGTTGTTCCGGTCAGGCCCATTGAGAGAGCTAAACCCTGCTCTCCTGCGTTTCCTTTCACAGCGCACCTGCGTGCCCAAGGCGGTGTCGCTGTTCCTTTTCAGCAAACCCTGCCTTCTCTGGGCTGAGTCTACCCCTAAAGACTGCCCTGGTCCCCAAAGCATCAGCTCTGTGTATTTCAGGGAACTGGCTCCTGGAGGGAGGGGGCAGGGGAGAGAGAGGGAGCCAGCAGAGTGTGTGTGTGTGTGTGTGTGTGACGCTCTCTCTGCATTTCTTTCACAAAACACCTGAAACTCATCTCCTTCCAAAGAGTTTTCAGACTGGGAATTGGGGTCCTTTAAGAAATCCCTGGCTGAGCCAGTGTTGTGGTGCAACGGGTTAAGCTGCCACCTGCGACAGCAACATCCCATATGAGCACCACTTGAGTCCCGGCTGTTCCACTTCCCTTCCATCTCTCTGCTAATGCACCTAGGGAAGCAGCGGAAGAGGGTCCAAGTGCTTGGGACGCTGCCACCCACGTGGGAGACCCAGGTGGAGTTCCAGGATCCTGGCTTTGGTCTGGAACCAGCAGATGGAAGCACTCTCTCTCTTTCTCTCTCTCTAACTCTGCCTTTCAAATAAATAATAATGTTTTTTTATTTTTTTTATTTTTGACAGGCAGAGTGGACAGTGAGAGAGAGACAGAAAGGTCTTCCTTTGCTGTTGGTTCACCCTCCAATGGCCGCCACGGGTGGCATGCTGCGGCCGGTGCACCGCGCTGATCCAAAGGCAGGAGCCAGGTGCTTCTCCTGGTCTCCCATGGGGTGCAGGGCCCAGGGACTTGGGCCATCCTCCACTGCCTTTCCGGGCCATAGCAGAGAGCTGGCCTGGAAGAGGGGCAACCGGGACAGAATCCGGTGCCCCGACCGGGACTAGAACCCAGTGTGCCGGCACCGCTAGGCGGAGGATTAGCCTGTTGAGCCATGGCGCCAGCCTCAAATAAATAATAAATCTTAAGAAAAAAGAAAAGAAAAGAAAGCAGTCTGTGGCCTTGGGGCCTCTGATGGTGAAAATGTCTGCATCCCTCACCTGCTGCCATGAGAGTGAGTGCAGCAAGCTCCCCTCTGGGTGGCACCCCACCCCCACCCCTGCCCCTCCACCTGTCCTTGGCCTTGATGCGGTGGGGGATGAGTGGCAGGTGTGCTGAACTCTTAATGAGAGGTTTCCTCCATGGGATTGCCTGCATCCTGCCCACCACAGAGACTCCTGTGAGTAACTTTACCTTTGAACTCTCCTTGTCTTCAGCCCCTGATCCAAGGGATTTGGTGCCGATCCCTGGCTGGCGGGCAGCTTTGATCCTTGGGGAGTCCAGAGGAAGTCCTGTGATGTGTGGGCTCCCGGAGTTACAGGGATTGGGGAAAGCTGCACCAGGGTGGGTGGGTTGCTGAGTTAGACCCGGTAATTAAGAAGGAGCCTTCTCAACACTGGCTAGCGTAAAGAAGGAGATCCGGGTGCTGATAACAGGAGCTCAGCGCCCAGCAGGTCTGAAGTAGTGTTTGCACAGGCACTGTTGCTTTAAGGCTGTGGCTGCGGCGGGTGCGCTGAGGGGGCCATTGCTACCCTCTCCGGGGAAGAACAGAACACCCCAGAGTTCCCTGTGACAGGTACAGGCTAACTTCACTGTACTTGGAATGTTAGGAGACTCTAGCAAGGAAAAAAAAATTCTAAGCTATTTCTGCCTAGATGAAAGACTTCTCCAAAAAGATAACCTTGTGCCAAACACTGGAGCTCCGGGACGCCTGCCTGTCAGACGCTGGGCTCGCATCCATTGCAGAGGTGGTGGGAGACTTGGCGATGTGAGCTGGTTTCGCATAGAAACTGCCTTTCTTTGAGGTGGCCTCGGGGCCAGGGCACTGGGTGCCCTCACCCTGGCTGCTGACACAGGGTGGGGAGAGGCGCACGCAGCCCCGGTGTCGCCCTTCCTCTGCCCGCCTGCAGACGGCTCCTGTGGGACCCCCGCGCCTGCCTCCCCCAGGCTGTGGCTGGGGTGGGGGTGCATCAGCCATCCTTGGCTGGACAGCCGCTGCCCGGGCCACACATCGGCCCCTCGGGATGGCGCCTGGCTGAGCAGTCCCCAGGCGGTGGCTTTGGGAGTCAGCTCACCACAGCCCCCAGGATAGGACTTCCTCTCCCAAAGGCGCATCCTAGAAGGACAGTGGGCACAGGTCCACGGTAAGAGGCAGACACCTGGCTCTGCGAGAGCCCAGGAGAGAAGCGAGGAGGAGGGAGACGGCAGCCTCGGCAGGGCTGTTCCCAGGGCACAGGTACCCACTGGGTCACGTGGCACAATTGCATGGTATGTGGGGCCCAGTGCAAAAATAAAACGTGAATCGCTTGTTTAAAAAGGAAGCATCGTTACCATTACTAAAATACAGAGTGTTTTCTTTCTTCTGTAGTCTTTTTGGTTTTAAGCTTTTTATTTTCATTTTATATGGAAGACAGAGACAGGGTTCAGGGTTCTTCCATTCACTGGTTCACACTGCGAATGTCTGCAGCAGCCAGGAGCCAGGAACTCCATCCAGGTCTCCCGCATGGGTGGCAGGGACCCACCTGCCGGAGCCATCGTCTGTTGCCTTCCCCAGTGTTCGTTAGCAGGAAGCTGGATCAAAAGCAAAGCAGGGACTCAGCCCAGGCATTAGGGGTTGGGATACGGGCTTCTAAGGCTGCGACTTCATCACCATGCCAGATGCCTGCCCTGACAGAGTCTCTCTGGATTTGTCATAGTGATTATTGTTGTTAATGTTTTATGTAGAGAGGGGCTGGCACTGTGGTGTAGCAGGTGAAGCCACTGCCTACAGTGCCGGCATCCCATATGGGCGCCGGATCAAGTCCCAGCTGCTCCGATTCTGATCCAGCTCTCTGCTATGGCCTGGGAAAGCAGTAGAAGATGGCCCAAGTCCTTGGGCCCCTGCACCCATGTGGGAGACCTGGAAGAAACTCCTGGCTCCTGGCTTCGGATCAACGCAGTTGCAGCCATCTGGGGAGTGAACCAGCAGATGGAAGACCTCTCTCTGTCTCTGCCTCAGCCTCTCTGTAATTCTGCCTTTCAAATAAAAAAAAAAAAAAAACTTTAAAAAAAAAGTTTTATGTAGAGAAAAAAAATGCTTAATTTTTAGCATGCATTTTGTTTATTTTTTAACATTTATTTTATTTATCCAAAAGCCAGAGTTAGAGAGAGAGGAAAGAGAGGGAAAGGGAGTATAGGGAGAAGAAAAGATATATCTTCCATTTTCTGTGTCACTCCCCAAATGGCTGCAACTGCTGGGGCTGGGCCAGACGGAAGCCAGGAGCCAGGAGCTCCATCCAGGTTTCCTGCACGGTTTTCAGGAACCCAAGCACTTGAGCCATCACTGCTGCCTCCCAGTATTGCATTTTTTGGAGACTGGAGTCAAGAACCACAACAGGGCATGGAACCCAAGCACCTGATGTGGGATGCCAGTATCTTAATCAGCATCTTAATTGCTAGGCCAAACGCCTGCCCCTGTTCTGCTTTCTGAAACAGAACACATTCATCTACTGACACTCTACCTTTGAGTTACTGATGACTAGAAAGGGCTGACAGGAACAAGAGCTGTAAGCTGGGGACAGGTATCATGGCACAGTGGGTTAAGCCACCACTTGGGATGCCTGCATCCTGTATGTGGAGAGTCTGATTCAAGTCCTTGCTACTCTGTTCTCAATCCAGCTTCCTGCCAGTGCGCCTGCCGATATGTGGGTCTCTACCACCCAGGTGGGAAACCTGAACTTAGTTGCGAGCTCCTGGCTTTGACCCCTGTCCAGCTTCAGCTGTTGAGGGCATCTGGTGGTGATGCCAGTGGGTAGAAATTCTCTCTCCCTGTCTGTCAAATAAATGAGTTATTTTTACATATGCCAATTACACAGAGATTTCCAAAATCTCCTGGAACTGAAGAGGAAATATCGTGGCACATAGGAATGTAGAATATAATTTGTGCTTAAAAAGGAGAAGGAAAAGCAATGTGTGTGTGTGTGTGTGCGCGCGCGCTCGTAAGCCCTGGGCTGTTCCTCATGAGAATGACATGGGGGGAGGGGACGCTGGGCACAGAGGTTAGGACGCCTCTTGGGACACACACATCCCATATCAGATGTTGGAGTGCCTGGGTTCAAGTCCCGGCTCTGCTTCCAATTCCAGCTTCTTGCTAACGTGCACCCCAGAGGCAGCAAGTGATGGGCCAAGTGCTTGGATCCCTGCCACCTACATAGGAGTTGCCAGTTCCTAGCTTCAGCCTAGCCCAACCCTGCCTATGGGTGGGCAGCTCTGTCAAGAAAGGAAAGAAGGAAGGAGAGGAAGAGAGAAAGAAAATTTTTTTTTCTTTTTTTTTTAAATTTATTTATTTATTTATTTATTTTAACTTTTATTTAATGAATATAAATTTCCAAAGTATAGCTTATGGGTTACAATGGCTTCCCCCCTCCCATAACTTCCCTCCCGCCCGCAACCCTCCCCTTTCCCGCTCCCTTTCCCCTTCCATTCATGTAAAGATTCATTTTCAATTCTCTTTGTATACAGAAGATCAGTTTAGTATATATTAGGAAAAGATTTCAACATTTTGCCCATATAGCAACATAAAGTGAAAAAACTACCATTGGATTACTAATTATAGCATTAAATAGCAATGTACAGCACATTAAAGACAGAGATCCTACATAATTTTTTTTTCAAATTAATTAATTTTCTATGCCATTTCCATTTTAACACCAGGTTGTTGTTTTTTTTTTTCATTTCCAATTCTCTTTATATACAGAAGATCACTTCAGTATATAATTAGTAAAGACCTCATCAGTTTGTGCCCACACAGAAACGCAAAGTATAAAAATACTGTTTCAGTACTAGTTATAGCATCACTTGGCTTTAGACGACACATTAGGGACAGATCCCACATGGGGTGTAAGTACACAGTGACTCCTGTTGCTGATTTAACAATTTGACACTCCTGTTCATGGCGTCAGTAATCTCCCTAGGCTCTAGTCATGAGTTGCCAGGGCTATGGAAGCCTTTAGAGTTCGCTGACTTTGATCTTATTCCGATAGGGTCATAGTCAAAGTGGAATTAATGAAAAAGAAAGAGTCTTCTCTGAGAAACTGAGTCTGGGTGCCTTACTTTTTTTTTGAAAAGCAGAGAGACAAAGTGCCCAGAAATCTACCTGAGTCTGTGGCTGGCGCTTGAGCCATCGTCTGCTGCTACACAAGATGGACTAGCAGGAGAATGGATCAGCAGCAGAGGTGCTGGGCGGAAGCCAGCAGTCTTACACGGGGCGCGGCTGTCCCAGATGGTGGCTGAACCCACTGCACCGCAATGCCTGCCTGTAATTATTACTGTTTAAGCGATGCGTAGTAATTACACACACTTATGGATATAATGTGGCATTTTACTACATTGTATAATGTGTAACAACCAGATCAGGGTAATTGGCATATCTATCCTATATCACCTCAGACATTGTTATTTCTTTGTGTTGGGGACATTAAACATCTTCTCTGGGCACTATTTAGAAACACTCAGTATCTGCTGTCAGCACAGGTCTCTTCCAGTGCTGTGGAACACTGGGGTTGTTCCTGCTTTTTGACTGCACCCCAGACCCTTAGCCACTCTCACCATCCCTCCTCCCTGATCCTTCCCAGGCCGGGTAACCACTGCTCTATTCGCTTCTTCTCTGAGATCAACCTATTAGATTCCACGGATAAGAGCACTCCACAAAGTTTATAGAAAATGGAATTAAAGGCCGGCGCCCCGGCTCAATAGGCTAATCCTCCGACTTGCGGCGCCGGCACACTGGGTTCTAGTCCCGGTCGGGGCGCCGGATTCTGTCCCGGTTGCTCCTCTTCCAGGCCAGCTCTCTGTTGTGGCCTGGGAGTGCAGTGGAGGATGGCCCAAGTCCTTGGGCCCTGCACCCCATGGGAGACCAGAATAAGCACCTGGCTCCTGCCTTCGGATCAGCGCAGTGCGCCGGCTGCAGTGCGCCAGCCGCAGCGGCCATTGGAGGGTGAACCAACGGCAAAAAGGAAGACCTTTCTCTCTCTCTGTCCACTCTGTCTGTCAAAAAAAAAAAAAAAAGAATTAAAATGAATTCCATTAAAATGGAATTAGAAGTGCTGGGCCCAGCCAAAGCCACAAAGCCAGGAGCCTGGAACTCCATCTGGATCTCCAATGCCAGTCCCATTAAAAAAAAAAAAAAAATTAGTGTATTTATTTGAAAGGCAGAGTGACAGAAAGAGAGACACAGAGAAAGAGAGAGACTAAGAGATCTGCCATCCACTGGTTCAGTCATCAAATGCCTGCAACAGCCAGGGCCAAGCCAGGCTGAAGCCCGGAGCCAGGACCTCCATGCGAGCCTCCAGTGGGTAGCAGGAGCTCAAGTACTTGGGCCTTCCTCCGCTGCCTCCAAGGCGTATTAGCGGGGAGCTGGTTCAGAGGCAGGGCAGCGTTCAGATATGGGAGGCTGGTGTTGCAGGTGGCAGCTTAACCTGCTGCTGCACAACACCGGTGCCCAGTGTTTGTCGTCCTGCACCGCACTCATCTCTCTTAACACAGTGTCCTGCAGTTCCAGCCATGCTGCTGTAAGTGGCAGGAGTTCACGCTTCCTGGGGGCTGCATAGTATCCCCCTGTGTGTATGTAACATGGTTTCCTCAGCCGTTCAGGGACGCACAGTTGATTCCAAGCCTTGGTAGTTGTGAAGAGTGTGGACATGAAATGCGGGTGCAGGTGTAAAACCTGTTTCTTGCCAGCAGTTCTAGCTCCCAAGCCGGGGGCTTTTCTAGGGAGCAGTGCCCAGCCCCTCCGAGGTCCTGAGATCGGAGGGAGCACTCGCTCCTTCCCGCCGCAGAACTGCAGCTGGGGAAGAACAGCCCTGGGGGGGTGGGGCGTGGAAACGCAGGCGGGGTGGAGGGTGCTCCGAGCAGCGGCTGGGGGAAGAAAGAGCGTCCTCTGGGGTGTCACAGGGCCCAGGCCTGTTGTGTGGGTGTCACGAGGCCGTGGTGGGGGTCCAGGGAGGAAGCTGCTAGCAAGCGGTTGGTTTGGGAACCACCAGGTCTGGGCAGGTTTGCCTGCATGTGGTGCCGAGTCCCTGCCATGCGTTGAAGGACGGCCCGGGAGCCAAGCGCAGCAGCGGCCCCAAAGGCTGGGTAGTGAGGCAGCAGGCATGAGTGAGCGGCACAGAGCGCCTCCCTCGGGTCCAGGGCTGCAGACTCCGCTACCTTCTCCCGCCTCAGAGGGCCTTGTCTTAAGGGAACCCAGGGGGCCTCCTCCCGGAACTCCTGGGTCAGGGGCTCTGCACACAGGCACTGACAACCCCGCCTCTCTCACGCAGGTGCTGAGGGACGTCCTCAAGGACCTCTACCAGCTGCTGAAGCACGTGGTGCGCGTGGAGGCGGATGACGTGGCCAGGCTGCACGCCCAGCTGGCCCTGGAGGAGCTAGACGAGATCATGAGGAACTTCCTGTTCCCCCCACAGAAGCTGGAGAAGAAGATCGTGGTCCTGCCCTAGGTGCAGCTCAGGGGACATGGGGGAGGCAAGGCCCCCTCCCAGCGCGCGCATCTTCCAGCAGGTGGTCCCGCTGTGGCTTCGGCACTGGTGGTGTGCCTGACGCTGGAGGTGGCTTTGTGATGCTGGTCACGTGGGTCTCCAAGCTGACCTCATGGTAGCGTTCAGAGAGAGAGGGCCTCTGGTGGGAGCTGGTGGGCGTGTGCGCTGACCTGACTGGCGGCGTTTGATGAGTGGACTCTCCCTCCGTGGCCACCCACACAGCCTGCACGCCGCACTGCTCTGTGCCGAGATTGTCCTTCCTGTGCTGTGGGCACTGGCGGAGCCAGGCATCCCAGGCTGGGGAGAGCAGACGGAGGTGGGGAGGAGAGGGGAACGCTCACCAGAACATGCAAAACGGAATAAAGGGATCCTGGCTGGAAAGAACTCGAGCTCTGAATCTGGTCTTCTGGCATGGAGATGGAAAGCTATGGAGGTGAGGAGGCTTGGGCCCAGCTGGGTGGGTCTCCCCAGAAGGCTAAGCCCTGTATTTGTCCTCCTGGGCTCTGGTCTTTTGCTCCCTCTGCTACTCCTCTGTGTGCACAGAACTGCCCTGATGATCAGAGAAGAGAGCACAGGCATCTCGGAGCGCTCTCTTCCTCTCCATGAGAAAGATGGATGTCAAGATGATGGGTCAGTCCTGGATGCAGGCTGCCAAGGGTTTGCATTATCAGTGGCCTGATGCCACTGATTCATGGACGTAGCACTATTTGAAAGGCTAAGTGAGAGAAAGAGAGAGAGAGAGAGAGAGATCTTCCATCCACTGGCTCATTCCCCAAATGCCCACATCAGCCAGGGCTGGGCCAGGCTGAAGTCAGGAGCCAGGAACTCACTCTGAGTCTCCCACCTGGGTGGCAGGGACCCAAGTACGTGAGCCATCACCTGCTGCTCCCAGGGTGTGCATTTGCAGGAAGGTGGAATTGGAAGCACATCTGGGACTTGAACCCAGGCTGTCTGGTATGGGATACAGGCGTCCCAAGCGTTGTCTGAACTGCTGCCTCAAATGCCCACAGCTGTAAATCACCTCTTCTTTATTTTATTTTATTTTGTGAAGATTTAGTTATATATTTGAGAGGCAGAGTTACAGGCAGAAAGAAGGAGAGACAGAGAGACAGACATCTGATGGTTCACTCCCTAAATGGCTACAACAGTTGGAGCTTGGCTAATCCAGAGCCAGGAGCTAGGAGCTTCCTCCAGGTCTTCCATGTGGGTGCAGGGGCTCAAGCACTTGGTCCATCCTCTGCTGCTTTCCCAGGTGTATTAGCAGGGAGCTGAATTGGAAGTGGAGCAGCCAGGACTCCAGCCAGTGTCTATATGGAATATCAGACCCGCAGGTAAAGGCTTAACCTGCTACACCACAGTGCCAGCCCCGTAAATCACCTCTTATTTGAACAGTTTGATAAATGGCTAAAATCATCTGTTCTTTATTGATTTTGACAGATTCGGTTTCAGAGAGTGAGTTTTTCTTCCTGATTTTGTTATTAATTCAAAGGGAAGGTTCTTGAATGTAACCCTTCTAAATATGACCAAATTACCAGAATTTTTAAAAAAGTTTTATTTATTTGAAAGGCAGAGTTAGAGAAGGAGAGACAGAGAGATCCCCCACCCATTGGTTCACTCCCCCAAATGGCCACAGTGGCTATAGCTGGGCCAAGCCAAAGCCAGGAGCTTCTTTCTTGTCTCCCACATGGGTGCAGGGGCCCAGTTAACTGAACCATCCTTTGCTGCTTCCCCAGGGAGCTGGATTAACAGGGAGTGGGATCAGGAAGTGGAGCAGCCGGGACTCAAACTGGTGCCCATAACGTGTGCGGATGTTGTAGGTAGTGACTATAACACAACACTGTTCCCAATTATTAGAATTTTTGAAATGGCTTAGGGCCAGCACTGTGGTGTAGCAGGTAAAGCTGCTGCCTACAGTGCCAGCATCCCACATGGGCACCAGTTCAAGTCCTGGATGCTCCACTTCCGATCCAGCTCTCTGCTATGGTCTGGAAAAGCGGAAGAAGATGGCCCAAGTTCTTGGACCCCTGCATCTGCATGAGAGACCCGGAAGAAGCTCCTGGCTCCTGTCTCCTGGCTTAGGATCAGTGCGACTCTCGCCATTGTGGCCAATTGGGGAGTGAACCAGCAGATGGAAGGCCTCTCTCTGCCTCTCCTTCTCTCTCTGTGTAACTCTGAGTTTCAAGTAAATAAATATTCTTTCAAGGTTCTTGGGAAAGAGCTTGGAAACTTTTAGACAGTAAATCACTAAACTTGAGTGTCAGGTGGCACAGAACTCCAAGGGAAGTGACATCGCTGCTTGATGGAGCCCAGGAGCCACGCCTACCTTCTTGCTGCTGGCCCTCCAGGTGCCCTGAAACCACCCCTCCCACTGAGATTCTCTGGTGCCCACCTTTGACCTCCTCCCTCGCCACTTGGGACGTGACTCCCTGGTGACACTCACTCTGTCTTTCGCCTGGCCTTGTCCCCCTGCTCTGCCTTCTCTCCCTTATGGTCCCTGCCTTGCCTTCCCAGGCCTGCTGCCCACAGCCCCCTTGGCCCATGGGGGATGGTGTTGCTGCAGGAGACAGGCAGGGCCCAAAACAGCGGCTGCACCAAGCCCCGGGCTCTGCGCGAGCGTCGCCCGCTTGTTCAGGTCAGACTTGCTGCGAGTTCTGGAAAGCCTCCCTCTCTGCTCTGTTTTTCTTCCTCCTTGGCACAGGCTTGCCTTCTGCCAGCCCTCTGTGGTTCCACCAGAAATCTGCGGCTCGGCCTGGCTCCTTATCGCCTCTCCGCACACAGCTTCCACAGCCCCTAATCTCCTGCATCGGGCTCGCTCTCCTCCGTCCCCTCACTTCCCTGTGGCTCTGCCCTCCCAGCCTCATTCCAGAGCACATGTGCCAGGGTCAGGAGGGCAGGAAAGCAAGTCCCAGGCGGTGACCGCCACTGATGAAGCACCTACTGTGTGCCCGATGCTGCACAGAGAGCACAGCAGCGTCCCAGACACACAAAACCCTCTCCTACGGGAAGCTTGTACTGCGGCGGAGGGAGACGGAGAGGAAGAGGGGCACTGTCGCGTGGTGATGGGTGCCAGGGCAGGTGCGAGGAGTGCGGTGCACAGAGACGGCCTCCCCGGGAAGCTGACATGTGAGTGAAGACAGGGAGGAGGGGAAGAGACAGCCGTGGAGGTAATCTGGGGAAGAGCGGTCCAGGCAACAGGAACAGCAGGTGCACATGTCTGGCAGGCTTCAGGAGGAGCCGGGGCCAGTATGGCTGAAGCAGAGTAGGGGAGAGGAATGGCAGGGTGGGGGATCCCAAGGAGCCTTGGGGGCTGCTCTGGCAGCCTGTTTTTACCTGAGGCCCCTGCAGCTGGTTTCTGGAAAGCGCTGTGAGGCCAAGATGGGCACTGCTGTGACACAGGAGCTACATTTGTTCCTACCCGGCCACGCTCACCCCCGCCATCAAAAGGCAGCGGCTCACGGCACCCCTTCCCCGCCCGCCCCAATGTGACCGCCGTTGCTTCCGTGCTGCTGCGCCTCTTCTGCAGCAGCAGCTTCTCCTGCCGGCCCAAAAAGAAAGGAAAGCAGGTGTGCAGATCGCCCTCGGCCACCCAGCCGCCTGTCCCTTTGTCTCAGGGGGTGGCTCAGTGAAGCCGGCCTGCCACCTGCCTGCGACCCTGCCAGCAATTTGCCGCAGTGGTGAGATTGGCTGTGACATCTGAAAGTTGGTCATTGCCTGGGAACGCATGGCATGAGTCACCAAACCTGTGCAAAGCCAAAGGCAGCAGGCCCTGCAGCCGTGAGGTGCTGCAGCCGAACACGGCAGCCTCGCTGCCGCCATCGGCAGTGCCACTGTGCTGGGAGCAGGCTCGCTGCCCGCTGCCCGGGGTGGGGACACTGCGTGCCTTCGGACAGTCTCTGCTGCCGGCGGGCTCAGGCAAGCCAGGGGACCGCAGGCCCTCCCCATCAGCTCTGGGAAGGGCCCAGCTCCTCAGAGCCACTCAGGCTCCCAGGAGGCCTCAGGTTTCGTGCCCCTCCTGCAGGTGACCCTCTGCTGTCTGTAGAGCGCAGCACCAGGATCCATTGCTGTGTTCGCTTTAGCGTGGAAAGTCGTTTTCCACGCCACAGCCAACTGGGGAACGGGGATGTGAATTCAGCAGGATGGGGTGCCCAGCCCCCTGGCTCCCAGCCAGGAGCCCCATATTGGCCACATGGGTAGCCCCTCCGTGAGTGGTTTGGACATGATGTTGAGTGCTGTGGCACTTTTGGGGAAAAGCAGAAGTCTGCAAGGGGAGGGCAGTTACAGGTGCAAACTGCAGCGCCCATCTGGACCCAGGGACCCCAGCACAGGGGGCCCACGAGGAAGTCCTGGGGCTCCACTGCCCCAGCACCAGCAAGGAGGAAGAGTTCATAGCCCACGGGCACAGCTGCCCTGGCTGCTTGTGTGTGTGTGTGTGTGTTCAGTTGATGCATGTTACGTGAATTGTAGCAAACTGAATGGGTGTATAACAAAGAAATGCTCCCACAATCTCACCTCCACTCCTTCTCCAAGTTTAGCCTGACAAGCTGAGCATAACGGTGTGCAGGTCTCTGTGACAATGTCTTGTAACCATCAGTAGTTGTGTACCTTAGAAACAGCCCGTCAGTGCTCACAGATCTGTGTCCTTCGCCGTCCCAGCACGGTCTCCATTGTTTGCCGAACCATAGCGCAGTCAAGCATGTGTATCCATGGATAGTCAGTTGAGTCATGTCTATCCTCCAGTGATTTAAAAAAAAAGTGTTTTATGTATTTGAAAGGCAAAGAGAGAGTGTGTTCCCATCAGATGGTTCACTCCCCGAATTCCGGCAACGCTTGGGGGCAGGGGAGGGGGGAGGCAGGAACTAGAAAGTCAGAACTCCCACGTGGGTGGCAGGAACCCAACTACAGGGGGCACCACGGCCGCCACCTAGGGTCAGGGAGTGAGAGCTGTGGTCACCCTAACAGGCTGAGTGCCTGCCGCCAAGTGAGGCTTAAGTACGCATTCATTACTGAAGTGTCTCTCTCTCTATCCTCAGAGGCCCGAGTGCCAAATCCAGGAGGCTGGAATAGTTTAAATGTTAATGCCAAAATGCTGCCCCCAAAGTCTGTGCTGAGCTCCACTTCCCCCTCCCCAGCTGACTTTGCTGTAACACCCACGAAATGCAAGCTCCGCCTCCAAAGCAGTGTTGGCATCACTGGGGAGCCCCCATCCCATACCAGAGTGCTGGGATTCAAGGCCTGGTTCTGCATCTGGTCCAGGCACTCGCTTCCTGCTGACGCACTCCCTGGGAAGCAGCAGGGGATGGCTAACCCATGTGGGAGACCTGGCTGGAGTCTGGGCTCCTGGCTTTGACCTGGCCCAGCCGCAGGCATTTGGGGGAATCAGACAGTGAATGGGAGACTTTCTCTCTCTCTCTCTCTCTCTCTCTCTCTCTCTCTCTCTCTCTCTCGTTTTGCCTGTCATACAACAAATAAGTGAAGAAAAAAAAGATGTTTAAATCAGAATGGGCAAGTCTTCAGGGGCTGGAGTGTCCTGTGTACCACAACCACAGCAGCTTGCCCTGCCCACCCTACCCGCCCCAGCAGCCATGTCCCAGCTCCAAGGGCAGTTAGTGGAGAGAAACCTTGATCCTTGCAGTTCTGGCTAAAAGGACTTTGACCCCACTCTGTGCCTCTGTCCGTGTGTAGGGAACCCATTCTCTGGGCTTTGGAGGGTCCCCAGGATGGTGACCGTACTTCCCAAACCAGACTCAAGACCTAAGGTCTGCTGGCCCCTCTAAGCAGTGGGGTCATCCCGTGAAGCCGGGATGAAGGGTGGTTGGAGCCCTTCCCCGTCACTGGACGCCACGGTCACGTCACCGTCGCAGGGAGCCCTGCTGGAGCTCTTGATGCCCTTCTGCGCCCCTGACACCCATTCATCCACTTGCTCCTCGCACTGGGCCTGGGAGATAGGCATCGTTAGCATCCCTGTTTCACAGATGGGAAAACAGGCCCACCGAGGCTAATGACTTGGGCCAGCTTACATAGGTGGTAAGAAGTCACCAAACCGGTATCTGGACCCAGGCAGTCTGGCCCCAAAGGCTGTGACTTAACCACAGTGCTTTGCCGCTACCCAACAGATATTGTTTCCAAGCCGCAAGCCTCTGCCTTAGTGTGAGGCTAGACCACGTGGGCCTGCTCGTTTAAATGGGCGCCTGCGTCAAGTCCAGTTTCGCCGCTCCCGCCCCCCCCCCCCCCCAGCACTTGCTGTGCCCCTGTGCTCAGCACCAGGGCCCAGGTAGCTTCCGGTTCTGCAGCCCAGCTGCTCCCGCCCTCCAGCAGCCTCGGGAAACAGCTTACTGAAGGGCTGCTGGGCTGTCAGGGTGGCCCAGGGAGTGCAGCTCTAAGGCCGCCTTCCTGGGAACAGAGTGAGCACCTGCGCTCTCGGGAGGTGCGGCCTTGGTTTATCCTTAACCCCTTCATCTATCCGGAGCAGGGCTCCGGCAATCAGCTGCTCAAAGCGGCAATCAGCTGCTCAAAGCGTAGGCACGACGGTGGCTCAGTCCACACCCTTCCTTGAGACAGGAAAAAGAGGCTTGGGGAAGGGAAAAAGTACGGTCCCAAGAGGTAAATTCTTGCACGCAGCCAGCCGAGGAGCAGCGGTGGGGGGTAGGGCGCCCCCCCCCCCCAGGGAGCAGAGGAACTTCCCTCCCTCCCCACAGGCGCCCGGGGCCTCTGCTGATTGCTGGGCAGGGCGCGCAGGGGCGCCTCCGCGGGGGAGCCTGCAGAGCGCGGGGCCTTTAAGTGGCTCGTTAAATGATGTCAGATGTCAGCTTCACCGAACAGTGCCGGGTGGGGCCTCTCTGCGGCGCAGCCCCAGTCTGCACGCACAGGTAGCCACCTGGCTCCGGGAGAACAAAGCCGCCGCCGCCCGCTCCGCGTTTCCGGAGTTTCTAGAACAAGCCCCCTCCCCTCCCCCACACAGGCCTTTATTGGACCACACACCACTTTCAGAACTTCAAGACCTCTGGCGTCTGCGGCGGCGTTCAAGCTGGCGAAAGGCCAGCCTGAAGTTAGGGCGGAGAACAGCGATGGGGAGCGTTGGGGGGGTGGGGGAGGCGGGGGGCGCGGGCCTCCACCCCACCCCCCAAAAAACGTTGATGCTGGGAGACTGCAAAGAGCAAGGCCCCCACTGAGTCCAGCCGGTGCCTCTGTGGTTGAACCCAGGCCTGGGAGAGAATGCGAGGGGAGCCCAGGCCCTCCTGGGCCTGCAGAGCCCCCGAGGTGCGTGAACTCCCGCATTCAGAGGACAGAAGCGTCCAGTCCTCCCCCGCCAAGGGCCGGCTGGTTCCTCCCTGACCTTCCGAAGAAAAACAAGCATCATCACCCTTGCCAGCAAAATGAACCTCTGAGATCCACTGCCAGGTGCCACGGAGACCTGGGCCCTCCCTGCCTTCCTCCCTGCATCTCCTTGACTCGCCTTCCCACTGTCCAGCTCGAATCCGTGTCCTTTCTCCTTCGTTCCTGCTGTCTTGTTGGCTCACTCATTCACTGTTGTGTGTTTTGTTTTTTTTTTTAAAGATTTATTTTATTTATTTGAAAGAGTTACAGAGAGGTAGAGACAGAGAGAGGGAGGTCTTCCATCTGCTGGTTCACTCCCCAGATGGCTGCAATGGCCGGAGCTGCACTGATCCTGAAGCCCGGAGCCTCTTCCTGGACTCCCAGGTGGGTGCAGGAGCCCAAGGACTTGGGCCATCTTCTACTGCTTTCCCAGGCCATAGCAGAGAGCTGGATTGGAAGTGGAGCAACCGGGACTGAAACTTGAGCCCATATGGGATGCCAGTGCTGCAGACCGGGGCTTTAACCCGCTGTGCCACAGCGTCAGCCCCTCTTAGGTCTTTGAATTGCTCATTCACACAGGTGTCTGTGTGGGGGCCGGGCAGTCAGGGGCTGAAGGAGAAACAGCAAGGCCCGCAGCACCCAGGGCGCCGCCCCTCTATGGCTGCCTGCCCGCCCCTCTCAGTGTCAGAGAGGCACTGGCTGGCCCTGTGGCGGGGTGAGTGGAGCCCTCAGGATGCCTCTTGGCCCAGGCGGCCCTAATGCAGCCCCCAGGGACTCCTTGCATTGATCTGGATGGGTTCCAGGCCTGAGTGAGTGTGGTTTACAAAGCACCCCAGGGTCTCAGAGTGTCCTGTGAGAACCTCTGCATGTGTGCCCCCCCCCCCTCAGCTTTTCTGTAACTGCTTCTATCTGGGGCCCTGCTGTGACAGTGACTAGTGGAGAAAGAGGAGGGAGAGCCGAGGTGCCAGCACGTTGAAGAACCCTGCTTGCTGCTGTCCTACAGCGCCAAGTGAATTTGGGACGTGAGCCTGAAGCCGTTTTGTGTCCCTCCTGCTGACCTGGTAAACCTGGCCTTCCACCAACACCTGGGGAAGGTGTGTGTGTCCACGAGGCGTCACGGCAATGCGTGCGGACGAGCACATGAGTCCTGTGTGGGGGTAGGTTGACAGTACCCAAGGGAGAATTCCTGGGACTTTCTCAGGCGGGAGAGCATGGATGCTGTCGTCATTCCTGGAAGTGGCTTTCGGGGAAAAGCATCCTCCCGGGGGCTCCTGGAGCCCTCATTGACCGTGCACCTCCCTCCCTGCCTCAGCCAGGATCTCTGTGACTCTGGCCGAGGGAAGTGAGAGCTGCAGGTGGCTGGGCTGTGCCAGCCAGGCTGTGGCCTCTCAACAGTGCACTCCGGGGTGCTGGTGCCGCTGGCACAGCTCTGCACACACACCTGAATCCCTGCCCACTTCTTTCAAAGGAACAGTGTGTGTGTGTGTGTGTGTGTGTGTTGGGGGAGGGGGGTTGAAATAAAGCAAACCACGGGAGTGCTGGCCACCTCTGGTCCCACGTCCTGGCCCTTCCTTCTGTATTTATTGCCTTCACTGCAGACCGAGGCTACCAGTGACGCAGGCTGCACCGCACCCCGGCCCAGCTTAGCAAGAAACCCAGTGGACTGAGAACTCATACTATTCTAAAATACTTTTTTATTACAAATGTTTTGTGCTTAATAGAAAATGCAGAAACTGCAGCGGAAAAAGAAAAGGTAAAGATTAAAAAAAAATCCATTGTTCTACCACCTGACCTCAAAGTTTATGTTAAATGTGATTTACTGTTTGGATGAACTTCTCTCCCTTGCCTTTAAGTCACAGGGTTTTAAGGAAAACATAACATAAACTTATTCATTCATACAATTTTATATCCTGTATGTTAACACTGAACCATGTTCTTTTTTTTTTTTTTCATTTTCCTACAATCTGTTCATCAATGTAATTTCTAGTAGCTGTACACTATCCCACCAGTAAGGTAGATTACAGTATCCCACCAGTAAGGTAGGTTACAGTATCCCATCAGTAAGGTAGGTTAGGGTTGAAAACTGTTTTCTGGATTTTTCTCCCATATTCACCTCTGGGCTAGAGAGAAAGGAAAGATGGCCGGTAGAGCTTTGTTTGTTCAGGATTCCAAGAAAAACCTCTCCAGGTCTGTCTTGCTACTCGGCCATCAGTCTGCTGTGCCCTTGTCATCCTGACCTTCAAGCCAGCATCAAAGAGCCCAGCGCCCTCAGCAGAGCATAGGCCGCTGAGTTTGAAAGGAAAATGATTTTTCCGGCACAAGGGCGAGAGACTGGAGTTAAAATCCAAGCTTTGTAACTGCCGTGCAGAAAAGTCATTAGCCTGCTTCTTCAAACACCTAGGTTCGGCCCTGCTCACGAGCACTTGTCGGGGAGAGGGGCCACCCATGAAAGGGTCACTTTGTTCAGGAGTGGGGCCGGGCGGTGGCCAGGGTGCGCACTTTCCTCTTTGAATTATGTATTAACTAGTATTGCAGCTTCAGCTGCCTGGAGGAGAAAGCCCTCTTTATCAGCAGGGGGAACACACCTTGCCACTCTACGGAAGCCATTTCAAATCCATCCTCGTTAGCTTCAAGAGGTTTCCATGGTGGTCGGCCCAGGGGAAGTGGAGGGGCTGGAGCTCAGGGGGACTGAGGGAGGCCTGCGTGGCTTGGCTGCCATCCCTGGTTCCGTTTTGCTTTGCTAGAAGTTGTGGGCTCCATGCCAGGGAGGGGCACTGAGGCGTGAGGCCCGGGGATGAGGGGCCTGTGGAGGTGGAGTCCCCCTCCTCCCCCTCCTTCCTCCCTTCCCTCCCTCCCCCACCCCCACTCCAAGGCCAGCCCAGCAGCACAGCGGGCCCAGGGGCCACCTGATGGCTGGCAGGCTGTGCCCCAGCTTCTAGCACCAGTGAGGACAGACTGGTGGGCTCCTGTTGGTGCAAGGTATCTGACCCTCCCAAGAGTCTGGGTTTGCAAATGGATTGAAAGGTGGGATCTGCAGCCTCAAACCTCGCAAAGCTTTGAGAAAGGCCCCTCAGACTCCACACCGGGCTTGCCTCTTCCTCTCCACCTCCCACCCCACCCCTGCCACCGTGCAGTTGTCCCCGCAGGAGCTGTCGCTGCCTGCCCTTGTCCTCAGGCCCTGAAGCTGGCACCGGCAGTCCTCGGCGCGGCCCCTCCCCAGCCCCGTGGTGGTTGCTGTACCCTACTCCTAATCCTTACCCCCAAAAGCCGCCAGCGCAGCCTTCCCTGGGCCACGCCGCCATTGGGATGGACACAAGCCATCGGAGGCCACCCAAACCCCCCTCAGGGAGCCCTCTCAGTAACTGGACTTGCGGGGGCCCTGCTCCCGCTGCGGCCTCAGCTGGGAGCTCCTTGGTGTCCATCGCTTCTTTCATCCGGGCCTCTCACCGCTCTCCTTCACACACACCTCACCCCTTCCTGTGCCCATGGCTGCCCTTAGGCTGTGGCTGTGCTGTTTCCTCTATTCAGTAGCTCGAGTTCTCAGTGAAACCCTGCCCAGCCCGCTCGGGCCCAGAGGCCGCTTCCCCAAAACCCTTGGTGTCTTCCAGTGGATGCGATTTCCAACATCTTCTCATCAACTGCCCAGCACGGTGACTGCATTTGTCACGCATCTTTGTCTTCTAGGTGACAAAGCCTAGGACCAGCCCGAGACCCCTGGGTGCCCAAGCACAGTTCTGCACTCGGAGCAGGTCTGCAGCGTTTGCTGAATGAATGTTGAAACGCAGCAAGGATCTTCCCCCGTACAGCCTAAGAGGGAGGCTTAGCCTCGAGCCGGTGTGGCCGCATCTATGTTCCTGTTCTCAAGCGGCTGACTATGGAATCAGTCCCATTTCTAAGTCCCCAGTGGTGAGCAGAGATGGCCTTGAGATTTACTGGATCAGGCCCTGAAAGACTCTCCAGCCACCTCCTCCTGCCCCAAGGGGTGATGCAAACAGGGCATCCCTAAGTGGCTGCTAATTACAAGCATAGAGCGGCCACACAGCTGCTCTCTGGAGAAGCCACTTAGGGGGCAGTGCCCACTGGAATGGGCAGACCCGCGGTTCACTGGGAGGTTGCGCCAAGCCATTGCCCACCCTGGAGCCCACAGAGTGAATCAAGCAATAGCCTGTGTGACACCGTGGGGGCCTTAGATGCTAAAGAGGCTCTAGGCCCAGGCCCAGGGAACCGGACTTGCCCAAAAGAAGAAACCATGCTATGCCTGGCAGGGGCAGAACTCTCCAAGCTGGCTGCCCCCCTTCTCACAGCTTCCAAACAGCTCACTTGGAAGCAGCCCACTGACTGCGTGTGACTCGCGAACACGTTTTGCTGGGCCTCTGGAGTATTTTTCCCCCAACATTTGAATTGGCTACCAAGAGTTTAAAAGTAGGAGATTTTTCCAGCACAATCTGGATTTCTGGCTTCTCTGGACAACAGAGCACCTGGGAGATCTGGGGCGTTCACCCCCACCAGCTGCTGGGGGTCCTTCCCGGTCTACAGTGTTGGAAGATTGTGAATCGGGGCGGGAGGTAGGGTCAGGTGGGTCTTCCAGTGTGCTTACTTGCAAGCTCTGTGAGCAGGTGGCTCCGGGCTCCGGGGGCACGCCACGCATAGAGACCCGCGTGCCCTGCACACACGCAGGCCCGAGCTTCTTGTCGTGTGCCCTGGAGGGCCAGGCCTGGAGCGTCTGTGGCACGGGCACACGAGGCTGCGGTCTGATGGACGTTAACTGGTCCCAGTGCTTCCAGGGCGCTCCAAGCCGGTCTCCTCACACCTTGTCACAACCCCATTTCTGGGATGAAGCCGCTGAGGCTCACTGCCCCACAACAAGTGGTAGAGCTGGCTGGCTGTCTCCCCTTCACCGTGCCACAGGCTCGCCCCATCTCCGCTGTAGGTGCTCTGACCCGGCCCCTCGGGAGGACAGGAGGTCAAAACAACCCCTGTGTGGATTCCATGCTAGTTTTTAGAAACAGGTTTGCATCCTATCAGTGATGATCGGTGTGAAACCAATTTTTGTCATCCCAAGATGGGAATGGAGGAGCAGGTGTGCCTGGGTTCCTGGCTCAGCCGGGTTGAGGACTGCGCTCTGGGGCCAGGGGTGGGGGAGGGTGGGCAGGCAGAGCCCCTGAGCCCACACACTGGGGGAGCAGCGGCCCAGCTGCCACTCAGGTGCCTGAACTTTTACATTTGTTGCAGCGCGGGAGGAAGGTAACTCAGGTGTGCTTGGAGGACACGCGAATTCCTTTTCTGTGGGTCTTCAGGTCTTTCTAGGGTGTAAAAACTGTGACTTCAGCCGGCTCTCAACTTTCTACCTCTCCCTGGGGCCCCCACACCTCGCTGCCCTCCCTCCTGGACAAGGTCAGCTGGGACTTTAGAAGGTCATGGATGTCGGAAATAAAGGTGCAGAAAGGGGGAGGAGGAACTGTTTGGGCTTTAAAGACACCGGAACCGCCGAGGTTTCTGCAAAACCATTTGCAGCTTCTGCAAACGGCCTCAAAGTCATCAGCGCCCCACTGCGGAATTCCAAGCGGAGCCTGTCACAGTCGTTAACACCTTCTTCGACCAGCCTTTTCCCATTTCACAATTACTCTCCTCTGCTCCTCGTTCTTGCCGGCCGGAAGGTGCTGCTGCCTTGGATTTAGGGAGCCCTCCGCGTTCAACCAGCAGCCCCTGGGCGTGCACGAGTCGGACCGACTTCTCCGCTCTCGCCCGCTCTGCAGGGTGAGTCCGGGCGAGAAAGCGGCGCGTGGGGGCGGGGGCGGAGAGTGGCAATTTTGGCAGTGCCTGCGGGTTCTCTTCAAAGTTAACGACCCCTCAGGGTTTCAGCTGGCCACAATGACCGCCTCCCTTGGGCAGCTGGGGGACCCCGGTTTCCGACAGGGCGCAGAGGCTGTGAGTCCGAGGAGCCGCGTCTATGCGGACCCCTCGTCCCCGCCCAGCGCCGGCCAGTGGAGCTGCCTCGGACCGAGCCGGGCAGGGGACGCTCCCTCGCGGCCCTCCCACTCCTGCCAACTTTCCCGACCCCGGGGCCGGGGGAGGGCGCCGCTCCCGGCGGGGGCGCGCGCCGCACTTAAAGGCGGCTCCGCGGGGCCGGCGCTCGGCAGTCGGAGCGTGGCGGCTGCGGAGCACCGCGGAGGGAGTCGCGGCGGCGGCGGCGAGGTCGGAGGAGGGACATGGAGCCGCCGCGGGCCTGCTGAGCACCGAAGCGCGGGCAGCCGGCGGCACGGTGAGCGTGGGCCGGGCCCAGCAGCCCCCATCGGAGCGGCGGGCGCGCGGGGCTGCGCCGGGGACCCGGGCACGCCGGCTCCCAGGGTGCCGTATGCGGAGCACCCGGACCTCCACCGGCTCGGCGCACTGCGGGTGCCGTGTCCTGCTCCGGGAGGCCGGTTGGGCACTGTGGCAGCTCCGGGTTTCCCGGCGGCGGTTCCTGCAGCCCCCTTGCCGCTGACCCCTCCTCCCTTTCTTCCTCCATCCTCTCCTCCCTTCCTCCCTTACGGCTCCGGTTTTGTGAATGAATCGGGAGGCAGACGACCGTGCGGGGCACGAGGCTGCTTGGAGTACCCCCTCCCCCTCCCCACCTCAAGCTCTCCAGAGGTTCGGCCCCGTCCCGACACCGAGACACCCGGAGCCTAGGTTTCTGCGGGCCAGCCGGGGCACAAAAGCACGTGTCCGCAAGACTGAGCGCCCCGTTCCTTGCCGGCTCGGAAGGGCGCGGGGGAAGGAGCCCCTGCCTGCCTCCCAAGTTTCCATCCCGCCGCGGGCAGGGCGCACCTGTCAGAAGAGGCGCTGCAGAGCAGGCAGCCCCTCCAAGTTTGGGGGGCGGGGAGGGAGGGAGGCATGTGTCTTTGGCTGGAGGTTTTCTCCTTGGGTCGTCTGGGGGCCCGGTCTTGGGGAGCGCCCCCAGCTTCGTGTCCTTGAAGCTAGGGCGCACTGGCCAGCCTGGGCCTGGCTCTTGTGGATCCTTTCTGAGCCACGGATTTGTGGAGGGGAAGAGGTGGTCCAGGCTGGGGTGACAGCCCCCTGCCGAGACCTTAACCAGAGCGCCTGATTGCACATGGGGTATCCAGCCGCGGGATCTTTTCGGATCATCTGCGAGGAGCGCAGTACAGGAGCAATGCCTTTAATTCCTGCTGGAGGAAGGAGGGGGCAGGCGACTTCGGGAAGCGCCTTTGTCTGCAGGCACACTTTGCCACGGTAGCTGGGGCCCCAGCCAGCTGAGCCAGGCCTGGTCTGCCTCTGATTCCGTGGGTTTCCCGTTTCTTACCGGCTGGATCGTGGGAAACCGGCACGTGGGTGTGGCCGGTGCAGTCTTCACCAGGAGGTGGGGGTTGGGGGAGGGAAGTGTGGTGAATGCCTCGTGTCGCTGAACGGTGGGCACAGCCCCGGCACTGGACCGAAGCAGGGCTCCAGCTCCCTGGAGGTTGCTGGGCTGTCCTCGGCTCCCCTGCCCCTTCCCAGAACACAGGCACTAGGTCCGCAGCACCCCTTCCCCTGGCACGCTTGGGAGGAGAGCGTCCAGGGTGGCACGTTGTGGGGTTAGAATTAATAAAAGGAGGGGGGTGTCCTGCAGAGGAAGCACGCAGCAGGCTCCCCAGGGTGGCGGTGCAGGGCGCCCAGAGGCCACACTTCCCGCAGAGCCCAAGCTGCCAACAGCTTCTTCCGGACCAGGCTGCTGGTGCCTGCATCTCGGGCTGACTTGGGCAGTAACTGCGTGCTCCTCAGCACCCTGTGTGCAGGAGCAGTGTGTTGGGGTTGGGGCAGAGTGAGACCTAGAGCTGTAGCTTGCCTGAGTGGAAACAGGACCCACAGAATCGTCCCTGAGAGGCAGGGAGGTGGCCTGGGTGGGAATGGAGGGCAGGGAGCAGCTCTTGCCAGCCTCACAGTGTCCTTGAAAGAAACCAGCCAGCCTTAGCACTTGGCTAGCCCTTGGGGCTGATGCTTTCCACGGTCACTGACTACCTAGCAGGAGACGACCTGGTAGTGGTGGGGAGACCATGTCCTCGGCTCTCCTCCCAGAAACCGCTGTTCCCAGCACGGCAGGCAGTTGCCAAGTGGGAACCTGGCTTCCTTTCCTGGAGTGGCCAGGCAGGGGTCGAGCCCAGAGCTCGACCGGGCACTAGAACCAAGCGGCTGGGCTCCCTGGGCAGCCCCCTCTCTCAGTAGGCTGCTGCAGTCCCCCCTGGAGCTCCTCAGCGCCGGGCTTCCAGGAGGGCCTTGCACTCGGCAGCTCATTTCCTCCCTGCCCGGTCAGCTTTTCCCGCTGGCTTTCCCCTTTTCTCTGCCTCTCACATAAATGAGAACAAGGTGAGATGGCAGGGAAAGTTTCTCTGACTTTGCTGAGGAGCCTGGCACCGTTGTTTCCTGCTGTTTGTCTCTTCCTCCCCCATTTTCTTCCTGAGCCTTGTGGGGGGCTGTGCTTTGTGGGTGAACATCCCCTGGTGAGGGAGGGCATGCCCGGGGCTGTGTCTGGCCGCTGAGGCAGATGGCGGTGGGCTTTGGCTTGTCAGTAGTAGATGCTACCTAAGTGCTTTCTTTACATGTGTCACCTGTTTAACCCTCAAAGATGCTGTGAGGTTAGCACCGCAATCAGATGAAAAGACTAAGGTTAAGACAGTGGCAGAGTGGGACTTAAGCCTCCATAGGCAGCTTCTGGCTCTAGAAAGTCTTGCTCACGCTCAGTAAGTGATCGTGGATTTTATTCATGGGTCAAACTGCAAGAATGCCTGTATACCCAAAGACTGAAAATGCTGCTGCTTGCCTGACCCCACCTCTTTCGCCTCCTGCCAGATGCCAGTGCAACTGACAACAGCCTTGCGTGTGGTGGGCACCAGCCTGTTTGCCTTGGCAGTGCTGGGTGGCATCCTGGCAGCCTATGTGACAGGCTACCAGTTCATCCACACAGAGAAGCACTACCTGTCCTTTGGCCTGTACGGCGCTATCCTGGGCCTGCACCTGCTCATCCAGAGCCTGTTTGCCTTCCTGGAGCACCGGCGCATGCGGCAGGCCGGGCGGCCACTGAAGCTGCCCTCGCGGCGGCGCTCTGTGGCGCTCTGCATCGCCGCCTACCAGGAGGACCCCGACTACTTGCGCAAGTGCCTGCGCTCCGCCCAGCGCATCGCCTTCCCTGACCTCAAGGTGGTTATGGTGGTCGATGGCAACCGCCAGGAAGACGCCTACATGCTGGACATCTTCCATGAGGTGCTGGGTGGCACTGAGCAGGCCGGCTTCTTTGTGTGGCGCAGCAACTTCCATGAGGCAGGCGAGGGCGAGACCGAGGCCAGCCTGCAGGAAGGCATGGAGCGAGTGCGGGCTGTGGTGCGGACCAGCACCTTCTCGTGCATCATGCAGAAGTGGGGAGGCAAGCGTGAGGTCATGTACACAGCCTTCAAGGCCCTCGGCGATTCAGTGGACTACATCCAGGTAAGGGTGCCTCCCCAGGAACGGGTATGCCAGCATGTGTCCCGCCAGCTGGAGTGCTCTACTCCGAGAATTTGGGGTTCAGTCTGGGTCCCCTCTGTCGTGCACACTCCTTTCCTGTCCTTAAGGCAAAAAGGCGTAATGCTCTGAACAGCAGTCCCGGATGCAAGTGTGGTCCCACTGTTCCATAGAGCTGTGAATTTGGGTGTAACTTGGAATTCTGGTCCCCATAGTAACAGCAAGCTGGTATACAGCATCCACTGACTTCCTACACGGGCACTGTTTTAGGCACTTCAACCTTATTAGCTCTTTTAATCCTGGATGCTGAGGGTGGGTGGCCGCATTGTGATGTGACGGATTAGGCTGCTGCCCACAATGCCGCATCCCTTACCAGAATGCTGGTTCATGTCCCGGATGCTCTGCTTCCAATCCAGCTTCCTGTGATGTGTCTGGGAGGCAGCAGAAGATGGTCTAAGTGTCTGGGCTCCTGCCACCCATGTGGGAGACCAGGATAGAGCTTCTGGCTCCTGCCTGCTCTAACCTCAGAGTTGGGGTCGTCTAGGGAGTGAACCAGCAGATGGAAGGTCTGTGTCTCCACCTTTCAACTTAATCTTAAAAATACTCATAGGGAGTAATTTTTTTTATCATTTTATTTGAAAGGCAGAGTGGTAAAGAGAGCTCTTCGAAATGGCCACACTGAAGCCAAGAGCCTGTAACTTCCTTCTGGGTCAACCACGTGGGAGGCATGTTGCTGGTAGGGATCCAAGTACCTGTGCCATCCTCTACTGCTTTTCCAGAATCGTTATCAGGAAGCTGGATCAGAAGCAGAGCAGCCAGGTCTTGAACTTGGATATGAGGTGCTGGCAGCAGCTTAACCCAATGCTATAATGCTGGCCCCTGGGGCTAAGAACTTTTACGATGTCCACCCAGCAAGTGAAATGCAAAGCATGGAGGCCAAGTAACTTGTCTCATGTAAGGTATGGAGTTGAGACTGGAGCCCAGCCTCCCAAGTCTGCTCTTAGCCATTGTGCAATGCTGCTGTGCCATTAGCAACATGAGGATGAATGTCTTTATAGGGTAGAGAAAAAGGGAAAACAAGTCATGATCAAAAGCAACATTTAAGGGGGCCAAAAAGTTATTCTGGAGCCAAATTCATGTCTGAGGTGGTGGAGAGAATGACACAGAATGATCACTAAATTCATTTTGTGGCAGCACGGCAGGACTGGAACTCTTAAGACTCTGCTTAGCTGCTGGTCAAAGGAATCGATGACGCCAGCCTGGAAATTTTATTAGCTCGGCAGTGTTGAAACAGCTTCTATTTTCTTTTTCTTTTTTTTAATTTTTGACAGGCAGAGTGGATAGTGAGAGAGAGACAGAGAGAAAGGTCTTCCTTTGTCGTTGGTTCACCCTCCAATGGCCGCCGCGGCCGGCGCACTGCGGCTAGCACACTGCGCTGATCCAATGGCAGGAGCCAGGTGCTTCTCCTGGTCTCCCATGGGGTGCAGGGCCCAAAGACTTGGGGCATCCTCCATTGCACTCCCTGGCCACAGCAGAGAGCTGGCCTGGAAGAGGGGCAACCGGGACAGAATCCGATGCCCCGACCGGGACTAGAACCTGGTGTGCCGGCGCCGCTAGGTGGAGGATTAGCCTATTGAGCCACGGCGCCAGCCTGAAACAGCTTCTATTTTCAAGAAACAAAAACCAGGGAGAAGTGGGATTAGAGCTCCCACACTTCAGGGGCATACATCTGGCCTGGTAGTTAAGACATCACATGACATGCCTATATCCAATATCAGAGTTCCTGGTCTGAGTCCCACCTCTATTTCCAGTCCAAACTTTTTTTAAAGAATTACTTTTTAATTATTTGAAAGGCAGAGTTGGTTAGCTCCACTGGTTCACTCCCCAAATGGCTGCAACGGCCAGGGCTGGACCAGGCCGAAGCCAGGAGCTTTTTCTGGGTCTCCCACTTGGGTTCAAGGGCCCAAGGACTTGGGTGATCTTCCACTGCTTTCCAAAGCACATCTGCAGGGAGCTAGATGGGAAGTAGAACAGCCGGGTGTCAAATTGGCGCCCATATGGGATGCTGGCAATGCCACAATGCTGGCCTGCCAATCCAACTTCTTGTTAATGCATACCCTGGAAGGCAACAGGTGCAATCAAGTGCATGAGTACCTGCCACCCCCATGGGAGACTTGGATCGTTCCTGGCTCCTGGTTTCAGCCTGGCCTGCCCTTGCTGTTGTGGGCATTTAGGGGGTGAGCCAGCAGATAAAAGGTCTCTCTGCCTTTCAAGTAAAGTGCAAAGAAGGGGGGGGGGGGAAATACCTCTGTCCTGTGTCAGTGATGCCTAGCTCCACTCTGATGCCAGCTCTCTGGTAACATGCACCCTGGGAGGCAGCAGTGATGACTCCAGTGATTGGGTTCCTGCCACCCGTGTGGGAGACCTGGGTGGAGTTCCTGGCTCTGGGATTAGGCCCCTGCTGGGCTACTGTGCACATATGGAAAGTGAACGAGGAGGGGAGTATGCTCTTACTTCCTGTAAGTCTTATTTATTTGAAAGGGACAGACAGCTCTTACATCTACTAGTTCATTCCCCCAAATGGCTGCAATGTCTAGGGCTAGGCCAGGCTGAAGCCAGGAACCAGAAACTGCATCCTGGTCTCCAACATAGGAGGCAGGGGCTTAAGTACTTGGGCTTACGTACTTCTGCTGTCCTCCCAGCTGCATTTGCAGGAAGCTGGATTGGAAGCAGAAGAGCCAGCATTTGAACCAGCAATCTGATATGGGATGTTGGCCTCACAAGCAGCGAGTTAACCTTGCTGTGCCCCAACGTCCCTCACATTTCAGTACCAAGTAGAAACTTGAAACCCAGGACCCCAAGAACTTTGGTCCAGAATCTAGCATCTACCCTGCCAGTGAGTTTTGCCCACCACTTGATAAATGCCTGAAAGCATAATGGCTCTCTGGGTAGCCTACTTGCTTGTCAACTCAGTGTTGCTTACAGCATGTTGTTTAACAAGTGAGCACTGGCTCTAGGATTTCACACTGACAGCTAACAGCCCTGCTGATGGTGCCTCTGTGGGAGAAAACCTTGTCCCAGCCAGTGGGGAAACCCAGGCAGCAGGAGGGCTTTTCCTCTCCAACTCTACTCAGCTAGAAAGACCTCCCTGGAGTGAAAGGAGCCAGGGCAGTTTGGAGAAGGGTCAGGGCAGCAAGTAGAGGTGAGACTGGCCGCACTGGGAACGTGGCCTGTAAGCTGGGAGGCTCTGCAAGTCAGGCCTGAGGCTCCCTGAGCTCTTCCTGGGCATGGCCAGTGTGTTCCTGATGGCTGTACCTGATCCCCACCCCCCACCCCCGCCCTCCCAGTGTTCTGCTGGTCTGTGGCCGCTCTGCCTGCCAACATGGAGGAAGCTGGGAGAAGTCGGGATGTTGGAGGCAGCCGCCTCTTTTGGGTCTGATGGGCTCTTACTCAGCAACTTTATTTTTGAAGATTTATGTCTTTATTTGAAAGGCAGAATTGCACAGAAAGATCTTCTATCTGCTGGTTCACTTCCCAAACGGCTGCAATGGCTAGACCAGAAGCCAGGAGTTTCTTCTGGGTCTCCCACATGGGTGCAGGGACCCAAGTACTTAGGCCATCTTCTGCTGCTTTCCCAGGCACATGAACAGAGCACTGGATCAGGAGTGGAGCAGCCAGGACTTCAACTGACACCCACTATGGGATGCTGGCATTGCAGGTGCAGCTTTACCCACTACACCATAGTACTGATGCCTACGTAAACTAAAAAGGATTTTGGGCTTTTGCAGAACAGGGTTTTGGTTCATCTGGATACTGTTTTCTGCTGTAAGAACGGAGATCATAGAGCTCACTCAGGGCTGTGTAAACCAATTCTCCTGCCCAGTGGTTATCAGGACTCTGGACCATTTGAGGGCCACTACAGTTAAGTGTATTTCATAGCCTAGGTTCAACTAATAATGTTAGTGTAACCTGTTCGATGAGCTTCCCAATGGAAGGGGATGGCTAGGACTTGATCTAGGGTCTGAGGGAAGTGCTCCCATGCCCACTGAAGTAGATTTCAGGCAGAGCAGCCTTTGGCCATACTATGCCCTGGGCTTGGGAACTTGGTCAAAGGAGTCTGTGTTGAGCACAGAATGCCTGCAGCCATGTTGGGTAGTCTGAAGAGGTTCCTGTGAGTAGGTAGAGCTAGTTACCACTGGGGCTATATGTTGTCCAAGAGGCCAGACACTGCAGCTGGGACCCTGCCATCAACAATTCTATGGGATAGCCTTGGGCAGTATTCTCTGTCAAGAGCCATTTCTTGGCCTTGTGAAAAATGCATTCTGGGGCCCAGTGCTGTGGGTATAGCATGTAAAAAACTGCCTATAGCACTGGCATCCCAGATGGGTGCTGGTAGGAGTCCCAGCTGTTCCACTTCTGATCCAGCTCCCTGCTAATGGCCTGGGAAAGCAGCGGAGGATGGCTCTAGTGCTTGGGCCCCTGTACCCACATGGGAGACCTAGAAGCAGCTCTTGGCTTCAAATCAGCTCAACTTCAGCTGTTGCAGCCATCTAGGGAGTAAACCAGTGGATGGATGGTATCTCTTAAATATTTAAAAAAGAAAAATGCATTCTGGCTCTGGTCTAGCCACTGTGCCCATCATCTGACTGCCCTGGGACCCCAGAGCCACACTGAGACCATTTTCCCCTTCCCAGAATCATCACTTAAGTCTTCTGGACTTCTCTAAGCCTCCTGGCTGAACTCGCCTTTCCCTTATTCCTCTCGTCCCTTTGCAGAGAGCAACCTTGTGGTGTGGGTGTTTGTGTGGTCAAAATGGGCTATGTACTTACTCTCTGCAGGTATGTGACTCGGACACGGTGCTGGACCCAGCCTGTACCATCGAGATGCTTCGCGTTCTGGAAGAGGATCCCCAAGTAGGGGGAGTCGGGGGAGATGTCCAAGTAAGAAGTGACCAGCGATTCCTGGGGGTTGGGGTCTGGACTGTTTCCTAATCTAACAGAATTGTTTAGGAACTTTTTTTTTTTTTTAAATAACTTTGAGAGGTAGAGTTACAGAGAGAGATGGAAAGGTCTTCCATCCACTGGTTCACTCCCCAAATGGCTGCAATGGCTGGAGCTGGGCTGATCTGAAGCCAGGAGCTTTTTCCAGGTCTCCCACGTGGGTGCTGGGGCCCAAGCACTTGGGTCATCTCCCACTGCTTTCCCAGGCCATCGGCAGCTGCGACATGAACCAGTGCCCATATGGGATGCTAGCACCGCAGGCAGAGGCTTAGCCTACCAGCCACAGCGCAGGCCCTAACATTCCCTTTCAATAGTTTCTACTGTTATCATGGGGCTCGCCTCACTTGCCACTAAACTCCTTTCCTGCTTGTTTTCAAAGTGAAGGAGAGAGTTAGCAGTTACAAAGAATGGCCGGCACTGTGGCTTAACAGGCTAATCCTCCACCTTGCGGCGCCGGCACACCGGGTTCTAGTCCCGGACGGGGCGCCGGATTCTATCCCGGTTGCCCCTCTTCCAGGCCAGCTCTCTGCTATGGCCCGGGAGTGCAGTGGAGGATGGCCCAAGTTCTTGGGCCCTGCACCCGCATAGGAAACCAGGAAAAGCACCTAGCTCCTGGCTTCGGATCAGCGCGATGCGCCAGCCGCAGCGGCCATCGGACGGTGAACCAACGGCAAAAAGGAAGACCTTTCTCTCTATCTCTCTCACTATCCACTTTGCCTGTCAAAAAATTAAAAAGGCCAGCGCCGTGGCTCACTAGGCTAATCCTCCGCCTTGCGGCGCCAGCACACCGGGTTCTAGTCCCGGTCGGGGCACCGATCCTGTCCCGGTTGCCCCTCTTCCAGGCCAGCTCTCTGCTGTGGCCCAGGAGTGCAGTGGAGCATGGCCCAAGTGCTTGGGCCCTGCACCCCATGGGAGACCAGGAGAAGCACCTGGCTCCTGTCATCGGATCAGCGCAGTGCGCTGGCCGCAGTGCGCCTACCACGGCGGCCATTGGAGGGTGAACGGCAAAAGGAAGACCTTTCTCTCTCTCTCTCACTGTGCACTCTGCCTGTTGATTTAAAAAAAAAATTTTTTTTAACACTGCAGGGAGTAGCATTTCACCTTGAGGTCCTAGATTCTAGCAGGAACTTTTCTGGCTGGTGATGGAGCAAGTAGCTCCACAGTTAGACCCCTGAGAAACCCTAGCTGTGAAGGGACCTGGGCTGAAGAGTTCTGCAACATGTTAATAAGGGACTACGTCATCTTCCATAGGATACTGCAGACTGTACATCATGTCCTTAGGGACGCTTTCAGGTTTTGCACCTTAAGCCCTTTACTCCGCCAGCGACATCAGCTGGCAAAGAAGGTGGTTTTTATTTTTTAAAAATTATTTGAAAGAATTGGAGACAGATCTTTCATCCACTGGTTCCCTACCCAGACGGCTACAACAGCCCGGTCTGGGTCAGGCTGAAGCCAGGAGCTTCTTCCAGGTCTCCCATGTGGGTGGCAGGGGCCCAAGTAATTGGGCCATCTTCCACTGCTTTTCCCAGGCCATAGCAGCGAGTTGGGTCAGAAGTGAGCAGCCAGGTCTTGAACCAGCGCCCACATAAGATGCTGGCATTGCAGGCGGCAAGTGTAGCAGCTAGGCCATGATGCCAGGCTCCCTGAAGGTGGTTTTCAGCAAACTTGAGAGGAGGAGATGAGTGGCAGCTGACATCAGAGGTGGAACTGACATGAAGGAGAGGTGAGTGGGTATAGGTGGTTCCTGTAGGCCTCAGGTTTTTCAACTCTAGCAGAATTAGAAACGATGACCAGGAACTTGGGCAATGGGTCAGAGTGCCCAGGGCAGGCGGCCCAGCACCTCTCTTCCTTTACAGATCCTCAACAAGTATGACTCATGGATCTCGTTCCTGAGCAGTGTGCGGTACTGGATGGCCTTCAACGTGGAGCGGGCCTGCCAGTCCTACTTCGGCTGTGTACAGTGTATCAGTGGGCCCTTGGGCATGTACCGCAACAGTCTCCTCCAGCAATTCCTGGAGGACTGGTACCATCAGAAGTTCCTAGGCAGCAAGTGCAGCTTCGGGGATGACAGGCACCTCACCAACCGAGTCCTGAGCCTTGGCTACCGAACTAAGTATACAGCACGCTCCAAGTGCCTCACTGAGACCCCTACCAAGTACCTACGGTGGCTCAACCAACAGACCCGCTGGAGCAAGTCTTACTTCCGGGAATGGCTCTACAACTCACTGTGGTTCCATAAGCACCATCTCTGGATGACCTACGAGTCGGTGGTCACAGGTTTCTTCCCCTTCTTCCTCATCGCCACAGTCATACAGCTTTTCTACCGTGGCCGCATCTGGAACATCCTCCTCTTCCTGCTGACCGTGCAGCTGGTGGGCATCATCAAAGCTACCTATGCCTGCTTCCTTCGGGGCAATGCAGAGATGATCTTCATGTCCCTCTACTCCCTTCTCTACATGTCTAGCCTCCTGCCCGCCAAGATCTTTGCCATTGCTACCATCAACAAGTCTGGCTGGGGCACTTCTGGCCGAAAAACCATTGTGGTGAACTTCATTGGCCTCATCCCTGTGTCCATCTGGGTGGCAGTTCTTTTGGGGGGTCTGGCCTACACGGCTTATTGCCAGGACCTGTTCAGTGAGACAGAGTTAGCCTTCCTTGTTTCAGGGGCCATTCTATATGGTTGCTACTGGGTGGCCCTCCTCATGCTGTACCTGGCCATCATAGCCCGGAGATGTGGGAAGAAGCCAGAACAATATAGCTTGGCTTTTGCTGAGGTGTGACATAGCCGCCCTCAAGTAGAGCGGGAAAAGTGCAATGGGTAAGGGAGGGAAAGGGATTGGAAGAGAAACGACAGGGTGGGAGGGAAAAGGGAGTGCTGTGTTTAGTTTCCTAATGGTCCAAAGGACAAAGCTG
The DNA here is from genome assembly GCF_033115175.1 of Lepus europaeus. Lineage (NCBI taxonomy): Eukaryota > Metazoa > Chordata > Mammalia > Lagomorpha > Leporidae > Lepus > Lepus europaeus. Next base: position 55,357,588 of record NC_084845.1, read on the forward strand.
AAATGCAAACAACGCTGACTGTGGTATGGGCCCAGGCAGCTTTGCTTCAAGGAGGCCACACACTCTTCCGGCTCGGGGCAGAGGAGCTAATGACTTCACGCTGCTTGACTGCTTGCCTATGTACACAGGTGGCGGCCTCTTGGGGAGATTCTATTTCCTCCCCCGGGACCTACTGGGACTCAGGAGTGTGCTAAAATGAATGGTAAGTTCCATTCAGTGGCCACTTCTTTTGGTTTAGTAACAGCCTGTGGTTTGGGGATCTCCTAGCCCATCTGAATACAAGCAGAGGTGCTGGGAGAATTTCCTGAGAGCTGGGCCAACTGTCTCCTACCCCAACCCCCACTACCAGCCATCAATGCAATAAGACTGTGCCTGAGATGCAAGGCCCAGAGGCCTGATCTGTGGGCATCAGAAAACAGGGTCCAGGAATGGTGCTTTATGTGATACAATCCACTCCACATCTTAGCAACCCAGGGATCAGCCAGACCAGAGGGAGTCTCCATCAAAAAGCAAGGTTTCACAGATCTGGTGATCCTAAAGACCACAGACTACATGGAGGCCTCGGACTGAATGTATTTTACCTGGAAACTGCTGATACTTCTAGATGGATTCTTGGCTTGCCTGTGATCTCTGCTGGGGACAGACAATGTTTTAGCCATCTACCAGAAGATTCACCCCCCAATCTGGACAGAAAAGTGAGGTTTTGGCTATCTGAACCCATGTCTACTCCTGAATTCCTCTCAAATTCAGTTCTGATCTGAGGCTAACATATCCTCCTCACTTTCATTAAAGGAACAGTTTTGGGGCATAACGTGCAGCCAAATCTGCTATCCTCCTCATCACACCCAAGGTTTTCAAGCTGCCAACTGGGGCAGAGCCTGGGCTCTTAGGACCATTGCCAACAGGTAAGCCTGGCCCCAGCACCCAAGGAAGAACTATTAGGAGCCTCTGGATCAAAGTGGGTACAGTACTGCGACTTCTTGCACTGATCCCTTGGCAGCTGGTAAGCACGTGTGACTTTCAGGTTGCTGTTCTTGACAATCGCCTCTCATGGAAAGCTGTGTTGCAAAAGTGAAACCTCAAATCCAACTGGGCATCTTTGAGGCTGTCCATTGTCTTCTGTGGCATCTTCAGGGAGCTCGTACAGTTACTGCTGCACTTGTTTCCGTCCAGAAACCCAAACTAGGAGGCAGCATGGCTGCTGTCCCTTAAAGGTCTTGCTTTTTCTCTCCCACTTCTCAAGGCCGTTTGATTTCCTTCCGTTGCTTTTGGGGAGAGGAAGCCATTATTCGGTCACTTGCAGTTCACAAGATGTTCTCCACTTTTGGGTTTGAACCTGGGATCTTGACTAAGCCTTTGGCTTAGAGGTTTCTTGCACTCTCTCTAAACATCCAATTTCAGAGGGATCGGCTACCTCTCAGAACCAGCACTGGACAGTTGGGGAGCGAGCCTCTAGTGTACCCAGGTGCTTCCTACAAAAGAACAGTGTGCTCTGAGCCACAGATGGGCAAACCCTGGTGCTTTCCTTCAAAACTCAAGAATTTTCCGGGTGTAGCCAACAGCTACCACCTTACACAGACTTTGAGCTGCTGATAAGACTGATGCCAGGCTCCCTCCATGGAGGCTGGGAAACAGTAGCATTTGCTAAACGCAGTTGTTCCAGGCTCTTCCGGGTTTCTGCTGGCCAAGAAGTACACTATTTTGAGCACTACAACGGAGGAAATCCGGTCAGCCAACTGCAGAGCTCAGACTTCACCAAGGGCTTGTTTTTCTTCAGCTTGGACTTGAAGGCTAATGGAGGGCGCTGGACTCTGGATGGAAACTCCTGGCGTCTTGCTGTCAGCTCTGCCTCGCGCTGTGGTCGTCAGCTTTCTTCAGACCACAGGTAGGCAGGAACAGGTAGTGAGCTCACAACGTTTGACCTCGACTGGTTTTTCTAAGTTATTTTGTACGTTTTTCAGCAGCAAAACCAAACTGGGTCTTTAGCTTTATCCCCATTTCTGGCAAGGGAAGAGCCTTTATACAACTGGACGCATTCTTTTTTCCTGAGAATTTTAACCCTTTTGTATGATTTCTACAATAATTTGTAAACATATTTATTTTTACCTTTTTTTTTTTTTTTACTTTTCAGGTCAGATTTTTATACTGCAATTACTTGTCAAAATAAAGATTCTCACGTAAGGCTGTATCTGAGTTGCTTCCTCTCTGTACGTAATAGCTAGCTAGCTGTTCCAGTAGCAGAAGGACTGAAGCAGAAGGTCTGTCTGTGGAAGGCAGAAGTAGGATCAACTGTCACAGCTGCCCCCGGACAAGACCAGTGACAAGGGCATACCCATGGTGCTGAACTTGGACTACAGAGGCACAACTAGGCCTCCAAACAGCTGGCAGATGAGCCCTTTGCTCAAGTGAATGAAACGAAATGTACTTCTCCTTGAGCAAAAGCATTTGAGCTACAGATAATGTAGGGCTGTGGGCAAGCTGAAACAATGAAACACAGCGGGTCAATTCCCGTCTCTGTGCAACAGGTAACAAAATGCAGTGACCGCAGCAGCCCTCTCATCCCATTTATTAAAGAAACAGTAAGAAAAGATACAATGCAGGAAAAACACCAACCATCCTTTCACATCGGGCTGAGCGAAGCACTGATCTCTCCCCTTCATCCCCTTCCCCACCCAACCCCATTAACATCAGTTTAAAGTTGAGGTTCACTGATTCGATGTACCAGTGGCGAGGGAGCTGGATGAGCAGAGGAGCCTTACAGCTGGCCGCCCCTAAAGCCCAGTCAGCAAGCTGACATTGTATTTGGTGGTCTTGGTGAAGTGGTTGTCCACGTCTCTGTTCTGTGTTCGAGGCCCCCAGGGAAAGGTATGGCAGTAGAGGATGCCCAGGTCCAAGCTAAGCATGGTCCGTTCACCAATGCAACATTTCTGGAGAGCAGTGTGAGCAGGGAACTACATGTGAGTCGGGACCTGTGGGCAAGGTATCCCTGAGGAAAAGTCCACAAGAACAAGAAACTGGTGAGAGACAAGGGGCAGAAAGCTGTGCGACAAAAGCACAGCTGGCTTCTGGAAGGCTGCAGCTCCTTTCTCTCAAGGCAAGGACAATCCTCAGTCCATGCCCCACAAGTAACATCTCACCTTCAGTCAAGAGAGGAAAAAGAATGGCTCCCGGGATGTTGAGCCCCAGCTGTGTTCTTGACAGCAGCTCCGTATCTACCCTTTTCCTAAGACACAGTCCCTGTCCAGAACCACAGTGCCTGGAAACCAAGGTGGTCCTGCAGGGAAAGTGGTATTTAAGGGGGTAACATTCCATTTGGGTACATTGCAGCCATTGGACCCCCGGGTCTGGGGAAAGCAGCTGGGTTTGTGCCAGGGAGGCTCCCCACTCTAGGAAAGGGGACCAAGCTTTTGCTCACAGGGCCGTTCATCCTTGGAAAAGAAGCAGAATTTAAACCCAAGGTCCCAGCTGGCCTTGCAAAAGGAGCTGGGTTGATACCCAAAGGGCCTGCTGGAGAAGAGCCCAGGTGCCCAGCAGCTGACCTGGGGAAAGCAATTTGACCAGGGCCCAGTGGGCCACTAGATCTTGGGAAAGCAGCTGAACTTGGACCCTGCAGCCCAGTGCCTCTTGGGAAGTTAGCTGAGTTGGGACCTAGTGGCCCAGAGGCTCTTGGGAAAATTGCTGAAGTTGAGCCCTGGAGGCCAGCAGACCTTTGGAAGGTAGCTGGGTTTGAAGCCAACGTGCCAGAAGACTGAGAAAAGACAGTCGGGTTCAGTCCCCCCGAACCTGTCCCCCTTGGAAAGGGATTGGTATTTACCCCCATGGGGCCACCTGGCCTTGAGAAATGAGCTGAATTAGGGCCTATGGGGCCAGGAGCCCTTGACATAGGTGATGGATTTGGCCCTGGAAGGCCAATTCCTCGAGAGCCAGGACCTGTGTTTGGACCTATAGGGCCAGGAACTCTTGCCATGGAAGATGAGCTTGAGCCCATGTTTCCAGATGCTTGTGAAAGAGAGGCTGAGTTTGCTCCTAAAAGACCTGCTGCTCTCAGAATGGGGGCAAGATCTAGTCCTTGAGGTCCAGTCATTCTTAAGTTAAGACCAGATCCAGTACCCAAGAAGCCACTGGCTCTTGCATCCAGATTTGGGCTTGGGCCCAAGCCACTTGCCCTTGGGTTGGGCCCAAGGCCTGGACCCAGGCCACCTGCCCTTGGGTTGGGCCCTAGGCCTGGGCCTGGAAATATACCTGACCTAGGGGCAGGGTTTGTACCCAAAAAGCCTGATCTCAGATTGGCATTTGGCCCAGGGCCCAGCCCAACTGGCCTAGGATTGGGAGGGCCATTCCCAGAGGACAAGATACCTGCTCTCAGATTGGGTCCAGATCCAGGGCCCATGGGACCACCACTTCTGGGGTCAGGACCCGCTCCTAGGAGACCACCTGGCCTTGGGTTGGACAAAGGACCTGGTCCTGGGAGACTCCCTAACCTGGGGTTAGACAGAGGTCCAGGGCCTGGAAGGGACCCTGTTCTGGCATTCAGAGCTGGACCTGGGCCAGGACCCAGTAGGCCACCTGGCCTTGGGAAAGCAACTGCACCTGTGCCAGTGGGATTCATCCCTCTTGGAAAAGAAGCCATGCTTGGGTCACGAGCACCGGCCTGGAAAGGTGCTGGATTTGAAGCCAGTGAGCCTGATGAAGCTGGAAAAGGAGATGGGTTCCTTGGAAATGGGGCCAGATTTCCACCAAGAGAACCGGCCGCCATAAGAAAGGGATCCGAGTTCATGCCCAGTGGGTGGCCTGCGTTCAGAACAGGACCCCCCTGTGGTCCAAAGGAGCTGTCGAGCCGTCCTCGAGGTGGCAGTGGAGCACGAGTCCACGGAGTTGGCCGCTCTCTGGGGAAAATCCGAGGTTCTTTCATACTTTCTTGGGGACGTTGGTGATAATGGGCTTAGGGCGGGTTTTGAAAAGGATCTTGTTTTTGATGAGTGCTGTCACCAGGTACCGGGTGCCAGTCTTGCTGCCAAGCTCATCACAGTCCTCCCCTGGAGTGTGTTTGACAAGGACTGCAAAAGGTTTCTCCAGGTGGATGATTTTCCCATACAGGATATGATGCCCCACGATCAGCACGGGGATTCCCTTTGGCAGAACAAGAACGAAATGCCTGAGGTTCAGGGCAAGGCCAAACCACTCAGCAGGCAGAGCTGGCACCTCTACTCCACGCTGGTCTGCTTCTACCTAAGCTGAGCAGCCACAAAGGACTATCCACCCCTGCGCCAGCTGCCTTCTTTGTGGCTCCATGTAAGAGAATTCCACTTTCAGAAATGTGACCTTTTCCCAATTCCCCAAAGCTACATTTCCCTGCTACCACAGAGGTTGGGGGAGAACAAGCAGAGCTTCAAAGATTAGCTAGACCTTGAATAACAAACCTGAGGGCAGTCCTCACTCTGGGTCCTGGGAGCACCACCTTGGTGTAGCTTGCTTTCCTGAGGCATTAAGCGGGAAAGAAAAGCCCCCTCACCTCAGTGGTGTAATGTAGGTCTCCCAGGAGGTTTCCAGCTAATCCGGTGCTGTAGCGAGCCTCGATCTCCCCCTGTAGCTCCATCAGCACCCATTCTGCCAGGCCTCCAGCCCCCGCACTGCAAGCAAAGGGCTGGCGGTTACAATATTTTTGAGGGGTGAAGGATGAATAGGGTCCTACACCACCATTCAATGCCCAAAGGATCTCCTAGCACCAGTTCCTGGGAAACTGGGCAGTGCTATGCACTGAACTAGAATTCAAAGTGCCAGGATTTGTGCATGATGTAACTGAGGACCCCGATTCCTTCAGAAAAGTATCAAATTTGTATAACCCCCATCGTTCATGCTAAATACAATTCAAAGTGCATTCACTCACCTGGAAATAACAATTTGCACCATGAGCTTTCCGTCTTTAAAAAGCAACTGAAACAAGCTGTAGAGAGAGAAAGAAGAAAGATTTAGGATGTGACTACTGATAGCGGCTATAATTTACCCCTACAGCCAGGCACTTTTCCTAAGTGCTTCAGAAGCATTTTATTCTATACCATATGGTGAAGGTTGCTTAGGATCACAAGCAGTCAACTACATTAAGGAAAACTAACTGGTATCAAAATTGTGTTCAAGACCATTAAGAGGATTTTTTTAAAAGATTTATTTTATTTATTTCAAAGAGAGTTACAGAAAGAGGTATAGACAGAGAAAGAGGTCTCCCACTCGCTGGTTCACTTCCCAGATGGCCACAACGGCTGGAGCTGAGCCGATCCAGATCCAGGAGCCAGGAGCTTCTTCCAGGTCTCCCATTTGGGTGCAGGGGCCCAAGGACTTGGGCCATCTTCTACTGCTATCCCAGGCCACAGCAAAGAGCTGGATCGGAAAAGGAGTAGCCGGGACTAGAACCAGCACCCATATGGGATGCTGGCGCTTCAAGCCAGGGCTTTAACCCACTGCGCCACAGAGCCGGCCTCTGTTAAGAGGATCTGAAATCAAGCCATATATCAAATAGACCCTCTTGACCACTACGTGAACTTGCCTTTCCCAAGTATATTTTATTTTCTACTCTCAAAAAAAAAAAAAAAAAAAAAAGATGTATGTATTACTTTGAAAGGCAGTTACAGAGAGGAAGAGATACAGATCTTCCATCTACTGGTTCACTCCCTAAATGGCTGCAATGGTCAGGGCTGGCTAGGTTGGAGCCAGGAGCTTCTTCTAGGTATCCCACATGGGTACAGAGGCCCAAGCACCTGGGCCATCCTCTGCCACTCTCTCAGGTGCATTAGCAGTGAGCTGGATCAGAAGTGGAGCAGCTGAGAATTGAACCAGCACCCACATGGGATGCTGGCATTGCAAGGCAGCGGCTTCATCAGTTACGTTAACAACCCCAGCCCCTACTCTTCAGATTTGTAAACAAACTAATAAACCATATTAGATTCTACTTCTTCAGCAATGATATAAATCCAAGTCTACTATTTGGCTATGTTGTAATTTTAAGGCCAAAGGCTGCCCTTTAATAATAAAGCCAAGAGAACTCAAAGTCCCTTGGACAATTTCAGTAAATGGTGAGATGACTTCCAAAGCAACTCAGATCGTATGCTTTAGCCACCTTTCACTGTGAAAATACACCACTTATGTGACACTTTCATTTTATGCAACAGCACCACCTGCTGACAACTTTGGTGTACTCTACAACAATGGTTTACTTTTTTTGCAACCTGTTTGCCACCAGAATACAGGTATTGTGAAAACCAATGCTAAAGCAAAGCCACAACAGGACAGGAAGAGACTCCTCTCAACATCATCATCAGATACACAGAATCAGGCAACTGCACCATCTGGTCTACAAATGTGGTGGCACCACTAAAGGGAGGCTGCTGAGACAGCAAAGGGCTCTTCCAGGCAGGCCTGGGTCTCAGATACACTGAAAGCTGAATTCCTGAGCATGGTTACCACCACTGACAGCTCCCTGTGGAAATCTGGGACCAGCGAAGTAGTACATGACTATCACTGATGTCGCAGGACACAGACTACCAAAAACACGATTGTAGGCACACCTCAGGCTGCCTGTGCCGTCCTGACAGCTGCTGCTGGAGTCGGGGAGTTTGAAGCTGTATCTCCAAGAACGGGCAGACCTGTGAGCATGCCCTTCTGGCTCCCATACTGGGTGTGAAGCAGGTTAAGTGCCAGTCTTAACAAAATGGATTCCACTGAGCTACCCTACAGCCAAGAGAGACAGCAGGAAATTGTTAAGGAAGTCAGAAGCCACATTAAGAAAAGTGGTTACAATACCTTTTGTGCCTACTTCTGGTTGGAACAGCAAGAACGTGCTGGAAACCCAGTGCTACTACACCTTGGTTCAGGAATGAAGTCACCCATAAAGATGGCAGTGCCACTGGAAGCACACTGCTGGAAGCCTTGGACTGTACCCTTCTACCAGCTGATAAACTTTTGTGTTCACCCCTACATGATGCTTACAAAGTTGGTGGTATTGGCACTGTCCCTGTGGGCCAAATGGGGACTGGTGTTCTCACAACTGGCAAGGTGGTAAACTTTGCTCCACTCAGTGTCACGACCGACTTCAAGTCTGCTGAACTGCACCATGGAACTTTTGAGTGGCGCTCCCCCTCAATGTTGAGAACATGTCTGTCAAAGATGTTCATAGTGGCAAAGTTGCTGGAGACAGCATAAACCACCCACCAATGGAAGCAGCTGGCTTTACTGCTCAGGTGATTATCCTGAACCATCCGCAACAAATCAGTGCTGGCTACGTCCTGGTACTGGATTGTCACAGCTCACACTGCTTCCACGTTTACTGAGCCGAAAGCGATGACTCTTGTTCTGGAAAGAAGCTGGACAACAGCTTTCAATTCTTGAGATCTGGTGATGCTGCCATCATTGATAGGGTTCCTGGCAAGCTTACGTGTGTTGTCAGCTTCTCTGACTAGCCTACTCTGGGTTGTTTTGCTGCCTGTGATCTGTGATGAGACAGATAGTTGCTGTGGCTATGATCAAAGCAGTGCGCAAGAAGGCTGCTGGAGCTGGCAAGACCATGAAGTCTATCCAGAAAGTTCAGAAGGCTAAAGGCTCATCCCTAACACCTGCCACCCCAGTCTTTTTTTTTTTTTTTTTGACAGGCAGAGTGGACAGTGAGAGAGAGACAGAGAGAAAGGTCTTCCTTTTGCCGTTGGTTCACCCTCCAATGGCCGCCGCGGTAGCGCGCTGCGCTGTTCCGATGGCAGGAGCCAGGTGCTTATCCTGGTCTCCCCTGGGGTGCAGAGCCCAAACACTTGGGCCATCCTCCACTGCACTCCCTGGTCACAGCAGAGAGCTGGCCTGGAAGAGGGGCAACCGGGACAGGATCAGTGCCCCGACCGGGACTAGAACCCGGTGTGCCGGCGCCGCAAGGCGGAGGATTAGCCTGTTGAGCCACGGCGCCGGCCTGTTCTTTTTTTTTTTTTTTTTTTTTTTTTTTGACAGGCAGAGTTAGAGAGAGAGAGAGAGAAAGGTCTTCCTTTTGCCGTTGGTTCACCCCCCAAGTGGCCGCTACGACCAAAGTGCTGCACCGATCCGAAGCCTGGTGCTTCCTCCTGGTCTCCTATGAAGGTGCAGGGGCCCAAGCACCTGGGCCATCCTCCACGGCACTCCCGGGCCACAGCAGAGAGCTGGACTGGAAGAGGAGCAACCAGGACAGATGCCGGCGCCCCAACTGGGACTAGAACCCAGGGTGCTGGCGCCACAGGCCTCCGCCTAGTGAGCCACCCCAGTCTTAATCAGTGGTCAAAGGACGGTCTCAGAACTATTTGGCTCAATTGGCCACTGAAGTTTAATAATAAAAAGTGGTTAATGATAATGCATCATAAAACTGTCAAAAGGAAACGAGAAATGTTTTGTGGATCATTTTTTTGTGTATGCAATGCAGTTTTAATAGAAACAAGTTGACCAAAAATCTATCACAGAATTCTGAGACCCATTAAAACAATGTTTAATGATGAAAAAAACAAAAAAAGTTTTTGTTTTAAAATGGGACCTTGTTGGGGCCAGTGCTATGGCACAGTAGGCTAAGCCTCCCCCTGTAGCCAGCATCCCATATGGGCGCCCGTTCATATCCTGGCTGCTCCTCTTCTAATTCAGCTCTCTGATTATGGCCCAAGAAAGCAGTGGAGGATAGCCCAAGTGCTTGGGCCCCTGCACCTGTAAGGGAGACCTGGAGGAAGCTCCTAGCTCTTGGCTTCAGACAGGCCCCAGTCTATCCGTTGTGGCCATTTGGGGAGTGAACTAGCAGGTGCAAAACCTGTCTCTCCCTTTCAAATAAATTAATCTTAAAAAAGATAAAAAAAAACAAAAAAAACAAAAAAAACAAAAAAAACAAACCAGGGCCCGCTTGCCTGAAGACAATTGGCTGCACTTGCACTTGCCACTCTGGAAAGGACAGAGAGGAGGGGATGGGCTAAGTCTTCTGAACACATGTCTGGGGTCTATGGGAAGGGCATTTGTCCAGTGTTTACTGACTCCAGTACACAAAATTACTTGGCATTAACTGTTCTCAAGCTCAGCAAACACCTGACTAAAGCACAAAGCAGATTTCTTTACTGGCACACTCATCTTCATTTCGGATCTCTGGGGAAAAGACCACCACCAACAGCCTGTACAAGGTAGCATGAAGCTCTAGCCCTACAATACCAAAGACATTCTGGGAATAGGAAGTTGGTAAACTCAACTGAACTTCAAATATAAGCAGCAGCTAGCATGGCTTACATTAAAAACAAACAAAAAATTCCGGGGTTGCATGTCCTCAGTAAGTTCACAGAAAATGTGTATTACTATTATTATTTTTTGACAGGCAGAGTGGACAGTGAGAGAGAAAGAGACAGAGAGAAAGGTCTTCCTTTGCCGTTGGTTCACCCTCCAACGGCTGCTGTGGCCGGCGTGCTGCACCGATCCGAAGCCCGGAGCCGGGTGCTTCTCCTGGTCTCTCATGAGGGTGCAGGGCCCAAGCACTTGGGCCATCCTTCACCGCACTCCTGGGCCACAGCAGAGAGCTGGCCTGGAAGAGGAGCAACCGGGATAGAATCTGGCGCCCCGACCGGGACTAGAACCCAGTGTGCCGGTGCCGCAGGTGGAGGATTAGCCTATTGAGCCGCGGCACCGGCCAGAAAATGTGTATTATTAAAAAATACATGGGTTTGAAATTCTTTGGAACCAAATTAAACTTACATTTGACTTACTTTGTATGAACTTTTGGAAGTCCTCTGGTATACTAGTGGTACTTTGTCCAAAAAGTGTGATGCTACAATGTAGGCATTCATCCAAATTTTGTAGATGAGCCTACTGAGAGACACAGTGCACAGAGCTCACGGGGGGTGTATTCGTAGCACTACCAATTCCTCCTTCCCAAAGAGAAAACCAAGAGCCAGTGAGAATGAAAAGAGGAATCAAGGCATTAGGCAGGCAATGAGTACATCCAAAAGCTGGTCAGGGCAGCAACAGGGAAATGAGAGCATGCTTGAATAAGCCAGACTCTGCAGAATGGCAGACTGGTAGCACCTGAGACTGGCGTAACATACAAAACAGACCATCTTACAGATAGAGGCCCCACAGCTACTGTCAAAAGAACCAAAGGCACCTTTAAAATTCTCTTGGGGCACAGCAGGATACGCCACTGCGCTAGTTCAAGTCCCAACTGCTCCACTTCTGATCCAGCTCCCTGGTAATGTGCATGGGAAAAACAAAAATGTGCTTGGGTCCCTGTAGCCCACATGAGAGACCTAGATGATGCTCCTGGCTTCACCCTGTCACAGCCATTTGGGGAGTGACCCCATGGATGGAAGATCCTTCAAACGCTGCTTTTTTAAAACTTTTTTTTTTTTTTTTTTTGGACAGGTAGAGTTATAGACAGTGAGAGAGAGAGAAAGGTCTTCCTTCCGTTGGTTCACTCCCCAAATGGCCACATGGCCAGTGCTGCACCGATCTGAAGCCAGGAGCCAGGAGCTTCTTCCTGGTCTCCCATGCGGGTGCAGGAGCCCAAGCACCTGGGCCATCCTCCACTGCCCTCCCGGGCCACAGCAGAGAGCTGGACTGGAAAAGGAGTAACCAGGACTAGAACCTGGTGTTCATATGGGATCCCGGTGCCACAGGCAGATATTAACCAAGTGAGCCACAACACTGGCCCCTACATAACTAATCTTTAAAAAAGAAATATAAAATCTTTTCTCCTAAGGGAGAAAGGATAACACTTTAAAATCAGAAGCCCTAAACTCAGGCTCAAGCTTTCAAGCCTGGAACAGTAAGTGTGACCAAGCACAAGTCATTTAATGCCAATGGGGCTAAAATCTAGAGTATGACTCATTAAACTATTGTGAAGACCAACTATACGCAAAACTGCTGTAAAGGTGTTAGCATCTACTGAGATGAAGAGCTTGTTTTTTTAGAGGGTAGAATAAATAAATCAGCATTTTGACAGCATTAACTTTGGCTATAATTTAGAGACTGAGAACTTTTAGCCACAAATCAAAAAAGGCTCAATAATACAAACAGATTAACAAGTTCTTCCAAATAAACATTCAATGGGGCTGGCAGGTGCGGCTCAATAGGCTAATTCTCCGCCTTGCGGCACCGGCACACCGAGTTCTAGTCCCGGTCGGGGCGCCGGATGCTGTCCCGGTTGCCCCTCTTCCAGGCCAGCTCTCTGCTATGGCCTGGGAGTGCAGTGGAGGATGGCCCAAGTGCTTGGGCCCTGCACCCCATGGGAGACCAGGAGAAGCACCTGGCTCCTGCCATCGGATCAGTGCGGTGCGCTAGCCGCAGTGCGCCAGCCGCGGCGGCCATTGGAGGGTGAACCAACGGCAAAGGAAGACCTTTCTCTCTGTCTCTCTCTCTCACTGTCCACTCTGCCTGTCAAAAAAATAAATAAATAAAAAATTAAAAACAAAAAAAAACGCCGGCCAAATAAACATTCAATACTGATACAGTATTATTTTCCTTGATGGGTATAATTTATAACAAAGTACAGGCAGTTGTAGAGAAGCAATAAGGTGTTCATATAGTTGAACATGAACTAAGATCAATGCAGGGAAGAAACCAGTGCCAATTTTTTGACAGTCAAAATCTATCTTTAAGCCCTGGGACCCCAAGCTGAAGATGGTCATGTGTGGAGCATTGAGGCAAACTGAATGCTCAAGGATTTTCAGAATTCAGAACAGTGTCCTAAGTGGGCAATGAAAAACTGATGCCTGGCTGCACTTGCACCCCAGCACGTCCCTGGTGCTTCAGTGTTTTACCTGTACACGCTGATGTAGGAGGTCCTGCCAGAGTAGCACTGGCCTGTCAGAATTCTGCTACCAAACCCAGTCAGGCTTGGTCACAGACCTACTGCGATGCTGCAGATACATACAAGAGTAAAAATGACATACGAGCCTCAGCAGTCTAGCTCAGGAACCTGTGGACTGAGCCAGGCACACGTAATTTGTGTACATGACATTGCAGTTACCAAGTTAGCAAGAAACATGGAGGAGGGCATCCCTTTAGTGAGCTTAACAATTCTACTTTAGTGCCTTAAAACATCCTGTAATGTCTAAATTCTATTATTTCTTTTCTTGCTCCATGAGATGTCCACTCTAGGCAACTGTTGGTAGGGTCAGAGTAGCTAAGCACACCTGGGTGTACCTCACTGAAGACACACCTGATGGAGGTGGCAGGAAACATGAACTCTGTGTTTCACTTAGTGTGGAGTTGAGTATTTGCAGCTCAATCGTCTCCACTCCCTGAAGAGCAGGCAGAAAAAAACAAACAGGTACACAGAGAAATAAAACACAGGTTGAGCATCCCTAATCTGAAATGCTGACATGACTCTCCAAAGGTTCAGATTTGGGAACATTTGTGGTTTTCAGAGTTCTGGATACTTACGTTATCTAGTCTGCAAATATGGCCAAACCTGAAAAACTCCAGAATCAGAATCATTTCTGATCCCAAGCATTTTGGATAAAGGCTACTCTACCTGTACAAGTAGAATCCTATTAGTAACAAACATTACAATGAAAATTCTCTGTGGAATGGAAATATTCTTAACTCTTTAGTCTTAACTCATTCTAGCACAAAAAGATAGAGTACTTTCTAGTTAAGATTTGACTTGTTTAAAAACTGCAGCTCTATCAAGAGCAAGCAACACTTGAGGCAGTTTGTTATCAAATCACGAAAGGAGAAGGGAATCAGCAGAAAAGTTCTCCCAGCAAATCTCTCTCAGAAGTAAATTCAATTCCAGATCTGGTTAAAGGCAACTAACATCCATTTCTTTGGTTACAAACAGTAACTGCACATTGACTAATTTAATCGTAGAGCCAAGAAATCTCTGTAAAGTGGCTTATTAAACAAGTGGTATCAGTTTCATAGACCATAACCAGAATACAGCCTTGGAGAGATGGGGAAGTATAGCAAAAATCAAACCTCTTTCCCCAGCAATAAATTATGCCTCTTACCCACCATATTAAAAGAGAGTGAAAATTTTTACTTAATTTTTCTGGACTAATCAGCTAACTAAACACCACACAAATTCTGTATTCCTGAAGTAGTCAGAACACCTTAGCTCTGTAAAGGAAGTTTGTTTTTGTTTTTTTTTTAAAGTACTTCTTGCATTTTCTCAAATTTTTTCCTTTAACAATGCCCTTTGTGGAGGTGCAAAATTTCTAGAAATGTTACTTATATCTAAGCTTGTCCCAGGTCACTACCAGGTTAGTTTGGAGGTCCTGGCTAAGCACACTGCACACTCAGGATAGCGGTGCAGGTGACTTCAAGGTCCCAAAACAAATCATGGAGAAGCAAAGGAGACAGCATTCAACGGACCAATCCAGACCCACATTGGGAACCATAACCAAAACCCAAAACCCACACACCATGTGTGACTTCATAAGAACAAATCCAGGCAGAGCACTATCAATACAAAGGGCTCTATTCCCTGCATAATCTTTCATAAACACTCATTTAGATTCTCTCATCGCATCTACAACAATCTATGAGGTAGGCACGGTCACCTCATTGAACAGATGAGGAAACAGGCTGAGAGAAACTAGAAGTTCAGTGATCACACAGCTAAAAACTAGCAGAGCTAGGATGTGGACCCTAACCACTCCACAAGCCCCCTTGCACACCACACTTAGTGACTTACACTTCCTAACTTCTGAAACTTACATGTATCAGCCTCATTCTCACAGCACCTCTTACAAAATGGTAAGCCAAGAACCTGCGGAGATCCCAAAATCTGTCACTAAAGTAATTATTACATGTGTGAAGTAGGCAGTTCAAAACAATCAATCTTGGAGGCCAGTGCGGTGGCTTAGCAGTTAAAGCTGCTACCTGTGATGCTGGCATCTCATATGGGTGCCAGTTCATGTCCTGGCTGCTCCATTTCCCAACCAGATCTTGCTAATGTGCCCAGGAAAGCATCAGAAGATGGCCCAAATTCTTAGGCCCCTGACACCCACATGAGAAGCCCAGAAGCTCCTGGCTCTGGTATGGTCCAGCCCTAGCCATTGCAGCCATTTGGGGAGTGAACCAGCAATGGAAGATCTGTCTTTTCCCATCTCCAATAACTGTGCCTTTCAAATAGTAAAATCTTGAGCCAAGACTGTGGGTAAAGCCGCCACCTGTGATGCTGATATCCCATATGAGTACCGGTTTAAGACCCAGCTCTCTGCTATGGCCTGGGATAGCAGTAGAGGATGGCCCAAGTCCTTGGGCCCCTGCACCAACGTGGGAGTCCCGGAAGAAGCTCCAGGCTCCTGGCTTTGGATCAGCGCAGCTCCGGTCACTGCAGCCATCTGGGGAATGAACCAGCGGATGGAAGCCCTCTCTCTCTCTCTCTCTGCCTCTGAGGCAAATAAATAAAATCTTAAAAAAAAAAAATTAAGAAAAAAGTCATTATTAAAAAAAAAGCAAGTCTGCTCTTTAATCATCTCCAATTGATATTTAGGTTTCTGAAACCTCTACGAATCTACTACGTGCCACCTGGATTCAAAACTTTACCCTAAACCTCTTTCCTCACTGTGAAGAAAAATAAGCCAAGAGAATACAGGACATTCTTTGTCACATGCTCATTTTAATCTTCTACACAATTCTCTTATCCTTAGGTCTCTCAATTGTTAAATATTAAATCGTTGTAAGGTTACCAAGGTCATAGGCAGAACAGCCTGAGCAATGATCCTCATAATGGCAATTGCTTCCAAAATAAAATGTGGCAGAATGAACTGCTATCTATCCAACTAAACACACAGAAAACTCAGAAAAATAAGGGGCTCTGACTGGATGGATAAACCTAACCACAATTAAATTTTGCTACAACAATGCTTCAACCATTTTTTTTTTTAAAGAAAAGGAATCAAAGTTGTAATATTTATTTTAAAAAAAAACTTGGGGCAACCATTGGCCTTGTATCCCACATAAGTGCCTGACTGAATTCTGGCTCCTGACTACAGCTTCCTGCTAACGGAGACTCTGGGAGACAGTTGTAACAGCTCAAGTAGCTGGGTTCCTGCCACCGACGTGGGAGACCTGGATTGAGTTCTCAGTGTGGAGGGTACCTTGTGAGTGAAACCAGCAGGTTGGAGTGCAGGTTCCCAAATTCTTTTTAAAAAACTAAATACACGACATAAACACCACTGTAAATTGCTAGGCAGATCAGCCGTTACTGCGCTGCTTTTGGTACCACGATCTGCACGTGAGGGACACAGTGAAGCACTCACTTGTCAGTCAGACCTGGGCTCTGTCAGCCACACTACAGTGACAATGGGCAACTGAATGTTTCCCCAACAATAAACTAAGCATAGAAACTCTTATCTCAAAATGTTGTTTAAAGACTTAGGTAGTGAATATAGAGCTTTTAGCACAGTGCCTAACACATGGTAAGCCTTCAGGGCCAGGCGACTACCCAAGGAACATGACACTCTCAACACGTGCGCAGGATGTCTGAACACTGCACGTATGATTAACAGTTCAGTGCTCAGACAGGACTAAGTCGTCCTGCAAAAGCAGCATCAGAACACAATCAGGCATACACAACTGGGTGAAAATCCAAACACGGCAGGCAGGGCTCGCCGAACTGCTTCAGGGGCTGAGTTCCGGAAGGTCCTTTCTCTAAATAACTACTTCTCTATGTATCTTTCTACCAAATGAACAACTCAGAAGTTTTAAATACAATTGAATACAGATGATTTGTTTATTAGCAATGTTACTGTGGTTTTGTGACTTAAGAGGATGGCTTTAGTTTCCACGGGGGTCTTGTCTCTTGACAGGTTTACAAAGTCACTAAGTCTCAAGTCCTGATTCTAAACGAGTCGTTTGCTTGCCTCCAAAAAGGGGTCGTAGAGGGTAGGTGGAACTGAATGCTTCCAAACTTTTCATTAGTGAAGTGTGTTCAAAAACGTGTGTAGATACTCTGCATTACACGTGGTATTCCCATCACTTTAGGATTCACACGTGGGAGGGAATCAAAATACTGTATTTGCAGACAATGGGTGGTAAGATGGCTTCAGTTGATTTACTTCTGTTTTCTCCATCTTCTGCTACCCTGCGGCCCCGTCTCTAGCTCTCGTCCTCTACTACTAACGCGCCACCTCCCCCCGCCCATCCCCTTCCTTCCTGCCCCTGCTAGGGGTCCCCCTCGACACTGGCTTCTCCCACTCGCCCCCATCTTCTCTTCCCTCCCTCTTCCTTTGACCCTTCCCCCCTTTCAGCCAAAGCCACAAACACTTCCTATTCCTAGTCCCGCCCACTCCCTGGGACTTCTCGTTCCGCCTCCCCCAGTTCGCCAACCCGCTCCAGATTGCCCCCAGCTGGGATCGCGGGGCCGGCTGTGGACCCCCTTCCCCTGCCTCCCAAGGGAACTACTCTCCAAACCGCTTTCCTCCACACCCCCGACCCGCGCAGGCTTCCAATCGCTTCACCCGCCTCCCAAACATCACTCTCGCAGCGTCTTTCCTCTAACCCTCGTGCTCCAAATCGCTCCCGGTTCCGAAGCACTGCGCGCCTCCAGAACCCCACCCACAAAACCACCCCCCCATTACCTCTCCCCGTCGCCCCCTCCCCACGACTAAAATGTCCCCTAAAGCGACTCTCGCGTTCCTGCTACCCCCCCCCCCCCCACGAAACCCCCTTTCTGAAAGCTATCCCCGCTGTTTCCTGGGTTTCAATTCCACTCCGCTCCCGCAGGTCTCTGGGCTCCCCCACAAGCCCGGGCAAGAGCCCCTTCCCGCACGTACCTCCAGGCTCCGGCCCGCGCCGCCCCCTTCTCGGTCCTCCGCCCGCGCTCGGCCACCCCTTCCGCCCCGCTCGCTGCCTTCCTCCCCTCCGCCTTCCGCCTCCACACCGACCCCTTCCCCCCACCAACGCCCAGTCCTGCCCCCCGGGGGCCACACGGGTCCCCCCACTTCTGCGCGGCTCTCCCCCGCCCTTCCCCGCCGGCCGCCCCTCCCCCGCCCGCCGCTCCCCGCCCCTCGGCTCGCCATTCGGCTCGCCATTCTTCTACCCGAGCCGCGCGCCCCGCCCGGCCCCAGCTCCCTAGCTGTCCGCGCCCTCGCACTCTCGCCCCCCAACCCCGGCTCGGCCCTCGCTCCCCGCGGCCTCCCGTGACCCCCGCCCGCGGCCTGACCTGCAATGGCGGCCGCCGAGCGCGGCGCCGCGCGGCCAACGGGCGACAACCGAACCTCCCGCCGCCGTCGCCGCCGCCGCTAGCACTGCCTGCGCACTTCCGGCCTCGTGCTGCGACTACTTCCGGGGCAGAGCCTGAGTGCGTGCGCGCGCACGTGGGGCCGGGGCAGAGGGAGGCGAGCGCCGAGAGAAGCGATCGCCGGGCGGTGGGTAAGTTGGCGCCGGGGAGTGGGAGCCGGGTGTGGGAGAGGGGGTGGTCTGACGGGGTGTGATCCTCCCAGGGTGCGCGCCCCGTCTCGCTCTTCCAGCTCCTTGTCCCGGGGCCGAGTGCGGATTCCTTCCTAGACCGTGGGAGAGGGGAAGACCTGTGTCGCGCTTCGGGCGCTCTGGCTGGGCCTGGCCGGACCCCGTGCACCGCGGCGGGATCTTGACTTTATAGGTGGACCATTGAGGAGCCCGGTGTGTGAGTTGACCGGGGAGGAGGTAGGGTGGGCAGCTGACAGACGTCAGGCCGGGCCGCCTGAGTCGGTGGCCGAGTCCTGTCGCTCCCGTTCCTGCCTGCCCCGTCAGCCCCACCGTCACTACCTTGGTCTGTGATTTGCAAGCTTAGCACGTTACAGAGTTGGGGAGAAGCGCTTGCTCAAATGCAGATTCCTGATACCCCCAAAGGATTGGAATTCTGGGTCTGTGGCGTAGGAGCCTTTTGGGTTTTTGCTGAAGCGTCTCTTTTTCAGGCCACCCTGAACTTGCAGGAGGTTGTTTGATAGGTTCTCCTACGGGGCATGAAAGCATCGTTAGTTGGAATTGAACTTTAATGAGAGAGCTGGTTGGAGCCTCCCGCCCGGAACAGTGACGATAAATTGGATACGTGGGACATACTGCAGTGAACTTCTAACGGCGTCTCTTTTTCGTCCAGGAATGGGTGAATTTAAGGTCCATCGAGTACGGTTCTTTAATTACATTCCTTCAGGGATCCGCTGCGTGGCGTACAATAACCAGTCAAACAGACTGGCTGTTTCTCGGACAGATGGCACTGTGGAAATTTATAACTTGTCAGCAAACTACTTTCAGGAGAAAGTAAGTCGTTTGGGAGTCTGATTCGGTGTTCATTATGTAAGTTTTCTTCAGTTTCATTCTACAAAAACCTGTAGTATTTTTGTATTTAAAGAGATCAGGTGACCCCCTACACCCTCTGGCTCTGGGGTCTGATGCCAGGAGCACAGTGTTTTGCTCTGGTGATGTTAGAAACATCCTACCTAGGAATTGTATCGTCGTGTGCCTGGTCACCAGAACGCTGAGGTTGGCGGGACCCTTTGGCCACAACACGAAAAGAAGTTGTTGGAACCACTGCTATGTATCTGTCTCAGCACCACAGCAGCCCTGGTTCCAGGCACAGACACTTCCTGCTGGAGCTGTCAGTGCCCATTTCACTGTCCGGTCAGAAAAACAGGGAAGCGTTTTAGCAGCGGAAGCTGGTGGGGCGAGCAGTGTGGCACAGCCAGGGAAGCCACTGCTTGGGACACCCGCGTCCCTTATGGTAGTCTAGCCTGAGATTCAGTCCCACCTCTGCCTCTTTCCCATCCGTCTTCCCGCTACTGGACCTGGGGAGGCAGCAGATGATGTCACAAGTGCTTAGTCCCTGCCACCACATGGGAGACCAGCTCCTGGCTTCAGCCTAGCCCAGCCCTGGCCGTTTTGGGCATTTGGGGAGGGAGCCAGCAGACAAGATATCTTTCGCCCTCTCTCTTTCTCTCTGTCTCTCTGCCTTTAAAGTAAATAAAAATGCATAAATAACAATTTTTTAAAAACCCCTTGTGATAAGATGGCAGGAAGATGGATTCCTAAGTTCATCTTTCTGAAAGACCTTGTACTTAAATGTCTGTATTTGGGAGCAAAAGAGATTTTTAAAAACAGATTTATTTATTTGAAAGTCAGGATTGCATAGAGAGAGGGAGAGACAGAGAGAGAGATCTTCCATCTGCTGGTTCACTCCCCATATGGATTCAATGACCAGTGCTGGGCCAGACCAAAACCAGGAGCCAGGAGCTTCTTCTAGGTCTCCCACGTGGGTGCAGGGTGCCCAAGCACTTGGGCCATCCTCTGCTGCTTTCCTAGGTGCATTAGCAGGGAGCTGGATTGGAAGTGGATCAGGCAGGTGTCGAACTAGAGCCCATATGGGATGCTGGCATTGCAGGCAAGCTCCTTAACCTGTGTGTGTTTTAGTCTTTTCAAGTTCAAATAGGAAAATTATACCAACTTAGTCCCTGCGGTGTCAAACAGATACAGATGGAAGAAAATGCCTTGATAGGTACGAAAACTTTTTGAATGCTAGAAAAACAACTTGGAGGCCGGCGCCGCGGCTCACTAGGCTAATCCTCCGCCTTGCGGCGCCGGCACACCGGGTTCTAGTCCCGGTCGGGGCACCGATCCTGTCCCGGTTGCCCCTCTTCCAGGCCAGCTCTCTGCTGTGGCCAGGGAGTGCAGTGGAGGATGGCCCAAGTCCTTGGGCCCTGCACCCCATGGGAGACCAGGATAAACACCTGGCTCCTGCCATCGGATCAGCGTGGTGCGCCGGCCGCAGTGCGC
Organism: Lepus europaeus; assembly: GCF_033115175.1. NCBI lineage: Eukaryota > Metazoa > Chordata > Mammalia > Lagomorpha > Leporidae > Lepus > Lepus europaeus. Next base: position 55,378,312 of record NC_084845.1, read on the forward strand.
CAACCGCGGCGGCCATTGGAGGGTGAACCAACGGCAAAAGGAAGACCTTTCTCTCTGTCTCTCTCTCTACTGTCCACTCTGCCTGTCAAAAATAAAAAAAAAAAAAAAAGAAAAGAAAAACAACTTGGAAATCTGACACTGAATGAAAATGTAGAGTAAGCTACATTGTTTCATTAACTTTTTTTCTGTATTTATTTGAGTGGCAGAGGCACAGAGAGGGAGAGTAAATTCCCACCTGCTGTTTCACTCCCAAAGGCCTGCAAAGCATGGGACCCAGAAACAGTCCGGGCCTCCTACGTGGGTGGCAGGAACCCAGTCGCCATTACTGCTGCCTCCCATACATTAATAGGAAATCAGAGTCAGGAGCAAGAGCCAAGTATTGAACCTGGTACTTTGATGTGTTTTGGGCTCATCTTAACTGTTAGTCTGAACATTCACCCCTATTTTATTTTTTAAGCAGCTGTTTACATATGAAATTGACACACAATAAACTGCCTATTTTTATACACATTGATAACATCCAGTATAAGCACAGTTAAGCATTGCTTAATGATGGCGATGAACTCAGAAATGTATCCTTGGATGATTTCTTTGTGGGCAAACATGGAGTATACATACAGAAACCTGGATGGTGTGGCCTTTGCTCCCAGGATAGAAATCTTTAGAACATATTTTTGTACTGAATATGGCAAGCAATTATAGCACAATGATAAGCATTTATATCTCTCTCTTTTAAAAAATTATTTATTTGAAACAATTACAGAGAGAGAGGGAGAAACAGGGAGGGAGAGGGGTAACTTCATGTACTGGTTCACTTCCCAAATGGTCACAATGGCCCGTGCTGGCTGAAGCCAGGAGCTAGGAGCTTCATCCAGGTCTCCCCATGAGTGGCAAAGACCCAAATGCTTGGACCATCTTCTGCTGTTTTTCCCAGGGCATTAGCAGGGAGCTAGATCATAAGTGGAGCAGCTGGGACTCGAAGTGGCACCCATATGGGATGTTGGTATTACGTCACAACACCAGCCCCGGCATTTATGTATCTAAACATAGGATAAAAATATAGTATAAAGGGCCGGCGCCGTGGCTTAACAGGCTAATCCTCCGCCTTGCGGCGCCGGCACACCGGGTTCTAGTCCCGGTTGGGGCGCCGGATTCTATCCCAGTTGCCCCTCTTCCAGGCCAGCTCTCTGCTATGGCCCGGGAAGGCAGTGGAGGATGGCCCAAGTCCTTGGGCCCTGCACCCGCATGGGAGACCAGGAGAAGCACCTGGCTCCTGGCTTCGGATCAGCGAGATGCGCCGGCCACAGCAGCCATTGGAGGGTGAACCAACGGCAAAAAGGAAGACCTTTCTCTCTGTCTCTCTCTCTCACTATCCACTCTGCCTGTCAAAATAAATAAATAAATAATTTAATTAATTAATTAAATACTATACATATATAGTATAAAGAATAAAGAAGGGAACATCAATATAGGGCACTTAGCGTGAAGGAGCTTGCAAGACTGAAGTTGTTCGGGGTGATCAGTGAGTGATGAGTAAACATGCAGGCCTTGGAATAACTGTGCTACCATAAACTTCATGTTCATCGCATGCTAGGCCTACAGGAAATGTCTCAAAAATTTCTTTCCTTAATAAGTTAACTTTGGTTGCCATACTGTAATTTTTTACTTTAATTTTTTTGACTTTTTTGATCCTTTCATTATAGCTTAAATACATTTTGACTTTATATGTTTTTGCATCTATTTTTAAATTTTTTGAAAAGATTTATTTTATTTATTTGAAAGGCAGATTTACAGAGAGAGAGACAGAGCTCTTCCATCTGCTGGTTCACTACCCAGATGTAAACAACAGCCAGGACTGGGCTAGGCCAGGCCAAAGCCAGGAGCTTCCAGGTCTCCCATTGGGTGCTGGGGCCCAAGGACTTGGGCCATCCTCTGCTGCTTCCCCAGGCTACTAGTAGAAAGCTAGGTTGAAAGTGGAGCAGCCAGGAACCAAACCCATGCTCATGGGATGCCAGGATCGCAGGTGGCAGCTTAACCTGCTAAGCCACAATGCTGGCCCCCCAATTTTTTTTTTTTTTGAGCTTTTTTGTTTTTTGTTAAAACCAAGATACACACAGCCTAGGCCTACACAAGGTCAGCGTCTGAGTGTCACTGCCAGCCACCTCCACATCTTGTCCCACTTAAAGGTCTTCAAGGGCAGTTACATGCGTGGAGCTGCCATCTCCTATGAGAAATGCCACCTTCTGGAGGACCTGCCTGCTGCTGTTTGTTAACTGCCTTTTATGAGTTCAAGGAGTACTCTGACAACAGAAAGTATGCTATGTGAACCAGTAACAGTCACTTAATGGTATGAGACCACCATTATATGTGTAGGCTGTCGCTGACCAAAATGTTATACAGCCTGTGTCTATACGTATGTTGAAACCATCACCCAGTTTAGATAGTTGCATTTTTAGAAAATTGGCTCCATCAATTAGGATTGGATACATCTAACCACATTTGAGTGTATACTTTATTCCCCTAGATTTTGCTGAACTAATCCTAGTAAAAGAAACAAAACCAGCTGTATAAAAGGAACTAAAATTTGAAGCTGAAAAAAAATGAAAATGCCTGCGGTATGATCTGACAACACAAACTCCCATGCTAGTTACTTGTAGGGGAGTAGTTTCACCACATCCCCTGTGACCGCTCAGTGCTGGTAGCTGATGAATCCCTGGTGTTTCTGTAGTTTTTCCCAGGTCATGAATCTCGATCTACAGAAGCTCTGTGTTGGGCAGAAGGACAGCGACTCTTCAGTGCTGGACTCAATGGCGAGATCATCGAGTATGACTTACAGGCATTAAACATCAAGTATGCTGTGGATGCCTTCGGAGGACCTATTTGGAGCATGACCGCCAGCCCCAGTGGCTCTCAACTTCTGGTCAGTAAAGCAGCTAATTGAAACTGAGATTTCTCTTGTGCCCACTCAGACTTCGTTCCCTGTGTTCTTGGAGAGAAAAGTTATATTAGGGCGTGCGGCAACTCCAGTTGTAGCTGGGACCTAGCAACCCCAGCTACAAGATTGGAATTGCTAGTGAGGATTAAAACTCCATGATCCTTTTTGCTGCTGTTTTGGACCTTGTTTATTCATTTATGAAAGGAGAGAGCTAATTCAGTTCAGCATTTCCACAACTGTGTTCTATGGAATTGGGAGATGGACTGATTTTTATTTTGGCGTGCTCTGTTTTGTGATAAATGTTTCATAAATGTGATGTGTTGTATCCTTCAGCCTGTACATTACCACACACGTGTATATTGAAAGTTCTGGGATATCCTTCAGCAAGTTAACATCTGCAACTGTGTGTCAACACAGTATTTCACAAAAAACAAGTGTTAATTTTTATTATTCGCCTGGTTCACTCCCCCAGTGCCCTCAAGGGTTGAGGGGCTGGAGGCCAGAGCTGGGAGCCAGGAACTCAGTACAGATCTCCCATGTGAGTGTGGGTGGCAGGAACCCAGTGATTTGAGCCTTCCCCACTACCTCCAACATCTGCTTTAGCAGGAAGCTGGACTCTAGAGCTCACGCTAGGAAGTGATATGGGACGTGGTCATCCTCACTGGTACCATAACCACTAAGGCAAATGTCTGCCCCCAAAATTTTTTTGTGAACACAAACTGAAACTTTTTTCTGACTATGATTGCCATTTCAATGCTTTCAGAGATTTAATTTTCTGTGGTGGGTCTGTGCTTGCTTGTTCGTCCTTCCTTCCTTCCTTTCTTTCCTTCCTTCGTTCCTTCCTTTCTTCCTTTTTTCTTTCTTTCTTTATTTTTTTATTGCATAATATCCTAATTTGTGTAATATCCTAAGAAGTCTCCATTTAAGTTATAAGGTTAATAGGTCTTTTATTCAGGTCATGGTCTCTAGCAGAGGTATGCTATGAAGTCCTATTTCTGTTCCATGTCTTATGCAGAAGTAGGTCACTAATGAGAACTCAGTGTTAGCCTGCTTTCTGGTTCAGATTTGAAGCTGCCGAGAATACACTGCCAGTTTCTTCATACTAGTACTTTCTCCTCTCACAAACTATTTTTCTCATACAGGGCAAGTGACAACTTCAGGGAGGAATTGTGAGAGAGAGATAAAGAGTATGTGTTTTTAGTCCTATAAAATGTTTATCTTCTGTTTTCTGCCTGTTTTTCCCTAATAGGTTGGCTGTGAAGATGGATCTGTGAAACTATTTCAAATCACCCCAGAAAAAATTGAATTTGAAAGAAATTTTGATCGGCAGAAAAGTAAGGGTTGTGCTTGATGGGGCAGTGAGTTGCCTTAACAAGAAGTTATATTTCTGTACCACTGGGGGTGGAATATTTTCCCAAGGGTCCGGGTAATATTTTATCTGTGTGTTAATTTTATCTGAGTACAACCAATGTGCTAGTTGACATTGGTAGCCCAGGCTTTACCCAGTGTGTAGCATTGTTGAAGTTTCCTTGTTAAGTGATAATGCAAAAAACCAAAAATTCCAAAATAGGAAAACCAAGTGTTTCCATGAAAGTCAATTTGTCATCATTTATTTTTGTGAAATTTTAAGTGTTCATGAGGTTATTGTTGGTTTTTATTTTTAAGATTTACTTATTTATTTGAATAGCAGAGTTACAGAGAGGCAAGGGGGGAGGGTCTTCCACTGGTTCACTGCTCAAAAGGCCACAGTGGCTGGAGCTGAGCCGATCCAAAGCAAGGAGCCAGGAGCTTCTTCCGGGTTTCCCACGTGGGTTCAGGGGCCCAAGGACTTGGGTCATCTTCTACTGCTTTCCTAGGCCATAGCAGAGCGCTGCATTGGAAGTGGAGCAGCCAGGACTCAAACTGGCGCCCGGTTTTAGCTTTACCTGCTACACCGCAGTGCTGACCCCTCATGAGGTTTTGAAGCTAGGGTTTCATCATTAGAAGTAGTGATTCTTGAGGCCGGTGCTGTGGCACAGTGGATTAAGGCCCCAGCCTGCAGCGCCAGCATCCCATATGGGTGCCGGTTCGAGTCCCAGCTGCTCTTCTTCCAATGCAGCTCTCTGCTATGGCGTGGGAAAGCAGTAGAAGATGGCCCAAGTGCTTGAGCCCCTGCACGCCCCTGCGCCCGCATAGGAGACCTGGAAGAAGCTCCTGGCTCCTGACTTCAGATGAGCTCAGCTGTGGCTGTTGTGGCTGTTTGGGGAGTGAACCAGTGGAATGGAAGTCCTGTTTCTCTCTGTCTACCTCTCTCTGTAACTCTGTCTTTCAAATAAATGAAATAATTCCTGGAAAAAAAAAAAAAAGAAAAAAGAAGTAGTGATTCTTCATACTTCTGGTGACCTCAGATTGATAGGAGTTTTATAAACAGTTGTCCGTGCTTGGACGAGCACTGACCTGCAGGGCTGCAGTTAAAAGACAGTTTTTGTAAAGCACTGGTTAGTAAATATTGTAGACTTTACACACCATCCAATCTGCCAGCCCTCACTGTGGTACAAGGGCAGAGGCCCTGCCTGTTCTCCGTTTGGTTTGGCCTGGGGACCATGGTTCCCTGACCCTACTTCTAGAGGATGGTGGCTGTCCTGTGTATTCCATGTGTCTGTTGATAAGATTTATCCTGTGCTAATCAGCTTCCAATTTTGTTTTTGTTTTTAATATCTTCTGAACATGCTTTTTTCATTACAAAAGTATAGCAATGTTTTTAAAAATTTCATACATTTATCCAAGTATGAAAGAAAATAAGTATTTCACTCTGAAGGAACATTTTAGAACTAATGTTTTAGAGTTTTCCATGTATTCATATAAACATAGAAAAGTTCTTGCACACGTTTTTGGTTTATATTTTCATTTGATGCATCATGTTTTTTGTATTTTCGCTTGATGCATCATAGTTATCTTTCTGTGTCAGTCATAGCAGTCTGCATGTTATTCAGTTTTATGGTATTCCACAGTTTATGTAACAATTCCTATCAATGCGTAGTATTTATTATTTTTTATTGTTACAAACAGTTCTGTAATGCATGTTCTTATATACATATTTTGGGCACTTATGCAGGTTTTTTTTTTCTTAAATCAATTCCCAGTGCAATTACTGAGCCACAAAATTTAAATTTTGTTAGCTAACTACTAATGAACTTTTAAAAAGTTGTATTGGCTCACACTCCCATCAAGTTTCTTTAGACATTAGTAAAGTAAATCTGACACACTTCATTGTGGACCCAGGCGTAGCTGTCTCTTACTGAACAGTGCTTTATAGGAGGGTGACAGGGGAGAGGGCTCAGGCTGCTGGACACCAGCGTGGTTGATAACGACGGAAGGAGAGCTGACTCGCCTTCGCTGTATATTTATGTGTATGTCACTTTCTTTTTTTGTTGTGCAATTCCCAAGGTCGTATCCTGTGTCTCAGCTGGCATCCCTCTGGTACCCACATTGCAGCTGGCTCCATAGACTACATTAGTGTGTTTGATGTCAAATCAGGTGACTGCTTTTCTGAGTTCATTTAGGGGGTGGGTCTTATTTGTCCATTCACATTTCTTGGTTTCTAGAAACTTGACCCTTTGTCATTCTTTCAGTGACCTTCAGGGCCTAACCTGTCACCTTCTGAGATGTCCGCCTGAACACCACTCTTTTCTTGGGTTACTGCTGCTTTTAGGGGGAAGCTTGGTTCTTCAGTGGGGTGCAGTATATTTTCATCATAATAACAATTCATGTTACGAAATTTGCCCTCAATTTGTACCACATTCAGGATGAGTGACTCGTGGAATACCTACTGATATATCCCAGTCCTTGTAAAAATGGGCTTCTGTCCTTGAGGAACCTGAGATCTTGGCAGCCTAAGTGTTAAGACACGAGATGAGAAAGACCGAGAACTTTGACTTTGTTCTTGGCCTGGAAGATTGACAGGAATGAACAGAGTCCTGCAGTGATGAGGCTGTCAGTGGGCGTCTCTGTCCTCCCATCTAAGGTGCAGAGGTAAACAGGTTAGACACAGCTCTGTTTTCCTCAGTGTTTTCCATTTGTTATTGGCTGTACCTGTACACAGTATAGGATTCCTTAGGGCCTGTTAGAGAAAAGCAGGAGCCCCGCTGTATTCTCTGATTTCTCTTAGGCAGCCACTGCATCTTTCAGCCGACTCTTGGTATTTATCTCTGGTGCTGTACAAAGTGTGCTTATAATGCTACATTTTGATTTTTCATTTTTACACCTTGGTTTACTGACTTATACAACTGGGTCCTCTTTCTCTACCCTCTGCCCTAGGCATCACACTTTCTCCTGACCTTTCCAGTGTGAGTATGCTGTGACTTTGTTCAGACCACTGGTCAGTGTCTTGTTGATTATGGCTATATAAATAATGCTCACTGTGAACTTCCTTTCCATTCCTGTGTACTTTCTGTTCTCTGGGTGATTCATGCTCAGATTCTTCCAGTTGTATAAATCACGTTCAGGTACGTGGCTGGTGTTCTTGCTGCCAGAACCTTTTGACCCACTGTCCTCTAGCTTAGCTCCTGTGGACCTGCTGCCCAACTGAGGTCTGAGACATGGATTTTTCACAGTCCTTCTATGAAAAGGGGACCCCCTTGACTTCTCCATTCCTGTTTTATTCACTTTCTTGGTCTGTTCCTTTGATGGGTCCTGAGAAAGAATGCATGAGAAAGAGTTCCAGGCTGGAAATTAGTTTCCCTTGAAGTTCTGAAGCTGTGGCTGTCCTGTGTTGCAGCTTCTTGTGTTAGTAGGCAGTCTGATGTCATTCTGTGAGTGGATCCTTTGTTTAGAATCTGGGTGTTTGTGTTTGTTTTCTGGGAGCTTTTATCTGAGTTCCTTACCCTTGCTGTTTTGAAATTAAATAGCTATGTTTCTGAGTGTCTGGGTGAATTATATAGGCATCCAGTAGCTTTTTTTAATCCAAAATCCATGTCCTTTGGTTCTGTAGGAAGTTCCTGTAATTGTTTTGTGGATGAGTTTCTCTCCGTTTTCTTTTCCTGGATTTATATTATTTGGAATTGGGCTCTTCTAATTTTCTTATCTGTTTTTTCACTTGAAAAAAAAAGCCAATTGTCATTTATTTGAAGGAGCAATGGAGGTGGGTGTGGGGGGCAGATAACAGGATAGCTTCCATTTGCTGGTTTAATCCCTAAATTTCTACAGCAGCTAGAGCTTGGCCAGGCTGAAAACAGAAGCCAGGAACTCCATCTTGGTCTCACAAATGGATGGTAGTGACCCACATACTTGAGCCACCACCTGCTGTCTCCAAAGATGCTCATTAGCAGCAGGCCAGATCAGAAGCTGAGGCAGAGGGGCCAGTGTCGTAGCAAAGGGTTAATCCACTGTCTGCTACAGTGGCATCCCATACGGGTGCTGATTCAAGCTCTGGCTGCTCCACTTCTGATCCAGCTCCCTGCTGATATGCCTGGGAAAGTAATGGAAGATGGCCCAAGTACTTGGGCCCTTGCTACCCACATAGGAGACACAAATGGAGTTCCAGGCTCCTGGCTTTAGCCTGACCCTGCCCTAGCCGTTTCGACCACTTGAGGAGTGAGCCAGTAGATTGAAAATCTCTGTCTCTCCCTCTCTCTCTCTCTGTTTTTTACTTTTTTTTTTGGACAGGCAGAGTGGACAGTGAGAGAGAGACAGAGAGAAAGGTCTTCCTTTTCCGTTAGTTCACCCCTCAATGGCCACTGCGGCCGGCGCACCACGCTGATCCGAAACCAGGAGCCAGGTGCTTCTCCTGGTCTCCCATGTGGGTGTAGGGCCCAAGCACTTGGGCCATCCTCCACTGTATTCCTGGGCCACAGCAGAGAGCTGGACAGGAAGAGGAGCGACCGGAACAGAATCCGGCGCCCCGGCCGGGACTAGACTAGAACCCAGTGTGCTGGCACCGTAGGCAGAGGATTAGCCTACTGAGCCGCGGTACCGTCCTGATCCCCTCTCTCTCTCTGTAACTCTGCCTTTCAAATAAAATAATCTGGGGGCTGGTGTTGTGGCATAGCAGGTAAAAGCTGTGACTTGCAGCGCCTGCTTTTCATATTCCAACAGAGGCTGGCCCAAGTCCTTGGGCCCCTGCTACGCACATGGAAGACATGGAAGAAGCTCCTACTCCTAGCTTCGGCTTGGCCCAGCCTTTGTCATTGGGGTTTTTGGGGAATGAACCAGCAGGTGGAGAATCTTTGTCTTTCTCTATGACTCTGACTTTCAAATAAATAAATAAGTAAATCTTAAAGCTGAGGTGGGCCTGCATCTTGGGCACTCTGATATAGTACGGGGTGCAGGCATCTCAAGAGGTAGTTTACTCTGCTGAGCCGCAACACCCACCCTTCCCTTTTCATTTTTCATCTCTCTGACTTTTTACTATGCTTCTTATGAGCGTTTGTCATCTTTATCTTTCAGTCGTTCTATTAAATGTTTCCTCCTGCCATTTCCAGGGTTCTTTTGTTGTTGCTGAGTGTTCTCTCTCTCTCTCTCTCTCTCTCTCTTTTTAAGATTTATTTGTTTGAAAGGCAGAGTTATAAAGAGAGAGAGAGAGAGATCTTCCATCACTGGTTCACTTCCCAAATGGCCTCAGAACCTGGAACTCTGGATCTCTCAAGTGGGTGCATCTGCCCCAGGACTTTTGGACATCTGCTGCTGCTTTCTCTGGTGCATTGGCAGGGCACTGGATCAGAAGTGGAACAGCCAGAACTCAAACATACAGGATACCTTTGCTGCAAATGGCAGCTTAACCCACTATGCCACGGAGCCGGCCCCTGAATGTTTTCTTTTATGGCATTCTTTCTGTCTTTTAATCTATGCAAACTCTAAGACAAAAAACAGTAATATCTGCCAGGTGTTCTCCACCCGGCCTGTTTGCTCCCTGTTACTCGCTGTTTCCGTTGGACTGCTCTGAAAGCCTCTGTCTTTCCTGTAGACGGTTCTCCCTGCCAGTCGGGGGGGTCACCTTGCTGTCCCTGCCTCAAGTCTTTTTGAGTGTGGGCTTCCCTGGAGATTCGTCCACGTGGGCAGTTGGTTATGGGAGCCTCTGAGGTCAGAGTCTTCTGGTCTCTCTTGGGCCCCTCACATTCCCCTGAAGTCATCTCCACATTGTGCCTGGGGAGCGGAGGCCTGGCCGCCCGTGCTCCAAGAAGGAAGCTGCCATTCTCAGCGTTCAGCTGGACATTTTCAGTCCCACAGCTGTGCCCGATCCCCTCCTCAGGGTCCATCTCCGGGTTTCTGGTGAGGGGATTTGCTCAGCTTCTCTGTCCAGGGCAGGTACCTGAACGGTCTGACAGCTCTTGAACTTACTCTCAGTTGGCCTTCCTTTTGAGCCCCACTTTCACCTTCGCTTCTAAGCCATCTGGAGTCCCCATTCCTGAGTTTTCTGAGGAGACCACACGGAGTGGGGACGTAGTTTCAGGGCTCGCCAGCTTCTAGGATGTTGTCACTGTTGCCTTCTCTCCCTTTCCCCTGGGGTTTTGGAAGGGAGCAGTGTGTGTCTGTGTGTGTGAGCACGCCTGGCTGGCTTTAAGTGAGTGTCCCACTGGTCTCTTCCCTTTCACCTCCCCTCAAAGGATTTCTATCCCATTTTCTTCTTTCTCCCTGCCTCTCCCTGGCTCCCCTCTTCAGGTAACCATTTGGGAGCTACAAGCCTGGGTTCTCTGGAGTTGTCTGTGTTAGGATGACTACTGTAACCCCATCATGCCTGCCAGGGAGTTTCTGAGGGCTGAAGTCTGCACTTCTCCCATATTGCAGGAAGCGCTATTCACAAGATGATGGTGGATAGGCAGTACATGGGCGTGTCCAAGCGGAAGTGTATCGTGTGGGGTGTGGCCTTCCTGTCCGATGGCACTGTCATAAGTGTAGACTCTGCCGGTAAAGTGCAGTTCTGGGACTCTGCCACTGGGACCTTGGCGAAGAGCCATCTCATCGCAAACGCTGACGTGCAGTCCATTGCCGTGGCCGAGGTGAGTACAGTCCTGTTCGGGGCAGTTGGGCACCACAAACAGTTTTCTGATCCTTCATGATGTGCTGGAAGAAGAGATTTTAGGAAAATAGACCTTATTTTACTTAACATACTATTTTCAGGGTTATTTGTGCTGTAGCATTACCAAAATGGCTCCCTTTTGAGACTAGAAAATAGTCTATCTGCACACGGGAGCTCACGCACGCTGCAGCGTGATTTGTTTTTCTGTTCACATGTTGATGGGCATTTGGGTTCTTTCCATCTTTTGCCCGTTGTGATCCGTGTTGGTAGGAGCTTTGATGTAACTAGCTCTGTATGTGCTTGCTTTCAGTTCCTTTGGGTGTGTACCTTCATTACTATTTAGATTTTTTTATTTGTTTGCTTTGTTGGTTTGGTGGTTTCTTTTTTCTGATTTATTTTTCTACATTAGGAAACACCTTTTTTAGTTCTTTGTACAGAAGTATCTGTTTTTTATTGGATTATGTAAAACTTACACATTTCTTACTGATGATATTTTTACCATGTTAAAGAACATACTAATGGGACAGGCATTGTGGTATTGCAGGCTAAACCACCACTTGGGATGCCAGCGTCCTATATTGGAGTGCCTGGGTCACAGTTTGCCCACTCTGTCTAGTGTGCCTGAGAGGCAGCAAGATGAAGATCTGAGTACTTGGGTTTCTGCCACCCATGGGGAGACCAGTTCCTGGCTCCTGGCTTCATCTTGGTTCAGCCCTGGCTTTTGCAAACATTTGGAGAGTGAACCAGTAGCTGAGAACGTAGTATGGATTTTTTTTAGATTATCTTTTTTTTCCAAATTTACTTTGAAAGAGAGAGGAAGAAATGGGGTTGGGGAGAGATAGAGAGAGAGAGAGATATATCTTCCATCTGCTGGTTCACTCTCTAGATGGCTGCAGTGGCCCAGGCTGGGCCAAGCTGAAGCCAGGAGCCTCATCTGGATCTCCCACATGGGCAGCAGGGACCCAAACACTTGGACCATCTTCTACTATGTCCCCAGGCCACCAGCAGGGGGCTGGGTGGGAAGTGGAGCACCCAGGACACAGATCAGCACCCATAAGTGATGCTGCCCAAATGTGGTGCCTGTGTGGCAGGCGGTTTGCTCTACCTGCTTTCCCACAAGATGATCTCTTGTGTTCTTTACAAGGCTTTAAATTTTTTTTTTTTCTCAGAAACATTTGTTATTTATCCTAGGTCTTTTATCCCTTTTGCTATTCTCATTTGTGTATGTGAGAACCCCTAACAATCAGAAGTACAAATTGTTAATGTCAGTAGGGGGCGCACTGTTATCTTGGGTCTGAGCTTGCTCCTGTGATGAAGGGTTAGGCCTCTGTGGCTCCTGTCTGATCTTAGTGTAGGTTTTCTGAACCTAGGCTGCCCAGACAGAAAACGTCAGGGAATATTTTTTCAACTGGATCTTGTTTTGCTCATATGGAACTCTACGACTTACTTTCTCAGCAAGAAGACAGTTTTGTGGTGGGCACTGCTGAGGGGACAGTGTTCCATTTTCAGCTGGTCCCTGTGGCCTCCAGCAGCACTGAGAAGCAGTGGGTACGGACAAAGCCCTTCCAGCATCACACGCACGACGTGCGCACTGTGGCTCACAGCCCGACGGCCCTGATTTCTGGAGGTGGGCACCACTGCTTTACTCTGCCCAGCTCTGGTGATTTTCACGCGAGACTCCTAACTCCTGGCATCTTCTCTTGCCTCAGGCACTGACACCCACTTAGTCATCCGTCCTCTCATGGAGAAGGTGGAGGTAAAAAATTATGATGCTGCTCTCCGAAAAATCACCTTTCCCCATGTAAGTATTGTCTCCACTCCCCACTCTCCACCAGCCCCCTGCCCCCACCCCCGCTGCACCTCTGCCCCACAGTTCTCATGCCCAGGGCCAAGTTGTTAGACTCCCGGTAGCCACTTTCTTCAGCCTTCCAGGCAAGCCTGCTGCAGAATCGTTGATGGCAAGAGATCCGTTTCTGGGGAAATCATTTCCCTTTCCAAATAGCTGTGGTTTGGGCAAAATTTTTGAGGTGGTTTCTGTTATTCTAGATGGAGCAGTGTTCCTTTCTAGAAAAATGGTTGCATCTTCCCAAGCTAGTAACCTTTCTCCCCGACCCCTGCTTTCACATTCGTTCAACTGATAAAGCTTACTGTGGCCACCTCATTATTTTTTATTTCTATATATGAGTGTGTATACTGTGTATACAAAATCTATACATTTATTAATTCATATTCAGTATAAAAACTATATGCTAACTGTAAATAGTTTGATGAGATTGGACTAGTCCTCATTGCTTTTGAGCCAAGTCCTTTCTCTCTGTCCATACCGCCATTGTTCTAGTTTGGATCCATGTCTTTTCCCTTGTGATTCCCTTTATAGTAGCTTTTTAAAGGTTTTTTTATTTGTGTTGGTGTCATTCTAGCCCACTCTCCATTCATCTGTTTAGAAAGAAACTTCCTTCGTGGCTCCATGCTTCAACCTCTGCCATGCCTATTGCCTCCAGCACCATCGCCTGATCCCTGGGCATGGCTTATGTGACCTGTGATCTGGCCCTGCCCTTCAGCTTCTCTCACACTTGTAGCAGCCCTGCCACCACCCTCACCATTTTGAAACGCTCATTTTATTCCCGCTAATGCTCTTTTACTTTTGAGCCACCTCACAAGCCATTGCTCTCCATAGAGTGTTCTGCCCTGCCTTCTGCCTGACATTTTCCTTTTTTAATTTTTATTTATTTTCATTTTATTTAAAAGACAGAAGCCACAAAGAAATAGGGAGAGAGGGATATACATATATAGAGAGACATCTTCCATCTGCTGGGTCATTTCCCAAATGTCTGCAACAGCAAGGGCTGGGCCAGGCCAAAGCTAGGGCCCTGTAATGCAAATCTCCCATGTGGGTGGGAAGGACTCAAGAACTTGAGCCACCACCTGCTATCTCCATAGTATGCATTAGTAGGAGAACGGACTGAAAGTGGAGCCAGGGCTTAGACTAGGCTAGACATGGGGATGTGGGCGTCCCAAGCAGTGTCTTTTTTTTTTTTTTTTTTTAATGGTTTATTTTATTTATTTGAAAATTTGAAAGACAGTTACAAAGAGAGGTAGAGACAGAGAGAGAGGTCTTCCATACGCTGGTTCACTCCCCAAATGTCTGCCATGGCCATAGCTGAGCTGATCCAAAGCCAGGAGCTACGAGCTTCCTGGTCTCCACGTGGGTGCAGAGGGCCAAGGACTTGGGCCATCCTTTACTGCTTTCCCAGGCCATAGCAGAGAGCTGGATTGGAAGAGGTGTAGCTGGGACTCGAACTGGCGCCCATATGGGATGCTGGCAATTCAGGCCAGGGTGTTAACCCGCTGTGCCACAGCGCCGACCCGCCAAGCAGTGTCTTAACTGCTGTGCCACAATACCTAACCCTCTGCCTAACTAGTCTACCAGTGAGCCATACTTGGGTCCCTTCCTTTACCCCGATGAGGTTAGGCTAGCTGTCCTTTCTACTTTTTTTTTTTTTTTTTTTTTCATTACATACTGTGTTCCATCTTAAAATTTTGTATACACTAGGGTAGTTGTCTGTTTCTCTGTTATCCCTATATACTAGAATCTTGAGCACAGTGGCTATGGTTTTATTTATTTATTTTTTAAGATGTACTTATTTATTTGAAAGGCATAGTTACAGAGAAGTAGAGAAAAAGAGAGAGAGGTCTTCCATCCACTGGTTCACTTCCCAAATGACTGCAACAGCTGGAGCTGAGCCATTCCGAAGCCAGGAACCTGGAGCTTCTTGTAGGTCTCCCACGTGGGTGCAGGGGCCCAAGGACTTGAGCCATCTTCTAGTGTTTTCACAGGCCAGCACAGAGCTGGATTGGAAGTGGAGAAGCCAGGACTTGAACTGGCACCCTCATGGGATGCAGGCACTATAGGCAGTGGCTTTGCCTGCTATGCCACAGGCACAGCCCCAGCTATGTTTTTTAATCACTGCTGTGTTCTTAGGTTCTAGGACAGTTAATGGCATATTACTATACTTAAAAAATACCTAGTAAATGTATTTTGGCACTTCAAAAAAATGTACTAAGATGTTGTTACTATATCTAGTACTGAAGCAGTAGCTGACCTTGGCTTATTTTTAACTTTTCAATTCTTGGATACAGCGACGTCTCATTTCCTGTTCTAAAAAGAGGCAGCTTCTCCTCTTCCAGTTTGCTCATCACTTAGAACTTTGGCGCCTGGGATCCACAGTTGCAACAGGTAAGCTGCGAGAGAGTTTTGTTTTTTTTCCAATAAGAAAACTAGAGAGAAAAGCTTTAAACCAGAATTGCAGTTGGATATCTGTTTATAGAAAAATTAAAGTGGATTTTTCTGTGTCCGTTGGCATTTATGGTTTTTCCACCCACCAAATAAAGCAAACAAGGTATTTAGAGTATTAAAATCTTTAGTAGAGTATCCTGGATCATCTCTTCAAATCTTAAGGTTCTATGTGGTATATTGCAGGGTATAGAGAGCTGAGAGTTGTAGAATCATGGTTGGCTCAAGTGTGAATGAAAATAGGCTGTTGGAAAATGATAAGATTTAATGATGGGTAGTGACAGTCCTGCTTGATAAAGATCTCGTGGGCCTTTGTGGAGTGGTGGCCAAGTGCCTTTTTGTGTGACCTGTTAATGAAATGTTTGGGTCCTCTTGCTTGTAGTGATTACAATCGAGGTCATCCAAAATGCCATTGCCACCCACCTGCATGCCACACTGTGGGTAGGGCTTCAGAGCATTCCTGCTGTTTCATAGGATACGGTGAAGTGTGAGTCAGCTTTTCCTCACTGTAATGAAATACCATTTATTTAGGTCACAGCGTTGGAGCCTGAAAGTCCAAACAGTGTGGCTCAGGCTTGGTGAGAGCTACCACCCCTTCCATTCATGTCAGCTTGTGCTGACTGTAAAGCAGCAAGTCTGTGCATTCCCTCACTTCTGGGTACAGGAGGCCAGGGAGAGACTGGTTGTGGCCAGACCCAGGCTTTAATGCTCCCCCAAGAACTAACCAGGGTTCTAAGAGGATGACTCTGATCTCCCCCAATTGCATTAGACCTCCCACTATGCCCTGCCTCTTAAAGGTCCCACCTCCCACATGGCCACAGTGTGGACCCAGCTCCAGCACGTGGACACGCATCCTTTCATCTTCATCAACCACCACAAACAGGGGGAGCTTACTGAGTCTTCTTTTCTGACTTCCTGCCTGTAGAAATTCCATTCTACCCCACAAACAGGTTTTTAGGAGGAGCAATGTGTAAATGATCTTCAATAAGAAGAAAATCACTGAACTTTCTTATTTCAGGCAAGAATGGGGATACTCTTCCACTCTCTAAAAATGCGGAACATTTACTGCACCTCAAGACAAAGGTAAGGAGGTTTACCTGTTTAGACCTTGAATCCAGGACATTTTGTCCATTCTGGATTTTGAGGATGGCTCAGTTTACATCCTAATCTGTATGAATTTTTTATTAAAGATTTATTTATTTATTTGGAAGGTAGATTATAAATCTATAAGAAAGGCATAGGCAGAGAGATAGAGAGGTCTTCATCCGCTGGTTCACTCCCCAGGTGGCTGTAACTGCTGGAGCTGAGCTAATTCGGAGCCAGGAGCAAGGAGCTTCTTCCAGGTCTCCCACATGGGTTCAGGGGCCCCAGGACTTGGGGCCATCTTCTGCTTTCCCAGGCCATAGCAGGGAGCTGGCTTGGAAGTGGAGCAGCCAGGACTCGAACCTATGCCCATAAGGGATGCCAACACTGCAGGCAGCAGCTTTACCTGCTATTCCACAGCGCTGGTCCTTGTATAAATTTTAAAACTACTTGAATGAAAGTCTACATCACCTGAACTGATTGTGATTGTAAATTAGGCATTCAGAGTTTATTAGATGAATCCATACATGACATTGTTTCTTTCTTTGATGTTACTAAAATAGTGTGCCTATTTCTAAATAACTCAAATAGTACAAAAGGGTAGACAATGACAAATGCTCTTACTTCTCACCTCAGATCCCCCCCCCCCTTCCTGTCAGTCCCATCCTCTGGAGATAATCACTGCCAGAACTATTTCCACCCATGTGTGTATCCTTTTTACATTAATAGGAAAATCCTATACAAACTGCTTTTAAAAAAAAAAAAAGACTTATTTTATTTGTTTGAAAGACAGAGCTAAAGAGAGAGGTAGAGACAGAGAAGTCTTCCATCTGCTGGTTCACTCTCCAAATGGCTGCTGAGCCTATCTGAAGCCAGGAGCCAGGAACTTCTTCTGGGTCTCCCACCTAGGTGCAGGGGCCCAAGGATTTGGGCCATCATCTGCTTTCCCAGGTGCATTAGCAGGGAGCTGGATCAGAAGTGGGGCAGCCAGGACTCAAACCACCATCCCTGCTACAGGCTGGGGCTTGAACTTGCTGTGCCACAGCGCTGGCCCCCGCCCCAAACTGCTTTTTTCTTTGCTGATTCTTTATTTAATTTACATAAATGTTTGTGTACACAGTTTCACCATAAAGCATTCAAATAATGTTGACAGTTTATATCTTTGACTACTTTTTAATTCTAGTATCCTCCTCCTGAATTCAGTTCATTAGCTGTGTAGCCTTCCTTCCAGAGGTCTTTCTCTGTATGTGTGCTTGTGTGCGTTGTTTATATACATAAAGAAATAATTTTTCTGTGAGTTTTTCTTGTAATTAGAAGAAGATTAATGTTGAACTTTTCTTCTCCTTTGTTTTCCTAGTGTTTTTCCTTTCCTGTTTCTCAGAGGTCTTTACAACAGGGTGTCATAGGCAGCACAGAGAATCCCTGCCCTGACTCACACGTCCTCCCACGCTCCTGCCTCCAGTGCCTCCTTGCCCAGGGTCCTTTCTGAGGTGTAGTGTGAGACGCCAGGGAGTGAGTGATCACAGTGCGCACAGGCCTCTGTCCTTGCATGTGGATAGCAGAGCTGCCCCATTTAAGTGCTCTGCCCCTGAAATGATTATATTGACACCCACACTAGGGTTATGTGTGTGTGTTTGTGTTTCTGGGGTAGCAAGAGCTTGAGAATTCCCGGTGAACCATGTCATGTCAAGTTGATTTGAACATTCATCAACATTCATTTTGTTTTCTGCTATTGCCAGGGTCCTGAGAACATCATTTGCAGCTGTATCTCCCCATGCGGAAGTTGGATAGCCTGTTCCACAGCTTCCCGGTTCTTTCTCTATCGGTTGACTTACCAGTATGACAACTTAAGCCTCAAAAGGGTAAGTGATAGCCCAGCGTCTGGTCACTCAAGAAGAAACTTCCTAAACTTGTGATTCTTGTATGAAGTGGGAACAAACTGCATGTGACTTGTGGCTCAGTGAAGAGCTATTTGAAGGCAGCTGTTATGAACCAATTTACATTTTGAATTGATTATGTTCTTGGAAGGAAAGGGGAATGCCAGAAAGTGGCAGTAACATTTAGATGTTTCTCCTTAGTGCCTCATGTGTGACAGTTACTTCCAAAGACGGGACATTAATTACTGAAGAAATGAATGGGGTGCATCTAGGTTAATAGCCAGTTTCCAGGCCCCTGGTGAATTGGCTTGCTTAGAGACAGGAAGCATTCCTGGAATACAGATGTCATGACATTTGTTAGAAGGCATGCTACAATGCTGTAACAGTTAGGAAAAGAGATTAGGGATGTCAAGTAATAGTCAACAAATATACACACTGAGTGAAAATGGAATATACCGTAGTGTACAGAAGCTTGACATTCATGTAATGTGAGCCCACAGTGATTCTTTTTGATTCATCATCAGTCTCCCTTTTACTGTTCATTCACCCAAAGGTTTCCAAAATGCCAGCGTTCCTTCGCTCTGCCGTTCAGATTTTGTTTTCTGAAGATTCAGCAAAGCTTTTCGTGGCATCAAACCAAGGGTCTCTGCATGTGGGTCAGCTGCTGGAAGGGAGGTTCAGGCACTTGCACACGTTCCAGCCTCAGTCAGGTAGGACTCGGGTCTGGAGCCAGGGAGAGCTGTCAGTGGTGAAGCTGTAGCTCTTGGCACTTTTGTCATGTTCCTCCCACCCTGTGAACACACTCACATGTTTGCAATTTAAAGTAGGAGGGATTATCAGGTGGAAGAAGACACTTGATCTCATCAGATCTGAAATGTTCCTCACACCTACTCTTTTCTCACTGGGTTTTTGATTCCTTTTCTGGGGCCAGGGAAGTTTCATCATCCTTCTGAGGGCTTCGTTGGCGGCAGAGCCAGAGGAAAGTTAAATCATCTGAGAACCAAGTACCATGAGTATTTTGGTATTGCCCAACACGTTTGTAGTATTTTGTGGGCACGTTCCTTTTCTTGTTTGTTTATTTAAAGATGAAAGATCCATATTGTGTGTACAATTTTTTTTTAAGATTCCGTTTATTTTACTTGAAAGAGTTATACAGAGAGAGAGAGAGGTCCTCCTTCCGCTGGTTCACTCCCCAGTTGGCTGCAACAGCCAGAGCTGCGCTGATCTGGAGCCAGGAGCCAGGAGCTTCTTCTGGGTCTCCCACGCGGGTGCAGGGGCCCAAGGACTCGGGCCATCTTCTACTGCTTTCCCAGGCCATAGCAGAGAGCTGGATTGGAAGTGGAGCATCCGGGTCTCTAACTGGCGCCCATATGGGATGCTGGCACTTCAGGCCAGGGCGTTAACCTGCTGTGCCACAGCACCAGCCCAGCGTACAGTTTCATTACCTGTGTTCATGTCACGTTTATGACCATTTCTCCATGTTCCTTGAGAACATATGTAAGCACTTGGACCACCTTCTGCTGCTTTTCCCAGGCCATTAAGCAGGGAGCTGGATCCGAAGTGGAGCAGCCAGGACTTGAACCGGCACCCAAATGGCATGCCAAGGTCGCAGGTGGTGGCTTTACCCTCTATACTATGGCGCTAGCTCCCAGGAAATCAAGTCTTTTAGCTTGGATGTATAAACTGCTCAAGAAACATTCAAGGAAAGAAACCTGTAGGTTAGGGGTTAGGTGTATATGTATGTATGTATGTGTGTGTGTATATATATATATATATATATATATATATATATATATATATATATTCCTTGAGTCCCTCTATGTATTTTTATTTGAAAACTTATTAGACTATTCATTTTGCACTTAGCATGTTTTAAAATTTGGCTCTGCATTATGTATAAGATTTTGTTTCATTCTCTTCTCTCATTTCCTGTGTATTCAGGCTGGTTTCTGCATAGCCCTTAAACCTGTCTGTTTCAGTCCTGGCCACTTAACTCACACACTGTTCTCCATTCTTTTCGTCTTCATTCCATCGACATCTGGCTTATGTCTTCTTACAGAGTGTTGTCATTGTTTGGCGGCATTATATGTAGCACATATTTTGCATATAGCATTACTGTCTGAATTTTATCTCACATGAGTCTTCTTGTTGCCAAATTTGTTTAAAGTCCCTTGATGACAAAGATGTCTCAATGTGTTATCCATCCTCCCTTGGTGCTAAATATATAGCAGGCCCCCAAATACATTAGGATATGCTTCAAGTCTTTCGAAGC
Organism: Lepus europaeus; assembly: GCF_033115175.1. Lineage (NCBI taxonomy): Eukaryota > Metazoa > Chordata > Mammalia > Lagomorpha > Leporidae > Lepus > Lepus europaeus. Next base: position 55,398,766 of record NC_084845.1, read on the forward strand.
TGTGTGTCCATAACTTTGATGAAAAGTCATTGGAGGGGGGCCGGCACCGTGGCTCACTTGGTTATTCCTCCGCCTGCAGCGCCGGCATCCCATATGGGCACCAGGTTCTAGTCCTGGTCGCCCCTCTTCCAGGCCAGCTCTCTGCTGTGGCCCGGGAGTACAGTGGAGGATGGCCCAAATGCTTGGGCCCCTACACCAGCATGGGAGACCAGGAGGAAGCTCCTGGCTCCTGGCTTCGGATTGGTGCAGCATGCCGGCCGTAGTGGCCATTTGAGGGGTGAACCAACGGAAGGAAGACCTTTCTCACTGTCTAACTCTGCCTGTCAAATAAAAAAAAAGTCATTGGCGGGGCTAGCATTGTGGCACAGCGAATTATGCTATGACACCAGCATCCCATATGGGTGCCAGTTGGAGTCCAAGCTGCTCCACTTCTTTTTCTTCCTTCTTCATCTTCTTTCTTTCTTTTTTTTTTTTTTTTAAGATTTATTTGAAAGACAGAAACACTGAGAGAGATCTTCCACCCATAGGTTTACTCCCCAAATGGCTGCAACAACTAGGGCTGGGCCAAGCCAAAGTCAGGAGCCAGGGGCCAGGAGCTTCTTCTGGGTCTCTCATGTCCCAGCTTGGACTTGAATCAGCATCCATATGGGATGTGTACAGTGTAGAAGAAGGCTTATTCTTCTATGCCATAGCGCCTCCCTCCCAACCCCCTCCTCCACTTCTGATCCAGCTCCCTGCTAATGTGCCTGGGAAACCAGCAGAAGATGGCCCAAGTCCTTGGACTCCTTCACACACATGGGAGACCCAAATGAAGCTGCTGGCTCCTGGCTTCGATCTGGCCCAGCCCTCTCCCTCTCTGTGACTCTACTTTTCAAAAAAAATAAATAAGTCTTTTAAAAATAGTCATTTAGTAGAAAGAAGTTTGAAACAATTTAAAATATAGATTTGGGGGCAGGCATTTGGCACATTGGTTCAGCTGCCACTTGGGACAGCCACTTCCCCTAGCGTCCCATATCAGAGTGCCTGCATTTGCATCTGAAAACCATTCTGCATTCCAGCTTCCTGCCAGTGCTCACTCTGGGTGGCAGCAGGTGATGACTCAAGACCTTGGGTTCCTACTACCTATGTGGGAGACTCAAATTGAGTACCCAGCTGCTGGCTTCAGCTTGGCCCAACCCCAGCTGTTGGAAGCATCTGGGGAGTGAACCTGTGGGTTGGAGAGCTCAGTCTATCTCTCTGCCTTTCAAATAAATAGAAGTTCAAAAGAAAACAAGTGTAGGTTGGGGCCGGCGCTGTGGTTAATCCTCCGCCTGCAGCACCGGCATCCCATATGGGTACCAGTGCTAGTCCCAGCTGCTCCTCTTCCAATCCAGCTCTCTGCTATGGCCTGGGAAGGCAGTAGAAGATAGCCCATTCCTTGGGCCCCTTTACCTACATGGGAGATCGGGAAGAAGCACCTGGCTCTTGGCTTCAGATCGGCGCAGCTCCAGCCGTAGTGGCCATTTGGGGAGTGAACCAACGGAAGGAAGACCTTTCTCTCTGTGTCTCCTTCTCACTGTCTGTAACTCTACCTCTCAAATAAATAAATAAAATCTTTGAAAAAGAAAAGTATAGGTCTTAGTGGAAGAAGCTTCTCTGATTCTCCATAACTGTAGTGGGAAGTGTCTTACTCAGGCCTGAGCAAGTGATGCCTTCAGTTTTCTCTCTTTAACTCCTCTTTACAAGAGGTATGATTAATTAGGAGAGAAAAGTAGACATGTTAACATCTAGAACTAATTTGCAAAGTTACCAATGGATTACCCTGGCAGTGGTTGAAAGCTCAGAGTCCCATTGGCTATTGCTGTCATCTTCAGGGCAGCGTTGGCTCTGTACACTGAATTCAACTTCACTGTTCTTCCGCCTTCCTAGGGACGGTGGAGGCCATGTGTCTTTTGGCAGTCAGTCCGGATGGGAATTGGCTCGCTGCATCAGGCACCAGTGCTGGAGTGCATGTCTACAGTGTGAAGCATCTAAAGGTGAGCATAGGATTTCACAGTGCAGTGTGAGGCGTGGTGTAGCAAGCAGTTAGCCCTGCACTTCTAAGTTTCAGGGCAGATCAGTATGACCTGGGAATTTACTGGATTTTTTTTTTTAAGCTAAGAATTTTTCCCACTCTGGGAACCTGTTTTTATATTGTGGAACCTCAAAGTTATACTCTGTACCATTAAAATCAGTCAGTGGGAACGATGAAACCACTCACACACAGAAAGCTGAAGTGAAGGATTCGTGGGTGATAAATCCATTCCCAGGCTATGTGTTTGTGGAGGGAAAGTTCTGATGTACGCACATAAGTAGTTGCAAACAGGAACAGTTTTCCTCTGATGGCTTGCCTTGTAAACTCAAGGCAGTTTACAGTGAAACAGAATAAGAAATTTGCAAAAGGAATAATGGGGAGACATTTTTCACCAATCAATAGTAATACTGTCTTTCATATGTTGAATTACTAGTGACCCCTTTTTCAACTTCACCTTTGTCATAAAAATCAGATTAGAACAGCCCAGAACTTTTAATAAGCATGGAAAGTGTACAGATCTACACTAGACTTCAACATTTAGTGCCCTTTCCTGGTATTGCATAACTCTATCACATTGTGGCCAAAACATGTTGAGCACCTGTCTTTGAGCCTTTGTTATCTTCTACAATATGTTATGTGTTGTATGCACAGGCCTTGAAATTGTACTGGAGTATCCAGGTTGGGATATTAATTTCTTTGAAACTCGGTTTAGTGCTTCAGGTTCCCTGTCCAGTGATGTATTTATGAACAATTCACACAGACAGATTTACTCAGAGTTCTCTAAAAGTGCTATCAGGTTTGTTTTTGTTTTTGTTTTTGCTTTTTAAATGAAATTGGAGTTTCTTTGGGAAATATCTGTAGTTTGTGTAGACTAATGCAGAATCCTTTCAAGTTCCAGTGACCAATATTTAAAACACCTGACTTCATTCTTTCTTGTGGGAAGTTTATCAAGTTCCCCTTGCACCTGTTATTTGTTCCTAGCTTCATTGCACGGTTCCTGCATACAATTTTCCAGTGACTGCCATGGCCATTGCCCCCAATACCAACAACCTTGTCATTGCTCATTCTGACCAGCAGGTAAGAGAGATTGCAGTGCTTTCTAATCCCTGCCTACCGAGTAGTCACCTGGAAGGTGGAATGATGGACAATTTAGAGGAGTGTAGCTTTGAAGGTCTTAGGGGATAATAGGGGTAGTTTTCTCCTGTGTCAAGGAAAGCTTCTGTATTTAGCCTGTGCTCCTTGTAGACAAAGAATGTTTATTAGTTTGAAAGGGCACAGTTTGAAAGGTGGGAAGCACTAGGATTCTAGAGTAAAGAAGTACAAGAGGGTGGGGAATTTTGAAGTACTTGTTTCACAAATTGTTTTAGGCTGTAGATGACATGGGCTGCAGCAGTAAAACTGGATATAGGATGGAATAAGGTTTTGAGAGTTGAAAATGACTAGAAGGTCGTGTGATTCACCTTCACTTTAATGCATAAGGGAATGAAGCCCAAGTAAAAAGATGAAAGAGGCGGGGCCAGCATAAGCCATAACGGAGTTTGTCTGCTTCCAATCTAGCTTCCTGCTAATGGGCTCCTGGCTTTGGACTGGCCCTGTCCAGCATTTGGGGAGTGAACCAAGGGATGGAAGATCTGTGTCTCTCTCTTTTACCAACATGGAGTGGCATGAGATGTAGGGAAATGGTCCTCATACATGGCATAAATCAGTTTAACTTTTTTAGAGGACATTTTGGCAATATCTTCAAAAATCTTAAATACATATAGTCTTTGGTACAGAAGTTCTAGTTCCAAGATTTCTTGCTACAAACATGCTTTTGTACAATAATATATTTAAACAGAGATAATTCATTGCAGCCTTGTTTATAGCAGCTGAAGATTATAAACAACCTAATGTCCATTTGAAAGGCTAGATAAACAAGTTGTGATGAATTCATAGAGTAGATTATTTGTTTTTTCAAGGGGGCATGATTGAGCTATATATGTACTGAAATGGGCCAGTCTCTGTGGTATTATGCTAAATAAGAAAAGCAGGATAAAGAACATTGATATGTTTTTTGTCTGAAAAGATGTAAGCTAGAAATTAAAACCTACTCTTCACAAATTTTATTTTTTTATTTGAAAGGAAGAAAGATCTTTCATCTAACTGGTTAATTCTCCTTCCCAAATTCCCATAACAGCCAGGGCTGGGCCAGGGAGCAGCTAGGAGCCTGTAATGCAATCCAGGACCCATTTGCTTGTGCCATCACCTGTTGCCTCCCAGGGTGTGCATTAGCAGACTCAAGCCCAGGCACTCTGACATGGGATGTGGGCATCTTCACCCACCTTGAAAGTGACTCTAGATTTGGAGAAGAGAGGGCAAGATGGCAGAAAGCCTAGGCTGAATGTGACCCAGTCAGGGTTTGTGTAGATAGTTTGTGGTTAGGAATGAGGGATCCCATGCTGTTCTTTCTGGGTACCCACTTGCATTTCCTGTGTCTTAACACCCTTCCCCAGGTATTCGAGTACAGCATCCCAGGCAAACAGTATACAGAGTGGAGCCGGACTGTCCAGAAGCAGGGCTTTCACCACCTTTGGCTCCAAAGGGATACTCCCATTACACACATCAGTTTTCATCCCAAGAGGCCAATGCACATCCTCCTCCATGATGCCTACATGTTCTGTATCATTGACAAGTCCTTGGTGAGTTCTGACTGCCTGACTGATTCTTCCTGGAAGTTCTGAAAGCTACAGGTAAAAGAAGATAAAAGCAAGAAGAATTAGAATCAAGGTTTTTTTGTGCCTTTGGAGGATGGGAGCTTTCGTTGTACAGATTTATTCATTTGCATTTCCATCCTTGGAGATGGGGTTTTGCTGATTTGACTGTTTTCTCTGCTTTGCTAATCAGCATGTACATTTAAGTAGGAAACTGATTAAGTGAGGGTGCTGGACGTGACTGACCCTTCTAGGGAACACTGTAGATTTGGTCAACTTTGAATCCGGGGTGACTGAAAAATGTGGTTTGGTGACAGGAAGCGCAGGCTGAGGTTTTCACCACTGCGGCCCACAATCTGCAGGCTGGAGGAGTTGGTCTTAATGTCTTGAAAAGAATCCAACTAGGAAAATTCCGTTCTTCACGGCTATGATTTAGGTGGGATGTGAGTGTTTCCTTCAGTTTGAGATTTCTGCCTCTTTGCCAGATGCTGTTTCGATTCATCCCAAGTTTATTTGTCCTTCTCGCCTGTCCTGTCCTGGGAGCCATGTCTGCACTGCACTTGGGCTTAGATTATATCCAGCACCCAGTGTTTTGGTCTCTGTGAAGGCAGAGGTGGGAGGCGCATGGGGAAAAGCAGCAGATGGCACCAAAGGAGGTGTGCCCGGGGATGTGTCACTGAAACTCGTCTCTTGGGCCCTGCGTCCTCTGGGTGTGGGAAGCAGAGCTGGCTGACAAGTGCCTTCTGTGAGATGAGTGATAGAGGAAGGGCCCCTCCCACTCACTTGGTTCTTTGTAACTCAGCCCAGCTTGCTTTTTCTCCAGCATTGGTGATTAAGTCCAACACTTCCTCATTCCTGGCAGCGCTATTTCCCCAGGAAGTCAGAGGTGAAGTATCATTTGTTTGGCCAGAGGCCATCTCTCGAGTCAGCACCAGGGATGGTTTTGTTGAGGCTGCACCTGGGGAGAACTTTAGTCACTTGGCCGGTATGCAGTCTGGTTGGGAGAGAGTCTGCAAAGCACAGAGCCTGCGTGGGCCAAACTGCACACATGCTGGTTTGCTCTGTTCTGACCACGTGTTTCTGATGAGACTGGCTGGCAGCCCTTTGGCCTCAGGCAGAGAGGACCAAGCTCTCTTTGGCCTGCTTCTTCCACTCTTCCACTCCTCTACTGGAGGAGCAGGGGCAGCTCTTCTAGGAGTGGAGAAAGCCAGGGAGGCAGTGCACAACATGACGCCTGAAAAACCCTTGTAGTGCTTTGCTCTGTAGAAGCTCCATAATAAAAGTAACATTTTAAACTGTTTTTTAGCCTCTTCCAAATGACAAAACCTTGCTCTACAATCCACTTCCTCCCACGAGTGAATCAGATGTCGTCCGGAGACGCACAGCCCATGCCTTCAAAATTTCTAAGATATACAAGGTAAAACATTACTGTGTTCTTGACCATTGGTTCCCTGTGCTGGTAACAACATTGTAGTACATTCCACGATAGGAAGACAAGGCCGGCAGAGAATCTGGTTTGGGAGAGATAAGTGACCTTTCCGAGACTATTTGTCGCTCTGGCCTGTGTTTCATCTCTGCCTTAGTAGGTTCGAGGCAGTCATATTGCACTTAACCACAGTGAAGCGCATAGAGAGAGAGAGATGATGTTGGTGCTCAGGTGGGATCTTTGTTGGTATGAAAGCTGGCTTTTAAATCTCATTTGCATTTGGAGAATGTTTCACAAGGTAAATTTCAAGCAAACAGAAGTCATTGGATTTATTACAAGTCTCTTCCTTCCCGTGCTAGATTTTTCACTGTATATAAAACGAATATACACTGAGCTTGTGGTACTGGCAGCTATTTGGGTCAACTCAGAGCAGGCACACTTAACAGGCTGGAGTCCCTTCAGGTCATGGAACATTTTCTCATGGGTCTGTAAGAATTTTTAAGAGGTGGGGTTCTATAAATAATTCAGGTACAGTTAGCTTCTTGATGCGCTTGTGACTTGGCAGTTGACAGCAATTTAGTTTGTAAAGCCCTTGGTTTGCATTGATCCCCAAGAAATAGGAGATTATAGATTTTCTGTCCAGAGAAACATGAGAAATCCTGCTGATGTCTTTCATGAGTGTACTCAGTCAAGAGCTCCTAACCGTCCAACATTTGGAGTCCTGAGACAGGACAGACTGGCAGATTGGGTCACTCGAGTCCTGAACTAGGCCAGCCTTTTAGCTCCAGGTGTTCTGCTCAGGATTGGCCCCTGAGCCTAACTCCCGGTGGAATGGTTATCATCCCTGCAGCCTCTGCTCTTCATGGATCTTCTGGATGAAGGAACACTCGTGGCAGTCGAGCGGCCCCTGGACGACATCATCGCTCAGCTCCCACCACCCATCAAAAAGAAGAAATTTGGAACCTAAAAGAGAGCCCTCTCTTGTGTCCTTCCTTGAACTGTCTGCCCTGTTTGTTATCACAAATCATGCTAATAAAACAAAGTTATTCTTTAGGACTAGTCATTATAAGTGCTATCCTCCAAAATATTGAATAATAATTTCCCTTCCTTGGAGCAAAGTGGAAGGAAACCTTGAGGTATTTGCAGTTGGGATAATGTTCTGAGCAGCTGCTAGCCCATCCAACTCTTTCAGGGTCCTGTTTGTACTTTAGACCACAGTCTTAAAAAGTGATTTTACTTTTTTCTTGGAGGGGGGGGGGAATTAAGATTTATTGGTTTATTTGAAAGGCAAAGTTACAGAAAGACAGCAAGGTCCTCCATCTGCTAGTTCACTCCCCATGTGGCCGCAACAGCAGAGGCTGGTCTGGGCTCAAGCCAGGAACCTCCTCCAGGTCTCCCACATGCATGCAGGGGCCCAAGCACCTGTGCCATCTTTTGCTGCTTTCCCAGACCATTAGCAGGGAGCTGGATCAGAAGTGGAGCAACCCGGAATCAAACCAGCACCCATATGGGATGCCGGCATCACAGGCTTTGGCTTAACCCACTACACCACAACAGCAGCCCCTGATTTTACCCTCTGTTCCCTTAGAAGTGCCTAAGACATCAGCACACTGATGACCTTCACTGTCTGCCAGCCTGCAGCCAATGCAGAGATGTGGGAACCAGCCCTGTCCGGCCCTGGAGGGCTGGGAACCGTGCTTACTTACTCAAGAGCCGGTCCTCTAGGAGGCGTAACAGCCTTAAGGCTCAAGGAATTCCTACTACAGCAGTATAAGGGAGTGCACCAGCTAAAAGATAGATGCCTTTGACCTTTCACAGTCAGCTGTTAGTTTTATTTGAAGAAAGGAAAATCAGGCCTTGGGTTATCAGCCCTGTAAGCGGTCTTTTCAGCTGGCGTATGCCCGTTTCTAAAGGTAAGAAGACGGGCAACAGGGAGTTTGCAGGGGACAGGGGAGAGTAGGGGATGGAGATGGGGAGCCAGGAGCCCAGCGTATATTTCACTTTCGCTGTTCTCTTCTGTCTTCTTTGACATTGCTGTTCCCCTGGTGTTCTCAACCGATTTGTTTTAATGTGATCTTTAAATAAGAAAGTGAAAACTACAGTTAACCTGAACTGAGCAGTTAGATTTCTTCCCATCTCAGCGGCTGTATTCTGTTGCACATCTGTGGTAACCCAGCGTATGTGGTTTTGTTTGTCTGCATAGGGGACGGACATAGGAGCCATGGACAGAAATGTGTGGGTTCTGGCGACTCGTGAGTGAGTACAGTGCTGATGAAGAGCAATTTTGCTGAGATAAGCCCCACCCTCCAATCTGGAAAGGGAAATAAATGAGAGAATTTAATGTAGCTGCCTGGGAGGAGACACAACAAAGAGTAAGAAATGAAGAGAACTCAGAAATTTATAATGTGAAGGACAGTCTCAGTTTTGATAAGAGGGAACTGATACAACAAGGTTTATAACGGACACTGCTTCTCTTGGGCCCCACCTGTTGTGGTTTTGTAGTGATGGGAGTGATTGGAACAACAACCTGCAGCCTTTCAGGTCATCTGTGTAAAGTAACTTTCCATTTCCTGGAATAAGTTTCCTTCTGTAAATGAGAAACAGGCTCCCTCCCAGTCTGCATTAGGTTAGACCATTAATGACCTTTTCAGCAGGCTGGACAATCCTGACCCTCCCGAGAAATTGTTTAAGTCCCTTTTTTGTGTGGTTGAAAGCAAAGTTCAAGTCCCTAGTCTACACTGAAGGTTCATGACCAGAGGGAGGCTAGGGTGCCTTAAATATTAACTCACTTGCTTTTCCTTCTCCGTAGTGCTGTAAATCCAGAGGCTCCTTATTAACTGGTGCCCAGTTTATGACTTAACCCTAAACCTATCCTAACCTCATGGATGGTGGAGGCAGACAGGGCTCACCCATGATCTGAGTGAGGAAGTAAAACTTTGGAAAGTCGAAAGCATTCCTCCGCGGCATTGGTAGCCAGTGATTGGACTTCCATAAATGGTAAGGGGGGTAAGAGCTTTGGGCCTTGAAATGGTTCCTAAGTAGAAAGCTTGGAATACAAATGAAGCAGAAACTGATTTGGACGAAGTAGTGAAATTGGGGGAGGGAAAAGCAAACACCAACATTAAATAAGAAGAACAGTTGAATGCATGTTTCTGAGTTTTTGTACAAAGTGTGAGGATTTGTGGAACCTGGACGTTGAGAGTCGCTTTTGGCATTACGTTTCTGTTTGGGGCTCTGCGGAGAGACTGCTGCTCACCAGCCTCAGAAGTCTTTCTTGCCTGTGTAACTCAAAGACTTTAAGACTTTATTTTTCTCATATACGCGTTGGTAATCTGGATTCTGAATGGGTAATTGACCTTAACTATAGAGGTTCTAGCAAATTAAACTGAGAAAATGAAAATCTTGGGATTGAAAGTTAGAGGCCATATAGACCATAAAAAGTTTTCAAATTTTTCTTTTGAGCATAAAAAGTTCCTTCAAATGGAACTTTATTCTGAACCACAATATATGTTGTAGATACAAATAGAGCTATCCCAGTTTGGGGGTTGGAGGTGAAGGTAGCAGGGGTTTGTCAAAGGGGTCATGTGACTCTTGGCCTTGGTTTTATACTCCTGGAAATGGAGACCAACAGGAAAAAGGTGATTTTTCCCATGATCACACTGATTTTTTTTTTAGGGAGTAAGGCACACTCTCAAGGTTACATCCCCACTCTCAGTTGGAGGGACGCAGCCTTTAACTTACGATGATTAACAGGTATGGTATCCAAAGGATTGTCCCTTTCACAGGGCAAGGGGAGGTGTTGAGGCATTTCTTGCCCTGGCTGAGCACCGATCTAGTTGTGACACAGAGTTCTGTCGGCAATCTTTATGTTAATTATGTGAACAGTCTTGTGCGTCCTCTCCTAGTTCTCACATTGGCATGTTACCCTGGGTGTGGAAGTGCCGACTCAACACTGTGCCCATTTTCTTTCACTTTTAATTTCCCTTCAGACTGCCTATATTTCCATCATCAGTGTTGGAAAGCACGGGACTCATTTTCTCCTTTTTTTTTTTTAAGATTTATTTATTTGTAAGATAGAATTACAGAGAGAGGGAGAGATAGAGATCTTCCATCCTATAGTTCACTCCCTAAATGGCCATAACAGTTGGGACCAGACTGAAGCCAGAAGTCAGGAACTCTTTTTTTTTTTTTTTTTTTTTTGACAGAGTGGACAGTGAGAGAGAGACAGAGAGAAAGGTCTTCCTTTTGCTGTTGGTTCACCCTCCAATGGCCGCTGCAGCCAGCACACCACGCTGATCTGAAGGCAGGAGCCAGGTGCTTCTCCTGGTCTCCCATGCGGGTGCAGGGCCCAAGGACTTGGGCCATCCTCCACTGCACTCCCGGGCCACAGCAGAGAGCTGGCCTGGAAGAGGGGCAACTGGGACTAGAACCTGGTATACCAGCGCCGCTAGGCGGAGGATTAGCCTGTTGAGCCACAGCGCCGGCCCAGTAGTCAGGAACTCTGTCCATGTCTCCCTCTTGGGTGGCAGGTGTCCAAGGACTTGGGCCATCCTCCACTGCACTCCCAGGCCACAGCAGAGAACTGGATTGAAAGAGGGGCAACCAGGACAGAATCTGGCGCCCCGACCGGGACTAGAACCCGGTGTCCCGGCGCTGCAGGCGGAGGATTAGCCTAGTGAGCCACGGCGCCAGCCAAGATTTATTTGTTTCTTTAATTTAAAAAAAAATTTTTTTTATTTGAAAGATAGAGTTAGAGAGAGAGACAGAGAGAAAGGCCTTCCTTCCGTTGGTTCACTCCCCAAATGGCCGCTATGGCCGGTGCTGCGCCAGTCCGAAGCCAGGAGCCAGGTGTTCCTTCCTGGTCTCCCATGCGAGTATAGGGGCCCGAGCATTTGGGCCATCCTCCACTGCCCTCCCGGGCCACAGCAGAGAGCTAGACTGGAAGAGGAGCAACCAGTACTAGAATCTGGCACCCATATGGGATGGCACTGCAGGTGGAGAATTAACCAAGTGAGCAATGGCGCCGGCCCCCAATTTATTTATTTTGAAAAGTTAGAGTTACAGAGAGAAAGAGAGTTCATCCATCTACTGGTTCATTCCCCACATGGTTGCAATGGTCAGCATTGGCCAAGCCAAAGCCAGGAAGCAGAAGTTCCTTCCAGGTCTCCCATATGGGTGGCAGGGGCCCAGGGACTTGGGCCATCTTCTGCTGCTTTTCCTAGGCACATTAGCAGAGAGCTAGAGGGAAGTAGAGCAGCTGGGACATGAGCCAGTGCCTACATGGGGTGGTAGCATCGAAGATGGCAGCTTTGCCCGCTCTGCCGCAATGCTGCCCCCCCTGGCATTTATTTACTTAGAGTTCTGGTGACTCCAAGTCTGAGATCAAGGTGTCAGCAAAGTTTTCTGAGACCTCTCTCCTTGGCTTGTAGATGGTCATCCTCTCCCTGTGTCTTCATATGCCTTTCCCTCTATGCGCAAGTCTGGGCCCTAATCTCCCATGGGTAGACAGTTGGCACAGGGGTTAAGATGCCACTTGGCATGCTCACATCTCATCCCATATTGGAGAGACTTCTAGTCCCAGCTCCCTACTAATGCACACCCTGAGAGGCAGTAGGTGACAGCTCAAATGCTTGGGTTCCTGCCACCCATGTGGGAGACCCAGATTGAGTTCTGGACTCCTGACTTCAGGCTGACCCAGCTTCGGCACAGTGGGTATTTGAGGAATGAAGAAGCAGCTGGAAGATTTCTGTCTCTCTCTCTGCTTTTGAAGTAAATAAAATAAGTTTTTTTTTCTTAATCTCTTATAAAAGTCATATTGGACTAGTGACCCCCTATATTCCATTTTAATATAATTACCTCTCTAAAGACTCTGTCTCATGGGTACCCGTTCAATTGCTGGCTGCTCCACTTTTTTTTTTTTTTTTTCATATTTATTTATCTATTTGAAAGAGTTACCGAAAGGCAGAGGCAGAGGCAGACACAGAGAGAGAGGTCTTCCATCTGCTGGTTCACTCCCCAGATGGCTGCAACACCCAGAGCTGGGCTGATCCAAAGCCAGGAGCCCAGAGCTTCTTCCGGGTCTCCCACGTGGGTTCAGGGGCCCAAGGACTTGGGCCAACTTCCACTGCTTGCCCAGGCCATAACAAAGAGCTGGATCAGAAGTGGAGCAGCTGGGACTTCAACTGGTGCCCATATGGGATGCTGACACTGCATGTGGTGGCTTTACCTGCTACACTATAGCACCGGCCCCTGCTCCACTTCTGATCCAGCTCCCAGCTAATACACCTGGGAAGGCAGAAGAAAATGGTCCAAGTACTTGGGACCCTGCACCCACGTGGGAGACCCAGAAGAAGCTCCTAGCACCTGACTTTTGTCTGGCCCAATTCCAGCCACTGCAGCTATATGGGGAGTGAACTAGCAGATGGAAGATAAATCTCTCTCTCCCTCTAGTCTAACTCTGCCTTTCAAATAAAAATTAAATATTAAAAAGAAAAAAAGACAAATGTAGTGACAAATTTCCACATGTAGTGACAATCTGAGATTCTGTTGATTAGGACTTCAACCTATGAATTTTGGATGCAGGTGGATACAATTCAGCCCATAGCAAAGCTGAAGGAAGGGCTCAGGGACTTTGTGAGTCTCTGTTTGAAGACTGAACCATCTGAGTGTGTGTGTGTGGTAGGTCCCCCAAGCAGCCAATTCTTGAAAGCATCCACCATCTCCCAGATAGGTGTTAGACAAACTCAGGGAGTTAAATCTGTGCCATTACGGCCTAGAAAATACCATGGGTGTCAATAAACATGATTTGGTATTCAATAAATACTGGATGAAAAATTGAGAATTGAGGCTGACTCTAAGACTGAAGCTATGAACACTGGAAATTCTGTTTGAACTGAGAATGGGAGAGAGTAGACTTTTATTTTTAGACATTAGAATTTCATGGCAAATTATGTAATTTCCATGATTGTCAATAAAAAACACTGGTGATTTTCCGTAACTAAGTGGAATCAATGAAACTAAACTGTCAAGTATGTCCTTGCTAATATTTTCCTAAAGAGAAAAGTCACAGCACTACAAAACTGTCACCAGCTGCTTCCCATTAGGAATGTGGTTAGCAGATGTGGGTTTTCGTAGTCATAATGCATGAGATAGTTAATCCATTTTGCGGATTTCAGATGCACTGTGATTTATCTTGGCAGGATGAGTTTAAAAATGTGCTTGCATCAGCTAAAACATATATGCACCTTTCCCTCTCTCAGTACATATTTGTGTTGGAGAGAAAATGCACTTTAGACTACGTCTCCCAAACAGCAGAGTAGTACTCTCTCTTAAAAGGGACAACTGATTTCACCATCTAATAATTTGGGAAGACTTAAGATAATTTTCAAAAGTTGGGATGTTGGATAGGTTTGTTTACAAAGCTCATTTCTCTTCTTGGGCTCTTCTTTTAGTAATAGTCCAGTGGCTCCTGCTTTTGTTCTACTGGCATCACGCCATCTTTGTGGCAGTGACCTTCAGGCTTGCTAAGGGCTGCAATTTTGCCTGGGGCCCTCCTTCCTTATGAAATTACACAACACTCAAGCCTTGGAACCAGCCCCAGATCCACTAATTCTTTCATTTGACGGACTCTTGGCAACCTGTACTCCCTTTCAGCTGAACTGTAGCTTTATACGAGATCTGTTTGTCACCAGCATGAATCTGGCCATTTGCCCTTTAAGCCTGGAACCAAGTGGCATCATAGTATTCCCTACTCCTAGATAAAAATATAGACTCTTGCTGGAGTGGCTCTCCCAAAGGTTTTATTGTTGCTGTGCTGAAGCTCAGCAGGTGGTATTAATAGCAGCCTGTATTCTTTATGGGACTCACCCAGGAAGGGTACCCATGCCCCTCAGGGCTTTGTGTGTATCACCCTACTCATTCCCACACAGCCACCCTTGGAAGCAGAAGGTATCTGAATTTTTTTGGAACACTTTGGCCCATGACCACTGCCCCTTGACCATTATCTGCTGTGTATCTAATAAGTGGCTGAACTAGAGTTTGAACCTCAGGCTCTTAATTATGCTATACTGTATTTCACTGGGAGGGAAAAGGAGGTGAGGGAAGACTATTGGATGTGAGACAGCATAGATCAGAGCCTGAGTTACAGGATTGTAGGATGAAATCAGAGAATGGAGAGAGCTAATCCATCTCCCTGTTTAAAGTCGCAATGATCCCTACCTGTTCTGAGAAATAGATAACAGCTTGAACAGAGGAGAACAGGTACTGATAGGTGACAGGAGTGAAGTTATTTGGAATTATCTCAACCATTTCCTTTTTCTAGAGGTAGATAAAGTAACATGCCTGTTTAAAGAATTATCTGGGCTTGTCTTGCTGTCCTTAAGAAACCATGGAAACAGATGTGTACTCTTTGTTTCAGATTTCATTATCCATAGTAAGTAGATTTCCACCAACTCCTTGAGATTTCCTAGATGGCAATTTTCACTCTGCAGGAAACCAATAACTTTCAGAGGGAGTACTTGAAAAGACTACAATGCAAGAAGCACTGAATTTCAATCAATCACTTGTCTAATGAATTCTTTCTCTGCAAGGCAATATTTTTAGAATAGTGGGGAATAAAAATAAGTTGATGGGTGGTCCCTGCCCTGCTATAGTTTATAATCTCTTTGGGCAAACCAACCAGGCATATAATTAAATTAGTCAAAGAAAAAAATGCTAGCCAATTGGGTGGTCAGGATTGGTGGGAAGAGGGCCTAAGGGGCAGGAGGTGTTTGAAAGGAAGGACCAGGCCATTGGGAGACACTGGGTGAATTTGATTAATCCTGAAGTATTGATGAGAATGTTGAAAAGTTCATTTGGGCCCTGAGGAAGGGCCTTATAAATGTAGCTTGATATTTTGGATTTTTTTAAAACGATGTATTTATTTATTTGAAAGGCAGAGATACAGAGAGAGGAAGGAGAAGAAAGGAGGAGAGAGAGAATCTTGTTACATAATTTGCTTTCTTAAGTTAGTACTGTCACTTACTATTGGTTGGAAGATCTGTGACTTCCTTCAACTCTATTAACAAAAAGGTCTTAATACTCTAAAAATTTCCAGTACTTCCTTTTGCTAATAAAGGTGTCCTTAAATGTGCAACCTTTGGGTGATTACATATGCAGAGGTGTTAAAAATAACGCTCAAACTCCAAAGAATCCACTGCCAAATGCTCTCTAATAAGCAAAAATTTCACATAACTCAGGTCTCTGGGGGCTCATGCCTCCGCTGGAGCACAGCCAGAAATGTCTGTGACTGCAGGTGCACTTGGGCACACTGGGACCTCTGGAACAGTGAGCTGACTCCAGTGTAGAGGGCTGGAAGGTTGAGCTTTTGCTGACATTTGCAACTTGGAAAAGCCTGCTCCACTAATTGCAATGGAGATTCTGTCATCATGATTTCTTTGGTAAGGTACTTTTTCTCATCCTTAATTCTTCATCTGGGCTCTGGAGAGCCTCTGTTTATACTGTTTAACTCCTGGTGCAGGAAGCTCTTTGTAAGCTTCTGCTTGCACATGCACGTGCATTTGCAGAGTGATGCGTGGCTGTGGCCTATGAGCCTCAACGCGTACATCCTGAACAAGCAAGAAAGCAGTGCCCTTTACAGGGACTGCTGCACACTGCTGTTCTCACTGCCTGTTGCTACCTAAATGAGAGCAGGGATTTTGCTTTTGCTGCTGAAGGAAAGTTAAAGAACATCTTGACCTCATAAATTTCCTGAGAGTTTCCAATTGCAGCAGTGTGTTTCTGGGCCCTCAGAGTACAAAGTTTGCATTACAGTTCCTGAGGCTGCCCATCTGTACTTGCCCCAACACGAGGCCACGGCCTCTAGGGTAGGACAGTCCCATCTACAAAGTCAGGTCCAAATTCCTGGATATTTGATAGGAGGCTTTTCACATTCAAACCCGGACACCCCCCACTGAGCCTATGCTCTCTTCACACTGGAATTCTGTCATCTTCCTGAATACCCATGTGCGATGATTACGTTTGTGTCAACTTGACTGAGCTAAGGGATGCCTGGATGGCTGGTGGAACATTATTTCTGGGTGTGTCTGCGTGGGTGTTTCTGGAACAGATTAGTGTGTGAGTGCTGAACTGAATAAAGATTCCCCTTAGCAATGTGGGCAGGTATCCTCCAATCAGGTGAGGGCCTGAACAGAAGGGGGGGGGGCATGCACACTGCCGGAGCTGGGGCTTGCTTAGTTCCTCACAGTTTCCGGCCCCTATTTCTTAGACCAACACTGAAACCACACCTCCAGGCCCCTTCCCCTTCTAGGGGCCCGCCGTCTCAGCCTTACACCACTGGTTTCCAGGTGCTCAGGTGGTGGGATTGGAACAGCACCCTCAACTTCCCTGGGGCTCTAGTTTGCAGGTGGCAGATCCTGGTACTCAGGGTGGCCGTCTTGGGAACAGTTCCTCATGATGAATCTCTAGTGTGTCTGTATATCCTACTGAAGTGTTGCTCCGGAGAAGCCTGGCTGATATATTCTGCAAACATCTTTGAAGCCTGCCTGGTGTGGCCCCAGGACTTAAGAAGACAGCGTCCCCCTCTAATTACAGGCAAGGAAACGGGTGATTACGAAGCAGGGTGACACCGGCTTGGAATCATGCCTCTAGACCATGCATATGCTGTTCCATCTGCTCCAGCTATCACCCTCCATTTTAGCCTCTGTCATGCGGACCCTGGGACCAAACGGACGCCCTTTTTAGTCTGCTCCGGGGGAGTTTTCTATACATCACTCAACCACATAGTATCACAGCTCGTCGGGTTGGCTCTGCATTTTCCTTTCCCACCAGACCGCAAGCTTCAGGTGTGGTATATTTGATTCAGCTTATGGCCAGCGCCACAGAAGGGGCCCGAGTACACGGCTCACACGAACAGAGTAAACCAGAGCAAGAATGAACGTGCCACTTAGTCTGGCAGGCTTGCAAGGTGCTTCTCCAAGCTAGTTTTACTTTCTGTGCCTAGGCAGCTCCCGTGCATTGCGCGGGAGAAGTCAGCAATTTGGGGGCCCCGTAGGGAACCCAATGGGAGGAGAGTGTGAGATGGAGCCTCCCCCACCCCCCCACCGGGGGCTGCCCACGTCCCAGGAGCTGCAAGGCGCAGGACGGCCTCTTAACCTCCCGGAAGCCGCTCCGCCGGCCTCGCCCCGCCCCGCCCGGGAGGTGGGCGTGTCCCCTCATGAATAATGCATCGCCGCGGGGGAGGGGCCGGGCCCGCCCCCTCGGGCGGGAAGGGGGAAGCGCTGAGGCTGCCTGACTGGAATGAGGGTAGCGGCGGCGGCGGGAGCGGGGCCGGCCATGGCGGTGTGGACGCGGGCCACTAAAGCGGGGCTGGTGGAGCTGCTCCTGAGGGAGCGCTGGGTCCGAGTGGTGGCCGAGCTGAGCGGGGAGAGCCTGAGCCTGACCGGGGACGCCGCGGGGGCCGACCCCGAGCCCGCTCTGGGGCCGCCAGCGGCCGCCTTCAACGGCCTCCCGAACGGCGGCGGCGCCGGCGACTCGCTGCCGGGGAGCCCGAGCCGCGGCCTGGGGTCCCCGAGCCCGCCGGCGCCGCCGCGGAGCCCCGCGGGCGAGGCGGGCGCGTCGCCGCCCGTGCGCCGGGTGCGGGTGGTGAAGCAGGAGGCGGGCGGCCTGGGCATCAGCATCAAGGGCGGCCGCGAGAACCGGATGCCGATCCTCATCTCCAAGATCTTCCCGGGGCTGGCGGCCGACCAGAGCCGGGCTCTGCGGCTGGGCGACGCCATCCTGTCGGTGAACGGCACGGACCTGCGCCAGGCCACCCACGACCAGGCCGTGCAGGCGCTGAAGCGCGCGGGCAAGGAGGTGCTGCTGGAGGGTGAGCGGGGCCGGCTGTCCGGGCGGGCGGGCGGGGGCGGCCTGGGCCCGGCCGGGCTGCGCTGCCCGGCGCTCACTTGGCCTCTGCCCCCTGGGCAAGGCTGACCCGGCCCGTCCTCCTGTCCCCCAGAGCCCCCCGGTGTTCTGGGGCTCTCGAGCGTCGAGAAACTGATGCTGCTTGCAGGAAAAGTTGGGCCGGCCGCCGACGTGTGGCTTGCAGCCCCTGGGCCGGAGGTGGAGCCGAAGGCGGCGGCGCTAAGCTGGCGCTAAGAGCTGCGGCGGGACCCGATCCGGCCGCTCTGCGTGTGTGCCGGCCTGGCGCTTTCGGCTCTCAGCTCCGGGCTCCCCCCTGGGCGGGCGGGTCTGTTAAAGAAATAAAAATAAAACCCAGCTCCACCGATGCCCGCAGTTGTGCTTGGGCAAGCCACCAAAACGTTAGTTAATTTATGGGAATTTAACCCATCGTTGGCTCTCAACAATAACCGGCGGAGATCACAGAACTCCATTGAAGCCGGAGAGCTGAAGCAGCAAGTCTTGTGTGGTTAATGAGCCTTGTTTAACCGTGCAGGCTCACGTGTTTCAACACTCACTGCCAACCAGAGTTTTGCCCCTTTTGCAAGAGAGCGGTGCCAGCTTCCTAGCGCTCACAGGGGTGCTGTGCGGAGACTTTGTCGAAGCGACTTGAAATGGCAAAGCACAAAACAGTGTTTATAAACAGTCTTCGGTCTGTGTGTGATCTGTAGGTTGGAGCTTTTGATGATGCGTTTATGGAGCTAAGGCAGAATGAAATCTCTCAGACATCATGGATGTTGGACTTGGTATTTTTACACGAAATTGTAAATGAGAAGTCAGTTGCATCCCTCAAAAACTGAACTGTTGATTCAATCCTTGAGAAGAGTGTGTTGTTGACTGCGTGGAAGAGAGGAAAAATGATGTTCCTGTCCCTGTTTGGTCTCTGGTTGGGGAAATAATAGAAAAATGCTGAACTTTGGGGGAGGGAAAAAAAAAATCAAGTTTTTAATTTTGTGGTGCAAACTATGTATGAATGCCACAGGAATGCGAAGTCAGGAGATCATTAATGGAAGTGCGATTAGTCAGGGAGGACCCTTTCAAGTGTCTGGGTTTTGCGCTGTGTCTCTGAGGAAGTGATGGACGTGTACTGGCAGAGATTAGTCAGGAGGATATATTTGGCAGAGAAAGAGAGTGGGGGAAGGCTGGGATGAGGGGGACCAGTCGACAAATCGAGTCTCAACTTTGGCAAAATGACTTTTGCTTTTTTACAGTTCTACTTGCAAATATTTGGAAAAAATATTGTTTGCAAGTAAATGATTTAAAATGTGCTCCAGTTGTGAAATTCCAGTGTCCCACCTTTTTAATGCCCTATTTATAAATTTTATTTATATCCCACTTGGAGGTGGGGCTATACACAGCCTGGAAATTCATATTAATAAAAGGAGCAAAATTATCGGTTGTGTATAAAAAAATCATCCTAAATATGTATCTTAAAATTAGTCTAGCTAAGCATTTGGTTATAAATTCTTAGAACCACAATATTGAATTTAGTGCTATTTATGTAGTACTCACTGGAACTAGGCAAACAGTTCAACCTCTTACTCCGTATTTCAAAAACCAAGTTTATTTAGATGTAGTTTGAACTTGAAATTCATACTAGTAAAATGAAAGCCACTTAGTAAATTCTTCTCAATATTCATTAGTCTAAACTAGGCTACATGTGGTTTTAGCAAGAGTGTTTATAAGATTGCAGTATAATTAATATACTTAGTAAATGCCTTTTCACCTAATATATATACTGTTTTATTTTCCCATTTTGTGTAAGACAAACAGTTTCTGATGGAACAGAGACATAGCCCACCTAAGATATAAAATGGCCCAGCCCCTAGGGTCTGCCGTGTGTTCAGTCTGCGTGTGCGCTGGCAGTTGGTCGCTCACCTTTGCAGATTTGTTTTCTCTGAATAAATTCGGTCTGGCTGTGAGTTCGTATTCTGTGTCTTCTCTGTTTTTCTTACATTTGGGTGCCCTGTGTGAGGAGGCACCAATCTGCCCCCTTTTTCTTATAATTTCTGTCTCTAGATATGGGGAAGTCAGTATAGTGGATTTATGTTGAATTCTTTTCTTTTTTTTTTTTTTATGTTGAATTCTTAAACCAAGGCGTATAAAAATAGAATTACTCAAAGTATGCAAAATCACACACAAACACAAACCATGGTTTGAGTGAATCAGTCAAACATTGTTTAAGTCTCAGAGCTGCTGTCCCATCCACGTAGGCTATTTTTAAAAGACAGATTTTATTCTTAGTCCTTCAAGTTTTTAAGCTCCACTCTGCTTCTGTAAGCTGCCTTAGGAGTCAGTGATGCTCTTTTGGGGTGTGGCAGGGCATCTCAGGCATGCTGTTGCCACCCCCATGCCAAGGGCAGCTACATAGTCTCTGTTTGCCTGAGGTTAGGGAACTGGGCTCAAGGGTTCTATTTTATCTCAGGGATTTGTAAGGATTGCTCGCTGCTCTTTCACTCCTCACATGTTTATTCAGCTTTCATCACAGGCTAGAGACATTGGAGATACCGGATTCTTGCCCTCAGGAAGTTCAGAGTTGAAGGGGAGGGGTAAGAGGGAGAGAGGGCAGGGGCAGGGTGGTGGCGAGAGAATGCAGGCAAATAAAGAACTGTGAACTGGTGAAGTCCGGAGAGGACACAGCATAAAGGAGGGGGAGGTGTACATGGGCTCACGATGGGAGTAGCTCCTAGTGGGAGGTTGTGGATGCTGAGCCTTCTCCTAAGAAGGGAGCACTGGGTCCAGTAAAGACACAGAAGTGCAAGACATGGAGACGGTGCTGTATCCAGCAAGGGTGGACTAGGAGCCAGGGCTTTGTGGTCAGAAGTAGGTTTCTGGCCAGTGGTTTGTAACCCCTAGGCAAGTTACTTAATCTCGCTCGAGCTCAGCTTCCTCGAAATACCAGGATGGTGTTAATACCTCCCTCAAAGCGTTGTTACTCACTTGACAATGTATGTGTCCAACAGCAGCCAGGAAAGTCCGTGGTGAGGCAAGCAGCACTGGGTACACCCTAACTTAACAAAAGGGCCCTCTCACAGAGCCCTGATAGCAAATCGTTTAAATAAAATCCAAGCCTCGTTTTACGTGAAAAGAAATGCATGCTAAGAATTGTTCTCTGTGAACGGGTTAAGAATGAGTTTGTATGTCTTAGGTGCAAGATCATTGCACCCAATATTATTTAATTTTGTTTTCCTGTTTTTCTACTATTTCTTACACATACTGGCGTTTTTATTCCTTAATTTTGCATTTAGTTTCCTATCCTTTATAGTTTTCACTTCCTTTCACATTTACTACTCAGAACCTTAAAAGTTGTCGTTAATTATGCGCTCGTATGCGCTCGTAGTTTTGGCTAGTACTTGTTAACATTGGTATTAAGTCATGCAGATGAAGTAGCCTTTCTATTAATAATGCAGATTGTTAGCATAAAGGGGTAATTCTGCTCATCTGTCAGATGTTATACATTGAATTTCTGTGTCCTTTTGTGTTATAAGGCCAAGAGATTTCTAGAATTTATGTTTTTAAGGCCATGAAGCTGACTAAATAAATATGAGTTAGACTACGTGTTGAAAAGTTTTCCAGAGGAGGTTTGGGAAGATGGTATAAAGTATCCAGCTTGAGATCTGAGTAAAGATCCATACTTTTGAAGGAGTTGTCACTGGAAAGTCATAATAACTTGTTTCCTATATCCATTTTCTTCCCCCTGCAAGGCCTCGGTGATTTTTTGTATTTGGAATGGTTTGAGATTCTGTTTCATATAATGTGACCTTCTATGTCAGGAGACTTTAAACAAATATTACTGATATTATTAGGCTGCTAAGTTAAAGAAGCTGGTTTGGATTTCCACTGCTCCCCTTTCTTCATTGTATATTGAACTAGTTTCCTAGGGAAGACATTTAACATTTTCTTTGGCTTTATACTGTGTCTCTTAAAGAGCAACTGAATTATTGACAGTTCGTGTTTTTGTGCTTCTCTTTCTTTTAATTAGCCTCTTTATGTTTCACTTGAATGATTAAACATGTTTATGAGAAGCTGCCTTTGTAACTAGATTCTTTTTTTTTTTTTAATAATTTATTTGACAGAGTTATAGACAGTGAGAGAGAGAAAAAGGTCTTCCTTCCCTTCCATTGATTCACCCCCAAAATGGCTGCTACAGCCGGCGCTGTGCCGATCCGAAGCCAGGAGCCAGGTGCTTCTTCCTGGTCTCCCATGCGAGTATAGGGGCCCAAGCACTTGGGCCATCCTCCACTGCACTCCCGGGCCACAGCAGAGAGCTGGACTGGAAGAGGAGCAACCAGTACTAGAATCCCGCACCCATATGGGATGCCAGCGCTGCAGGCGGAGGATTAACCAAGTGAGCCACGGCACCAGCCCCTGTAACCAGATGCTTACAGAGTCGCCTTGATGTTACGATATGCCCTCCAAGTTATTTCCAAAATATGAAAAGTTGATTGATTCTAATACACAGTCGCTGTGAACATTCTAAGAACACCTTTAGGAAACATACCCAGGCTTCAGCTGCTGTATATTCATTCCCTGCCGTCTAGTCTTTCCCTTTCAAAAATTACTTTGTGATCAAGTATGTGTCTTGTTTATGAAAGGTGAGGTACAGCCTATGGCAGTGGAGCAGTTTTCTGCTGTTCTATGCTGACTATTCAAGGATTGTTTCCAGCTTGGTTCGCCCACTATCTTAACTGAACACCAAACAGCACTGCTTGTTTGCATTTGTCTTTTCAATTGACAAATAAAAAAATGTACATATTACGAGGTACCATGTAATGTTTTGGTATATGTATATGTTGTATAATTTCATACCAGGGTAGGCATATCTGTCTCCTCATTTATCATTTCTTTGTGGTAAAAACGTTCCAAATTCTTTTGTCTAGCCTTTTTGAAACATAATACATTATTATCTGTATATGCATTTCTATGAGTGTTTTCTCACTAGATCTATATGCAGTCCTTTGAGATAGGTTGTTTATCTTTGTTGTGCAGATATTTAAAATGAATTCACTAAAGTTAAATGAATTACTGAAGGTCTCAGATTTTCTTTAATTCTTAGGAGCAAGAGAAAATCTTTCATGAATCTTTAAAAGTTGTGAATTCTCACCCTATAAATAAAGAATGAGCAACCAGAGAAGTTAAGAGACATGATTAAGACCACCTAACAGGGGCTGGCATTGTGGTACAGCAGGTAAAGCCACCACCTGAGATGCTGGAATCCCATACAGGCACCCATTCAAGTCCTGTGTGCTCCACTTCTGATTTAGCTCCCTGCTAATGCGCCTGGGAGAACAGCGGAAGATAGCCTAATCCTTGGGCCCTTGCACCCATGTGGGAGACTCAGATGAAGCTCCTGGCTCCTGGCTTCATACTGGTACAATCCCAACCATTGCAACCTTTTGGGGAGTGAACCAGTGGGTGGAAGATTCTCTCTGTGTGTCTCTTCTCTCTGTCTCTCTGTAACTCTGCCTTTCATATAAATAACTCTTTAAAAAAAAAAAAAAAAAAGACCACCTGAAAAATTAGTGGTGGAACTTGGATTAAAACCCAGTACAGTGCTTTCTTTCCTGTACCATGCCACCAACAACCAGTCAGTTAGATCTTTTAGCATCTCCTGTATCCCATCATGTTGCAGTGCGCTGTGGGAGGTCATTGTGCAAAAGAAATTGAAGATGAGCCCTCATATCCAAGAACTTAGAGTGAAATTGTGGAACATAAAGAATACTTGTAAAACATGTCGGACTCTGCCAGAATTCTCTGAAGGGAATGTTTCACTAGGGGGATGGAAGAGGTGAGTATGACTTCATGGAGATAGCAGAATCTGATCTGAGGCCTTGAAGCTCAGGCTGCTTCTCTTCAGATGAAAGACCAAGTTGAGGGCATAGTTCAAGCAAAGGACAAAAGGAGCAGGACAGGGGCCAGCGCTGTGGCATAGCTGGTAAAGCCGCCACCTGCAGTGCCTGCATCCTATATAGGTGCTGGTTCGAGAACCCGCTGCTCCACTTCCAGTCCAGCTCCCTACTGGTGTGCCTGGGAAGGCAGGGGAGGATGGGAGAAACAAGAACCTCAGGCTCCTGGCTTCAGATAGGCCCAGCTCCAGCTGTTGCAGCCATTTGGGAAGTGAATCAGTTTTTGGAAGACTTCTCTCTTTTTCTCTCTGCCTCTCTGCAACTCTGCCTTTCAAGTAAATAAATCTTAAAAAAAAAAAAAAAAAGACAATTGACATGAAGACAGTTGGCTGATTGCTACGCATTTGAGGGAGGAGAATAAAGTTGGCCAGGTACATTGGAACCAGATTACGCAAGACCTTGAAAGTCTTTAGACAGTCAACATTTATTAAGTGCACTCTGCAAACAAAGTATGGTGGTAAATGCTGGGAATCCCAAGCTGGGAGTAATCCCTGCCCCCTAGGCTAGTGAGAGAACAGTTACAGTGGGTTCTGATGAGGGCTTTAATAGAGGTGAGAATGCATTGCCCTGGAAGCTGAGGTAGAAGTTCAGATGAGGCAGCGTGTCAGAGGGCTGGTGTGTTGAGGGAAGTAAAGCATAAGGTATGGGAAGTGTGTGCCAAGAGACCAGTCAGTGTGTGGTAGAGGTGAGATCATCAGGGGCCTTGTATATATGCTAAGCAATGATCTTTGAGTGCACTTTATATTTACTTTTTCAACCGTAACAAAGGAGAAATTGAGCTTTATTAATATGAAGCATGTAATTAGCACTGGTTCACTCAGTCTTATAAAATGTGCTTTTATATACTTGGTATACCAAGTGATGTCACAAGGGAAGAGTGGATGCCTCCCAGAGCAGAGGAGTCAGTGGTGGTGACCTTGCTAATTTGTCCGCTACTATCAAGTTGCGCCTGGTTGCAGTTTACCAGAGCCTAGTTGAGTGGATTTGTGTTATATTATCTACTTTTAGCGAAAGTAATCTTCACGAAAGGATCAAGTGGCTTAGCGATTTGCACAAGGAGATCACAGATTGAAAATAATTCTGACAAGGCAAACAATAACCAACTTGTAGAGGCATTTCTTCTCCAATTAGGAGCTCTTTGTCACATTCAAAATAATTATGGCTGTCAATAAATTTGAGGCCTAGGAAGTTGCTGAAGTGCAAGAATTACAGAAAGGCAGAAGGAGAGAGAGGTCATCCATCCACTGGTTCACTCACCAAATGGCTGTGATGGCCGGAGCTGGGCTGATCCTAAGCCAGGAGCTAGGAACTTCTTTTTGGTCTCCCATGCAGGTGCAGGGGCCCAAGGATTTCAGCCATGTTCTACTGCTTGTGCAGGTCATGGCTGCTCCATTTCTGAGCCAGCTCCCTTCTAATAAGTCTGGGAAAGCAGAGGAAGATGGCCTGCACCCACGTGAGAGACCCAGAGGAAGCTCCTGGTTCCTGACTTCTCTTTGGCCCAGCTCTGGCCATTGCTTCCATTTGGGGAGTGAACCTGCAGGTGGAAGACTGATCTCTCTCTCTCTCTCTCTCTCTCTCTCTCTGTAATTCTGCCTTTCAAATAAATAAGTAAATAGATCTTTAAAAACAGAAAAAAAATTGGGGGTTAAACTAAACAGGGTGGTATGAACCTGAAAAATAATGAGATAGAAGCAAGTCTAAATTTTTACAGTCTTAGAGAAAAAGTGGAGGATAAGTCCTAGATTTCTGGCTTAGGAAACTGGATGGCAGTGAAGCAAAAATGAACAAAGAGGAAGCAGTTGTTTGAGTTAGTTTGGAGCATGTTGCATTTGGGTTACCTCTGTGACATCTGCTTAAAGTACAGGTCTGCAGTCAAGAGAAACGTGAGAACTGAGGTGAAGAAATGAGATGTCCATGTAGAGGTGGTAACGGAAGCCAAATTTGTGGATGAAGTCGTCAACAGAGCACAGCACAAGTTTTAAAAGAGAAGCAGAGCAGGACAGTACTCTGCACACCCGAGTGGAGGTACAGGAATCTGGAAAGGAATGATCCAGAAGTGGGGATGCAGCTGGAGGAAACAGTGCCATGGTGATCAGACAGGCAGGAGTTCCGAGGAGGGAATGATCAGCAAAGCCAAAGAAACTGAGAATTAAAAAGTGCACTGGATTCAGTAATGAGAGACCAATCTTGTTGGCATCAGAGTGAGGGAAGACTACTTGGGAAGCTTCTCAGCAAAGCAAAAGAAGCAAAGGTGGGAACTGGACTTGAAGGAAGCGTCCAAGGAGAGTTTCACTTTTGTGGTTGTTTTAATTTTGTTTTGTTTTAAATGAGAAAGAACTGGGACATGTTTGTAAAGCCAGGAGAAAAGGCCAAGAGAGTGGGGAGAGGTTGAGGAGATAAAAAGGGTGGGGAGCTGATGCAATCTGTTTTTGAGCCAGGAAGTGACATGATGGGAACAGAATTTGGGGCTGGCGGCCGTGGATGCGCTGCATGCAGTACAAAGAGGAAAGACCAAAGGTGGGGGGGCTTGAGCTGTTGGAGGGAAGAGGAATGCAAGCAGAGGCGATAACCCTTGGAGGGAGTGGTGGCAGCAATGGGATAGAGAAAGATTCATTTCAAGAAGCTGAAAAGTGGGTGATGCATGCCAGAGGAGATACTACTGCCTTTGCACACAAACATTTGATACTGTGGAGAAACTACTGCAGTGAACTTCTCTTTCTAGCACAAGCGTTTGATCCCTGGAGACACTGAAGTGGAAAACTGAGACACTGTTTTGTTTTTTTAATTTTTTTTTTCTTAATTTATTTGAAAGGCAGAGCTAGAGAGATAGGAAGAGACAGAGAGAGAGAAAGACAGATCAATCTTCCATCCACTGGTTCACTCCCAAAATGTCCTCAACTGGGCCAGTCCCCAGTCCAAAACCAGGAGCCAGGAGCTTCTTCTGGGTCTACCACATGGGTGCAGGGGCCCAAGGACTTGGATTGTCTTCTGCTGCTTTCCCAGGCACATTAGCAGGGATCTGGATGGGAAGCAGAGTGGACAGTACAATGGGATGCTGGCATTGTAGGCTACGCCACAATGCCAGCCTTGAGTCACTGTTCTAAAGGAAGAAATGGGGGCTGGCATTGTAGTGCAGTGGGTTAAGCTGCTGCTTGTGATGCTGAGTGTTCCTTAAGGTCTTGGATATTGTGCTTCTAATTGAACTTCCTGATAATGCAACTTGGAAAGGCAGCAGAAAATGGCCCAAGTGGTTGGGCTCCTGCCACCCACATGGAAGACCTAGATGAAGCTCCTGGCTTTTGGCTTTGGCCTGGCTCAGCCCTGGCCATTACAGCCATTTAGGGAGCGACCCAGTGGATTGAAGAACTCTCTCTGTCTTTGTAACTCTGTCTTTAAAATAAATTTTTAAAAAAATCTTTAAAAATAATTTTAAAAAGAAAAGAATATTATGATACCTAGGGTATTTTAAAATGATGGGAATATTAGTAACCATAAAAGTTGGTTCCAGGAAACAAAGAAACATCTGGGAGGCAGCGGTGATGGTTCAGGTGATTGAGATTCTGCCACCTATGTGGGAGACCCAGATTGAGTTCCTGGCTTCATCTCAATACTCTCAAGAAAGCAGGCGTAGGGGCAGGTGTTTGACTTAGCGGCTAAGGAAATGATTCAGTTGCCTGCATCCCATATCAGAGTACCTGGGATTGAGTCCTGGCCCCACTTGCAATTTCAGCTTCCTGCTAATATATGCCCTGGGAGGCATGCAAGTAATGGCTCAAGTTGGTGGGTCTCTGCCACCTACATGGGAGTCCTGGATTGAGTTCCAGGCTTCTGGCTTAGACCTGGCCCATCCCTGGCCATTTTGGGCATCTAGGATCTAGGGACTAACCAATGGTTGGGAACTGTTTTTTTGTTTTTAATGCAATAGGAATGTGTTATTTATGGAGATACTTCCCTTAATATTATTTATACACTAGAAGCTGCTAAGAACTCTTCTTTTTTATATTTTATTTATTTGAGAGAGAATGCTGTTTTACTCCCCAAGTGCCCACAATGGCAGATCCGGACTGGCCTGAAGCCGGAAGCCAGGCTCACCATGCAGGTCTGCTGCGTGGGTAACAGGAACCTAGCTACTTGAGCCATCACTTGTGCCTCCCAGGGTCTGCATTAGCAGAAAGCTGGAATCAGGAGCCAGAGCCAGCTCAAACCTAGCGATTCCACTGCGGGACATGGGCATCTTCACCAGCAAGCCAAGCGCCCTTCCTGAACTCTCCTGCGGGCTTCAAGTATGAGCGAGCGGAAGTGGACAGCATTGCCACCTACCTGCAGTTGCTTCCGTGGGGTCACTTGGAACACCATGAGTCTTCCACCTGGCAGCAGGTTTGTGGGTTGTGTACTTTCAGGTCTTATTCCATATATGGAATTTTATCGCTCCTCAAATGAAAAAACATGTTGAGACAGTAGTTTCTAAGAAGCCAGCCTTTGCCACAAACCCTTTTACATGAAGCACCTCGGGCCTTTCCTAGTATAGATTTAAAATTCCTTCAGAATCACAAATTCTTTGTAGGGACAGGTAATTCATTAAGTTTTCTGTAGAAAGCAAGTTAATGGCCACAGCCTAAATGAACTGACAGCAGATTTAAACTTTGGGAAACCTAAACATATTTAAGAACAGTTAGTCCTCAGCTGAAGCGAGCTATTTTAGATGATCTGCTAACACGGAAATTCGCAGCATTGGCCCCTTCAGTAACCCGACCCAGTTGAATGGTCTGTGGCCAAAGCAAGTATTTTTCCACTCTCTAGTTTACCACATCTTTTTGGGCTTCGAAATACCTTTCTACTTAATTCAAATCACTGGTTTGACTGTTGGGTTGAATGCAGTTGTGTAAGTAGAAATGGAAATTATTTATTCCAAGAATTCAGTGATTACTACTATGATCTTCACATACAGTCATAGTATTTCTGTAGTGATGGTTATGGTTTGTTTCCCTCAATTATGTTTTTGTTTAAAGATTTATTTTATTTATTTGAAAGACAAGAGTTACAGAAAGAGGTAGAGACAGAGAGAGGTCTTCCATCCGCTTGTTTACTCCCCAGATGTCCGCAATGGCTGGAGTTGCGCCAATCTGAAACCAGGAGCCAGGAGCTTCTTCCGGGTCTCCCACATGGGTGCAGGGGCCCAAGGACTTGGGACCTCTTCTACTGCTATCCCAGGCCATAGCAGAGAGCTGGATCAGAAAAAGAGCAGCCGGGACTAGAACCAGCACCCATATGGGATGTCAGCGCTTCAGGCCAGGGCTTAAACCCGCTGCGCCACAGCACTGGCCCCTCAATTATGTTTTAATTAGGCTCTTATGCAGAATGGAGTCCATTAGCAAAAAGGGAATGCTCATATGCACAGCCCCAAGTTCAAGGGAGGAAGTACAAAGTACTTTCTCTTCAGTTGCCCTCACGTGTATTTAACAGGTAGCCACAAGGCCTGTTGAAAGGCAGGAGTAAAGAACTCCAGTTTAATCTTCCTTCTTTCTTTCTCTTTTGTCCACTGATCCTTGGGTGTGTTCTGGCATCTTGTTTGGTGGGTGTGACATGATATTTTGACTTCTATCTGAATATTTTCTTTTCCATTTCCTCTTTCCTGTATGTGACATTTTCAACTTGTTTCTTTTACACATATGGTCTCCTAAGAATCCTGAACAATAACTTTAAGGTTCTGATAACACTGGCTGGATTTGAAAGAGGGAAGGGTAGAATAAGTAACTTCCTCATTAAAACCAAAGCTCCTAATAATGCATCTTTAAAATACTTAAATGTAATCAATATTAGAATAATATTGTGTGTCTATGAAATACTTTCTCTCTTTTTTTTTTTTTTTTTTAAGATTTATTTATTTATTTGAAAGTCAGAGTTACACAGATAGAAGGAGAGGCAGAGGCAGAGAGAGAGGTCTTCCATCCGATGGTTCACTCCCCAGATGGCCACAACAGCTGGAGCTGTGCCGATCTGAAGCCAGGAGCTTCTTCCAGGTCTCCCATGCGGGTGTGGGGGCCCAAGGACTTGGGCCACTTTCTACAGCTTTCCCAGGCCATAGCAGAGAGCTGGACAGGAAGTGGAGCAGTCGGGTCTCGAATCGACGCCTATATAGGATGCCGGCGCTCAGGCCAGGGTGTTAACCCACTGCTCCACAGCATCAGCCCCTCTCTTTTTTTTAAAATAAGATTTATTTCACTTGAAAGGCAGAGTGATAGAGAAAGTGGAAGAGAGACAGAACGAAAGTGATGTCCCAGGGCCGGCACTGTGGCTTAGTGGGTAAAGCCACTACCTGCAGTGCTGGCATCCCATATGGGTGCCGGTTCGAGTCCCAGCTGCTCCACTTGTGATTTAGCTCTCCGCTATGGCCTGGGAAAGCAACAGAAAATGGCCCAAGTCCTTGGGCCCCTGCAGCCACATGGGAGACCTTTAAAAATCTCCTGGCTCCTGGCTTCGGATCAACACAGCTTCAGCAGTTGTAGCCAGTTGGGGAGTGAACCAATGGATGGAAGACCTCTCTTTCTGCCTCTCCTCTCTCTGTGTAACCCTGACTTTCAAATAAATAAATAAATCTTTTAAAAAAAAGAAAAGAAGAAGAAGAAGAAAGAAAGTGATGTCCCATGTGCTGGTTCACTTCCCAAGTGACTGTGACTGGGTTAGGCCAGGCCAGAACCAGGAGCCTGAAACTCCATCCAAATCTCCCACATGGGTGGCAGGGGCCCAGGTACTTGTGCCATCTTCTCCTGCCTTCCCAGGTTCATAAGCAGTGAGCTGGAGAGCTGAGCAGTTGGGTCTCAAACCAGTGCTCCCATATAGGATGTTGGCATCACAGGCAAATAGCTCAACCCGCTATGCCGCAATGCCAGCCCCTATGAAAGCCTTTCCATTTGGGTCCTATACACAACTATCTTTGTTAGAAAGTGATACAATTTTTTTTCCTTACCTTTTAACTTTTTGTTTAGGAATCATTACTCGTCTCTCCAGTAAAATACTGTTTGAGCAAGATGTAGGTAGGTAGGTAGTTTTGCTATAGGAAAATATATTACATAAGTATTTGTTAATAAGAAGTTTACTGGAGTGGGTGTTGTGGCATAGCAGGTTAAGCCTCTGGTTGGGACACCACATCTCCTATCAGAATACCTGGGATAGGGTCCTGCTCCTGCTTCTGGTTCTAACTTCCTGCTTAATGTGCCTTGGAAGCAGCAGATGATGGCTCAGGTACTTGGGTCCCTGCCACTTGTGGGAAACCTGGATGGAGTTCCTGGCTCCTGGCTTCGACCTAGCCTAACCCTGGCTGTTGCAAACGTTTGGGGAGTGAACCAGCAGATGGAGGGTGTCTCTCTGCATCATTCTGCCTTTCAAACAAAAACTTTTTAATAAAGAAATTTGGTACATTTTTTTTTCTTGCTAAAAATCAAAATTTGATTTTATATACAGTCATATGTTGACCAATGATAAAGTAGATTACAAGATGGCCTATTGTTGAGGTTCAATTTAAAAGTGTACTACTGTGTATTTTTTTAAAAATAACATACAGATCAATTACAGATCATAAATGTATAAATGCATGCTGGGTGAATTTTCACAGATTGGGCAGACTTGTATAACCAGTGCTCAGATCAAGAAACATGATCAAAGGGCTGGCATTATGGCGTAGTGGGTTAAGCTGCCTCCTGCAATACCAGCATCCAGTATAGGTGACAGTTCAATTCCTGGCTATTCCACTTCTGATCCAGCTTCTTCCTAATGTGTCCAGAAAAGTAGCGAAAGATGGCCCAAATACTTGGGTCCCTGCCACCCACATGGGAAACCCTGATAAAGTTCCTGGCTTCAGTCTGGCCATTGAGAACATTTGGGGAGTGAACCATTGGATGGAATATCTCTCTGTGTGTCTCTCCCTTTCTATCTGTAACTCTGCCTTTCAAATAAATAAATCTAAATAAAATAGAATAAAAACACTATAAAGGGGCCAGTGCTGTGGCACAGTTAGTTAAAGCCCTGGCCTGCAGTGCTGGCGTCCCATGTGGGTGCTGGTTCAAGTCCTGGATGCTCCACTTCCAGTCCAGTTCCCTGCTAATGGCCTGGGAAAGCATTGGAGGATGGCACAAGTCCTTGGGCCCCTGTACCCAAGACCCGGAAGGAGCTCCTGGCCTCTTGGCTTCGGATTGGCACAGCTCCAGCCGTTGCAGCCATGTGGGGAGTGAACCAGCAGATGGAAGACTCTTTGTCTCTACGTCTCTCTCTAACTTTCAAATAAATAAAATAAATCTTAAAAAAAAAATAAAAAATAAAAAATAAAACACTATTTAAACCTAAAGACTTCCTCATGCTCCTTCTAGGCACCCTCCCACCTAAGGGTAACTA
Source organism: Lepus europaeus (assembly GCF_033115175.1). Classification (NCBI taxonomy): domain Eukaryota; kingdom Metazoa; phylum Chordata; class Mammalia; order Lagomorpha; family Leporidae; genus Lepus; species Lepus europaeus. Next base: position 55,431,166 of record NC_084845.1, read on the forward strand.
CTACTCTTCATCTCATACCATAGAGTTGATTTGCCTATTTCTGGGCTTGATATAAAGATGGAAAACTATCATGTATATTATTTTGTGTTTGGCGCTTTTGCTTAGCATATTTTTATGAGTTTAAATCAAGCTGTTTTGTATACTTGTAGTTTATTCGTTCTCATTGTTGTCTGACTCTTGTGTCATGAATGTGTCAGAAATGTATCCTTTCTGCTGTAGAAGAAGTCTGGAAGTAGATTCTCTGCTTGCCAGAGGCACAGAATTCAGAAAGAAATGATCTTTAAAATAGGGCTGTGGACTCAGCTTCAGTAGTTTACCCACAGAGTGCCGTGGATAGGTTGTACTGCCTCATGATGCACAACAGTGCTTACTCTGAGCTCTTTTGAGTTCAGGGGACAGTGTGAGGAAGGGAAGGAAAGGACTGGATGAAAGAATGAAAAGAAGGAGAAAGTAGAATAAAGTTCTAAAGTATGTTGGAAATGCGAATTCCAAAACCATAAGCATTCTTCACTGCCAAGCACAAACACAAGCCACTTCTTAGCATTTTTAAAAAAAATTAGATCCATCTAATATTTCATTTGGCTATTCTCCCATAAATATTTTATTTTTTCCAATGTTTATTTAGTTACGTATTTTGTTTGAAAGGAAGAGAGAGAGAGAGAGAGAGAGAGAGAGAGAGAGAGAGTTTTCCCATGGGGATGGCAGGTCCCCACCTACCTGAGCTATCGCCTGCTGACTTTTGGGATGTGTGTTAACAGGAAGATGAAATTGGGAAATTGGGAGTGGAGCTTGGATGTGAAACCAGGAATTCTGATATGAGATGTGGGCATCCCAAATACTGTCTTAATTACTACACCAGATGCCTGCCCCTGTAAATGTTTTGAAAAATAAATATAATAGAGAAAAATGAAAATGTGTGTATGCATAATACTACTTAAGTAATAAAATGCTGAAATTTTAATTGAATCCCACTCTCTAACTTACTACAGTCACATCACAGCTGTATCAGTAGGGACAGGCAAGATAATAGACTGTCTTCCAAACCATGGTCATATAAACAATGACAGTTTATTTATTACTCATGCTGAACATCCGTGTGGATAGGCACTCAGGGACCCACAGTAATTGGGTGACCACTATTTTTAACTTTGGCAGTCCTTATGCTAGTAGGGAAAGTTAGAGTCTCACACTAACTAAATGCCTTGCCTACAGTTAAATCCCATTATTTCCGTTACCAGCTCAATAGTCCTATTTACCTAAAGGGCCGGAGAAAGTGAAACCTTTCACATGTTTAGATTGCTTAAGGACTAGAAATATTGGTGAACACAATAATGCATACTTTATCCTGACATTACTGTTTATCTTTTTCAGCACACGTGAATATATATTTAATCCCTCTTCAAGTATATTGTAAAGTCCCTGTTTAAACATAATGTTAATTGTATTATGCTTTATTATTATTCTTCTTCTAACATGTCTTTTTTGGGGTTATTTTTATGTTTATGACATTTTTTAAAATGTTACAGGTAGCAGATTTGTTCATTTTCATTGAAATAAGTTGCAATTTGATTTGTCAAGTTTTTTATTGACAGGCTAATCCTCCGCCTTGCGGCGCCGGCACACCGGGTTCTAGTCCCGGTTGGGGCGCCAGATTCTATCCCGGTTGCCCCTCTTCGAGGCCAGCTCTCTGCTATGGCCCAGGAAGGCAGTGGAGGATGGCCCAAGTGCTTGGGCCCTGCACCCCATGGGAGACCAGGAGAAGCACCTGGCTCCTGGCTTCGGATCAGCGAGATGCGCCAGCCGCAGCGGCCATTGGAGGGTGAACCAGTGGCAAAAAGGAAGACCATTCTCTCTATCTCTCTCTCTCACTATCCACTCTGCCTGTCCAAAAAAAAAAAAAAAAAAAAATTAAAAAAAAAAGTTTTTTATTGACAGATATTTCATAAATTTACATTTTTTTCTTTTTTGATAATTAAAAGAAGTAAACACTTTTGCACATGTAGCTGTAAAGCAAATAAATTAATAAAATAGTGAGGGCTAAAAAATTTTTGAAAAATTTGCCAATTTCACTAGGTAATAAGCATCTGGAATATAAGAACTACAGTTTCTCACGTAGTTACCTCATTCAACTGTTTGTTAATTGCATGAAAAAGGAAGTGATAGATAAGATAAATAAATTTTGAATTTTTTTAAAGTTTTTTTATTTCAAAGATTGCTTTATTAATATCATGAAGTTTCTTTACAAAATTTAGCTAAGGTAGCCCAGAGTTTGGCAAAAAGGGAATAGTTCAATTTTTTTGTTTGTTTGTTTGTTTTTAAGGTTTATTTATTTGAAAGTCAGAGTTACAGAGAAATCTTCCCAAATGGCCTCAACGGCCAGGGCTGGGCCAGGCCAAAGCCAGGGGCCATGAACTTCTTCTGGATTTCTCATGTGGGTACAGAGGCCCATGTACTTGGGCTATCCTCTGATGCTTTCCCAAGTGTATTAGCAGGGAGCTGGTTTGGAAGCAGAGCAGCCGGGACTCAAACCCACCCCCATATGGGATGTTGGCATCCCAGGTGACAGCTTTACTGGGTATGCCAGATCACCAGCCCCAAATTTTGAATTTTTTAAATCAAATTTTTGATTTCTCAGGCTATTTAGGTAGAAATGATTGAAATCAGCTCAAATTCTTGCTGCTTCTACGATTCTCGTAATTTCCTCATTTTGGTAAGTTTGACATTTCCGACATTTTCATCTTCTTAAAAATAACTTAAAAGTTTATTTTCATCTACTTAAAAGGCAAACAGAAGGAGAGAGAAAAAGGGTGGTAGGGGATTTTTCCATTCACTGATACACTCCCCAAATGCCCTAGACAGAACTGGACTGGACCAAACCCAGGAGCCTAGAACTCCAGCTGGGACTTCCAAGGGTGGCTTTACTGACTGTGCCACAAGTATGCCCTTAATTTTTTTTTTTTTTTAAGATTTATTTATTTGAAAGAGTTACACAGAGAGAAGGAGAGGCAGAAAGAGAGAGAAAGAGAAGTCTTCCATCTGCTAGTTTACTCCCCAAAGGACGGCAATGGCCAGAGTTGAGCTGATCTGAAGCCAGGAACCAGGAGCTTTTTCTTGGTCTCCCATGTGGATGCAGGGGCCCAAGCACTTGGACCATCCTCTACTGCTTTCCCAGGCCATAACAAAGAGCTGGATCAGAAGTGGAGCTGCCAGGACTCAAAATGGCACCCATATGGGATGCAAGCTCTGCAGGCGGCAGCTTTACCCGCTATGCCACAGCACTGGTCCCACCCTAAATTTTTTTTTTTAAAGATTTATTTATTTATTTGCAAGTCAGAGTTACACAGAGAGAAGGAGAGGCAGAGAGAGAGAGAGGTCTTCCATCCGCTGGCTCACTCCCCAAAGCCACAATGGCTGGAGCTGCATCGAACCAAAGCCAGGAGCCAGGAGCTTCTTCCGGGTCTCCCATGCAGGTGCAGGGGCCCAAGGACTTGGGCCATCTTCCACTGCTTTCCCAGGCCATAGCAGAGAGCTGGATCAGAAGTGGTGCCCATATTGGATACCGGCACTACAGGTGATGGCTTTACCCACTACGCCGCCGGCCCCTTCCCTCAATTCTTATTTTGGGGAGTGAACCAATGGATGGAAGACCTCGCTCTGCCTCTGCCTCTGCCTCACTGTAACTCAGCCTTTCAAATAAATAAATATTAAAAAACATACTTTTAATCACAAAATAATTAAGTTCTTTTTAAAATGTAAGATTCCTCTTTACCCTGAATCATTTTGTAGGATAAAAGAATATATTATTTTACTCTTGTAGATGTATGTTCACGATTTTTTTAATTATGTATAGCTCTATGAAAGCATCCTGTTCTTTATGATCATTTAAGTTAGTTTCACAGAATCCTTTTTATTTACTGTGTTGCATGGATTGCTGTAATATTAAAATGTTGTAGAATGTCCAACTCTTTTTAAAATTAAAATAAAGAATAAGGACAAAAGTGTTTTAAAGCAACAAAAAGAAGGAAACAGACTGGACTGAAAAAGATTTCCTGTGTGGCTTCTGTTGTTTGTTTTACTTGGACTTGTAGATGAAGGCCAGGGCCAAATTTGGGATGACCTGTGCAGGTATCTTTGGAATGCACAGAAAACACCTTTACATGTTACTACTTGAGGATAGAGACCCTTTAACACAAATCTTGTTCTAATGGCTTGAGATACGTATTTTGTTCATTTAAATTGTTTAAAAAATATACATTTACCCATTACCTTCCTAAGTGTTTACCTTATGAAATATTTTAGTGAAGAGCTCCAGGTCTGCTTTGAGGGAAGAAGGCGTTTGCAGTCTTTAGGGTTTTGTTTTCATTTTTTATGCCTACCGTGGTAGCTCTTGAAGGAGAAGTAATCCATAAGAGCCGAGATTTCTTTCTGTGATACCTGCCCACGAGTGACTAGCAACAGCCTCTCGGAAGTGGATCACGGCTTTTCACTTTGAACCCCACACTCTAGCCTTTCCTAGCTGCTTACATTTCTCCGAATGCTTCATTTTCCTGCCTGGGTCTCTTTCTTTGGCTCTGTGGTAACCCCAGCCAGACAAGCTCATTTGCATCTTGTCTGCCTGGAGCGCTTGTGTTTCAGTGCTGAAGGTCTTGGTGAAAACTTCCTGGCTCATTCTGCCCCATCCTCTCCCTTCAAAATCAAGCACTCTTTTTTTACCTTTTTACTTTGTGTATTGTATTTTGTATTTCTAGGATAATTGAGTAATATACTGAGCTGTAAATAATTATTCATTAGTAGACTCTAGTCATTTTTTTACCTTCTCTAAGACCCACGTTCCTTATCTGTAAAATGAGTGAGAATGTATTCATCTTAAAAGGTTGTTGTGGGATTAAATGAAATTGTATATACAAAACAAAGTATTAAACTCCATTTTGGCACATATTGAACATTAAATGAGCCATGGAAATAGAAATTGCTTACTTGTATTCTCTTATATTTTGGCATCATGAAAACCTGAGATGTATTTTATTCATGTTTTGATTCCCCACTATTTTGCCTATGATAGGTTGGATCAGTAATGCATATTCAGGGTGACAATCACCATCCCTTACTGTAGAATCTTCCCACCTAGTTGTGTTTAGGTTCTTATTTTTGTACAAGTATCCCCCCCACCCCATCCTAATAGGCTGTACTGTGAGAAATATAATTATCTTCAGATTTTTCTACAGTGTGTTATGGCTTCAGCACATATAAAAGTCTAACCCATCTCTATCTTAACCTTTAATAAGGATATCTTACTAGTTAGTTATAAATTAGAAATAGTTGGGGCCGGCGCCGCGGCTCAATAGGCTAATCCTCTGCTTGTGACGTCGGCACACCAAGTTCTAGTCCCGGTCGGGGTGCCGGATTCTGTCCCAGTTGCTCCTCTTCCAGGCCAGCTCTATGCTGTGGCCCAGGAGTGCAGTGGAGGATGGCCCAAGTGCTTGGGCCCTGTACCCCATGGGAGACCAGGAGAAACACCTGGCTCCTGCCTTTGGATCAGTGCGGCGCGCCGGCCACAGCAGCCATTGGAGGGTGAACCAACGGGAAAGGAAGACCTTTCTCTCTGTCTCTCTCTCTCACTGTCCACTCTGCCTGTCAAAAAAAAATAGGCCATATTTAATATTAAAATACGATTTCATCAATTAAGGGTCATGGAAGTTATATATAATATCCTTCTACATTGTGGGATAAAGAAATTACATAGACAATTTCTTACAGAGTGAATTATTTTATGTGAAAATAAGGAACCATATTCTTTTTTAAAAGCTTATTTATTTTATTTGAAAAGCAGTGTGACAGAGAAAGAAAACCTTCCATCTGCTGGTTAACTTTTTTTTTTTTTGTTTTGACAGGCAAAGTTAGACAGTGAGAGAGAGAAAGACAGAGAGAGAGAGAGAGAGAGAGAGAGACAGAGAGAAAGGTCTTCCTTACATTGGTTCACCCCCCAAATGGCCGCTATGGCTGGAGCTACACCAATCCGAAGCCAGGAGCCAGGTGCTTCCTCCTGGTCTCCCATGCGGGTGCAGGGCCCAAGCACTTGGGCCATCCTCCACTGTACTCCCGGGCCACAGCAGAGAGCTGGACTGGAAGAGGAGCAACCTGGACAGAATCCGGCATCCCAACTGGGACAAGAACCCAGGGTGCCGGCGTCGCAGGCGGAGGATTAGCCTAGTGAGCTGCAGTGCCGGCCTAGTGGTAGTTAACTTCTTAAATGGCTGTAATGGCTGGGGCTGAGCCAGTCCAAATCTAGGAGCTCAGAATGCTTTCCAGAATTTCCCATGTGGGTGGCAGGAGCCCAGATACTGAAGCTATTATTTTCTGCTTCCCCAGGCACATTAGTAGGGAGCTGGATCAGGAGTGGAGCAGCCGGGGCTTGAACCAGCTCTCCAATACGAGGTGCTGGGGTTACAAGCGGTGGTTTACCCTGCTAAGCCACATGCTGGCCCACATTCTTTCCTCCTGAGGTGAAGACCATGGAGCCTTGATACATGAGCCTTATGAGCTCAACACATGAATTTTGGGAGTTTTCCAATTCTTTTTTTTTTTTTTAGTTTTTTTTTTTTTTAGTTTTTTTAACTTTTATTATTTATTTGAAAAACAGTATGAGCAAGTGAGAGAGATGAGTCCCATCCACTGGTTAATTCCCCAAGTGCCCCCAACACCTGGGTCTAGGCTAGTCCAAAGCCAAAACTCCACACGGGTCTCCCATATAGGTGGAAGGGACCAACGTACAGGGCCATCATCTGCGACCTCTCAGGGTGCACTTGAGCAGGAAGCTGGGCCAGAATCTGAAATAGGATTTTATTCCAGGCATCCCAAGCAACGTTCTACCCAGGGGAGCCATAACATCTGCCCCTTCAATTTTCACTGTAAAACTGTTATTTTAGCCAACTTGGGCTGCTATAAGAAAATATCACAGACGGGTAATTTATAAATAATAGAAGTTTATTTCTCACAGTTCTGGAAGCTGGGAAGGCCAAAACAACAACACTAGCAGATTCACTGTCCCCTGGGGTCTGCTCCGTAGAAGGCATTTTCTTGCTGTGTCCTCTGTGTAGCACCAAAAAAGAAAAGGCAAAAATGGGCTCAGGTGCTCCCTTAAATCTCTAGTCCCCTTCATATGGGCTCGGCCTTCATGACTTAATCACCTCCTAGAGTCTCCACCTCTTAATATTACCACATTGTCAGTTAAGTTTCAGCATACATACTTGCAGAAACAGTTTCAGATCATAACATTTCCTATTGAAAAACTCATTATGATTCTAATGTGAATGGCCTCCTCTTCCAGGCACCCTTTTCTTTGCATTGTTGCTGGGATAGTACTTTTTCAGCAATCTTCTCTTTCAGGATTTCTACCATGCAAAATAAATCATAATTGTAAAATTAGGCCACTGGGGCATTAAAAGGTGTGGGGGTGGGGGTGGGGAGCGGTACCTAAAACATTTTGTTTACTGACCAAACATATCACCAGAATAATTCAGATTTAAGAATACCTTGACTTGGGTCTGGCACTGTGGTTCAAGCGGGTTAAAACTGGCCTACAGTGCCACCAGTTTGAGTCCCAGCTGCACCACTTCCAATCTAACTCCCTGCTAATGTGCCTGGGAAAACATCAGAGGATGGTGCAAGTGTTTGGGCCCCTGCACCCATGTGGGAGACCCAGAAGTGCCAGGCTCCTGGCTTCAGATTGGCCCAGCTCTGGCCATTGCAGCCATCTGGGGAGTGAGCTAGTGAATGGAAGACCTCTCTCTCTCTGCCTCTGCCTCTAACTCTGCCTTTCAAATAAATAAATCTCTAAAAAAATTGCTTGATTTTCTCCACTGTTAAGAAACTATTACCACTTGAGTTTTCATCTTTATTTTGTCTTTTGTGAGATTAGTATGATCAACTCACACACAGAAGAGTATACTGACAGGAGCCTGTTTCCTTAGATCCCTGGTCTGCTGTTTGAGTTGTATTTTATTAACCCTCACAGTATTTCTGTAGTTTGCTGGTATATAAAGTTCAGACTCAGAAAAGCAAAGTGATCATTTTTCTGAATTACTACCACACATCTGAGGGGTCTTCAAAATTTTTGTACCAAAATAAAGTTATCTTGTAATTACGTTTTCCACAAACTTTTTGAAGTTCCCTCGTTATCATTATGTATCTGATAATGCTTCCTGAGAGGAGCGCCTAAGTGCTTTGTACACTCTTTCATGCAACAAGTACTTACTGGGCAGCTGCTCTTTGCTGTGGACCATGTTAATCTCTAAAGCCAGTGAACATACTTGCCAAGTTCTGCTGCATTAGGTAATAATAGTAATACATTCAATTTCTATGGCTTCTGTAATGTCTCAAGTCCTTTTCTATACATTCATTTGTTTAAATCTTCACAATAACTGCCAAAAGATAGGTATTATGATTTTACATAAAAAGAAATTGAAATCCAAATAAGTAGAATTAAACCACATTTCGGATGTTAAGTTCTGAAGGGATGGATACATGGGAGGTACAGTCTCTTCCAAAATGTCATAACCCTCTTTTGGAAAAAAAGATTATCTCCTCGTGCACCCTGTGTTTGGTGTTAGCATGCCTGGCGGAGGGTGCTAATTTCGCACCTCTCGCTGCCTTTGCTGAAATACCCAGGACCAGGAGGGAGGCACTGTCGGCGACTATTCAGGCTCCTCCATGCTCCCAAGGGCTCAGCAGCCACTCTTTGCCTCTGGTTTGGGCAGCCCAGTGAGTGAGCTGTTTTTACTTTTACTTTTAAGTCTTTGATCTGATATACAGAAAAAGCAAATTACCACAAGATGAAAACTCTGGCCAGAGTTTTTACAATATGTTAATGTAATGGCAATAAAATGGAAGCTTCTGTCAGATCATTAGCCAAGACCTATGTTTGACCCATCTTTTTCTCATACTGGAGAAGTGAATTAAAATGCTCACTTACTCTCATACCTAGTGAGGTGTTCATGTGAATCTTAGCTAAGATTTCACTACTTCAGTTTTTAACTATAAAGACCACGTGAACAAGTTTAAGTCTTGACTCACTTGTACTGGCTGCTGTGTAATTTTATAAGTAGTGCTTTTATGTTATGCTATCTTAACAAACCACATTGAAAGTTGGAGAAGTCTATGGGCGCTTATGACATGGATTCCTAGCCATGACTCTGCCACAGACTATAACTTTTAAGAAGTTTTCTCACTTACTTAGGCTTTGGTCTTATTAGGTTTCAGTTTGTACATCTTTTTATTTTATAATATTTATCTTATTTATTTATACATCTTTTAAAAATATATATGTGTATATATATATACATATATATATATATATTTATTATTTGAAAGGAAGAGAGAGAGAAGTCTTCCATCTATCTACTGGTTCACTCCCTAAATGGTCACAATAGCCAGGTCTGGGCCAGGCTGTCCCTCCTGGTCTCCCACATGAGTGGCAGGGACCAAATACTTGGGCCATCTTCCACTGCCTTCTCAGGTGCGTGAACAGGAAGCTGGATCCAAAGTGGAACAGCTGGGACTCAAACTGTCTCTCCGATGCAGGATGTTAACATCACCTGCAGAGGTTTAATCCACTGTGCCACAGCTCTGGCCCCTATACATCTTTAAAAATTAACATTTTAGACTGAATTAGCACTAGCTCTAACTCTAAAATTCTGTAAATTATCTACCTTGAGATCATTCTCTGTCCATAGGACACAGTGTGTCTGTGTGTGTAAATACTTAAAAAAATTTTTTTTTTAAGTTTTATGTATTTATTTGAAAGCTAAGCTACAGAGAGAGATATTCCACCTACTGGTTCACTCCTCAAATGGCCGCAACAGCCAGAGCTGGGCCAGGCTGAAGCTAGGAGCCAGGAGCTTCTTTCGGGTCTCCCACAAGGCTGCAGGGACCCAAGCACCTGGACCGTCCTCCGCTGCTTTCCCAGGTACCTCAGCAGGGAGTTGAGTTGGAAATGAAGCAGCCAGGACTTGAACCAGAACCCATATGTGATGCTGGTGCTGCAGGCCACAGTTTTAACCCTGGATCCACAGCTCCGGCCCCAACACTTGAAATCAATAGCTATTTCATTAATCTTCTCTAAATATGGTTATTTATTTGGACTATATTGAATATAGCTCTACAATTTATATGTACTTACTATGCTGTAAATCTTTCTCCTTTACTAGAATAATCTCCAGGAGAGAGGAGGATTTAGCATGCATAAAGATAAATATAATCTGAGGCTAAGCACTCTTACTGATTACAGGAAGCTAATATTAACACAAATTGGTTGTCAGTTACAAGGGCATATGTCCATATATCCAGACCTGCTCTATAATATTATTTGCCAAGAATATTTGTAATGGAATTCTAGAATTAAATGTAGATGCCTCTAAAATAAAAATAATTTGGTCTTGTTAAACACTGGATTCATCATTATTTTGGCACTTCAGATTTACTCTTAACAATGAAGTAAAAAGATTTTTTAAAATAGTGAAATAAAAGAATATTTTGGAAACTATGTTTAAGGGCCTGGTTGTCCATGGTACTGTAAATTTAACTAGGCCTACTAAAAAGCAAGAAAAATTCTGAAAACAGACTCTTAGCATTTTTTTTTCTCATTTATTTATTTAAAAGGCAGAATTACAGAGAGGGAGGGGGAGAGACAGAGAGGTCTTCCAACTGCTGGTTCACTCCCAAATGGTGCAACGGCTGAAGCTGGGTCAATCCAAAGCCGGGAGCCAGGAGCCTCCTCTGGGTTTCCCACGTGGGTACACGTGCCCAAGCACTTGAAACATCTTCCACTGCTTTTCCAGGCTATCAGCAGAGAGCTGGATTGGAAGAGGAGCAGCTGGGTCTTGAACCGGTGTCCATATGTGATGCTGGCACCACAGGCAGAGGCTTAGCCTACTACACTAACAGCACCAGCCCCAAGCATTAGCATTTTTTAACTTACATTTCTACTCATACTATAATTTCTTAACAACTTTTTAGCATGCTGATAATAAAAGTATCAAAATAACAAATATTTAGGTAGATTTTAAAATAGTATATAATTGTAATATACAAGGTTACTTTAGAAAGTTTGTGAAAAATGGCATTAAAAGATTTATTTGTTTTTAAAGATGTATTTGTTTATTTGAAAGGCAAAGTTACAGAGAAGGGGGTGGTGTGGCTACTTGACCTGCTGCACCACAACACCCTTTCCTATTTATTTATTTTTAAGATTTACTTGAAAGTTATAGAGAGAGGGAGACAGAGAGAGATACCTCCTATCTGCTGATTCATTCCGCAGATGGCCATAATGGCCAGGGCTGGGCCAAGCCAAAGGCAGAAGCCACGAGCTTCATCTGGGTTTCCCACATGGGTGCAGGGACTCAAACAATGGGCCATCTTCTGCTGCTTTTCCTAGGCCATTAGCAGGGAGCTGGATTGGAAATTGAGCTGGACACAAAGTGGTGCCCATATGAGATGCCAGTGTCTTAAGTGGTGGCTTTTTTTCCTAAGATTTATTTTGTCATAGAGAGATGGAGAGACAGGGAAAGAGATCCTTCATGTTCACTCCCCAAATGGCGGCAATGGGTAAGGCTTAGCCAGACTGCAGCAATGAGTTTCTTCTGGGTCTCCCATGTGGGTTCAGGGGCCCAAGCATGTGGGCTGTCTTCTGCTGCTTTCCCAGGCACAACTCAGCTGGTTAGGAAATGGAGCAGCCAGGACTCAAAGCAGTGTCACCAGAGGTGGCTTTACCTGCTATGCCACAGCGCAAGACCCAGGTGGTATCTTCACGTGCTACACCACAATGCCAGCCTAAGATCCATCTGGATCTCCCAAGTAGGTGGCAGGGACTCAAGTACTTGAGCCATCATTCACTGCCTCCCTGGATGTTCATTATTAACAGGAAGCTGGATTGGAAAAACAGTGGCTGGGACTTGAACCAGGCACTCTCAGATGGGATACAGACATCTCTAGTGGCAACTTAAACCACTATATCAAATGTCCACCCCAATAATTGCTTTCTTTTTACGTCTGTATTCACTAAAGGCAGTTTTTAAATTCACAAGAACCTACCACTAATTGAATATACTTACTATATTGAAAAAGTCCTCTTCACTTAATTTATATTATTTAAACACTGACCATATATACCAGGCACTCAGCTTGGCCTTGAGAAAATGAAGGGCATGTTCAGAACGTCCAGATACTTTATGAGAATGATCTGATTTAATTGCCAAACCAGTCGACTACTACTTTATGCTACTTCTACTAAGGGAGAAATTAAGATTTTAAAAATCAGGGGGCCAACGATATGGCTCAGTGGGTTCAAACTTCCACCTGGGACACCGCATCTAATTTGAGTGCTGAGACCTCGCTGCTCCAACTCCAATCTAGCTCCTTGCTAAACTGCCTAAGAAGCCAGTATAAGATTGCCCAAGTACTCAGGAGGCCCAGAGGTAGTTTCTACCTCCTGAGTTTGGACAAGCCCAGGCCATCATGGCCATGTGGGTAGAGAACCAGCAGAAGGAGGATCTCTCTCTCTAACTTCCTTTGAAGTAAATAAATAAATCTATAGCAACAGCAACAACAAAAGATTATGAAAATCATATTACTTGGTTAAAGTCTCTGAGCTAGTATATAAGTAAAAGAATTGGGCCGGCACTGTGGAATGCTGGGTAAAGCTGCCACCTGTAGTGCCAGCATCCCATATGGGCACTGGTTTGAGTCCCGGCTGCTCCACTTCCAATCCAGCTCTCCGCTGTGGCCTGGGAAAGCAGTAGAAGATGACCCAAGTCCTTGGGCCCCTGACCGGCATGGGAGACCCAGAAGACGCTCCTGGCTCCTGGCTTCAGATTGGCTCAGCTCCAGCCGTTGCGGCCATCTGAGGAGTGAACCCACAGTTGGAAGACCTGTCTGTCTCTCTCTCTCTCTGCCTTTCAAATAAATCTTTTTTTAAATAAGAGGGGTTTAAAAAGAAGTAAGTAAAAGAATTAAAATTCAAATTTAGCTCTGTATGATACTAGAGCTCATACTTGTAACCAGAATATTATGTTCTGTGTGTGCTACAAGTATTGAGTTCTCTGAAACATGGAAGTCAAAGCTGGGCAGGGCTTACCAGATGCAGCGAGCTTGGTGAGCAAAGGCCCAGTGACTGGAGTAAAACTGCAGGGGCAGAGGTCCAGGTAGCTGAAGCATGATGAACGTGGAGGGAGTGGCAAGAAATGAAGCAGAAAAAGTTATAAAGAGCATTTTATGCCACCTTAAAGGAATTTAATTTTTTTTCCCTAGGCAAAGCTAAAAGATTTTGGGCAAGGGGTACATAATTGGATCTGCGTTCTAGAAGTTTACCTGACTGCAGTGCACAGGTGAATTAGGAAGGAGAGTCTTTCCTGTCTAGTCTCAGTAAGAAGTAGTGAATGGCAATGGAAATGGAGAATAGATAGGGGCACTAAAGAAAGGTTTAATGGCACTCGCTGATCCTGTACCTGCGTGTTAATGTTTGAAGAGTTGATTTATTTAGAGAGAGGAGCTAAAGGTGTTAGATGTCTAACTTGGGCTTCTGATGATGCCGTTAACCACACTGAGTTCATTTAGAAATTAGATGAAGTAGGCCGGCGCCCCGGCTCACTAGGCTAATCCTCCGCCTTGCGGCGCCGGCACACCGGGTTCTAGTCCCAGTCGGGGCTCCGGATTATGTCCCGGTTGCCCCTCTTCCAGGCCAGCTCTTGCTGTGGCCAGGGAGTGCAGTGGAGGATGGCCCAAGTGCTTGGGCCCTGCACCCCATGGGAGACCAGGAGAAGCACCTGGCTCCTGCCATTGGATCAGTGCGGTGCGCCGGCCGCAGCGCGCCAGCCGTGGCGGCCATTGGAGGGTGAACCAACGGCAAAAGGAAGACCTTTCTCTCTGTCTCTCTCTCACTGTCCACTCTGCCTGTCAAAAAAAGAAAAAAAAGAAATTAGATGAAGTATGGCCTAGGGGAGATGAGTTAAATTTTGAACACTGTGTAAGTTAAGGATGCTTTTGGCTTTAAGCAAAAAAAAACAAAAATCAAATCAACGTTTTATTTACGGAGTGCTGGTGTTGTGCCATAGCAGGTTAAATTGTCACCAGCATCCCGTATGGGCACCGATCCAAGACCTAGCTGCTCCACTTCTTCTTCTTCTTCTTTTTTGACAGGCAGAGTGGACAGTGAGAGAGAGAGACAGAGAGAAAGGTCTTCCTTTTGCCGTTGGTTCACCCTCCAATGGCCGCTGTGGCCGGCGTGCTGCAGCTGGCGCACCGCGCGGATCCGAAGCCAGGAGCCAGGTGCTTCTCCTGGTCTCGCATGGGGTACAGGGCCCAAGCACTTGGGCCATCCTCCACTGCACTCCCTGGCCACAGCAGAGAACTGGCCTGGAAGAGGGACAACCGGGACAGAATCCGGTGCCCCGACCGGGACTAGAACCCGGTGTGCCGGCGCCGCAAGGCGGAAGATTAGCCTATTGAGCCAAGGTGCCGGCACCTATCTGTTCTCTTTTTCAAGAAAAGATTTTCCAGGTGTGCCCACCAGATTTCAACTTACATCTCATTGGCCAGAACTGAGTCTGATGGCCCCAGGACCTATAAGGGAGGTTGGAGCTGTATTTATAGATTGATAGTGAAGACAGGCAGAAGAGAGGACTGGGGATGGTGTTGGGTTAGCCAGCCAAGTATTTACTTGTTGAATTAAGTACCTATAAGATACCAGATATGAAGGTTTTTATTTTTTAATCCTGAATACTATATCATAAATTACAGAGCTAGAGTTGGTTGCTAATAGGAAAGGTTAAATGACCTGAGGAAAATTGGATAAGGAACACCAAGGGTGAACAGAGGAGCTGGGGAATGGGCCAGATTGTTTAACAGCTGGATCACTGGAAATGTCAACTCAAAGACTGTTTAATGTATCTCTGGACAGTGAGGCAGTCCTCCAAAGGCTGGACAGAAACAGTGCAGTCCTAGATAATGTGTATTCAGCTGAGACTCTTAAGAGCATGTAATGGCGATGTAAGAGTCAGTACTACACAGATGATTGTACTGAAGCCTGAAGATTAAGAAATTTGCTGAAGGTCACACTGTCTGTAATAGAAAAACAGGTTAGAAAAAAAAATGAATTCGGATCTCTGAGACAGTGAATAATACATTTCCAGTGGTTGTATATATTTTTAGTTATTTAATAGTTCATACCCATGGCCGGTGCTGTGGCACAATGGGTTCAAGCCCCAGTCTGCAGCACCGTCATCCTATATGGGCGCTGATTTGAGTCCCGGCTGCTCCACTTCTGATCCAGTTCCCTGCTAATGCGCCTGGGAAAGCAGTAGAAGATGGTCCAAATCCTTGGACCCTTGCATCTATGTGGGAGACCCAGGAGCTTCTTCCTGGCTTCTCCTGGGCTACCTTCTACTGTTTTCCCAGGCCATAGCAGAGAGCTAGATCAGAAGTGGAGCAGCAGGGACTTGAACCAGCACCCATATGGGCTGCTGGCACTGCAGGCGGCAGCTTTACCAGCTATGCCAAGTGCTAGCCCCCAGCCCCACATTCTTTTTCTTTTTCTTTTTTCTTTTCTTTTTTTTTCTTTCTTTCTTTTTTTTTTTTTTTTTTACAGGCAGAGTGGATAGTGAGAGAGAGAGACAGAGAGAAAGGTCTTCCATTTTGCCATTGGTTCACCCTCCAATGGCCGCTGCAGCCGGCGCATCTCGCTGATCCGAAGCCAGGAGCCAGGTGCTTCTCCTGGTCTCTCATGCAGGTGCAGGGCCCAAGCACTTGGGCCATCCTCCACTGCCTTCCCGGGCCATAGCAGAGAGCTGGCCTGGAAGAGGGGCAACCGGGATAGAATCCGGCACCCTAACCGGGACTAGAACCCGGTGTGCCGGCGCTGCAAGGCGGAGGATTAGCCTGTTAAGCCATGGCGCCGGCCGACATTCTTTTTCACTTAAACTTTATGTGTCTCCCTTCTGTCTAAATCTGAAAATCAGGGATTTTGCATCATTTATCTTTTGTTTGTTTAAAGATTTATTTATTTATTAGAGTTACAGTGAAAGAGAGGAGAGACAGAGATCTTCCATCTGCTGGTTCACTCTCCAAATGTCTGCAATGCCTGGAAATGGGCCAGGCCAAAGCTAGGAGCCAGAAGCTTCTAGGTAGGTGTCAAGAGCCCAAAGACTTGGGCAATTTCCACTGCTTTTCCCAGGCCATTATCAGGGAGCTGGATTGGAAGTGGAGCAGCCAGGACATGAACTGGCATCCTGTTGCCAAGTGGTGACTTTACCCTCTATGCCTCAGTGCTGGCCCCTATTATCATTCATCTTCATGCAAGTTCTTCTAGCAGCTAGCATATACCTTCTGTGATGCAGTAGGTGCTTGATAAATGATGTGTTTAAAGATGTAATTATTTATTTGAAAGAGTTACAGAGAGAGAAGAGACAAAAAGAGTTCTTCCATCTACTGGTTCACTACCTAAATGTCTGCCATGGTCAGGGCTGGGCCAGGCCAAAGCCAGGAGCCAAGAACTTCTTCCAGGTCTTCCATGTGGGTAGCAGGGGCCCAAGCACTTGTTAAAGCTAATGGCTTTTCCCAGGCCATTAGCAAGGATTGAAGTGGAGCAGCCAGGACACGTAACAGCACCCATGTGGTTTGCCGGCATTGCATGAAGCTGCTTTACCTGCTACTCCACAACACTGGGTCCTGATAAATGATTTTTTGGTGGTAGATTGTTTTCCCCAAAAAATTCTTTAGAATTTTATCTCATTCCTGAACTTCCTGTTTATTATTTTCCCAGTTTCACTGTATAAGAATCTAATGATCAAAAAGGCTGGAGATGTGCTATCAAATCTTAAAATTCCTTCATAAGAAATTAATTATGGAGGTAGTTATTTGGTGCAGCTATTAAGTTGCCACTTGGGATGCCCGTGTCCCATATTGTAGCGCCTAGATTCAAGCCCTGCCTCTGCTTCCTATTCCGGCCTCCTGCAAATGTGCATCCTGGGAGTCAGCAGGTACGGTTCCAGGTACTTGGGTCTCTATCATCCATGCGGGAGACTATGCTTCAGTTTTTGTCTCCTGGCTTTGTCCTGGCTCAGCTCAATCTGTTACAGGCATTTGAGGATAAGAGCGCTCGTGCTCTCCCTCTCTCGCTCTCTCGCTCTCTCTTTCTGCTTTTTAAATAAAATAAAAATATTATTAAAAAGAAGTTTATTATGTCAATGTAGAAAATATACCACAGCTAATAAACAGGTGATGTATCTAGGGCTGAGTCCGAATGTTAGTTAATACCTGTTTTTCCTAGAAGACTGATAAGCCCTCTGATTGCAAAGCAGCACAAAATTCAAGTCTTTATTGGCACAGCGTCCTCATCATTTAAACCTACATTTTTAGAAAATATTTACTACTATATGAAATATTTTTAAGGCTTCCAAAATGTCTTTCTTGTACACTCCAGAAAAACACTCTGGTTTTAAGTCAGTTCTTTTATATAATAAGTTCTTTTTTTTTTTTTTTTGGCTACATATTTATTTTTAATAATTAACTTTTTATAAAAAGAAAAATGTACATACTTATACACATGTCCATATGTGCTCACACATGACTTAGTGATTAGATGGCACTTGCAATTTGAAAAGTCACATCGAAATGCTTATACTTCCCTCCCGGGGCCCAAGGGGGTGCTGGGTGCCAGGCAAGACACTCTATAAATAAATGCAAAGGCCAAGAGCTTGGAGGAACCAGTGTTCCCCACTGAGCAGAAACAAGGTAAGGGCCACAGAGAAAGTGCCATATATAATAAGTTCTTTTCAATTGTTATTTTCTATTCTCTGTGCTTTTTCTTGACACACAATCTAAAAAAAATTTAATGTTACAGTTTTTAAAAGAATAACAAAGTAATAATTAAAAATATCAGATTTTTGTAAGACTTTAAAAAGCATAATTATATGTGTAGTATGATTAAAGCTATTAAAAATACATAATCAAAACCAGAAGGAAAGATGCACACTTGATTTATTGATATTAAGGGTAGCTTTTTCTCGCATTTCCAGATTTCCTTTTTTGTGTTTTGTTTACAATTCTTAAAAATTTGGTAGTGGGGAATAATTTTAGATATAGAACTTACAGAAATGACAGTTTCCATTTTCTCCTAATGTTAGCATCCCTTTTTTTTTTTTTTAATGAAAGCTGGGATTTATTTTTTAAAGATTTTTTATTTGAAAGTTAGAGTTACACAGAGAGAGGAGAAGCAGAGAGAGAGAGAGAGGTCTTCCATCCTCTGGTTCACTCTCCAGATGGCCGCAACGGCCGGCGCTGCACCTACCCAAAGCCAGGAGTCAGGAGCTTCTTTCAGGTCTCCCATGTGGGCGCAGGGGCCCAAGGACTTGGGCCACCTTCTGCTGCTTTCCCAGGCCATAGCAGAGAGCTGGATGGGAAGAGGAGCAACTGGGACTTGAACCGGTGCCCATATGGGATGCCAGCGCTTCAGGCCAGGGCGTTAACCCACTGCGCCACAGCGTCGACCACAAGCATCCTTACATAGGCGTTAACAAAAACTAAGTTAACGTTGGTAGAATGTTATTAACTGAACTATAGTCTTTTTTAGTTTTCACCGTTTTCCCACTAACATCTTCTGTTTCGAAATCTGTTCCAGGGCCTCATAGTACATTTATTCATATCTCCTTAATTTCCTCCAATCTGCGACAATTCTTCAGTCTTTCCTTGTCTTTTATTTGACCTTTACATTTGTGAGTGGTTTTATAGGCTGTCTTTCAATTTGTTCTCTCATTCTCTTATAAATAAAAGAGGTTCTGTATTTTTTTTTTTTTTTGGACAGGCAGAGTGGACAGTGAGAGAGAGAGACAGAGAGAAAGGTCTTCCTTTTTGCCGCTGGTTCACCCTCCAATGGCCGCCGCGGTAGGCGCGCTGCGGCCGGCGCACCGTGCTGATCCGATGGCAGGAGCCAGGTGCTTCTCCTGGTCTCCCATGGGGTGCAGGGCCCAAGCACTTGGGCCATCCTCCACTGCACTCCTGGGCCATAGCAGAGAGCTGGCCTGGAAGAGGGGCAACCGGGACAGAATGCGGCGCCCTAACCGGGACTAGAACCCGGTGTGCCGGCACCTCAAGGCGGAGGATTAGCCTGTTGAGCCAAGGCGCCGGCAGAGGTTCTGTATTTTTAGCAAGCACGCCAGAGAAATGATAGATCCTTCTTTCTCAGCATATCATACAGAGAGAGTGAGTATATGGCACCAGTGTATCTCAATCCCAGGCATGTAAACCCCGATTAAAGTCAGGTTTCTTTGTGCAAAGTTGAAGATGAATTGAGAATAGGCAACTCTCCTGTTCCTCAGCAAATGTGGTCCCACTAATTTTAGCACTCATCAGAGGATTTTTAAAAAAATATTTATTTAAGGCCGGCGCCGCGGCTCACTAAGCTAATCCTCCGCCTTGCGGCGCCGGCACACCGGGTTCTAGTCCCGGTCGGGGCACTGATTCTGTCCCGGTTGCCCCTCTTCCAGGCCACCTCTCTGCTGTGGCCAGGGAGTGCAGTGGAGGATGGCCCAAGTGCTTGGGCCCTGCACCCCATGGGAGACCAGGAGAAGCACCTGGCTCCTGCCATCGGATCAGCGGGGTGCGCCGGCTGCAGCGCGCCTACCGTGGCGGTCATTGGAGGGTGAACCAATGGCAAAAGGAAGACCTTTCTCTCTGTCTCTCTCTCACTGTCCACTCTGCCTGTCAAAAAAATTTAAAAAAAAATTTTTATTTAAAAGTCGGAGCTATAGTGTAGCAGGTAAAGCTACCACCTGTGGCGCCAGTATCCCACAAGGGTGCAGGTTAACGTCCTCACTGCTCCTCTTCCAATCCAGCTTTCTGTTATGGCCTGGGAAAGCAGTAGAAGATGGCCCAAGTCCTTGGGCACCTGCATCCATGTGGGAGACCAGGAAGACGCTCCTGGCTCCTAGCTTTGAATTGGCATAGCTCCAGCCATTGAGGCCATTTGGGGCGTAAACCAGTGGATGAAAGACCTCTCTCTCTCACTCACTCTTTCTCTGCCTCTCTGTAACTCTGCCTTTCAAAATAAATAACTAAATCTTTAGAAAAATATATTTTTTTATTTATTTGAAAGGTAGAGTGACAGAGAAAGGAAGGGAGGGAAGGAAATAGGGGGAGAGAGAGATATCTTTCATCTGCTCGTTCACTCCTCAGATAGCTGCTTCATCTGGGTCTCCCAAGTGGGTGCAGGAGCCTAAGCCCCTTAGGACTTCCTCAGGCCATCCTCCGCTGCCTTTCTGGGTGCACTGGCAGAGAGCTGGATCTGAAGTGGGACTCAGACCCTCTCTCTAACCCGAACCTGAACCCGAACCCTAATATTGGATGCTGATGTCACAAGCAGTGACTTAACCCACTGTGCCACAATACTAGCCCCTCATCAGTGGATCTTGACTTTAACAATTATAGTGTTTTAATGATTATTCTCTGTTTCTTTCCTTCTTTCTGTACTTATTTGAATTCTCTCTTATCCAAATTCTCTCCCCTCTTTATTTATTCATTTATATCAGTATGAACGCATAGATATTTATTCTTTAGGCAGTCTATAATACTATGATTTCTTTTGATGCTCAAATTATTCCAGATTTTGTTTTTATAACCTCCTAATTAAGAAAATTAGTGAACAATTATCAGTGAATGAAGATATCTGATGTGAACAATTATCAGTGAATGAAGATATCTGATGTGAGCTGCGCAACATAGCACACCGTAACTTAACATCCAGTAGTTGGTTTCAAGCAGCTGATAATCCTCAGCTTGCCACAAGTGACTTCCTCAGTCGTGTGATGTGTAACGAAAAGGGAAAGACCGTGAACACATGTGTCTTCTCCTCTTCCTGAGCTCAGTTATTAATTGATTCTGCCAATTTGGTCTGAAAATCCCTAGTAACAATAAAGCCTGACCGTTACTAATAGCAGCAGTTCTTTTGTATAACAACAAAAATTACAAAATGTTTAAAGATAAGGAAACTTGGATGGCTTCTTGTTCCCCAGCAGTGACTCTGGTTCAGGATGGAGTGGCTGCTGACCCTGGAGCACGGCTATTGTGCTGGGTTAATAGTGTGTTTCCTCCTATAGTTCATCACCCAGGGTGCTAGTCTAAAACACACCATCTGGTTTATCCAGGTAGTCCAGGACACATCCACTTAGCAACAAAAATATGGGTAGGGATTTCCTTGCACTTAAACTGAGAAAAACTTCTTGTTTTTTGTTGTTGTTTTTTTTTTTTTTAAAGATTTATTCATTTATTTGAAAGTCGGAGTTACACAGAGAGAGAAGGAAAGGCGGGGGGGGGGGGGGGGCGTCTTCCATCCCCTGGTTCTTACCCCAATTGGTCGCAACAGCAGCCGGGACTTGAATCAGCGCCCATATGGGATGCCAGCACTGCTGGTGGTGGCTTTACCCGCTACACCACAGCACCGGCCCCCCAGAAACTTCTTGTTTAGTGGAAAAGCATTATTTTAGGAGTGTTTTCCAGTCATCTCGTGCAGTTATGTGTAGCATTGTATTTTACTCTCACAGCAGTTAGCATGTCTTGCCTTTAATTTTTTCTTTGTTAGTTGCCCTTTTTGGGGAGCATGTATCTTTATTTTCCTTCTGAAATAAACAACTTAAGGACAATATCTGCCTATCAGACTTTAAATACCCCATATGCATTGCATACATGTAGGAAAGTGTTCTTTGTTGTTGAGAAGGGGGGAATATTAAGGTTCTTAAGAGTAAATCTTGGAGCTGGCACTATGGCATAGCTGCTAAGGCTGCTGCCTGGGGTGCTGGCGTCCCATATGGGCGCTGGTTTGAGTCCCAGTCACTCTACTTCCAATCCAGCTCCCAACTAATGGGAAAAGCAGTGGAAGATGGCCCAAGTCCTTGGACCCCTGCACCCACGTGGGAGACACAGAGAAGGCTCTTGGCTCCTGGCTTCGGGTCAGCCCAGCTCTGGCCATTGCAGCCATTTGGGGAATAAACCAGCAGGTGGAGGACCTCTCTCTGCACCTCTGCCTCTGCCTCTGCCTCTCTCTGTAACTCTGCCTTTCAAACAAATAAATACATCTTTAAAAAAATTAAATATTTATTTCCTATAGTTTATAGTAGCAATAGATGAAAGCCTTTTCATTGAATCTGTGAAGTCAGGACGTTCTTCACTTATAAAAGAATGTTTAAATCCATTATTGATTCCTCACAATATGATTACACTTTTTGTTACTGCAGGTGCAGACTGCTTATCTGTTAGCCATGTGTTTGAGCTGATGCTGGTTTATTCAGGAGAATTTTGCCGTGATGTCAGGTTTATCTTAGTAACCAATTTAGCTGAATTAGCCTTAACAAAGATCATTGATAGAGTTTATGTGATAACTGTCAATATTTGGAGAGAGTAACAGTGTTCTACCTATTTGTACACATGTAAAGATGTTAAGAATCTTTTATCGAAGTATTTGCAAGATTTTTTTTTTTTTTTAGATTTTATTTATTTATTTGAGAGGTAGAGTTAAAGACAGTGAGAGGGAGAAACAGAGAGAAAGGTCCTCCATCCATTGGTTCACTCCCCAGTGGCCGCAACAGTTGGAGCTGCGCCAATCTGAAGCCAGGAGCCAAGTGCTTCCTCCCGGCGGCCATTAGAGGGTGAACCAATGGCAAAAGGAAGACCTTTCTCTCTCTCTCTCTCTCTCACTGTCCACTCTGCCTGTCAAAAAAAAAAAAAGAGGGAAAGAGACAGAGAGAAAGGTCCTCCTTTCTCCGTTGGTTCACCTCCCAAATGGCCGCTACGGCTGGTGCACCACGCGATCCGAAGCCAGGAGCCAGGTGCTTCTCCTGGTCTCCCATGCGGGTGCAGGGCCCAAGCACTTGGGCCATCCTCCACTGCTTTCCCGGGCTACAGCAGAGAGCTGGACTGAAAGAGGAGCAACCCAGACTGAAAGAGGAGCAATCCGGCGCCCTGACTGACTAGAACCTGGGGTGCCAGCGCCGCAGGTGGAGGATTAGCCTAGTGAGCCGCGGCGCTGGCCACCATTTTATGTTTTCTAATCCTATATATGGTCAAATTTTCTCTGCTGTTGTCAACAGTCTTTTTGTGTTTTGAAGTAAGCAAAATGATATGAAAAACATTAGAACATTGTTTCACATAAAGTAGTACTTTTTAGGAATGAAGGAAGTACTAAGAGTACAATTTGACTTATATAAAAAAAAAAACGTGGCATAGAAAATAAATATAGATATCAATACCAATAAGAAAAGAAAAATAGGGCCGGTGCTGCGGCTCACTAGGCTAATCCTCTGCCTGCGACGCCAGCACCCCAGGTTCTAGTCCCAGTTGAGGCGCCGATTCTGTCCTGGTTGCTCCTCTTCCAGTCCAGCTCTCTGCTATGGCCCAGGAAGGCAGTGGAGGATGGCCCAGGTCCTTGGGCCCTGCACCCGCATGGGAGACCAGGAGAAGCACCTGGCTCCTGGCTTCGGATTGGCGCAGCGCGCCAGCCGTAGCGGCCACTTGGGGGGTGAACCAAAGGAAAAAGGAAGACCTTTCTCTCTGTCTCTCTCTCTCACTGTCTTAACTCTGCCTGTCAAAAAAAAAAAAAAAAAAGATGTGGCATAGAAAATAAATATAGATGTCAATACCAATAAGAAAAGAAAAATATAATTTGAAATGCTTGTAATGCTTGTTCAGATGCAGTATTTGCCAGTTTTTGAATTTGTTATATAAAGGACTTTATTTTATGTTTAAAGATTTGTTTATTTGGAAAGCAGAGTCACAGAGGGAGAGATAGAGATCTTGCTCTCACTGATTCACTTCCCAGTGCCTGCAACAACCAGGACAGGAGCCAGGAACTCCACCCGGGTCTCCTGTGTGAATGTCAGGGACTCCTGTCCTCGGGCCATCATCTGCTGCATCCCTGCACGTACATTAGCAGGAAGCTGGCTTAGAAGCAGAGTAGCTCAGCCCGGAACCCACACTGTGCTATGGGAGCCACAATGCCAAGCCCCAGAGAGGATTTTAAACCAGCATTGTATGGCAGTTTCCACAGGGAAGTGTACTAGTAGCTGCCTCCTTTACAAAAACATTTTCAAAGTGCAAATCCAAGATGTTTTAAAAGATTTTTTTTAAATAAAAAGTTGAGACGTGAGAAGTTTCCATATCTTATTGCAGTTTAAGGAAACATTTCAAAGAAAAACAGTTTGTAAATGCATTTGAGGAATATTTACTATATAAATGACCACAATTAGTTTATCATATAATATTAGTAATTAAAGAAGCCTGCCAAGAAGAAATTATACAGTAAACAATCCAACGTCCCAAATTATTTCCATCTATCCTGTTAGTCTGCATTTGTATATGTAATAGTGTGAAAGCCAATACTTTTGTATCAGAGTAATAGATATCCATGTTAGGAATTGATTAAGGCCCAGAAAATATATTCTTTTCTGCCAGTTTGCGTAAATATGTTATAAAAGGCTATAATTTTAAAGTCCTGACATTTTAATTGCTAGGAACAAATTCCAGAACTACTTTATAACTGGTTTATTTGGACTTACTTCCCTATAGTTCAGAAGTTTAAAAGAAAATTTGAATTCTCCTTATCATATCATCTGTAATTTGAGATCTTTAAAAAGGGTATTTCTCCTGCTTTTATTGACTTAGACAGGGCTTGCACTAAAATGGAGAAGGAGAGATGGAAGAAAGTAAACCAAATTGAAAACCTAGTACTAACATAAACCACAGTTTTGTTTTTTTAAATGTTAAAATCACATCTCACATCTTCAAAGCACACATACTGCTTCTGAGGACATGGTTCATTTCTTTGTTGGGCATTTTCCACACTGATGCCTTAGAAGAAGAAAGGGTCCCAGGTGGGTGTTTGGTGCAGCGCTTCTGTTGTCAGCATCCTGTATGGGAGTATCCGTCTTGAGTCCTGGCTCCTCTGCTTCCTATCCAGCTTCCTTCTAATGTACACCTGGGAGGCAGCAGGGGAAGGCTCAGCTACTTAGGTGCCTGCCACCCATATGGGAGACCCAGATTGAATTCCAGGTGCCTGGCTTCAACCCAGCCCAGCCTCTGCCATTGTGGGCATTTGGGGGAATGAGCCAGCAGATGGCATATTTCTCTCTGTCTCTCCATTTGTCTCTTTGTCTCTCTGCCTTTCAAAGAAAAAAAGAAGCTAACTTCACAGAGATAAATGACAAGGCAATAATGGAAAATTATTTTGGAATTGGATTTTGGAAATGCTGGTAATATAACAAAATTTAATTCAGATTTGTTAAATATGAGGCCCCAGTGACTGTCCTGTAACTCATCACTGTTCTTATCACAAATTATTTCTCCCACTTCTTCAGACAGAAAAAAAACAGAGACGTGGATTTCTTGCTTTTAAGAAAAAAATAGGGCCTGGTGCTGTGGTACAGTCGGTTAATCCTACGCCTGCAGCACCAGTATCCCATATGGTCGCCAGTTCTAGTCCCGGCTGCTCCACTTCCAATCTGGCACTCTGCTATGGCCTGGGATAGCAGTGGAGGATGGTCCAAGTCCTTGGGCCCATGCACCCACATGGGAGACCCAGAAGAAGCGCCTGGCTCCTGCCTTCGGATCGGCCCAGCTCCGGCCTTTGCAGCCATTTGGGGAGTGAACCAACGGAAGACCTTTCTCTCTGTCTCTTCCTCTCACTGTCTATAACTCTGCCTCTCAAATAAGTAAGTAAAATCTTTTAAAAAGAAAGAAAAAGAAAAAAATTATAACATTCAACATTTGTTGAGATAGGAGATCAGGATTACACCATTTCTCACCTATTAAAGTAAAAAAGTTTGCTTTAAATGGGACTACTTCTGTTGGCAAATGTCCTGACCTGTACGTGATAGTTGGGAGTGTAAAGTGACACAGTTCATTTGGGGAGCAATTTGGCAACATTTATCATGAACCTTAAATATTTGTGTGACCCAGATAATTTCTTCCCTAAAAAAGATGCGTGTCATTTAAACTAAGTACTCAGTAATTAGAGAATGCCTAAATAAATTATGGTAAACATACAATGGGGTGCTGTAAGTTATTTTCAAATGATGCTTGTGAAGAGTTTGTATAATATTTCTGTGTTCAGTATAGGACTGAAAAAGTCTAGAAGGAAATATGGTAGAATTAGGAATTTTTGTATATATCTTTTTTAAAATTTTGGGGGGAATACTGCAGGGCAATTATTATGTATATTTGTAATATTTATTTACCTACCTTCCCGGGCACATTATCAGGAAGCTGGATTGGAAGCAGAGCATCTGGACTCCAACCGACACTCTGATATGGGATGCCAGAGTTGGTAGCTTAACTTGGTGGCACCACAACATTGGCCCCTTTATATTTTTATTTTCTCTATTTTATGTTTACTTATCTGAAAAGATGAGATGGGGGGGCCAGCCTTATGGCATAGTGGATAAAGCTGCCACCTGTGATGCTCGCATCCCATATGGGTGCTGGTTCAAGTCCCAGCTGCTCCACTTCAAGTCCAGCTCCCTGCTAATGTGCCTGGGAAAGTAGCAGAAGATAGTCCAAATGCTTGGGCCCTGCGCCCATGTGGGGGACTCGGAAGAAGCTCCTGGCTCCTGACTAGACCAGCCCAGCTCTGGCCATGTGGCCATATGGAGAGTGAACCAGTGGATGGCAGATTCTCTCTCTCTGTCTCTCTGTCTCGCTCTTGCTCTCTTTCTGCAACTCTGCCTTTCAAATAAATAAATCTTTTAAAAAGTATTAATGGGTGTTTTGAACAGTTGATATGAGAAAGAACAAGAGCAGAACATGGATATGTAGAGGAGATTGTGTGACATGCAACTTGATCCTGACCTGTGATCAGAAACCTCTTTCTTAGCCAGTTTCAGTGTTAAGAAGCAGATTGGTATTGGCAGTGTGATGCAGGGGGTTAAGTAGCATTGGCATCCCGTGTCAGAGGGCTGGTTCAAGTCCTAGCTCTTCTGCTTAGGATCCAGCTTCTTGCTAATGTGCCTGGACAAGCATCAGATGATGGCCCAAGTACCTGGGTCCCTGCCACATGGGAGGCATAGAGTAGTCAAATTCATAGACACAGAAAGAAGAATTGTGGTCGCCAGGGACTGGTGGGAAGCAGGGAACAGGAAGTTATTAATGGGTGCAGAGTGTCAGTTTGGGAAAATAAAGTTCTGAAGCTGGATGGTGGTGATTGCAAAGCAATGTGAATGTATTTAATGCCATTGAAGTGTACATGTAAAAATGGTTAAAATGCTGATTTTTATGTCATGAATATTTTACCACAATTATCCCCTCCCTCCTACTCCCACCCCGTCACCTCCTAAAAAGGCATTTCCATGGTCTGAGTGATTCAGAGGCATGTTGGCAGGAGAAATGAGGAGAGTGGGTAAGTTGGAGAATAATGTTAGAGGTGGGATGAGGGTGCTAGGAAGAGGGAGTAGTCTGCAGAGATCCAGATAAGCAGTTCTCAAATCTGAGCATAAGAATCAGCCATCCGGCAGCCTTTAATAAAATAGAAGATTATTGTATTTTACACCAGACTGGTTTAGATTAGATCTGGGATGACTAGATGGTGGTGCTGATCATAATAACTAAAACAGTGAACACAGGGCAGGGGGATAAAGGATAATGAAGATGAATTTGCATTTGGATATGTTGAATTTGAAGCATTGGGACAGCACCCAAATAGAAGGAATTGGGACCCACAGGAAATAATTGGGTTGAATCCAGCTTTGAAAGTTGCCAGGAGTGGGAGTATAAAGTGACAGGAAAGTGGAAAAACCAGAGCCTTGGGAAATGCCTACAATGCAAGGATAGGAGGAAAAAAAAAATATTAAAAATAAATCAACAGAAAAAAGGGGAAAAAGTTGGTAGAGTCATTGTTACAGACAATAGAGTGGTCTACACTAAGGATTGAGAAAGGGCCCTTGAATTAGGTAAGAAAATATTAGTGATTCTTTAGAATGCAGTTTTAATCACAAAGATTAAGGAGTAAAAGGAGAAAATAGAAACAGCAAACATAAGCCGTTTTGTTTTGATTTTTCCAAAGAAGGAAGGAAGAGCCAAGTTGGGGTCACTCAGGTCAAGGCAGAACTTTTTCTGTTTGGTTAAATTTGGATGATGTTTTCTTCTCTTCTCTTCTCTTCTCTTCTCTTCTCTTCTCTTCTCTTCTCTTCTCTTCTCTTCTCTTCTCTTCCCTCCCTCCCTCCCTCCCTCCCTCCCTCCTTCCCTCCCTCCCTTCCTTCCTTCCTTCCTTCCTTCCTTCCTTCCTTCCTTCCTTCCTTCAGATTTATTTATTTATTTGAAAGGCAGAATTTATAGAGAGAGAGGCAGAGATAGAAAGAGATCTTCCATCTGCTGGTTCACTCCCCAAATGACCGCAGTGGCTAGGGCTGGGCCTGTCCAAAACCAGGAGTCAGGAGCTTCATTTGGGTCTCCCACGTGGGTGCAGGGGCCCAAGCACGTGGGCCATCCTCTGCTGCTTTCCCAGGCACATTGTCAAGGAGCTAGATTGGAGGTAAGCCAAGGACTGGAACCAGTGCCCATATGGGTGCTGGCACACAGACAACAGCTTTTCATGCTACGCCACAATGCCAGCCCCCTTTCTTTCTTTTTTAAAATACTGATTTATTTACTTGGAAAGCAGAGTTACAGAGAGAGAGAGAAAGATCTTCCACCCTCTGGTTCACTCCCCAGTTTCTTCTGGGTCTCCCACATGGGTGGCAGGGACCCAAACACTGGGCCATCTTTTACTCCTTTTTCCAGGCCATTAACAGGGAGCTGGATTAGAAGTAGAGCAGCTAAGACACAAATTGGTGCCCATGTGGGATACCAGCATCGTAGGCAGTGCCTTTATCAGCTACACCACAATGCCAGCCCCCAGTCTGGTGTTTCTATGAGTACTTGTCTCTTGTGGATCTCCTATCTCCTAGCCCATCTTATTCTCTATTTCTTCTCTCTTCTCCAGCTCGTCAGTAGTAGAACTGCTTTGCCTCCTTTGTGCTCACTTCCTTGGTGATGTACTAAAGTCTTCTTTTGTCCCTCTGGGTCCACCCTAGCTCTTTTACCTCAGTCCCAGGAGGCTGACCTGCATAGACTACATCAATAAGGTTCCTTGCCCTTTGGGTTTTGTTAGGTTTGGCCACTGTGGAGCCCCGACAGGACACTGGAGGGATGGAGAAAGGAGAGTGAGGTTGGAGCACTTGCCCCTTAGCTCCTACGCCACCTCAAGTCTGGCTGAATGGACCAAAGATCACTGCTCCCCTCGAATCAGTTTCCACAGGACTCTTCTGAATCTGGTAACCATTTCTAGTCCTGTCAGGCATAGGTGTGCAAACAGCCAGTCTGTTAATAGTCCTGGGATACCATGTTCAGTTTTCCCTTGTGGTGTCTCTGCATTCTGCCTGCACCTTTATAAATCTTCCCTTTACTAAATCCTATATCATCGGTTTGCTTTTGGGATTCTAACTGAATCAGCAATCCTATGCAGTTTTGTGGTTTAAATATAACCATTTGTAATAGCTCCCAGATGAATGTCTCTAGCCCAGACCCGTTTCCTCTGCTACAAACTCACATATCTAGCTGCCTGCTGGACTTAATTGCTTAATTTATGTCTTGAGGTCATGATCTTTTCTCCTAAACTTGGTGGTAGAACTCTAGCCTTTTAGTTGTTCAGTTGTTTAGTTGTTTTGGACAGAAATTATTATTTTTTTTTGTTGTTGTTGTTAAGATTTATATATTTGTTTGAAAGTCAGAATTACAGAGAGAGGGAGAGACAGAGAGAGAGATATCTTCCGCCTGCTGGTTCAGTCCCCAAATGGCCGCAGTAGCTAGGGTTGGGCCAGGCCGAAGGCAGGGGCTGAAATTCCATCCAGGTTTTCCACGTGAGTGCAGGGGCCCAAGTACTTGGGCCATCTTCTGCTGTTCTCCCAAGGCACATTAGTGGGGAGCTGGACAAGAAGTACAGCAGCTGGGACTCAAACCAGCACCCATATGTTATGCCAGCGTGGCAGGCAACAGCTTAACCTACTACACCACAACACAGGCCCCAGGACGGAAATCTTGAAATTATTCTCAACTCCTCTCTATTTTCCCCACCTTGTCCAATCTGTCAGGACATGTAAGTAGATCTACCTTTACTAGAGACTTGGAGTCTAACCACTTCCACTTCAATCACCCTTGTCCAAATCTTATCATCTCTCACCTCTGACAACCTCCCTGACTGGGCTTCCTGCTTCTGCCCTTGGTCTTACTTCACTTCATTTTCAACATAGCAGTCACTCTTCTGCTGGAAACCTTCCAGTGGCTTCCCATTTGAGGATAAAAGCCAAAGTCCTTATGATGGCTTACAAGGCCCCACATGATTTGCCTCCTGCCCCCATAACTTCTGTAACCCCCCCCCCCTTTAACTCTGGTTGGAATGCTTCTCCCTTTTTATTATTATTAAGATTTATTTATTTATTTGAAATTCAAAGGTGCAGAGAGAAAAATCATCTATTTGCTGGTTCACCTCCCAGATGGCTACAACAGCCAGGGCTGGGCCAGGCCGAATCCAGGAGCCAGGAGCATCTTCCAAGTCTCCCAGGTGGCTGGCGGGGGCCCAAACACTTACACTATCTTCCACTGCCTTTCCCAGACTTTTCCCAGGAAGCTGGATCAGGAGTGGAGCAGCCGAGACACAAACCAGCGTCTGCATGGGATGCCCTTGTCTCAGGCAGCAGCTTTACCTGCTGTGCCACAACGCCAGCCCCAGGGATACAGTTACAGATTTTTTTTTTTTTTTAAAGATTTACTTATTTATTTGAAAATCAGAGTTACACAGAGAGGCAGAGAGACAGAGAGAGGTCTTCCATAAGTTGGTTCAGTCCCCAATTGGCTGCAACGGCTGGAGCTGCTTCAATCCAGAGCCAAGAGCTTCCTCCAGGTCTCCCACGCGGGTGCAGGAGCCCAAGTTGGACTGTCTTCTACTGCTTTCCCAGGCCACAGCAGAGAGCTGGATTGGAAGCAGAGCAGCCGGGACTGGAACCAGCGTGCATGTGGGATGCTGGCACCACAGGAGGTAGCTTTACCCACTACACCACAGTGCCGGTCCCCAGTTATTGATTTTAACACATATATAAATTCTTGTATCCATACCACAATCAATATACAAAATTGTTCCATCCCTTCAAAACACTTGGTCATGTTCTCATAAAATTACACCTTCCTGGGGCCGGCACTGTGGCATAGTGGGTAAAGCCGCCACCTGTGGTGCCGGCATCCCATATGGACTCCAGTTCAAGACCCAGCTGCTCCACTTCCGGTCCAGCTCTCTGCTATGGCCTGGAAGGGCAGTGGAAGATGGCCCAAGTCCTTGGGCTCCTGCGCCCACATGGGAGACCCAGAAGAAGCTCCTGGCTCCTGGCTTCGGATCAGCACAACTCCAGCTGTTGCCGTCATCTGGGGAGTGAACCAGCAGATGGAAGACTCTCTCTCTGCCTCTCTCTGCCTTTCCTCTCTGTGTAACTGTGACTTTCAAGTAAAATAAATAAATCTTTTAAAAAAAATTACACCTTCCTTCCTGCCCAGCTTCTGGAAAGCACCAATCTGTTCTTCATATATAGTTTTGTTTTTTCAATAATAGAATCATGCAGTTTGTAAGCGTTTGAGAATGACTTCTCTCTCTCTCTCTCTCTCTCTCTCTCTCTCTGACAGGCAGAGTTAGACAGTGAGAGAGAGAGACAGAGAGAAAGGTCTTCCTTCCATTGGTTCACCCTCAAATGGCCACTACGGCCGGCACGCTGCGCCAATCCGAAGCCAGGAGCCAGGTGCTTCTTCCTGGTCTCCCATGCCGGTGCAGGGCCCAAGCACGTGGGCCATCCTCCACTGCCTTCCCGGGCCACAGCAGAGAGCTGGCCTGGAAGAGGAGCAACTGGGACAGAACCCGGGGTGCCGGCACCACAGGCGGAGGATTAGCCAAGTGAGCCGCGGCGCCGGCCGAGAATGACCTCTCTCACTCAACAGAATGCCTTTGAGATTCATCCAGGTTTCTGAGTGTCATCAGTAATTCATTCCTTTTTATTGTCGAGTAGTATCCTACTCTACAGCTGTACAACAATGTATCTATTCACTATTGAAAGATATTCCGGTTGTTTCCAGTTTGGGCACTTATAAATAAGCTGCTAAAAATATTCATGTATAGGGGCAGACATTGGTGCAGTGGTCAGAAGTGACGTGAGTTGGACGCATCCTGTATTGGAGTGCCTGAGTTTGAGTTCCGGTTCTACTTCCAGCTCCACTCCCCTGCTGATGCAGACTCTAGGAGGCAACAAGTGATGGCTCAAGTGGTTGAGCTGTGTAGGAGGCCTGTATTGTGTTCCTGGCTGCTGGGCATTTGGGGCAATGCACCATTGGATAGGAGGGCTCTCTCTGTTTCACTGTGTGTGTGTGTGTGTGTCTGTTTCTCTGTGCCTCTCAAAAGAAAATTTTTAAAAAAAATAGTGTACAGGCTTTTCTGTGAACGTATTTTCATTTCTCTAGAATATTATTAGCTTATCAATTATTGTTTTTTGCATGTTCTGTTCACTGGTGTCTTATTCTGTGTGCACAAAACAGTTCCTGGTACATAGTAGGTGCTGAATAAATTAGTGAATGTGCTATGTTGCTTCAAAGTTAAAAAATGTGATGAAACCAGAGACACTCTGAACACACTTCAGGTTCATTGCACCAAACCCTGTTCTCTGTAGTTTCCTTAAACCCCAAGGACACAGAGACTTGGGTTGGAAGATGCATGCAAGTTGAGAGTATAAAAGGCTCTAATGAGAGTGAAGTAACTCCTCCCTAACGTCTAATCTCTTGGGAGAATACTTTATCACTGACATCAACATAACTCATTTCTGTCTAAAATGCAAAGCCAGATTATTCACTCAGAATATTACAGAAACAAATATCTTGCAAAAGAAGGGGAAGTCATGGTACCACTCTCCACATTGTGTGACTAACTTAGTTTGACTTAAATTAATAGTAAATATCACCAGCTGGAATGAAAGAAAGCCAAAGAGTAAAATAATGATTAGAGGAGAAGTTGATGTTTATAGGGAAAGGGATCGGTTTACTCAAATATGTGTAATACAGCCATAGGCTATGTGTGCACTATGAAGTACTTTTTAGATAAGCCTTAAAAAGTCACAATAAGGAATAGGTATTTAGCCTTAGTGGTTAAGACCCCTCATGTCCCACATCAGAGTACCTGGATTGGATTCCTGGCTCTGGCCGTTGACTCCAGCTTCCTTCCCTGAGCGGACCGGGGGAAGTGGTGCCACCACATGAGAGACCTGGATTGGGTTCCAAGCTCCCAGCTTCAGCCTGGCCCAGTCATTGCTATTGTGGGGATTTGGGAAGTGAACCAATGATTGGAGATTTCTCTGTTTTCTTGCCTGTTTTAAAAACCACATAAATAGCATTCAGTTTAGAATTGGATGCAACCTGATGTCCCAAACATGGAAATCCTTGTAATCTTACTCCTAATAGCTTGAAATTCATTAAAAATTAGTTGGATCCTGGATACCATCCACTGTGATAGTTTTCACAGACTCAACAAGATTTCATTTTTATAGAAGTTCCAATATTTAATTTTTAAAAGACTTTATTTGAAAGAGTTACAGAGAGAGAAGGATAGAGAAAGAGAGATCTTCCATCCATTGGTTCATTCTCCAGATAGCTACTATGGCCTGCACTGAGTTAGGCCAAAGCCAGGACCCAGGAGCTTCATCAGGTCTCCCACATGGGTAACAGGAGCCCAAACATTTGGGCCATTTTCTGCTGCTTTTCTCAGACCATTAGCAGGGAACTGGATCAGAAATAGAGCAGCCAGGACATGAACTGGCACCCATGTGGGATGCTGACACCAAAGATAGTAATTTTACCCTCTATACGACAATGCTGGCCTCCTAATGTTTGTTTTATTGCTTTCAACTGTTTGAAAGGGTAGCTGAGAGTGACAGAGTACCACACAGCGGTGCCATGTTATGCTTACTGTTCTCTCCAAGTGCCTACAATAGCCAGAGTGAGGTCAGGCTGAAGCGAGGAACCTGGAACTCCCACACGGGCAGCAAGGGCCCAAGCACTTGAGCACCACCTGCCTCTCCCACAGTACACTTTAGCAGGAAGCTGAATTGGAAGCAGAGTAACTAGGACTCAAACCAACGCTCAGATGTGGGACTCAGATATCACAAGTGGTAGCTTTACCTACTGCACCACAACACCCGCCTCCCCAACATTCAATGTTTGAACAAGGTTTTAGAGTAAGTCTTTTTTTTTTTTTTTTAAGATTTATTTATTTTATTTGAAAGGCAAAGTTACAGAGAGGCAGAGGCAGAGACAGAGACAGAGAGGTCTTCCATCCGCTGGTTCACTCCCCTACTGGCCACAACAGCTAGATCTGTGCCAATCCAAAGCCAGGAGTTTCCTCCAGGTCTTCCACATGGGTACAGGAGCCCAAGGACGTGGGCCATCTTCCACTGCTCTCCCAGGACATAGCAGAGAGCTGCACCAGGAGTGGAGCAGCTGGGACTCGAACTGGTGCCCATATGGGATGCTGGTACCGCAGGCGGCAGCTTTACCCACTACGCCACAGAGCCGGCCCCCTTATTTTTTTTTCTTTAAAGATTTATTTAGTTATTTGAAAGGCAAAGTTCGAGAGAGGAAGACACACATGCACACACACACACACACTCACGGGGATGGGGAGGGAGGAGGGGGAGATACCTTCCATCCCCTGGTTCACTCCCCAAATGGCCACAACGGCTGGAGCTGGGCTGGTCTGAGGCCAGGAGCCAGGTGATTCTTGCAGGTCTCCCATGTGCTTACAGGAGCCTAAGTACTTGGGCCACCTCTGCTGCTTTCTCAGGTGCACCAGCAGGGAGCTGGATCAGAAATGGAGCAGCCAGGAATCGAACCCGCACTCAAACAGGATGCCAGTGCCGTAGGTGGCAGCTTTATGCACTATGCCACAGTGCTGGCACCTCACTACTCTTTTGATAAGATGATCCATAGGTTGTGTGTGTGTGTGTGTGTGTTATAGTGCATGTGTGGCTATCAGTTCATTGGTGCTACTGTGTGATTGAACGACATTCTGAGTAGATCATTGACAGTTCCTCTCTAACCACTGCAATATTCAAGAGTAGTCATTTAGAATGCCTGTAATTTCCCCACTTGGTAACCCAATGGTTGGTATGCTGCCTTAAATGTTCAAAAAGTATGTCCCTTCTGTGGCAGCAACTGGAAACCCTAGGAATTTCTGCCAAAGTTCTTGTGATATAATCCTCTCTTGAAAGGACAAAGCTTCAGTATATTGAAATGCCTGAGTCAGCCTCTTAGAGATCTACTGGCTGTGCCGCTGCCCATTTTTCTAGGATGAAAAAAAAAATTTCCTTAGGAACTTGAGGCAGTTTTTACTGAGTGCACCGAGAAATACATATGTTATAACTATGCATAGAAGTCACACACCTCTACGCAAACACGTATAAACTAAATGTAAATGTTGACAATAGAATTATTATATTTTCTAATATGATGCTTAAATTTAGCAGATCTTGTTCGCTAGCTTAGAAGAAAATAGTTTCATCTCTTCTATTGACTACTGTTAGTTTTTTTAACTTCTTTTTTTTTTGGAGGGGAGTTTTTTTTTTTTTTTTTTTTTTTTTTTTTGACAGAGTGGATAGTGAGAGAGAGAGAGAGAGAAAAAGAGAAAGGTATTCCTTTTTGCCGTTGGTTCACCCTCCAATGGCCGCTGCGGCCAGCGCATCTCGCTGATCCGAAGCCAGGAGCCAGGTGCTTATCCTGTTCTCCCATGGGGTGCAGGGCCCAAGGACTTGGGCCATCCTCCACTGCACTCCTGGGCCACAGCAGAGAGCTGGACTGGAAGAGGGGCAACTGGGACAGAATCCGGCACCCCGACCGGGACTAGAACCCGGTGTGCTGGCGCCATAAAGCGGAGGATTAGCCTAGTGAGCCACGGCACCGGCCAGCTTCTTTCTTAACATTCTAATTTAGGAAAAGAAAAAGAGGCACCTGTGATTAACTGGATAAGTAGGCCAAGCCTTTGAATTTTTACTTGTTTAATGTTGTTTCCTCTTTCTTTCTTCCTTCTCTTCTCTTTCTTCTTTCTTTCTTTCTTTCTTTCTTTCTTTCTTTCTTTCTTTCTTTCTTCTTTCTTTCTTTCTTTCTTCCTTTCTTTTCTTTTCTTTTCTTAAAGGTTTATTTATTTATTTGAAGGGCAGAATTACAGAGAAGTCAGAGGAAAAGAGAGAGAAAGAGGTCTTCCTTCCACTGGTTTACTCCCCAGATGGCCACAGCTATGCCAGTCCGAAGCCCAAGAGCCAGGAACTTCCTCCAGGTCTCCCCCATGGGTGCTGGGGCCCAAGGACTTGGGCCATCTTCCACTGCTTTCCCAGGTCATAGCAGAGAGCTGGATCAGAAGTGGAGCAGCTGAGATCCAACCAGTACCCATATGGAATGCTGGCACTGCAGGAGGCAGCTGTACCCAGGACGCCACAGAACCAGCCCCATTCTCACTTTCTAGATGTGTACCTTAGAGCCTTCAAGTGAGGTCACATAGCAGTGGTTACATCTGTTTGGTGTTTTTTATTCCTGTGATACTAGTCTAACGATCTGTCACAGTAGACTTCTAAAGGGAGATAGGATACTGGTATAACGTGTAGTGGTTTTAGCAGAGGTAATGATGACTGATTTATCTGTATTCCACTGTTATAGTTTTGATGCTATTTAAGATTTTAATAATTTTTAGTTTATCTAGTTTTTTTAAAGGTTTACTTATTTATTTGAAAGTCAGAGTTACAGAGAGAGGTCTTCCATCTGCTGGTTCACTCCCCAAGTGGCCTCAGTGGCCAGGGCTGAACCAGGCTGAAGCCAGGAGCCAGGAGCTTCATACAGGTCTCCTAAGTAGGTAGAACCATCTTCCACTGCTTTCCCAAACACATTGGCAAAAGCTGGATTGGAAGTGGAGCAGCCGGGACCCAAACTGGCGCCTATATGGGATGCTGGTGCCACACGTGGCAACATTACCTGCTATACCACAGCGCCGACCCAGTTTATCTAGTTTTTGAAGCAAAAACACCATGCCACAACTGACAGTTGTCACCAGTCATGACCAATGTAAAAAAATAATATTCTATGAGTCTTAACACTGAACTTAAAAAGAAAAACACTCCTATCTAATAAAAACTATATTTTAATTTTCAACTACATTAATAGAAAATAGAGTACCTTGAACAAGCAAAATCTGCTTGCACTTTTCAGATCGTACCATACGTTACATATACTTTATTGTTGCACTTATTTTTCAGGATCAGCTATCTCATACACAGTTCCTTGAGAACAGGAACTATGCCTCATTTGCCTTTTATTCTCAGTGACACTTGTTAGCTAATAAATATTGATTGACTTGAATTGAGTTGGAGTAAAAATACTTAGGTTGGGGGGCGGCGCTGTGGCGTAGCAGGTAAAGCCATCTACAGTGCCAGCATCCTGTATGGGTGCCAGTTCAAGTCCCAGCTTCTCCACTTCCAATGGCAGCTCCCTGCTAATGCGCCTGGGAAAGCAGCCAGATGACCCAAGTTTTTGGGTCCCTGTACCCGCATAGGGGACCCAGAGGAAACTCTTGGTTTCTGGCTCCTGACTTCAGTGGGCCTAGCTCCTGCCATTGCTGCCATTTGGGGAGTAAACCAGTAGATGAGAAATTTCTCTCTCTCTCTCTCTCTCTCTCTCTCTCTAATTCTGCCTTTCAAATAATATATCTTTTAAAAAGAAGAAATAGGATACTATGGAGAATAGAGATATACAATCTATTTTCAGATATTTGAAGGGTTCTTGTGTGGAAAAGAGATTATTTTGATCTGTACACTTTCAATAGACAGCAAATCAGTGGGTCAAGGAGTTTCTAAATGTTAAGAGTTGTCCATAACTGGGCCGGCATTGTGATACAGCAGCTTAAGCATTCCATATGGGTACTGGTTCAACTCCTGGCTATTCCACTTCCAATCCAGCTTCCTGCTAATGTGCCTGGGAAATCAGCAGAAGATGGCCCAAGTACTTGAGCCCCTATACCCACGTGGGAGACCCGGTTGGAGTTTTGGGCTCTGACTTTAGCCTGATACAGCCCTGGCCATTATGACCATTTGGGTAGTGAACCAGCAGATGGAAGATCTCTCTCTCTCTCTCCCCCTTTTTCTGTAACTCTGCCTTTCAAATAAATAAATCTTTTATCTTTTTAACAAAAAGAGTTGTCTACAACTAGATGACACTATCTCAGAAGGGACTAAATCTATCTTGAGGGAATTCATGGGTTTTAACTTCATTTTTTAAAAAACTTTGTTCAAGATACTGTATGCATGTGACTATTTCAATTTCCATTTTTCATAGGAAAAGCAAAAATACTAACCTTCTCCTTTGGTTTTTATTCATAGTCAAGTTCATCCGAGAAGTCACACCATATATCAAGAAGCCATCGTTAGTATCAGATCTGCCCTGGGAAGGTGCAGCTCCCCAGTCACCAAGCTTTAGTGGCAGCGAGGACTCTGGTTCTCCAAAACACCAAAACAGCACTAAGGACAGAAAAGTCATCCCTCTCAAAATGTGCTTTGCTGCTAGAAACCTAAGCATGCCGGATCTGGAGAACAGGTAAGCTGTACCCAACAAGAACACCATACTTACAGCCTCAGAGACTCACAGACGTGTCGGAACATTACATAGCTCTGTTAACTAAAGCATGCAGAGAAATCTCTCTGAGATGAGAGATGAATTTCTGGAGCTCTGTATTTATATTATTTATATATACGTATTATCAAGGAAACTTCATTTGAAAAAAGATTGGGGCCGGCATTGTGGCATTGCAGGTAAAGCTGCTGTCTGGGACGCTGGCATCCCATTTGGATGCCGGTTCAAGACCCGACTACTATACTTCCAGTCCAGCTCCCTGCTAATGTGCAGTGTTATTTTTGTTGTTGATTTATAAAGAGATCTTACAAAGAGATCTTCCATGCTCTGATTCACTCTCCAAACAGCTGCAACAACCAGGTCTGGGCCAGGCTGAAGTCAGGAGCCAGGAACTCCATCCAGATCTCCCACGTGGGTTCCAGGGGCCCAGGTACTTTGACCATCTTACCCTGCCTTCCCAGGTGCATTAGCAGAGAGCTGGATTGGAAGTGAAGCAGCTGGGACATAAGCAGGCACTCATGGATGGCGGCTAACCACAACGTACCACAGCACCAGACCCAAGTCAGCTTCTGTTGATCTGTTTCTTTTGCAAAATAAGAGGGATGGATTGGGTAAATTCATATTTCTCTGCTAGGTATCTGTTCTAGGACTTTGTTTTTATTTATTCTAGGAGGAGGACTGACAAATCTAGTGTTAGATTAGCGACTAGGGGCTGGCATTGTTGTGCCATATCTTAAGCCACCTGCAATGCTGCATCGCTATGAGCACAGTTTGAGTCCTATCTGTTCCACTTCCAATCTAGCTCCCTGCTAACACATCTGGGAAAGCAACAGAGGATGGCCTAAGAACTTGGACCTTACCACCCACATGGTACACCCTGACACCTGGCTTTGACTTGGCTCAGCATAACCTTTGAGGTCATTTTGAGAGGGAACCAGTGGATAGAAAGTTTCATTCTCAGGGCCGGCCACCGTGGCTCACTTGGTTAATCCTCCGCCTGCGGCGCCAGCATCCCATATGGGTGCCAGGTTCTAGTGCCGGTTGCTCCTCTTCCAGTCCAGCTCTCTGCTGTGGCCCGGGAGGGCAGTGGAGGATGGCCCAAGTGCTTGGGCCCCTGTACCTACATAGGAGACCAGGAAAAAGCACCTGGCTCCTGGCTTCAGATCAGCGCAGCGGGCCGGCCGTAGCAACCATTTGGGGGGTGAACCAACGGAAGGAAGATCTTTCTTTCTGTCTCTCTCTCTCACTGTCTAACTCTGCCTGTAAAAAAAAAAAAAAAAAAAAAAAAAAAAAAGCCTTAACTAATAACTGTGTGTGTATACATATATATATATTAATTTTTTTTAATTATATACTGATATGGGGCCAGCGCTGTGGCATAGCAGGTAAAGCCCCAGCCTGTAGTGCTGGCATCCCATATGGGTGCCGATTCAAGTCCCAGCTATTCCACTTTCAATCCAGCTCTCTGCTATGGCTTGGGAAAACAGTAGAAGACGGCCCAAGTCCTTGGGACCCTGCACCCACTACCAGCTCCTGGCTTCAGATTGGTGCAGCTCTGGCTGTTGCGGCCATTTAGGAAGTGAACCAACAGATAGAAATGAAGGTCTCTTTCTCTCTCTCTGCCTCTGCCTCTCTGTAACTCTGCCTTTCAAATAAAATAAATAAATCTTTAAAAAATATATATACTGATATATTTGTATTGCTTTGATTGACCTTTTTAGAACTTTGAGATATTATGGAAATTACTCGGTGTTACACATAGGGTTATTCCTGAAAGGTTGCGTGTATATGATGGATCATTTTATGCATGCATGTTGAATCATGATCTTTAATTTTTTTTTAATTTAATTTTATTTATTTGAAAGGCAGAGTTAGAGAGGGAGAAACAGAGAGAGAGAGAGATCTTCAATCCACTAGTTCACAACATTTGGGGCTGGGCCAGGCCAAAGCCAGAAGCTAGGAACTTCATCTGGGTCTCCCACACGGGTACAGGGGCCTGAGCACTTGGGCCATCCTTTGTTGCTTTCCCATGTGCATTAGCAGGGAGCTGGATCAGAAGTAGAGCAGCTGGAACTCAAACTGGCACCCATATGGGATGCCAGACATCACAGGTTGAAGCTTTACCCATGACATGACAGTGCTGGCCCCTAAAGAAATTTTGTGTGATATTTTTCATAAAGTAAGAATTTAATTTGTGGGGCTGGCGCAGTGGCGCAGTAGGTTAATCCTCCGCCTGTGGCATTGGCATCCCATACGGGCGCCAGTTCAAGACCCAGCTACTCCTCTTCCAATCTAGCTCTCTGCTATGGCCTGGGAAAGCAGTAGAAGATGACCCAAGTCCTTGGGCCCCTGAACCTACATGGGAGACCCACAAGAAGCTCCTGGCTCCTGGCTTCAGATTGGCACAGCTCCGGCCATTGTGGCCATTTGGGGAGTGAACCACCAGACAGAGGACCTTTCTCTCTGTTTATCCCTCTCACTGTCTATAACTCTACCTCTCAAATAAATAAATAAAATCTTTAAAAAAAAATTTTTTTTAAAGAATTTAATTTGTAAAGGAGGTAATGGTCTCAGCCACTTAAGTCTATATTTGGAATTTTTTTTCTTTGAATAGAATTTGTTTTAAATTTTTATTTGAGAAGTAGAGAGAGAGAGAGAAAGATGGAAATGTATAAGAAGGTAGCTCTCACCCTCTGGTTCACTCTCCAAACACCCACACTTGCTGCATCTAAGCTGAGCTGAAGTGGAAATGGAGAGCTCATTCCAGGTCTCTCATGTAGATGGCAGGGACCCAGTTACTTGACCCTTCACTGCTGTCTCCTAGGGTATCATCAGTATGAACCTGAACCCAGGAGCTGTCAGGCTGAAAGGCTGAATCCCTTCATTCTAAGTTGAAAATAGGTACCTATGGTTCTGCTGGAGGGGCTGGCTACTAGAGAATGAAGCAAATGTAAAGTTTCTTTTTTTTTTTTTTTTTTTTCTTTTTAGGTTTTGTTTATTTATTTGAAAATCAGAGTTACAAAGAGAGAAGGAGAGTCAGAGAGAGATCTCTTCCATCTGCTGGTTCACTCCCCAACTGTCCACAATGGCCAGAGCTGTGCCAATCCAAAGCCAGGAGCTTCTTCTGGGTCTCCCACATGGGTACAGGGACCCAAAGACTTGGGCCATTTTCTACTGCCATCCCAGGCCATAGCAG
The DNA here is from genome assembly GCF_033115175.1 of Lepus europaeus. Taxonomy (NCBI): domain Eukaryota; kingdom Metazoa; phylum Chordata; class Mammalia; order Lagomorpha; family Leporidae; genus Lepus; species Lepus europaeus. The sequence goes on from NC_084845.1 coordinate 55,473,113, forward strand.
AGAGCTGGATTGGAAGTGGGGACTCAAACTGGAGCCCATATAGGATGCCGGCACTACAGGCAATGGCTTTATCTGCTACGCCACAGCACTGGCCCCGGACTGTAAAGTTTCCATACAACGTTGGGGTATGGCAGTGGGGATAGAAGGAGCAAAGGTGATGTGACTTTTCTAGATTGCTAAGAAGTTGTGTTTTTATTACCCATTAAGAAGTCTTGTAGAGCCTGGTAATCTTGACCTTCATTAAAACCGGCGCTGTGGCGCAGCGGGTTAAAACCCTTGCCAGAAGCACTGGTATCCCATATGGACGCCAGTTCTAGTCCTGGCTACTCCTCTTCTGATCCAGCTCTCTGCTGTGGCCTGGGTTAGCAGTAGAAGATGGCCCAAGTCCTTGGGCCCCTGCACCTGTGTGGGAGACCTGGAAGAAACTCCTGGCTCCTGGCTTTGGATCAATGCAGCTCTGGCCATTGCAGCCAACTGGGGAGTGAACCAGCAGATGGAAGACCTCTCTCTGTCTCTACCTCTCTCTGTAACTCTGTCTTTCAAATAGATAAAATGAATCTTTAAAAAAATGATATCATTTAAAAAAACCCTTGGGGACTATATTCTATTTAGCGTATTTATATGTCGAAGACATCTACTGATGGTCAGCTTTGAAATATGTCTTCAAAACAAAGTGGAGAAGGCAGGTTGGAGCCACAAAAGTTTTACCATGCCTTCTTTTGCAATAGAATGATCAGCCTGCCTGGTCACAGCTTACTATACAAGGAAAGGTCTTAGCAGGTCCAAGCTTGTGCAGAAGTTCTCAGTCTATTTGCTGCAAAGTAATTTGTTTCTAATTTTAATTGAATATCAAATTTTAATAATTTTTTGTAAAGTATCAACTGGAAGCGATTCAAGGTTATTCATGATGATACTGTGTTTGCTTGCATTCCAGCATGCTTTTTAGAGAAAAAGAAAAGCAGTAAAATTACAAGTAGTTGGCAGAAATTATGCATAGCTTTGGCTCAATCCAGGGAACATGAACATGTATCCTGTGTATCTTGGCAGAAAAAAGGTACACAAACATTTACTGATTGGACTTCAGTTACAAGAACTAGAAGAGAAGTAAGGGAGATGTTAGGGCTTTATAACTTTGACCAAGCTATGTGTTTGCCATAAGCCTCATATTTCCTCCTGTATAATACAAAATGAAGGTTATTGGAGGATTGAGTGAGAAAATGATCGAACTGGCATAATGAATTTTTAAGATACTATTTGAGGTGCTGTTAGTATTATGAGACCTTAACTAAGTTCCTTAACTTTGCTGTCCTACTGTTTTTCTGTCTGTAAATAGGAATAATACTGGATACTTAACTCTTTAGAACTACTTCAAGGATAAATAAGACAATATCTGCAAAATTGCTCGGAGCTCTTTGATCCTTAAATTATACGTTGGTGCGGTGCCAGCATCCCATATGGGCACCGGTTCTAGTCTCAGTTGCTCCTCTTCCAGTCCAGCTCTCTGCTGTGGCCTGGGATAGCAGTAGAAGATGGCCCAAGTCCTTGGGCCCCTGCACCCACGTGAGAGACCAGGAAAAAGCACCTGGCTCCTGGCTTCAGATTGGCATAGCTCCGCCCATTGTGGCCATCTGGGGAGTGAACCAACAGAAGGAAGACCTTTCTCTCTGTCTGTACCTCTCACTGTCTGTAACTCTATCTGTCAAATAAATAAATAAAAATCTTTTTTAAAAAATACACATTGGCTCTATCAAAGTAAATGTCAATTTTTAAAAATCCGTTTCCCTATTGATGATTACCCGAGCTATTTCTAGTTTTGAGCTAGTATTAATAGAGTTATTATGACTGTTTTTCTATACTTTTTTTTTTTTTAAGATTTATTTAATTATTTTTAAGACAGAGTTACAGAGAGATCTTCCATCCGCTGATTCGCTCCTCAACTGGCTGCAACAGCCAGAGCGGCACCCATCTAAAGCCAGGAGCCAGGAGCTTCTTCAGGGTTTCCCACACGGGTACAGGGGCCCAAGGACTTGGGCCATCTTGTACTGCTTTCCGAGGTCATAGCAGGGAGCTGGATCTGAAGCAGAGCAGCCAAGTCTCGAACCAGCTCCCAGATGGGATGCCGGCACTGCAGGAGGCGGTTTTACCCGCTACGCCACAGCGCTTGCCACTACAAGTATTTTTGTGGGCATGCATTTTTATTTCTCCTGGATAAATGGATAGCAGTAGAATTACTTGGTCAAAGAGTAGGTATATGTTTACTTTCTCCCAATTAGTTGTTTCCACCAACAGTGTATGAGAGTTTCCATTGCTCTACATTCTCACCAACATTGCTTCAAACTTTTCCATACTAACCATCCTGGTGTGTATGTAGTGGGATTTCTTTGTGTTTGACCCTTCATTTCTATGTAAAGATTAAACTTGCTAGACAGAAACTTAATTGCTATTAGAGAGAAATATCCTTTTTCCTGACTCCTTTGATTTGTTTCTACTATAGAAAGCTGGAAAAAGGGCTGATCATTAGAATGAATAAGGGAGAAGATGCTTACTCCCCTCCCCCACCTTGAGTTTTCCAGACCTCATAGATGCTTCGGAGAATTGTAAGCACTTCATTCTGGAAAGTGAAAACTAAATAGATGAGAAATGCAGGGGGAGAACCTGAGCCATTCCTTAGCAGACAGCAGAGTGGACAGTGGGAAGACTAGCCAGGACAGGGTGTTCTTAAATGCTGCGTTTCAGCAGTGTAAATCTGTGTCCTTTGTACTGGTTCACAATGTCTTAGTCATAGTCATACTGGCTGTTTTCCACGTTAAAAGGCTAATTTTTGCCTTATGACAACTAACATTACATGATTATCACTGAGCAGAATGTGTAAATTATATCAAAGACTTCACTAAACAGAAGAAATAAAGTAGGTTAGGCTTACAGAACCCTATATGTCTGTGTTCCTACCAAAACATCAACTTGATTTATCTAATCAAAATATAATTGCATTTCTCAGGAAATTCTCAGTGGTTTGACTCAAGGCCAAAGCATTGCACAGTGTAGCTGTCGCCTCTTCTTTCCCCTGGACTCCAACAATTACTGGCAGATTGCCTCCATAGTTTTGTTTTTTTTTTTTTTTTAGCAGAGTTTTCATTTGAATTTTTCTTTTAAAACAGCAGTAGGCTTTGGAAATTACTTTGTTCCCTTTCTTCAAAGGCATCCTAGACTCACCAGTCCACTTCTGGACTTTGTTTTCTATTTCTTCTAATCCCATTTTCTATTTCACCTCCCTTTTCAAGAAACACTGCAGGCCGGCGCCGCGGCTCAATAGGCTAATCCTCCACCTGTGACGCCAGCACCCCGAATTCTAGTCCCAGTCGGGGCGCTGGATTCTGTCCTGGTTGCTCCTCTTCCAGTCCAGCTCTCTGCTGTGGCCCAGAAAGGCAGTGGAGGATGGCCCAACTGCTTGGGCCCTGCACCCGCATGGGAGACCAGGAGGAAGCGCCTGGCTCCTGGCTTCGGATCTGCGCGGTGCACTGGCCACAGTGCAGCGGCCGCAGCAGCCATTAGGGGGTGAGCCAACGGAAAAGGAAGACCTCTCTCTCACTGTCCACTCTGCCTGTCAAAAAAAAAAAGAAAGAAAGAAAGAAAGAAAAAAATACTGTTGGGGCTATGCCCAACAAAGTAAAAAAAAAAAAAAAAAAAAAAAAAAAACTGCAGATTTTCTTCTTCTTTTTTTTAAAAGATCAGAAATGGAGCAGCCGGGACTCAAACTGGTGCCCATGTGAGATGCTGGCACTGCAAATGGCTTAACCCACTGCACTACAGCACCAGCCCCGCAGAATTTTTCATTCATGAAAAATTGATGATATTGATAATCTTTTTTTCTAGTACAGTGGTTACCAGTCTTATTTAATCAGACTTAGTTTTATTTATTTATTTATTTTTAAGATTTATGTATTTACTTGAAAGTCAGAGTTACACAGAAAGAGAAGGAGAGGCAGAAAGAGAGAGGTCTTCCATCTGCTGGTTCACTCCCCAGATGGCTGCAACAGCCGGAGCTGCGCCTATCCGAAGCCAGGAGCCAAGAACTTCTTTCAGGTCTCCCACACATGAGTACAGGGGCCCAAGGACTTGGGCCATCCTCCACTGCCCTCCCGGGCCACAGCAGAGAGCTAGACTGGAAGAGGAGCAACCGGGACTAGAACCCGGTAGTTTTACTTTTTAAACAGATTTATTTTCTTCCAGTTATTAATAAGTAGGATCTCTGATATCAAGATTTTAACAATTTAGACTTTGCCAAAGCAGGCATTTCTGAAGGATTGTCCTAGAAACTATGAAATGTAGAGTTTTGGGGCCGGCCCTGTGGCGCAGCAGGTTAAAGCCCTGGCCTCTGGCACCAGCATCCCATATGGGCACTGGTTCTAGTTTCAGCTGCTCCTCTTCTGATCCAGCTCTCTGCTGTGGCCTGGGAAAGCAGTGGAAGATGGCCCAGATCCTTGGGCCTCTGCACCCACGTGGGAGACCTGGAAGAAACTCCTGGCTTCTGGCTTCAGATCGGTGCAGCTCTGGCCGTTATGGCCATCTGGGTAGCGAACCAGTGGATGGAAGACCTCTCTCTGTGTCTCTTCCTCTCTCTGTAACTCTGTCTTTCAAATCAATAAAATAAATCTTTTTTAAAAAAATGTAGAGTTTTTCAGGAGGTGAATGTTTTGTGCCTAGGGAAGGATGAACTGATCCCTATCTTTAGTGCTAAGTAGGTCAGTAGGAGGGGTGAAGGAAATTTCTCATCATGGTTTGCAGCTGAACTTCCAGCATGTGATTAAAGGATGTTATGCTGGCAAAAGTGTCAAAGCAATGGGGTGGGAATGAATGGCCCCTCTAGAAATTGAATAGCCTGGTAAATAATCTGAACTAAGGTCATCCCCACCTCTCCCACCCAGTTTTGGGAGGATGAGGGTGGGGCAGTTACTGGCCGTTGGGTGTGGAGAATGCGCAAATGGACTTCTGGGCAGCCTCTTTCCTTAGCTGCAGGCATTACTTCCACTTCCAGAGGTGCCGCTAGTTTCCCAGCCTCTTAGGGACTTGCAGCATGGATTGGCTCTGACCTGACTCTCCTGCTTTTCTTGCATCTGACAAACACCGTTTCCAGCTTTCAACGCTTTGTTGTGATTGCTCCTCTCTTGTTGTCACCGAGTTTGTTGCATTATGCTTTTGAAAAATCCTTTTAAAGTTTGGTGATGACTTCTTACATTCAGCACAAAAGCACCATCCAGAAAGAAGAAATTGGCAAGTTGAACTTCATTAAATTTTAAAAGTTCTGCTCTGCAAAAGCACTGTTAAATGAATGAAAAGACAAGCCAGACTGAGGGGGAAAAATCCTTGTAAAGTACATATCGGAGAGAGGACTGGCATTCAAACTATACACCAAATTCTTAAAACTCAGCAATAAGAAAACAACCCAATTAAAAATGGGTGCCATGGAGGTGGGCATTTGGTTCAGTGGTTAAAACGCTGGTTGGGTTGCCCACATCCCATCTTGAAGTACTTGGGTTTTAGTCCCGACTGCACTTAGAATGCCAGCTTCCTACTAATGTGCACCCTGGAAGGTAGCAGGTGATGTGTCAAGTACTTGGATGTCTGCCACCTATGTGGGAGATGCGGATTGAGTTCTGGCTCCTGACTTCTGCCTAGGTCCAGCTGTTGAGGACGTTTGGGGAATGAACCAAGTGATTGCAGATCTCAGTCTCCCCTCCTCCGCCTCGGTCTCTGTCTCTCCGCCTCGGTCTCTGTCTCTCCGCCTCAGTCTCTGTCTCTCTGCCTTTCAAAGACAGACAGATAGATCGAAGCAGACATTTGGCACAGTAGTTAAGATGTCACCTGGGACACCCACATCCCATATTACAGTATGTGTTTTGAATGCTGGCTCCTTCACTCTCAATACTGCTAATGCACACCCTGGCAGGCAGCAGGTGATGGCTTATGTACTTGGATTCTTGCCACCCCCATGGGAGTTTGGAGTTGGATTCCTCTCTTCAACCTGGCTCAGCTCTGGCTGTCGCAGACATTACAAGTGAATCAGTAGATGGAAGATCCTTCTTTGTTTCCTTGCTTTAGAAATAAGATGGAAATAATTTAAAAATAGGTGACACTGAGGCATAGCAGGTAGAGTCGCTGTCCACAGTGTTGGCATACCATACGGGCGCCAGTTTGAGGTCCCAGCTGCTCCACTTCCAATCCAGCTCCCTGCTGGTACACCTGGGGAAGCAGTGGAGGATGGTCCAAGTCCTTGGATCCCTGCACCCACGTGGGAGACCTGGAGGAGGCTCCTGGCTCCTAGCTTTGGATTGGTTCAGCTCCAGCTTTTCCAGAGTTAACCAACTGAGGGAAGATCTCTCTCTCTCTCGCTCTCTCTCTCGCTCTCTCTCTCTGTCTCTGTCGCTCTCTTTGCCGCTGCCTCTAACTCTACTTTTCAAATAAATAAATAAATCTTTTAAAAAAAAAAGGTGACAGATCTAAACAGATACTTCACCTAAGAGGACATACAGATGACAAATGAGTAGATTAAAAGGTGCTTAGTACCATGTGTCATTAAGAAACTACAAATTGGGGCCAGCACTATGGCATAGTAGGCTAAGCCCCTGCTTGAAGTGCCAGCATCCCATGAGTGCCAGTATGTGTCGCAGCTGCTCCTCTTCTGATCCAGCTCTTTGCTTATGGTCTGATAAAGCAATGGAAGGTAGCTAAGTGCTTGGGCCACTTCACTCAAGTGCTTGGGCTCCTGGCTTCTCGCTTCAGATTGGCTCAACTCTGGCCATGATAGCCATTTGGGGAGTGAACCAGCAGACAGAAGACCTTTCTCTCTGTCTCTCCCTCTCTCTGTCTGTAATTCTACCTCTCAAATAGATAAGTGAAATCTTTAAAATTAAAGAAAAAAAGAAACTACACATTAAAACAAAAAAAAGAAATGCTAGTACTCACCTGTTAGAATAGTCCAAAATCCAGGATGCTGACAAGTACGTAGAACTCATTTGTTGCTGATATGAATGGAAAGTAGTATGACTACTTTGAAAGATAGTTCAGTAGTTTTCTACAAAGCTAAGTATAATCTTACCATATGACCCAGCATTTGTGCTCCTTGGTATTTACCCAAAGAAGTTAGAAACTTAGATGCATACAAAAACCTGCACATGAATTTCTTTCTTTTCTTTTCTTTTCTTTTCTTTTCTTTTCTTTTCTTTTCTTTTCTTTTCTTTTCTTTTCTTTCTTCCTTCCTTCCTTCCTTCCTTCCTTCCTTCCTTTCTTTCTTTCTTTCTTTCTTTCTTTCTTTCTTTCTTTCTTTCTTTCTTTCTTTCTTTCTTTCTTTCTTTCTTTTTTTATTTGACAGGTAGAGTTATAGACAGAGAGAGAGACAGAAAGGTCTTCCCTCCACTGGGTCACCCCCTTAATGGCCGCCACGGCCGGCGCTGCACCAATCCGAAGCCAGGAGCCAGGTGTTTCTTCTTGGTCTCCCATGCAGGTGCAGGGGCCCAAGCACTTGGGCCATCCTCCACTGCCCTTCCAGGCCACAGCAGAGAGCTGGACTGGAAGAGGAGCAGCCGGGACAGAATCCGGCGCCCATATGGGATGCCGGCACCGCAGGCGGAGGATTAAGCAAGTGAGCCATGGCGCTGGCCCCCGAATTTCTTTAACAGTTTTTTTCATGTTTGCTAAAACTCGGAAGGAACCAAAATCCCCTTCAGTAATTGAATAGATACATGAACTCTGGTGCACTGATACGATGGGAAATTATCTAGCAATTAAAAGAAAGGACCTATTAAAGCACTAAAAGCATAGAGGAATCTTAAATACATATTGCTAAATTTAAAAAAAACAGTCTGAAAGTTATATATTATGTGATTCCAACTATACAACATTCTGAGACAGACAAAACTACGGAGACAGCAGAGAGATCAGTGGTTGTGAGGGCTTGGCAGGAAGGGACAGATGACTAGATGGTGCACGGGGGATTTACCAGTATTGCTTTAGCAGTCCTAACACATGTACCACACTAATGCAAAGTGGTAATAATGGCAGAAATTATGGAGAGAAAAGTCATATGGAAAACCCTGTACTTTCTGCCAAATTTTTTTCTATGAGCCTAAAACTACTAGGAAAAAAAAAAGAGAGAGAGTAATTAAGATCCCAGAAGTACAGGCAACAAAAGCAAATGAAATAGCATCAAACTAAAAAGATGAGATGGGCATTTGTGGCATACCATTTGGGCCACTCACATCCCATGTCATAGTGCCTACTCCCTGTCAGGACTACTTCATGCTTTAGATGCGGTTTCCTGCTAATGCACCTGGAAGGCAGTGGGTGAGAGCCCAAGTAGTTGGATTCCTGCCACCCACATGGAAGATCCAGGTGGAGTTCCTGGGTCTTGGCATCAGCTTGGCACAGCCCTGGCTGTTGCTGGCATTTGTGTAGTGAATCAGTGCATTTAAGATGCCTTTTTTTTTTTTTTGTCTCTCCCTCTTTATCACTCTGCATTTCAAATAAATAAATAAATCATTAAAAAAAAAAGCTTCTGCACAGCAAACATCAGAACAAAGTGGCAACCTACAGAATAGAATAAAATATTTGCGAACCATATTTCTGATAAGTGCTAAAGTCCACAATATATAAAACTGAAACAACTTGATAGCAACAAATCAAGTAATGTGATTTAAAGATGAGCAAAAGACTGAAATTGACACTATATGAAAGAATGCTCACTAATACTAATCATAAGGAAATGGAATTCAAAACCACAATGAGGTATTACCTCCCTCCAGCTGTAATGGCTGTGATAGGAAAGAAGATAGCATGTGCTGGTGAGGATATGGAGAAAATAAACTGTACACATCATTGGTGGAAATGTAAGTTTGTTCAGTCATTATGGAAAAATAATTTTTATCTTAACTCTAATTTTAATTTGAATTTTTAACGCAAAATTAAATAGAGCTATCACATACCCAGCAATCTCATTACTGATATTTACACAAAGGAAATGAAATCAGTGTGTTGAAGACATCTGCACTCCCATGTTTATTGCAGCAATTTCACAATAGCCAGTATAGGAAATCAATCTCAAGTGTCCACCAACAGATGAATGGATAAGGAAAATGTCATATAACCTCATCAGACAGTTCTCAAAAGAAGAAATACAAATGGCTAACAAATATATGAAAAAATACTCAACATCACTAGCTGTCAGGGAAGTGCAAGTCACAATCACAATGAGGTAGCTCCTCACCCCTGTCAGAATGGCTAAATTCGTAAGACAGTAACAGATGCTGGCAAGGATGTAGAGAAAGGGGAACCCTTATGCACTGTTGGTGGGAATGTAAATTAGTCCATCTACTGTGGCAAACAGTGTGGAGATTTCTTAAAAACTAGAAATGAACTTGCTATAAGACCCAGCAGTCCAACTTCTGAGTACGTACCCAGAAGACAAGAACACATATCGAAGAGATACCTGCACCACCATGTTTATGGCAGCACTCTTCACAATCGCCAAAATATGGAATCAACCAAGATATCTATTATCAAATGACTGGATAAAGAAAGTGTGGCATATATACACAATGGACTATTATTCATCTATTAAAAAGAATGAAATTCGGGGCTGGTGTTGTGGCATAGTGGGTAAAGCCGCCGCCTACAGTGCCAGCATCCCGTATGGGCACCGGTTTGAGACCGGCTGCTCCACTTCTGATCCAGCTCTCTACTATGGCCTTGGAAAGCAGCAGAAGATGGTCCAAGTCCTTGGGCCCCTTGGTCTCCCTGTAGGAGACCCGGAAGAAGCTCCTGGCTCCTAGCTTTGGATTAGTGCAGTTCCAGCCGTTGAAGCCAATGGGGGAGTGAACCAGTGGATGGAGGGCCTTTCTCTCTCTGCCTCTCCTTCTCTCTCTGTGTAACTCAACTTTCAAATAAACAAATAAACAAATCTTTAAAAAAAATGGAATTCTACCATGTTCAGAAAAATGAATGCAACTGGAAGACATCATGTTGAGTGAAATAATCTGGACACAGAAAGACAAATACTGCATGTTTTTCCTTATAAATAGGAACTAAAATTAAAAAAAAAAAATCCACAAACGAAAAAGAGAAATGCCTGTAGATATCAGTATTGTTGCAAATGCAGTTTTGTCAAATTATGTTTTAAATATTTGTCAAAATGATAGTTAAGAATGTTATACTACTGGGGCCGGTGCTGTGGCTCATTTGGTTAATCCTCTGCCTCGGCGCCAGCATCCCATATGGTCGCTGGGTTCTGTCCCGGTTGCTCATCTTCCAGTCCAGCTCTCTGCTGTGGCCCGGAAGGGCAGTGAAGGATGGCCCAATTGCTTGGGCCCCTGCACCCGCATGGGAGACCGGGAAGGAGCACCTGGCTCCTGGCTTCGGATTGGCACAGCGCTGGCCGTAGCGGCCATTTAGGGAGTGGACCAATGAAAGGAAGACCTTTCTCTCTGTCTCTCTGTTTATAACTCTACCTGTCAAGTAAAAAAAAAAAAAAAAAAAAAAGGAATGTTCTATTACTATAGTTTTATGATCTATGATTACTTTGAGATTTGCTCCATATGGGTGAGATAGTCATTTTTCCATTTGACTGTTGTTTATGGCCCTTGCCCACATTCCCACTAAACTAAAGTCTTTGTTGTCACTTGTTGAACTCATTATTTACTGTAGCATGAATTCCTTGACTGCATTGTTACCTCAAAAGTGAAGGGGAGGGCTGGTGCCATGGCGCAGTAGTTAATCCTCCGCCTGCGGCACCAGCATCCCATATGGACACCAGTTCTAGTCCCGGCTACTCCTCTTCTGATCCAGCTCTCTGCTGTGGCCTGGGAAAGCAGTAGAAGATGGCCCAAGTCCTTGGGCCTCTGCACCCACATGGGGGACCAGGAAGAAGCACCTGGCTCTTGTCTTCAGATTGGCACAGCTCCAGACTTTGCGGCCATCTGGGGAGTGAACCAGCAGATGGAAGACCTCTCTCTCTGTCTCTCTCTTTTTCTCTGCCTCTCCTTCTCTCTGTGTGTAACTATGACTTTCAAATAAAATAAATAAGTCTTTAAAAAAAAAAAAACAATCTCACAGAAGTAAAGCGTAAGATAATGATTATCAGAGGCTGTGGAATAGAGAGGGCAAAGAGAAGGGGAGAAGTTGGCCAACCAGTACTAAATTCCAAATTAGATATGAGGAATAAGTTCTAATTTTTCTTTCTTTTTTTTTAAAGATTTTATTTATTTATTGAGCAATAGAGTTACAGACAAAGAGAGGGGAGACAGAGAGAAAGGTATTTCATCAGCTGGTTCGCTCTCCAAATGGCCACAATAGCCAGGGTTGGGCCAGGCTGAAGCCAGGAGCCAGGAGCTTCATCTGGGTCTCCCACATGGATGCAGGGGCCCAAGGACCTGGGCCATCCTCCACTGCTTTCCCAGGCCATAGCAGAGAGCTGGATCAAGAGCAGAGCAGCTGTGTCAGACCGGCGCCTTTATTGGATGCTGGCATCACAGATGGTGGCCTGACCACCTGTGCCACGACAGCTCCTATCACCATATCTTGAATGCTGATGTCTAGCACGTGTTTGATAGAGGATAGGTACTTGGTAAATGGTTAAGAAGCAATAGACTAACCAGAATTAATGAGAATGAATGTTTGCCAAACAAAGTATGACAACGTAAAATATTTATAATGTTAAAGGACTTAGCAATGTGGCAGCAAGCTACTGTACATGTAAAATTCTTCCCTTTTCAGGTGTAGGAAATGAGTACTTCAAGGCAGCAAAAACTGCCCTAGAAAAATAAGCGTCTCTTCTTGGCCATTGATAATTAGTCAGTTTCTAGCCTGCCTTGAGAAACACTCCCAATATCTTCATCTTTTTCTGTTTTGAAAGATAGAAGTATTCATTGTTAGAACATATAAATGTATATGGAAATGTTAATCATTTGTTAGACTTTTTAAATATATTTTAACGAGAATTTTGACCAAAGAACAGAACAGTATCCTATAAATCGCCCTATAAGGAATTTTTTCAGTGTACATTAAAAAAAAAAGATAAAGATAAAAAAAGATAAAGATTTATTTATCTGAAAGTCAGAATTACACACACACACACACACAGAGCGAGAGAGAGAGAAAGAGGTCTTCCATCTGATGGTTTACTCCCCAAATGGCCGCAACGGCCAGAGCTGTGCCGATCAGAAGCCAGGAGCTTCTTCCGGGTCTCCCTCACAGGTGCAGGGGCCCAAGCACTTGGGCCATCTTCTACTGCTACTGCTTTCCCAGGCCGTAGCAGAGAGCTGGATCAGAAATGGAGCAGCTGTGTCTTGAACCGGCGCCCATATGGGATGCAGGCACTCCAGACCAGGGCATTAACCTGGTGTGCTACAGCGCCAGCCCCAAAATAGATAATTCTTTTAAAAAAATATTTATTTATTTGAGAGGGAGAGTTACAGGGAGAGGAAGAGACAGAAAGATATTCCATCTGTTGGTTCACTCCCCAAATGGCCATAATGGCTGGAACTGGACCAATCCAAAGCCAGGAGCCTGGAGCCAGGAGCTTTTTTTGGGTGTCCCACATAGATGCAGGGGCCCAAGCACTTGGGCCATCTTTTACTGCTTTCCCTGGCCATAGCAGAGAACTCGATTGTACTGGCACCCATATGGGATGCTAGCACTGCAGGTGGCAACTTTACTCACAGCGCCAGCCCCAATAGATAATTCTTGAAAGTTACTTTTGAAGGCCAGCACCGTGGCTCAACAGGCTAATCCTCCGCCCTGCGGTGCCAGCACACCAGGTTCTAGTCCTGGTCAGGGCGCCGGAGTCTGTCCCGGTTGCCCCTCTTCCAGGCCAGCTCTCTGCTATGGCCCGGGAGTGCAGTGGAGGATGGCCCAAGTGCTTGGGCCCTGCACCCCATGGGAGACCAGGATAAGCACCTGGCTCCTGCCTTCGGATCAGCGCGGTGCGCCGGCCGCGGCGCACCGGCCGTGGCGGCCATTGGAGGGTGAGCCAACGGCAAAAGGAAGACCTTTCTCTCTGTCTCTCTCTCTCTCTCTCTCTCACTCTCTCTCACTGTCCACTCTGCCTGTCAAAAAGAAAAAAAAAAAAAAAAGAAAGAAAGTTACTTTTGAAATAAAGGTTGTTGCCGGCCGGCGCCGTGGCTCAACAGGCTAATCCTCCCCCTTGCGGCGCCGGCACACCGGGTTCTAGTCCCGGTCGGGGCACCGATCCTGTCCCGGTTGCCCCTCTTCCAGGCCAGCTCTCTGCTGTGGCCAGGGAGTGCAGTGGAGGATGGCCCAAGTGTTTGGGCTCTGCACCCCATGGGAGACCAGGAGAGGCACCTGGCTCCTGCCATCGGAACAGCGCGGTGTGCTGGCCGCAGCGCGCTACCGCGGCGGCCATTGGAGGGTGAACCAACGGCAAAGGAAGACCTTTCTCTCTGTCTCTCTCTCTCTCTCACTGTCCACTCTGCCTGTCAAAAATAAAAAAAAAAAAAAAAAAATTAAAAAAAAAGAAAAGAAATAAAGGTTGTTCTCAGTTGAGTAATAAGAGAACAGTCATAGTATTGAAGATCTCTTAACTACTTTTCTTCCATTAGTCCATGGGTGATTTAATCATACTGTATTACCCATACACTAAAACACAGATTTTCAGAAAAAACTAGTGTTCCTGGGGCTGGCATTCTAGGCGGCTGCCTGTGATGCTGGCATCCCATGTGGGTGCTGGTTTGAGACCTGGCTGCTCCACTTCTGCTCTAGCTCCCTGCTAATGCACCTGGGAAAACAGCAGAAGATGGCCCAAGTGCTTGGGCCCCTGCACTCATGTGGGAGATCCTGATCTGGCTCCTGACTTCAGCCTCACCGAGCCTTGGCCGTTGTGGCTATCTGGGGAGTAAATCAGTGGATGGAAGATAGCTATAGCTCTCTAGCACTCTCCTTTCTCTCTAAAACTCTTTCAAATAAATGAAATAAATAAATCTTTAAAAAGAGTATTCTTCATGGCCGGCGCCGTGGCTCACTAGGCTAATCCTCCGCCTTGCGGCGCCGGCACACCGGGTTCTAGTCCCGGTCGGGGCACCGATCCTGTCCCGGTTGCCCCTCTTCCAGGCCAGCTCTCTGCTGTGGCCCGGGAGTGCAGTGGAGGATGGCCCAAGTACTTGGGCCCTGCACCCCATGGGAGACCAGGATAAGCACCTGGCTCCTGCCATCGGGTCAGAGTGGTGCGCCGGCCATTGGAGGGTGAACCAACGGCAAAGGAAGACCTCTCTCTCTCACTGTCCACTCTGCCTGTCAAAAAAAAAAAAAAAAAGTATTCTTCTGCTAATTTCCCTTTTCTTTATTTCACGTAATATAAATTTCTATTCACTATATGGACAGTAGTTCTTTGTGTGTGTGTGTGTGTGTGTTTTTTTTAACCTGTAAGACCTTATACCATAATTTCCTAAGTACTTAAAAAAAATCATGTTCAGCTTTATTTCATGTAATGTATTCCTGATCCATCAGATCATGTGTTCTGGAGTTTTTTTTTGTTTTTGTTTTTTTTTTTAAGATTTACTTACTTGAAAGAATTACAGAGAGGCAGAGGCAGAGAGAAAGAGAGGTCTTCATTCGCTGGTTCGCTCCCCAGATGGCTACAACAGCTGGAGCTGTGCCAAATCTGAAGCCAAGGAGCCATGAGCTTCTTCCTGGTCCCCCATGTGGGTGCGGGGGCCAAAGGACTTGGGCCATCTTCTACTGCTTTCCCAGGCCATAGCAGAGAGCTAAATCATAAGTGGAGCAGCCGGGACTCAAACTAGCGCCCAAATGAGATGCCGGCACTGCAGGCAGTGGGTTTACCCACTATGCCACTGTGCCAACTCCCTGGAGAGTGTTCTTTATTCAATAAAGTTTTAACTTAGTATTAAGTACTGGGAGATTTGATGACTTCTCACCTAGCTCACGTTTTTTTCTTTTTCCACACAGATTGATAGAGCTACATTCTCCTGATAGCAGGAACACGTTGATCCTACGCTGCAAAGACACAGCCACAGCACACTCCTGGTTCGTAGCTATCCACACCAACATAATGGCTCTCCTCCCACAGGTGTTGGCTGAACTCAATACCATGCTTGGTGCAACCAGTACAGCAGGAGGCAGCAAGGAGGTCAAGCACATTGCCTGGCTGGCAGAGCAGGTAGGCTGGGAGGCAGAGCAGGGTCTCTCTCACGTGGTTCCCATTCAGAACCAGCATGGTTCCCCATGTCATATGTCTGAAATACTTACGTTGGATGTGTAATTTACAGCTCTTTTGTCTGTTCTTGTTTCTCCTCCCTTTTTTCCCTCTACCTTTTAACTGTTTGTTGCTGGTGATCACCTCTACGGGAAGAACTGTCATGATATAGCGATTCTTACTACCACTGCTGTCCTTAGTGGCTGAGGGTAGGTAATTTCCATGATTGTAGACCAAGGTCAGCAGACGTTTTCTATAAAGGGCCAGATAGCATCACAGCTACTTGCCTGTGCCATTGTATCAAGAAAGTAATCAGACAATGTGGAAATGCTTGGATGTGGCTGTGTTTCAGTAAAGCAGCCAGGAGCTTCTTCCAGGTCTCCCACACAGGTGCAGGGGCCCAAGCACTGGAAGAAACTCCTAACTCCTGGCTTCAGCCTGACCCAGCCCTGGTCATTGCTGCCATTTGGGGAGTGAATCAGCTGATGGAAGACCTCTCTGTGTCTCTGCCTGTATCTCCCTCTCTCCCTAATTCAGCCTTTCAAATAAATAAATAAAATCTTTTAAAAACTTATTAAAAAATAACAAATAGCCACTTACAGTCTCTATGGATCAGGAATCTAATAACAGCGTGGTTTGGTGTTGTAGCCCGGGATCTCTCATCCTAGCTTGAAGTCAGAGGCCACGTGACCACGCAGGGTGGCAGTCAGCCAAGGACTTCCACTTGGAAGATAATTCATGCGTGTGGTTGCTAGCAGGAGGCCTCGGTTCCTTGACATGCAGGCCTTACCATAGCACTGCCTGCGTGTTCTCATGACGTAACCACCGGTTTCCATCAGAGTGATCTGAGAATGAGAAAACGATGGAAGCCACAGTACCTTATCTGACCCAGTCTCAGAAGTCACGCACTGTTGCATTTGTTTTCTTCTCATCAGAAGTAAGTTGCTTACCTTCAGCCTACACCCAAGGAAAAGTAGCAAAGAAATTATTGGCATATTTTTAAGCTACTGCAAAGAGTATATGCATTTGCAATTTTCATAAATATTGCCAAATAACCTTCTGTTGAGGTGGTGCTAATTTAATTTAAATACTCAGCAGCAATGTTTGCTAGACTTTTAAAGTGAAGTTAATAGGATTTGTGTTAGAAAGGAGAAAAATAAAGCTGACAGTTCATTGCAGTGTGTCTTTTGTGGGCCACATTTATGTGTGTGTTTCCCCACTCAGTTGGGAACTCTTGGAAGACAGGAACTTATTTTTTCCAAATCCTATTCCTCCAAAGAATTTAGCATAGTAACTTATGTAAAGTAATTCTGTTTTCTCTGTCTGCAAACATATATACAAAAAGCAAGCAAACAAGGCACTGATTATAAAATATTATCTAAGGGAGTTGGCATTGTGGTGCCACCTGCAAGGCCTGCATCCCAAATGGGTGCTGGTTCAAGTCCCGGCTACTCCACTTCTGATCTGGCTCCCTGCTGATTTGCCTGGGAAAGCAGCAAAAGATGGTCCGAGTCCTTAGGCCCCTGCACCCACAGAGGAGACCCAGATGAAGCTCCTGGCTCTGGCTGTCCTTGTCCTGGCCCTTGTGACCATCTGGGGAGTGAACTAGCAGATAGAAGATCTCTCTTTGTCTCTCCCTCTCTCTAACTCTGGCTTTCAAATAAATAAATCTTTAATATGTATGTTTATATATTAAAATCTATGAATATAAACTCAGGATTGGAAAATACTACTAAGTGGAGAAGTTCCAACTACCTTAAAAATAGTATGACCAAGCTGATTCAAAGAACTATTTCTAAAATGCTCTTTTTGTATTTTGAAGTAGTTGCTTAGGTTACCCAAATCACATATTACTCTCGGGAATAAGGTATTCAAAACAAGACCGGATACCTTTTCTCATAGCTGTTATAATGAATTATGTATCTAATAAGTGTTGAACTACGTAAATGTTAAAGCCTTTTCTTCCTTTAAGATTGATTAACTGTGAATATGAAAATAATGATCACAAAAAATTTGAATCATTTCTGATTCACATAAATGTTTATTTTGGCAAGGGGTATATTTCTTGAAAAGGTTGGCATATATGTGAAGCTATTTTAGTTGCAGTACACTAAGAAAAGAATCATTTAGGGCAGATAAATTTAGGAAGGATCATTTGTTTAATATTAAATTATTTCTTCTTAATTTATCATTCTTGTTATTTCACATTATCTTAAATCGAGTTTATTCAAAACAGGGGGCCAGCGCCATGGCTCACTTGGCTAATCCTCTGCCTGCGGAGCCGGCACCCCAGATTCTAGTCCTGGTTGGGGCACCAGATTCTGTCCCAGTTGCTCCTCTTCCAGTTCAGCTCTCTGCTGTGGCCCGAGAGGGCAGTGTAGGATGGCCCAAGTGCTTGGGCCCTGCACCTGCATGGGAGACGAAGAGGAAGCCCCTGGCTCCTGGCTTCGGATCAGCGCAGTGCGCCGGCCGCAATGCGCCAGCCGTGGCAACCACTTGGGGGGTGAACCAATGGAAAAAGGAAGACCTTTTTCTCTGTCTCTCTCTCTCACTGTCTAACTCTGCCTGTCAAAAAAAAAGAAAAAAACAGGGAATACCTGAACTCTAAATACTTAGTAACCCATAGATAATCTGGTCTGTATATAGGGACTCTGTCTCTTTACGGATGTTTGTGTTTGTGTATATTCTAACCTTTTTTTTTTTTTTTAAAGATTTATTTATTTATTTATTTGAAAGAGTTACACAGAGAGAGGAGAGGCAGAGAGAGAGAGGTCTCCCATCAGCTGGTTCACTCCCTGACTGTCTGCAACGGCCAGAGCTGTGCCGATCTGCAGGCAGGAGCCAGGAGCTTCTTGTGGGTCTCCCATGTTGGGAGCAGATTGGGCCATCTTCTGCTGCTCTCCCAGGCCACAGCAGAAAGCTGGATCAGAAGTGGAGTAGTCAGGACTCGAACTGGCGCCCATGTGGGATGCCGGCGATGGCTTTACCTGCTATGCCACAGCACCAGCCCTGTATTAGTTATATTCCTTATTAAAAATTTTTACACATTGGCACATTGTAATTATATATATTTATGGATACAATGTAATGTTTCCACCTATGTTTACATTGTGAAATGATCAAATCAGGCTGATTAACATATCTGTACCTCATTTCTTTGTGGTAAAAGCATTTGAAATCCTCTTTTACCTATTTTGAAATATACAATGTATTATTTTTTCTTTTTTCTATTTTATTATTTTTGAAATACTTATTTTTTTATTTATTTGAAGGATGGGGGGGGGAGGGGGGGCTGGTGTCTATCTGCTGCTTCACTTCCCAAATCACAACAGCCAGGACTGGGCCAGGCTGAAGCCAGGAACCAGGAGCTTCATCCCAGTCCCCCAAGTGAATGCAGGGCCCAGGCACCTTAGCAGGGGGCCAGATTGGAAGTGGAGCAGCCAGGACATAAACCAATATCCATAACTGGATGCTGGTATTGCAGGCAGCGATTTAACCTGTTATGCCACAATGCCAACCCCTATTTTTTCTCTTTTTTAAATTTTTATTTTATTTATTTGAAATGCAGAGTTGAGACAGAGAGAAAGAATGTACAATGTATTATTAGTAACTACTACAATTATCATGCTATCCAGTGGATCACCATATCTTATTCCTTCTGTGTAATGAAAACTTTGTACCCCTTTAACTAATAGCTGTCCTTCCTTATCTATCTCTCCACCCCTCAGCCTCTGGCAACTATTCTTCTACTCCCTACTTCACATATAAATAAGACCATTAAGTATTTATCTACATCTACCTTATTTCACTTAGCATACAGTCCTGTAGACTCATCTGTGTTGTTGCAAGTTATAGAACTTCCTGTATTTTAAAAGCTGAATAACAACCATAATGTGGGTGTGTGTGTATTCATTGATGAGTGATTTGTTCCCATATCTTTACTCTTGTGAATAGGCTGTGTTGAATTTGGGAGTTTTGGACATCTCTTCAACCTACTAATTTCTGTTTCTTGGGTATTTAGAAGTGGGATTGCTGGATCTATTTTTAGCTGTTTGAGAAGCCTCTAGACTGTTTCCCACAATGGCTGTACTACTTTACATTCCCACCAACGGTGTGTAAGTGCTCCCCCCCCCCTTTTTAAATTAATTAATTTATTTGAAAGGCAATATTTCAAAAGGCAGAGAGAAAGAGAGAGGTCTTTCATCCTCTGGTTCACTCCCCAAATGGCCGCAACGGCCAGAGCTGGGCCGATGCAAAGCCAGGAGCCAGGAGCTTCTTCCAGGTCTCTCATATGGGTGCAGGAGCCCAGGAATTTGGGCCATCTTTGACTGCTTTTCCAGGCCATAGCAGAGAGCTGGGTCAGAAGACAAACAGCTGAGACTCAAACCCGCACCCATATGGGATGCCAGCATTGCAGGCAGTGGCTTTACCTGCTGTGCCGAAGCACCAGCCTCAAGGGTCCCATTTTCTCTACATTCTTGTCCACACTTGTTAGTGTTCATCTTTTTTATAATAATCATTCTAGTAAGTGTGAGCTGTTGACTCACTATGGTTTTAACTTAACATTTCCTTGATGGAATTGTTGAGCATTTCTTTTTTTTTTTTTTTTTTTTTTTTTTTTTTTTTTTTTTTTGACAGGCAGAGTGGATAGTGAGAGAGAGAGACAGAAAGGTCTTCCTTTTTGCCGTTGGTTCACCCTCCAATGGCCGTTGCGGCCTGCGCATCTCGCTGATCCAAAGCCAGGAGCCAGGTATTTCTCCTGGTCTCCCATGCGGGTGCAGGGCCCATCCTCCACTGCCTTCCCGGGCCATAGCAGAGAGCTGGCCTGGAAGAGGGACAACCGGGATAGAATCCAGCGCCCCAACCGGAACTAGAACCCGGTGTGCCGGCACCACAAGGCAGAGGATTTGCCTGTTAAGCCACGGTGCCGGCCTGAGCATTTCTTTCATATATCTCATGGCCTTGGCATTTTCTTTTTTTCTTAAGATGTTTTTATTTTATTTGAAAGAGAGAGTAACAGAGATCTTCCATCTTCCATCTGATTCACTTCCCAAATGGCAGCAATGGCTGGGGATGGTCCAGCCTGAAGCCAGGAGCCTGGATCTCCATCTGGGTCTCCCATGTGGGTGGCAGAGGCCCAAGTATTTGGGCCATCTTCTGCTGTTTTTCCAGGCGCATGAGCAGGAAGCTGGATGGGAAGTAGAGTAGTTGGCACTCAAACCAGCGCTCTGATGTGGGATGCTGACATTGCAGTGGCAGCTTAGGTTGCTGTACCACAGCACCTGCTTCTGTGTATCTTTTAAGAAATGTCCTTTTAGAAATGGACTTCCTCAAGCTGCCAGCAACGTCTGTGGCCCGTGGCGGTGCGCTGTGCGGGGCGCCGAGACGCTCGGGGGTGTATTGGATACCTTCCAGCTCCCTTCGTTTCCGGACGGATTTTCTGTTCTTGATGTTCGTCTCCTTCAACTCACCTCAACCTTTCGACTTGGGAAGGAACCACATGGGATGGGGCACTGGGCTGGAAGGAGGAGGACTTGTCCGTTCTGCTGTTCGGCTCAGGTGGCCACTTCTGTTTCTCAGACTGCGGTCTGACCCACCTGTCGCGTTGGCTCCTAAGGAACTGCTGTTCTGAGCGGCTCTCCGAGAGTTGAACCTCTGTAGCCTTGTGGAGAATGTGGAAAAGGAAAAAAGCCACAGGACTGCGCGTCAGTCTTGGGAAGAGCTGGGTTCCTGCACAGGCAAGCGCGACTTGGAACTGATGTACAGACACACCTCTCCCAGCCCATCTCCAGCTGACTGAGTGCTGTGTGACGCCCTCCTCTGCAGCAGGGCTGGAATGTTCTGGCTTCACAGATTTCCTATTCATTTCATTTTTGGAATCAGCTTATCGATTCCAGGTCCTTGTTTTGTATATAACCTCTTTCTTTTGCTTTTAAAAAAAAAATTTGTTTCATATTTAAACCCCTCGTATTAGTCAATGATTCATGTTTCGCATTATTTGAACTATTTGCCATTACAGAAAGACTCATATGTGTTTTAAAATAAAACTGGTGTAGGAAAAAAAAAAAAAAAGAAATGTCCTTTTAGGTCCTTTGCTCGTGTTTCAGTAGTTGTTTATCTTCTTGTAATTAAGTAATTTGAGTTCCTTGTATATTTTGGGTATTAGCCTTTTATCCAATGTATAACTTAGAAATAATTTCTCTTAGTCTCTGGGTTGTCTCTTTACTCTTTTAATTGCTTGCTTTTTAATTTAATAGAATCACATTTGTCTGTTTTTGCTTTCATTGTGTTTTCTTTTGAAGTCTGGTTATATTCTTTGTTTGTTTGAAAAGGAGACTTACAGAGACAGAGAGAAAGGGGTCTTCCATTTGCTGGTTCGCTCACCAGATGACTGCAACACTGGGGTTGGGCCTGGGAAAATCTAGGAGCCAGGAATTTCATCTGGGTTTCCCACCCATGTGGGTGCAGGAGCCCATACACCTGGGCCATCCTCCAATGCTTTTTCAGGCCATTAGCAGGGAGCTGAATGGAAAGTGGAGCAGCCAGGACTCCAGCGCCCATATGAGATTCTGGCATTGCAGGTTATACCACAATGGTGGCCCCTCTGGTTATATTCATTTTCTATTTAAAAAAAATTTTTTTTATTTTATTTGAAAGAGTTGTAGGGAGAGGGAGAGACAGAGTGACCTTCCATTCACTGATTCACTCCTCGAAAGCTGTAGCAGCAGGGACTGTGCCAGCTTGAAGCCAAGAGCTGAGAGCTTCCGCCAGGTCTTTCATGTAGGTGCAGGGGCTCAAGCACTTGGGCCGTTCTCCACTGCTTTCCCAGACATCTTAGAAAGGAACTGGATCAGAAGTGGAGCAGCTGAGACACAAACTGGCAGCCATATGGGATGCTGGCATCACAGGTGGTGGTTTACCCCACTACACCACAATGATGGCCCCTCTGGTTGTATATTCTTAAAGGAAATTTTCTTTGAGTTCACCAAATGGAGCAAGTATTGCTTATAAAATCAGTTTTTCTTAAGCATTTTGGTGTTGATGAGAAAAACCAAACTAGCCAAAGAAATGCTTTAACAGTTCATGCTTTGTTCCTGTTAATTCCCAGACTGAATATAAAGGTGCAAATTAGGATTAAAATATATATATATATATATACTAAGTCAGAATTAGCAGAATACTTTCCCTAGTTTTTCATCTCTGTTTTCTATGGTAATAATTAAATCAATAGAGAGCAGAGAAGTCTCATCACCTGTCAAAAAGAGAGAGCGACTAAGGAGTCCGGAGAATGGATAATAACTCTGAGTACTTTTTCATCTTTAGTGCTATCCGATTTTGTTTATTAAAAAGTAAAATTTGAAGAGGGCTGTTGTTTGGCTGGTTATATGTATGTGTGGATATTGAATCACCTGCAAACTAAAACCCTAACATTAGTATCCCTTTTTTCTCCAGCCAAAAACTCAGTAATGAAGCCCCACAGCTATTTGTGCTGATACCACAACCGAAAACACATACTATATATAGCAGGCAGCATTTTGACTCCAGTGAAAGCAAACAGTATCATTAAAAGTTAAGGCAAATAGGTAAAACAGAATGACTAAAATTGAGGTTCCTTTTTTCTCCACTGTTAAGTAGAAGAAGGAAAAGATGTTCTCTAAGAAAGAAGCTTAAAAGAACTAAAGAGCAAACAGTTTTTAAAAATTCATAAACATAATGCTCTCTCTCTCTCTGTCTCAAGTGGATATTGCTTCTGTTGGCAATAGCATTTTTCCTTTAGAACCCTAAAACTTTCTTAGGGACAAAATACTAACTTACTTCAGAAGGTTCATGGAAAGTGTAATTAAGGACGGTGCCGCGGCTCAATAGGCTAATCCTCTGCCTGCGGCGCTGGCATGCCAGGTTCTAGTCCCAGTTGGAGCACCGGATTCTGTCCCGGTTGCTCCTCTTCCAGTCCAGCTCTCTGCTGTGGCCCGGGAAGGCAGTGGAGGATGGCCCAAGTCCTTGGGCCCTGCACCCGCATGGGAGACCAGGAGAAGCACCTGGCTCCTGGCTTCGTATCAGCGCAACGCACCAACCGCAGTGGCCATTTGGGGGTGAACCAACGGAAAAGGAAGACCTTTCTCTGTATATCTGTCTCACTGTCTACTCTGCCTGTCAAAAAAAAACAATAAAATAAAATAAAAAATAAAAAAAGAAAGTGTAATTAAAAGATAACACATTCTCCATGAAGTTTTTGAACACCCTTGAATGTTTAATTCAGGTTTACCAGATGCATATTCTCTGGTCTAGCCTTCAAAAATCTCTCTCTTGCAACTTAGGAGAAAATTTCACTAAAAAATCTTTTTTAGGGGCCAACACTGTGGTGTAATGGGTGAAGCTGCCACCTGTGACACCGGCATGTTGGAGTCTCAGCTGTTACACTTCTTTTTTTTTTTTTTTTTTTTTGACAGGCAGAGTGGATAGTGAGAGAGAGGAGAGACAGAGAGAAAAGTCTTCCTTTTTGCCGTCGGTTCACCCTCCAATGGCCGCTGCGGCCAGTCCATCGTGCTGATCCGAAGCCAGGAGCCAGGTACTTCTCCTGGTCTCCCATGCGGGTGCAGGGCCCAAGCACTTGGGCCATCCTCCACTGCCTTCCCGGGCCATAGCAGAGAGCTGGCCTGGAAGAGGGGCAACCAGGATAGAATCCGGCGCCCCAACTGGAACCAGAACCCGGTGTGCCGGCGCCGCAAGGCGGAGGATTAGCCTGTTAAGCCACGGCGCCGGCTGTTACACTTCTGATCCAGCTCCTTGCTGATGCACCTGGGAAAGCAATGGAAGATTGCCTAAGTATTTGGGCCCCTGCACCCATGTGGGAGAACCAGAAGAAGCTTCTGGCTTTGGATCAGTCCAGCTCCAGTATTGCAGCCATTTAGGGGTGATTCAGCAGATAGAAGATTCTCTCTCTCTCTCTCTGTAATTTTGCCTTTCAAATACATAAAATAAATCTTTAAAAATAATAGGATTATCAATTTTAACTCTTTGAAAAGATAGATTTTACATTATTTTCCTTATTGAAATATTGTCCATACTGTCTTGGAGACAGAGACTTACTACTGAATATAATTAGAAATTTATGATCCAAAAATGTAACAATCTGAGAGAACATCTCTAGAGCTGATATTCTCTCTCTGGATATTGCAGGTACCTTAGAATGAAATAGTCTTAGAAGGCCGGCGCCGCGGCTCAATAGGCTAATCCTCCGCCTAGCGGCGCCGGCACACCGGGTTCTAGTCCCGGTCGGGGTGCCGGATTCTATCCTGGTTGCCCCTCTTCCAGGCCAGCTCTCTGCTGTGGCCAGGGAGTGCAGTGGAGGATGGCCCAAGTGCTTGGGCCCTGCACCCCATGGGAGACCAGGATAAACACCTGGCTCCTGCCATCGGATCAGTGCGGTGCGCCGGCCACAGCGCGCTACCGCGGCGGCCATTGGAGGGTGAACCAACGGCAAAAGGAAGACCTTTCTCTCTGTCTCTGTCTCTCACTGTCCACTCTGCCTGTCAAAAAAAAAAAAAAAAAAATAGTCTTAGAAAACTAGTGTCCACTGATAAGAAAAATGTAATTATTTCTATAATACTTTACTTGAATTTTCAGTTAGGTCGTATTTTTTATTTTCAGCACATGGTAGAATACCACTCCCCTTACTGGCTAGAATTCACTTCCCACTCCTGGAATTAGCTCATGGCTGTGGCTAAGAGAAAATGAGTCCTGGTGTTGCAGCCGTTCATGGAGTAAACCAGCAGATGAAGAATCTCTCTGTCCTTCTCCCCTCCTTCCCTTCTCTCTCTCTCTCTCCCCTTCAAATAAAATTCTTTAAAAAATAAATAGAAATTATCATAGTCTGTTACCCAAAATATAGGGAGTTGTATTTTGGGAAATATTCAATATACCAAATAAACTCAAATTTTATTGAATATAATAGAAAATATTCAAAATATTTGGTTATATATAGGTGTGTGTGTACTAAATTGCAATGTAAAATTGTATTTCTCTTTATAGGTCCTGATCAAAAACACTTGGGAAATGTTGATAATTAGATTATTCAGATTTATTTAGTAGGAAAATTTTCTGTCCAACTAGTAGGAGTAGGTAATAGGAATTTCTGTCCTGTACTTAGAAGATATTACTCAGACATCAGACATACTGAAACTATTACCATTTTGAATGCATGCTATATTTTTCATTAGAATTTATGATGCACAGTTATTGTGTGGTAAAGAGGAAATATACTATGTTCTATCACTAGATATTGTCTGAAACTCACCAAGGGAGAGCTTCTTAAATACACAAACAACCTCACACCTCACAGTGGAGAATCCCTACCAGTGGGAAGGAACCTGAGGGAATGTTTCCTGTATCTTGAATCTGTTAGGATAGGCAAACAAAATGAAGATGCAATAATTTAGGCCATTATTGAATTAACTTTTAAAAAGTCGTACCGTTATACTTGGCTCTGATGTCTGGATTTCTCCATTGTAACAGGCAAAACTAGATGGTGGAAGACAGCAATGGAGACCCATCCTCATGGCTGTGACCGAGAAGGACCTACTACTTTATGACTGTATGCCATGGACAAGAGATGCCTGGGCGTCACCATGTCATAGCTACCCTCTGGTTGCTACAAGGTAAGACTAAAGGAAAAAAAAACAAAAACAAAACAAAACAAAACAAAAAAAAAACAGAAGAAAAAATACTTATCTTCCTCAATCTATTACAGAATTTTAAAGTGAATTCTATTATCTTAAGTGCCTAAGAAAACATTTTAAGTGTCTGATATCAATGATGTAGACAAAAGCTTTTCTTTTTTTAAAAAAAAAATTCCCACAAGTTCACTATTTTTTTTTTAATATTTATTTATTTATTTGAAAGAGTTACACAGAGAGAGAAGGAGAGGCAGAGAGAGAGAGAGAGAGAGGAGAAAGAGAGGTCTTCCAACCCGGTTCACTCCCCAGTTGGCCGCAATGTCCGGAGCTGCGCCAATCCGAAGCCAGAAGCCAGGAGCTTCTTCCGGGTCTCCTACGTGGGTGCAAGGGCCCAAGGACTTGGGCCATCTTCTACTGCTATCCCAGGCCATAGCAGAGAGCTGGATTGGAAGTGGAGCAGCCAGGACTAGAACCGGCACCCACATGGGATGCTGGCACTGGAGGCGGCGGCCTTACCCGCTGTGCCACAGCGCTGGCCCCCAGAAGCTTTTCTTTCACAACCTTACGGGCTATTTTACAGCTCCTAGCTCCAGAATAAGTTGCTTCTATCACTAGTATTTTTGTGTGTGCCTTTTAAGTTGTTGATGCAGTTTCCTGTGTTTAAGACTTGTTTAGTCATGAAGATAATAGGGGTTTTTTTGTTTGCTTTATTGGCTGTGACTAGAAAACCACTGCAATTGTGACAGCTTTCTGACTGAGTGATGGAATCATTTAAACCGGAATGTGGTGCTGTGGATAAACCACGCAGCTCAGCCAGAATACTCTTGAGCTTCTCTTTCTAATTTAAGAACATGTAATTTTTAATTCATCTAACAAACATTGATTTGATCTGAAGCAGCAGGACGTTTCCCCACCTACTATATCTGGGGACTTGGAATGGGAAAGAATAAAGAAATGTAGATTTAGGGGTCAAGATGTCCCAGGGGATAAGAACTTTGAAACTAGAAAGTATATTCAAATTCCGTTTTGTTTAATCATTAAAAAGAATAAGGTGTTGCTGTCACTCAAAATCCACACTAAAAAGGAGTTTATCTGGTAGTTAATGGGACCATATGGTGTATCCCATAGGAAACTGTGTGCTTTCCTGCTTTGAGCAGATACTCATGTGAGGAAGAATGCAAGTATTCTTTGAGATTTCCTCCAATTTCCAGTTTCCCTTCCATGTATAATTCTTTTTATAAAAAAATTTTTCCCCATAGCTTTCCAGGACTATCTCTAATTTAGAGCTGGAGCTCCTAGTCATATAGCAGAGATAAAGGAAGTGTCGAACCTCAGCACTGGGGAGGAATCTCCTCAGTAACTCCTTCAGGACTGAAGAGTCCTCCAGAAAGACTGAATTTAACCATCAGTTTATCTGTTTGTTTGTTTTAAAGATTTATTTATTTAACTGAGAGAGAGAGGAAGAGACAGAGAGAGAGAGATATCCTCCATCTGCAGGTTCACCCCCTAAATTGGCCACAACAGCTGAAACTGGGCACACCGAAAGCCGGGAGCCAGGAGCCTCCTCCAGGTCCCCCGTGGGGCTGCCTCTGCTGCTTTCCCAGGCCACAGCAGAGAGCTGGATTGGAAGCGGAGCAGCTGGGACTTGAACCAGCGCCCATATGGGATCCCAGCACTGCAGGCACTGGCTTTACTCGCTGTGCTGTAGCACCGGCCCCTATTTTTTTGTTTTATCACTACTAGATTATAACCACCCCAGAAGTCAGGAACTTTGACTTAGTCATCTCAGCATTTCCCACAGTGCTTTGCATGTTGTAGGCATTCAATAAATCTTACAGTTAAATTGTTACATACAGTGTCCATGTCACAGTTACTCTGGGGACATGACAGGAATCCTGCAAAAACAGGTGGATATATCTCAGTTGTTATAATTACAGCAATTAAATTTATATTTTTCAAAGAATTAGAACTTAAAAAAATGACCAATATCTTTTTGTATAGTTTATTAAAGTATTAATATAGTTTTAATAAGTAAATATTTGTAGGTTGCAAAACTGAATCCTCATCTTTATATATTTACGCACACACACAAATACACAAACTCACCCAAAAACACCTTGGAATATGAAGAAAATAAATAAAAGCTGGCCGGTGCCGTGGCTTAACAGGCTAATCCTCCCCTTGCGGCGCCGGCACACTGGGTTCTAGTCCCGGTCGGGGCGCCGGATTCTATCCCTTTTGCCCCTCTTCCAGGCCAGCTCTCTGCTATGGCCCGGGAAGGCAGTGGAGGATGGCCCAAGTCCTTGGGCCCTGCACCCGCATGGGAGACCAGGAGAAGCACCTGGCTCCTGGCTTTGGATCAGCGAGATGTGCCGGCCGCAGCGGCCATTGGAGGGTGAACCAACGGCAAAAGGAAGACCTTTCTCTCTGTCTGTCAAAAAAAAGAAAATAAATAAAAACTGCATACTCAGTGCTGTCAGTGTCACATCTTTCAGCCTCTGAAATATTGCTCATTGTTAATTGGTTTTCATTTCTTTTTTTTTTTTTTTTTTTTGACAGGCAGAGTGGATAGTGAGAGAGAGAGACAGAGAGAAAGGTCTTCCTTTTTGCCGTTGGTTCACCCTCCAATAGCCGCTGCGGCCGGCGCATCTCGCTGATCCAAAGCCAGGAGCCAGGTGCTTCTCCTGGTCTCCCTTGCGGGTGCAGGGCCCAAGCACTTGGGCCATCCTCCACTGCCTTCCCAGGCCATAGCAGAGAGCTGGCCTGGAAGAGGGGCAACCGGGATAGAATCCGGTGCCCCAACCGGGACTAGAACCCGGTGTGCCGGCGCCGCAAGGCGGAGGATTAGCCTGTTAAGCCACGGCGCCGGCCAATTGGTTTTCATTTCTAAGTAATAAATTGCATTGTATTTGTTCAATAAAAAAAAAAATGACCATTGAGATCTATTAAGTTTAAATGATTTTGAAGAAGCTTACACTCTACTCCTGAATATGGACTGCAAAGAAGGTAGCTTTATGCTAATTTTTTTTTTTTTAAGATTTATTTATTTATTTGAAAGAGTTATACGGAAAGAGAAGGAGAGGCAGAGAGAGGTCTTCCATCCACTGGTTCACTTTCCAATTGGCCACAATGGCTGGCTGGAGCTGAGCCGATCCGAAGCCAGGAGCCAGAAGCTCTTTTGGATCTCCCACATGGGTGCAAGGGCCCAAGCATTTGGGCCATCTTCCACTGCTTTCCCAGGCCATAGCAGAGAGTTGGATCAGAAGTGGAGTAGCTGGGACTTGAACCAGCACCCATATGGGATGCCAGTACTGCAGGTGGTAGCTTTATCCACTATGCCACAGCACCAGCCCCCGAGACATTTCTTTAACTGTGTACCCTTGGAAGATGGGGCAGAAACCCATAGATGAATCTCTGTTGAATGCTAAAAATACAGTTCCATAAATAAACAATTTCTGTCCATAGATTAGACTGGGTGTAGATCATCAAGGCACTTTGTGTGTTTTTATATTATCAATGTGGGGGAAAGATATATATATAAGATTTAAGGATTAAAACTATAAAACTTGCAGATGAAATCACAAGAGTGATCTTCAAGACCTTGGGTGAGCTATAGCCTTCTTGGATATGCCACCAAAACCACAAGTGGCAAGAGAAAAAAAATAAGTAAATTGGACCTCATCAAAATAGAAAACTTCTGTGCTGCAGTGTCAAGAAAGTGAAAAGACAGCTTACAAAATGAGAGAAAATATCTGAAAATTATATACCTCCCAGGGGATTTTACTTAGAATATTTAAAGAACTTTTCAACTCAATAATAAAAAGATACATTACCGCACTAGAAGAATGGGAAAAGGAAAAGGAGCTGAATGGAATTTATCCATAGAATGAATATATATATGTGTGTGTGTGTGTATATATATGTATGTATGTGTGTGTGTGTATATATATATATATATATATATATACATATGATGTACATGAAAAGATACTCATCATTAGTCATCAGGGAAATGCAAATCAAAACCATAGTGAGAGGGACTAGCACTGTGGTGTAGCAGGTAAAGCTGCCACCTGCAGTGCCGACATCCCATATGGGCGCTGGTTCGAGTCCCAGCTGCTCCTCTTCCGATCCAGTTTTCTGCTATGGCCTGGGAAAGCAGTAGAAGATGGCCCAGTCCTTGGGCCCCTGTACCCGTGTGGGAGATTCTAAAGTTCTATTTCAAAAAAAAAAAACCAGTGAGGGGGCTGATGCTGTGCTGTAGCAGGTTAATACACCGCCTGCAGCACCAGCATCCCATATGGGCACCAGTTTGAGACCCAGATGCTCCATTTTGGATCCTGCTCCCTGCTAATGTGCCTGGGAAAGTGGTGGCAGATGGCCCAAGTCCCTGGCCCCTGCACCCACATGAGTGGCCCAGCCCCAGCTATTGTGGCCACTGGGGAGTGAAGCAGCAGTGAAAGACCCTCCTTCCTTTGCCTCTCCTCCTCTCTGTGACTCTGCCTTTCAAATAAATAAAATACATCTTTAAAAAACGAAAACAAAAAACATAGTGAAATAACATTTCTCACCCACTAGGATGACCAATTAAAAGGACAGTAAAAGTATGGGTGAATTTGTGGAGAAAGTGGAGCCCTCATACGCTGCTGGTGGGAATGTAAAATGATGCCGGTATTGTGGAAAACAGCCTGGGAGTTCCCAAAAGGTCTAAACAAAAAGTCATCGTATGACCCAGAAATTCCACGTTAGGTTGTTTAATAAAGAGGAATGAAAACTTAGGCCCACACAGAAACGTATATGAATGTTCTTTACAGTGTTATTCCCAGTAGTCAACAAAATGGAAGCCAAAGGGCCCGCGCTGTGTAGCAGGTAGAGCCATCACCTGCAGTGCCAGTATCCCATATGGGCGCTCGTTCGAGACCAGGTTGCTCAGCTCTCTTCTGTGGCCTGGGGAAGCAGTAAAAGATGGTCCAAGTCTTGGGCCCCTGAACCCACATGGGGGAACCCCGGGGAGGCCCCTGGCTCCTGGCTTCAGACCAGCCCAGCTCTGGCCATTGCAGCCATTTGAGGAGTGAACCAGTGGATGGAAGATATCTCTCTCTCTCTCTCTCTCTCTCTCTCTCTGCCTCTGCCTCTCTGTAATTCTGCCTTTCAAATAAATAAATAAATCTTTTTAAAAAAAATGGAAATGACTCAGTGCCCACCAACTGATGAATGGATGCACAGAATGTGATATATCCATGCAGTGGGAGATTTCAGCAACAAAAAAGAATAAAGTTCTGACACATGCTATAACATGAATAAACCCCAAAAACACTAAGTGAAAGGAGCCTGACACAGAAGACCACATAGTCTATGATTCTGTTTATATGAAATGTCCAGAATAGGCAAATCTAAAAAAGCAGACAGCAGATTAACAGTCACCAGGGGCTAGGGTAGGGAGCAATATTAAACAACTGCTAATGGGTATAGGATTTCCTTTTGGAGTGATGAAAATCTGCTAAAATTGAATGTACTAATGCTTGCACAGCTCTGAATATACTGCATACCATTGAACTTGTGAGAAAATTGAATGGTGTATGAATTGTATCTCAATAAAGCTATTACAGTTAAAACAAAAGAACCTGACAAGATTTAATAGGAAGGAC
This sequence comes from Lepus europaeus, assembly GCF_033115175.1. Taxonomy (NCBI): domain Eukaryota; kingdom Metazoa; phylum Chordata; class Mammalia; order Lagomorpha; family Leporidae; genus Lepus; species Lepus europaeus. Next base: position 55,504,654 of record NC_084845.1, read on the forward strand.
TGAAACCAACACACAATAAACTGAGTTTAACCCATACCACTTGCAGTAAATCGAAACATGTTACTGAACCTTTTATGACCAACTTTTTGTTTAAGTGGATCTAAATGAGAGAGTGTAGATGCAAATGTTAAATGAATTAATATTCATGGGACACATTATAACTGCTTAGCTACTTTATTTTTATTATTATTATTATTATTTGACAGAGTTACAGACAGTGAGAGAGAGAAAGACAGAGAGAAAGGTCTTCCCTTCGTTGGTTCACTCCCCAAATAGCCGCAACTACTTTTAAACTATAATAGCAGCAGGCATTTGGCCCAATGGTTAAGACTCCACTTGAGATACCTGTATCCCATATTAGAGTGCCTGTGTTCAAGTCCCGACTCTCTAATTCTGGTTTCCTGCTGATGTGTATACAGGGGGCAGCAGGTGATGGCTCAAGTAGCTGGGTCCCTGCCACACACATGGGAGGCCAAGATTGAACTCCCAGTTCCTGGCTTCAGCGTGACCATAACTCAGGGTATTGTGGGCATTTTGGAAGTGTGTGTGATAAATGTAAAAAAGATATGTAATTATAATATTCATTAAAATTGTATCAAAGAAGAATCCTATTCAAGATGTATAATGATTAGTTTCATATGGCCATTGTTAGAAGAGGAGCTCTTGATTTACCCATTTTACTAGTGGTCAATTCTAAATGTTAGTTACGAAGAATTAAAATATATTATTTGAATCAACCTAGGCATGCAAATTGAACTGTTAATTAAACTCATGAGCCCTATAGCTCTCTATACTTGTTTCTTAATAAGTTTTATTGAGATAACAGTAGGAATTCTTCACTCCTCATTTGGGAAGTACTGGTGGATTAGGATCAAGGATGACAAGCATATGAGAGGTTTAGTTTTTCCATGTGGCCCATATTGGCCAGGTGGAATTGGGTTGAAGTCACTGAGTGATAGAATTAAGCAGGGCTTAATCATCCCTCCCAGAAGGCAGAGGGTAATCACTGAGAGAGAGAAGATGGAACCAAACCAGGAGGTGTCCTGCAGCGGGAGGCAAGGCAGAAGGTAGTGTGCTTATGTCGTTAGTGTGGGGGAGTGGGTTTGAGGTTTAAATGAGTAGTGCGAAAAGGCTGAATGTTTACTTTCCTTATCTGTTTTTCTTGTACTTATTATCGGGTTCTTGGGAGTAAATGAGAGGGAAGGGGGAAAACAGCATAAAGACAGAGGTTAGGGAAAGAAATTAAAGACCTTGATTATCTACAAAAGTAGCCCCTGATAAATTGAGAACTAATCATAATTCAGAATCAGATAACATTGTCCGAGCAGTATAAATCAGCACAAGTTACTGTTTATGTTGAATTGCATATTTACAAATCCTTGGAAACCAAAGCTGAGTACAACAAAGAGGTGAGAAATGAAGATTATTTTTATTTTACACATTTTTTAAGATTAAAGCCAGACACAAGACAGAAGTAGAAAGGCACATTGATTTCAGAGTTGCTGTGAATTTTGCGTTTTGGAGTCTTTACATAGTAACTTTCTTTGGAAGAGAAAAAGGTCTGAAAGAAAGTGTGGCTACTTTATGATGTGGAAAATTGAGTGGTGGTGTGCTTATGTGACTAATGGGGGCAAAAGCTGCTAAAACGCCTTTGCATGAGCTCATCGGGCCTCCCCATAAAAGGGGGAGCCTTTTGGCCATGTGTCCTGACTGACTGTTTCTCAGCAAGACTCCGGCAGCTGGTTTAGATTAGATTTCCTCTGCCAAAGATTTCATAATCAAATGTGTAGGAAAAAATTGTCCTACTTTATAAAATTGTCCATTACTTTATGTTTTGTAATGTCTGACTTGGGATTAGCAATCAAGCAGAATATGGTAGAATATCCCTGTCGCTTTCCCCAGCGCTCCATTTTACTTGGACCAGATGTGGAGTAATTCTGAAGCTTACTTAACTCTTTGTGAGACAGCTAATGTTTAATTGGCATGTTAGCTCTATGGGAATCAGCGCAGTAAACACGTTCTCAGGGTATTCTTCATGGACCCTTGAGGATTCCCCTTCTCAAGGGTTCTGTAGATTTAAAGCTGTTTTCGTAATAATACTGTTATTTGCTTTTGTCACTGTGTTGACATTTGCACTGAGGTTGTGTAGATTCAAGGCAGTAGGCGCCAAGCTGCTTGTTGTAGCATACTCCAGTATCCTAGTAGTGATTGTATTCTTCCCCACACAGACTTGCAGAGGGAAAATGCCGGCTTAACCTCAAAATGTCTTTGTTGGAATAATGAAAATTATTTTTTTATTGTTTTTTTTTTCCACCTTCCCAAAGAGACTTTTTCACATAGCTGAAGTGCAAAACATAGCTGACCGTGTTTAATAAGCACAATCAAGGTTTTAACCACAGAATGTCTACAAGAATTATAGCTTTGAAAAATACAACCAATTTTTATATTTCAAAAATATCTGAACTCAAATAAATTAATTTCTGAAAAAGTACACTTCTCGTACTATTGGTTTGGCTTTTACTCTGGTTAAACTCTCGTGCAGTAACACCTAAAGGAGGCGCCGCCCCGGACAGCTCCGTGGCGCTCCTGCTGCAGGGCAGGACTCCCGTCCAGACGGACGGGGACATGCAGTAGTAAAACAGCTTCCTCAGAAATAACAGGAGTTCATCACAGACTGAGCCTCTCACCGCTTGTCTCAGTGCAGCCGAATAATGAAAATTATTTAATCTTGACCCTTGTGTGCTCATCTTTAATATTCCCTAGTCAGAAATGGAAAGGGCTCATAGAACACTTCTACAGCATGCTGAAGTGTGATCCGATTGCTGTCTCAAGGAAGAACACGTGGACTGAGTTGTGAGCTCAACCCGATGTGTTTTTCATGGAATACCCCTTTGTTATTATTTTGAAAGTTTTATTTGAAAGGCAGAGAGACAGAGTGAGGTCTTTTATCCACTGTTTCACTCCAAATGCTGCAGTGGCCAAGGCTGGGCCAGGCCAAAGCCAAGAGCTTGAACTACATCTAGGTGTCTCGTATAGGTGGCAGGAACCCAAGTTCTTGGGCCATCATGTCTGCCTCCCAAGCACGTTTGCAGGAAGCTGGATCAGAGCAGAGGCGGGACTCAATTCTGGACACTCTGATATGGGTTGTAGGCTTAACCCACTGCACCACAACACCCACCCTAAAACACCGTTTTTTACTTCAAAGGACGACTGACTGACCAACTGTGGTTAGTCAGACTTGAGTATTTGTAAGATATTTTCTCTACAATGATCAAATGAGTCTGTCACTTAAAAAAACATTAACATGGCCGGCGCTGTGATGCAGCAGGTTAACGCCCTGGCCTGAACTACTGGCATCCCATATAGGCGCTGGTTCGAGACCAGGCTGCTCTACTTCCGATCCAGCTCTCTGCTATGGCCTGGGATAGCAGTAGAAGATGGCCCAGGTCCTTGAGCCCCTGCACCTGCGTGGGAGACATGAAAGAAGCTCCTGGCTCCTGGCTTCGGATCGGTGCAGCTCCAGCCATTGCTGCCAATTGGGGAATAAACTGGCAGATGGAAGACCTCTCTCTCTTTACCTCTCCTCTCTGTGTAGCTTTGACTTTCAAATAAATAAATAAATCTTAAAAAAAAAAATTAACAGTATTTGTTGCCCCTGATAAAATTCTAGCTTCCAAGTGAAAATTAAAATTCTGGAAAACTTGTTCTGCTACTGGGATCTTGACCCCTCCCTGATAGGTATTTTTATGATGAGATTAGTGGTGACATTATTGAGTGCAACTTTTCCACCTTTTTCTTATCTGGGATATGTACCTAGCTCTATGAACAAATATTTTCTAAATGACCAGTATATGGTGTTACATAATCATGCATGGGTAAAAAAACATCTGTTCAAAGTAGAAGAGAGACCAGAGGATTTGGGTTTGTGTCCTCAGACCAAAAAGTGCAAGCCATTAGTTCAATTATGGCTACACGTTTTGGGGAGCTTTTAATGATACAAGGTTGCCTAGGTTAGTTATATAGTTATATCTGATGTTTTTCAGGACCTGAACCAGACATGAATGTGTTTTCAAAGCTGTGCACCAGGTGATTCTAGTGAACAGCGGGAGTGAGAGGCGCACTAATTAACTTGGCTGACCCAAATTGGCAGCATTGAAGAAAGTACCTCTTCCTTGAGAATGTACCTTTTGTCCTAGTTATCACTAGTGACTCACAACCAAAGGAGATGTAAAGGAACATCCATTTGCTCTTAGAATGTCTTATTCTTCTTTATTTAAAGATTTATTTATTTATTTGAAAGGCAGAGTGAAAGAGGGAGGGAAAGACAGAGATTTTCAACCCACTAGTTCACTCTCTATATGACCACAACAGCCAGTTTTGGGTCAGGTTGAAGCCAAGAGCCAGGAAGTCCATCCTGGTCTCCCACATGGGTGATAGGGACCCAAGTACTTGGACCATCATCTGCTGCCTTCTCAGGCACGTTGTTAGGAAGCTGGTTCAGAAGTAGAGTAGCTGGAACTCCAGCCAGCACTCCAGTATGGGATGCTGGCCTCATAGGTGTCAGCTTAACCTGCTGTACCACAGTAACACCTCTTTAGTTGTCTACTTTCCAGGTAGCTATTAGAATGAAGATAGGAACCAGTAAATCTATAGAAAAACGTTATAGGTATGCAGCCTGTAACAAAGCTGAGAATAAGCTCCGGTATTTATTGCTGGGCTTTTTTTGGTTTTTTTTTTTTTGTGGATTTTTTTAATAAGATTTTAGTTACTTGAAAGTCAGATTTACAGAGATACAGAGATCTTTCATCACTCCCCAAGTGGCTGCAGCAGACAGGGTTGGACAGGCAGGAGCCAGGAGCCAGGAGCTTCTTTCAAGTCTCCCACCTGGGTGCAGGGGCCCAAGCACTTGGGCCATCCTCTGCTGCTTTTCCAGGCACATTAGCAGGGAGGTGGATTGGAAGTAGAGTGGACAGGACTCAAACCAGCACCCAAATAGGATGTCAACGTTGCAGGCGATGGTTTTACCCAACATGCCACAACGCTGGCCCTGTTTATTACTATTTGATATGCATTCCACACCTAGTTTTTTTTTTTTTTTAATCTTCTGTGGAAAGCAGCATTTTGTGAACTACTCTATAAATACTACTATGTCTCCTTATGTTGGTTAACTTCACATTTCTTAAAACTAAGGGAAGTATTTTTATAAGTGAATAGATTATTAAATGGTTGTCATAAAACAAACTATTGAATAGTTTGGTGATCTTTTGTAAAATTACATTTTTTTACAGTTTTTTCACATGTCTACTATTATGTTACTTTTTAAAAAAAGATTTATTTTCATTTATTTGAAAGGCAGAGTTACAGACAGAGATAGCGAGAGGTCTTCTATCCACTGGTTCAATCATCAGTTGGCCAGGGCTAGGCCAGGCAAGGTAGGAGACAGGAGCTTTTTCTGGGTCTCCCACGTGGTTGCAGGGGCCCCAATACTTGGGCCATCCTCCTCTGCTTTCCCAGGGCATTAGCAGGGAGCTGAATCAGAAGTGGAACAGCTGGGACTTGAACTGTTGCCTCTGTGGGATGTTGGCACAGTAGGCCAGGTAGTGGCTTAATCCACTCCACCACAATGCTGGCCTCCATTTGGGGAGGGTAGTTTTATTGGCATATAATGCACATACATATAATTCATCCATTTGAAGTCATAAGATTCTTTTTTTAAAACAAGGTTTTGTTTTGTTTTTTGTTTTTTTTTTTTAAGATTTTATTTATTTATTTGAGAGGTAGAGCTACAGTGAGAGGGAGAGACAGAGAAAAAGGTCTTCTTTTCATCGGTTTACTCCCCAAATGGCCAGTCTGAAGCCAGGAGCTTCTTCTGGGTCTCCCATGAAGGTGCAGGGGCCCAAACGCTTGGGCCATCTTCCATGGCTTTCCCAGGCCATAGCAGAGAGCTGGATCAGAAGAGGAGCAGCTGGGACTAGAACTGGTGCCTATATGGGATGTTGGTGCCGCAGGCGGAGGATTAACCTACTGCACCATGGCACCGGCCCCTGAAGTCATAAGATTCTGGGTTGTGCAGCTGGTCTGAATGCCTACCCCAGGTTTTTTTTTTTTTTTTTTTTTTTTTTGGGGGGGGGGTATATATTTTTTTTAACTTTTATTTAATGAATATAAATTTCCAGTGTACAGCTTATGGATTACAATGGCTTCCCCCTCCCATAATTTCCCTCCCACCCGCAACCCTCCCCTCTCCCCCAGGTTTTCTTATTATTATTGAGTTGTAAGAGTTCTTTCTATATTTTAGAGACAAACACTTATCAAATATATGCTTTTCAAATACTTTCTCTCTGTCAGTCTTTGTAGTTTCTTGACAATATCAGTTGAAGCACAAAATTAATTACTTTTGATCAAGTCCAATTTAACAGCTTTCTGTTTGTATCACTTGTACAGTTTGTGTTTGACTAAGAAGGCTTTGTGTAGTTTGAAATCACAAAGATTTGTTTATTTGAAAGGCAGAGTTATGGGGCAGAGACAGAAAGAGACCTTCAGTCTACTGGTTCACTATCCAAATGGCTACAACAAATAGGGATCAGTCACACCAAAGCCAGGAACCCAGAACTCCATCCTGGTCTCCCATGTGAGTGCAGGGGACCAAGTACCTGAGCCATCTTCTGCTGCTTTCCCAGGTGCTTTAGCAACAAGCTGGATCAGAATGGAGCAGGGGCCAGCACTGTGGCACAGTGGGTAAAGCCACCACCTGCAGTGCCGGCATCCCATATGACACCGGTTCAAGTCCCAGCTGCTCCACTTCCAATCCAGCTCTCCCTTTTTTTATTTTTTATATAAATTTTATTAATTTTTTTTCTCTTTTTTATGGCCTGGAAAAGCAGTAGAAGGTGGCCCAAGTGCTTGGACCATGTGGGAGACCCGAAAGAATCTCCTCGCTCCTGGCTTCGGATCAGCACAGCTCCAGCTGTTGAGGCCGATTGGGGAGTGAACCAGTGGATGGAAGACACCTCTCTCTCTGCCTCTCCTTCTCTCTCTGTGTAACTCTGACTTTCAAATAAATAAATAAAACTTAAAAAAAAGCAGAGTAGCCGGGACTTGATCCTGCACCTTACAGGATGCCAGTCCCAGGCTGTAGCTTAACCCTCTGTGCCACACATTCTAAAACTTATACTTCAGTTCTTATATTTTGATCTCTTATCCATTTGGAGTTAGTTTTTGTATATGGTGTGATGTATGGGTCAAACTTCATTTGTTTGCATGTGAGTACCCAGTTACCACAGTACCATTCACTGAAAAGACTATTCTTTCCCCCATTTAACCCTCTGGTTCTCTGTCAAAAATCAGCTGATCATAAATCTGAGGGTTTGTTTCTGGAATCTCAGTTTTATAGCTTTGCAGTAAGTTTTGAAATCAGAAAGTGTGAATTCTTTTTTTTAAAAGATTTGTTTATTTATTTGAAAGTCAGAGTTACACAGAGAGAGGAGAGGGAGAGGGAGAGAGAGAGAGAGAGAGAGGTGTTCCATCCGCTGGTTCACTCCCCAATTGGCCACAATGGCCAAAGCTGGGCCTATCAAAAGCCAGGAGCTTCTTCCGGGTCTCCCACGTGGATGCAGGCACCCAAGCACTTGGGCCATCCTCCACTGCTTTCCCAGGCCACAGCAGAGAGCTGGATCGGAAGTAGAGCAGCCGGGATACGAACCAGCATCCGTATGGGATGTGGTGCTTCAGGCCAGGGCATTAACCCGCTGTGTCACAGTGCCAGCCCCAGAAAGTGTGAATTCTTAAGTTTTGTTCTTTTTTTTTTTTTCCAAGATTGTTTTGCAGATTCTGAGTCCCTTGTATTTATATGAATTTTGGAATCAGCCTGTCATTTTCTGGGGTAGGGGGAAGGCAGCTGAAATTTTAATAGAGATTGTGTTGAGTGTGTGGATCAACCTGGAGAATATTGCCATTTTAATAATTTAAATCTGGGCTGGCATTGTAGCTCAGTAGGTTGGGCTGCTTGCAACACCAGCAACCCATATGGGTGCCCATTTGAATCCTAGCTGCTCTGCTTCCAATCCAACTCCCTGCTGGTGTGCCTGGGAAGGGAACAGAGGATGGACCAAATACTTGTGTTGGGAAACCCAGATGAAGCTCCTAACTCCTGGTTTTGGCCTGGCTCAGACTGGGCCATTGCGGTCATTTAGAGAATGAACCAGCAAATGGAAGATCTCTCTGTCTTTCTGTCTCTCCCGCACTCTCTCTCTCTCTCTCTCTCTCTCTCTAACTCTGCCTTTAAATAAATATTAAATAATTTAAATCTTCCAGTTCCTGACACAGGGTGTCCTTTATAAATTTAGCTGTTCTTTCTTTCACTATTGTTTTGTAACTTTCAAAGTATAAATTTTATCTTGTTAAATTTATGTCTAGATATGTTTTTATTTTCTTTTTTTTTTTTATTTATTTTTGACAGGCAGAGTGGACAGTGAGAGAGAGACAGAGAGAAAGGTCTTCCTTTTGCCGTTGGTTCACCCTCCAATGGCCGCCACGGTAGCGCGCTGCGGCCGGCGCACCGCGCTGATCCGGTGGCAGGAGCCAGGTGCTTATCCTGGTCTCCCATGGGGTGCAGGGCCCAAGCACTTGGGCCATCCTCCACTGCACTCCCTGGCCACAGCAGAGAGCTGGCCTGGAAGAGGGGCAACCGGGACAGGATCGGTGCCCCGACCGGGACTAGAACCCGGTGTGCCGGCGCCGCAAGGCGGAGGATTAGCCTACTGAGCCGCGGCGCCGGCCTAGATATGTTTTAGTTTGATGCCACTACAAATGAAATTGTCTTCTTAGTTCCTTTTGGGATTGATCACTATTAATGTGTTCAATCAATGCAATGACTTTTGTGTATTGATTTTGAATCCTGCAACCTTGCCAAATTCCCTTATTAGTTCTAGTAAGTGTGGATTTCTTCAGACTTTCTCTATAGAAGATCATGTTTTTCACAGATAGTTTTACATCTTCCCTTTCATCTGAGTGGCATTTATTTATTTATTTATTTATTTCTTGCCTAATTGCCCTGGCTAGAGCCTCCAGGACAGTGTTAATAGAAGTAGCCTAACTGGACAGCCTTGTCTTGTTCTTGGTGTTAAGGGGAAAACATTCAGTCTTTTACCATTAAATAGGTTAGTTGTATGTTTCTCATAGATACCTTTTATCAGGTGGAAGTTTTCTTCTATTCCATATCTTGTTTTTTTTTGTTTTTTGTTTTTTGTTTTTTGTTTTTTTTTGACAGGCAGAGTTAGACAGTGAGAGAGGAGAGAGAGAGAGACAGAGAGAAAGGTCTTCCTTCCTTCTTTTGGTTCACCCCCAAATGGCTGCTATGACCAGCGCGTTGTGGCCAGCACACTGCGCCGATCCGAAGCCAGGAGCCAGGTGCTTCCTCCTGGTCTCCCATGCAGGGGCAGGGCCCAAGCACTTGGGCCATTCTCCACTGCACTCCCGGGCCACAGCAGAGAGCTGGACTGGAAGAGGAGCAACTGGGACAGAATCCAGCATCCCAATCGGGACTATAACCCTGGGTGCCCGCGCTGCAGGCGGAGGATTAGCCAAGTGAGCCACAGCGCCAGCCTTCCATATCTTTTTTTAAAAAAGATTTATGTATCTATTTGAAAGGCAGAATTACAGAAAGGCAGAGCCAGAGAAAGAGAGAGAGATCTTCCATCCATTGGTTCACTCCCCAACTGACCGCAAGGGCCAGAGATGGGCTGACCTGAAGCCAGGTCCCGGGAGCTTCTTCCATGTCTCCCACATGGATGCAGGAGCCCAAGCACCCGGGCTATCTTCTGCTTTCCCAGGCTATAACAGAATTGGATTAGAAGTGGAGCATCCAGGACTCGAACCAGCGCCCATATGGGATGCTGGCACTTCAGGCAGCTGATTTACCTGCAGTGCCACAAAGTGAGCCCCTATTCCATGTATTTGAGTGTTTTTTACTCATGGAAGTGCTTTTATTCTCTGAGACTGTGATCACATTTTCTTGGGAATATATCTGTTATCTTACCTGATTTTTGGATGTTAAATAAACCTTGCACTTCTGGGATAAAATCTCAATTCGGTTTACTAGTATTTTGATGAAGATTTGTCTGTATTCGTTAAATATATTGGTCTGCAGTTTTCTTGTGATAGCTTTGGTTTTGGTATTAGAGTGTTACTAGCCTTTTAGGTTGAATTCAGAAGTGTTCCTTTCCGTCCAATTTTCTTGGAAGAGTTTGTGAAGATTTGACATTAATTCTTCTTCACATATTTGGTACAGTTCACCAGCAAAGCCATCTGGGCTTGGAATTCCTTTTTTAAAAAAAGAACTTCTTTTACATTGATTTTATTTATTTGTTTATTTTAGTTTGAAAGAATGACAGAGAGGGAGAGTTAGAGAAAGATCTTCCATCTGCTGGTTCACTCCCCAAATGTTTGGGTCTTGAGCCAGGCTGAAGTCAGGAGCCAGGAACTCTATCTTTGTCTCTCGCATGGGTGGCAGAGACCCAGTTACTTAGACCGTCTGCTGTTGCTTTTCCAGGCATGTTAGCAGGGAGCTGGGTCAGAAGTAGAATAGCCAGAATTCAAACCAGCACAGCAATATGAGATGCCAGCATTGCAGGTGGTGGCTTACCCCGCTGTACCACAACACCAGCCCCAGACATTTTTTTTTAAGACTTATTTATTTTGGGCCAGCGCCGTGGCTCAGTAGGCTAATCCTCCGCCTTGCGGCGCCGGCACACCAGGTTCTAGTCCCAGTCGGGGCACCGATCCTGTCCCGGTTGCCCCTCTTCCAGGCCAGCTCTCTGCTGTGGCCAGGGAGTGCAGTGGAGGATGGCCCAAGTGCTTGGGCCCTGCACCCCATGGGAGACCAGGAGAAGCACCTGGCTCCTGCCATCGGAACAGCGTGCCAGCCGTGGCGGCCATTGGAGGGTGAACCAACGGCAAAAGGAAGACCTTTCTCTCTATCTCCCTCTACTGTCCACTCGGCCTGTCAAAAAAAAAAGACTTATTTATTTATTTGAAAGGCAAAGTTACAGAGCGAGGGGAAAAGAGGTGGAGACACAGAGAGAGAAATCTCCCATCTGCTGGTTCACTCCCCAAATGGCCACAACAGCCAAGGGTGGGCTAGGCTGAAGCCAGAAGCCAAGAGCTAAATCCAGGTCTCCCACCTGGGTGCAGGGGCCCAAGTACTTGGGGAATCTTCCACTGCATTTCCCAGGCCATTAGCAGGGAGCTGGATTGAAGTGGAACACCCAGGACTTGAAGTGGCGCCCATATGAGATGCTGGTGCTGCAAGCTGGTCTCAGGGCCAGCTTTTATTCCTGTACTCTTTTCCATTCAGTAAAGGGAATTTTTCCAGTTACACATTTGTGTCCAGGTTTTTCTGTGAATGTAAATTTTTAACTTAACTACCAAGGGACACAATTGCTAGGTTGTATTGTGGTGCACAACAGAGCCCCCAGCTGAGCTTATTCAAGAATTCCATGTGTAGGTATAAAGGTGTGCAGTGAAGCAGGGTTTGTTTAAAGTGAAGGAAAAGTGCAGGTAGGAGAGAAAGAGAGAGAGAGAGAGAGATAATGAACAAAAAGCCAAAACACAAAAAAGATCCCCTCAAGAATATTAGGGCCAACCTTTTATACCATCAGAGGCATAGGGAGTGGTACCCAGGGTGACAGATAATTGAATATTCACAAGGAGGTAGGGCTTGAGTGTCATTCATTTCTGTGCCCTTTCCTGGAAATATTAGAAGTGTCGTAAGAACAAGTGCATGATAGGAGTGGAAGTGCTAGTCATGATAGTTTTATTATGACCTCAGTAGGTCGTGTGGGGTCATACCCTGTAGCCATATTGAATAGTTCTAGTTAGCACTGGTTCTAAGTTTGCAGCTTTGTGGAACTTGTGGTTTCCGCTACTTGGGAAAAGCAGTCAGGAGGGTGGGCCCTGGTGGTGCACGGAAGGCAGATTTGTGTGGTATGCATAAAGTGTGGTGCAGACTATTCTGTCATGCATTTGCAGGCCACAGCCACTGCACAGGCCAACCAGAGCTGTCTCGCTGAGAGTTGGCCAGAGCTATCAAAATGCAGATCAGCTGGAGCTGTCAGAGTGCAGCCTGTGTTCCTGTGGATCACCTGGGCATCAAACCTTAGCTCCTCTCTCCAGTTACCTATCTGCCCACATCAATATGGTTAGAGATGTTTATTTTTGTAAGAAACTACCCTATCTTCCAAAATGACCATACCATTTTATCCCACCAGCCGTGCACAAGGGTTCCTATTGTCCTACATCCATTTCAGCACTTGGTGTTCCTTGTGGTTTTTATTTTAGCCATGGGAGTAGGTGTTTGGTTTATCTTTTTTTTTTTTTTTTTTAATTCTTTCCCCCAGAAACCTTTTATTTAAGGAATGCAAACTTCATGCATTTTATAAATACAACTTTAGGAACATAGTGATTTTTCCCACTGTACCCACACTCCCACCCTTCTTCCTCCTCCCTCTCCTATTCCCATTCTTATTTGTTATTTTTAAGATTCATGTATTTCAGGCCGGCGCCGTGGCTTAACAGGCTAATCCTCCGCCTTGCGGCGCCGGCACACCAGGCTCTAGTCCCGGTTGGGGCGCCGGATTCTATCCTGGTTGCCCCTCTTCCAGGCCAGCTCTCTGCTGTGGCCCGGGAAGGCAGTGGAGGATGGCCCAAGTGCTTGGGCCCTGCACCCGCATGGGAGACCAGGAGAAGCACCTGGCTCCTGGCTTCGGATCAGCGAGATGTGCCAGCCGCAGCAGCCATTGGAGGGTGAACCAACAGCAAAAAGGAAGACCTTTCTCTCTGTCTCTCTCTCACTATCCACTCTGCCTGTCCAAAAAAAAAAAAAAAAGATTCATGTATTTATTTGAAAGGCAGAGTTAGAGAGAGCAAATTTTCCATCCATTGGTTTAATCCCAGAATGACCACAATGAATATTAGGCTGGGCCAGGCCAAAATCAGGAGCCTGGAAATCCATCTGGGTCTCCCACATGGGTGCAGGGGCTCAAGGATCTGTACCATCTTCTGCTGCTTTCCCAGGTACATTAGCAGGGACCTGGGTCAGAAGTGGAGTAGGCCGGCGCCGCAGCTCAATAGGCTAATCCTCCGCCTTGCGGCGCCGGCACACCGCGTTCTAGTCCCGGTCGGGGTACCGATCCTATCCCGGTTGCCCCTCTTCCAGGCCAGCTCCCTGCTGTGGCCCGGGAAGGCAGTGGAGGATGGCCCAAGTTCTTGGGCCCTGCACCCCATGGGAGACCAGGAGAAGCACCTGGCTCCTGCCATCGGACCGGCGCGGTGCGGCGGCCATTGGAGGGTGAACCAACGGCAAAGGAAGACCTTTCTCTCTATCTCTCTCTCTCTCACTGTCCACTCTGCCTGTCAAAAATTAAAAAAAATAAAAAAATAAAAGAAGTGGAGTAGCTGGGACTTGTGCTGGTACCCATATGGGATGCCAGTGTCACAGGCAGCAGCTTAACCAGCTATGCCACAACCCCAGCCAGGGTATCTCATTTTAATTTAAGGTCCTCTCATAATATATGATTTTGAGTATCTTCTAAAATGCTTGTTTACAAACTGTTTTTAGCTTGTTGATGAGGCATATGCTCATATCTTTTGCCACCCTCTTTTATTTCCTGTTTTCCCTACTCTACCAATTCTTTTTTGTGTGTAGTAAAAATCACTTAACCGTGATTAAGTGTATAGTACAGCAGTGTCAGCTGTATGCACTGTGCCGTGCAACTGATCGCTGGAGCTTTTTCATCTTGCAAAACTGAAACTGTCTACCCATTGAGTCACAGGGCTGCATTTTCCCCTCTTTCCCAAACCCTGCTAACCACAAAACCTGCTGTTTCTATGAATTTGTCTACTTTGGATACCTAATATAAGTAGAATCATGCAGTATTTGTGGTTTTCTGACTGGCTTTTTTCACTCAGCATAATATCTTCAAGATCCATCTGTATGTATATTATGGCATATATATGGTATATTATGGTATATTATGATGGAGTTTCCTCCTTGAGGCGTTTTCCTTTCTGTGTGTATATGCCAAATCGTCTTTATCCACTCTTCTGTCAAAGCACGTGCAGGTTGCTGTTGTAGATAATGCTGCAGTGAACGTGGGGATGCTGTTTGCGGTTCTTTTAGACTGTACCTAGATGTGAGAGAGGCAGGCATCTGAACAGTGTTTAAGATGCAATGTGGGCCGGCGCCGTGGCTCAACAGGCTAATCCTCCACCTTGCGGCGCCGGCACACCAGGTTCTAGTCCCAGTCGGGGTGCCGGATTCTGTCCCGGTTGCCTCTCTTCCAGGCCAGCTCTCTGCCATGGCCCGGGAAGGCAGTGGAGGATGGCCAAAGTGCTTAGGCCCTGCACCCTATGGGAGACCAGGAGAAGCACCTGGCTCCTGCCTTTGGATCAGCGCAGTGCGCCTGCCGCAGTGCACCAGCCACAGCGGCCATTGGAGGGTGAATCAACGGCAAAAGGAAGACCTTTCTCTCTCTCTCTCTTTCTCTCACTATCCACTCTGCCTGTCCAAAAAAAAAGATGCAATGTGGAATACGTGCAACCCCAATATCACAGTGTCTTGATTCAAGTGCCACCTGTGCTTCTGAGTCAGCTTCCTGCTCACGACACCCACCCTGGGGTGCAGCAGGTGAGGACTCCAGCGCCTGGGTTCCTGGCACCCGCATCAGAGACCTGGATTGAGGTCCAGGCTTCTGCTTTCGGCCTGGCCCGGCTCCAGCATTTAGGGCGTGAACTTGCAGTTTGAATTATCAGTCCTTCATCAGATATGTGTTGTACAAACATTTCCTCCCTGATGTCTTGTCATTCTCTTAACAGTGGTTGCACAGAGCAATTCTTTTAATTTTTATGAAATTCCAGTTGTCAATTCTGTGGTTTTTGGTTTAAGATCTTTTCAGGTAACTACCTTTTTCTACAACGTTATCTTCTAGAAATTTTAGTTTTGTGTTCAGTATTTAGCTCTAAGATCCATTTTGAGTTAATTTTTGTGAAACGTATGAGGTCTGTGTCTAGATTTATTTTTTGCATGTATTGCCTGACGGTTTCCAGCACCATTTATTGAAGAGACTATTCTTTCTCCATTGAATTGCCTTTGCTCTTTTGTCAAAGAGCAGTTGACTCTTTATATGGGTCTGTGTCTGGGTGCTAGTCTGTTCCCCTGATCAAATTGTCTGTTCTTTTGCCAATTCCACACTGTCTCAAGTACAGTAGCTTTAAGTCAGACTTAAAGTTGAGTAGTGCCAGCACTTCACTTTTTGTTCTCAATATTGTGCTGGCTATCTGGATTTTTTGCTTTCCCGATGAGCTTTAAAATCAGTTTGTCAGTATCTACAAAATAACTTGTTGGGGTGTAGCTGGGATTGCAGTGAATTTGTAGATCAAAGTGGAGAGAATTTATATCTTAATATGGAGTCTTGGGGCCGGCGCCATGGCTCACTTGGTTAATCCTCTGCCGGCGGCACCGACATCCCATATGGGCGCCGTTTCTAGTCCTGGCTGCTCCTCTTCCAGTCCAGCTCTCTGCTGTGGCCCTGGAAGGCAGTGGGAGGATGGCCCAAGTGCTTGGGCCCCTGCACCCGCATGGGAGACCAGGAAGAAGCACCTGGCTCCTGGCTTCAGATCAGCGTAGTTCCGGCCATAGCGGCCATTTGGGGGGGGTGAGCCAACAGAAGGAAGATTTGTCTCTCTGTCTCTCTCTCTCAGTGTCTAACTCTATCTGTCAAATTAAAGAAAAAAAAATGGAGTTTTTCCACCCATGAACATGAAATATCTTTCCATTTATTTAGAACTTTGAAATCTTTTGTCAAAAAAAAAAAAAAAGAAATCTTTTGTCAAAGTTTTACGTTTTGTTTTTTTTTTAAAGAGATTTATTTATTTGAAAGGCAGAGTTACAGAGAGAGAGGGAGAGTTAGAGAGAGATCCACTGGTTCACTCTCCAAGTGGCTGCAATGGCTAGTGTTGGGGCAGTCCAAAGCCAGGAGCTTCATCCAGGTCTCCCTTGTGGGTACAGGAGCGCAAGGATTTGGGCCAAATTCTGCTGCTTTCTCAAGGTGCATTAGCAGGGAGCTGGATTTGGAAGCGTGGTGGAGAGGCCAGGATGGAAACCAGCTCCCATATGGATGTCAGCATGGCAAGTGGTGGCCTAACCTGTTACACCTCAGCGTTGGCCCTGTTTTATGGTTGTCCTCGTGTAGCACCTGTACATAATTTGTTAGATTCTGAGTATTTTATTTTTGTGTTAACTGATATAAATGATACTGTGTTTTTAATTTCAAATTCTAATTACTCAAAGAAACTGACTTTTATACATTAATTTTATATCTGGCAACCTTGCTATAATTGCTTGCTAGTTCCAGCAGTTATTTCTTTGTTTTCTTGTTTTGGTTTATTATTTGGAATTTTCTGTGTAGGCAGTCATGTCATCTGTGAACAAAGACAGTTTTACTTATTCTGAGGGTTTTTTTTTTGCATAATATTTCTTCATAGATCAAGTAATTATAGAGTCAAATGCAAATTCAGCATGGATTTTTATGCTAATACCGGCTACATTTGGTTTTGCTGTTGGTCCTTACTGGTACAGTCTGTCACCATTACTCCAGAACAGGTATTCAGTGGCTACTGCAAGCACAAGTTGCTCAGACTGAAGTTTGCCGTGCACTGACCCATCCAGTTTTTCTCTCGGGAGCATATTTTTCCTCTGAAGTTATGATTTATAATTTGCTTGTCACTTTCTAATCCAAATTATATCTTTTTGGATATGCATATCCTCTTGGGAGCATAAAAAACCCATGGGAAAGTTCATTCCAGTGTTCAGAGTGACTATGACACAGTGGTTACTTTAGGAAAACACAGAATGGTAAAGACTGGAATCTTGCTTTGAAATATACTTACCCTGAAACCACAGATGACTTTTGTAAGTTTCTGCTGAATAGCGTGAATTTGCCTCTGGCATTTTCCTCTGCTAATACCATAACTGCCTTTCTCTCTGCTCTGTCTGTGGCCCTAGGTTGGTTCACTCTGGCTCTGGATGCCGGTCCCCCTCACTTGGATCTGACCTTACCTTTGCTACCAGGACAGGCTCTCGACAGGGCATTGAGATGCATCTCTTCAGAGTGGAGACACACCGGGACCTGTCCACCTGGACCAGGACACTTGTCCAGGGTTGTCACGCTGCGGCTGAGCTGATCAAGGAGGTCTCTCTAGGTAGAGATGCTGACATTTCGTTTCTAACAGTAATTAAATGGAACTGTTATGCTTCAATTTAATTTAAAGTGAAACCATTGTCATGTGTGCCAGACTTAAAAATGTGCTAAAATATTGCTGCTAAAAGTGGTGATGATGGAAAGAAATCTGGTGTCTGTGTTTCACTGGCAGTTTTCTACGCTTGGTAGGTGGCTGTCAGCCATTTATACCCACTCTGCACCGCATGGCAATTTTCCGATTCATCATTTTAATCTGCATGTGTAAGGACTCATTTACCAAGTACTAGATGCATTGACTCTAGAGTTCAGATTTGGAATCTAAGTGTATTGGATAGACATCGTTAAAACGTGTCCATCTGACAAGTTTATGGCTACAGAAAACTAAAGGAATTAGGAGTTTCTCTTCAAAAGTTTGAAAATGTAGGCCTAATGCTTACTCAATGAGCATCTAAAAGGAAATAATCCTGGCAGTCTCTTACCATTGTGGACGCGCCCTCTTGTGGCTGGTCTATGGATTTGGGAGTCTCATCCCCTATTCAATGTAGTATTTTTGTATTTGTGTATGCATATATATTTTTTTTTCATATTGCTTTTCATTTTAACAAGAACAGAGATCATTCACAATGAAGTAGCAGTTACAGGTTTTTTTTTTTTAAGATTTATGTATTTATTCGAAAGGTAGTCACAAAGAGAAGGGGAGATCTTACATCAGCTGGTTCCTAAATTGCCACAAAAAGCCAGGAGGCTGAAACAATCCAAGTCTCCTGTGTGGGTGGCAGGGGCCCAGGCACTTGGACCATCTTCCACTGCGTTCCCAGGAGCATTAGCAGGGAGCCGGATTAGACATGGAACAGCCAGGACCTGAACTGGTACCCATATGGTATGCTGGCATTGCAAGCAACAGATAAACCATTGCACCCCAACAGCAGCCTCATAATTACAGTTTCTAACGTGGTTTTATTTACCTTGGCCATCTTGGTTGTATATCAGTTTACTTACTTTTGCTCTCTTGTTTTCTATGTATTTTATTTTATAAATCTAGTTTTATAAAATTTATATTAAAAAAGAGGAAATGTTCCAAGAACAGCAATTTTGTGAGTTTTTCTTTCTTTGTGCTACTTCTGTAGAACCACATGAGCAACATTTCCAGGAGATTCTTCTAACCCATGCAGAGACAGGCTTATTTCATTCTTTTTTTTTTTTTTTAAGACTTATTTATTTTTACTTGAAAGTCAGAGTTACACAGAGAGACAAAGAGAGAGAGAGAGAGGTCTTCCATCCGATGGTTCATTCCCCAATTGGCCACAACCACCGGAGCCACGCCGATCCGAAGCCAGGAGCCAGGAGCTTCCTCTGGGTCTCCCACGCGGGTGCAAAAACCCAAGGACTTGGGCCATCTTCCACTGCTTTACCAGGCCACAGCAGAGAGCTGGACAGGAAGTGGAGCAGCCGGGTCTCGAACTGGCACCCATATGGGATGCTGGTGCTTCAGGCCAGGGTGTTAACCCGCTGCGCCACAGCACTGGCCCCTTCTTTTTTTTTTTTTTTTTTTTTTTTAAGATTTATTTATTTGGCTGGCGCCACAGTTCAATAGGCTAATCCTCCGCCTGTGGTGCCGGCACACCGGGTTCTAGTCCTGGTCGGGGCACTGGATTCTGTCCCGGTTGCTCCTCTTCCAGTCCAGCTCTCTGCTTGGCCCGGGAGTACAGTGGAGGATGGCTCAAGTCCTTGGCCCTGCACCCGCATGGGAGACCAGGAGAAGCACCTGGCTCCTGACTTCGGATCAGCGCGGTACGCCAGCCGCAGCAGCCATTGTGGGGTAAACCAACAGAAAAAGGAAGACCTTTCTCTCTGTCTCTTTCTCTCACTGTCCGCTCTGCCTGTCAAAAAATTAAAAAATTTTTAAAAAGATTTATTTATTTATTTGAAAGTCAGAGTTACACACAGAGAGGAGAGGCAGACAGAGAGGTCCTCCATCCACTGGTTCACTTCCCAGTTGGCTGCAACGGCCAAAGCTATGCTTATCCGAAGCCAAGAACCAGGAGCTTCTTCCAGATCTCCCACGAGGGTGCAGGGACCCAAGGACTTGGACCGTCTTCCACTGCTCTCCCAGGCCATAGCAGAGAGCTGGAGAGAAGTGGAGCAGCTGGGACTTGAGCCAGTGCCCATATGGGATGCAAGCATTGCAGGCAGCAGCTTTACCCACTATGCCACAGCGCTGGACCCTAGTTTGCCTTAACTTTTTATTATTTTATCCTTTGTCTCTCGTGGTGTACCTGGGTTTGATTTCTGGCTCTGGCTCCTGACTCCAGCTTCCTGCTAATGCAGACCCTGAGAGGCAGCTCAAGTACTTGGGCCTTTGCCACCTTCATGGAAGACCTGGCTCAAGTTTTAACTCCTGGATTTTGCCTGGCCCAGTTCTGGCTGATGTTGACATTTGGAGAATGAACCAGTAGACAGGAGCTTTCTCTCTCTGTGTTAGCCAGTATGTCTCTCAAATAAATAAATAAATAAATTTAAGTTTTTTAATTAAAAAATAAGTAATGGGGCTAGTGTTGTACAGTAGATTAAGCTTGTGTTGCTGGCCTCCCATATTGAGTGCTGGCCTCCCATATTGAGTACTGGTTCAAGTCCCAGCTGCGCCACTTCTGAGCCAGCTTCCTGCTAATGTGCCTGAGAAGACAGTGAAAGATGGCCCAAGTGCTTAGGACCCTGTCCCCCATGTGGAGACAGAAAGGAGTTCCTGGCTCCAGGCTTCAGCCTTGTCTAGTCTCGGCTATTGTGGCCAGTTGAGGAGTGGACCAGCTGAAGGAAGATCTCTCTGTCTCTCCTTCTTCTCCCTTTCCTCCCCACATTCCTCCACCCGCAGTCACCCTGTCTTTAAAATAAATATTTTTTTAAAGATTTATTTACTTTTGAATAGTGACAAAGAGAGAGAGACAGAGAGAAGTCTTCCATCTGCTGGGTCACTCCTCACATGGCCACAACAGGCCAAGCAAAGCCAAAAGCTTCATCCAGGTCTCCCTTGTGGGTGGCAGGGGCCCAAATAGTTGGGCCATCTTCCACCACTTTTCCCAGGCACATTAGCAGGGAACTGGATTGGAAGTGGAGTAACCAGAGCACAAATTGCTCCCATATGGGCTGCTGGCATTGCAGGCATCAGTTTTAGCCCCTATGCAACAACACTGGCCTCATAAGTCTTTGTTGTTAAGATATGTTTATATATTTGAAAGGCAGAGAGAGAGAGAGAGAGAGAGAGAGAGATCTTCAATCCTCTGGTTCACTCCCAAAATGTCCACAATGGCTAAGTCTGGGGCAAGCCAAAGCCAGGAGCCTGGAACTCCATCCTGGTCTTCCACGTGAGTGGCAGGGACACAGTGCCTGGTCCACCTTCTGCTCCTCTCCCAGGCACACGAGGGGCCAGCATTTTGGTACAGTGGGTTAAACCACTGCCTGCAACATCAGCATCCCAAATGGACGCTGATTCGAGTACCAGCTACTCCACCTCCGATCCAGCTCCCTCCTGATGGACCTGGGAAAGTAGCAGAAGGTGTCTCAAGTACGGGGCCCCTGCCCCCCACATGGGAGACCCAATTGGAATTCCAGCTGCTGGCTTCAGCCTGGCCCAGCTCCAGCTGTTGGGGCCATTTGGAGTGTGAACCAGCAGGTGGAAGATCTCTCTCTGTAACTCTACCTTTCAAATAAATGAAATAAATATTTAAAAAAAAAAAAAAAAACTAAATGAAGTGACCAAGCTAGTTCAACTCTGATCCTTAGGTAACTTTAAGCTCAGCTCTCAAACAGCTATGCAGTAGCCAAGTCTCAGTGAGTCTCTCAGTTACAGCCCCTGTACGAGAAGAAGTGTGACTCAGTTGTTAGTGAGACAGACTTCGCCACCTTGATAGAAGGCACCTGCCAGTTCTGTGTCCTGTCAGTTCAGATGCTTCCTTTGAAAGGATTGACTGCTTGCCTTTTGCTCGGCATTGCCCTTACCTTCGATTCGCACTATCTTTTCTCTTTTTCCAAATAACAACCAAACCACATTCCTGAAAGACATCTCTGCCTTTGCTTCTTTGGTGGTTCCTTCTTCTTGCCAGCTTGAATCCTTCTTCCTATTTCCCCTTCCCTATGCAGTTTTTCCTATTCTTTAGGGCCTATCTGAAGTCCCAACTCTTCCAGGGAATTTTCCCTTGACTTTGGCCTTGTTCAGTTTGGCATTCAGTTGTACTCTATACATTCTACATCACACAGTTGGAATCTCACATTTATGCCTTTGTGTGGATGGAGTCCTTGAGGGCAAGGATCATCCCTCTTACCTCTCCAGTACCACATGCAGCTTATCCCTCCTCGCCTTGCCAGCATGAGTGCTCAACTGAGGACTGAACTGAGCCTGTTGTCATTGTCATGGTCATTTCTGCCTCATCTCAGTCAAGACGTTGGCTTCAGTAACCAACACAAAACTCACTGGAGGAGGCCCCAGATAGTTCTGAGATTGTCTAGGAAAGATCTCTTTTCACTTTGTGAAACCAGAGGCATCCCTTTCCACTTTGCCAATATTTTTACTTGTCTTCAACAGGTTGCACATTAAATGGCCAAGAGGTAAGATTCACTGTCCACTATGAGAATGGGTTCACTATCTCCAGGGAAGATGCAGGCACCAGCAGCATACTGTACCGCTACCCCTTTGAGAGGCTGAAAATGTCTGCTGATGACGGCATCAGAAATCTCTATCTGGATTTCGGTGGCCCTGAGGGAGAACTGGTAAGTGTTTCTGAAAGACACGTTTGTACTAATAGACAGTCTCGTCTCCTTTCTTCTTATGTCTTACATAGAAAATCATGATCCAGCATTTCTTCTGGATCCAGGAAATTCTTTTCAAGATGTCACTGAGTGCAGGTGTTCTTAAGTTTTGTTTAAAAACAAAAAAGTTTTGTTTTACTGTTAGGAAGGAAAAATAACCCTTCAAGAAACAGGTTTTTATTTTAAAAGTAAGATGGCTGGCGCCGCGACTCAATAGACTAATCCTCTGCCTAGCGGCGCCAGCGCACCGGGTTCTAGTCCCAGTCGGGGTGCCGGATTCTATCCTGGTTGCCCCTCTTCCAGGCCAGCTCTCTGCTGTGGCCAGGGAGTGCAGTGGAGGATGGCCCAAGTGCTTGGGCCCTGCACCCCATGGGAGACCAGGATAAGCACCTGGCTCCTGCCATCAGATCAGCGCAGCGCCGGCTGCAGCGCGCCTACCGCGGTGGCCATTGGAGGGTGAACCAATGGCAAAAGGAAGACCTTTCTCTCTGTCTCTCTCTCACTATCCACTCTGCCTGTCAAAAAAAAAAAAAAAAAAATCAAAACAAAAAACTCTATTTTAAAAGTAAGATATGAAATAACAAAGCTGGCAAGCTGAAATAGATTGTTTCCATTGCTCTTATCAGCAGTTCGCTGGGCTGAGTTAAGAGCGATTGAGTGACTTGTCTGCTACAGAAGTCTGCCGATTAAGAGAAAGGAAACCTCCACACAGCTATCAGCTTTTTTTGACTCCCTGGTCCTTTAAAGGAAATATCAACAGAAAGTCACGATTCCTCTCAGAGGGACTAAAGGCAATATATCAAGTATACTACAGAAATCATAAATTATGATAAAAGAGAAGAAATACCTTACCTCTGTTAGCAGTTTTTGTCGATATCTCAAATCTTACCATACATGAAATCTTATATCCATCCATAAAACCACTAGAGATGGGAACTTGAAAACAGTAATGTAATTAAACCTCCAGATGAGAAAGCTATGGCTAACCATCTTACTTTGAAGATTTATTTATTTATTTGAGAGGCATATTATAGACAAGAGAGGTAGAGACACAGAGAGAGAAGTCTTCCGTCCTCTGGTTCACTCCCCACATGGCCTTAATGACCAGAGCTGGGCCTATCAAAAGCCAGGAGCCAGGAGCTTCTTCTGGGTCTCCCATGTGAGTGCAGGGGCCCAAGCAGTTAGGCCATCTTCCACTGCTTTCCCAGGCCATAAGCAGAGAGCTGGATTGGAAGAGGAGCAGCCAGGACATAAACCAGCACCCATATGGGATGCCAGCACTGCAGACAGTGGCTTAACCACCGCACCGGCCCCTAAAAATCTGACTGTGAATGCTAAACCTTTAGGAGACTAAGGACAGACCATAGTCCAGGGCTTTTCAGCAGCCTGAGACATTAGTGAGAGGTAAATCCTTCTCTCTGTTAAATTAGCCAGTTATTACTATCAGTTGTCATGTAGCAAGCAAGGTGTTAAGGTTATTTTTATTTTAACCCTGCTGTGTATTTAATATATACAGTTTAGCAATAACTAGTGCTCTGTCACTTATGTTTCTGATTAGTGTTTTCCTGTAAAAGGCATAATATTAGCCTTTTCCTGGTTATCAGTGCCAAGGGTGCATACAGCCTGACTCTGGCTCTCCCTGCTCGTGAGAGTGGCAGCTGCCAGTTGGAGGCCTGTGTTTACGAAGGCATAGCTGTCCCTCCTAACAAGCCCCACGACCATCATGCCCACCACAGATCTATCGAGAGGCTTCAGAAACCACGCCCACAGATGATCATGCTTCAGCTGCCTTCCCCAGGGAAATATAGTTACAGATACAATTAGTGGTCTCCACGTACAGTGTTCTTCTTTGTTTCACATCTTCTGGTTCACTCCCCAAATGGCTCCAACAGCTAGGGCTGTGCCAGGCTGAATTGAAGATCCCAGAACGCCGTCCATATCTCCCATGTGGGTTACTTAGACCATCTTCCACTGCTCTCCCAGGTGCACTAGCAGGGAGCTGGATCAGAAGTGGAGCAGCTAGGACTCGAACCAGTGCTCCGATATGGGATGCCAATATCACAGACAGTGACCTAACCTGCTGCACCAGAATGTTGGCCCTGGCACAGTCTTTTTAAAAGTTAGAACATCCATCTAAACTTGTTTATTTCACATCTTCGCTTATTAAATTGTCTGTATAGGAGAGTGATAATTAATGTCCTTTCTTCACAGACCATGGACCTGCACTCCTGTCCAAAGCCGATTGTATTCGTGTTGCATACCTTCTTGTCGGCCAAAGTCACCCGCATGGGACTGCTTGTATGAGCAGCAAAAAAATCAGAAAAGAGCCTTGACTGTCAAAAGAAGTATTCTCACCTCAAAAAAGGAAAAAAAAAAAAAAGCACAAAAAGAAAGCTCTTTGCTCTCCCCTCCAGCACAGTGCCTTCCCATGGACCTGCAAATCGCTGCTGAACCATACTTTTCACAACCTACCTTGGCCAGATGACCCTGATGAGCTCCAAAATGAAGCTGTTGGTCGACTGTCTGGTTTCCTGATGTGGCTTCTATGTAATTAGGCTTGTTGCTCCTATTCAAAAGGGTGGCTCGTTGTTTTTCTTGTCAGGCACCATCAAGTAGCCAAGAGCTGTTTTCTTTTTCTCCTTCCTATAGGACCTCTTGTGGGTTTAGCCTCGAGCTCTTAGTGAGGACAACTCTCCCTTCCCAGGTGCTAGTGCGCAGCGCCCGTTGCCTCTCGGTCATTCCAGATAGGTCACAGGGTTTGCGGGAGTTCACTCTCCTCATCTGCCCCCTCCACCGAGGACGTCCTTGAGTCGCATCCCCAAAGGGGTCTTCATCTGTCCTGGCTCTCACTTCATCCCACCCTGGCCATCACCTCCCACCTCCTCACCAGCTTTGCTGCTCACACGTGCTAACGTTAGGACTTAGATTTTGCAAAATTTGATTTGCCTTGCCTTCCACTCCTTTCTAGTGGTGACCAAGTTGAAAAGCAAGTTGGAAACTACTGCTTTAGAAGACAAGTTTAGCTTGAGTTAAGTTTTTCTGATTTTATCTTTGGTAGGAGCCAGGGTATCTTCCACGATTTATTTTAAAAAAATCCTCATTTTCGGCTAAGCCATTTCTTATTGCTGACCAAATGTGCCTTTGGTTAGGGTGAGTGGAGCTTTATGAGTTACTCTTTCAATAACTGGGTA
This sequence comes from Lepus europaeus, assembly GCF_033115175.1. Classification (NCBI taxonomy): domain Eukaryota; kingdom Metazoa; phylum Chordata; class Mammalia; order Lagomorpha; family Leporidae; genus Lepus; species Lepus europaeus. The sequence goes on from NC_084845.1 coordinate 55,529,900, forward strand.
TCACTGCCATTCCAGGGAGGTCCTCTCTTCTAGCTCGAAGAAACAGTCTCTGGGGTGGGATTCCTTATTGGTGGGGAAGAGCCAGCTTGCTTAAAGAGCAGGCTTGGTGGGTGAAGCCAAATCCCAGCGCGGGGCAGGGGCATCACAGCGAGCTGTTCCGAGCCCATGCGGCACCCTGGCCCCGGCCCCTGCCTGCGGCAGCAGAGTGGCACAGACCGACGGCTGCTGATTCAGGACCCCCTGTTGGCTTCGCTCTGGATGATCCACCTGCACTTTGTGACGCTTGACCAGATGTCGCTGTTAGAGGGCAGCAGCAATAAGATTGCGGATTCTGTGGTATTGGACAATCACCTGAGGCTTAGTTTTCCTAATCTTGAAGAAGGTATATATCTGAAGAAATTTAAAATAGTATAGTATCTGTATAAAATTTCAAGATTAGCACAAGTCCCTAGATCTGAAAGGAAAGATACTTTTGACTTGAATGTTCTCTCTGCTCTCTGAAGAAAGCTCTAGGAATTATTGTTGTTTACTTGGTTTATCAGGGATGTCATAAGATGATGTGAGCACCATTAGGGAGCAGATGTGAGAGGCGCCCCAAGTTGGGGTGGGGGCTGAGAAGGTGTAGCTGTGTACACTAAACCTGAGCTGTTTGGTTTGTGTGCAGACTGACTGACAGGGGGGACGTGTGAGAGAGCAGACTCAGGAGCAGAGAGAGTTCTCCGATCAGATGTTGGGGAGAGATGTGTATTCTTCCCCGAGCTTCAAATAATTGTCAGAGCTCCAATGTTGAATTATCTAGTTCACTTCAAAACTAGAAGTTAAAATCTAGACAAAAAAAATATGCTTTTTAAAAACTTTTTTTAATTTGAAAATTCATAAACCTAAGATTGGTTCCATATGAGACACTTTGCAATTAAAGGAAGGAAAAAAGGTCTCGAAGGTCCAGCTATGATATCTGGAAGCAGAATTTCAACAAATAATGCCTTCAGATAAAACAGCCTGGACACTCCTTGCAGTGAGAGTATCATTAGTAAGAGGAGTCGAACAGTCCGTCCACAGTGCCGTTTGGCCGAGGCTTTTTGTGTTCACATGAAAGGCTACACCGCTGGAACTTGCAGGGGAATGCTGAGCCACCTGCTCACTGGTGAGGTGGAGGTCTGGGAGCGAGGTGTGGTTAAGAGGTGGGCAGGAGGGGCAAGGCATATATGCTTCTCAGCTCGTTTTGCTCAAGCTCGTTGTGTCACGTATAGCACTGAGGTCCAGAGGTTTGTAATAATCTTTTGAGTCTTGGGAAATGGAAGGGTATGGGAGGTCTCTGTCCACTAGCAGCCCCAAGAGCAAGAGCCCAGCAGCTGCTTGCCCTGCATCTGTGAACTGCTCTCCAGTCGAGGTGGCCAAGATTGTTATTCAACTAGGTGTGTTTGTGGGACTTTCAAGCCACAGACGAAGTGCTTTTTATGAATCAGACACCTTGATAAATGTGTATTTTGTATTTCCATGCCACAACATGGCACATTATTTTCAATATAATTTTCAAATGACAAGTAAAAATTATCATTTTTATATTTCACCTCTTTTATAGAAGCAGGTAACTTTTCATTTCTTTTTCATCTTGATTTAGGAGAATTGTCAGGGCCTTTTGGGCTCCTGTGTGTCGAATGGAGAGGAGGCTGCAGAGTGTGACCCCTGCAGGCAGACCACCTCCTGCCCCTCCCTCCAGACCAGGTGCTCGGGCTTCTCCTCATTCCACACAGCGACACCAACTGGTGTCTGAAAGGCTTCCTCCTCTTTCCCTGGCCATTCTCTCGTCTCTCCCCATAAAAAGAAGAAAAGGCACAAAGTTTTCTTTCTCTGAAAAAGACAGATCCGCTCCTGAAATCATCAAGCAAACCTCATCTGAAATTAACACCAGTTGAGAATCCCTTATCTGAATGCTTAGAGCCACAGTGTTCCAGATCCCGCGAGTGTTTCAGATTTTGGAATACTTGTATGGGCTTCACCGGCTGGGTGTTCCGAATTCAAAATCCAACATGATGATCAAAAATGGTGGATTCCAGAGCATTTCAGATTAGAGGTGCCCAGTCTGAACCTGTTATTTTATATGAAGAAATTCTTCAGTGGGTGTCTACACAGCATTTATCGGGTAGTTGTGACTGTAAACTTGCCTGCGTAGTAGACAGAGTTTCAGGTTAAATATTGGGACATACACAGGCAATCAGAAATGTTACTTTAAATGTCATCCACCTCTTTAAAAGCCCTGTTTTAGCACTTTTTTAGGCTGGGGAAAGTCTGGTAGGGCCTGCGTTCCGCATCTGTACTCTCACTACAAATTCCCTCACTAGTAAGTATTGCATGGCACAGGAGATTTAAGTATTTATTTCTTTTTTTACCAATAGAAAATTGTTCAACCCATAAATGGCTAACATTGTTACTTGTTTGTTTTCTTAACTTCTCCTAAGCAGAATGGTAACACAGCTTTCTTCAGCTGATTAAATGCACTTAGCTGATACACCAAAATTTATTCTTTAAAAAAAGAAATTACGCCGTGTGGAATCTGGACAAGATTATGTTTCTCCCCGAAGCAGGTTTCACTATAAATGGTTTAATGGACAAGAGGTGTAAGGTAAAGGTTGCATTTTTAAAAATTCTGTGAGAAACTCTAGGTCCTCTTGTTTAATTTATATGCATGTGAGCATATTTGTTTTCAAAACCATGGAAAAATCTGTCCATATTTTTAATGCAAATTACTTTGTAAGCTGCTATGCAAATTCTCTTAAATGCCCTGCCTACTTTAAGAGTTAAACATTGTTGAAACTTTCAGGGAAGACCTGTAGACTCAAGCACTTTGCTCTTTTGTATTCTTATCTTGGACACTTGCTTTAGATTACGTTTCTATTATTTTCACTGGTTATAAGCTATTGATTGTACATAGTATCTCAACTCTCCAAATACCCAGCATTTCCACGTGGCCACTGTCCGCAGCTGGTGCGTGAATGGAATGGCTGGTAGGAAAGCCAAAGCTCTTCTCAGTCCCTAATGAGGAAATCAAATGCCAGGTCTCTCTGGTCTCAAAGCAGATGGCCGTGGCCAGATCTGAATGTCTATGTCATGAAAAGAGACTTACTTACATTTGGGACTTTATCTGAACTTTAAGTTTATTTAGACTATGGTCATATTCATTCTTTTTATGCACCTTTATCAGGTATGACATTTTATGCCAGGTAGTAGTATTAGTTACTCTACTTTGAATTTAGAAATCTCAGTTAGATCTCAGTGTGGCTTTTCTTTTTCGTGTTGAAGGTGAAAGCAGAAGAATCTGCCATCTCCCGTGTGCTGTCTCTGTGCCCTTATTTTGACTGCTTGGTGGTAGAGTTTTGTTTCTTTTGTTTTGTTTTATCTTATTTTATTCTTTACTTTAGAAACCAATAGCAGCAGTCACCCTCCTTCCTCAGCTCTGTCTTGTACTGTGTTGGGTGCATTGACACTCCATAAATGTGTGATGACAGACACCCCCTAAGATCATTATGCTGTGTATCAGGATCATGTATTTTTGAGCAGCCTAGTTATTCCTATGCTGTAATGACATCAAGTTGAATTTATTTTACACTAGGAGTAGACTGCTTAAGTGACTAGCTGAAGCCCTTTCTCTAAAAACCAGAAATATCTGGCAGATTGATGACACCAGTTCATTCTGCTGTTACAGGACAGAATTTCAAGTTCAGGAGAAGGTACAGTGAATAGGCACATAGTACATCTGGTTTCCTGTCTTGTTTTTGACACTAGCTAAACTGCCACCTAGAAGAATGGTTACGTAACACAAAGGAATATTTCAGCAAGATTACTTCTATTGCTTCAAGACATAACTTCTGAGCTTAATTTCTTAGCACCTGTATTCTTCCTTTCCAGTTGAACTGGTGACTGAACCAAAGCATATTCCAATTTTGTAAGTGAATCCACATATAATGTAATGCATAAATCTGCCTTTTCCAAAGCATTACTTGCTCTCCAGTGCACATTTGATTACATTCAACAAAAATCTCCCATACGAATTGTAACCCTTGGCTTGTCCTTTTAAAATAAGATTGGTTAAAACCAAAAACCATCGATAGAGGAGTGATACTTCATGGTAGTGTGAGATTGGGAATCTTGGTTGGGTTTCTGATTTCTGAATACTGGAACGTCTCCTCGAGTTTCACAGTCTTTTTCCCTCCTGTGCTTGACTCAGCATATTCTTGTTTTCTAGTCCTTCTTCATCCCAGTCACTACACCCAGAAGCCTGATGACTCACTTCTTCTACACAGGGTCCTCTTTGAGGGCTTGGAGACATTAAAACTATACAGCCAATTAATACCATTAATAATATACATCTTTCATCTAATAAGCACTTACTGTACAGCTCTGAACAACACATCCTGAAGGGTCGAAAAGAAGGGTCCCGCCTCCAGTTAGCACAGGACCCGTTATTTCCCAACCACACCATGCATGGATACGTCCATTCAGTGGGGAAATACTTAACCACTGTGTATTTTTACCCAAATGTATCTACAGTTCTTCTCTGGATCTGGAAAACTAGAAAATGTTTCAAGAGATCCTCAGGCTTTGATCCATGCCAACAGGAAGCCATTCCAACCACATGTACATAGATTGGTCCTTTTCATTATACAGATTTTTTTTTTTAAGTGCAAAAGTAAATTCAGTTTGGAAAAGGAAAGAGTATCCTTAGTAAAATAAATCACAACAATAAAAAGTAGGCTGTATTGTCCAAAGTGGATCAGTGAGAGAGTCTTTTTTTAAACAGGCTTAGAACTAAAACAGCAAAACTAAATATGTTTCCTCAACCCCCCTATTTCTGCATTTTGCCAACCCACTCATTCCCACACTTACATGTAAGCATCTCATTTGTTCAGATGGAGACTTTCTCCATCATCGACAGATCAAAATGAAGATATTTAAAACTTAACAAAATCCTTTTGTTCTAGAACACCGTGGCACTCAAACTCAGTGAAAATGGCACGTAAAGAAAATGAGAGGACGATTTCATTTTCCATAATTTTCACACAGCGCCAGCCCCTTTCTGCCCAGCTTGTCCTCCATTCATCGCAAGGGTCAGGTTCTCAGGCAACACCCTGAGTCACACCCAGAGCCACCTGAGCCGCCTGTGACTGGGACAGCGTGAGGAAGGCAGTCACACGGGCTCCTTTCCCTTCCTGGTGTTGGGCACAAACGCTAGGCCATGCCTCAGTGTCTTGGTCGTGGCCTTTACTTTACACCTACCCTTTGACAACCAGGTGCTAATGATTGTGTGTTAATGAAACCAGCCCTTACGTAGTGTCATGTGAGTGTCTGTTCTGTGGTTGCAAGGAACCTTTCCTTCCATTTTGGTCATGTTAAAGTGGGTGTCAGTTACTTCTCCTCCCCTGTGTTTTGTGAATTAATAGAATTAGTTTCAGGTTTGCACGGTCCTCCGCGCAAATCCGCTGTATCATAGGAGCCGGTTTCAGACCTCTTCCTCCAGCGCAGGGCCCTGTGTTGTGTTTACAGTCTGTCAGACGAGTTCAGTGTTAGAGGTCCTTGGTGCCCAAAGAACTTGTTTCCTGTCTGGTACCAGACCCAAGATCTCTGAGAAGACAGTGTGGGAAATCACTACCTAAGAGGCCCATGTTGGCTTACCTGTGCACACCCTGGTAATACCCACCTGTATGCGTTCCTTCCCACTCTGCTTTCATTTGTGTGCCGGATAAGGACATAGAAAGCTGGAATAATACTCCTGCAAATAATTAAAGTTTGGAACCTGGTTTTTTTCTTTCTTTTTTTTTTTAAAGAATCTTGTATTTAAACAAGACTTCTCTTTAAATCTTATTTAAAATTTAAGTCTCAGATCTATCTTCTGGCTACCAAATCAAAAACCCATGACATAAGACAGGGCAGTATTTCTGTTCTTAATTTTTTAAAAAAGCTTTATGTATACTCTATAAATATAGATGCATAGACAACACTTCCCCTTGAGTTGCACATCTACATATAGCATTGTACATTACAATGAAACTTTGTAACTTAAGGGTACTATATATATAAATACATATATACCTTTGTAACCTTTATACTGTAAATAAAAAATTGCTTTTAGACTTGTATTTTTTGTTGTTTTTTTTTTTCTAATGTTAAAATAGTTTCAAATCTACGGCAAATTTTCAAACAATACAAAGAACTCCTTTATCTCCTTCACGCAAATTTCCCAGTGTGTTAGCATTTTACTACATTTGGGCCATTACCCTGTCTTGTATTTTTTTTTTATTAAAGATTTATTTATTTATTATGAAAGTCGGAGTAAGAGATCAGATCCACGGTTTCACTCCCCAGATGCCCACAACAGCCAGCTCTGGGCCAGGCCACAGCAAGGAGCTTCATCCTTTTGTCCCACGTGGGTGCAGGGGCCCAAGCACGAGGAGCAGCCAGGACATGAACCTGTGCCCATGTGGGATGCCGGCATCACAGGCAGAGGCTTAACCCGCTACACCACACACTAGCCCCTGTCTTGTCTTTTTTTGACATGATACTCCTAGCATCCATAAATTCTCTAGTGCATACCTGCAAAACACAGGAGCACCCCTGCATTGCCTCCCCAGCCTTCTCATCCAGGAAAATCCACATTGGTCCCATGCTACCATCCACTCCATAGACTGGCATTCGCTGCCAGTCACCCACAGATGTCTCCCTTTCCGTTCTGGCCCAGGATTCTGTGCAGCACCAGGTGGCACTTTGGTTGTCACGTCTCTTCAGTCTGGAGCAGTTCCCCGTCCTTAGGCTGTTGCTCACATGCCTGAGAGTCCCAGGGACCCAGGTCTCTCCGCAGGATAACCCTCCACGGGGCCCATCCCGTGCTGCCGTGGTACCTGCCTGAGTCCCATCTTGTCGGTAGCGATACCACAGAAGTGAGCCACGCTCTTCCCAGAGCATCAGCAGGCGCAGTGTCGGCCCGGTCCACCATGGTGCTGTCAACCTCGATCAGCTCCTCAAGTCATGCCTGCCATTTTCCCTTTAGGCTTTGACTAGCGTTTGTGGGGAGATACTCAGTTAAGCCATTGTTCAGTTCTTCATCAAACTACCTCCTCCGGCCTTATTGTCCATTAATAACTCGCCTATATGATCTCCCACGACAATGGTTGCCAAAGGTGATCAGTATTCCTTCAACATTGATTAGCTGACATTGTACAACCTAGGCAAGAACTTCCCCTTCTCCACTGTCGGGTGTGATTGATTGATCGAGGGCTCATGGATCCCTGTTTTTGTTTGTTTTAAGACATTTATTTGAAAGGCAGAGTAAAGAGGCAGGGGCAGAGAGAGGGGGAGAGAGGTCTTCCATCCACTGGTTCACTCCCCAGATGGCCACAGTGGCTGGAGCTGCGCCGATCCGGAGCCAGGAACCAGGAGCTTCTTCCAGGATCCCTATTTTTTTTTTTTTTTTTATTAAAACAGTTTTAACCGAATACTTATTTTGATGTCCAGATTGTTCAGTGGGAACCCCTCTGAACCAGTCACTGTGTCCTTTTGCTGTGTCGCCATCATTCTTCAGATTTTGTTTTTTCTGGCACAGCAAAGGCTCCTTTGTACTTCCCCCGCCCCAGCCCCGGAGCAGGGATTGCCACCAAGCTCTGAGAATCTGCAGTGTAGAATGAAGTCTGGGTGCTGAGTCTGCTCGTTTCTACGTGCATCCATTTGTATTTCTGTATCGCGTATTTGAAAGCTGTGGGTTCATTCGGATGCTTCTAGTACATGAAGGCCCTTTCAAACTCCCCCTTTGTAAATCCCTCATCAGATAGTGAGTGATGCCACTCCCTAGTCTCAATCCGCTGCCTCACTTGCTCCAAGTAACACCCAAACCAGCGACCCCCCAGCTCCCTCTCACTCCGCCCCCGCCCCCACCACGTGTGCGCACTCCTGCCACCTGTGTATGGCGCCCCTCCCCTCACACCCCTGCCTCAGACACTGACGTCACAGCAGTGGGCGGGGAGGAGAGGACTAAGGAAGGAGGGAGGCTGGGAGGGGAAGCCGCTTGCGTGTTTCTTACCCCCCGGGTTTTTCTCTCATCAGAGACGCTTGTGGGTGAGAGGATCGCCTGCCTCCTGTGCCATTTGGAAGCAGGGTCAGAGCTACCCCACTCTTAAAAAAACTTGCTTGGGGGGCTGGCGTTGTGGTGTAGCAGGTGTCACCCCCATTTGCAATGCCGCATCCCATAGGGGCGCCAGTTCCTGTCTCGGCTGCTCCACCTCCAATCCTGCTCCCTGCTCGTGGCCTGAGAAAAGCAGCAGCAGATGGCCCAAGTGCTCGGGCCTCTACTGCCCACGGAGGAGACCTGGAAGAGGCTCCTGGCTCCTGGCTTCAGCCTGGCCCAGCCCTGGCCATTGTGGCCATTTGGGGAGTGAACCAGTAGGTGGAAGATGTCTCTCTCTCTGTCTCTGCCTCTCTGTAATTCTGACTTTCAAATAAGTAAATAAATATTTAAAAATAAAAGATTGGGGTGTCAGTATGGTTGGTGTCTTCTGAGGTCTTTCTCCTGGACTTGTAGATGGCCGTCCCCTCGCTGTGTCCTCGCCTGGTCTTTCCCGTGTGCATGCGCCCCTGGTATCTATGGGACAGAAATTCCTCTTCTTACATAGACACCAGCGAGACTAGAGTAAGGTCTGCTCTAAAAGGCCTCATTTTTAAGTAATCTCATCTTTTTTTGACAGAGTGGACAGTGAGAGAGAGAGACAGAGAGAAAGGTCTTCCTTCTGTTGGTTCACCCCACAATGGTCACTGCGACCGGCGCACAGCACCGATCCGAAGCCAGAAGCCAGGTGCTTCTCCTGGTCTCCCATGGGGTGCAGGGCCCAAGCACTTGGGCCATCCTCCACTGCCTTCCTGGGCCACAGCAGAGAGCTGGCCTGGAAGAGGAGCAACCAGGACAGAATCCGGCACCCCGACCGGGACAAGAACCCAGTGTGCTGGCGCCACAGGCAGAGGATTAGCCTATTGAGCCACGGCGCCGGGTTTCAACATGTGAATTTCCTCTCCATGACAAGGGTCAGGTTTGAGATTTACTGGCTGCGTTGTCTTGTCTTTGTTCTGCCCACCGAGCCATCTCTGACTTCCAGGTTTCCCACATGTGTGTGGAGGGGCCCGAGCACTTCTGCTGCTTTTCCCAGGCACATTAACAGGGAGCTGGATGGGAAGTGGAGCAGCTGGATGCAAACTGGCATCTGTACGGGATGCTGGCACTGCAGACAGTGGTTAACCTGCTGCCCACACTCCAATCTTGAAGTACTAGCTCCCAGAACCGTGAGAAAAGAAGTTTCTGCTGTTTGAGCCACCCGGTCTGCGGTATTTTGTCATGGCAGCCCTAGCAAGCTCATACAGCCACTTCTCAGGATGGGGTGTGTGTGTGAAGATTTATGTATTTATTTGAAAGGCAGAGTGATACAGAAAGATGGGAACACACACACACACACACACAGATCTTCCATCTGCTGGGTCGCTCCCCAAATGGCAAAGCCATGAGCCAGGAGCTCTATCTTGGTCTCTCTTGATGGTGGCAGGAATCCAAGGACTTGGGCCATCCTCGGCTGCTCTCTCAGGGCACAATCGCAGGAAGCTGGATTGGAAGCAGAGCAGCCATGCCTTGAACCAGCGCTCTGATATGGGCGCTGGAGTCACAAGTGTCAGCTTAACCCACAACACAGGCCCTACCCACTGACTCTTTCCTTATCTCTCTAATATGCAACAAGCATTTTGAGATACAGTTATATGTATTTATGGGGAACAGGGTAATATTTCAATACATGTATACCACACGTGATAATGAAACCAAGTAACTGGCATATCCACCTCCTCAAACATTTACCATTTCTTTGTGTTGGGAACATTAAGATTTTTTAAATACTTATTTTATTTATTTGAAAGAGAGAGAGAGGTAGAGACAGAGAGAGGTTTTCCATCCGTTGGTTCAGTATTCCTTCAGCATTGATTAGCTGACATTGTACAACCTAGGCAAGAACTTCCCCTTCTCCACTGTCGGGTGTGATTGATTGATCGAGGGCTCATGGATCCCTGTTTTTGTTTGTTTTAAGACATTTATTTGAAAGGCAGAGTAAAGAGGCAGGGGCAGAGAGAGAGGGAGAGAGGTCTTCCATCTGCTGGTTCACTCTCCAGATGGCCACAGTGGCTGGAGCTGCGCCAATCCAAAGCCAGGGGCCAGGGGCTTCTTCCAGGTCTCCCATGTGGGTGCAGGGGCCCAAGCAGCTGGGCCATCTTCTACTGCTTTCCCAGGCCATAGCAGAGAGCTGGATTGGAAGTGGAGCAGCCGGGTCTCAAACCAGCACCCATATGGGATGTCAGGCTTCAGGCCAGGGCTTTAACCTGTTGTGCCACCCGGCCCCTATCATTATGTTCTTAGACTTGTATCTAGCAATAATATTGAATCTGTTAAAAACTAAAATTAAAATTTTCAATGTAAAAATTAAAAAACAAAGTGAGCCTTCGAGTCTCCGGCATGCTAATTGTTACCAAGCACTGAGCCCCCAGTGTGAGGCACACTATTTAATTAGCAGCCTCAATCATTGCCGCTAAAGCTACAGAAGGTAAGTACTAACTTAATCGGATCGTTAAACATCAGGAAACCAAAGTTTCTGGGAAGTCAGGTTTACTGACAGAGTAAAACAGCCCTACAGCCCCTAACTTAATGCAAGTGGGCTCCAGGATTTCCCAATGCTATTCGGCCCCGCCCCTCGCCCTCGCCCCGCCCCTCGCCCCGCCCCGCCCCTCGCCCTCGCCCCGCCCCTCGTGCGTCCCCGCGCTGGCTCCGGCCGCCCGGCGGCCGCAGGGAGCGGTGCCTGCAGTGCCGGCCTTGGCCGCCGGGGGCAGCCGCGCGGCTCAGGCCCGACCGCTCTGGGCCGCGCCGCTCGCTCGCCCTACGACTCGGCTGCGAGCGGCTGCCCTGTCCGCGCCCAGCGCCGACTCGTCGGGCTCCCCGCCGCAGACCCAGCACGTCGGCTCCCCGGGGCCGGACCGAGGCCGCAAGCAGCGCCGCGGGGTGTGGGGCGGACCCAGGAGATGAAATGACAACGTCAACCCTCCAGGTACCTCGGCGCAGCCCGGCCCGGCAGCGGAGGCCGGAGGCGGCGCGGCGGGGCCTGCTGGCCGCGGAGCCGGGCGGGCGGCCTCGGAGCCCCGGTCTCGCGGCCCCAGCGCCGCCCGTGGCTGTTTCCGCGCGCCCGGGGCCGAGGGCGTCCTCACCGCCCGGCCCGCTGGCCGAGCCCCGAGGCCGCTACGTGCCGCCGGCGCCCCGGCACCGCCGCGCTGCAGCCTCAGCCGGGCCTCCCGGGCGCCGCCTCCAGGAGCCTGGCCCGGGCCCGCAGCGGCGGGCGCTCCCTCTTCCTCCTCCTGCGCCGGGAAGCCCCGCGGCCCCCTGCGAACAAGCTCCGGCGCTTTCCCCGGCCCCCGACCTCCTCTCCTCGGCCGGCGACCCTTCATTCAGTCCCTGGATTGTGCTGGGCGGTGCTGGGGTGGCGCCGCCGGGGCGAGTGACCGACCCCTCCTCCAGGTGCTGCCTGTCTTGCATAGCCAGAAAACACAAACCTGCTCAGGCCCAAGACAGGGGTTTGCGTCCCAGCCCTCCACTCACTGGCAGGTGACCTTGGGCTAGTTTGCCCCTGCAGCCTCGGGTCTCTCCGCCTGTAAAATGGGGCCATACCCTGAAGAGCTGTGCGATGGCTCTTTATTGAATAATTCCAGGGAAGCATTCCTAGCATAGCGTCTGTTCCACAGTAAGTGATGGCTGACAGAGTGCTCGGGGGAGTTCGGGAGGACTTCATGGAAGAAGGGGCACTTGGCCAGAGCCTCATAGGGTGAGAAACATTCCGACTCCTGCAGGTGGAGGAGCAGGCGTGGCTAAGTCGGGGTGCTGAGCTGGGAGTTGGGTGGAGTCCAAGCCAGGTGCACCCTCCGTCTGTTAGCGCCAGGTCTGCCACCCTAGGGGGTAGATCCCATCAGCCCAGCCAGGTCTGGATGGCCTGGGGGCTAAGAATATCTTGTAGGAAGCAGCGCTATGAAATGTAACCCGCATTCCGTGCAGCCCACCCATTCAGAGTGTACAGATTTAGGGCTTTTTATTCAGAGTGCAGCCGTCCCCCCACAGCCACTCATGAGACCATTTTCATCACCCCTGGAAGGAACCCTGCCCCGCTGGCCGCCACTCCTAGTCCCGCCGTCCCCCCGGCCACCACGCACCCCTGTCTGTGCGTTGGCCTCTGGTGGGCGTTTTATATAAAAGGAGTCATCCCGGACGTGCTCTGTTGTGCCTGGCTCCCTTCGCTTCACGTGAAGTCATGGCTTTTCACATTCTTTCAAAAGGCTGGGGAGAGAAGACTACCTCTTGACATGTGACAATAATAGGAAACCCACATGTTAGTGTCTGTGAATAAAGTTTTATTGGAGTACGTCCCAGCTCATGTGTGTACACACTGCCTGTGGCTGCCTTTGTGCTACAGAGACGGAGTTAGGAGTTACAGGGTCCCCACGCCAGTGAAGCCTAAATCCTGTGTGACCCTTGCCAGCACTTGCCAGCCTCTCCCTCCCCCCGATCCTGGCCACGCGTGTTTCTAGAGCTGGCAGCTTGATGTATCACCTTACCTTCCTGGTAGGCAAAACTATTGAAAGCAAGAGCTCCTGCACTTGAGAGACTGCATGTGGTTGCCAGAATACCCAGATGCCCCCCCTGGTGCATTGCCAGTATGGAGAGTGGGCAGTGGGCAGTGGGTCTGTCCTGCTCCCTGGGGGTGGGGTAGAGCCACCTGCAGCTTTGTTCTGAGCCCCAGCTTGCACCAGGACAGACCCAGACAAGAAGAGGCGTAGAATGGAAAAGTCCGGAGAGCTGGGGGTATTTGTTGTGGGGAAGAAAAGCCACCAGGGACAGGACGCTGCCTTCGTGCGGACCTGAGAGCAGTGGCAGAGGAGAGAGTGGCGGAGCGAAGCCGGTGTGTAAGCTCACAGTGCCAGCAGCTTCGGCGCCCCTGGCGTTCTCCGCAGCTAGTGGAGGGGCTGGCGCCAACTCTGGTGCCCTTCCTTGCCGCCCCTGTCGGCTGAGTTCCGTCCACGGCGGCCAGGCCTCACCCCGTCCGTCGTGCAGAGCCATGTGTGTGTTTCTCTCTGAGCCATCTTAGCAAATGAGGAAGGGCCGGACAGATGCCCTGGCCCTGCCGAGGGCTGGTGGGAGGCTCGTTGTTCGCCCTGGCTGGCACCACAGGTCTGCCCCAGGCTGACGCCACGTCAGATCGAGGGGGGACGCTGGCCGTGCTCCGTGGGCTGATGGAGCCATGGTTTCTAAAACTGGACGTGTAGGTGCTTTTCTTTCAGCCTAGGCCATGGCCCTACAGGATTTGGGAGTTTCCCAATGCGTTCTTTCTCATAGAGTTCTTAGAAGGTTCCAGAAGACAGTTCCCCTCAATTGGCAGTACGTTTGCCTCTGGAGTAAGTGAGCACTTTTCATACCGGAGTCACTGGTGTTTTGAGCCATGTGTCCAAGCCTCCCCTCCTTGGGGATCAACTTGAGGCAACTTAGAAAAACCTTCTTTCCAGCCTGGAGGAGCGAGTTGAGTTGGGCCAGAAGCAGGGAGCAGAGGTCCCTCAGGTCCACCTGGTAAAACTCGTGCTGTGGTGTAGTGGGTAAAACTGCCGCCTGCGACGTTGGCCTCCCGTATGGGCATCCATTCATGTCCTGGCTGCTCCTCTTCCCACCCAGCTCCCCGCTAATGGCCTGGGAAAAGCAGCAGAAGATGGCCCCAGTACTTAGGCCCCTGCCACCCCTGTGGGAAACCTGGATGAAACTCCTGGCTCCTGGCTTCTACCTGGCTCAGCCCCAGCTGTTGTGACCATCTTGGGGAGTGAACCAGTGGATGGAAAATGTCTCTCTCTCCGTGTCTCTCCCCCTCTTTAAATCTGACTTTCAAAATAAATAATCAGATCTTTAAAAACCGTCTTGAGTTGATGAGCGAGTCCCTGGCTTTGCTCCGGCCCCAAGGCCCAGTGTGGTTTCCGGGCGCCTTGCAGAGGAACTCAGCACTCTGCTGCTGCTGGTGCTTCCCCTCCTCCGGCTCCCGTTCGGGTCCAGTTCTCTTTGCCGTGAGCCAGTAGAATAGGGAGTCCTGTGAACTCGCCCTGTGAACCCTGACTGAGCTTGTCTGGTCTCCACCTGCTGGGTCCAGGGTGGGTCTGCCTGCCGGAGCTCACTGCAAAGAGGGCCACTGTCTTTTATAGCTTCCTGTTAGCGCCTCTCTAGGTAATGTTGGGAAAGACAGGCAGAACAACGGTCTGCTACCCTTGCACTCCCTCTGCCGCCTGTATCCCCAAGGGCCTTCCAGGCCTCCTGGGATGCACTGAGCTATTCGCTTGGCCTTTCCAGAAAGCCATCGACCTGGTGACGAGAGCCACGGAGGAGGACAAAGCCAAGAATTACGAGGAGGCCCTCCGGCTGTACCAGCATGCGGTGGAGTACTTCCTCCATGCCATCAAGTGTGAGTGCCTCGTGCGTCCCCGGGGCAGAGCGCCTGCGGGGCCAGCCCAGCTCATGGGCCGTTTCCCTTGCAGATGAGGCGCACAGCGACAAGGCCAAGGAGAGCATTCGAGCCAAGTGCGTGCAGTACCTAGACCGAGCCGAGAAGCTGAAGGATTACTTGCGGAACAAGGAGAAGCACAGCAAGAAGCCAGTGAAGGAGAATCAGAGTGAAGGCAAGGGGTGAGTGTGCGGGAGCGCGCAGCCCCCGAGGGACAGGCGCCCCCGGGCCGCGTGCCCCCGGTGTCACTGTGTCCTGGTGCCGATGCTGCCGCTGGCTTCCCTGGTGCCTGCCTTACGGGCAGTGTGTGCCAACAGCTGCTTTCATTCTGCGCCTTGCCAAATGCTGCCATGGGTGTTGTCTCCTGGGTCTGTACAGAAAGGCTGGGGAGCCCAGCACGCAGGTTACAAGCGTTGGGCCCTGCCACCAGGCCCGCAGGGCTCTGCCACTTCCTAGCCCTGTGACCTTGGGCAAGTGCCATGACCTCCCTGGGTCTCCAGTCTCTCTCTCTCTTTAAAGATTTATTTATTTATTTGAGAGGCAGAGTTAGAGAGGTTTTCCATCCACTTGTTCACTCCCCAATTGGCCTCAACAGGCAGACCTGGGCTGATCCGAAGCCAGGAGCCAGGAGCTTCTTCTGGGTCTTCACGCAGGTGCAGGGGCCCAAGCACTGCTTTTCCAGGCCATTAGCAGGGAGCTGGATTGGAAGTGGAGCAGCTGGGACTGGAACCAGAGCCCATGTGGGGTGCTGGTGCCACTGCAGGCGGAGGCTTTACCTACTATGCCACAGCACCGGTCTCCTCCAGCCTCCCTTAGAAGGGGAAGATGATAGTGCTCCTCTCCTGGTGTTGCTGTAAAGAGCGCCTGAGTGGTGTGGACAGCTCAGAGCAGAGCCTGGCACACAGGCAGCACTCAGTAGACATCACTGCTCTTCTTGCCGGAGAATGTCCATCTTCATGTGATGGGAGGCAGCGAGCCTGCAGGCCCTGGAGGGAGGGCAGAGTTTTGTGGATGGCAAGTACGTGACGTCAGTGTAAGAACTGGCTGTGGGGACGAGCGTGCGGTCTGTGCTAGAGTTGAACGTGACCTCTGCCCTGAGGACTGTGACTGCCCTGTGCTGCTGCTGTCTGAGAGTCTGCACAGGGGCTCCTGACAGCAACGTCTGCTTGACTGGCTGCTTTTTTAAGTCCAGCCAGAGCACTTTTCCTCATTAGCGCTCAGGAGAAGGCAGGCGTCTCTGTACTTGTTCCCTGAGAAGAGGCGAGAATGGGTTCCAGGAGTGCTTGCTGGAGGGCCCAGAGGTGAGCTGCTGACAGCGTGTGGCCTTGATGTCCTGGAGGTGCCTGCTCGCTGGCCACTCACCACTGCCGGGCAGGGAGGGCGTCCCTTCCCCGCCGTGCTGGCGGCCGGCTTCCTCGCCAGGCTGCGAGGCCAGCTTGTGATTTTCCGTCTCCTTTTTCAGCAGTGATAGTGACAGCGAAGGGGATAACCCAGAGAAAAAGAAATTGCAGGAGCAGCTGATGGGTAAGAGGCTCGAGCCCTGAGGCAGTGGAAGGGGCCGAGGCGCGGGTCCCCTGTGGGTCGGCTCACGCATGTCGGCCTGGCTCCAGGTCTGCCGCCCTCTTGCAGGTGCCGTTGTCATGGAGAAGCCCAACATACGGTGGAATGACGTGGCGGGGCTGGAGGGGGCCAAGGAGGCCCTCAAAGAAGCTGTCATTTTACCGATCAAATTCCCACATTTGTTCACAGGTAAGAGTTGAGGATCGCAGGGCAGGTGGCATCTTGCTTCCCCTCACCTCCGGAGGGCGGCGGCCGGGCCTGGCAGTGTGCTGTCAGGAGAGGCCCAGGGCCTGCCCACCACCGTTGTCTACTCCTTGGCTGCTTGCTGGTGTCAGGAACTGGCTGTGGCTGGGACTCTGAGTTGACCACCTTGGGGTGGGCAGGGTCAAAAACCAGTGCCAGCCGGCGTAAGGTTAGGAGGTCATGAGCAAGGGCTGGAACTGAGCTGTCAGCAGGTGGTGTAGTTCCCTCTGCTTCGGGACTCGGCTGTTTTCTAGAACCTTTTCTCCCCCACGGTGTTGGCAGTCAGTAAAGGTCCTCTGGGCTCTGCTTTGTTGCTGCTGTCCCCCCTCTCCCCATCACGAGACACTGACTTCACTTTCCCTTTGTTCTGCATTGTAGGCAAGCGCACACCCTGGCGAGGGATACTGCTCTTTGGACCCCCTGGCACGGGGAAATCCTACCTGGCCAAAGCTGTGGCCACGGAGGCCAACAACTCCACCTTCTTCTCTGTGTCCTCCTCAGATTTGATGTCCAAGTGGTTGGGGGAGAGCGAGAAGTAAGTCAGCCCTGCCCAGCAGCCCCTGGGGCACCGGTCCCTGCCCTTGGAGTCACCTCCCAGGAGCTGCTGTTTGGTATTGAGGAAACGAGCCAGGAGAGTGACATCTTGGTAGTAACTGTACAGGGCACGGTCCTGACAAAGATGCACATGGAAGGGAACCTGGGAGAGAGGAAGGACTCAAGGGGAGGGCGGGGCTGGCGCTGTGGCGCAGTAGGTTAAGCCTCCGCCTGCAGCACGGCATCCCATATGGACACCAGTTTGAGTCCTGGCTGCTCCACTTCTGATCCAGCTCCCTGCTAATGCACCTGGGAAATCAGTAGAAGATGGCCCAAGTGCTTGGGCCCCTGCACCCACATGGGAGACCCGGAAGAAGCTCCTGGCTTCAAATCAGCCAGCTCCTGCTGTTGTGGCCAATGGGAGAGTGAACTAGTGGCTGGAAGACCTCTCTCTGTCTCTCCCTCTCTCTGTCTGTAACTCTCCCTCTCAAATAAATGAATAAATAAATAAATAAATATATATATATATATATATATAAAAGAGGGTAAGGGAAAGGAACAAATACTAATCAAATGTCAGTTGAGAATTACATTTTATGTGGGTAACTTGTTCCCCACAGCTCACTTCCATTTTGCAGACATTGGAACAAAGACTCAGAGGAAGGGAAGTAACTTAACCTAAGACCACAGCTAATGAGTGGACTTGGAGGATTTGAAGCTGGTGCCAGGGCCTGCTCTTCCTTAAAAAAAATAAAAAAGGATAAATGGATACATGTAATTAATTATGTGTTAATTATGTATTTATTTGAGAGGCAGAGAGACAGGTGGAGCTCCCACCTGCCTGCTGGCTCAGTCACCAAATATCTACAGTGGCAGGGGCTGGGCTAAGCCAAAGCCAGGAATAGGACCTCAGTCTCAGTCTCCCACGTGGGTGGCAGGGACCCAACTACTCGAGCCATCACCCCTGCCTCCCAGGGTCTGCACAAGCAGAAGGCTGGAATGAGGGGCCGGGAATTGAACCGAGGGACTCGGTGTGGGAACACAAGTGTCGTAAATGCTGTCTTAACCGCTGTGCCAGTCTGCTGCCCTGCCCCTCTTGGTTCCTCTCTGCCAGAGGACTTGTGACTCCCATTCCTTGTAGTCCAGGCATGACTGGGGTCAGCTCCTGGGGGAAGGGCAAGAAGAAGAAGTGCCTGGGACCTGGCTGGGCGTGTGTGTGGGCCTCCAACCCTCACCCTGCTCCCCGCCCTCCCAGGCTAGTGAAGAACCTGTTCGAGCTGGCTAGGCAGCACAAGCCTTCCATCATCTTCATCGATGAAGTGGATTCCCTCTGCGGCTCCCGAAATGAGAATGAGAGCGAGGCTGCCCGAAGGATCAAAACAGAGTTCTTGGTCCAGATGCAGGGTGCGTGCTGGGCCTGGGGCCCCCGGGTTCTTATTTCACCCAAGGTCAACCAGGGCCTCGTAGTTGAGCTGTGGTTGGGTTTGTGTCCTTGGGTTGAGGACAGGCAGCACCATAGGTGTCCTGACCATGGCAAGGCCAGACCAGGACTTGGCTTAACTTCAGCTGGGACCCACCCGTGGTAGCCCGGGGCTGGCTGCCGTTGGTGACACAGAGAGCCCTGGAGGTGCAGCCCCACAAGTCTCCCTGACCTGTGCAGGTGCTGTCAAAGCCAGCCACTGTCTCCCTTTCTCCACAGGGGTGGGGAATAACAATGATGGGACTCTGGTTCTTGGCGCCACAAATATCCCCTGGGTATTGGATTCAGCCATTAGAAGGAGGTGAGTCTTCCCCGGGAGGGGCTGGGGGCTGAAGTCTTCTGTAACCATGGTTAGCCTGTGACTGTAGTCCATGGCTGTGACCCAGACTCATTTTTCCAGGGTCGTCCTCAGGTCTTTGTGTGAAGCTGGCCACGCCAGCAGCAGTGCCGGCCTGGAAGCCGTGCTGCTCCTCGTGGCACCCTTCTGACCCCTGCTCTCAACTCCTGCCCTGCGCCTGGCTTTCTAGGTTTGAAAAACGAATCTACATTCCGTTGCCAGAGGAAGCTGCTCGGGCGCAGATGTTCCGGTTGCATCTGGGGAGCACTCCCCACAGCCTCACAGACGCCGACATCCACGAGCTGGCCCGCAAGACGGAGGGCTACTCTGGGGCCGACATCAGCGTCATCGTGCGGGACTCCCTCATGCAGCCCGTCAGGAAAGTGCAGTCGGCAACACACTTCAAGAAGGTGCGTGGCCAGCAAGCACTGCGCTCTGCCAGACCCTGGTCCTGCTCCCCAGCTCCTCCACTGACCGCCTCTTCTGGAGAGCCAGGGGGAGTGCCAAGTGGGCCCCGTGGCTCCACTTCCTTGGGGTTCTCTGCTTCAGAAACCTGAGGACAGGGCCCCATCTTAACACCTTGCACAAAGAGCTCTGTGCAGGGTGGACGCCAGGGAAACGTTCGAGCCACCAGGAGGACACACCCGCTGGATCAGCAGGTCTTTGTTCAGTCTCCTGGGGGTCCTGCTTTGTGCCTGGCCCTGTCCTGGGTGCTGGGGGAAATTAAGTGACCACACATATGAAAGTCCCTGCCCTCCAGGAGCCTCCTCTCCGGCTGGGGGGAGGAGCAGTAAACAAACAAATCCTAGTTTCTTAGGTGACCGGGGGGAACAGCAGGGTGAGGGAGAGCAGGCATCTTGGAGGTTCAGAGGGGTGGGCAGGTGGCACTGTTAGCGACCTGCCGTGCCGGGCTGGCATTTGAGCCATAGGTTGAAGGAGGGGAGGGCGTGAGCCCTGGGGACATTGGGCAGTGCTCAGCAGTGTAGACTTCAGCTAGAAGACTGTTTGGGATGTGACTTTGTGATGAGACTTGCCTGTGTGAATGAGGGAGACATTGGGGGTGGGGGCTGGGGCTGCAGTGGGAGGCTGCGGCGAAGTGGCTGGAAGGGCCCTGACCGCGAGCCTCTGAAACCAGTCCCTGAGCTGCTTGGACAGCGTGAAGGAGCCCATGCGTCCACCATCCCCTCCCCTTTAGCACGGCCTTAGAAACACAAGGTGTTCTGCCCTTCTCCAAACCCTGCGGGCAGCCCTGCTCCCCAGTCAAAGTCCGGCTTGGTTTCAGGTCTGTGGCCCTTCTCGCACCAACCCTGGCGTCATGATCGACGACCTCCTGACGCCATGCTCACCGGGAGACCCCGGGGCCATGGAGATGACGTGGATGGATGTCCCTGGTGACAAACTCTTAGAGCCTGTGGTTTGCATGGTAAGTGCCCGGCTGAGAGGGCCACACAGAGCCCCTGCAACTGGAAACTTAGGCCAGAGTGGAAATGAGCCACTCCGCCATGTGCTGGGCTGCTGCGGCTGCTACACAGAAGCCTCTGTGGCTCCGGGTGGGGAGGGCCCCTGCGGCGTTAGCATTTTATGATCTTCAGCAAGAAAAGTCGGGCCCAGTCATGGACTCAGCCCGGGGATTTGGCTTCCTTGGTCCGCAGAAGGGACAGGTAAAAGTCCATGGGCACAGTCAGGGGCTGGTGTGGGGCGCACTTGAGACGCCCACTACCGGGAGTTAGTGTGGTGAGGAGAGCAGAGGCCCCCAGGCTGCATACGCAGCTGCCCCGGGGGAAGCGGGTGCTGCGTGGGCAGACTCGGGGAGGCCACTGTGTGCGGGGTGGGGGAGGTGACCTGGAAGGCAGGCTTCTCCCACGTAGATGGCAAGGCCGGGAGAGGAGGGGAGTCCGAGGCCCCCGAGCCTCGCTGCTTCTCAGCCCGTGCTCTGGTCTTTGCAGTCGGACATGCTCCGCTCTTTGGCCACCACCCGGCCCACGGTGAACGCAGATGACCTCCTGAAAGTGAAGAAATTCTCAGAGGACTTCGGCCAGGAGAGCTAAAAGCTGCTTCCTTAGGGTGATGAAGGTGGGAGATCGACTGGGGCACATCCATGGTTCTCTCTGCGTCCGTGGCCGGACAGGGCTCTGGGCTCGTCCTAAAGTCACTACAGCATCCCCTCTGCTGGCGTGCGTCCGGGAGCAGGAAGGACGGGCCTCGCAGGGCCTGGCGGCCAAGAGACGCTCCGCCGCCCGTGTGCACACGGTGGACTCCGGCTCTCCCCCCTCTCCTCTTCTCGACGCTCACCAATTCTCCTGCTTAGCCTGCCCACGCATCGTCTTTTTCTTTAACATTTTTTTGTTCCCCTAAATTAATGCTGCTTGGATTTCCGTCTTGTTTATAAATAAAATCACCTGGACACAACAAGGAGTGGGAGCAGCTGAGCTGTGGGTGGCACAGCAGAGCCCCCAGACGGCTGCCAGGCCCCGCTGCCTCTGCTCCTCTTATGCCCAAGTTTGCTTCCGTGAAAACACACTGGCTGAAGCCCCTGGGTCCCCAGGCCAAGCTTTGCCTGCAAAGACTGAGAGTAAGAAAAGCCATTCCCATCCACCCCATTTGCATCCGGGCCCCGTGTCTTCCTCGCAGCAGGAGGAGATGGCTTCTGTGAGCACAAAGCTGGCGCGGTCGGGTGCAGAGGCAGGTGGTGGGCGGTCTGCACGGCTGCCTTTCCTCCGGGTGTGAGAATGCTGAGCGCGGCCACTGCCCTGCCCCGGGTCCGTCTCCTGGAAATGGTCTAATAAACCTCTTCCCTTCTTGAGTAACTGCAGTGACTTCATCTTTGGCCCTGCCCCTCTGGTTTTCTCCTCTCCTGCCCCTCCCCTCCTGCAGTGGAAGCAGAAATGCTTGCGAGCTGCCACAGCTGCATGCAGGTGGGCAAGGACCCCTCCCAGGCCTCAGAAGGTTGCATGGAGTGCTTAGGGAACCCGGGCAGCTCTTCCTGTGGTCCCGCCTCCGGCAGAGGCGGCAGCCTGGAAATGCCAGGTGCCAGGGAGCAGAAGCTGAAGAGGTTGCTGGCACAGATACAGCCAAGTAAAACCGTGTGCACACAGAAAAGGCCTAGGTAGGAAGCAGGCAGCCCGTGGCAGAGCTTGTTCTAGCCTATCCCCACCCCCCTTCTTTGCTTGAAGGGCTGGCTGCACAGCTGCCCTCGGTGCTAGTGGGTTAGGGCCACCCTGTGTCCACCCCGACGTTCCCTGCGGCATCAGCAGGCCTCCAGGTGGTATTTTTTATAAAAGAGTTATTTATTTATTTGAAAGGCAGAGTTAGAGGGCTTCCTTCACCCACTGGTTCACCCCCAAATGGCTGCAATGGCCAGAGCTGGGTTGATTTGAAGCCAGGAGTTTCTCCCCGGTCTCCCACATGGGCACAGGGGCCCAAGCACTTGGGCCATCCTCTGCTGCTTTCCCAGGTCGTTAGCAGGGAGCTGGGTCAGAAGTGGAGCAGCAGGGACTTGAACCGGTGCCCATATGGGATGCTGGCATGCAGGTGGTGGCTTTATCCACTACACAGCACCAGCCCCCTCCACGGGACATTTATGCCGCAGTGTGCCTGGGCTCTTTGTCACTTGGGAGTTCCTATGTCGCTGGTTATCTGCCCCCATCCCCCAGTCCCCCAGCCTCAGCTTGTGAAGGCTGGAACACAAGTCAGGGCAGGAAACCGCCCCCTGCAGCTCCAGTGAGCTAGGCAGGACTTTCCAGACTACTGCATTTACTCGTGTCGGGAGGCCCTCGTTCCTTTTTTTCACCTGCTTCCTCATTTCTGCTGCCTAAACACCCTGACGAGCCATGGGGGTGAACGGGGTCTGTAGGGCGGCTTGGGTCACAGCTGTCAAACACCTGCCTTTCTGTGCCCTCATCAGCGACAGGAACCACCACTCACAGTGGCTAACCTGTGGCTGATGGCTCTTGAGGTGGACGACTTCTTTACTGGAACGCAAGGAGTCACTGCTACTGCCCTGTGACCCAAGGGCGTCGTGAAGACAGGAGGCGCCAGCGTGTCAGGCTGTCCCCGTGAGGGGAAGCCACTGCATTCTCACTTTCAGAAAGTGAGTTTCCAGTAGACAGGAGGGCTTTCTAGACTTTCCCAGAAGCTAGGTCTGACCTCAGGGCGGGGCGTGCTCAGATGCCTGTGCCTGCCAGGGGTGGCTGCCCTCAGTGGGGATGGGGGGTGCTCCCCAGAGAAAGCCGGGGGACGGTGGGTCTTTCCTAGGGACTTAATGAATGGCTGTTTAAAACCCCTTTTTTTCTAAACAACTTACTGGACTTCCTCCTGCCAGTTTGCTTTGATTTTCAAGACCGTGGGGCAGAAGCACCTGCTTCACAATACTCAACGTAAAGGAGCGATCGCCCAGAAGCCTGGACCTGCTGCACCTCTGATCAAGTTCTGACGTTTTCCCTAAGCTACACTGGGCAGAGTGATCGGGAAGGAAGCTCCAGTCCTGCTTTCTGGGTCTGTCCTGACTGCAGGAAGGGGCTCACGGGTCCCTCCCAGGGAGCAGCCTCCCTCAGCCCTGCCCCACGGCCTGCACCCAAAGACCGAGCCAGGCAGCAGCTGCCCAAGACGCTAGACGCACAGTCCTCCCCGAGTCTGGAAGTGAAGACCTAACCTGCAGAACCTGTTCAGGTGCGTGGGTACTGGATGCACAGTCCTCCCCAAGTCTGTGGAAGTGAAGACCTAACTCTGCAGAACCTGTTCACGTGCGTGGGTACTGGAAGCACAGTCCTCCCCAAGTCTGTGGAAGACCTAAACTGCAGAACTGTTCAGGTGCGTGGGTACTGGAAGCACAGTCTTCCCCAAGCCTGTGGAAGTAAAGACCTAAACTGCAGAACTGTTCAGGTGCGTGGGTACTGGAAGCACAGTCCTCCCCAAGTCTGGGGAAGTGAAGACCTAACTCTACAGAACCTGTTCAGGTGTGTGGGTACTGGAAGCACAGTCTTCCCCAAGCCTGTGGAAGTAAAGACCTAAACTGCAGAACTGTTCAGGTGCGTGGGTACTGGAAGCACAGTCTTCCCCAAGCTTGTGGAAGTGAAGACCTAACTCTGCAGAACTGTTCAGGTGCGTGGGTACCTACTTCCATAAATGCTGCCCTTAACACCTCCTTGAGCTGGGACCCCTCTGCCTGGGTTTCACGTCCACAGGCAAGCGTGCCGAGGGCACACACACAGCCCTTTGTAAAAAGAGCACCGTGCAGACGATCAACTCCATGTTTTCAAAACAGCTTTCAGGAATTTGGGGACGACGTTATTATCAGATCTTGGCTTTGGGAGCGGATTATACAAACCTTACGAGACCACTTCTGAGGGGCTATTTACTTGTCACCCTTCTCTCCATACAAAATCCTCAGGAATGCCCACTCCTGGGGCGGGATGGGGGGGGGGTGCGATGCTTCCCAAGTTGTAGGCAGTGTTTTGTCCACAGGTGATTTCTGGGCAAACGTTTCTAACGTCCTCCTCCACCTCAGGGTGGCTCGCTCTGGCAGTCCACTGTCTTCTGGGATTCCGGGCAACGCCAAGGTGAAGCCAGGTACCCTGTGTCCAGCTCCCAGTCTGTGTCTTGGTGTTCAGGCCCCCGAGCCGGGCAGGAAAGCTTCAGTCATTTACCTCCATCCAGTGGACGTTTGTGAACGTCCTGCTGTCCATCTTGTCAATGAACAGGCAGCCCTGCAGGTGGTCCATCTCGTGCTGAATGATGCGGGCCGTCCACCCGCTCGCCGGCCACACCACCTGCTCACCTCTCGGGTCCAGCCCTGCAAACGAAGTTCCGGCGGGGGTGAGGGGAGGTCACCATTCGCAGCCGCCTTTCCCTACTGCTGTTGGAAGGGGTACGGAGAAAGGGAACCAATGGGGGGCGCTGGGGGGGACAGGGCCAAGGTGCTGCCTGGGACACCCGCATCCCTTATCAAGGATGCCTGGGATTGAGTCCTGGTTACTCTACTTCTGACTCAGCTCCCTGATAAGCCCTGGGAGGTGGCAGATACCGGCTCAAGTACTTGAGTTTCAGCCACCAAATGGGAGACCCGGTTGGAATTTCTGGCTCCTGGCGTCAGCCTGGCACAGGCCTGGGTACTGCACACATTTGGGGAGTGAGCCAGTGGCTGGAAGGCCTCTGTCGCTTGTGCCTCTTGAAGGGAGGGGGCACAGCAGCCTCCACGCTTCCTAGAAAACAACTCTGCCCATCACCAGGTATTTAACCTGGTTCCCCACTCTTTTTTGTTCACCCAAATCTTGACGGTGTTGTTATTTTTAAAATGTATTTTAAAGGGCAGAGTTACAGAGATCTTCGATCCGCTGGTTCACTCCCCAAATGGCCGCAACAGCCAGGGCTGGACCAAAGCCAGGATTCGGCAGCTCAAGCCAGGTCTGCACTGCCAGGCGCTGGGTCGGAGGTGGAGCCTCCGCGGGACGCCAGCGCGGCCGGCGGCCGGCACACGCCCCAGGCTGTCAGCGGGGTAGAGCAGCAGTCTTCCTAAGGTGCAGTCTGCCTCCCGACCTCCCCGCGCGGCACCTTGGAACGGGCACGGCCTTTGTGCCTCCCGGGCCCGGGGCCGGCCTAGCGCAGCGACCTTCCCGACCCTGCAGGGCCCCCGCACCGCGCGGCCCGCTCCCAGCCACAGCCCCTCCACCCCGGCCGCACCTGAGATCTGCACGGCCTGGAAGCGCGGCACGCAGGCCAGGAAGCCGGCCACGCTCTCGCAGCCCTCGGGGAAGGTGACCAGGCGGCTGTCCAGCACGCGCAGGCTGGGGTTCACCAGCACGCGCAGCGGGAAGGGCTCCATCTGGCGGAGCTCGCGCAGGCGCGGCGCGCAGGCGCGGAAGAGCGCCTCGGGGAACTCGAGCGCCAGCACCTGCAGCGGCACCCCGAGCTGCGGCGCGCTCAGGCCCACGCAGCGCCGGCGCCGCATCACCTGCACCAGCCGCTGCACCAGCCGCTGCAGCTCGGGCGCCGCCAGCTGCGCCGGCTCCACCGGGGCCGCCACGGCCCGCAGCACGGGGTCCCCGACCTGGCACACGTGCGAGTACGGCGGCTCGGGCGGGCCCTGCACCAGCCGCCTCACGTAGCGCCAGTAGGAGCGCCGGCGCGCCGGGCCCTCCGGGCCGTCCCGGGTGGCGGAGCTGCAGGCCCGGGTGCCGCCGGCCCCCGCCGCCTCGCCCCACCGGCGCCCCCGGAGCTGCCCCAGCAGCAGCAGCCCGCCGCACAGCCGGCCCATGGCGCCCGCCGCGGAAGCCCCGCCCCGCCCCCAAGCCGCCGAGGCCGCCACGCCCCGCCCCCCGAGGCCGCCGGGCACGCCGGGAAGTGTAGTTCCCGCGCCTCCGGGCAGCGGCGTCGCGAGAACAGCGGCAGGCGGTGGGAGCCCACGAGCTTTATTGTTCGCGCCACCCGCGGACAGGAGAAAGCCGGGCGGCCCCGAACCCGCCTCCCCGAGTGCTCCCACGCGAGAGCCGGCTACGTGCCCTCGGGAGGCGGATCCGCTGGCTCCGCTGGCTCCGCAGACAGCGCCTCCTCCCGGCCGCCCTCGGGGGGCGCCGAGGGGCCGGGCTCGGCCGCCGCCTCCTTTCCGTCCAGGGAGAAGACCATCTCTCTCTTGGGCAGGATGAAGGCCAGGGGCTCCTGGATGGCGCCGACGTCCACGTGCCCAAGGTCCCCGTACCTGGAGAGCTGAGTGGGTGGAATGCCTGCCCCAGACGGTAAGGAGAGCGAAATGGAAGATGAGTTACAAGGAAATTCAGTCTAGAGATCACAGGGAGAAAATAGAGGGAGGGGCAGACAGCCATCCTGTCGCAGACTAAAGCGAGACCGGGAAGGAGGCGGGCAGCCCCGCGCAGGGCGCGAGCGCCGGCCGTCCTGTGCGGGCCAATGCGCGGCGGCCACCCGGGGCCCTCTGCCCATCGCCCGCCGCCTCGCCCACCCTCACTCCCACCGCAGGGGCCGCGGGCCGTGACAGCAGGTCGGGGAAAACGAGTTACAGCCCTCCTCTGCGTAGCTCACGTAAAGCCAGCACGTGGGGCTGCTCCGTGGCTGGCGTCGCCAGGTGAATTACTTAGCACGCAAGGTGCCGTTCAGAGAAACGCTGTCTCCCTCCCCTTACCTAACGTCTGCGCCAGCTGGGCCGGCGGGAAGAGGACCTGGAGGCAGCGATTGAGGTAGGGAACCAGGTCCTCCAGGAAGGCAGTGCAGAACTGGACGAAGAGCTCGCGCTCGCCGCTGCTGAAGGCGGCCTCCTCGGCGCGGTGGAAGGCCAGGATCGTCTTGGTGACCTAGGAGACAGGGCGCTGGTGTCACGCGGGACCCTCGCTTTTCATGAAAGTCGCTCCCAACACTGTCATATTGCGCTGTTTGACGTCACAGCGAAGAGGCACACCGGGTGAAGAACACAGGCTCTGGTGTGGGATCCCTGTGTTCAAGTCTCAGCTGTATGTTTGGGTCTGTGACTTCCACGTGGTGGGTTAAGCGCTCTGCCTCCGTGCCTGTTTCCTCATCTGTACAGTAGGACCAGTCGTAGGTCCGACCTCACAGTGCTGTGAGCTGCAAGCCTTTATTTATTTTTATGTATTTGAAATGAAGAATGACAGAGAGGGAGGGAGAAAGAGAGAGAGGAGAGATCGAGCTCTTCCATCTGCTGTTTCACTCCCAATGCCTGGCATAGCCAGGGTCGGGCCCAGCCAACGCCAGGAGCCTAGAACTCCATTTGGGTCTCCCAAATGGGTGGCAGAGGTCCAAGTACTTGGGCCGCCTTCCACTGCTCTCCCAGGCACTTTGGGAGGGAGCTGGATTGGAAGTGGGGCAGCCCGGCCTCCAGCCAGCGCTCATACGGGATGCTGGCATCCAGGGCAATGGTTTAACCTGCTGCACAAGGTGCCAGCCACAAGGATCAAGTCTTGACTGCTACCTGGCATGGAGCAAGCACCATGCAAGTGTTTGTTGAGTTCTGCAACCTGAACTGCATTGAAGCTAAGGCGCTTCAATGCTCGTGCTTGGTTGCATTTACAAGGGGACACCAAGATTGTGTACACTGCACAGAAATGATGAGATGCCATTCATCGTAAGGCCTTGAGGAACGGAGGGCCCCAGCCCTGAAGCTTCTGCACCTGCAAGAACTGAAACCGCCTACCTGAATGAGCGCGAAGGGAGGCCTGAGACCACACCTGGCTGGCACTTCGATGGCAACGTTGTGAGAGCCTGAACAGAGGGCCCAGTTCTCCTGACTCACAAACTGGTGGTGCAACCGTCGTACAGCACCAGGACACCAGCACAATACTGAGTCCTCATTACATGGGAGCCGCTTCGTGGACTGTGCCAGGTCCCATAGCCAGGAGACCCATCGGAACGTCTGCCCCAGGAACCCCTCTACGGCACACTCCCTGCCTGCCTGTCCCCACAGGCCCTGGGGCAGCAGGAAGGCGGCAGGACGTGCTCACCTGGACAAGGGCATCCTCCAGGGCCCGGGTCACCTCCTGCGCCAGGGCCACAGGGCAGCAGAGGCGCAGGTCATTGAAGGCAACCAGAATGCTGTTGAGGAAACACGCGAGCGGAGGGAAGTCCAGGAGCGCCATCGGCGGCTGCAGCGTCCCCGGCTGAGCGGCTGGCACGGCGGCAGGCAGCTTACTGCTGCCCAGGATGGCTGGAGCCAAGACGAGGGTGTAGGAATTCATTTCATCCTGGAATTTCTCTACTGCTTCCTGAACTGCTTTCTGGAAGGTGCTCATGGCCACCCGCTGGAACACAGGAGCCAACTGGCCCCGGAAATCAGCCCCCACCCGGCTGAAGGACAGCCCAAAGTACATGCACTGGCCCAGCAGAGAGTCCAGGCGGCCGCCGATGCCCCGGTCAAGGTCCGTCTCCAGCACCTGCAGGAACTGCGAGACCTTCTGCAGCACCCAGCCGTGGAAGATGGCGCTCTCGTTCACCGTGTGCTCCCCCGCCGCGGGGGGCAGCAGCGGGTCCTCGTCCGAGAAGATGGCGCGGTACTGAGTGATGACATCGAACAGATGGACGCGGCAGGCCTCGATGGTTTTTGTGATATGGAAATAGGGATCGTCAGTAGGGATGGCGGTGAGGATGGCGTGGAGCCAGGCCTCTCGTGCCTGGAGAAACTTCACCCTCAGCTCAGCCTCGGTGAAGATGTCCATGCGCCGCAGGTAGCCGATGACTCGGAGGCAGGCGGGCAGCTGGACGCCGGTCCTCAGCTGCTGGATGAGCTGGCTCAGCATCAACTGCATGGACTGCCGCACCTCGCTCACGATGCCCTGCGACACAGGACAAGTCACCCGGCGCCGGGAGACGCTCTGAGCCCCCGCACTGCCCTGAGCAGGGCACACCAACATCCATCCCCCGGCCTTCCTCACATCCGAGGTCCATGTCCTACAGCTCAGACTTGCTGGTTCCCCAAGGTCTGGCTGAGATCTTAACGCTGTCTGTAGTGCTCAAAGCTGGCAGGGCTCACCACGCCTGCGGGCCCTGCCTGGCTGCCCGGCCTCGCCCCTTCCAGGGCCCTCTCACTGCGCACTACAATGTGTGAACACGCCAACTCCTTCCCCCCTCAGCCGCCTGCTCTCTCCCAGGATCTGAGTGGCTGGCTCCTTCTCTTCATCTGGTTTCAGCTTAAATACTCCCTCTGCAGAAAGGCCTGTGCTGACCCCTCCGCCCGGAGTAACCCAGCCCGGTCTCCCTCTGCCATGTTCCCTTCGGAAGTTTCTTCACTCGGCACTGTCTGAATCATGCTGTTCATCTGTCAGTCACTGGGCCTCCCGCTAGCATGTGAGCCTCCTGAGGCCAGGACCTTACCCGCTGCTCTGTCCATACCACAGCCCCGGTACCTAGCTCAGGGCCTGGCACACAGGGAACACACATCTTGGAATGAGCGAGTGTTTTAAGTTCCAGACTGCCTGGCTGAAACTGGCTGAGACTGGCAGAAACTGAGGTGAAACAGGCCAGGGGTTCTGCCTAAAGGCCCAGTCAGGAGCACAGACCAGAGGGGTGAGCGCGTCCGCCGAGCTGTGTGCGCGGGCTACCTGGATGACAGGGATGGAGGAGTACTTCCTCTCCAGGCGGCGCACGTAGGCGGCGAGCTCCAGGGCCTCCTCGTAGTAGCTGTTCCGCACGCAGGTGTCCATGAGCTGCGGGATCTCCAGGATCTCCAGGATCTCCGTGTGCCGGTTCAGCGTCAGCGTGTTCATCCGCCGGCTGCAGCCGATCTCCTCGGCCTCCTTCAGGAAGTTCCTACAGACAGGAGCAAGCATGGGGCCCGCGCCTGCTTTTGTGTTATTTGAAAGGCAGAGTTAGGGAGAGACAGACGCAGAGAGATCCTCCATCCACTGATTCACTCCCCAGGCGGCCGCAACAGCCAGAACACATAGCGTCTTCCGGGTCTCCCGTGTGGGTGCAGGGGCCAGCTTCCATCGCGTTTTCCAGGCACATTAGCAGGGAGCCGGAGTGGAAGTGGAGCAGCCGGGACTGGAACCAGTGCCCATATGGGATGCCGGCGCTGCGGGCGGTGCCTTAACCCGTTACGCCACCCCCTACACAATGCCAGTGCCCCCCTCCCCTCTGCACTTACACCTTCGCTCATTACCCAGAACTTACCGTGAACTAGGTGCCGGCTGGCTGGTTTATCTGGTTTGATCCTCATCACAGACTATGAGGTAAATACTTTTGAACTTGAGGAAATTTTTAATCCCAGAGAGGTTAAACAATTTCTCCTACATCACACAACTATCTGGATATCTGAATCCCACGTGTGCCACTAACTAGCCGTGGCAAGGCCCGGAGCTCTCCAAACCCATGTTGACACGATGTACTTGAAACATTCAAGAGAACTGTCAGAGTAGAAAAGACACAGTGAAATGTTCCTTTAGAAAGAGCTATTGGGGCCGGCGCTGCGGCGCAGTGGGTGAACGCCCTGGCCTGAGGCGCCGGCATCCCATATGGGCGCCGGTTCTAGTCCCTGCAGATCCTCTAACAATCCAGCTCTCTGCTGTGGCCTGGGATAGCAGTAGAAGATGGCCCAGGCCTTTAGGCCCCTGCACCCGCGTGGGAGACCCAGAAGAAGCTCCTGGCTCCCGGCTTTGGATCAGCACAGCTCTGGCCATTGTGGCCATCTGGGGAGTGAACCAGCGGATGGAAGACCTCTCTCTCTCTCTCTCTCTCTCTGTAACTCTTTCAAATGAATAAAATAAATATTAAAAAAAAAAAAAAGCAGCTGCTATGGTCCTCTCCGTAGCCCCGCGGCCACACCCCCCGCGCCCCCAGGCCCTCGTGTCTCCCGAGGCCAGCGGCCAGCCTGCCTCCGCGCCCAGGTCTGCTCAGGCCTACTTCTCTAATTGCGGGGCTCTGCAAGCCGAAGCCCGCACTGCCAACAGCTGTGCCGTCAAACAGAAACGAGAACGACGCGAGGCTCACGGAAGGCCGGGGGCAGCCCCAGGCTAACAGACTGAGGACCTGGGCAGCGGGGACGAGGTCAGAGGCCCGGACGCACGAGATCTCCTCGGCCGCTGCCGACCACTAACACATCTGGCGCACACGCTTCCCACCCGCTGTGTGTGCGCGTTAACCACGCCAGCCCCGTCGACGAGGGCTCTGCGTGCTCCTGGGTTCCAGTTCCGACTCGAAGGCTCGCTGGGTGCCTGGACCAGTCACTGACCTCTACCTTCGCTGGGTGCCTGGACCAGTCACTGACCTCTACCTCGAGGGCTGCCGCGCGCTGCGCTAAGTGTCAGCCCTCCCAGGGACAGCCCCGCGAGCGCCAGCCCCGCCGCACCTGCAGCTCTGCTGGAAGCTGGGCAGGCGGTCGAGCAGGCGGCCGAGCGACGCCTCCACGTCGCCAAAGAGGCGGTGGATGCGCTCCGTGCACTCGGCGCCGCGGATGAAGGTCTTGTAGTTGGCGAAGGCCAGGTCGCGCGTCTGCTGCAGCAGCTGCGCCCGCTCCTCCGCCAGGCGCTCAGGCTCGCGCCGCAGCCGCTCCAGCCCCGAGCCGCTCAACTCCCGCAGGTAGCGGCCCACGTCCGGCCGCTCCCGCCACTGGGCCTCGGGGAAGCGGTCCCGGAACAGCGACGCCAGGAGCCCTTCATCCTCCACCTCTCCGACAGCGGCAGCCGTCGATGTGGCAGTGGTTGACGACGGCACAGTCGCCACCGTCGCCATCTTCCCGGCAGCTGCGTCACTTGCCCTCCGGCCAGGCGAGGGCGCGCTGGCGCCGCTCCTAGAACCGGAAACAACGGGGGCGCGTTTCCTGTCTCTATGGTTTCTGGTCCGTCCGACTTTCCTTCCCCAGCGGTCCTCCGGGCGCCTGGGCCCTGGGTTGAGGAACGGCCGGAACAGGGCAAGAGGGGCAGGTTTTGGTGTTGCCAGGGAGCCGCCGGCGGACGACTTCCGTTTCCGGTTAGTGCAGCACGCGGATCCGGGGCTGCAGCCCGGCGGAAAGATGCGGCCTTTGACTGAAGAGGAGACGCGGGTCATGTTTGAGAAGATGGCCAAATAGTAGGAGCGCGCGGGGCGGACGAGGGAGCGTGTGCGTGGGGGAGGGACGGGGGTGGCGTGAGGGCGCGGGCTGGGCCGGGCCCCCTCGAGCGCGGCCTCCGGTCCTCTTTTTGCCCCCAGCATCGGGGAGAACTTGCAGCTCCTCGTCGACCGGCCCGACGGCACCTACTGTTTCAGGCTGCACAACGACCGCGTGTACTACGTGAGGTGAGACGGGGCCGCGCGGCCCTCGCGGACCCGGGCGGGGCCGGGGCTCACTAACCCCCTCCTCATCCCGGGCCTCCTCCCCTCCGCCCCGTCAGTGAAAAGATCCTGAAACTGGCCGCCAACATCTCCGGGGACAAGCTGGTGTCGCTGGGGACCTGCTTCGGGAAGTTCACCAAGACCCACAAGTTCCGGTTGCACATCACGGCGCTGGATTACCTGGCGCCCTACGCCAAGGTGTGTGCGGGGTGGGGGTGCCGCGCGGGGGTGCTCGGTCCCCCGGGGAGGACGGCCCGTGCGGGCCCAGGTCACACAGGTGGCCCTGAGGCCCGGAGAAGCAGCTGTTGAGCTGCCCGTGGCTGAAGTTGTTCGTGCAGAGTTGAGGGAAGAACTTGCTGGCAGTCCTGGTCAGGGACTGAACCGTCTGGGGGAATGCGTGTGTCTGTCTGTCTCTCTCTGTCTCTCTCTTCCTTAATCCTTTCTAAGAAGCTCATTGCGGATCCCGGCCTCTGCAGGGAGAGAAGCACTGGCATTTATGTGTCTCCTGGCTTTTCGTTCTCTCTGCAGTATAAAGTGTGGATAAAGCCCGGCGCCGAGCAGTCCTTCCTGTATGGGAACCACGTTTTGAAGTCTGGTCTAGGGCGAATCACTGAGAACACTGCTCAGTACCAGGGAGTGGTGGTCTACTCCATGGCCGACATCCCTTTGGTGAGTAGAGATGGCGCGACCTTTCCGTTCCCGAGAGAGGAGTTTCCGGTCTGTGCTCTCGAATGACACGATTCTCCTCACTTTTTGAGTTCCTCAAAGACAAGAACTGTGTTTTTCGCGTCGGTGTTATTTCCACTCCTCAGTATGGGCTATTTGAATGACTCGAGTGACTTCGTGTCTCTTCTTTTGAATCCCAGGGTTTTGGGGTGGCAGCAAAGTCTACACAAGACTGCAGGAAAGTAGACCCCATGGCCATTGTGGTATTTCATCAAGCAGACGTTGGGGAGTATGTGCGGCATGAAGAAACGTTGACTTAAAGGCCTTCGCCAGGACAGCCGGCCCTGAGAAGGGTCTAGCTTTGTTCCTTTGTGTGTGGTCTTTGTGTGAAGCGCCATGACCTGGTCAGGGCCTTCTGTGTTTAATACGGCATCACTGACAAATGCAAGCTGGATCCTTAATGTACACAGTGGCTGAGAAACGAGGTTTCAGATCTTTGTATTTGTGACTCGGTAGAGTACCCCATTACGGATTTGAATTGGAGGGCTTCTTGTTGTGAGTTAGAGGTTCCACATTGTTGGAACTGAGGACAAGAATAGCTTGTTAATGTTATCTGTGATAACACTTTGTCTTCCTGACTCTGGCTTTTCTGTGTTATTTATTAAAATCAAGAAAGATATTGCCATATCAGAGTAGTAGGCCTTAAATGGAATTTGGCTAAGATAATAAGAGCAGTTTATTCAGCTATTTTCTATACAATAAGTGCTCGTGGTATAAAACAAAAACTTGAATTCAAACTAGTTCTGCCACCTACCAGCTAGATGGCTTTGGAAGAGTCACTCAACTTTAACATGCTTCATTTTCTTCTGTTTAAAAAAGAAAAACTGAAACAGCTTTAACTATCTGCTTAAGAATCATTTTCAAAGTTAGAAATCATGGTTTTAGGCCGGCGCCGTGGCTCAATAAGCTAATCCTCCGCCTTGTGGCGCCAGCACACTGGGTTCTAGTCCCTGTCGGGACGCCGGATTCTGTCCCGGTTGCCCCTCTTCCAGGCCAGCTCTCTGCTATGGCCCGGGAGTGCAGTAGAGGATGGCCCAAATGCTTGGGCCCTGCACCCACATGGGAGACCAGGATAAGCACCTGGATCCTGGCTTTAGATCAGCGTGGCGGCCATTGGAGGGTGAACCAACGGCAAAAGGAAGACCTTTCTCTCTGTCTCTCTCTCACTGTCCACTCTGCCTGTCAAAAAAAAATAATGATAAAAATAAAAATAAAGAAATCATGGTTTTAAAGCTTCTAGCCACTGCCTGGAAAATGAAAGTCTTTTTTTTTTTTTTTTTTTGACAGGCAGAGTGGACAGTGAGAGAGAGACAGAAAGGTCTTCCTTTTGCCGTTGGTTCACCCTCCAATGGCCACCGCGGTAGGCGCGCTGCGGCCGGCGCACCACGCTGATCTGATGGCAGGAGCCAGGTGCTTCTCCTGGTCTCCCATGGGGTGCAGGGCCCAAGGACTTGGGCCATCCTCCACTGCACTCCCTGGCCACAGCAGAGAGCTGGCCTGGAAGAGGGGCAACCGGGACAGGATCGGTGCCCCAACCGGGACTAGAACCCGGTGTGCCGGCGCCGCAAGGCAGAGGATTAGCCTGTTAAGCCACGGTGCCGGCCTATGATAAGTCTTGAATAAGTGTTAAGTTATTTTTATATTGCCATATTTCTTTTAGTAAGCATAGAGGGCTTACAATTTGAATACAAGTTGTTTTTTTCTGTTTTTATTTTTTTAATCTTGAATGATCGCAGGTGTTTTTTTGTCACTTTGATTCATAAAATATAATTTTTCTTACAAACCTCTTTGCCTACTTGGCTGGACTGGCCTGGACTGGACCAAAAGCACTGGAGACTCTGAAATAATGATTCACCTTCTTCACCTTTCACGTTTCTTAAAATTATTTTGTGAAAATATATTTTAAAAACCGGTAACACTGGGGCCAGCGCTGTGGTATAGTGGGTAAAGCCATGGCCTGCAGTGCCAGTATCCCATATGGGCACCAGTTTGAGTCAGCTGCTCCACTTCCGATCCAGCTCTCTGCTGTGGCCTGGGAAAGCAGTGGAAGATGGCCCAAGTCCTTGGGCCCCTGCACCTGCGTGGGAGACCAAGAAGCTCCAAGCTCCTGGCTTTGGATCAGCGCAGCTCTGGCCATTGCGGCCATTTGGGAAGTGAACCAGCAAGTGAAGACTCTCTCCTTCTCTCTCTGCCTCTATAACTCTGCCTTTCAAATGAATAAGTAATTTTTTTAAAAAACAATAGTTCTAAAAAAAGGACAATAACATTTTATAGGTTTTTAAGATGTGTATTGTAAGACAGTTTTTAAATGAATATACTCATTTTTAACTCCAAAGAAGATACTTCTAAAAATAAAAAAGTTTTGACCACAGAAACACTCCACCAACTCTTGTTTTTCTCCGTAAGCAAACTTGATTTTGTTCCCTCTTGCTTAGCTCTTCTCCCACCCCAGGTTTTGTCTTGAGGTTCAGTGAGGTCTAAAGGACTGCTGACTACCGAGCAGTGTTTAGATAGTTGCATTTAACATATGCTCTCGAGAATACCAGCCTCAGAACTTTTTTCCTTGCCACTGTTTTATTGCCATTCTGCCTTTGTGAGCACAGTATACTAGGACAGTTTGATCTTTTCCCTCCAGTAGCTTTACAGAGCGTGGACCAGAGGTTCTGCCCCAGAAGAAAGGGGTCGGGTTGCTGTCCTCAGCCTGGCTTAGCATCGTGGCTTCTTCGTGTCTCTGATTGTCGGGACATTGAAGAGACGCTTCAAGAAATGAAGCTGCAATATCCCGGAAAGAACAATGACAAGGCTCTGGGCTGCCGACCACCAGTTCACATAGTTATAATTTGATTGGAGAAGAAAAAAGTCACCCATTTTCCTCATCCGGGCAAAGTTGTAGAATCGCCACATGTGGAAGATGTTGTTCTGCACCCTTTGTGTACTCTCCTGTGGTGGAGAAAATCAGTGATTACCATTGCCAGTACAGTAAAGTCAATGATTGCCATCTAGTCTCATTTGGGTGGTTACTAGCACCCTTACTTAGGTTATCTGGAAGTTGAGTAATTCACTCTCAATTTTAGGTAAGTAGTTCTTGTATACTTGCTGATAAATGCTAATTTTGCTGTATGTGAACAATGGTCTTTAACTGTAGTTTTTAAAGCTGTAATATAATGAAAAGTGTGAGTGTTCAAATCAGACAGCTCTTCCAGAAAGGTGCAGCGCCTCTGGATTTGAAACAAACTGAATTTACCGTTACCCCTCCGGGTGTATGTCAGAAGACAAAGGCCTGGGGACTGTTAAAAGGCCAAAGTAGTAAATATTTTGGCTTTGTTGACTGTGTGGTCTCTTGGAGCTACCAAACACTGCTCATAGAGTACAAAAACAGCCTTAGATGGTGTGACATGTTCAAACAAGCATGGCTGCCTTCCAGCAAATCTTCCCATTTACAAAGGCAGCGAGCCTCTTGGGTGTCACGAAGACTATCAAAGTGAAAAGATCCCACAGAATGGGAGAAAATATCTGCAAACTTTATCTGATAAAGGACTTGTATCCAGAATATGTAGATAAAGCTCTTAAAAATGGACAAGATTTGGATAGAATTTCTGCAGAGAAGATACACAAATTGTCAATAAAAAGGTGAGAAGATGTTCAATAATCAAAGATAATGAGATAATTTGACACCCACTAGGGTGGCTGTAATAAAGGCAGTAACAAGTATGGATGGCCAGTCAGGGCTGGTGCTGTGGCATTGTGGCTAAAGCTGCTGATTGTAGTGCTGACATCACATATGGGTGCCGGTTTGAGTCCTGACTGCTCCACTTCCGTATCCAGTTTTCTGCTATGGCCTGGGAATGCAGTAGAAGATGGCCCACCCAGGTGGGAGACCCAGAAGCTCCTGGCTCCTGACTGAATTGGCCCAGCTCTGGCTATTGCAGCCATCTGGGGAGAGAACCCGCAGATGGAAGACCTCAGGCTCGGCCTCTGCCTCTCTGTAGCTCTGCCTTTCAAATAAGATAATAAATCTTTAAAGAAAGAGAGAGAGAAATGTTCCTGGCCAGATGTGGAGAAATTAGAACCCTCCTGTGCTGCTGTTGGGAGTGTAAAATGGTTTAGCCACTGTTACTCAACAAAGGTTTGTTACCATGTGACCCGGGGATTGTACTTCTAGCCATACAAAATAGAAAACTAATGTAAAAATTGGTACGGAAATGTTCACAGCAGCATTATGATAGCCAAAAGGTGAAAATAATTGAAGTGTTTATCCACTGCTTAATGGATAAATAAGATGTTTTCCCATACAGTATGTTAGCCATAAAAAGGAGTTGAAGGCTGATATGTGCAACAATGTGGATGGATCTTGAAAACACTACCAGGAAGGAGAAGCCAAACACTGATGGCTGTGTATTGGAGCCTGGCATTGTGGTGCAGTGAGTTATGCCACACCTGCAGTGCTGGCATCCCA
This sequence comes from Lepus europaeus, assembly GCF_033115175.1. NCBI lineage: Eukaryota > Metazoa > Chordata > Mammalia > Lagomorpha > Leporidae > Lepus > Lepus europaeus. Next base: position 55,567,582 of record NC_084845.1, read on the forward strand.
TTTGAGTGCTGCTCTGAGTTCCAGCTGCTTGCTTTCAATGCAGCTCCCTGCTACTGTTCCTGGGAAGGCCACATAACATGGCCCAAGTACTTGCATCCTTATCACCCACGTGGATGAACTGGATGAAGTTCCAGGCTTCTGGCTTCAGCCTGACCCAGCCCCAGTTGTTGGTGCCATTTGGGAGTGAGCCAATTGAAGATCTTTCTCCCTCCATCTGTAACTCTGCCTTTCAAATAAATATCTTTAAAAGGCCATTCATTGTATGGTTCAATCTATATGAAATGTACAGAATAGGTAAGTCAAGAGCCAGGACTAGGGTCTTATGGGAAATGGAGAGAGAAATGGGTAGAAGGTTTCTTTTTGGGGTGATAAGAGTTAGGGAATTAGATGCCAATGGTGTTTGCATGGTTGTGAATATGCTGTTGATGTTGAGTTGTATGATATATGTTCTGTCTCTATTAGAAAAAAAAGGCAGTAGCCCAGATTTGGCCTGTGAGCCAATTTGTCAACCGCTGGTATAAAACAAGTGAGGAATTTCAAAAACTCCAAGTAAAAAGTGTATAAAAGGATTCAGATCCCTTTGCCTACATGGTTTCTACCCAAATGAGCCCTCATTCCAGTTTAAAATCGGTTTCCACAGAGGTTTCCCACAGAATGCTCCATTACCTCAATTGCATCCAGAGTGTCGTTCAGTTGTTTCCTGTCCTGCTGTTTATGGTCCGTCTCAGGCCCCTCATAGAAAATTCCAAAATTGAGGTACACTTGCACAGAACCAAAGTGATTTTGCTGATTACTTAGACAAAGCTGATAAAAACCTGTAGGAAATCATGCATCATTACCAAGTCTTGAGTCTCCTACTCTGTTAAGATTTCCCTAGAGACAGCTGCTCAGCCTTAAAATTGCTGCTGTAGCACCCTGTTTATTTGGGAAGTCTAGAGATCCCATTTTTGATATGGAAGATGTTACATAAAATTTATTTTAATTTTGTCAAATATCAATAACTTTATACTGGATAAAAAAAAAAAAACCAGTGTACTCTAACCTGTGTTATTGAGGAACAACAGGTTGGCTTGCAATTAAGAGCACAAAGTATGAGCTCATTACACAGCATCAGAGCTGGAATACCACCCTGAACTTAAACTAAGGGAGAAAGTGATGTGAATGAAACCACCCTGGATAATTGCTTGCCGGGTAACGTGTACAGAGACTGATGGTTTGAGCTATCTGCTGGTGCTGGCTCTTGGCTGACTTTGCCTTGGTTGGGTGGAGAGTCGGGTAGTCAAAGAGCCAGTGGTTGTTGAGATTAGAGAGGTCAAAATGAGTGGAGGCACTGTTGGCATGTCGGGGCCTATGATGCTAAGTTTGTCTGATGCTCCTGTTGAAAAAGTCCTCTTGGCACACCTGGCTAGTAAAGAGGGCAGGTGAGTCTGGCGCAGTGCTGGCTGGGGCAGGCTTGCTCTTGCTGGAGGGATTTTTGACTGGGGAAGTGTGTTGTGGAGTGTGGATATCTCCTGTGGCTGTGCTAAATCTGCTTTTAGTCACTGGCTCAAAGTATTCTGATGACTGGAAAGTAACGCTACCTCACAGTAAATGAATTGGGATTTTATATTATAAATGGGTCTCTGAGTCATTTTCCAAGTCTGATTAGCTGGTGGTGATGTAAAATTAAGCTTCTAGAGAGGTTGTTAATAGTCACCTGGAGACACTGCCCCCGCCCCCACCCCCACCCGCCCTTAGACATCAGCAGTCTTCAGGCACACTGGCTCTGGGTGCTGAAGGCTTAATATTTTTCCTTCTGTTTCACCATCTCTATGTACTTCCTTTTCCTCCAATTTCTTGGAAACCCATGAATGTTGTAATAGCTATGATGATGAAAACAGACCTGTCTCTTTGGTAGGGAAGTTAATCTGTCCCCGAACATCCTGGGAAGTGTCTAAGAGGACACCCTGTGGGGTGTGTGCCGTGGCAGCAACGTGCCGGTCATGTGACATCCCCAGTGTCCGCTGAACCTGCACATTAAAATGAAAGAAAAGCAGCTGCTACATCACTAATAATCCACATAGGTGGCAGGATTGAGATCCCACCCTCAGCACCTCGGAGACTTCAATCTGGGATGGTGCAAATTCTGGGGAATTTGGAAGAGTTTTTAGTTGTCATGGTGACGGTGTTCAATGGGGAAGCACAGAAATCTCAATACCCCTGCAGAACAAAGAATTGCACCAAATGCCTACAGCACTCCTGCTAAGGAAGAAGCCCAATCTCTGACCAGTCATTTGGTGTGGATCAGCGGATAGGTTGGGTTCTGACTGGAGTTCTTCACTGAACTTGTTTGGTGAGCTCCTTGGTAGTGTCCCACATTTGGACATTTGTTGCCTTGCAGCCCAAACCCACAGCAGGCACTTGTCTCAAGCCAAATCTTTTTTCTTTTTCTTTTTTTTATTTTTCCTTTGGAAAAGCAGAGTGGCAGAGATAGCTTCCATCCACTGGTACATTTACATTTACATAACCAGAACAGCAGCGGGGGCTGGGCGCCAGGTTGAAGCCAGGAGCCTGGAACTCTCCACCCAGCTCTCCCATATGGACAGCAGAGATTCAAGTACTTGAGCCGTCACCTGCCTCCCAGGGTGCACGTTAGCAGGAAGTTGGGTGGGAAGCAGAGGAGCCAGGACTCAGGCCCTCTGATGGATGCAGGTGTCCCGAGTGGCAGCTTAGCTCGCTGTGCCACAGTGCCCACTCCCAAGCTGGATCTTGGTAAGTCCGGGCTATCGTGAACTGACTAGTAGCTGCTGTTCAAAAATATTCAGAGATAAGGACAATCTCTGATAAGTTTATTTAAAATAGATTTTAAGTTACAGTGGAGTGGAGTATGATCAACATAATCTATTACTATATAAATAAAAATTGAAAATTTAGCAGATTTCTAAGATAAAGGAAACAGGCTACAACTTTAATGCTGACTTTTGTACTGTTAACAGTATAGTTAAACGTTCTTGACCCATGATCAGGTAACTTGAAAGCATTTACCTTCTTAAGAGACGTAGGATTGTGTTGCTGAATAGAAACAAACCTTGAGCCAGTGACTCTCCAGTTTGTTGGAATCACTCTAAAGGCAGAATAGCATATGTTGCTCCCCTAGCCCCATGAACTTTGAAATCTTTGGGTCTCCAAAGTTCATGCTACTTCTTCATTTGAATTTGTACTATATCCTTATTAATGTCTTAAGTAAATGTTAAAAGTACGCCTCCCTTGGTAGGAAAAGCCAAACCATATGTTTTAGCTCTCACTGGTGATTATTCATCCGAGAGTTCTCCTCTAACTGCAGGTCCATTTCATTCATAGGTGGGGAATCACAGTGTAACAGACAACCAAGCCTTGTTTAGTCTAGAACCTGACCCACTTTTAATGAAAAGAACAAATCTCCAGTGTGGCTGGAGGAGCCCAGGTACCTCGTAACTGAAGTAGAAGTATCCAGCCTGCTGGGCAAACTGCCAAAAGCATTCTGTGCCTCCCGGAGGGATCATGATGGCGAAGTCATGTCGATCAGCTGCACGCAAGAGTGGCTGGCCAGGCCGGAGTTGTATCTTCTGGTTCCTAGTAGGAATCACTAGATTCAAAATCACCAACCCAGCCCCAAAGAGCAAAGGGGACATGCTGCTTCCTGTAGACTCTGCAGGTGCTGCTTGCAGCCCAGTGGAACCAAAGTGGTTTAGACAACTGCTGGGGTAATCATTAACCCCACAATTCAAGTTAGGCCAACTTCAGGGCCTTGCACAAACATCCAGTAATAGAACTGCCATGACACGTCCACTCTTGTCTCAGTTTTTGCTTTCACCTCCAAAACCCAGTGGCTTGCTTATCAAACCTACTTAATAGGGGCTCCACAGAGTATGCCTCAGGAGAGGTTCTTCTCTACTCTTTGGGCTAACATTTTTTTTTTTGGATGGGCTATCATTTTCAGTTCATGCTTCTTAGGAATAAAATATTAGCGAAGTTTATTTATAATCACCTGAATATACACCTAGATAGACAAAAGCCAGGTGGAAGATTTTTTTTTTCTTATGTCGAATCGCTAGGTGCTACCTGCGCTTTCCAGACAAGACAGAGAAACACCAGATTGCTCAATGCTACATATTACAGAAGGAACAGCACGGGCCGGCACTGTGGCACAGCAGGTTAAAACCCTGGCCTGAAATGCCAGAATCCCATTTGGGTGCCCGTTCTAGTCCCAGCTGCTCCTCTTCTGATACAGCTCTCTGCTGTGGCCTGGGATAGCAGTAGAAGATGGTCCAAGTCCTTGGGCCCCTGCACCCGTGTGGGAGACCTGGAAGAAGCTCTTGGCTCCTGGCTTCGGATCGGCGCAGCTCCAGCTGTTGCAGCCAGTTGGGGAATGAACCAGTAAATGGAGGACCTCCCTCTCTGCCTCTCCTCTCTCTGTGTAACTCTTTCAAATAAATAAATAGGCCGGCGCCGCGGCTCACTAGGCTAATCCTCCACCTTGCGGTGCCGGCACACCGGGTTCTAGTCCCGGTCGGGGCACCGATCCTGTCCCGGTTGCCCCTCTTCCAGGCCAGCTCTCTGCTGTGGCCAGGGAGTGCAGTGGAGGATGACCCAAGTTCTTGGGCCCTGCACCCCATGGGAGACCAGGAGAAGCACCTGGCTCCTGGCTTTGGATCAGCGCGATGCGCCGGCAGCAACGCGCCTACCGCGGCGGCCATTGGAGGGTGAACCAACGGCAAAGGAAGACCTTTCTCTCTCTCTCTCTCACTGTCCACTCTGCCTGTCAAAAAATTAAAAAAACAAACAAAACAATAAATAAATAAATAAATAATCTTTAAAAAAAAAAAAGGGTACAGCATGCAACCTTTAAATGAGGAGTAACAAAGACAGTGGCCAGCCTCTCACCAACATGCCTTGTTCTTTTATCTTCCACCTGGTATATTTTCTAAAGCTATTCAGAGCCACCCAGAGACTTAAGTTGTTCAGACCTCTTCTTCCATTCAGGACTTCAGCATCCACTGACTCCGTGGCAGGCACTGAGCTGAGATGTGCTTGCATCTCCCTGGTCCCGACAGACCCCTGAAGGAGGTACTGTGGTCCACGTTCAGAGATGAGCAAGATGACAGAGAACTGCGTGGCTGGCTCACGGTCTCAAGCACAGCTACCAGAGCTGGGCCCTTGTGGGCGCTCGAATTCTTAACCATCCTTACTGGTCTGAGTTCTGATGATGTTAAAACATGCTGTTTCTTTAATAATCTTACAAATCAAGATGCATGATCACCCTCTAATGAAAAAGTGCTTCAGCCTTCACTGCAGTGATTCCTGGTATCACAGCTAAAAACCAGAGAAGACTTCACATGGTTCAGTCCTGGTGAGGCCAAACACAGGGCAACCCAGGGCAGGCACAGCGGTCCTGCAGCTGTCTTGATAAAGTGAAGGCAGGAGACCTGGGGACCATCAGTGTACAGTGCTACAGGTGTCCCTGACATGGATCCCACTGCCACAGCAATCCTACCACCACTCACAGCATGAGTGGATTCAGCTACAATCACTGAGCACAGTAAGTTACGCAGTTCTGCAGAAGCTGAAAAACACAGTTTTGTTTGTACACATTTCAGTAACACTGTCATAACACTGAAGTTTCATGAAAAAATAGTTAATGGTGGTAAGGTTTTTTTTTTTTGGACAGGCAGAGTGGATAGTGAGAGAGAGACAGAGAGAAAGGTCTTCCTTTGCCGTTGGTTCACCCTCCAATGGCCGCCGCGGTAGGCGCGTTGCGGCCGGCGCATCGCGCTGATCCAAAGCCAGGAGCCAGGTGCTTCTCCTGGTCTCCCATGGGGTGCAGGGCCCAAGGACTTGGGCCATCCTCCACTGCCTTCCCGGGCCATAGCAGAGAGCTGGCCTGGAAGAGGGGCAACCGGGACAGGATCCGGTGCCCCGACCGGGACTAGAACCCGGTGTGCCGGTGCCGCAAGGCGGAGGATTAGCCTGTTAAGCCACGGCGCTGGCCATTGGTGGTAGGATTTTGGCATAGCAACTAAGATGCTGCTCAAGACACCCGTATCCCATATTGGAGTACCAGCTTTGCTCCTGGTTCCAGCTGTTACCACAGACCCTGGGAAGCAGCAGTTGATGACTCAAGTGGTTGGGTCCCTGCCACCCACATGAGAGACAGAAACTGACTTCTTGGCTCCCAGCTTCAGCCCAAGTCTTTGTGGTATTTGGGGGATGAATCAGTGATCAGGGTCTGTCTCTCTTTCAAACAAAAACAAAGTTAATGGACTTGCAGTTTCTCAAGTTTAAGAACCACTGATTAGGATATTAGTTTTTAAATCTACATTTTTTTTTTTTTTTAAATTTTTGACAGTGGACAGTAGAGGGAGTTGGTTCACCCTCCAATGGCCGTCGCGGCCGGCGCACCACGCTGATCCAAAGCCAGGAGCCAGGAGCTTATCCTGGTCTCCAATGGGGTGCAGGGCCCAAGGACTTGGGCCATCCTCCACTGCACTCCCTGGCCACAGCAGAGAGCTGGACTGGAAGAGGGGCAACCGGGACAGGATCCGGTGCCCTGACCGGGACTAGAACCCGGTGTGCCGGCGCCGCAAGGTGGAGGATTAGCCTACTGAGGCACGGCGCCGGCCTAAATCTACAATTTCATTCTATTTGAAAGGCAGGAGAGAACACAGCTATCTTCCATCTGCTGGTTCATGCCCCAACTGCCCACAACAGCTGGGGATGAGGCAGGTCGAAATCAGGAGCTGGGAACTCAATCCAGGTGTCTCATGTGGGTGGCAGGAACTCAACTACTTGAGCCGTCACTGTTGCCTCTCAGGCTGCACATTAGCGGGAAGGGAGAGGCAGAAGTGGAACCAGGACTTGAACCCAGGCACTTCTGGGATGTGGGCATCCTAAGCCACACTCCTGCCCAGATGATACAGTTTCACTCTTTTACCTAGAAAGTGCCTTCACATCATCTGAGTTGAAAAGAGAAAACTGCATTCTAATCTGACGGCTTGGAGGACACAACCAGCTGCAACCAGAAGGTTGCTGGACCAAGAGGAGCTCACATTCTCAGCTCCCCTGGTGTTGGCTGATAGAAAAACAGTGGTACCAAACCCAAAGCACACCGTTAATAGGTAATAAGGATGAACAGTTTCCAGTTTATAACTAATAGATGAGTTTTAAAGCTTTAGCATTTCTTTACCCCTTGCCTTCTACCCACCCGCAGTGAGAAAGGAGGAATTCTCTTGTCCTCAGAAGAAATTAACAGATTAAGAGGCAAATTCTGTATCATCATCTGTCATAGCTTCCAAGAATTAGAAAATCCAATACAGTTAAAACATTAGCTCCTTCATCAAAACAGTTTAGCAAACTTTGTTCATCATTTGTCTGCCTCCATCTGTGAATACGTGCTGGGCTTCAATTAATGAGCTACTTAAATCTGAGAGAAGCAAGACTTTAATGAAGAATGCTACAAGTATGGACAATAATTAGTTCTCATATTTTAAAAAAAGATTACAGAAAACACTTTACTGAAATTTTTTTGCTAAAAAGACAGTCTTTAAGGATGTCCAAGATAGACAGCAAGCACAACACAGTACAAAAGGAGAAGGGAATTTTGAATTCCAGTGCAAGACACTAACACAGCACAAGTAGAGAATCAGGCGGAAGCAACCATTTCACAAAGAATGGAACTGGGCATTTATATTCAATCAGGATTTGTTTTTTGTTTTGTTTTGTTTTTTAGCTTTAAAATTCAGCTAAGGGAGGGGATTGGGAAGGAAGGGGGTGTAGCTAAGCTTATCTACAATCACCATTTTACCATAAAACACACTGGTTCAACCACATGAGAAGTGGAGGACAAACCTGCCTACACAGTCCAGCAGATATTAAGAGGCAATGCCAGGGCAGTCAGGTCTGGGGTTGATGTCACAACTGGTTTCCAGTTTTTAAAGGGAGTCTGATTCCACAAGGACTGCTCTTACCAACCTGGGCTCCTAACAAACAGATGACGTTCCTTTGCATTTGCATCAGAAGGCCAAAGTTTTACATTGAACAAGTTCACTCCAAAAAATGCTCACATTGCTGGTTTTAAAAGATCATGGGGTCATAAGTGGCTCCTAATAGACTCCATCATTTCCTAGAAGATTCTACAGATTATCAGGGATTTAAATGTAAGCAAACCACTAAAAAAGGGAAATACTAATGATATTCTGGCACTATACAAGCTGTGTGCCTGTCATCTCTGCCAAGGACATGGGGCAGACTTGGCTTTGCTTCTTAGCTCCATGATCTCCAACAGTGATGAAGTGGAGCTGGGACCTCCCCCGCGCTCACAGAGGTTGCCCAAAATCCTTATCCCAGCCCAGCTTCTGAAAGAAACAGCAGACTACCGGGGACTATTATTAGGAACCACGCTCCTGTGAATCCTGTGGAAATGAAAGCTTGTTTCAGTTCATGCCAAGTTTTTTCATGGTCCGCCAGCGATCCTTAATCATCACAGCTGTTCGATTAACAAATGGGTAATTTTTAGAAATGGCAGCCCAGTTTCCTTCCCCGTACTTCTGCACACCAGCCTTGACCCACTCGCTTTCTTCTACAGTCCACTTCTGCAAAAGAAAACAGAGGACACATTTCAGCGATTCTCTCCATTTGTATCTCCTCCAATACGTGATGAAATACACTCAGAATCCGAGTGAGCATGGTGCTGTGGTATAGTGGGTTAAGCCGCCATCTGCAGTGCCAGCATCCCATATGGGTGCCAGTTTGAGTCCCAGCTGCTCCTTTTTTTTTTTTTTTTTTTTTTTTTTTTGGACAGGCAGAGTTAGACAGTGAGAGAGAGAGAGAAAGAGAGAGAAAGGTCTTCCTTTTTCCGTTGGTTCACCTCCCAAGTGGCCACTACGGCCAGCACACTGCGCCGATCCGAAGCCAGGAGCCAGGTGCTTCCTCCTGGTCTCCCATGCGGGTGCAGGGCCCAAAGACCTGGGCCATCCTCTACTGCCCTCCTGGGCCACAGCAGAGAGCTGGACTGGAAGAGGAGCTACTGGGACAGAATCCGGCGCCCCAAATGGGACTAGAACCCAGGGTGCCGGCGCCGCAGGCAGAGGATTAGCCTAGTGAGCCACGGCGCCAGCCAAGCTGCTCCACTTTTAATCCTGCTCCCTGCTCATGTGCCTGGGAAAAGCAGCGGAAGATGGCCCAAGTCCTTGGGCCCCGGCACCCACATGGGAGACCTGGAAGAAACTCTGGGCTTCTGGCTTCAGCCAGGCCCAGTCCCAGCCAGGATCTAGAAACTCATCCTGCAGCTCTCACATGGAGAGGGATCCAACTACTTAAGCCATCACCTGCTGCCTCCCAGTGTGTGCATCAGCAGGGAGCCGGAATCAGGAGTGGGGCTGGAACGCAAACCCATACACTCAGATAGAGATACAGCATCTCAGGTGACATCTTTTGTTTTTTTTAGGCTATGAAAGTATTTTATTTAGTAATGAAAAATATCACTAATTGAAATCTAGGAATGTATTACATTTAGCTCTCTATCCTTTGCAAGAGTTTCCACAAATAGTAGCACAGGGCTTCATTCCCCAGGTGACATTTAACCACTGGCAAACCCTCATCCCATCTGCTAGGATTCAAAGATTTATTTATTTATTGGCCGGCGCTGCGGCTCACTAGGCTAATCCTCCGCCTTGCGGCGCCGGCACACCGGGTTCTAGTCCCGGTCGGGGCACCGATCCTGTCCCGGTTGCCCCTCTTCCAGGCCAGCTCTCTGCTGTGGCCAGGGAGTGCAGTGGAGGATGACCCAAGTCCTTGGGCCCTGCACCCCATGGGAGACCAGGAGAAGCACCTGGCTCCTGCCATTGGATCGGCGCGGTGCGCCGGCCGCAGCGCGCCTACCGCGGCGGCCATTGGAGGGTGAACCAACGGCAAAGGAAGACCTTTCTCTCTGTCTCTCTCTCACTGTCCACTCTGCCTGTCAAAAATAAGAAAAATAAATAAAAAAAAAGATTTATTTATTTATTTATTTGAAAGACAGAGTTACAGTGAGACAAGGAGAGACAGATCTTCCAGCTGCTGGTTCACTGGGCCAGGCAAAAGCCAGGAGTCAGGTGCTTCATCTGGGTCTCCCACATGGGTGGCAATGGCCCAAGCTCTTGGGCTATTCATTGCTGCTTTTCCCAGGCAACTAGCAGGGAGCTGGATCAGAAGTAGAGCAAGTGGGACAAAAACCAGCACCCATATGGGATACTAGCACTGCAGGCGGGGCTTTACCTGCTACGCCACAATACTGGTCCTGAGGAAATTTCAAGGCAGCGACATGTTCAGGCTGTAGCATGGGAGTTACTGCCTGCTGTTAATAATATTGTTTTACAGTGACAATCAGGAAATACTAATGGAACTAAAAAGGAACAGAGCAGAAAGACTTGGAAATGTGAAGCCTGGCCATAGAAGAAAGGAAGAAAATCCTTGTTTGGGACAGGGTTAACAAGGTAGAGTACTCACTAGCTAAAGAGATTAGTGCAGGAAAAAAGGAGCTATGGGCTAATAGGGAAAAAATGGAAGATCGATCCCAAAGGCATTCAGAGATCTTCACGGCTGCCCTTCCCACCACAGGCCCAGAGGCCCAGAAGGGCAGAATTGTTTGTGAAGTCCCAGGACACTCCCAGTGACCCTGCCCACTTCTGACTTGGGAGGCACTTCCCTGCATTCTGCCAGCAAAGCACTCAGCAGCTGCATCCCTGGTTCAGGTGGGCCCAGGCTGCCTCGAATACCTGCCATTTCAGCTGCAAATTTCCAATGTGCGTATGTTGCTCATGTCAGGTTTCTGTCCCCCTAGATTTTTTCTTCCACAGAAAAATTTAGTTTGAATTATCCGAAAACCTCAAAACAACCCAACAAACAATCAAAGTTACTGGGTGCACGTTAATCTATGTCTGTGAGAAAGGGATCTTGTGACTTGCATCAGAAAAGAAACTGCATTACCTGCTTCCTTGCTATCGTGCTGGCACTGTCTTCATCTGGTGCTGCTGGAAAACACGGAAGTGCACTCGTTTCAGAGTTCAGCTTTTACTGTGTAACCATCAGAAAACACAGAGAACGTCCCCAAGGGAACACCGGCCTCAAACGTCACAAGCATAGAGAAGGCAAAGGCTATCACTAAAGGAGAATTTATTTGTGTCCTTTGTTTGCAAAGACCACTTTAGCCCGCAAGTCTACATAGGGCAAGTGCATTACCAACAGGCTTTCAATAGACACAGACTAATGATACACTTCAGACTGTCTAGAAAAGATATTTTCTAAAATTACTGAGGGACTATCATATTCTGTTTTTTTTTTTTAAGATTTTATTTATTTGACAGGTAGAGTTACAGAAAGTGAGAGGTAGAGACAGAGAGAGGTCTTCCTTCCGTTGGTTCACTCCCCAAATGGCCACAATGGCCGGAGCTGTGCCAATCCAAAGCCAAGAGCCAGGAGCTTCTTCCTGGTCTCCCACGTGGCTGCAGGGGCCCAAGGACTTGGACCATCTTCTACTGCTTTCCCAGGCCATAGCAGAGAGCTTGACTGGAAGAGGGGCAGCTGAGACTAGAACCAGTGCCCCTATGGGATGCCACCGTCGCAGGCGGAGGATTAACCTACTGAGACACAGCCCCGGCCCCGATCATATTCTGTTTTTAAAAGATTTATTTATTTGAGAGCATTACAGAGAGGGAGAGACAGATCTCTCATCCTTTATTTCAATCCCTAAATGGCCAAAACAGCCAGGTCTGAGCCAGGCCAAACCCAGGAGCTTCATCTGGGTGTCCCACATAGGTAGCAGGAAAAAAGCACTGCATTTCCTAGTCCATTAGCAGGAAGCTTGATGGGAAGTGGAGCAGCTGGCACATGAACCAGCCCCCATGAGGGACGCCGAGGTTGCAGGCAACTGTCTTACTGTCTATGCCACAATGCCAGCCCCTGTCATATTTTCTTAAAGATTTATTTATTTTATTTGAAAGCAGAGTTACAGAGAGAAGACAGAGAGAGAGGAAGAGACAAAGAAAGAGAGATCTTCCATCCATTGGATCACTTCCCAAATAGCTGCAAGAGCTGGGGCTGGGCCAGACTGAAGCCAGGAGTCAGGAGCTCCTTCCAGGTCTGCCACATAAGTGCTTGGGCCATTTTCTGCTGCTTTCCCAGGTATTTTAGCAGGGAGCTGGATTGGAAATGGAGCAGCCAAGACTCGAACTGGCACCCTCTGTCATATTCCTTAAATTTAATTTCACTTTATTTTTTAAAGTTCATTTATTTAGAAAGGCAGACTAACTAGTTTATTCCCCACAAAAGCCAGGGCTAAGCCAGGCTGAAACCAGGATCCAGGAACTGCATCTGGGTCTCCTATGTGGGTGGCAGGGACCAAATACTTGGGCCATCACCTGCTGTCTCCCAGGGTGTGCATTAGCAGGAAGCTGAATTGGAAGTGGGGGAGCCAGGACTGGAACCAGGCACTTCAATATGGGATACATGAATCTCACGCTGCAACTTAACTGCCGTGCCAAATATCTACCCCAGGACTGTTTTATTTAAAACTCTAATATGTATGCATGTATTTGATGTGATATTTCTGCTTTATGGCTCCTTGCCAGCCACTGCTTCGATATAACAGTTTTATTGATTTAAATCAGAATTTCAAATCCTTACTCATTTTATCTAAGTTTAATTTGGGTCAGTTCCCTGAGCAAGAGTTCCGCACTCCTACAGACCCTGTGAGGTCTTTTCAAGCTCTTCTTCTCAGCCTATAAATAAGAGATCAGGTCTCAGAGCTAGTGTTGTGGCACAGCAGGTTAAACCACTGCCTGTGATGCTGGCATCTCACACTGGGGCCAGTTCAAGCCCCCGATGCTCTACTTTTGATCCAGCTCCCTGCTAATGTGTCTGAGAAAGCAGTGGAGGATGGCCCAAGTACTTGGGCTCCTATATCCATGTCAGATACCTGAAAAAAGCTCTGGTTTTGGCCTGGCCCAGCCCTGGCCTTTGCAGCCATTTGGGGAATGAACCAGCAGGATCTCCCTTTAATGCTGCCTTTTAAAAAAAAGATTGAGGCTGGTACTGTGGCATAGCACATAAAGCCACTGCCTGCAATGCCATCCCTTATGGGTGTCCCTACTGCTCCACTTCTGATCCAGCTCCCTGCGAATAGCCTGGGAAAGCAGTGGAGGGAGGCCCAAGTGCTTGGGCCTCTGCCACCCATATGGGAGACCTGGAAGAAACTCCTGCCTCCTGGCTTCAGCCTGGCCCAGAGCTGGCTGTTTTGGACATCTGGGGAGTGAACCAGCAGGTGGGTCTCTCTAACTCTGATTTTTCAAAATAAATTAATTAAAAAAAGAAAAAAATATGTATATATAGAGTTAGTAAAAGTTTTTTTTTTTTCTTCAACAACACACACACACACACACACAAATGGAGGGAATAACCCTTAACCATCTTTTCTAATTAGAGGACTTTAGGAAGAACATCAACCATAATTAAATCATAGTTTTTACTGAAATGCAGCTAGGAATTCTCTTTAATCATAAAGTGCTGCTTTGAGAGTCTCCATGGCTTACTGGGGAAGGACATGAAACTGACTCCTCGTCAATCCAAATGAGGTCAGACCTTAGTAACTTTTTTCTACTTTGGCAACTGTAGATTCTGGAACATGAAGCGAATAACATATATCTGTAATCCAGCAAACATTAAGGAAGCGCCAAGGCGATTCCACGGCTTACCCTGAACTTGAAACAAGTCGTCCTCTTCCACCCAGGTCTCTTTTTCTTCCACCCCGTTAGAGCTGTTCCACTTGCTTTTGGGCACTCTGAGGGAGATCAGAGAGAGGACAAGATGTAAAACCAATTCATCCCAGCACATCCCATACTCTGTCCTCCACACTCTGGCCCTGTACTCATCCTTGTTTGTGCCCACACGTGAGGTTCATCTACATACAATTCCAGATCCACTGCCTCCCTTCCTGGCTGGCCAGCGTCTCCATGTGAACATCCCCAGGCTGCAGGACCACTGCTGAAACAGCACCACCACCCAAAATCTGTTTTCTTCCTGGAATCTGTTTTGATTGTTTTTGACTTTTCTAACCCAGAAGCTACAAACTCCTCCTGATGCTCATCCCTGGATGGCCTTCCTTTCACCAGGATTACACCGGCCTTTCCCTTCCAAAGCCACCAGGGCAAGTGTGCTGCACTGACCACATCCCTCCTCAAGCCTGTGATGGCTTCTCCCTGTGTGAACAGCAGAGCCCAATGCTTTTATGGGGGCATCCAGAACACCGTCTGCCCCCAGCTCTCACAAACGCGCGCACACACAGCACCACTGCTCTCCTTCCTCCTATAAGCTCTGCACTTTCCTGCTCTCTATGTCCTGTTCCCTTTACCTGGGAGTCCCTTCCCTGCCCAAATCCTAGCCATCCTCCAAGGCCATCACTCCCAACAAAGCTTCCTCTTACTACCAACCCCAATACGAAGTCCCCAGTCCCCTATGCTGTCCACTCAATGAAGAACCATTTCACAATGTGCTCCAACCATGGGCTTCGTAAAGGCAGGGACCAAATCTTCATTTGCTACCCACACCCAGCGCAGTCACACCCCCCCTAATAGTAAGTAAGGCAATAATGGGATTGTCCAAGCACCACACAGGCATTACAACATCAAGGATTAAATAAGCAAGAATCCTTCCTCTGAGCCTGAACTGTTAAGTACTTGGGTATAGCCCAAGGAAAGTCCCCCAACTGAAAAATAACCCCAAACCCAAAGTAAGTGAAAACTGATCTGCCTCTTCTAATCAACTTTGTTACCTGATTGGCCTCAGAAAATGAAAACATCGCTTACAAAACAAACAGAAATGCCTGAATTAAGAGTTCTGAAAATATATGTAAATAACTTGTACAAGCTGACCAAGACAATGGACAAATCTGTTCTTCTACATGAAAAGAAACTTAATTTTTAACACTCTGGCTATTTTGCAAATAACGAATGAAAGCAGTTGGCTGATAAGTGCATAGGCTTGAAAAAATTCTTTTGAGTTTCATTTTTATTAAGTTATTTAACCAACTGTTAGAATACAAATGGTGGACTCTCCTTTGTTTTTAAATTGGGTCATATGACCCAAACTGCTGAAATAAATTTGCTAATGACACAGGGAAAGAATTACATAAGGTTTTTCTTCCTCTGGATATTACTGACAGTAAAAAGTCAGAGAGGGGCTACAGTTTTCTCTGTGCTTGGCTCAGTGCTGGCATAGAACTGACAGTTTATGGGCACTATACCTGTACAACTGTCCACTGCTTCAAGTGTTTCAGACAATGGTTTCCTGCTCACAGTCCTTGGGTGGAAGGGGCTGAGATTAGGCCTTTTAACTGTTGGTGGTTCTGTGGGCCCAGGCAACTTGGGCCATTTTATGATCTTTAAGTTTCTCACTTGCAAAGTGAGATCTCCATATGCAGGAGTCTACCAGGAGCCAGCAAACTAGTCTGGCTGCTGGCTTTTGTGTGACATTGAGGGGCTAAAGGTCTTTACATTTTTAAAAAGTGCAAAGAAACGTAAGATGGAGAAATTATGTGGCCCACAATGCCTCTGCTGGCCTTTTACAAAGTTTGGGTGTCACCCCTTACATTGCTACATTTGGTTACCTTGCTACATGCAAGGAGCTACTGAGACAAAGCCTAGGAGCCAAAGCCCTGCCCCCAGTGATTGCCCTAACTGCCTTCCAGACCCCTGGACACCTGGGCTTCCTCACACCCTCCCTGCTTACCAAGGCCATCTCCAGCCTACTCAGTGCCTGTCCTAGAGCCCTTGGGGCTGTCTCATCAGGCCTCCAATTAATTGTATTAGAATTATCTGGAGCAAGGTCACAAAAGCAGATTACATTCTTCTGCCTCTTCAAATTCAGTGGTCAGGAGCATGGGGACTTTTTCCCCCTACAATTCCACAGGTATTTGTGACACAAAGCCCAGTTTGAGCACCTTGGCCTGACCAACTGCAATAAACTCGCGATCTGGCCCCAGACCCATCCAGACTGTTCTTCCATCACACAGACTACAGGTAGTACGCCAGGCTTTCTCACACTCATATGGCAGGCGATCCACTGCCCAGAACCCCGCCATGCTTGATGACATACTCAATATTGCTCCTCCGTGACCTTTGTTTCACTAAAACTGCTGCGCCAGCATAGCTCTTCTTCCCCAGCTCCTAGGGCACCTCACATTCCTCCTCTAAGAGTTGAAGTCAGGGACGCCTTTCTTCAGTAAAGGACCACATTGTATTTGCAGCTTTGCAAGCCCTACTGTCTCTGTCGCCACCACTCCACTCATGGTCAGCGCTGAAAGCAGCCATGGACAATGTGTAATTGATGGGTGTGGCTGTGTTCCACTCAAACTTTATTTACACAGACAGGTCGTAGGCAGACTTGGCCCAAGGGCCATGGTTTGCCAACCCCTGCATCAGAGTACCTGGTACACTTCAAACCTTGACATATGAGAGATGGGTGTATCTGGACCCTTCACAAATGCTCCCATCTACAAAGCCACTGTAATCCAGCACCCTCTCGTTTCCTCACCTGTTCCTGGGAGTAACACCTACACTCCACAGGGCTGCTGCGGAGCAAATTAAACCATGCATCAAACGGGAAGCGTGTGTGGAGCTGCGTCTGCGGCCCAGCAGCTGTGACTGACTTCCAAATACACGCTGAGCACTCCCAGTACAGATCTGTGCCCAAGTGTAAACCACTGTCCTGATGCCACAGCCCTCTGGAGCACCTTGTACAATGCATGCAGAGCACAGGTCCCCAAACAACTACAACACAGAGCAGTGGCAGAGATGGCAATGGCCTTGGGAGGTCAGCAAGGTGGATTATTTCAGCAGGGGTGAGCAGGGAAGAGTTCATGGAGGAGGCAGATTTTAAGAGGCAACTTGGTGTACATGGCAAATAGGACGTAGACTTTTCTGTCAAGACTGACTTGACTTAAAAAAATCCCAAAGCTCATCCTTGTCACTTTTGGGTGAGCTAAGAACTTTTCTGAGCCTTCCTCCTTCCTCATCTATACAGTGGGTTAATGTATCACCTCACCGAGTGAGGAATGTAGATTCAGTGAGATTTTACAGCAAAGTGCTTGGCCCCAGGAAGCACTTAATCAACAATGGTTTCTTCTCCCTCTGAAGGACGAATGGGATTCAGACAAGCAATGGAGGGATGCCAGTTCACTGTGAGGAATGAGAAGAAGTGGAAGTAGAGTGGCAGAAACAAACACAGTGTGTTCCAGAGAGAGCAAGCAGACCAGTTTGCCTGGAAGGAGGATCCACACAGGGCACAAAGGACAGCAAAACTCAAACGCCAGGCTGGGAGTCACGATGGGGAGCAACACGATCCTAACCACCGCCCCAGAGCACCTAGCTGAATGTGGGAGATTAGCAAATATGTACTGAATTTGCCCAGTCTCAAATGCTCACAAAAGGTACAAAGCTAGAAATATTCATCAGTCACTTTTAGGGATCAAGGCGTAATGACCCAATTCAAATAAACTTCTTTTAACAAACAAGACTAATAATTATAGTCAAGACACTCAGATGTTTGCTAAAAATGAAAGCATCGATGAGTAGAAGGCTCTGAAACCTGTCCATCCTCACTCCTGCCCTAGTGCAATGCTTTGAAGCCTCCATGTGGGGCTTTAGAACTGAAGGGATGTGGCTACGGCGTCACTCCCCGCTCCCAAGTCGCATTCTAGCAGTCTGAGCAAGCCTTGGTGGTAACTTAGCTGAGTTACTTCATTCATAGAAGTAATACCAGGCCCAACCAGGACCACCAAGCCTGAAAACTGCTACAAATAAGTTCTTCATACTTGGAATTCTTCTCCCTGGGGCGGGGTTGGTTGAGAGCCGTGGGCTTGGGTGGTGATGCAGGAACAGCCTCCTGGGAGGAGGTGAGGCCTGTGCTCGGCTCAGTACTCTGGCTGTCCTCTTCCAAAACCAATCTGCTTATCGTCATGCGCTTGCTCTTGGGCTGCAGTTCTGAGCTGCCCTCACCCTCCGCAGGGGCTGAACTTTCATTTTCATCTTTTCTTGGTCTCTTGTTTTTGAGGGCTGGTGATGGTGGGGTCACTTGATTAGGAAGTACCAAATCTTTCTGGTCCAATTTTGAGAAGGCGGCATCAGAATCCTGTGCACCAGACAGAGCCTTGAAAGCTGCCTTCAGAGTTGTGATTCCAATGGTGGTTGGCGTATTCTGTAGCTGCCTGCAAATAAAGGAAATATGTAAGGGTCAGTTTCACCATTGCTGATGTTCAGCCAAAGAGCCACAGCTTCTCTGCAGGGTCAACTTGCAATGACCAAGAGGAATCCTTAAGTTGAGGATGCCCCATTTTAAAGAGAGAAAAGTGAGAGACACTGGGGGAGGGGTTTGGCTTCACAAAACCTTTATTCATAATAGCTCTTATTTATAATGAGTGCAAATAAACATTTTAAATACAATAGATAAGTTGGATTATGGAGTTTAAAATCCAAGTAAGAAAATCTTAAAGGAACTCCGTAAAGGCTCCCTCCAGAAGCCGTTGTGCTATCCAGAACTTGAAGTGTGTATGGACTAAAGCACTTTCTGTCTTCCCATCATGTGAGAACTCTGGATGGTGCCCACCTGGGCCATCAAGTGACCAACCAGCAATCTCACCTGCAGGTCTAGCCTTTTCTAGCCATTCCACTCCAACTCTCATGTGAGAAGACAAAGACTGGTCTCCACTCTGTTCCTTTCTCCTCCACAATGAGAAACCACCGTTTCTTTTATTTATTTATTTATTTTTAAATTTATATGATCTTTGAATCTTTTATTGTTTTTAAAAAAAGATTTATTTTATTTACTTGAAAGAGTTATAGAGAGAGGTAGAGAGAGAAAGAAAGAGAGCGTGTGCTCGGTCTTCATCTGCTGGATCACTCCCCAAATTGGCCAGAGCTGGGCCAATCTAAAGCCAGGAGCCTGGAGCTTTTTCCGGGTCTCCCAAGTGGGTGCAGGGGCCCAAGCATTTGGGCCATCTTCTGCTGCTTTCTCAGGAACATTAGCAGGGAGCTGGATCAAAACTAATGTAGCTGGGACTCGAACCAGCGCCCATATGGGATGCCGGCACTGCACACTGGGGCTTTAACCCGCTGTGGCACAGTGCTGGCTCCAAGAAACTGCCTTTTCAAAATAAAGTTCACCTATCATTTGGAACAGCTAGCATGCTTAATGTCAAAACTATCAGGAGAGGAGCATACAAGCCAAATCCAGCTGACAGATGTGCCTTGTTGCCTAACCACATGTGTTTTTTTTTTTTTTTTTTTTTCCCCTAATGAACTGCCACCATTCAAAATTGAGAAGTCTCATATCATAAACCTGGACATTTCACACAAAACTTGAACAATGGAAGTTTGGACATGCTTGGTTATTTCCTCAGAGTATCACGCATAAGAAGCTGAAAGCCTGCCACCTCTGGCCACCAGTCCCATGCTCTCAGCTGCTTCATCCCACACCTGCTTTGCTCCTTACACTTCTTACCAGGCCCACAGAGGCATCTAGACTTGTAACGCCCCACTTTAGCTACTGCTCTTGGAATCCTGACCACACATCTGAACACTGCTTCCTGGATGCATTAAAAGATTATGTATCCACATGGAAGTACCAAGTAGATATGGGCAAACAAGGAGAGCAAAATGGAGGTAGAATCTTCTATGAAGGATAAGCCAATAAAGAGCTTATGATAGGAACCCAAGATATCCCATCTTCGATATTCTCATTTTCCTAGGGTGTGCCCACCATTTCCCACAGTGCTTTGCACAAGAAACTCAGTAACATGTTAGTATCAAATCAACAAGAGTAGGGACAGGCAGTATGTTGCAGCAGGTAAAGCCACCACTTTGGACACCTGCATCCCATACTGGAGTGCCTGGGATCAAATCCCACCTCTACTTCTAATCCAGCTTCCTGCTACTGTGCCTGGGTGGTAGCAGATGATGGTCCAATTGGTTGGGTCCTTGTCACCCACATAGGAGACCGGATGGAGTCCTGGGCCCCCGGCTTCAGCCTGGCCTAGCCAGGCAACTGTGGGCATCTGGACAGTACACCAGTGCATAGAAGTTCTTGGTCTCCCTCGATATCTCTCTTTGTTACTGTGCATTTTAAATACATTGCAAAATAAGCATTTTTTTTCAAAAAAAATCACCCAGAGGAATAGATCCTGCTCAGTGTTTTACCTAAGAACACAGGAGGACATTTGCCCTCACCTTGCTGGTTCTCTCGGGGGCTTTGCCACAGGCTCTGGTGCTGGCTGTTTATCTTCCTTCACTGTACTTGAGGCAGCAGACTGAGATTTTAAAGCCTTTTTGGCCATCTGGGAAACACATGATGTCATTAGGAAGAGAAGACACAGGACTTTGTTAATTTTCTGTAATCACTATGACTCAATATGCAAACAAGTTCACTTACAAATCCAATCTAGGCATATACTGGACAAGGACATGAAATGGGAGAGACCTTGTAGGAAACATCTGTAACTTTTTTTCCTCAGAAAACACAGAGCACCTCCAAAAATGGCTCACAACTTGAGTGGTTATATTTTGACACTGGAAGAACTCTTTCATATTTAATACCAATTCATGACATGATTGTACTCCATACCTCTCCACCCTTCCAGTCTCAGCCCTAATAATCAGTTTTTGACTCTCAAGTACACCTATGGGGTCATGTACAAAAGTCAAATTTTTTTTAAAATTTAAGATAATTAATAAATATTTATACTAATGTCTTTTAGTTTGCATTTGGAATTTTTTTTACAACTGTATTTTGACAAGTATGTTTTACTTCATTAGTAACTGTTTAAAAATCCTCACTAGCTGGCGCCGTGGCTCAATAGGCTAATCCTCCGCCTTGCGGCGCCGGCACACCGGGTTCTAGTCCCGGTCGGGGCACCGGATTCTGTCCCGGTTGCCCCTCTTCCAGGCCAGCTCTCTGCTGTGGCCTGGGAGTGCAGTGGAGGATGGCCCAGGTACTTGGGCCCTGCACCCGCATGGGAGACCAGGAGAAGCACCTGGCTCCTGGCTTCGGATCAGCGCGGTGCGCCAACCGCAGCGCACAGGCCACGGCGGCCATTGGAGGGTGAACCAACGGCAAAGGAAGACCTTTCTCTCTGTCTCTCTCTCTCACTGTCCACTCTGCCTGTCAAAAAAATAATAATAAAATAAAATAAATTAAAAAAAAAAATCCTGACACAGAAAGCCCTGAGTGGACTAGTAGTTTAACTCCAACTGTTCATCTATCTCCCCCTGATTTAAATTTTACACATTTCCCAGTCAGTCCAGTGTTAGTTTCAAGAACTTTTCTCTGTAACATGTGAGTTATTTTTTTTTCTTTCCTAAAGATTTATTTACTTATCTGAAAGCCGCAGCTACAAAGAAAGGAAAGACAGAGAGAGAGAGAGAGAGAGAGAGAGAGAGAGAGAGAGAGATAGATCGATCTTCCATCCACTGGTTTGCCTCCCAAATGGCTACAGAGGCCAGGGCTGGGCCAGGCTGAAGCCAGGAGGCAGGAACTCTATTCAGGTCTGCCATGTGGGTGGCAGGGCCCAAGCATTTGGCATCTTCCAGTGCTTTCCCAGGCCATAAGCAGGGACTTGAATCAGAAATAGAGCAGCTAGCATGGGGGGGGGGGGGGCACACGCTATAGCATAGCAGGTAATCTACCACCTTCAGTGCTAGCATCTCATATGGGCACCAATTTACATCCTGGTTCCTCCACTTCTTTATTTTAATTTTTTGAGAGGCAGAGTCACAGATAGAGAAGGAGAGACAGAGAAAGAAGTCTTTTTTCCGATGGTTCACTCCTCAAATGGCCATAATGACAGAGCTGGGCTGATCTGAAGCCAGGAGCCAGGAGCTTCTTCTGGGTCTCCCAAATGGGTACAGGGGCCCAAGCATTTGGACCATCTTCTGCTGCTTTCCCAGGCCATAAGCAGAGAGCTGGATCGAAAGTGGAGCACCTGGGACTCAAAGTGGCACCCATAAGGGATGCCAGCACCGTAGAGGCTTAACCTATTATGCCACAGCACAGGTCCCCTGCTCCACTTCTGATCCCATTTCCTGTTGATGGCCCAGGTTCTTGGGCCCCTGCAACCATGTGGGAGACCTGCAGGAAGCTCCTGACTCCTGGGTTTGGCCTGGCCCAGCCCCAGCTGTTGTGGCCATCTGGAGAATAAACCACCAGATGGAAGATCTCTGGTTCTCACTCTCTGTCTCTCTCTTCCCTGCCACTCTGTCCCTGTAACTCTACCCTTCAAATAAATTTCAAAATACAAATATTGGGGAAAAAAAAAGTGGCAGAAGAGCCAGGATTCAAAGTGGCACCGATATGGCTGCCAGTGTTCCAGGCGGCAGTTTAACCTGCTGCACAACGCTGGCCCCAGGTGTGCTGCTCTGAAAGCCCAGAGTTCTAGCCGCACAGACAGTGCAGGATCTTTCCCAGTTACCTGAAATGGCAATAAAAGGATCCCAGGCCAGAATCAAGTGTTCTGACACTTGTCCTCTGAACGTCCTAAATTATCTGTGTTAAAAGTTAATTTGAAGGCCGGCGCCATGGCTCAACAGGCTAATCCTCGCCTTGTGGCGCCGGCATACCAGGTTCTAGTCCCGGTCAGGGCGCCGGATTCTATCCCGGTTGCCCCTCTTCCAGGCCAGCTCTCTGCTATAGTCCGGGAGTGCAGTGGAGGATGGCCCAAGTGCTTGGGCCCTGCACCCCATGGGAGAACAGGAGAAGCACCTGGCTCCTGCCATTGGATCAGCACAGTGCGCCGGTCGCAGCGCGCCTACCGCGGCGGCCACTGGAGAGTGAACCAACGGCAAAGGAAGACCTTTCTCTCTGTCTCTCTCTCTCACTGTCCACTCTGCCTGTCAAAAAAATAAAAGTAATTTGAGGGGCTGGCGCGGTAGTGTAGCGGGTAAAGCCGCTGTCTGCAGTGCCAGCATCTCATATGGGCGCCAGTTCAAGTCCCGGCTGCTCCACTTCCGATCCAGCTCTCTGCTATGGCCTGGGATAGCAGTAGAAGATGGCTCAAGTTCTTGGGGCCCTGTACCCACGGGGGAGACCCAGAAAAAGCTCTTGGCTTCAGAATGGCACAGCTCTAGCCGTTGTGCCTATCTTGGGAGTGAACCAGTGGATGGAAGACTCTCTCTCTCTCTTTGCCTCTGCTTCTCTGTAACTCTGCCTTTCAAATAAATAAATAATTTTTTTAAAATAACTTGAAATTTGCCAAACCACTGCTAGAATCAATGATTAATACTATCTCAATATGGGCCTGGCAGGTCTACTGTTAGGAAATTTCAACATTCTCAAAACTTTTATGTTAAAAAAACAATGTCCTCATTCCTGTTCCCTCAGCAGATCCACTACCTAGGACAGCCTGGGTTCTTTCTAGTGCTGTCCTGAACCTCACAGCTTCCATTCTTTATCTCATTGGTCAACTAAAGGTCTTTTTTTTTTTTCCTCCACAGTGAGAAATGAGGATACCCAGGGCTTTATTTTGTACAAAAAAAAACTAAAGGTCTTGATTTGGCCTATTTTGATCTGATTCACTCGCCAGGTGACCTCAATGGCTAGGGCTGGGCCAGGCTGTTTATCAGGGTCTCCCACGTGCACACCAAGCTTCTTCCTATTAACAACCCAATTCTGCCACACCTACCATACCACTTAGCTCAAATTTCACCTCCCTTGGGAACCACAACTAACTATGTATGAACGTTCCACTTTAACCACAATAAATTAATCACATGTGAAAGAGATAAAAATGGGAGGTGAGAGAGAGCTCCTATGCTTTTTTATTTTTAAGACATTTAATTACGGAGGACAGTGCATATAATCCAAAGTGTTTTTCACACATTAAGTCTTTGCACTTCCTATTTTCTAATTGCTTGCACATCCTCAAAGGGCAATCAGTCATGAGAGAAAATAAAGGTGAAGGCACACCGTGAGGAGGTAGGGCTCTGTGTCGTCCAGGTGGCTCTCCAGGAAGCGCAGCATCTTCTGTTGGAAGGTCTCATAGGAAAAGTTCTGGATAACAGGGTGGGCCACGTTCTTTTCTCGAATAATGTTCAGGAGATCATTTTTCATCTTCTACACAGAAGATGGCATTTGTACCACCAGAAAGGAAGAGAAAAATCCAGTAGAAGTTCAGTGATGATGAGTGTGACAGAACACTGCAGCATTTGGCAGTGACATCACTGGGACACGTATATGAAGGGAAGCCCAGCACAACAGATTAGAGTTCAGCCACAGTGGGTTACTTTGCAGCTATAAAAAAGGGATAAGGGAGTCTTTATGTGCTAAGAGGATGATCTCTAAGATACAGGAGGTTAAAAAGAAAAAGCAATTTAATATATGTTCAGATCAGTATATAGAATATACTGTCATTGGCCAGCGCCGCGGCTCACTAAGCTAATCCTCCGCCTTGAGGCCCCGGCACACCGGGTTCTAGTCCCGGTCGGGGCGCCGGATTCTGTCCCGGTTGCCCCTCTTCCAGGCAAGCTCTCTGCTATGGCCCGGGAAGGCAGTGGAGGATGGCCCAAGTACTTGGGCCCTGCACCCCATGGGAGACCAGGAGAAGCACCTGGCTCCTGCCATTAGATCAGCGCGGTGCGCCGGCCATTGGAGGATGAACCAACGGCAAAAAGGAAGACCTTTCTCTCTGTCTCTCTCTCTCACTGTCCACTCTGCCTGTCAAAAAAAAAAGAATAGACTGTCACATATGCGAATTTGAAGAAAAAATAGATCTATGTGTACTCGTGTATACATACAAACACACACACTCCTATTGCTTGCATATGCATAGAATATTACTGGAAAGATACAAGTAAGAAATGACATTATTGCCTCTGATGGGAACAAAATAGGTAAGGGTCAAAGACGAGATAATTTTCACTGAAATCTTTGCTTATACCTTTTGAATGTTGTAGTATGTAGGCATATTACCTTTCCAAAATATAAAGTTTAAATTTATATTGAAAAGAATATCGCTTCTTGGCCTTTTGGCTAAGATCAAGTGTGAAAAGAATAAGAACAGGGGACCCACTGGGCTTCTGACACCAGGAAACAAGGGTTAAGTCCTCATGAAAGCAGTATCTCAAGTTTGCAGGATCGGTGTGTACATAAGCAGGGTAGAAGTATTAACAAAACTTGTTAGGTTCAGACATAGTACGGACAGCTAACACAAATGTTCTGTCACAAACAGAAAAGAAATAAGGCAAATAAATAAATGGCTGATGTAAATTTGCTTAATGAAAAGTAAATTATGAAAAGTCAATCTTAGAGTGAGTTATCATGGATATAGAACGCAGCATGCTGTAGGAGTGGCATATTAGATAACCTCCACACAAAGAATCCATTCCCTGATTCTTCAGAAAAAGCAATGAGATGGATTTAAGTCATGGGAGTAAAAAGATAACAAACTTACCTGAGTTGTGGGGTCCTTAGACATATGTTTTTTCAAAATTTTTGAAGCCTTTTCAAATTCTTTGTTCTTGATACAAATAATGACAGCCTACAAAAGGAGGAAAAACCTTTTTTTTTTTTACTTTTGTAATAACAGGTGTAATCAAAATATAAAACATCACAATACTCTATTAAAAAGCCAAGCTGAGTCTCAGGTACCCAAGAACTTTTTCACAATATGTCAAATTCCTGTACTTAAAACGTAACAATTACTGTTTACGCATCATGAACAAGTGTTAGCTGTTTCAGTCTGTAAGGTGGTCACTGTTCTGCGTTAACAGTGCATTTTTTTTTAAATGGCTGATATAGCAAAGTCTGATCCCCTGGATTATAGACCATTTAATCAATTTGAATGGGGCCTAAGGCAAGACATAATGGACAGGAGTCATTTTAGGGCCCTGTAATCTCAGGTCCCAGAACAACTGGTTCTGCTGTAGAGCTTTAAAGTAAGGGGTGAGGGCATGGGGGAAGGAGGATACGCTGTGAGCAGGAAAAACAAACAAGTGATTTGCTGACCATAGGGATCTGCTACTTCCATTCAGGAAAGGCCTGGGGTCAATTCTATGGGGAAATGAAAAGACAAGCCTCTATACCATAAACCCTAGCTGGCAACTTTAGTTAAAACGTGCTGGGAGACCAAAAAAGCCAGCTCACCCACAAGCAGCAAATGAAAGCACAAGTTCTAGGTAAGATGAGAATGTCTCACTAGTTACAGAGAAAAAGAAAAGTCCTTCTGTAAAGAAACATCAGAGACAATATATAAGAGGAAAAAATCCAGTGATTAGAAATTAAAAAGAGGCCAGCACCGCGGCTCACTAGGCTAATCCTCCACCTGCGGCGCTGGCACCCTGGGTTCTAGTCCCAGTTGGGGCGCCGGATTCTATCCTGGTCGCTCCTCTTCCAGTCCAGCTCTCTGCTGTGGCCTGGGAGGGCAGCGGAGGATGGCTCAAGTGCTTGGGTCCCTGCACCTGCATGGGAGACCGGGAGGAAGACCCTGGCTCCTGGCTTCAGATCAGCGCCGGCCGTAGAGGCCATTAGGGGAGTGAACCAACAGAAGGAAGACCTTTCTTTCTGTCTCTCACTGTCTATAACTCTACCTGTCAAATAAAAATTAAAAAAAAAGAAATTAAAAAGAAAATTGTACCATATGTTGACATTTACAAGAATCAGAAAAGCCAACATAACACTGGCAGCATCTGGAGTTATATAAGATAATGTAGATACCTTAAAGCCAGTCTCAAGGAGAAGCATTAAAGAAACAGATTTTTTTTTTTTTTTTTTTTTGACAGGCAGAGTTAGACAGTGAGAGAAAGAGAGAAAGGTCTTCCTTTTGCCGTTGGTTCACCTCTCAAGTGGCCGCTATGGCCGGCGCGCTGCGCTGATCCGAAGCCAGGAGCCAGGCGCCTCTCCTAGTCTCCCATGCGGGTACAGGGCCCAAGGACTTGGGCTATCATCCACTGCACTCCCAGGCCACAGCAGAGAGCTGGACTGGAAGAGGAGCAACCGGGGCAGAACTGGCGCCCCGACTGGGACCAGAACCTGGGGTGCCGGCGCCGCAGGCAGAGGATTAGCCTAATGAGCCACGGCGCTGGCCAAGAAACAGATTTTTTAAAAGATCTCTTTCAAAAAGGAAAGCTGGAGCAGATGCTGTGGGGCGGAGGGTAAGCCACCACTTGGGACACCCAGCTATTCTGCACTCCTGATCTGGCTGCCTGCTAATGCACCTGGGAGGTCCCTGCCACCCACATGGGAGATCCAGGGGAATTCCTGTATTCCAGTCCTGGCTGTTGCAGGGATCTGGGGAGTGAACAGTGGATGATCTCTCTTTCAAATAAGTACATAAATAAAACACAGAGCAGCAAAGGAAAGCAAACTCATCTGTTGTCTTCACGGGGAAGAACATACAGAGATCTGAACCAAGA
Organism: Lepus europaeus; assembly: GCF_033115175.1. Classification (NCBI taxonomy): domain Eukaryota; kingdom Metazoa; phylum Chordata; class Mammalia; order Lagomorpha; family Leporidae; genus Lepus; species Lepus europaeus. The sequence goes on from NC_084845.1 coordinate 55,595,022, forward strand.
AAAGGAGGAACAGCGTCACATACTCTTGAATACACAGGTTTACTCCTAAGTTCTTGTAGTGAGGAAGCAAAGAAAGTCTTTTCATTTTAATCACGACCATTGCCACTTACACATCCTTTTTAGCAGAAAAACCACAGTTAAGACTATACTTTCTTGAAGAATACACTTTTACTTCTTAAATCACAGGTTAATTTTACTTAACAAACATGCAGCAAAATTACCTTTTTGGGGTGTACAGTTCTGATTTTTAATACAAGTAGACTCCTCTGAGCTGTTCCTTTGTGGTCACATACTTCCCCCATCCCTAATCCTTGCTCTGTCTTCTGTCTTCAGGAACATCACATAAGTGGAACCACAGAGTCTGGAGCACTGATTTTTTTTTTTTCTTTGTAAAGATTTATTTTTTATTTATTTGAAAGGTAGAGTTACAGAAAGGGGGTGGGAGGGAGAGCTTCCATCTGCTGGTTCACTCCCCAAATGATTAGGGCTAAGCCAGGTTGAAGCCAGGAGGCTGGAGCTTCTTCCAGGTCTCTCACATGGATGCAAGGGCCCTGAGCACTTGGGCCATCTTCTCCTGCTTTCCCAGGGACACTAGCAGGGAGCTGGATCAGAAGTGGAGTGGCCAGGTCTCCAACTGTTGCCCGTATGGGATGCCAGTGGCACAGGCAGAGGCTTAACCTGCCATGAAACAATACCATCCCCAAGGAGCCCTGATTTTTCAAGGAGGTACCCTTGAGAGTGTCCACCTTCACTCTAACGCTGCTGAGGCTCATCCATCTTGCCACAGGATTCAGAGTTAGTTTCTTCTTCCTGCTGAGCTGTGAAGTTTCTCGTATAGATGTACTAGCTTACTATACATTCACCCCCTGAAGGCCATTCGGGTTGCTTGTAACCCTGGGTTATTATGAATAGAGATGCAAAAACGTTCATGTACAGGTTTTGGTGTGAAGCTAATTCTTCACTTCTATAAGGTAAACAGCCAGGAATGGGATTGCTGGGTCACATAGAATGTGTCCGTTTAGCTTTGTAAGAAACAACCAAACTGTCTTCTAGAGTAGCTGGACTATTTTTTAAAAAAATTTATTTTATTTATTTGAAAGGCCAAGTTACAGAGAAAGAGAGAGATCTTCCATCTGCTGGTTCACGCCCCAAATGGCTGCAACAGGAGGGGCTGGGCCAGGCCAAAGCGAGGAGCCAGGAGCTTCTTCTGGGTCTCCCACGTGAGTGTAGGGACCCAAGCACCTGGGCTGTCTTCCAGTGCTCCCTCAGGCACATTACCAGGGAGCTGGATCAGAAGTAGAGCAGTGGGCCAGCGCTGTGGCACATCAGGTAAGGCCACTGCCTGCAGTGCTGGCATCCCATACGGGCACCAGTTCAAGTCCCAGCTGCTCCACTTCTGATCCAGCTCTCTGTTGTGGCCTGGGAAAGCAGTGGAAGATGGTCCAAGTCCTTGGGCCCCTGAACCCACGTGAGAGACCTGGAAAAATCTCCTGGCTCCTGGCTTTGGATCAGTGCAGTTCAATCAGTTGCAGCCAATTGGGGAGTGTACCAACGGATGGAAGATCTCTCTGCGTAACGTTTTCAAATAAATAAATAATTTTTTTTAAAAAAAGAAAGAAGTAGAGCAGCCAGGACTTGAACCGACGCCCATACGGGATGCCAGTGCTGCAGGTGACAGCTTAACCCACTATGTCACTGCACCAGCCCCAGCTGTAACACTGTATTCCCATCAGTAATGTATAAAAGTTCCAATTACTCTATATCCTGGCTAGTACTTTAAAAAAATTGTGTAAATATATGGTTTACATGGTGGTTTGAAATATATAATTCAAACTTAACTTTATTAGTATTTTTAAAACAAATATAGCCATTCTAATTCATATGTACTATTATTCACTGTGATTTTGTATTTCTTTAAAGGCCAAATAATGTTGCAGGTTTTTCTTTTCTTTTTTTCTTTTTTAATTTATTTGAAAGGTAGAGTTATAGACAGTGAGACAGACGGAGAGAAATGTCTTTCTTCCATTGGTTCACTCCCCAAATGGCTGTTACGGCCGACACTGCGCCAATCTGAAGCCAAGAGCCAGGTGCTTCTTCCTGGTCTCCCATGCGGGTGCAGGGCCCAAGCACTTGGGCCATCCTCCACTGCCCTCCCGGGCCACAGCAGAGAGCTGGACTGGAAGAGGAGCAACCGGGACTAGAACCGGTGCCCATATGGGATGCCGGTGCCACAGGCGGAGGATTAGCCAAGTGAACCACAGCACCAGCCCCGCAGGTTTTTTCATGTCCTTTTTTTGGGCTACTTTATTGTTTTTGGTGAGTCTTGCCCATTTTAAAAGTAGGGTTGTATATATGGGCTTGGTTATTTTGAGAGTTCTTTAAAATTTTTTCTTCAAGACTTAGTTATTTCAAAGAGTTACAGAAAGAGAGATTTTTCCATCTAGTGGTTCACTCCTCAAATAGCTGCAATGGCCTGGGCTGGGCCAGGCCACAGTCAGGAGCCTAGTATTCCATATAGGTCTCCCACAGGAATGGCAGGGGCCCAAGCACCTGCGCCATGTTCTGCTGCTTCCTCAGGCACATCAGCAGGGAGCTGGGTCAGACGTGATGCAGCCAAGATGTGATCCAGTGTTCACACAGGATGCCAGCATCACAGGTGGCAGCTGAACCCACTGTGCCACAACCAGGCCCCAGTTCTTTATCTAGTTTAGATAAAGTCCTTTGTCAGGTGATTTGCAAATATTTGTCCCAATCTGTCTTTTCTTCTCATAATAGTGGCTTTTTTTCCCCCAGAGCAAAAGTTAAATTTTTTTTCCCTAAAAAAAGTCACAGGGCAAGGTTTATGCCTTGGCACAGCTCCTTTTTCCGGTTTCCTGCTTGCGTGTGCTGTGGGAGGCAGTAGTCATAGCTCAAGTAAATGGGTTTCTGTCATGTGGGAAACCTAGATTGAGTTCCTGGCTCCCAGCTTTGGCCACCCAGCCATCATGTGCACTTGGGGACTTAATCAGTGGATGGGAGTGCTCTGCTCTCAAATAATTTTTTAATTAATTAATTTATTTGAGAGGCAATTACACAGAGTCAGAGGCAGAGAGAGAGGTCTTCCATCTGCTGGTTCACTCCCCAGTTGGCCGCAACGGCCGAGCTGGGGCAATCCGAAACCAGGAGCCAGAAGCTTCATCCAGGTCTCTCACATGGGTGCAGGGGCCCAAGCACTTGGGCCACCTTCTACTGCTTTCCCAGGCCACAGCAGAGAGCTGGATGGGAAGTAGAGCAGCCCAGTCTTGAACCAGCGCTTATACGGGGTGCCAGCACTGCAGGCAGTGGCTTTACCCACTGTGCCACAGCGCTGGCCCCCTCAAATAATTTTTTAAGATTTATTTTATGTGGCCAGCGCTGTGGCTTAACAGGCTAATCCTCCGCCTTGCGGCACCGGCACACCAGGTTCTAGTCCTGGTTGGGGCGCCGGATTCTATCCCGGTTGCCCCTCTTCCAGGCCAGCTCTCTGCTATGGCCCGGGAAGGCAGTGGAGGATAGCCCAAGTCCTTGGGCCCTGCACCTGCATGGGAGACCAGGAGAAGCACCTGGCTCCTGGCTTTGGATCAGCGAGATGCGCCGGCTGCAGCGGCCATTGGAGGGTGAACCAACGGCAAAAAGGAAGACCTTTCTCTCTGTCTCTCTCACTATCCACTCTGCCTGTCAAAAAAAAAAAAAAAAAAAAAAAGATTTATTTTATGTATTTGAAAGACAGAGTTATATAGAATGGTAGAGAGAGAGAGAAAGAGAGGTCTTCCATCCGCTGGTTCACTCCCCAAATGGTTGCAACAGCCAGAGCTGAGCTGATCTGAAGCAAGGAACCAAGAAGTTCTTCTGGGTCTCCCACGTGGGTGCAGGGGCCCAAGGACTTAGGCCATCTTCCACTGCTTCCCCAGGTGCATTAGCAGGGAGCTGGATCAAGCTGGGACTTGAAAGGCCTGGGAAAGCAGTGGAAGATGGCCCATGGTTGGGGCCCCTGTATCAACACAGGAAATCCTGAGGAAGCTCCTGGCTCCTGATCGGCCCAGCTCTGTCTGTTGTGGCCATTTGGGGAGTGAACCAGTGAATGGAAGATCCCTTTCTCTCTGTGTATCCCTCTTTCTGTCTGTAACTCTGTTCTCAAATAAATATTTGAAAAAAAATTGCCAATAAAACATGTCCAGTTGTCCAGAGAGTGGGTGACATTCTTAGTATGAAATAGTAAGGAGGCCGGTGCTGCCGTAGCTCAATAGGCTAATCCTCCACCTGCGGCGCCGGCACTCCGGGTTCTAGTCCTGGTCAGGGTGCCGGATTTTGTCCTGGTTGCCCCTCTTCCAGTCCAGCTCTCTGCTATGGCCCGGGAAGGCAGTGGAGGATGGCCCAAGTGCTTGGGCCCTGCACCTGCATGGGAGACCAGGAGAAGCACCTGGCTCCTGGCTTCGGATCAGCGCGGTGCGCCGGCCACAGCAGCCATTGGAGGGTGAACCAACGGCAAAAGGAAGACCTTTCTCTCTGTCTCTCTCTCTCACTGTCCACTCTGCCTGTTCAAAAAAAAAAAAAAAGTAAGGAAATAATGACCTTGATAGGGAGGACATGAATGTGTCATTTATAAACCCAGCTTATACTTCTCCCTGTCTTCTCTAGTAGTTGTACTTGACTTAGCACTTTTCATTCAGATCCACTGGGGTGATACCTTTTTTCTTGTTTTGTTTTTTTTGGGCCAGGAATCTCAATTCTAAGTCTTGTGAGAAGACATGGCAAAGAAAGGAGGTTGGCACACACATCATGATGGCAGAAAAAAGGAGAAAGGTAAGATTTTAAAATTTTGATATAGTCAAATCTATTTTTCCTCTGGATTATGGTTCCGGCATTTAAGAACTTGTGTCTAACTCCCAGACAAGAATATATTATGTTTTCTTCTAAAAGTTTTGATTTTACATCTTACATTTAGTTTACAATCCATTTTGAGTGAATTTTGGTCTAAGATGCAAATATGTCATGGGCCATATCTGCGCATGAATATTCAGTTGTTTCCACACCATTTGCTGAAAAGACTATCCTTTTCCCACTGAATACCTTTTCCCATTGAATATCCTTCACATCCTTGTCAAAAATCAGTCATATTCATGTTGACTCTAGTATTTTGTTTCTGGACTCTCCTGTTTCACTAATCTCTTATCTCTCCAGCCATGAGCAGCTTTAAAGTAACTCTTACAGTTGGACAGAATAGTTTTGGTTGTTTTAGTTTATCTTTAAAAAAATTTAGATTCAGCTAGTCTGTATTTACAGAAAATCCTGCTGAAATTGTGACTTGAATTGTATTAACACTATAAATGAGCTGGAGAACCAACACTTTAAGTATATTGTTTTCCAGTCTATTAATATGTTATATATATATAGCATGTCTTTCTTTCATCAGCATTTTCTATTTTTCCATGTACAGGTCCTACATGTTTTGCTACACTTACACCTGAGTGTTTCTTTTTCTACAAAGCTACTGCAAATTGCTTTGTTTTGGTATTTTAATTTTTAATTGTTCACTGCTGCTACATAAAAATGATTGATTTTTATATTGTTGTCATATTTTACAACCTTGTTAAATGAACTCCATAGGGTTTTTTACATATAGTCATGTCAGCTGGAAATACACAAAATTTTATTCCTTCCTTTTTTCCAGACTGTATGCCTTTTTTTCTTTTTTTATTTGACAGGTAGAGTGATAGTGAGAGAGAGAAAGAGAAAAAGGTCTTCCTTCCGTTAGTTCACTCCCCAAATGGCTGCTATGGCCGGCGCTGTGCCAATCCAAAGCCAGGAGCCAGGTGCTTCTTCTTGGTCTCCCATGCGGGTGCAGGGCCCAAGCACTTGGGCCATCCTCCACTGCCCTCCCGGGCCACAGCAGAGCGCTGGACTGGAAGAGGGGCAACCGGGACTAGAACCGGCACCCATATGAGATGCCAGCACCGCAGGCGGAGGATTAACCAAGTGAGCCACGGCAACGCCCCCCCCTCCTTTTTTTTTAATTTGGGCCGGCGCCATGGCTCACTTGGCTAATCCTCTGCCTTTGGCACCAGCACACCGGGTTCTAGTCCTGGTCGGGGCGCCGGATTCTGTCCCGATTTCTCCTCTTCCAGTCCAGCTCTCTGCTGTGGCCCAGGAAGGCAGTGGAGGATGGCCCAAGTCCTTGGGCCCTGCACCCCATGGGAGACCAGGAGGAAGCACCTGGCAGCGCGCTGGCTGTGGCAGCCATTTGGGGGGTGAACCAGCAGAAGGAAGACCTTTCTCTCTCTGTCTAATTCTGCCTGTCCAAAAAAAATAAAAAAAAGATTGATTATTTGAAAGGCAGAGTTAGAGAGTGAGGCAGAAAAAGATATTCCATTCACTAGTTCACTCCCCAAATGGTGGCAACAGCCAGGGCTGGGCCAGACCAAAGCCAGGAGCCAGTTCCATCTGAGTCTCCCACGTGGGTGACAGGGCCCAAGCACTTGGGCCATCTTCCACTGCTTTCCTAGGTGCATTAGCAGAGAGCTAGATCAAGCTGGGACTTGAACTGGTGCTCACATGGGATGCCAGCACCATAAGTGGTGGTTTAACCCACTGTAACACTGCGCCAGCCCCATCCAGTCTATGTGCCTTTTATTTATTTTTCTAGCCTTATTGCACTGGTGAGGCCTTTCAGTATATTGAACATCAGTAGTGAGAATGGATATCCCTGCCTTGTTTCAGATCAAGGGACAAAGTGCTCTGGTTTTCACCATTATTTTCACCATTACCATGTTAGTTGTGAGTTTTTTGTAGGTGCCTTCTATAATGCTGAGGAAGTTCCCTTCTATTGTAGTTTGCTGAGTGTTTTGACCATGAACTAACGCTGAATTTTGTCAAGTGCTTTTTCTGCATCAACTGATATCATATGGTTTTAACATGGAAGATTAAACTGACTCATTTTCAAATATTAAGTCAGCCTTGGGCTTGAGTTTTACTCTGCCACACACTACCTGCATCTGTATCCAGGACCAAGCAGCAGATTAGACAGTAAAATATAAAATCAATAGAGTATGCTCCAGGTTCTGGGGAATCAAAGCTCCTCTGGGCCGGCGCCGTGGCTTAACAGGCTAATCCTCCGCCTTGCGGTGCCAGCACACCGGGTTCTAGTCCCGGTTGGGGCGCCGGATTCTATCCCGGTTGCCCCTCTTCCAGGCCAGCTCTCTGCTATGGCCCGGGAAGGCAGTGGAGGATGGCCCAGGTCCTTGGGCCCTGCACCCGCATGGGAGACCAGGAGAAGCACCTGGTTCCTGGCTTCGGATCAGCGAGATGCGCCGGCCGGCCGTTGTGGCCATTGGAGGGTGAACCAACGGCAAAAAGGAAGACCTTTCTCTCTGTCTCTCTCACTATCCACTCTGCCTGTCAAAAAAAGAAAAGAAAAGAAAAGAAAAGAAAAAAGTTCCTCTGGTAAACAGTGGGTTTTTCTCCTATAGTTTTAGGTGCCCACCCTATTGTCAGTGCCACTGCCAGCAACTGCTGCTGTCTAGGCTGCCGCCAGGGCGCCAGGGAAGAGACAAGGGAACCCTCCCACCGTTCTGGCCCTCAGGAGATCCTCAGGCCGGAGAGCCCTCCTTTTGGAGCATGCTGAGTGCATACAGGTTTCAGGCTGCCTCTGAGCCCAGTCCGTGTGATACTTGGAGGAGGAAAAAAATGGCAAAGTGCTCATCACTGGTTTGATATAAAGGAAAATTCTGGTCTTTTCCCTGCATGCCTACATTTCAGAATTCTCAGATAGTTGCTCCATGCATTCTGTTCAAGAATTACATTGCATCAAGAGGGAGACAAAACATATATTCTTCTCCTCACCTGCCTTTAATTTGTGAAACAAAAAAAGAAAGCCGGCGCCGGGCTTAACAGGCTAATCCTCTGCCTTGTGGTGCCGGCACACAGGGTTCTAGTCCCGGTTGGGGCGCCGGATTCTATCCCGGTTGCCCCTCTTCCAGTCCAGCTATCTGCTATGGCCCGGGAAGGCAGTGGAGGATGGCCCAGGTCCTTGGGCCCTGCACCCCATGGGAGACCAGGAGAAGCACCTGGCTCCTGGCTTCGGATCAGCGCGATGCGCCGGCCGCAGCGGCCATTGGAGGGTGAACCAATGGCAAAAAGGAAGACCTTTCTCTCTGTCTCTGTCTCTGTCTCTCACTATCCACTCTGCCTGTCCAAAAAAAAAAAAACCACGAATACTTTCAGAATTGAAATTAAAAGTCTGCCTTCCAAGTTTGTGCGATAAACTATGTATTAATTTCCTGTGGAAAACAATTTTGAGAGGTGAATCGTTGCTTTTTCACTTATAAGTACAATTTCTTCTCTTACATACTTGTTTAGGTTCTCTAAGCATGTAAGCAGTATCAGTAGTTTCCAGGTAACTTAAAACGGAAACTGCAAAGCGTCGATTTTCAAAATAGGCTTATATGGGGAAGAATGCCAGAAAGCACGCAGTAATCAAGGAAGAGAAGAAACATTCACAGAACTGAAGGACACACAAAAAGACACGGGGGGGGGGGGGGGGGGGGGCCCTGGGAAACAGGACGTGGTAAAAGCTGTTAACGAAGTGCGAGTCCAGAGTTGAAGCTGTGAAGTGTCTCTGAGGTAGCAGCGTCCCAGGTGGGGAAGACCCACCTGTCACTAACAGAGCTGGGAAACTGCTGCACAGCAAAAAGCAACATACAAATAAACAAACAAACCAATAAGGTACAAAATAAATACAAAAGCTTCCCCAGGAACACATAATATACGTTGTTTTCTCCTCCAAAAAAATCTGAGGAAAGAATCTTGTCTGAAGAGAAAAGCATACAGTCTTAATATAAATCACAGCTCACAGGAGCAGGTCTCAGGGTTCCTCTCTACTCCCCTGAAATGTTCATGAACACCCAGAGTTTTGTTTATGTGGGTTATATCTGTTGATATTTACCAGATGAGAAATACTGAAAAAATTGAAAATTATTTAATTCATTAAAAAGTAATAATAAACTCATTACAGGTCAATGTAAGTAACAAATCTATGAAAAACCACTGTATTTTCTAAGACAAAAGTTGAATGAGAAGGATGGCACTGTTAAACATTTCTGCACATCTATTTAATTTCTGGTTACTGGAAGATGGCTGTATTCTTCTAAGTGCTTCTGCATTTAATCTGTTGCGATACACTGTTTGGGTTGAGGTATATAAAAAAACTAGCTCTACAGGGATACGATGGTGGAAAAGGAAAAGATAGTTTAATAGTCTTTTCAAAAAATCATAGAAATTCTTTGATTCCATTTTAAGCCTTTAACAAGTAAATTTTTCTTAACCTGTTACATTAGAACCCATCAGTCCATCTTGCACTTTAAATGGGTCTTTCATCCATGAATGATTTTGTAGCATCACGCATTGATCATTTGGAAAATAATGGTTGACTGAGTTAAGCAGATCTTCCAAATGTTGACACATTCATTAAAAATATTTTTAAAATCACAGTTGATACCAACAATCTTCAGAAAAGTCTAACAATTGGGAAGTTATCAAATTTAATTTTCCAAAATTTGAAATTTTCATCTAAGAGCCTGACTTTTACCACTGACAAAGAATACTGTCAACTGTTTTAAGTGACACATTCACTTTGCTCCTTCTCAAGAAAAGAGCCACCAAACATGTAAGTCTGAACACTCCTCATTTGTCAGTTCTTTCAGATAAAAGTGTTGCACCACAAACAAAACCCAGGCTATTCATCGTGCAACAATCACGTCCAAGTGCTCTTCCTGAAGACACTACCAGCGTTAGTCTGCAGCAGAAATGCTTTAGACAGGCTCGCTCTCTTAGCACCTCAAATCCTGAAAAGATGTTTACGCACAGACTGAGACTCAATACAGTTAATGAAATGTTAGTGCTTGATCACTCTCTCTTAATTAAAACTGATGGGTTTTTTGAAAAACTGCACTTGGCAGTGCAAAATATGACAGTGACTAAGTACAACTTACCACCACCTTAACTGTGATAAAACACAAGGAGTTTTACCCATCACTGTTTCTGTACCATCAGTGCAAATGTTAACACAACGAAAAAGTCAAATAACGTTTGGTATTGTTATGAAAACAGCTCTGACCTCAGGAATCCTCAGAAAGGGTCTCCTAAGAGATCCCCTGACCCTACACTGAGAAATTCTAACTTACAACCTCATAAAGTTTTTATAATTTTTTTTTTTTTAATTTTTGACAGAGTGGACAGTGAGAGAGACAGACAGATAGAAAGGTCTTCCTTTGCCGTTGGTTCACCCTCCAATGGCCACCGCAGCCAGCGCGCTGCAGCTGGCGCACCGCGCTGACCCAAAGGCAGGAGCCAGGTGCTTCTCCTGGTCTCCCATGTGGGTGCAGGGCCCAAGTACTTGAGCCATCCTCCAATGCACTCCCGGGCCATAGCAGAGAGCTGGCCTGGAAGAGGGGCAACCGGGACAGAATCCGGCACCCTGACCAGGACTAAAACCCACAAGGTGCCGGCCTTTTACAATTTTAAAATGCCTATTATAATACATTATATAGCTGAAATGCATCAAAAAGCCTCACTGAGCCTAGGCATCCCAAGGTGTTTTTTTCCCCTAATGATGACTGCTAACAGATTTTATGACTCTAAATCAGAAACTTTTAAAAAAGTAAATTTAAAAAAAGTAAATCACTTAACAGCAAGCTCAAGCTAACTGTGGTTGGCAGCCGTAAGACAGTGCCTGGTGATGCCCACCTCTGCACAGTCCCGTGCACAGTCCACCAGAGTTGGCTGTTCTGTGTGACAGCAGCATGTGGCAGAAGTGCTGACATGTCACTTCTGAGATCAGATTCTAGAAGACTAGGGCTTCTGCCTCCTGCCTCGGGCTCTCACGCTGGCTTGGGCTTGGGCTACCTGCTCTAGGGTAAACAAGATGTTGGGCTGTATACAGCCATCTCTGTGGAGGCTAGGAACTTAAGTCTCAGCCAACAGCCAGTGAGGAAGTGAGTCCTGCTAACAACTCTGAGTGTGGAAGCAGATCCTTCAGCCTCCGTTGAGTCTTGAAATGAGTGCAACTCTAGCTGACAGCCTGACCAGAACCTGAGAAACCGGAGAGGGAACCACTCAGCTAACCATTACCAGATTCCTCACCCTTGGAAACTGAGCGATATTTACTGTTTTAAACTGCTCAATTTTGGAGTGAACTGTTACACAGTTAATAACAGTAAGGCACTGAGTTCAACAAAAGATTTGGTCCCTGCTGGAGAATGGGAAAGTGGATGGGAATCAGACTAAGAAAACAGTTGACTATTCTAAGGAAGTTTACATCTTGCAAATAGATTGTCCTAATGAAGCCCCCAAAGAAAAGATCAATGAGCTTAAATAAATAAACAAACAATAAAAAGACTTCCAGAAGTGGAGCCACATGGCCAGTCTGCAGCCCTTGTGTTCGGAAGGGGTTGCATTTTGAACCAGCTACTTAACAGGAGTTGCACACGGGTACCATTTCTTCTCTTCAAAAGAATCTTTGCTGTGCTCACAACAGACATTGGTTTCTCCTCCTTCACAACGTCTCCTCTGGCACTGGATGCCCAGCAGCAACCTGACTAAACGTGTGTTCCTGGACTTACTCCTCTTTAGAATTCACTATTATCTAAGCATTCTTTGCAAGACCAAGGTCTTTAAGTGCATAAACAAAGCACCTGTACCTCCTGCACACCAGCTGTTTTTAACAGGGCACCTGAGTACCTCCACACAGCCACAGCCGGAGAAGACCTTCCCTGCACTCCCCGCACAGCGCCGTGTGTGCCTCTGCAGTGCCCCCTTTCAGGCAGTGCAGTGCTCTTTCCTGCTCTCACCAGGTCCCTTAGTTGCCACCACCAAAGCAATGCTGAGCTGTTTCTCAGTCCTCACCTCTGCATCGGCTTCCTGGTTCCCACAGTCACTTCTGTGTTTGACATGAAAATGAGTTCCACTACTTGAAGTGACATGAGCCACGGACAGGGGCGGTTCCAGATTGCGACACTCATTTTCTTTCTTGATGTCAGGAACAGTGTCTGTGCTAGCTCTCTACCATTCTCCCACCACTCCTGGGTTTCTAGCTGGCGCAATATCCCGGCACCCCTGATTCTAATCTAAAAGTGCTAAGCCTCGTTCTGTAGACAATTGCATGAAACAACACAGTCAGTCCTACATTTCCTAAGGCCCCAGCTTTTCTCCTTGGCTGATTATAAACACGGGTGGCCAAGCCGAAGGCCAGTTACCTGCAGCCCTTTCACTGTTCTCCCAAATGCTGCAAAAACCCCCAACATGTCAGTCTTTAATGCCTGTGTACTATGGCCCTTTCTGCCGGGGCCACAGGGAAAAACCGAAATCAGAAAAGTCAAGCACTTGCCATGAATGATACTCCCAAGCCAGGGTGCACTTGCTCTCTGCCCACCCCAGTTCTCCTCTGCCCCACACAGAAAGGATTACACGCTGCATCCTCGAAGACCCCTGATATTTGTTAAAAGAAGAAAGAAATAAAAACAGAGCCTTACAGCCTCCTTGACCAGCTTTCTGCTGGATTCGATCACCGCTTCTGTCAACGTAAACTCGGTTTTAATCATCTCCAGCACATTGATGGCTGATTCCAGGGGTGTGAGCTCAGCTTCCATATCAAAGGAGCAGTCTAGGACAAAGCACAGTTCTCATTTCAAGCTCTTCTCTAAGGAGCAGGCAAGTGATGTCCAAACACATGAGCGTACACTTAGGGGCAGGGAGCATGCAACTACAGCAAGATCTGAATTTCACTTGCTGACACACCCGGGCTTCCAGACCCGGTCAGAGTGCCCAAACTCAGGCCAACGGATTTAAAATGTGCTCATCCTTCAGGATTTTTCGAGGCACGTAGAAAAGGTATTTTTAACCATGCATTTGCCTCTCAAATTCAGGATACACACATCCTCCTCAGACACAAACGGCCAGAAGCTTCAGCCAAACAGCTGTCAAGTTCAATTCGGAGAGGGGGCGGGAAACGTGCTCACACGCTGTAAAAACATCACCACGGGGGAGAGACTAAGTCTCTTTGGACAGCAACAAAGTTGGGCTAAGCAACTAACAGGTGGGAGGAAGAAAAGAAACGGGAGAAAAAAAACCGACAACCCGCACACAGAAAAGCAGCCCACGGAACCTCTGGACCCGGGAAAGCGAGCGAGAGCGCACGAGACCCCCGCGGTGCAAGCGGCCGCGCACTTTAACCCGGAACCCCTCCGTTCCGGATGTAAGTTTGAAAACAACAAAACCCGACGCAAGTACGCCCGGAGACGAGCACAAAAACAGCCATACCTAAATTCTCCCCTTCTTCAATGCGCGACAGACACTGCATAACCCGCAGCAACCGGGACACCGTGTGCTCCTTGCCCAGGGGCCTGACAAGCAGAGCTGGGAAAGAAGACAGCGTTGGCTCGGCGACCCCGGCCCCGACACCGTCCCCGCGACCCCCTCCCCGGCCTCCTCCCCGGGCCCGGCCCTCACCCTGCATAATGTCCCGGATCTGCCTGAAGTCCCCGTACCGGCTACCCCGAAAGGCCCGCAGCGCCTCGTGGAAGTAGAACTTGAGCACCCAGCGGTTGACCGCTTCTTCCAGCCGTGCTTCCCCCGCACCCCGATCCGCAGGACCCCCCAGCCCCGGCTCGTGGCGCCCCCGCCGAGCCCGCCCGCCGCTGCGGGACGCCCGCCGGCCCGCCCGCCCGCTGCCGTCGCTGCTCCCGCCTCCTCCCGCCATCGCGTCCGATCGCCGCGCGCCCTCCCCGCCCCCCCGGCTGGGCCGCTTCCTCGGCTGTGACGCCGCCGGGTCACGCACGACGCCCGGGCCGGAAGCAGGGCCCGCCGTCCCGGCTCCCGCGGCCATGATACGGACAGCGTTCCGAGCCGCCCGCGGGCTTCTGGGAGGGAAAGGACCGGAGGGCCCAGCCTCCGTCCCGGCCTCCGTAGTTCCCGGTCCGCTGGCCGCAAGGCCTGCTGGGACTTGCAGTCCGTGCCGCTCAGGTCGGGCGGGAAGTCCGCGGGGTTTGCTGTCTATGCTCAGTGAATTGCGAATTTAAGAATCTGCATACTACTGTTCCGGAACTATGTATAAGATAACGGAAAATACGTGTATCTCGTTAAGCACTTGGGAAATTGCGGGCAGGAGCTCCATAGAAGAAAGTTTGTTAACTTTACTTTTTTTTTTAAGATTTTTATTTATTTATTTGACAGAGTTACAGACAGAGAGAGAGAGAGACAGAGAGCGAAAGGTCTTTCTTCCGTTGGTTCACTCCCCAAATGGCCACCACGGCCAGCGCTGTGCTGATCCGAAGCCAGGAGCTAGGTGTTTCCTCCTGGTCTCCCATGGGGTGCAGGGGCCCAAGACTTGGGCCATCTTCCACTGCACTCCTGGGCCACAGCAGAGAGCTGGAAGAGGGGCAACCGGGATAGAACCGGCGCCCATAGGGGATGCCGGCGCCACAGGCGGAGGATTAACCTAGTGCGCCACCGGCCGACCCCAACTTTACATTTTAACAAATAATTACAAAGCAGAGGCCAGTGTGTTGCCAGTCAGGGTCAAGCAACAGAATATGCCTTGCAATCCCGGAAACCTCTGGAAATATAAAGTTTTTAAAAATATTTGTTTATGTGCCTGCTTACTTACTTGAAAGGCACAGTGGCAGAGAGAGAGGTCCTTCTGCTGGTTCACTCCCCAAATGCCTGCATCAGCAGGGGCTGGACCAGGCCCACGCCAGGAGCCAGGAGCTTCTTGCTCCCCCGTGAGTGGCAGGGGCCTAAGTACTCTGGGTGTATCGTCCACTGCTTTCCTAGGCTCATGGCTGGGAGCTGGACTGGGCCAGAGAACCGGGACTTGAACCAGTGCTCGGATACGGGGCATTCAAATGGTGCCGTAACCCCCATGCCGCAATGCCCACTGCCATGTCATTGTTTAAATCATAAAATTATGCGCGTTGTTGTAGAACAATTAGAAAAAAATAAGCAAAAGGATTGCCCAGAGTCCCACATGAAAAAATTAGTTGTTTTATCTTTATAGTCTTCCAGTATCTTCTGTGTACCTATTGTGTGCCTGTGTGTTTGCAAAAATAGGATCGTACTAATTAACGCCTTTCCCCAGAGTTAACTTTTTTAAAAACATATTTATTTTTTATTTATTTGAAAGGCAGAATGACAGAGAAATGTATGTTGTATTTGCGGGTTCACTTCCCAAATGCCAGCAACAGCCAAGGTTGGGCAACAATGAAACCAGGAGCCAGTAGCTCCATCCAAGTCTCCCACAGCGGTGGCAGGGACTCAATTACTTCATCCATCATCTTCTGCCTCCCAGGCAAATTAGGAGGAGGCTGGATGGGAGGTGGAGGTGGGTCTCAGTCCCAGGCAGTGAGATAGGAGATTGGGCATCCAGGCAGCAACTTCACCTGCTGCTCCACAACACCCACCCTATTTGGAGATTATATTTAACATTTTAAGTATTTATTTATTTATTTATTTATTTTTGGACAGGGAGAGTGGATAGTGAGAGAGAGAGACAGAGAGAAAGGTCTTCCTTTTTGCCGTTGGTTCACCCTCCAATGGCCGCTGCGGACGGCGTATCGCGCTGATCCGAAGCCGGGAGCCAGGTGCTTCTCCTGGTCTCCCATGCAGGTGCAGGGCCCAAGCACTTGGGCCATCCTCCACTGCCCTCCCGGGCCATAGCAGAGAGCTGGACTGGAAGAGGGGCAACCGGGACAGAATCCGGCGTCCCAACCGGGACTAGAACCCGGTATGCCGGCGCCGCAAGGCGGAGGATTAGCCTGTTAAGCCACAGCGCCGGCCACATTTTAAGTATTTAATAGCTACATGGCATTACCATATATAGGCAAACCAACATTTTCTTTATATAAACCCCTACGGTAAAATGTTTATGTTATTTAAAATTTTTGTTACTCTGGCTGGCGCTAATAGGCTAATCCTCCGCCTGCGGCGCTGGCACACCGGGTTCTAGTCCCGGTTGGGGCGCCAGATTCTGTCCTGGTTGCTCCTCTTCCTGTCCAGCTCTCTGCTGTGGCCCGGGAAGGCAGTGGAGGATGGCCCAAGTGCTTGTGCCTACACCTGCATGGGGGACCAGGGGAGGCGCCTGGCTCTTGGCTTTGGATCAGCGATCAGCGCAGCATGCCAGCTGCAGTGCGCCGGCTGCAGCGGCCATTGGGGGATGAACCAATGGAAGGAAGACCTTTCTCTCTCTCTCACTGTCCACTCTGCCTGACAAAAAAATAAATAAAATAAAGTAAAATTTTTGTTACTCTAGACAACTTCAGTATTAAAAACATCCCTTTAGCAATCTTCTGCACAGATTTATAACTATTTTCTTAGGATAATTTCTTTAAAGTGGAATTACTGAGGCAAAGTCTCCCGTACATTTGAAAAGAGGAGCTCATCTGTGGCTTTTTGTATCACAAAGAGTCCCCCTAACATTCCACCATGCTTAAGGAGGATGAGAATAGCGACAGTAACTCCCCAAGGAATGCACTCCCTAGAAATCAACCACGTTAACCACTCAGTGAATGTGTTCCAGAACGATGAAGGCCCAGTTGCTCAGTTGGGATGGAAGCAGGTCTCCGCAGGAAGTCGCGTCTCAACCCGAGGTTCACCTCTCTGTGAGCGGTCACCTGCTCAGGGTGAGATGGCAGCCAGCACAGTGGAGAACCCAGTGACCTGTGACCCTTGTCACCAGAGGGCGGTGCCAGTGTTGGTGGGCGAAGCTTCACAGATTAGCCCCAAGGCTAGCAGGTTGTGGCCCTGTCACAGCCTGAGCGCTCTGTCCCACCGTGGCCTGAGCTCTCACGGCGTCTGTCAGACTCGTGGGTTGTGAGTTGAATGTGTATTTTGAAGTCCAGATCAGAAACTCAGATCTGGGGTTCTGTTACAGAGTGGGTCACATTCTCAAGGGGAGAGAGGAATGTATTCCAAGTTCTTATCACAGCCAAACAAAGCAGTCTGTGCACCTGGTCATTTCTAAGCTACAGGACACACAGAGCACAGATCACAACCTGCGACCCCTCACCCTTCTGCTTTTAAACAGTGCAGAGTCCTTAGCAGACTTGCGGAGTCGGAAGAGGCTGCCTGCTTGCCAGCCTCACATGTGCTCACGTGTGTCCACGTGTGTGCCCACGACTGCTGTCATGCACTTTCCACCTGCTCCCCCGTCTCCCTGGAAGCTTGTCTTGTGCTGTAGGACTCATCTGAAAGTCATGCCACCCTTTCTTACTTTCTGGGCTCCCTTAAATCCCCCTTTAGCACCTGATTTTTTTTTTCAACGTTTCCCAAAAGCATAGTCTCCACAGTCAGCTCCTTTTGGGGCAGGCTCCCTGTCTGCTTGTTCATTCAACTTCCCAGAACCCAGCCCACGTAGGGATGCTGCATAAATGCCCTGAAATTAGAGGCATGGCCATAGTTTCTGCTCACACCAAAACAGGCTGGGGATGGGCATACCTGCTCCAAAGGAATGTGGCAGGGGGCTAATGGACATGAATTGATACCTGGAATATTTTTTCGGGAATTTGTGCATTTGCCCGAGCATCTAAATGGGCCTGTCTCTGAAGATTTACAACACAGCTCTAATCCCTAAGTTAGACTACCAGACCGGATTCCTTTTCCCAAATCCTTAAGTTGATGTATAACCTTGCCTACGTGCCTGCTGGTTTGTAGACTTGCTGGCACCCTCTAAATAAAAGTGGGAGCGCATAGCTATCCAGTGGCGTGCTCTTAGGATGGACGCTCCCGTGTCCTATCCCCCCATTTGAAAAACCCTACAAGCCCAGAGTCTGACAGGTTTTTTAAGCTTGTACTGAACTGACAAAGGCAGGTGAGTGAGCCTTTCCATGCATGTTGAAAACTGTACCAATTACATGCCCGTCCAGGAACTACATTTGCTGAAACAGGGGCCTTTTGGGGCTGCCTCTCATTTCTTCTATGTTTGTGTCATAATTTCCTAGATACAATAGCAGCTGAGTACATACTATTGGACTATACAGGCTACCTGTGCTGAGTTCTTCTCTTTCTATTCTTTTCTTCTAAATATTTACTTAATTATTTGAAAGGCATAAATAGAGAGGAGAGGGAGACAGTGAGAGAGAGGGAGAGGAAAAGGGAGATGGAGAGGAAGGGGGGGGGGAGAGGGAGAGGGAGAGAGAGAGGGAAAGGGAGATGGAGAGAGAGAGGGAGAGGGAGAGGGAGAGATATCTTCCATCTGTTGGTTCACTCCCCAAATGGCTGCAATGGCCAGGGCTGAGCCAGGAGCTTCTTCTGGGTCTCCCACGTGGGTGCACTTGGGCCATCTTCTACTGCTTTCCCAGACATATTAGCAGAGAGCTGGATCAGAAGTAGAGCAACCAGTACTTGAACCAACACCCATATGGGATGCCCGAGCTGCAGGTGGAGGCTTAACCTTCTACATCACAATGCCAGCCCCCCAGCCCCCACTTTTTGCTCTTGTAAACCGTGGAGGGGACTTCAAAATCCCATCCCTCTTCCTTCTCTAGGTACTCATTCTTGTCCAAGCCCCAGTTCCAAACCCACTTGCATCCCCGCCTGCTGGATGTACTCCTGAGCCTTCCTCCTTTAACTTTGTGTTGTGGGATAGGTTTGCCACATTGGCCTTGGGGACCCTGTGCCCCGGTCCCTCACTGGGTGCCTCTGTGTTCACATCAGGAGCACAGCCATAGCACAGGGTGGGTGGGCCCAGGAAGAAAGTGGGCACAAAGGTTTGAGTCCCCCGCAAGTTTTGCTGAAGTCCCTGGAGTTCATTGCTAATACCTGGCAGTGAGAGAAACTCCAGTCCGGGTTGTTGGATGCGTGTGCCTCCTGCTGGGAGGCCGGAGGATGGCTCCAGCTTCAGAGGTTGGCCTCTCAGCCCCACTGGAGGGCCCTGGGAAAGACCCGGTTTGTGGTCAGTAAAAGTCAACTCAGGAAGGCTGGTGGTGGTGTCACAGAGGATGTCAAGTCACATGCTCACCCTGACCTGTTTACATGTGAATCTTAATATCCTGGTCAGACAGAAATCGCTCTGTGTTGGAGTCTCCAGATTCAGGGCGGAGGCCACCAGTTTGGGCAGATCTGTGGAGATCGTGGCTGTGGTGGGGCCCCAGCTGGCTTCCCCTAAGCAGGCACCAAGTCCCCTGCCTTCAGACCTCTTACTCACTAGCTGTGTCACCTTGAGTGAATTATTTAACCACTTCTATGCCTGGATTTTCTCCTCTGTCAAGCACAAGTAACAGAGGTAACTTACGGGATTGTATGAAAGTTAAAATGAATTACCATTCCCAGTGCCCTTAGAACAGGCCTTGGTTTTTGTAAGGCCTCAATGTGTGTAAGATTGTTTCAAAAGATTTATTTTATTCGTTTGAAAGTCAGAGTTATGTATACAGAGAGATCTTCCATCCTCTGGTTCACTCCCCCAAATGGCTGCAACAGCTGGAACTGGGCCAGGCTGAAAGCAGGAACCAGGAGCTTCTTCCAGGTCTTCCACAGGGGTGCAGGGACCCAAGGACTTGGGCCATCCTCCACTGCTTTCCCAGGCACGTTAGTAAGGAGCCGCACTGGGAGCGGAGCAGCCGGGACTCGAACTGGTGCCCACATAGGATGCTGGTATTGCAAGCGGCAGCTCAACCAGTTATGCCACAATCTGGCCCCAAGATATTTTTATTAACTCATCCAGTATCTGCCTGAAAAGTCTTCTGTACTTCTCTATTCAAAAATCTCATTTTTTCTTTTTCTTTTTTAAGGTAAGGCACAATTTACACACGTGCACAAATATTAAGTGTAGGTTTGGTGAGTTTTATGCTTATTTTTCAAAGTCCATCATCACATGGCTGTCTCATCATTCTCCACATTATCTATCCAAGGGAACCGCTTTAAGGAACTTGAGTTCTTCATGCTGTTCTCCTGAGACCCAGCAGGAGGCAATGTGTGCAAGGGAAAGGCTGCAGTCAGTGAGTTAAGGGCGGACTTATCTATCACGTGGGTAGGGATTTAGGCTCCAAGAGCCTTGCTTTCCCTGTCTGCTAGAGAAGGTAGATCACACACACACACTCACACACACATCAAAAAACAGACACAGTGAAATTGAAATGAGGCCTATCAATGATGCCTAACACATGCCAAACAAATTAGCAAGGTTTTAAATATTAATACTGCCCACTGTCAGAGAAGGTGCTATGAAACAGGTTCTTTCAGGCAGTGCTGAGGGAAAAAAATCAATACAACTTTCCCAGAGATCAACTAAAAAAAATTCAGCAAGAGTCATAAGAATTCCATTTTTTAAAGAAATTCATTCTGCAAGGAAAATAATCAGAGCATTAGGATTTAAATTTTTTCATTTCATTCAAATGGAGCTCCCATCTGTAGTTTCAGTTCCCAAATACCCACAGCAGTCAGGCCGGGCCAGGAGCCAGGGATTCAGTCAATGTCTCCCATCTGAGTCACAGGGACGCAAGTACTTGAACCATCACCTATTTCCTCTCGGGTCTGCTTTGGCAGGAAGATGGAACTGGGAACCCAAGCCAGGAAGGGATCAGCCCATCTCCAGCCATTGCGGCCATTTGGGGAGTGAACCAGTGGCTGGAAGACCCTTCTCTCTGTCTAACCTTTTTTCTGTCTGTAACTCTACCTCTCAAATAAATAAATAAAATCTTTAGGAAAAAAAATCTGTTAATGAATTTTTAGAAAAGATTTCTTTTTATTTATTTGAAAGGCAAGGTGAGAGAGAGAGAGAGAGAGAGAGAGATCTTCCATGTGCTGGCTCACTCCCCAAATGGCTCAGGCTGAAGCCAGGAGCCAGAAGCTTCCTCTTGGTCTCCCACCTGGGTGCAGGGGCCCAAGCATCTGGGCCATCCTCCACTGCCTTCCCAGGTACACCAGCAGGGAACTGGATCAGAAGTGGAACAGCGTCGGCTTTATCCGCTACACCACAGCACTGGCCCCAATAATGAAATTATTAAATAAATCGTGATGTGTTTAAAAGTATCCAGGAACTTTATTCTGTATTAACTGTTACATCACTCCCCTTAAAAATAAATATGAGGGGTCTGGCACGGTGGCATAGCAGGTAACACTGCTCCCTATGATGCCAGGATCCCGTATGGGAGCCGGTTCAAGTCCTGACTGCTCCACTTCCTATCCAGCTTCCTGCTAATGGCCTGGGAAAGCAGCAGAGGGCTGCCCAAGTGTTTGGGCCCCTGCCACCCATGCAGGAGACCTGGAAGAAACTCTTGGATCCTGGCTTCAGCCTGGCCCAGCACTGGCCGTTGTGGCCATTTGGGAAGTGAACCAGCAGATGGAAGATCTCTCTCTCTCTCTCTGTCTGTAACTCTGCCTCTCAAATAAATAAATCTTAAAAAAAAATTCCTTTGGAAAACTTTTTTAAAAATAAATAAATATATGCCCAAAGATTTTCAGATACTCAAGATGTATAATAAGAGGAGAAAAAAGATAGAATCATACAATGTGATCACAAATTTATGGAAGTAATAATCATATAAAATGTACTTTTGTTTATCATTTACTGTCCTAGGATGTCTTATATGCTTTATTTCCTTTAGTCTGCACGAAAATCTCACCCAAAAATAGTATTACTGTGCTAGCTTTGCAGATACAGGCTTGCCCAAGATATCCTGATAGATATAGGTCTGAATCAGATTTTACATCCATATCTGATATTAGCCAAAATAAAATGACAAAAGATTAGGTTCATTTTTTAAAAAGATTTATTTATTTATTTGAAAGGCAGAGTTAGAGAGAGAAAGAGAGGTCTTCCATCCGCTGGTTCACTCCCCAGTTGGCCACAATGGCCAGAGCTGAGCTGATCCAAAGCCAGGAGCCAGGAGCTTCTTCCGGGTCTCACATGTGGGTGCAGGGGCCCAAGGATTTAGGCCATCTTCTACTGCTTTCCTAGGCCACAGCAGAGAGCTATATCGGAAGTCGAGCAGCCAGGACTTGACTCGAACCGGCCCCTGTATGGATGCCGGCACTACAGGCAGCAGCTTTATCCACTACACCACAGCACCGGCCCCTAGGTTCATTTTTTGTCTTTTATTGAGTTTTATACAAACAGAATCAAATACCAGGTACTCTTTGTGTCTGGCATTTTTGCATAACCATGTCTGTGACATTCCTATTTACAGCTGAGTAGTGTCCCATTGTATGAAGATCCAGTTTATTTATCCTGTCTCTTCTTGATAGATATGTGGGTTGTTGCCAGTTTGGCACATCTAGAAATAGAGCTTTTGGGGCTGGCGTCATGGTGCAGCAGGTTGAGCTGCCACTTGCAATACCAGCATCCTGTATCAGAGCGCTGATTTGAGTCCCAGCTACTCTGCTCCCTGTCCAGTTCCCTGCCACTGCACCTGGCAAAGCAGGAGCACATGGCTCAAGTGCCTGGAAACCAGGATGGAGTTCCCGGCTCATGACTTCAGCCTAGCCCAGACCCAGCCGTTGTGGTCCTTTGGGGACTTACCCAGCAGATGGAAGATCTCCCTCTCTGTTGCTCTGGAGTTCAAATGAAATAAATAAATAAATCTTGAAAAGAAAGAAGGCCGTTTTTGAGCACTCTAATTCACCTTAAAAAAAAAAAAAAAAAAAAAAGCAGGGTCAGGCATTTGCTGTAGCAGTTAAGACTTGGAGTCTTAAATTGAAATACCTGGGTAATGGCCCTGGCTCTGCTTGCTACTCCAGCATTCCTGCTAATATGCATTCTGGGAAGTTGGCAGATGATGGCTGAAGAACTAGGTCCCTGTCACCTGTGTGGGAGACCTGGACTGGGCTCCTGGCTCCTGGCTTCAGCCTGGTATATGCAGCCTAAGCTGTTGCGGATATTTGGGAAGTGAACCGGTGAATGGGAGATCTCCCGCTGTCTTCCTACCTCTATCTGCCTTACAAATAAATGAAATAAATAATTATTTAAAGTAAGGTGAACACTTTTGGATATTGGCATTGAAATGTGCAAGGAGATATGCCTTTTTAGGTGGTGTTTTCTTTAGTATGATAAATAACTTACACACAAACTCTTTTCCAGAGTAGTTGTAGTATTTAATCACTTACAATCGCCTTACTATTTACATATTACGTATTATAATAGTATTTCATATTACAACAATTTCATGTTACATATTTAATATTACATACAATTTCATATTAAAACAATCTGGCGATCATATAGTTGTAGTTATTGCTATTAGTAGGCTTGTTTAAGAAATTATTTCCTGAGGCTCATGTTAGGGCATAGTGGGTAAAGTGCTGGCTGTGATGCCAGCTTCCCAAATGGGCACCAGTTCAAGTCCCAGCTGCTCTACTTCCAATCCAGCTCCCTGCTAATGGTCTGGGAAAAGCAGCAGAAGATGGCCCAAGTGTTTGGGTCCCTGCCACCCATACGGGAGACCTGGCTGAAGCTCCTAGCTTCAGCCTGGCCCAGCCTTGCCTGCTGCAGCCAGCTGGGGAGTGAACCAGCAGATGGAAGCTCTCTGTCACTCTCTCTCTCCCTCTTTCTCTGTAACTCTGACTTTCAAATAAATAAATAAATCTTAAAAAAAAAATTCTTTCCTATTCAGAAGCCGTGAAGGTATTTTCTATGTTGTATTCTAAAAAGTTGTTGGTTTTTGCCTTTCACATTTAAACCATTTTTCTATCTGTTTTTTTTTTTTTAAGATTTATTTTATTTATTTGAAAGACAGAGTTACAGAAAGAGGTAGAGCCAGAAAGAGAGAGGTCTTCCATTCGTTGGTTCACTCCCCAAATGGCCACAATGACCAGAGCTAAGATGATCCGAAGCCAGGAGCCAAAAGTTTCTTCCAGGTCTCCCACGCAGGTGCAGGGGCCCAAGCACTTGGGCCATCTTCTACTGCTTTCCCAAGCCATAGCAGAGAGCTTGATTGGAAGTAGAGTAGCTGGGACTCAAACCGGTGCCCATATGGGATGCCAGTGCTGCAGGCCAGGGCTTTAACCCGCTGCACCACAATGCCGGCCCCTCTACCTGAATTTGATGTTTGCAAATGGTATGGAATAGGATCTAGTTTCGTGTTTTTTTTTTTTTTTTCCCCATATGGGTATCCATCTATCCCCACACCATTTATTAAAAATATCTCCTTTTCCTACTTCTATTATAAATTACGTGGCCACAAAGGTGGGGACCTGTTTTTGGAGATACAGTTTTCCGACCTTGTTAAGTAATAGAGTGTGCAAACAAGAAAGGTTGACGGCTGCTCTCCTGAGAACCTCTGGCCTCTGTATGGTTTGTCAGCTTCTCTGAGCTCCCTGCACCATGGGGAGAACCCAGTGGGATGGCTCAATAAAGCAGCTGGCTGTTCTGACATGAAGGCCTCGGGGAGCAGTGGCAGCGGCCGTCTTTTCCTTTGCTGTTAATTCCAAGTGCCAAGGAGCACACCCCCTGGAGACAGAGACTGCCAGAGGACAAGTCCAGGGGACGTGGCTTTTGGGTGGGTCACGAGCGATAGGGAACTCTGTGGGGATCTGTTAGATGTCCGTGGCACATTTCCCACGTGGATTTCATCCCCTTGTATTTTGTGTGGCTTAGAAGGGCCCAGAGGGAAAGGACTGTGCCCTGTCCCCCATGCCGGCTGCCAGGGAAGATCGGGTAGTGTTGCTGGCCCCAGGTTAGACACAGAAACCTGTCACCAAGGCCAGGGCTGGGCCTTTTTAAAATTCCTGCCGCTGCAGTGCAGCAGGATTCCAGAGTTTCACCCACACTCTGCTCCCTCCCCAAACCCCAGCCAGCGGCCAACGTGTTGCCATCAAACTCACCCACTCACCCGCAGCACCGCCACCCATGGGTGGTGAAATGCCTGCCACGCCCGCAGTACAACCTTGCCTCTGGGAGAAAGAGCACAGGGTCTCGCACTCAGTAGACACTGCTGATAAGCATCAGGTGAGTAACCAGTGAGTAACCACATTAAGATTAGGCTACAGGAGCACATTCCCTCTGCTGCCGTGTAGCAAGAATTGGACAGGGGGTGTGGCCGTGCCCAGTCTTGCGTTGCTGAGGGAGCTCCCACTGAAGGGATTCTGGGCCCTCCCCCACCTGCGGAGTTAGAATGGAGAGGGGTGTACAGAAGGTAGCTATATATTTATTGTATTTTTTTTTTAAAGATTTATATGTTTGTTTGAAAGGCAGAGTTACAGAGAGGCAGAGAGAGAGAGGTCGTCCGTTTGCTGGTTCACTCCCCAAATGGCTGCCACGGCTGGAGCTTTGCCAGTCCAAAGCCGGGAGCCAGGAGCTTCCTTCAGGTCTCCCATGTCGATGCAGAGGCTCAAGGACTTGGGCCATCTTCTCTTGCCTTCCTGGGCCATAGCAGGGAGCTGGACTGGAAGTGGAGCAGCTGGTACTCGAACCAGTGCCCATATAGGATGCCGGCACTGCAGGTAGCGGCTTTAGCCACTATGCCACAGTGCCGGCCTCAGCCTATGTATTTTAAGCTCTCTGGGATTCCAGTTTTGATGCCCCATCAGGTGTGGGGATCATGGCGCCCCCGGTGATCACAATTCACATGCCATTTGACCCCACACTTTGTCCTGTGCTGTGAGTATAGGCACAAGCACATTCAGGGCAGCAGTTTAGGAACACAAATACCCAGAACTATTTCTTCTTGTGCCCATGATGGACAAAAAATAGAAATACCTGAAACCAGGCAGATGTCCATTTCATGAAACACGTTTTATGGAGCATCGTCCCATTAGCAGAGACAGGTGTAATAGCAACAAAACAGCCGAGTCCCTACTCTTGTAGAGATTTGCCTGTTAGTCTGTCAAACCGAAGGCGCACGGGGAAGGATTTGTCGATGTATGAGTGTACTGCTTTGAAAAGATGTTCAACACTTTTTTGTTTGTTTGTTTTAACTAAGGAAACCTTTGAGTATGACCTGCTCCAAAAGAGGAAAACAAGTTACAAAACATTGTATACAATATTGTCCTTTTTTGTGTATGCTTTAAAAGTTATATACACAGGCATAAACATCTACAAGGGTACTTCCGAAAAGTTCATAGAAAATAGAATGGGCAAGTTTATTTTCTTGCAGAAAATTTTTTTAAATCTGAAAAGTTTTTCAATAATACACATTTTCTAAGAACTTCTTGAAGACAATTTGTACATATACAAGTATATTAGTAGTGTTCCAGTGCTGCAGGATAGTAGGCTAAGCCTCCGCCTGCAGTGCCAACATCACATATGGGTGTCAGTTTGTGTCCCAGATGCTCCTCTTCAGATCCTGCTCTCTGCTATGGCCTTGGAAAGCAGTGGAAGATGGCTGGGGTGCTTGGACCCCTGGACCCACGTGGAAGACCTGGAAGAAGCTCCTGATTCCTGGCTTTGGCCTGGCCCAGCCCTGGCCATTGTAGCCATTTGGGGAGTGAACCAGCGGATGGAAGGTCTCTCTCTCTCTGTAATTCTACCTCTCAAATAAATTAAGAAAAAAGAAAAAAGCAGATACCTTTTTAAAAAGTATATTAGAAGAAAACATTGTGGAAGAACGTCTTTTAAAATGTTAACGATAGTCAGCCCTGGAAAGTGGGACTCAGGGAAGGAAGATTTTGCTCTCTGCTCTTCTCTTTATAGCCTTTCATGTTTTTAAACATTTTTAACCTAATGTTTAAAACATTATAAAATGTTTAACTTAAACATTTTTTTAACTATCGCAAAAATTCCCTTTAGCCTTGTGAGCCTGTGGGATTTTAAACTTCCAGCAGGGGGTAGCAGTGATTCTGAAATAAGTCTGACGTCAGTGTCAGTGCAAAGCCGAGCGTTAGCTTCCATGCTAACCCAAATGCTGTCCTTGGATCACCAGGATCACAAAGGGAACAAAAAGCAACAGAGACAGAAAGCTTAACGTAGGATGCTGTGGGCACTGCTGTAAGAAACACACTCTCGATGGTTCTGTATTAACATCTCTCCTGAGTCTGGATCGCCTTTTCTCTCCCGGGAGCTCTCAATTTCCAGTAAGTTCAGAGGGCTTGCCGAAATCGTCTTTAAAATGCTCTTTTCGTCTCAAAATACTAAAGCTTTATGACTCCAAATTAGTATCAGGAAGAAGCAAGCCCCAGTGCTCTCCAAAATTAATTGGCTTATCCAAGAATCTGCTTTACAACCCTTAGCTGAACAGCATGAATTATTACCAGTTTATCTTTAGTGTAGATCAAAGAATAGTTTTGGGGTGGTGATGGGAGGGGGGAGCATGTTGGTATTTATTCAACTCACTGAGGGAGAAAAAGAGCTCTCCCACTCTGTGAACGTTCCGCATGTGTATAAAGGTCGCCAGGCTGGTGTGCAGAAACCACACACAGGCTTACAAAACAATCTTCTCTGCCTTGGCCAAGTTAAACAGCAGCCAGTTGTAGAGAAATAAACACAAGTTAACTTTTAACCACAGCAAGTCTCTGTTCTTGCTGCTTGGTCCTCCTCAACGGGAGGGGCCTGGCAGGGTCAGAGGGCTCTGCCTGCTCTGGCCAGAACCTGGGCTCTTCCGGGAAGGCACGCATCCCTCCCGCTTACAGAAGCTAGACCGTACCTGCAGATATTTAAGCACCCAAGTCACAGACCCCTCCTAGCTGTCCTTGATGCCCTCTACGAGAGCGCTGCTTTTACAGAAGACCTTTTATGTATATTTGTTCACTTTATTTGAGAGGCAGAGAGATGGGGCAGGGGGAGATCTCCCATCTGCTGGTTTACGTCAAATGCCCACAACAACCAGGGCTAGACCAGGCTAAAGCAGGGAGTCAGGAGCTCATTCTGGGTCCCCCACACAGGTGGCAGGAACTCAACAGCTTGAGCTGACCCTGCTGCCTCCGGGTGTGCACACTAACAGGAAGCTGGAATCTGGCTCCAAGACTCTCGGGCTTGACCATGGCACCCCATGAAGGGAGAAGACTCACTTAATTCACCTGCTTTTCTGAAGCTGTGAACATCTGCAAAGGTAGTTGAGCGGAAAGTACAAGAATACTTCAAGAAGTTCATAGAAAAAGGAATTAGAAGTATGAGTCTGGGGACTGGGGTAGCGGTGCAGTGGGTAAAACCACTCCCTGCAATGCTGGCATCACTTCTGGGTCCAGGTTCATGTCCCAGCTGCTCCACTTCTGATCCAGCTCCCTGATAATGGCCTGGGAAAGCAGCAGGTGATGGCCTAAGTCCCTGGGCCTCTGCCACCTTTATGAGAGACCTGGAAGAAGCTCCTGGCTCCTGATTTCAGCCTGGCCCAGCACTGGCCATTGTGACCATCTGAAGAGTGAACCAGCAGATGAAAGATGTCTGTCTGTCTCTTTCTGTAACTTTGAGTTTGAAAACAAATATTTTTTAAAGTATGAGTTTTGATGCAAAAAAGTTTGACCATGTATAGCTTTTTCATAAAATGCATTTTCACATACTATGAAAAAAAATTTTGCACCCAAATATCCTCATGCTTTTAATTCTATTTTTCCTGCGAACTTTTTGAAGTACTTCCGACATAAAGCAAATGGCTCTTATACTGCAAAGCTCCACCAGGTGCTTGGGGTAGGGGTGTCCTAAGATGAATTAGACTTGCTCATGTACTGAAGAAACTTTTGTTTTTATTTATTTTTTTTAGGGAGTGAGGAACCAACACATGAACAAACGTAAGATGTAAAATAAATAAATAAATAAATAAATAAATAAATAAATAAGAAAATCCAGATAAGGGAACTAGACGGTTAAGTCCCTGGGCTGTGGAGTCCCGAGTTCTCAGCTGTGGGTCCTCGAAGCCTCAGTTTCCTCTAACAAGTGAATGCTGTGAGGGTTCAGTGATGTAATGAGTTATTAACTCGCTTAGCACAGAAACTGGCAGGTAGGAAGACTTTCCAAAATGTCAGCCCATGATATTGGGTAGTGAAGCTTCAGGAGACGGAAAATAAGAATCCACGCATACAACCACGTGTCTGGGACCTAGGCACCCTTTTAGCAAACTCTTAAGCATCTCCCAGCACGTAAAGAGCCATTCCCTTGAGATTTTTTTCTTCCTCTGACCTAGTTATCTTTCGATCCTCCAAGAAACAAGGATGTTGCTACAGGGCCCCCTGCCCCCAAGCTGCCCCCCTGGCCTGAGCTGGATCCCAGGCGCAGAGACAGGAGCCGGGGGTGGACTTCAGGACAAGCAGATCCAGGCAGGTGTGAGAATCGCCGGGAGCATCCGTCAGAAAATATCCAGGGCCTGCTGTCCGAGATCTTCATGCTACTCCATGTTGAATTTCAGCACACACTTTGCGAATATTTTCATAAAACCAGAAAGACAGGAAGGGTTTCACATGATCGCATCCTGCAGCCGGTTCCCTTCTCCACCACTTTATTTATTGTTTTCTCTCAAACACTGACTCACCTCCTCCTCCATGGCCAGTCAAGGACACTGCTTTGATATGCTACGGTGGCTGCCCCTTTTAGCTTCTGAGTCTTGGCCAGAGAGCGTGTGAATTCTTTCATCTGAAACCCTCTGCCGGTTCACCCCCATCTCTAAGCCAACACTGCGCTTCTCTTTTGTAGGCAGCTGAAAACAGCGCCTTCTGGAACCTCTCCCTGCTCGCATTTCTGTGTTTGTGCTGTGTGCTCTGACACAGACACGAGTGGGTTGTGGGAAGGCAGCCAGGGACGTGTCCCTAAGGCCCTTTGTTGTGTGTGTAGCTTGGGGTCCTTCCCGGCGAGGGCAGCAGGGGTTTGTGGAGAGGGCGGGGGTTCTCAGCTTCCTTCCGGATGTCCCTCGTCACCTTGGGACGGGTGCTCTACCCTCCTGGATGGTTGTCCTCCGCCCCAGCTTCTCCAGGCAGCTGTCCCTTCTCCTGTTTGCATTCCTTTTCTCCAAGTCAGGACAGAAGGAGCTCTTGGCCAGTGCCGCGGCTCAATAGGCTAATCCTCCGCCTGCGGCGCCGGCACACCGGGCTCTAGTCCCAGTCGGGGCTCCGGATTCTGTCCCGGCTGTCCCTCTTCCAGGCCAGCTCTCTGCTGTGATCTGGGAGTGCAGTGGAGGATGGCCCAAGTGCTTGGGCCCTGCACCCCATGGGAGACCAGGAGAAGCACCTGGCTCCTGGCTTCGGATCAGCGTGATGCGCCGGCCGCAGCGCACTAGCCGCGGTACACTGGCTGCGGCGGCCATTGGAGGTTGAACCAATGGAAGGAAGACCTTTCTCTCTGTCTCTCTCTCTCACTGTCCACTCTGCCTGTCAAAAAAAAAAAAAAAAAAGAAGGAACTCTTTTCGCTGACCACAGGACTTGGCCCCTGGCAACTTCAGGTAGATGCTGTACATTTGGCTCACTCAAAACCCATTCTAGGGGTGGGTACTGTGGTTAGGTTAAGCTTCTGCCTGCAGTGCCAGCTTCCCATATGGGTGTTGATTCAAGTCCTGGCTGCTCCACTCCCAGTTCCACTTGGGGGATGAACCAGTAGAGGAAGATCTCTTTCCACTGTCTGTCTCTCTCTGTAACTCTGACTTTCAAATAAATAAATAAATTTTATTAGGGCCGGCACTGTGACTTAGCGGGTAAAGCTGCTGCATAAAGTGCTGTCATCCCATAAGGACGCTGGTTCCAGTCCCGGCTGCTCTACTTCCAATCCAGCTCTCTGCTATGGCCTGGGAAGCAGTGGAAGGTGGTCCAAGTCCTTGAGCCCCTGCACCCTCATGGGAGACCCAGAAGAAGCTCCTGGCTTCGGATTGGTACAGCTCCTGCTGCTGTGGCCAATTGGGGAGTGAACCAGTGGTTGGAAGACCTCTCTCTCTCTGCCTCTCCTTCTCTCTTTGTGTTACTCTTGATTTTCAAATAAATAAATAAATCTTTTTAAAATTTTTTTATTAATCTCTTAGGTGATAACACAGGAGACAACCTAGACATCTTTGGACATGGCAATGACTTTTTAGAGACAACACTAAAATGTAAGATCCATGAAAGAAATACAGATGGTCCCCAACTTATGTTGGTTCAACCTATGATGGTTAAGTTTAAAAGAGAGAGAAGGAGACAAGTAAAGAGAAATTTCCCATCTACTGGTTCACTCCCCAAAGGCCCACAAGAATTGGGGCTGATCACATCAAAGCCAGCAAGTCCATCCAGGTCTCCACCTGGGTACTTGGGCATCATCTGCTGCCTCCCATGGTGCACAGTAGGAGGAAGCTGGATTGGAGTGGAGGCGGGACTTGAAACCAGGCACTCTGATATGGGATGCGGTTGTCCCAAGTGGCAACCCTATCTACTGTGCCACAATGCCCGTGCTCAATTTATGAATTTTTTTTAAAGTTTATTTATTTGGAAGGCAGAGTTACAGAAGAAGAGAGGAGGTGGTGGGGAGGAGAGACACATAGAGTTTCCAGCCCCTGGTTCACTCTCCAAATGGTCACAATAGGCAGGGCTGCTCAAGGCTGAAGCCAGGAGCCTGGAACTCCATCCAGGTCTCCCATATGGGTGGAAGTGCCCCAAATACTTGGGCCATCCTCTGCTACTTTCCCTGGCACGTTAGCAAGGAGCTGGATTGGAAGCCCAGAAGCCGGGACTTGAACCGGAGCTCGTGTGGGATGCAGGTATTGCAGGTGGCATTGATTTTTTTTGAGTTTACCATGATGTAAAGGCCATATGCATGCAGTAGAAATGCACTTTGAATTTTGATCTTTCCCTGGGTTAGTGTTAATGGTGTGATCCTCCCATGTAAAGCTGGGCAGCAGCCATGAGCATGGCTACTGTTGGATGTGTGATCACAGGGGGAATAACCACTCCACATGGTGCTGGTTGCTAAGTGATGATGTCCAATAGGTGAAGTGCATTAAATGCGTTTTTTTTAAAAGATTTATTTATTTATTTATTTGAAAGGTAGATTTTCAGACAGAGAGAAAAAGGGGGAGAGAGAGAGACATCTTCCATTTGCTGGTATACTCCTGAAGTGGCTCCAATTGCCAGAGCTGGACTAGGCCAAAGCCAGGAGCTTTTTATAGGTCTTCCACATGGGTGTAGGGGCCCAAACACCTGGGCCATATCTTCTGCTGCTTTCCCAGGCCATTAGCAAGGAGCTCGATCGGAAGCAGAGTAATTGAGTCACGAAATGGTACCCATATGGGATGCCAGCATTGCAGGCAGCAGCTTAACCCACTATGCCACAACACCAACCCTAGTAAATGAATTCTTATGTCACTTTCAATGGAGGGTGAATTTTTCAGTTTATAGTCCTCCTTTAAATCAAGATGTGTCTGTAATTGGTAAGCTGGATTCCATTAAAATTAACTATTATTTTTAAAAGATTTTACTTATTTATTTATTTGAAAGGCAGAGATAGAGAGAGAGAAAGAGAGGGAGAGAGAGAGAGAGAGAGAAATCTTCCATCTGCTGGTTCACTCCCCAAATGGCTGCAAATGTTGGGGCTGGGCCAGGAGGGAGCCAGGAGCCAGGAGCCTCTAGGCTCTCCCACGTGGATGTAGGGGCCCAGGCACTTAGGTCATCTTTTGCTGCTTTTCCCAGGCCATTAGCAGGGAGCTGGATCAGAAGTGGAGCAGCTGGGACTCAAACCGGCACCTATATAGGATCATGACACTGCAGGTGGAAGCTTAAACTTCTATGCCACAACACCAGTCCCCAAATTAAAGATTTATGCTCTGCAAAAGACAGCCAAGAGAACAAGAAGACAACATATAGACTGAGGGAAAATATATGTAAAACATATCTGATAAAGGAATGTTATCTAAAATATAAAAATAACTCTTAACATTCAACCGTAAGAATGGCATAATGACCGTAAAAATTAACATTTTGAGGCCGGCAGCACTGCAGAGCAGTGGATTAACGCCCTGGCCTGAGGTGCCAATTCTAGTCCTGGCTGCTCCTCTTCTCATCCAGCTCTGCTAGGGCCTGGGAAAGCAATAGAAGATGGCCCAAGTCCTTGGACCCCTGCACCTGCATGGGAGACCCGGAGGAAGCTGCTGGCTCCTGGCTTCGGAGCAGGACAGCTCTGGCCATTGCGGCCAATTGGGGAGTGAACCAGCAGATGGAAGACCTCTCCCTCTCTCTCTCTCTCTCTGCCTCTCTTTGTGTAACTCTGACTTTCAAATAAACAAATAAAATAATAAAAGGGGGCAGGTATTTGGCATAGTGGTCAAGACCATTTACTGAAGCTTCATTTGCAGTAGAGAAAACTTAGAATTCATCTGAATATCCATCAAAAGAGAAATAGCCAAGCCCAATGGGATATCACGTAAAAGCTAAAAAAGTTGACAAGAATGAGATCTATAATAACCACATAAAGTTTTCAATGTTATAGCATTGAGTGAAAAAAACTGCAGAATAATTTACACAGTATAATTTGCTATTTAAACTCTTGCATGTAAGAATCCTATATATTTTCTATGAATACATTTATATTTATGTAAAATTATAAAGAAAAATCAAGAAGTATAGCCTCAGAACTCCTAGAAGTGATTTTCTTTTGGGAAGGGAGAAAGGTGATGACATTGTGAAAATTGATTAAAGAGAATCACAGATGGGGCCAGCATTGTGGCATACTGGGTTAAGCCGCCGCCTACGATGCCAGTATCCCATATGGCCCCTGGTTCAAGTCCTGGCTGTTCCACTTCTGATCCAGCTCCCTGCTAATGTGCCTGGGAAGCCAGTAGAAGATGATTTAAGTCCCGGGGCCCCTGGGACACGTGGGAGAGCTGGAGGAAGCTCCTGGCTCCTGGCTTCAGCCTGGCCCAGCCCTGATCATTGCAGCCATTTGGGGAATGAACCAGTGGATAGAAGATTCTCTCTCTCTCTCTCTCTCTCTCTCTCTCTCTCTCTAACTCTGCCTTTTAAATAAATAAAATAAATCTTTAAAAAAAGAAAAAAAAAAAAAAGAAAAAAAAGAATCACAGGGGCTGGTGTTTGGTGCAGTGGTTAAGATGCCACTGGGACTTCCCCAGCCAGACTGGAGTGCTTAGATTTGAGTCCCAGTTCTACTTCTTACCCACTTTCCTGCTAATGTACACCCTGGGAGGCAAGAAATGATGGCTCAGATAATCGGCCTCCCTGCCATCCATGTGGGAGACTTGAATGGAGTTTCTGGCTCCTGGCTTTAGTCTGGCCCAGCCCTGGCTGTTGTGGGAATTTGGGGCATGGATCCCAAGTAGGATAGAAGACGTGTGTGTGTCTGTCTCTGGCTCTGTTGCTCTACCTTTCAAAGACAAATACAATTTTAAGGAGAATCACAACTTTTGCTGCAATATTTCTAATTTTTTCAAAGAAGAATGTATTTCTGTTCAACTAATAATTGAAAAGTTGATAAAAATGTAAGAAAAATAATGGTGAGAATTTAAAGGGAGTATTAATTGTAAAACAAGATGAACAATTACAAACGTCATTCAAACTTGTTCCACCCTATTTTGATTAACTAGAGGCTGCAAGGAGACAGTAATCATAGAGCCATCATTCAACAGCTCTGAGAACCTTCTGGAACACAAACACTCAGTGCAGATTTCAATCAGGCCCCTCTTTCATATGCTACTTTCACATGTCATGTGAATAAACCCAGATCATAAATCCTAAAGGTTTCACAGACCTTTTTTCTTCTTTTTCTTTTTTAAAAGATTTATTTATTTATTTCAAAGGCAGAGAGTTACAGAGGGGCAGAGAGAGAGAGAGGTCTTCCATCCTCTGATTTACTCCCCAGATGGCCGTTGTGGAGCTGGGCCGATCAGAAGCCAGGAGCCAGGAGCTTCCTCCAGGTCTTCCCATGCTGGTGCAGTAGCCCAAGGACTTGGGCTGACTTCTACAGCTTTCCTAGGCCATAGCAGAGAGCTGGATGGGAAGTGGAGCAACCAGGACTCGAACCAGCGCCCATATGGGATGCCAGCACCACAAGCAACGGTTTTATCCTCTATGCCACAGTGCCGGCCCCTAGCCCTTTCTTCTTGTACAATCTAGCAAATGGGCAACTCAAAGGAAGCCAGGGAAAAAAGGACAAGAGGTGTCCAAGTTCAATTTCAGATGGCCTTTTTATGCTATCCCCCATGTCGCCCTACACAGATGTTCTCTACAAGTGAGCTTGGCTCCGCGTGAGTCATGCCAGAATGGGATTGTCTAAAACGGTTTGAAGAGAGGAACTCACACTTCCTGAAATGATTCTCTTTTGACATGAATTCAAATTTAGGAAGGAGCTGTCTAAGGCTTTTATAAATACCCGTGATACATATGTGACTCAGGACCGATTTTATTTCCTCTGTCCTCCTGGTGCCTCTTTTATCTTACTGGGTGATGCTGTGTCTTTGGTTCCCGACGGCAGTGAGTGACAGCTGGGAGTTAGCCCTCTCTTCCTGTCCAGGTTCAAGAAAGGTGGGGCGTTTCCCTCCACTCGAGGGCCCAGGTGCCTGGAAATACTGCCAAGAGCTTCTTCCAACTTCAACAAAAATATATCGACATCCACCAGTTCTGGATTAGGCCTTGCTTTCGCCTAACTTGAAAATTAGGAGATAAGAAGAGCTGAGCGAAATGTTTTCCCCACGTGTGCAGTCCCCTGCCCTGGTCTTCCCCATCTCTAGCGTATCGCTCTGAGATAAGTGAGGCACAGCTAAAACAACACATTTATATGTTCCTCCTTCTTTTTGTTCTTTTATTTCACACTAATCGTAGCATAGTCTACAAATATGTTTCTTTTTTTGCTTCTTCTCCCACCCCGCCACTAGAATGGACACTCCAGGAGAGAAGGGCGTTTGTATAATGTTGTATCCTAAGCACACAAAGCTGTGCCTGGCACACAAGAGTTGCTCAGGAAATGTTTGTTGAGTGAGTGAATGAACACACACTTTTCTGCTTGTTGCTTTTTTCATCTTGATCATATCATTTCAGTCCATAAGCAACCTCCTCATTCTTTCATGACCATACGGTACTCCATTGTGTGTGTTCGTTATGATTTACTTAATCACACCCCCATGATGGAATTAATTGATTTTTAATCTGTGGCTATAACGAATACTGCTGCCATTTGTGTCCCTATACAAATATTACATCCCAGATATGTGAGTATATCTGCCCGTAAGATAAACAGTGCAGAATAGCTGGCTCAAAGGGGAGGTATGTTTTGTCAACTTCTTATTAATCAAAAGCACCTTGCATTGTCTAACTAGCTTTGGTGGGGCCTATGGCCATTGACTTCAGTCCAGCGTAGGGAAATCTATCACTAATGAAATTGTTCTGGCTTGCCGGCGCCGCAGCTCACTAGGCTAATCCTCTGCCTTGCGGCGCTGGCACACCGGGTTCTAGTCCCGGTCGGGGCACCGATCCTGTCCCGGTTGCCCCTCTTCCAGGCCAGCTCTCTGCTGTGGCCAGGGAGTGCAGTGGAGGATGGCCCAAGTCCTTGGGCCCTGCACCCCATGGGAGACCAGGATAAATACCTGGCTCCTGCCATCAGATCAGTGCGGTGCGCCGGCTGCAGCGCACTACCGCGGCGGCCATTGGAGGGTGAACCAACGGCAAAAAGGAAGACCTTTCTCTCTGACTCTCTCTCTCTGTCCACTCTGCCTGTCAAAAAAAAAAAAAAAAAAGAATAAAAAAAAAAAAAGAATAAAAAAAAAAAAAGAAATTGTTCTGGCTGGTCCTGAATTTACCAACTCTGCTTATTCTCGCAAATCTCAACAGAAAAACATCACATAGGTTAGAACTGTTGAAGCAACACAGATGAATCTGAAAAATATAATTGCTGAAAAAAGGAAACCAGACATAAGAGTACACAGCACGCCACGGCTGCATGTACAAGGTGCCAAGTCAGGAACAAGCAAGGTACAAACACGGTGATAGGAATGAGAACTTGGGGCCTGGTGTGAAGGAGCATTGGCTGGAAGGGGGCAGCAGGGGACTTTCTGAGGAGACCAGAAAGTTCCATCTTGAATTCTGTGGTGGCTATGAGAATGTTTGTACTTACTTGTCAAAACTCATTGATACAAACACTGAAATGTAGACTTGTATTTATTTTAAACATTTATTTATTTATTTGAAAGAGAGAGAGAGGCCGGCACTGTGGCTTAACAGGCTAATCCTCCACCTTGCGGCACTGGCACACCGGGT
Source organism: Lepus europaeus (assembly GCF_033115175.1). Lineage (NCBI taxonomy): Eukaryota > Metazoa > Chordata > Mammalia > Lagomorpha > Leporidae > Lepus > Lepus europaeus. The sequence continues at coordinate 55,632,100 of NC_084845.1, forward strand.
TCTAGTCCTGGTTGGGGCGCCGGATTCTATCCCGGTTGCCCCTCTTCCAGGCCAGCTCTCTGCTATGGCCCGGGAAGGCAGTGGAGGATGGCCCAAGTGCTTGGGCCCTGCACCTGCATGGGAGACCAGGAGAAGCACCTGGCTCCTGGCTTCGGATCAGTAAGATGCGCCGGCCGCAGCGGCCATTGGAGGATGAACCAACGGCAAAAAGGAAGACCTTTCTTTCTGTCTCTCTGTCTCACTATCCACTCTGCCTGTCAAAAAAAAAAAAAAAAAAAAAAAAAAGAGAGAGAGAGATGGAGAGAGAGAGAGAGAGATCTTCAATCCTCTGATTCACTCCTCAACTGATCACAAAGGCTGGGGCACAGCTAGGCCAAAGCCAGGAGCCCAGAACTCCACTTGTGCCTCCCATGTGGGTGCAGGGGCCCAAGGACTTGGGCCATCTTCTGCTGCTTTTCCAAACATGTTAACAGGGAGTTGGATCTGAAGTGGAGCAGCCAGGACTCAAACTGGCACCCATATGGGATGCCAGCACTGCAGGCAACAGCTTAACCAGCAGTACCCCAACACTGTGAATGTAGACTTCTAAAATGTAAAGTATACTCTGACTTGTAAGAGCTGAGCTCTGAGATCATAAGGCTTCAATCACAACGGCCTTTTTCCAATTCTACAAATACACTGTGCTTTTCGCACCCAACAGCCTTTTCACATCCTGTTCTCACCAACACAACCACAGCTACTCACCAATTCCTCCTCTCTCTCTCTCTCTCTCTCTCTCTCTCTCACACACACACACACACACACACACACAAACTGTCTTCTTACAACTGTGTGTCGAAGCACATGTTGTGCACAAAATGGCTGGATTTATATACATACTGTTATAATCTGTATGAATTTCTTTACAAAGCTCAGTCATAGGAAATTGCTTGTTTCTCAATTTTGGGAGGACTCAGGATTATTATTTTTAAAAATTTTAATTTTTTTTAATTTGAAAGCTAGGAAGACAGAGACCGATTTCTTGTCTGGATCACTCCCTAAACGCCTGCAGCAGTCAAGGCTGGGCCAGACGGAAGCCAGGAGTCCAGGACTCAGTGTGGATCTCCCATAGGGGCGGCAGGGACCCAAGTTCTTGAGCCTTTCCAGTATGTGCTTTACCAGGAAGCTGGGATCCGGTGCAGAGCCAGGGCTCCAACCCAGACCCTCTGACATAAGATGAGGACATCCACATGGAATCTTAACTACCGCATGAAGTACCTGCCCTAGGACTCAAACTTACATGTGACTTTGGTTCTCCCTTCTAGGTGGTGGAAGGTGACAAAATCCCAGTCATTGGTAGCCACCTTTCCCACACAGCCTCCTGAGATTAAAGAAGTTCTGGGATCGAGCAAATTCACAACTAATGGAGAACAGCCCTAGGTCCCTGTAGCGGCTACTGAGACGCTTGTTGTTCCGTGTCGTTGCCTTGGAGGTAGAAGGCTCAGCCTCCATGTCAAACTCAACCACAGGGACCCTCCTGAGAATCCCTAGACCAAGGAAGCGCTTAGTTCTCCGTGCTGCGGGAGCTCTGGCCGCCTCCATCCTGCTCCCTGCTGGGGATCTGTGTGTGACACGCTCAGGACCCCCTCTCTCTTCACCCTCCCCCTCCCTGGATTTTTATTTGAAAAAAACCCTTCTGCAGAGAACAGTGGCAAAAGCTAGAGGGGACCTGGGAAGACATGGCGAGTTCCCAGCTAGGATTCAGCCCCCACGTCCATTAAATAGCACATAAACTGGGAAAGAAGGGGGTCTGAGTGAGAAGGAGAAAGGCGTGTTTTTTTTTTCCAAGCTTCTAAGAGAGCTTTGCAAACAATTGGAGTAATTAAAAGTTCTCAGAAGTAGCCGACTGGTGCCCTTTTCACCAAGGGAATGTGGGCCAAGCATGATACATTAAAAGAGAGGGAGCTGCTCTATTGAAGTTAAAAATACTCTTCAGTCACATGGCTAATTTGTTGGAATGCAGCAGTCGAGGGCTGTGGGCAGAGGGGGAGCTGGAAGCAGCTGGGGAGCTTGCAGCTGAGTGCCCGCCCTGGGGACTGCGTGTGCAGGGACAGAAAAACAGTGTCGCAGCTGACTTAGGGCACCTTATCAGAACGCTCACAGAAGTGGCAGGAAGAAGGCGAAGTGGGTTCAAGTTCCTTGCTGTGACCTTTGGGCTTATCAGACAGCGAAGGGATGGGTCAGGACTTGTCACCTGTGCTCCTGGGATGCTGATTCACACCGCTGAGGTTGAAGGCTCTGGGTTTCCCTTGCCTTTGAATCCATTTCAAAGAAATGCAGAACCCGAAGGAGCCCTTTGATCCTAAACCCATGGGAAAGCCGATCTATAGGGTCTCCAGGGAAAACAGCTCAGGCCAGGAATACGAGTCTCAGTTTGGGACACTGGAGATTTTTTGAAATCTTTGAAACTGTAGTATTGAAATAGAAACTAAAAATTATTCAGTGTAATCCCTGAGTGTGAATTTATCTCTTTTCATTAGAATTCAAAGGCACAGAGACACAGAGCAACAGAGAGACACAGAGAGATTTCCCTTCAGCTGGTTTACTCCCCACGTGCCTGCAGCAGCCTGGGCTGGCTCAGATTGAAGCCAGGAGCCCAGAACATGGGTGGCAGCGACCCAAGTACTTGAGCCATCACTTGCTGCCTCCCAGGGTGTGCAGGAAACTGGATTGGAAGTGGAAGATCCGGGCCTGGAACCAGGCACTCTGCTATGAGATGTGGATGTCCCCAGTGGTATTTTAACCACTGCACCAGAAGCCAAGCCTCCCAAATGTGAATTTTCCACGTAAGGCTTAAAGAAACTGACTTGCTCACAGTCACTCAAACAGTAAGTGACAGCTAAATTCAAACCTGTGTCTAAGTGGAGAGGAAGGGCACAGTGGTTAGGAAGTGCAGGGTTCAAATAGCCCTGATATCAGCTCCTGGCCCCACCAAGAGTAGGACCCTTGGGCAAGTTCCTAACACTGCTCAGTGTTGCTTTTACCATTTGTAATTTGGGGATGACAATAATACTTACCCCTTAGAGTTACTGTAATGCATGTACACTGCTTAGCACAACTTATAGCCCAGAGGAAACGCTTAATACAATTTTAGATGCTATTACCCCATAGATTTTTCTATACTACCCTACATCAAATCCTAGAGCCTTTTGTCGGTTAACTTTGCCTAAACATTCTCTTCTTCCCAACTCCAATTCTTACCTATTATATACAAAGAAAAAAGCAGATGATTAGGGGCTGGCGCTGTGGTCCAGAGGATTGGGCTGCCACCTGGGGTACTGGCATCCCATATGTGCACCTGTTCAAGTCCTGGCCACTCCACTTCTGATCCAGTTCCCTGCTAATATGTTTGCTAAAGCAGCAGAAGATGGCTCAATTGCTTGGGCCCCTGCCACCCATGCAGGAGACCCAGATGGAATTCCTGGCTCCTAGCTTCAGCCTGCCCCAGCTCTGGCTGTTGCAGCCATTTGTGGAGTGAGCCAATACATGGAGATATCTCTGTATCTCCCCCATCCCCCCCGCCACTCTAATCTTCTAATAAGTAAAATAAGTATTTTTTAAGTGGATGCTTGAATTTTAAGATAATCTGTCCAGGGGCCAGCACCGTGGCTCACTTGGTTAATCCTCCGTCTGCAGCGCCAGCATCCCATATGGGTGCTGGGTTCTAGTCCCGGTTGCTTCCCTTCCAGTCCAGCTCTCTGCTGTGGCCTGGGAGGGCAGTGGGGAATGGCCCAGGTCCTTGGGCCCTGCACCCCATGGAAGACCAGGAAGAAGCACCTGGCTCCTGGCTTCAGATCGCCTAGCTTCGGCCATAGCGGCCATTTGGGGGGGTGAACCAACAGAAGGAAGACCTTTCTCTCTTTCTCTCTCTCTCACTGTCTATAACTCTGCCTGTCAAATAAATTAAAAAAAAAAAAAAAAAAGATAATCTGTCCAGCCTCAGTGAACTAGATACTTCCTCTAGCATTTCCCTCATCCTAACTCACACGTGTGACTTGTTTTCTCCTAAGCTGTATGCCCTCTGGGCTGTGTTTTCAGTGCAGTTACCAAGTTGCAACGGTGCCAACAGGAAGAAGCAAGTACTGCTGGCCCAAGTGCAGCAGCCAGGCCCATTCAAATCCTTAGAATATTTGATCAGTTTTCAAATTCGTAATGGGCACCATCAACGGACGTGCTCTTGATATCTGGTGGAGATTCAGGCTGATGGTGTCTCTGGCAGTGGAAGCCAAGTTCTCTGTGTGTACATGGTTGGCAAGGACCTGAGATTTGCTTCACATCAGCCTGAGCCAAAAAAGGCGAATTTCGTGGCTCATGGAACCTGAGGAGCATATTTCAATGACTCAGGTGTTCAAAACTGTCTTTGAGGCATTTTTCTGTTTTGTGGGGCTCCACTTCTCAGCCTGATTCTTTCTAGTTGGCCAAGGAACAGTTTGGGAGAAACCCAACTCTACTGTTGCTGCAAGTTTGATATTGTTTACACAAAGTAGTGTTTTTCAGGCACTTCCCCTTTTCTGCTTGTTCCCTGATTGGCTACCTTAAATCATGTGCCCATTCCTGAAACAATGAGGGTCCAGGAAAATGGACTTTTCTGATTGGACAGATTGGATCACATGCCCACCCCTGTCACCAAGGGGAGGCGGAACGTACTGATTGGTTCCCACACTAGCTTCACATAGAAGGGGCTAGGAATAGTTCCTCAAAAGAAGATGGGGCTGCTGAAACCAGAAGAAAGGGAAACGGGGGCCAGGGGTTGGGGCATCAGTTGGGGATGCCAACATCCCATATGGGAGGGCCTGGTTCAAGTCCCAGTTACTCTGCTTCCCAACCAGCCTCCTGCTTTTGTTTTTGTTTTTGTTTTTTTTTTTGTTTGTTTGTTTGTTTGTTTTGACAGGCAGAGTGGATAGTGAGAGAGACAGAGAGAAAGGTCTTCCTTTTTGCCGTTGGTTCACCCTCCAATGGCCGCTGCGGCCGGCACATCTCGCTGATCCGAAGCCAGGAGCCAGGTGCTTCTCCTGGTCTCCCATGCAGGTGCAGGGCCCAAGCACTTGGGCCATCCTCCACTGCCTTCCCAGGCCATAGCAGAGAGCTGGACTGGAAGAGGGGCAACTGGGATAGAATCCGGCGCCCCGACTGGGACTAGAACCCGGTGTGCAGGCGCCACAAGGCGGAGGATTAGCCTGTTAAGCCACGGCGCCGGCCACCAACCGGCCTCCTGCTTATGTGCACCCTGGGAGGCAGCAGGGGATGGCTCAGACACTTAAGTCCCTGCCACCCAAGTGGGAGACCAGGATTGAATTCTGGGCTCCTGGCTTCTGCTTGGCCCAGCCCCAGCTGTTGTGGGCATCTGGGAAGTGAAGCAGCACAGGACTGATGTCTTTCTGTCTCTGCCTTTGAAAGAAAATAAATAAAGAAATATTTAAACTGAAAAAAAAAAAAAAAAAAAAGGAAAGGCAGGCAGATATATAAACTTTAAGAACCAAAATCCACGACAGCACCCACGTGCACTGTCTACTGCAGTGGTTTATAGCCCACTCGGCCTCCTCAGGATGTTCTCGAATCCATGAAATAGGAAGAGCCTTGCAACACCCCAGGCCCCTCTTCAGTCACTCTTCCTGCACCTAGGAAAGGGAGCGCATTAGGAGAAACTGGCCACGAGCTGCCAGTACCTTCCTTGTCCTGGTTGGTAAGGGTACAGGGGCAGCAGGGCCCTAGGTCTTCTGTCCCCGACATGCGGTAGGCAGGCCAACCCCTTGCTGCCTGGCCTGGCAGACGAGTCTGTTTATTTAGGATGCAAGGAAGCCTGTGTGGCACACACACACCCAGCTGCAGTTTCCAACCTGTAGCCTTTATCGGAAGGTAACCCATCTTTCTGGCTTTTTTCCTCTTGGCTTGGTTCAGAACCAAGGAGGAAGGAGCCTGCAATTTATCGAATCCCTTTTCAGAAGTCAACAGGAACCCCGTCCACTTAGAACACCAGGGACCACAGACTCATCTCCTTACTCGTCCCCTTCTTGGCTGGGCAAGATGCTACTGGTCTTGGGATCCAAGGAATGGTGGAAGGCTAGGGCAAGCTCTGAGGGAATGCTCTAGAAAGGCAGGGAAGCTAGATTTGCTTGTGCCTGCAGGTGAGAGGAGCTGGGTTATTATTTCACGTGGAAGGGGAAAAATAACGGAGGGATGATTTCATCGTGGCCTTCACAGGGCCACGCGGCGGGTGTGGCGTCCCTGGTATTTTTCCACAGCCTCGCCCTGGCCGAGATCACAGTCACATCTGTCCCCTACCTCTCCTGTCCCATTTGTATCCTTCCACACCCACCTCTTGGAAAACAAATAAATTGTTCCATGGATTATTTTTATTAATATTAATTAGAGAGGTGTAAGAGTTTGGAGCCCACAAACCAACTTCAGTAAAACAATAGTTTATTATTATTTATTTTTAATTACGAATATAATACACAGTCCTTGGAAAAGAAAGAAAAAAGATGTAGGAAAGCATGAAGATGAAAGCATAAATCTACTCCTGGCCCTCAAATCCAAGATAGCTATTCTCAGCATTTTGATGTATTACTGCCCAGCCTTTTTCCTATACTATATTTTAGATTTTGTTATAACTTTAGAAATCTTCTAAAAGTGGCTCAAATAATATGAAAATGTGTAAAATATAGAAGATGACACATGATATAATCTGCTATTTCTTGTAACATTGATGTGCATGTTACTACTAAGCGTTTTTTGTCACCACTTCCCTTTCTCTCCTCGGACCTAAAGAATAACTGAAATTATTGACACCCATTAGAGAAATGATATTGGTATTATGACACCCGTTTTAGAGAAGGACTGAGGCTTCCAGACTTGCCCACAGCCACACCGGACTGTTGCCTTGGTGGCCAGGGTCTCTAGGGACAAGAACAATTTCCTAATTTAATAGACAGTTTTGGTATAAAAGAGAGGAAAGGATGTGGGCCTTTGGTTTAGCAGTTTAAAAGCCTCTTGAGGGGCTGGCACTGTGGCTCACTTGGCTAATCCTCCGCCTGCGGCACCAGTATCCCATGTGGGTGACGGGTTCTAGTCCCGGTTGCCCCTCTTCCAGTCCAGCTCTCTGCTGTGGCCTGGGATGGCAGTGGAGGATGGCCCAAGTGCTTGGGCCCTGCACCCGCATGGGAGACCAGGAGGAAGCACCTGGCTCCTGGCTTCGAATCGGCACAGCACCAGCCGTAGCAGCCATTTGGGGGGTGAAGCAACGGAAGGAAGACCTTTCTCTCTGTCTCTCTCTCTCACTGTCTAACTCTATCTGTCAAATAAAAAATAAATAAATAAATAAATAAAAAATAAAAGCCTCTTGAGACAACCTGCATCCCATATTGGAATGCCGAGGTTTCAAGGCCTGGTCCGTTTCTGATTCCAGCTTCCTGCTAATGCGAACCCTAGGAAGCAGTAGGAGACATCTCAAGTACTTGGGTCACTGCCACCCATGTGGAAGACCCGGACTGAGTTCCAGGCTGCTGACTTTGGCCTGTCCCAGCCCCAGCTGCTGAGTACTGATCTGATGAGCGAGTCAGTGGGTGAAGAGCTCTCTGTCTCCGTCTCTGTCATATATATACATTAGGAGAAGTGACTTCCATAAACCAGGGCCCTTGGCCTTCCCTTTCTACCAGAAACCCCCAGGGTACCTGCACTTACTCAAGTCGAGCTCTCCAGCTCCAGGAGTTTGCTTCTGGGAACCTATAGCTTCAAGTGCACAAAGAGCCCAGGGAAAGTTCTTTATCAGCAGGAGAATGATTTTATTCCATGTGTTTCCTTACATGAGTTGGGACAATAAGGGAGAAAGAATGAGAAGAAATAAAAGGCCAGTTGCTTAGGCCACTTTTAATGAATCACCCCGCAGTGTCATTACCCATCCCGTCAGGAAAAGCTTGAGTTTTTCCCATGCCAAGAAAAACAGAGGGCAGGAAGAAACAAATTATGACCTTGTTTGTGTTTTGTGTCCTAACTATTTGATTTATAGGCCTTGATCTAGTGATTATGGATGAAAGAAAATATTTCAGTGTCCCAAACCTAACCTGAACTTAACCGGGAGTGGGTCTCATGTCCACTGCTCCAAGTTAGCACGAAGTTAAAATGCTTCAAGAATAAAGCTTTTTTGGGCTTGGGCTGGGGCTGCCTTAGGCATTTTTAACCCAGAAGCAAGGCCAAATTCCTTTCCCACACTCCAATATCAAAATATTCTGTTTAGAAATTGCAATCCTTTCCACTTATTCCAGAATTTGACCATTTATCTATTCAACTAATTATCGTTAAGCACCTACTGTACACCAAGTGCCATGTCAGACACTGGGGATAAAATAGTCAGCATAAAGATCAATCAACACGTGCATCAGAAAACATAATATAGCCTTGAGTTCTATGACGAGAAAGAAAAGCAAACAATGTTAGAGAGAAACCGAGTAGCCTCTTAGGATGAGGTAGCTAGGCCAGTCTTACTAAGGTGGTGTCATTTAAGCTGAGATTAGAATGATAAGATCTGGGGGCCAGTGCTGTAGCATAGTGGGTAAAGCCTCAACCTGCAGTGCTGGCTTCCCATATGGGTGCTGGTTCAAGTCCCGGCTGCTCCTCTTCTGATCCAGCTCTCAGCTGTGCCCTGAGAAAGAAGTAGAATGCGGCCCAAGTCCTTGGGCCCCTGCACCCATGTGGGAGACCCGGAAGAAGCGCCTGGCTCCTGGCTTCAGATTGGCACAGCTCCGGCCACTGAGGCCAATTGGGGAGTGAACCATCAGATCGAAGACTTTTCTCTCTCTCTGCCTCTGCCTCTCTCTCTCTCTCTCTGTAACTCTTTCAAATAAATAAATAATCTTAAAAACAATCATAATATCTGAATGTAAAGTTAAGATAGAGGAGGTCATTTCAAGCAGAGGAAATAGCTTGGTATATAGAAATTAAACTTCTTAACTCAAAAGAAATTCTTGGTAATTTGGATTACTTCTTAGGAGTTGATTTGAAAGAGTTACAGAGAGGGAGAAACAGAGGTCTTCCATCCACCAATTCACTCCCTAGATAGCAGCAATGGCTGGGGTTGGGCCCGACCAGAGCCAGGAGCCTGGAATTGTATAGGTTCACCCCTAGGTGGCAGGGGTCCAAGAAGTCGGATAAATTCCTTTTTGCTCTAAACTATGAAAACAGATATTCAACCTCAGGAATAAGGAGGGAAATGTAAATTAAAACTATGGAGTGATACGAGTTTCTAAAATGGAAGGTTGGCATGATTTGAAAACTTTGATTACGTACTCCATATGTAGGGTGGGTTAACCTGGCGCTCAAACACTTTGCCAGGGAGAACGTTAGAGTCTAGTGGTAAGATTCAACTGTTAATACTACAGCAGTTTATGCCTTTGACCTAGAGGTCTCATTCTTTCTTATACATGAGCATAATAGATGAAAGCTCAAGGTTGCTAATTACAGTATTGTTTGTCATTGCAAAAAAGTGGAAACAATCCAAATCTCTTCCAGTAAGAAACAAGTTAAATTATGGTATAGTCATATCAAACCATGAATGAATACCAAACTGTTGAAAACTATACAACTGGAAAAATGAACAAGGTGGCTCTCCATGTGTTAAAACCTAAGAAGTTATAAGTTGTATTGTCACTAGAGGAAAGGCCGTGGAAGCCGTGGGGTTCTTGTCTTCAGGCATGAAAGAATTCAGGCGTGAGACAGAGAGTGAATTAATAAGGCGTTATTGGGGATCGGGCATCCGTCAGGATGATACTCCTGGGCAGGCCAGGCGGGCGGCTCAGCTGAGAGGCAGAGGGCTGAGTGTGCAGTCTGTTTGGACTCCTCGGGTTTTTAAGGGAGTCTGTTTACCCACCTCACTGCTCCTCCAGGACAGAGGGTGGGGAGTCCTAGCAGAAGGGTTTGTGGTGAAAATTAGCAAATTCCTCCCCAGATTTGCTGGTGGGGCAGAGCAGAGGGGCTTCCCTTAGGGCATCTGTGAAGGTTTTGTTGCCCTGTGTTAGCAGGTCGGGTAACCCATCTGGTCCTGAGCAGGGAGTTCTCCCTGGAGCTTTCCTTGGGGGAAGGGCTGGGACCACCTGGGAGGTTATCAGGGTCTGGGCAGGATGTGAAGTGCAGGATGCTGGGCTTCTGGGGCTTCCGCAGTGGGTGCTGGGGTGCAGCCCCTGCTCACACACACAGAGACTAAGTTTCTTTCTTTTTTTTTTTTAAATTTTTTTTTAAATTTTTTTTTTTTTAAGACAGGCAGAGTGGTCAGTGAGAGAGAGAGACAGAGAGAAAGGTCTTCCTTTTGCCGTTAGTTCACCCTCCAATGCCCCCCACGGCCGGCGCGCTGTGGCCAGCGCACGGCGCTGATCCAATGGCAGGAGCCAGGTGCTTATCCTGGTCTCCCATGGGGTGCAGGGCCCAAGCACTTGGGCCATCCTCCACTGCACTCCCTGGCCACAGCAGAGGGCTGGCCTGGAAGAGGGGCAACTGGGACAGAATCCAGAGGCTAAGTTTCTGACTTGCTACCTAACAATATAAGTAAAAAAACCCAGAAATCAGAAAATCTATCTTTTACATTAAAAGGAGATATGATAGGCATAAATGTTTATATTGAGTTGCATTTGCATAAAGAAACTCAGGAAGGATATACAAAAAATTAATGTAAATGATTATGTGGGGTGACGGAGCAGAAGGAAGTCAGAAACTGGGTATAAAAGTGGGTAAGAGATGTTTTATTGGATGCCATATGCCTTTTAATTTCCTTCCTTCCTTCCTTCCTTCCTTCCTTCCTTCCTTCCTTTTAAGTTTTGAGCCATGTTAATGTAGTATGGATTCAGAAAATGACATTTAAAAATTTTTCCTGGGGCCAGCATTGCGGCCCAGTAGGATAAGCCACACGTGATACAAGCATCAGAGTGCTGGTTCAAATCCACTTCTGACCAGGCTCCCTGCTAATGCACCTAGGAAAGCAGTGAAGATGGCCACGTACCTTGCCACTCATGCAGGAGTCACAGATGGAATTCCTGGCTCTTGGCTTTGGCCTAGCCCAGTCCTGGCTGTTGTGGGCATTTGGGGAGTGAACCAGTGGATAGAAGATCTCTCCGTCTGTCTCGTCTTTTCTCTGTGTTGCTCTTCCTTCCAAATAAGCAAGCAAACACATAAATTAATTATTTTAATATTATTTATTTATTTGAAAGGCAGAATATTGAGGGTGAGGGGAGAGGGAGAGAAAGAGAGACTTTCCATCTGCTGATTCACTCCCCATATGCCCACAACAACCAGGTCTGGGCCATGTGGAAGCCAGGAGCCAGGCACTCCAACCTGGTCTTCTTATGGGCTGCAGGGGCCCAAGAACTTGGACTGGCATCTGCTGGCTTCCCAGGCACATTAGCAAGAAGCTGGACCAGAAGCAGAGCAGCCAGGACTAGCCCGGACACTCTAATATGGGATGCCAGTGTCATAAATGGGTGACTTAACCCACTGCTCCACAATGCAGGCCCCCCAAAGTAAATCTTATAAAAAATTATTCTTGCTACTACCTCAGTAGCTTATCATGTAATGTATGACCACTTTCACTTATGTAGCCACAACCTTGAGAAAGTTTATATTTATTTATTTATTTTTAAAAGATTTATTTATTTTACTTGAAAGTCAGAGTTACACAGAGAGAGGAAAAGCAGAGAGAGAGAGAGAGAAGTCTTCCCATCCGCTAGTTCACTCCCCAAGTGGCCGCAATGGCCGGAGTTGCGCTGATCTGAAGCCAGGAGCCAGGAGCTTCTTCCAGGTCTCCCACACAGGTGCAGAGGCCCAAGGACTTGGACCATCTTCTACTGCTTTCCCAGGCTATAGCAGAGAGATGGATCGGAAGTGGAGTAGCCAGGTCTCAAACCAGCGCCCATATGGGATGCTGGCACTGCAGGCGGGGGCTTTACTCGCTACACTACAGCACCGTCCTCTGATAAAGTTTATATTTAAATGTGGATATTGGTAAGTAAAAGGCACAATTAGTACATAAAAATATATGTCAATGGAATTAAACACAATCTATAAAAAGGTTAGCATAAGGTCTATTCAAGGAAGAGCTTGAGTGACCTAGGCCTTCGAGATACATACCCAACAACTTTCAATGAGTCTTGTGCAGCATTCCCATGTGGTCAAACTCTGGTAGGAATTTAGGTATTACACAGTGAGCTTATGTTGGCTTGGCCTGGAAAATGGGTCTTAGGTAAGCAGGAGGACAGGGGAATGAATTTTTTACTGATTGGAGATGAGAATATCACTGGGTAAAAACACCTTCAGAGATGGAGGGTATTGTCTCTAAAAAGAGGCTATTAAAAGAAAGCTACTGATGGATTTTAAGGGAGGCATTTCTGGGAGGGGTAAGGAATGCAGAGATAAAGAACAAAAGATAGGTCAAGGTTTCTTCTGATGGCTAAGACAAAACACACCCTTTGTACACATCCCCAATCTCTGACCATTTCATAAGCTTCAGCACTTTCTTTTGAATGCCTTGCAGGCTTTTTAGGGGGCAATTCCTTCATTTAAAAGCTGATTTAAAAAAAAAAATGTAAGGGGAATAGGCATTTAGCCTAGAGGTTAGGACACCTGTGTCCTACATCAAAGTACTGGTGATATACTCCAATTCAAGCTTCTTGCTAATACAGACCCTGGGAGCTGAGGGATAACTCAAGTAACTGGATTCTTGCCTCCCTTGTGGGAGACCTGGATTCAGTTTCCAGTTCCCAGACTTGGCCCCAGCCCAGCCCCATCAGATTTGGGGAGCAAACCATCAGATTGGAGGACTATCTTGCTTTCTCTCTAATAATACTATTAATAAATAATTTAAAAATACATGAAAGGTTCACTCAACCACTGTGGTTGTTTCTATGCTTTGCTACAGTGAAAGGAATGTGCAAGTTGTCAGAATCAGAATGGAGTTTCTTGTGTCAACCCTAAAAAAAGCAAGAGATCTCAAAGAAAGTGTTCTTCTCGCCGATAGTAACTATCACAAAAGACTGCAAGAACTACACAGAGGCCACCACAACCTTCTACAAAAGGTACTTCTGGGGGCCAGCTTGTGGCGCAGTGGGTTAAGCCAGCATTCCACAGGAGTGATGGTTCCTGTTAGGAAGAGAGCTGCAGATTGGTGTCCCCTCACACGGGGCACCAAAATGTTAGGAAAAGAGGTGCAGAATAGAGGAGACAGGGTACGGATTTATAGCCACACCGAATTTATTCAGGGAAGATAAATTCATAGAGGTGGATGACCAGCTGCCCACGTGCACATTTATGGAACATTTATGGAACATTTATGGCAGAAGGCCCAAATCCCCAGGGGCCAGACCTTTCTAAGGGGCAGCAGGCCGAGGGGAATTCCTGGAACTGGGTGGGGCCTTCGGAACCTGCAAAAGAATGCAGAGTGGGGCGTGAAGGCAATAGAGTGTGAGACTCAACTGAGATTCAAGGGCAAGGAATACATTCAATGTTTATCTATCTTTTGGGCAATGAGCAAGAATGGCTGAGGCTTATGTCTTGTTCATCAGTTCAAGTCTCGGTTGCTCCTTTTCTTTTCTTTCTTTCTTTTTTTTTTTTTTTGACAGGCAGAGTGGACAGTGAGAGAGAGAGACAGAGAGAAAGGTCTTCCTTTTGCCGTTGGTTCACCCCCCAATGGCTGCTGCGACCGGCGCACCAAGCTGATCCGAAGCCAGGAGCCAGGTGCCTCCCCGGTCTCCCATGTGGGTGCAGAGCCCAAGCACTTGGGCCATCCTCCTCTGCCCTCCCGGGCCATAGCAGAGAGCTGGACTGGAAGAGGCAACCGGGACAGAATCCGGTGCCCCGATTGGGACTAGAACCCGGTGTGCCGGCACCGCAGGCGGAGGACTAGCCTATTGAGCTGCAGCTGCTCCATTTCTGATACAGCTCCCTGCTAATGCACCTGGGAAGGCAGCAGAGGATGGCCCAAATATTTGGGGCCCTGCTGTAGCAACATTCATGTACAGAGAAAAGACACCAAGGCCTTTAACAGGAAGTAGTCTTTTATTATTTGTGGCAGCATAAGGCTTAGGTGGAATTTCTTTTTTTTTAATAAAGACTTTATTTATTTGAAAGTCAGAGTTACACAGAGAGAGAAGGAGAGGCAGAGAGAGAGTGGTCTTCCATCTGCTGGTTCACTCCTCAGTTGGCCCCGATGGCTGAAGCTGCACTGATCCAAAGCCAGGAGCCAAGAGCTTCTTTTGGGTCCACCCATGCGGGTGCAGGGGTCCAAGGACTTAGGCCATCTTCTACTGCTTTCCCAGGCCATAGCAGAAAGCTGGAAAGGAAGTAGAGCAACTGGGACTGGAACCGGTGCCATATGGGATGCTAGCATTGCAGGTGATAGCTTTACTTGCTATGCCACAGTGCCAGCCCCATAGGTGGAATTTCTTATTCAAAAGCCTGAGCCCTGGTAGCTTTGGGATCCGCAAGGAGGGAAGGCCTACACTTCCGGGAATGAAGAGTTCCTACCTGTACTTCCAGGGAAGAAAAGTCCTTGTCAAGGTCCCTGCAGGTGCCTAAAGGTCAACCAATGAGGATCAGACCCGCCTCAATCTTTAACCCCCATGCCCTGAATCTATAAAAGGAGCCCTCCCAATCTCTGAGGAGTGACTTCCCCAGCCCCCGCTCTGTTGGGACCGGGGAACCTCGCCCGGGAGCGGAATCCCAATAAAAGCCTGTGAATTAATTGATTCGCCTGCCTGGGAAGATTTGTTACGCACCGGACACCTTGCAAGCCCCCAACAAAGAGGGGTACTTTCTTCTATATGGTTTTAGCCTAGTTGTCTCCCCTTAAATGGTCATATGCAAACAACTGATTGGATATTCAAATGTTTCATGGCAGCCACAGGAATTGATACAGTACTGCTCCTGTATAACAGTTACTGACAATGCTTTTTTCCACGCACATACTGAGCCTTCTGCTGTCTGGCAAGGGTTAACACCATTGCTCCGTACTAACAAGCAGAACCTGAAATGGTTACAAATAAGCAGATAATAACTACAGTGGAAGCATTCATGGGCAAGCAGATAACAACCACATTTCATTCCCAGGACAGATTTCTGCCTTTTTCTTTTTCTGACCTTGGGGAGGCTTCTACCACAACTTTAATCATGTCAGTTAGAAACAAGTTTAATTAAGAGACAAAGGCCCCCCTTTGATGTTCAGAACCCCTGCAGGTCAGAGAGCATCATCCTGGTCCAAGGACTTATATTTTTACAGCATTGTGACATGTGTAGCTGTTTTTTTCTCTACCAGAGTCTCTATGAGGCTAGAGACAGTTTTTATAAACAAGGGCACAAGACAATGTGAAGTCAGACAAGCCCCTAACATTCCAATCACAGCACCTTTGAGAGATTTGAATCCATCAAAAGTTCAAACCATCCTCCACACAAGTGTCTGGAGTTCCAGCCCTTTCACGTCTGGACCAGAACACGGGCGACTCTTTTCATTTGATCAGTAATTTTTTAATGACCTTGTCCTCATCGTCTACTTGTAAACAACAGTTGCTTAGATTAAATTTTCCACAAACTCCACCTTTAGAAGCATGTAAATAATCTAGGGCTAGGTGGTTTTGGTAGACAGCATTGCATGTTTGAGTATGTTGTTTGGCCAGTATATTGAGAGCCCTTGCGGTTTCATTAGTTATAATCTCGACAGTAGCCTGTAACCTGATGATGTGGTTTAACAGGTAGATGGGAGTATGATGTCCCCTGGTCCCGTCTTTTGTCTAGGTGGCAGGACCATAAATTTTATTTTTAAAAAAAATTATTTATTTTTTACTTGAAAGTCAGAGTTACACAGAGGATAGGCAGAGAGAGAGAGAGAGAGAGAGAGAGAAAGAGAAAGAGAGAGAGAGAGAGGTCGTCCATCCGATGGTTTACTCCCCAATTGGCCGCAACGGCTGATCCAAAGCCAGGAGCCAGGAGCCTCTTCTAGGTCTCCCACGTGGGTGCAGGGGCCCAGGGACTTGGGCCGTCTTCTACTGCTTTCCCAGGCCATAGCAGAGAGCTGGATCAGAAGTGAAGCAGCCAGGACTAGAACCGGCACCCATATGAGATGCGGTGCTTCAGGCCAGGGCGTTAACCCGCTGCGCCACAGCACCAGCCCCCATAAATTTTCAACTAGAGCTTTAAGCTGTTCTCCCCATGGGGCGAGGCAGTACATTCCTATAATTGAGGTTTTTAGAAGCTAATACAGCATTGGACCAGTGGGGAGACTTTGTCTCAACATAGGGCTCAAGGAGGTTTAACCATTGATCTGCATGTTGGTTCCCCCACAGACATAACAAGAGATACTTAGTGATTGAGCTGTAGTTTCTGTGGTAATGGGTATGGCAGGGAAGTCCTTTATCATTTCCACATAGAGGGAATGAAAAATCTCATGAGGAGGCCTGGTCAGTGGTGTTCACTCTTCTGAAGTCTAATAAGGCCCCAGGACCTTGGCCTCGTTTATTAGTGTATACCACCCTGTCAATTATCTCCCCATCCAGGGGCATTAGGTTGAGGAGAGTGAAATTAACTGGGTTACAGGATCCCAAGTGACAGTCTGATGAGGCAACACCCTTCTGGAGAAGTGCCAAGTGACCCATGAAGCACAACCCCAAGGACAGTTAGGGCACAAGCTGGGGCCCCTTACTCACATATTTGTCATTGGACAGACACTCTCCCTCCCACAACAGGCCCCCGTGTGGACTGTGGTAGCTGGTCCCCACCAGCACCCTCTTACTTCCCGCGTCTAAGTGAGGTGACTCGTTATACTCCGTGACCCCACATGCATCAAAAGGAGTGACACTGTCCATTTGTATTGGGAAAGCAGAGTTGTGGTGACACCCTGGCCTGATCAGGTCACGTGAATACATGGGCCATAAGATGAGGGGGTCAGGTCCAAAAAGGGGAGCCAAATCAGAAACAACCAATGACAACAAAGCATCCTATCCACAAGAGGAAAAAAAAAAAGTTTAAGAGAAGCTTCTTACCACTGTCCCAATTGGTTGGAGTGGTTGTCATCAGTGCTATTGTTAACATTTAGGCCTAAAACTTTAATAACAGAAATAGGGGTTTGAAATGCATTACAAGAGAAAACCAATATAAAAAGGCAAGAAAAAATAATCAGTCCATTTATTTTATTGGGCAGCCGATTCCTCAAGCTTTGGCCACGCATAAATCAGTCAGCTTCCAGAGTGACTGAGGCAAGGCTGCCGTCCTCCAGAGTTCCTCTGCGGCCACTGTCCCTGGCTATCTCTTTAGGGCTGGCTCGAATGTTTTGGATGGTCAACTTGAACTGTGTTGTGGATCTGAGATGCACTCCAGGCACAGGCTGCTGGCTTCACTCCGCTCTGGTGGACCTTGGGGGCTCTCTGGTTGGTGACTGTTGTAGGAACGAATGAAGCAACAGTAAAGTGACCTCTTTAAGGGGACCTTAGTGGCTGAATGTTTTATTTATTTATTTATTTATTTATTTACTTTTGTACCCACACAGCATCTCCTGGCGTTTTATCATTTGGGCATTACTTAGCTAGTGTTGTCTCTTATTTGCAAGGGTTTGTTTGATCTGTTCGAAGGCCTTTTTGTCTTTTTTTTTTTTTTTTTTTACAATAGACTTTTTCCCCCCTTTGTGGCTTTGTAAGTCTGGAGGAAACAGATCCAACAAGTAAACTAAATACAACAGGGTCTAAAACAAAAGACTGGATCATTATTAGAGTGTCTGGGAAAGGTATTATCTAAACCAGGAGGAAGTTTTCTCATTGAGAGAGGCATGTAGGCCCAGCTGAGTATATGTGAGGCCTAGACCTATCTGTCTCTTTACATGGGTACTGGAAGGTGTGAACCTCTTCAGAAAAGACACTCTGTTGACTGTCATTACCTAGCCGGCCTGGGAGGAGAGCTGGCCTGCACAGGAGGTTAGTGTAGCACAGGCAGCATATCCAAGAGGAAGGTCACAGTCCTGCCTGTTACTGACTCTAGGCCTTCCCCTCTGCAGCAGTGTTAACTGGAAATGGAGTAAAGGGCTTTTCCAGGTTGGAGCCCGCAGGGCCTGTGGTTCTAACCTGGGAGCTCTTCCACTTACCCAGCTCTTGACAGGATTTTATAGAACCTGGCTTTTGTCAGGACAGCTGTTTGCCCAGTTTCTTGGCTTTCCATATCAAAATGTGAAGCTATTTGGGGAGGACTGGCCTCGCTGTGTTTCTTTGATGGCAGAAAACTGTGTAAAGCGCAAAGATGGGTTGGCTTGCAGCCTCTCTTTACATTGCTGCTGTTCCTGGCTCCCTCTCTCCTGGTCTCTGTTCGAGTAGACCACAGAGGCAGCCTCTAGGATGTCAGCCAAGGGGGTGCTCAGCCTTAGCCCCAGTCTTTGGTGGCCTAAGCTAGCAATCTGTAGTCACAGGCATGTTTTGACATGTGTGACGGCATACAGCCCACGAGGAGAGTTATGTCTTTTTAGATAAGATCAAAACATGATGCTTAGCTTGCCTAATCTGTCTATAAATTTTGATGTCATTAATAACACTTTATCTTTTATGTTATCAACCTATACATTTTAATGAATATACTTAAATTACCTAAGAAATTAAAGTATTAGGTAAGTATGGTATTATCTTAAGTCATGATTTTTGCCAAAGAACAACTTTAAGTTGGACTTTATAGGGAGCATTGAGCACTTTATCATACTTTGCCTATATTATTTTTAGATCAATATTATACCTTTATGATTGCAAGTATCTAACACAAGAACAACTTGCTTGACCAGCAAACCCAAGCACAAACATGTCACAGATTAATCTAAGTCACATGCACCAAAAAGGTATTTTGTGTTAATTTAGCAATCTTAATTTATATGAGTCTTTTAGTCCACAAGCCAATGTTATTATTATTATTTATGGTTTCATCTCTGTACTCTATTGTCTTATAAGATTGCTAGGGCAACTCTGGGAGTTAATCAGGCTCCCCTTCTGCCACTTAGGGCAGGTCCACCAAACCAAATGAACAGGAGTTCATACCAGTTCTGATGGGTGGTGCTCCTTAGGTTAGCTCTTGTGCTCACTGGGTTCTGTTGTGTTCTCAGGGTCAGAGTCTCACGCTGGGGGAGAACCACTCCCCACAGAGCAAGTGGTCTGCTGGAGCCAAGGGAGTTCACTCTACCCCACACCCCTGCGCTAGGGGCCTCATGCCCCATGAGACAAAGGAGGTGAAAATCCACGTGGGAAGGCAGCAGAGGATAGCCCAAATATTTGGGCCCTGCTGTAGCAGGATTCATGTACAGAGATAAGACACCAAGGCCTTTAGCAGGAAGTAGTTTTTTTTAATTATTTATGCCGGAATAAGGCCCAGGTGGAATTTATCCAAAAGCCTGAGCCCCAACAAAGAGGGCTACTTTCTTATATATGGTTTTAGCCTTGTTGCCTCCCCTTATTATGGTCACATGCATACATTTGAAGTTTTTTTTTTTTTTTGGACAGGCAGAGTGGACAGTGAGAGAGACAGAGAGAAAGGTCTTCCTTTTTGCCGTTGGTTCAACCCCCAATGGCCGCTGCAGCCGGCGCACCGCGCTGATCCAATGGCAGGAGCCAGGTGCTTCTCCTGGTCTCCCATGCGGGTGCAGGGCCCAAGCACCTGGGCCATCCTCCACTGCCTTCCTGGGCCACAGCAGAGAGCTGGACTGGAAGAGGGCCAACCGGGATAGAATCCGGCGCCTCAACCGGGACTAGAACCCGGTGTGCCTGTGCCGCTAGGCGGAGGATTAGCCTGTTAAGCCACGGCGCCGGCCACATGCATACATTTGATTGGATATTCAAATGTTTCATGGCAGCCACAGGAATTGATACAGTACTGCTCCTGTATAACAGTTACTGACAATGCTTTTTTCCACCACATACTGAGCCGTCTGCTGTCTGGCAAGGGTTAACACCATTGCTCCGTACTAACAAGCAGAACCTGAAATGGTTACAAATAAGCAGATAATAACTACAGTGGAAGCATTCATGGGCAAGCAGATAACAACCACATTTCATTCCCAGGACAGATTTCTGCCTTTTTCTTTTCCTGACCTTGGGGAGGCTTCTACCACAACTTTAATCATGTCAGTTAGAAACAAGTTTAATTAAGAGACAAAGACTTTCAGGCTGGTGCTGTGGGGTAGTGGGTAAAGCCATTGCCTTCAGCACCGGCATCACGTATGGGCACTGGTTCGAGTCCTAGCTGCTCCACTTCCAATCCTGCTCCTTGCTGTGCCCTGGGAAAGCAGTAGAAGATGGCCCAAGTCCTTGGGCCCCTGCACCCTTGTGGAAGACACAGAAGAAGCTCCAGGCTCCTGCCTTTTGATTGACCCAGCTCCAAATGTTGTAGCCATTTGGAGAGTGAACCAGAGGATAGAAGACCTCTCTCTTTCTCTCTGTGTCTGCCTCCCTGTAACTCTGCCTTTCAAATAAATTAAAAAAAAAAAAAAAAAAGACAAAGGCCTCTACCACACTACCACCCACCTGGGAGAACCAGAAGGAGTCCTGGTTTTGGCCTGACCCAGCCCTGGCCATTGTTGTGTCCATTTGGGGAGTGAATCAGCAGATGGAAGATTGATCTCTCTTGCTGTAACTCTGCCTTTCAAATAAATTATATAAACCTATTAATGAACAGAAAGTACTGTACAAGGACATCTGCTCAGCCTTGATATGATACCCCGGTTATTCATCTTTATGACCAAAGATGATGGTTTCAAAATATCTGATGAAATTATCATTTTGGCCTTTGAAAATATTCCCTTGTTTCAACATCTTTGAATACACACATCATTTATTATGTATGGCCTGGGAATTCCCAATGCAATGCTCTGTTGTTCCCAAATAAATATTGTTATTCTTTAGAGATTCTCAGATTGTTGTCTCACTGTTTGGGTTGATGGTACTCATCCTCAACAGACTAGATAAAGGCCGTTGACCAAAGGCAATCGGAGCATTCCAGGATGAAACCAGCCTAAAGGAAACCACGTGTTTATAGAAACATGTTTTTTCAAGGGCTGGCAGTGTGGCTCAATAGGTTAAGCCTCTGCTTACAACATCAGCATCCCATAGAAGAGCGCTGATTTGAATCCTGGCTGCTCTGCTTCCAATCCAGCTCCCTGCTAATGAGCTTGGGAAAGCAACAGAAGATGGCCCAACTCCTTGGGCCCCTGCCACCCATTTGGGAGGCCCAGGTGGAGTTCCAGGTTCCTGGCTTTGGCCTGGCCCAGCCCCTGCCATTGAGGCCATTTGAGGAGTGAACCATCAGATGGAAGATCTTTCTCTGTCTCTCCTTCTCTCTCAGTCACTGCCTTTGTTTGTTTTTCGAGTTATGGTGACCTTTTGCCCAGTAGACTCTAGTGACATCCATTCAATCTATGTACTTGATTCTCTTCCACTGAAAGAACCCCTTCCATTACAAGGAGCTTCAGGATTTCAAGGTCTTTTCCCATCTGTTTTCTCATTGACTGCATACCTGCAATGTACGAAAGTGTTTTAACTTTTTTTTTTTAATTTTTTTTTTTGACAGGCAGAGTTAGTGAGAGAGAGAGAGATGGAGAGAAAGGTCTTCCTTCTGTTGGTTCACCCCTCAAATGACCACCATGGCTAGAGCTACGCCGATCTGAAGCCAGGAGCCAGGTCCTTCTTCCTGGTCTCCAATGCGGGTGCAGGGCCCAAGCAAGTGGGCCATCCTCCACTGCCCTCCCGGGCTGGAAGAGGAGCAACCGGGACAGAATCCGGCGCCCATATGGGATGCCGATGCCAAGACAGAGGATTAACCAAGTGAGCCACTCTGTCTCCTCTTATTCATGATCTTCCCCAACCACTAATCCAGATTCTAACACCACGTGTTAAGTTTCACCTGTGTTTTTTTAACAGCTTTATTGAGATATAACTCAATTTGTCACACATTTCACTCTTTTTTTTTTTTTTGACAGGTAGAGTGGATAGTGAGAGAGAGAGAGAGAGAGAGAAAGGTCTTCCTTTTTGCCGTTGGTTCACCCTCCAATGGCCACTGCTGCCGGCGCATCTCGCCGATCCGAAGCCAGGAGCCAGGTGCTTCTCCTGGTCTCCCATGCGGGTGCAGGGCCCAAGGACTTGGGCCATCCTCTACTGCCTTCCCAGGCCACAGCAGAAAGCTGGCCTGGAAGAGGGGCAACCGGGGCAGAATCCGGCGCCCCAACCAGGACTAGAACCTGGTGTGCCGGCACCACCAGGCGGAGGATTAACCTATTGAGCTGCAGCGCCGGCCAACATTTCACTCTTTTAACATGTACTACAATTCTGTTTTTTAGTATAGTGACAGGGTTATATAGATGCCATCACAATCTAATTTTATTTGTTTTCACTTATTTTTAAAGATTTTTTAAAAAAAATTATTTAAAAGAAAGACAGACAGGTAGAAAGGGAGAAAGAAAGAGGTAGAGAGAGACACCTTTCATTCACTGATTCGTTTCCCAGATGCCACAATGGCTGAGGCTGGGCCAGGTCAAAGCCAGTGGTCAGGAACACCATCTTGGTCTCCATGTGGGTAGTAGGAGGCCAAGCAGATGGGCCATCTTCTGCTGCTTTTCCAGGCACTTTAGCAGGGAGCTGGATCAGAGCAGCTTCGACTTGAACTGGATAGTGATATGGAATGGGCGTGTCACAAGTGGCAGCTTAACCCACTGTGCTGGCCTGTCTTCGGCCTGTCTTGGAATACTCATACAATATTGTTAACCGTAATCACCCTACTGTGCAGTTGAACTCCAGAACTTTTTCCTCTTAACTGAGACTTTATACCTACTGACTAATCTCTCCCTTTTGCCCCTCTTGCTCCCTTCCCCAGCCTCTCCTAACCACCCTGCCACTCTGTGTTTCTATGAGATCAGTTGCTTTAGATTCCTTATGAGTGAGATCATCCAGTATTTGATATTCTTTGCCTGGCTTATTTCACTTAATGTGAGGTTTTCCAGATTCATTCGTGTTGCTACAAATGAAAGGACTTCATCCACTTAACGGCTAAATGATGTTCCAGTGTGTGTGTGTGTGTGTGTATATATATATATATATACACACATACATCACATTTCCTTTATCCATTCATCCACGGCTCATTAGGTTGATTCCATACCTTCACTACTGTAAGTAGTGCTGCAATGAATATAGGAGCACAGATATCTCTCCAACATACTGATTTCATTTCTTTCAGATATATGCCCAGTAGTGCTGGATATGAACTAGTTCTACCTTGAATTTTTTGTGGCACCTTATACTGTTTTCCATGATTGATCTACTAATTTACCTTCCTACCAACAGTGTCTAAGAGTTCCCATTTCTCCACATCCACATCAGCACTTGTTGTTTTTTTTCTTTTTGATAATAGCCATAGTATTTGGGGCACAGAGGTATGTCATTGTGGTTTTGATTTGCATTTCCTAGATGAATACTGGTATGGAGTGTTTTTTCGTGTACCTGTTGGCTGTTTGACTTTTTTTTTTTTTAAAGATTTTAAAATTTATTTGATAGTTACAGAGAGAGACAGGGAGTGAGAGAGAGAGAGAGAGAGAGAGAGAGAGAGAGAGGGAGATTTCTTCCATCCACTGGTCTACTCCCTAAATGGCTGCAATGACTGGGATTGGGCCAGGCTAAAGCCAGGAACCTGGAACTCCACCTGTGTTTCCCATGTGGGTAGCAGGGGCTCAAGTACTTGGGCCATCTTCCACTGCTTTCCCAGGTGAATTAGCAGGAGCTGGATTGGAAGTGGAGCAGCCAGGACTTGAACCAACACTCATATGGGATGCTGGCATTGCAGGTGGTAACTTAACCTTGCTACACTATGACAATGGCTGCTGCAGAAGCTTTTCAGTTTGATGTAAACCCATTTGTGTTTTTGCTTTTGTTGTCTGTGTTTTTGGAATTTTACTAAAGAATTCCTTACCCAGGCTAATGTTATGGAGCAGTTACCTATGTTTTCATCTAGTAGTTTTACTGTTTCACGTTTTACATCTAAATA
The DNA here is from genome assembly GCF_033115175.1 of Lepus europaeus. Taxonomy (NCBI): domain Eukaryota; kingdom Metazoa; phylum Chordata; class Mammalia; order Lagomorpha; family Leporidae; genus Lepus; species Lepus europaeus. Next base: position 55,656,154 of record NC_084845.1, read on the forward strand.
TTTAATTAATTTTGTATTGATTTTTTTTAAAGATTTGTTTGGTGAGCAGAGTAACAGAGAGAGAGGGAGAGACAGATATCTTCCATCTGCTGGTTCATTCCTCTGATAGCTGCCACACCCAGCCCTGGGCCAGGCCAGAGCCAGGAGCCGGGAACTCCATCTGGGTCTCCCACATGGGTGGTAAGAACCCAAGTGCTTGGGCCATTGTGTGCTGACTCACTGGATGCATTAGAAGGAAGCAGGATTGAAAGTGGAAATGAGGGGTCAGCGCCGTGGCGGTGCAGTAGGTTAATCCTCCACCTGCACCTCGGGCATCCCATATGGGCACCAGTTCCCGGCTGCTCCACTTCCCATCCAGCTCTCTGCAATGGCCTGAGAAAGCAGTAGAGGATGGCCCAAGTGTTTGGGCCCCTGCTTCCGCCTGGGAGACCCGGAAGAAGCTCCTGGTTTCGGATTGGCCCAGCTCTGGCCGTTGCGACCATTTGGGGAGTTAACCAGAGGATGGAGGACCTTTCTCTCTGTCTCTCCTTCTCATTTTCTATAACTCTGCCTCTCAAATAAATAAATAAAATACTTTTTTATAAAATCTTAAAAAAAAAAAGCGGAGATGGACTCTATTGCAAGTCCTGTGATACAGATGAAGGGTCCCAAGGAGTGGCTCAACCTGCTGTGCCACAATACCTGTCCCTTTGTCCATTTTTTAATTAGGTTGCCTTTTTTGTTGTTGGATTGACAGAGTTCTTTATATATTCTGGATATAAATCCCTTATCAGATAATGTATATGACATGCCAATATTTTCTCCCATTTTCAGGGCTGCCTTTTCCTTTTGTTTGAGGCAGAAAAGTTTGTGATTTTGATGACGTCCAGATTATCTATTTTTCTTTTGTTATTTAGGCTTTTGTTGTCATATTTGTTTGCCTGTTTTTGAACTTGGAAGAGAGAATCATAGTTTTTATTTTTTTCTTCATTTATCACATGCAAATACTCTATTCAGCTGGAATTTTAGCCAAAGTTGTTTTCCAGAAAGATATTTCCAGAAAAACATGACAATAAATATTACTTTGTCTGAACACCATAAAAAGCCTTTTTTTAAAAAAAAGATTATTTATTTGAAAGGCAGGGTTACAGAGGCAGGGGCAGAGAGAGAGAGAGAGAGAGAGAATCTTCCATCCACTGGTTCACTCCTCAAATGGCGCAACGGCTGGATCTGGGCCAATCCGAAGCCAGGAGCCAGCAGCTTCTTCCAGGTCTCCCACATGGGTACAGGGGCCCAAGTAGTTGGACTGTCTTCTGCTGCTTTCCCAGGGCATTAACAGGGAGCTGGATCAAAAGTGGAGCAGCCAGGAATGGAACCGGCATGCCTATGGGACGCTGGCACTGCAGAGGTGGCTTTACCTGCCTTGCCGCGGCACCAGCCCCGTAAAAGGCCTTCTTTCTCACTGACTGCAATGAACATGTTTAGCACCCCTTCAATTCTAGGTCACATGTGTTAGGACTTTTTTTGTTTCATTGGTCTCATGATCACATGCATTGCTGATAGGAGTTCATAAAAGCAGGCATCCTCACACGTTGTGGCTGGAAATATACATAAATTGATACATTCCACGTGAAGGGAAATTTGGTAATATTCACACAATTGTAAAAGTGTACACTCTTTGGCCCAGCTCTTTCCACCACTGGGAGTGTGTCCTATAGACAGAATCACACAGGCAAAATGGCAAATGTGCAGTTCATCCATGGACACATTAGCAATAATGACAAAAGGCCGGACAAATCCAAATATCTACTAATGAGAAGCTGGTAAAATACACTGTGGTGCCATGGTGAATGGAACGCCAGGTGGTTGTAAAAAAGACTGAAAAGGAATAATCTTGAAGACAAATTGTTACCTGAGGAAAGCAGTGGGCACAAAGGACAAGGGAACCTCAGACTGTTGGAAATGGAATTAAAAAATAAGTATATTTTGGTTGAGAAATTTTTGACATCTATACAGTTTTTCATAATACACATATCTATGAACATTTTGAGGATCCTTAATATAACTATGCTTTGTTTGAAAAGGGAGCAGGTGTGGAGAAGATAAATAGAAAAATAAAAATGGTTATGTGGTGGGAACTGGATATATATGTATTTACATATTACAACTATATATTTGTATATATATTTACATGCACATATATGAGGGATCTTCAGAAAGTTCATATAAAATGTGTGTTACCCTTTATTCATTTAAAAATCATTTATTTATTTCATTTGAGAGGCAGAGAGGCAAAGACAGAATCTGCTAGCTTACTTCCCAAATACCTGGGGGCCAAGAACTCTATCCAAGTCTCCCACATCAGCGGCAGGGACCCAAGTACTTGCACTATAATCTGCTGCCTCCAATGGTACATGTTGCAAGAAGCTGAAATTGGGAGTAGAGATGAAACTCAAACCTGGGCACTCAGTTAGGGGACACAGGCATCCCTACTGGTGGTGTAATATCTGTACCAAGTTCCCATTGCATGCATTGTCTTTCCTTTTTTTTTTTTTTAAGATTTATTTTATTTTTATTTGAAAGGAAGAGTCACAGAGAGAGAGAGAGAGAGAGAGATCTTCCATCCATTGGTTCACCCCCCAAATGGCTGCAATGTCCAGAGCTGGGCTAGACCAAAGTCAGGAGCCAGGAGTTTCATCTGGCCCTCCCATGTGGGTGAAAGGACCCCAAATACTTGAACCATCTCCTGTTGTATTTCTAGGCACATCAGCAGGGAGCTGGATTGTATTAGAACAGCCAGGACTTGAACTGGTACTTATATGGAAGCCTGGTATTGCAGCAGGTGGCCGTTCAAACCACTGCTTTACAACACCAGCAGCCCATGCCTTATCTTTTTTTTTTTTTTAAGATTTATTTATTTGAAAGTCAGAGTTACACAGATAGAGAAGGAGAGGCAGAGAGAGAGAGAGAGAGAGAGGTCTTCCATCCACTGGTTCATTCTCCAATTGGCAGCACCAGTTGGAGCTGTGCCCATCTGAAGCCAGGATCCAGGGACTTCCTCCGGGTCTTCCATGTGGGTGCAGGGGCCCAAGCACTTGGTTCATCTTCTGCTATTTTCCCAGGCCACAGCAGAGAGCTGGATTGGAAGTGGAGCAGCCAGGACTGGAACCAGCGTGCATATGGGATGCCAGCACTGCAGGCAGTGGCTTTACCTGCTATGCCACAGCACTGGTCCCGCATTATCTTTTTTTTTTTTTTTTTTTAAAGATTCATCCGTCTATTCGAAAGTCAGAGCTACAGAGAGAGGAGAGGCAGAGAGAGAGAGAGAGAAAGAGAGAGAGAGAGGTCTCCCCAGATATCTAGAATGGCTGAAGCTAGAGCCAATAACTCAATCTGTGTCTCCCATGTGGGTGTCAGAAATCCAATTACTTGAGCTGTTACTGTTGCCTCCTGGGTCTGCATTGGCAGGAAGCTAGAGCCAGGAGCCAGAGCCAGGTATTAAACCCAGGTACTCTGATATGGGTTGTGGGCATCTTACAGGTGAATGTATTTATTTTCTGTTGAAAATAAACAAGCTAATAAACACTGGAAGCCCAAAAACTGTTCTGAAGCCAAATAAACCAACTCATAGTAGAAAGCATCCTGCCGGCGCCACAGCTCACTTGGCTAATCCTCCGCCTGCGGCGCCAGCACCCCTGGTTCTAGACCCGGTCAGGGCATTGGGGTGCCGGATTCTGTCCCGGTTGCTCCTCTTCCAGTCCAGCTCTCTGCTGTGGCCCGGGACTGCAGTGGAGGATGGCCCAAGTCCTTGGGCCCTGCACCCGCGTGGGAGACCAGGAGGAAGCACCTGGCTCCTGGCTTCGGATCAGCGCAGCTTGCCAGCTGTAGCGGCCATTTGGGGGGGTGAACTGAAGGAAGGAAGACCTTTCTCTCTGTCTCTCCCTCTCACTGTCTAACTCTGCCTGTCAAAAAAATACAAATTAAAAAAAAAAAAAAGCATCCTTGTCAATGCTATTTGCACAGCCTGTATTTTCTTTCCCTTCTAGAGTCTGGGCTAGACTGGGCTACTAGGGGTTTGTACCCAGTGGCAAAAGACTCAACAAGATGGCCTTGGGGAAAGCTCAAGCAGAGGCCACACAACAGGCCAGGGAGGTCTGGCTGCCCCACAGGTGGGAACTCCTCTAGGATGCGGGAACCAAGCCTTCCCTGAGGCCATACCCTGGAGCACACAGGTTCCTCACTTTGTACCCAGTGTTTGAAGCCTCCAGGATTCTGGAGGGCTCAGGCCTGGCCCTGACAAGGGAAAGTGAGAGATGGACTGTGACAGCTTTAAAATTCGTCTTCCCTCTGGCAGAGGAAGAGAGTAGGTTTCCAGGGCACATAATATTTTGAGAAAGGCAAGAGCAGATTCACAGGCAGTCTCCCTGTATTTCGCTCCTGGAATAGCAAAGGGGAATACCCTCTAACGCTCTCCCTCACGCCTCCAGAGGAGACTGCCTGATGTTTACAAAATGTGGGGCAGAATCTTTGTTCTTTACTCTCTGGTCTCAAAGAGCATGCACAATATGTGTCTTGACAGTTTCCTGTTCTAATCCCACTATTTATAAAAAAGCAGTAAAATGTGCTTGCAAGATAAATAAGGACTCCCCTGGAGCAGAGTCTTACACACAGATCCTGATCCTGCTGTTATCTGAGACCGATCACAAAGCATACACCTAGACAGCCCGGGGAAAGGATTTTGCAGTATGTTAAAACAGCAATAGTAAAATGGTAATGTTAAAAATGTTCTTTATGGAAAGTGCCAACTTCCTCAAAACTTCTTTAGAACTAGTTCTCATTTATAGCATCTGGATATAATAACCCCAAATAGCCAGCATTTGCTAGGACTTTTTGTGATAGGCACTGTACTAAGGGTTTTGTTTAACTGACAGAGCAATTATCGGTTACTACTCAGTAAATATTTGAAAAAAAATCATTAAGACATTCAAGAGGAGAATATTATGGACCAATGTCCCCTTCATCGATGCATACAGAAAGATCTTTTAAAAATAATAGCAAAAGGGGCCGGCGCTGTGGCGCAGTGGGTTAACACCCTGGCCTGAAGCGCCAGCATCCCATATGGGAGCAGGTTTGAGTCCCAGCTGCTTCATTTCTGATCCAGCTCTCTGCTGTGGCCTGGGAAAGTAGTAGAAGATGGCTCAAGCCCTTGGGCCCCTGCACCTGTGTGGGAGACCTGGAGGAAGCTCCTGGCTTCAGATCAGCTCAGCTCCAGCCGTTGTGGCCAACTGGGGAGTAAATTATCGGATGGAAGACCTCTCTCTCTCTCTCTCTGTGCCTCTCCTCTCTGTGTAACTCTGACTTTCAAATAAATAAATAAATCTTTTTAAAAAAATAGCAAATGTAATCCAACAATGTAGAGAAAAGTCTAACATCATAGCTGAGTGAAGCTTATCCCAGGAATGCAAAGATGGTTGTTTTTTGAAAACCATTCATTGCAATTCAGCATATTAGCAAAATAAGTGAGGAAATCACATAATCATACCAATGGGTACAGAAAAATATTAGGCAGGATTCAATACCTTTTCTTGATAAAAACAATTCAAGACAAGCCAAAACAAAAATATCAGGAAACTGAAAATACAGGAAAATTTCCTCTAGCGGATAAAGGGCAGATGCCCTGAAAAATGATATTTGATTGTGAAAGACCAAAGGCTATCCTCCTGGGACTGGGAAGAAGAGAGGGATGCTTGCTTCACCATTTCTATTCAGCTTTGTGCTAGAAGTCTCAGCCAGTGCCATAGGCAAGAGGGAAAGTAAGCATACAGATTGGGAGGGAGGAGGTGACACCATCTGTTAGCAGATCACGTGGCTATTACACACTTCTAAGACATTTACAGAGCAGCTACCAGAATTATAAGTACATTTAGTGTGGATGCTAATTTAGGCCATGGGATACCAAGTCAGTGTACAAAATCGAGTGTATTTATATTGGCAGGAAACAATTGGAAAATGAAGCAATTTATAATAGCATAAAAATATAAAATAGGGGCTGGTGCTGTAGCGTAGTGGGTAAAGCCGCTGCCTGCAATGCCGGCATCCCATATGGGCTCTGGTTCGAGACCCGGCTGCTCCACTTCTGATCCAGCTCTCTGCTATGGCCCGGAAAAGCAATGGAAGATGGGCTTGGGCCCCTGACCCAACGTGGGAGACCCTGAAGAAGCTCCTGGCTCCTGGCTTTGGATTGGCCCAGCTCTGGCCATTGTAGCCATTTGGGGAGTGAACCAGCGGATGGAAGGCTTCTCTTTCTCTCTCTCTGCCTCCGCCTCTCTGTAACTTTCCCTTTCAAATAAATAAATTAATACATATATAATAGAAGTATATATATATATATATCAAAAGATGTAGAAGAGCTCTGTTGAAAACTACAAATTAATAAAAGATTCAGGGCAGGCATCTGGCTTAGCGGGTAAGACAGCTCATCCTGAAGTACCTAGGCTCCAGTCTCAAGCTCCACTCTTTTTTTTTTTTAAAGATTTATTTATTTGAAAGGCAGTGTTACAGAGAAAAAGAAGGAGAGACGGGGGGGGGGGGGGGGAGGGAGAGAGATATCTTCCATCTACTGGTTCACTCTCCAAATGGCTGCAGGCTGAAGCCAGGAGACTGGAACTCCATCTGAGTCTCTGACATTGAGGGGACCCAAGTACTCAGGCCATCTTCTACTGATTTCCCAGGCACATTAGCAGGGAGCTGGATTGGAAGTGGAGTAGTCAGGACCAAAACTGGCGCTCATATGGGATGCTAGTGATGCACAGCTTAACCTGTGCCACAATACTGGCCTCCCTAGTCAGATATTTTTAAAACATTTATTTAGGGCATGGGGAGAGAGAGAGAGAGAGAGAGAGAGAGAGAGAGAGAGAGAGAGAGAATGAGATAGAACGCGCATCTATTTGCTGATTCGCTCCTCAAATGACTTCAACAACGAAGGCTAAGCTGTGGCTGGAGTCAGGAGCCTGGAACACAATCCAGGACTTCTATATGAGCAGTAGAAACCCAATTACTTTTTTTTTTAAGATTTATTTATTTGTTTGAAAGAGTTACACAGAGAGAGGAGATGCAGGGAGAGAGAGAGAAAGAGAGAGAGAGAGAGCGGAGAGAGGTTTTCCACCCAATGTTTCACTCCCCAATTGGCTGCAACCGCCAGAGCTGTGCTGATCCAAAGCCAGGAGCCAGGAGCTTCTTCAGGGTCTCCCACACATGTGCAGGGGCCCAAGGACTTGGGCCATCTTCTACTGCTTTCCCAGGCCATAGCAGAGAGCTGGATTGAAGTGGAGCATCCAGGTCTTGAACTGGCGCCCATATGGGATGCTGGCACTTCAGGGAGTTAACCACTGCACCAGAGTGCTGGTCCTGGAACCCAATTACTTGAGTCATCACCACTGCCCTTACCATCTGTATTAGCAGGAAACTGGAGTCAGGAGGTGGGACTGGGAATCCAACCCAGATACTTGGGTATGTGTAACTACTCTGCTAAACACCAGCTCCCCATCGGGTGTTTTGTAGAATTCCCTTGATTTGGGTTTGCCTGATGTTTTCCCTCACAATTATGTGGTGTTTAGGAGTTTGGGTAAGAATGCTGCAGGGGGGAAGTGTCTTTCTCAAAACATCACACCAAGCGGTATGTGCTGTTGGTACAATTTATCACCAGTGATATCAACCTGATCATTTGGTTCAACAAGCTGATTTTTAAAAACTTACATGGAAAAGCAGACATAGAATAGCAAAAATAATTTGCTTATAGTAAGAGCAGAGTTGGAGGATTCACATGCCAATTTGAATCCTTGCTAGACAGCCACAGTAATCAAGACCAGTGGAACTGGCTTCGGGAAGGAAAAGGGGCAGGGTGGGGAGGAGGGTAAAGCAAAAGGAAAGGCAACTACCTCACTATGAGGAAAAAGAAAAGTCCAGAGGAAGACCCACACCTGTATGGCCAACCAATTTTCAACAGACATAAAAGCAATTGGGTGGAGGAGCCCAGGGACTTGGGCCATCCTCCACTGCTTTCCCAGGCACATTAGCAGGGATCAGAAGTGGAGCAGCCAAGATTTGAGTCTGTGTCCATGTGAGATACTGGCGCTGCAGTCCATGGCTTAACCCGCCGCACCACAGCACTGGCCCATGGTTCAGTTCTATTAACAACAATAATAGCTGGAGCTGTGACTTAAAGGATAAAGCTGCTGCCTGCAGTGCTGGCATACCACATGCATGCAGGTTCGAGTCCCAGCTGCTCCAATTATGTGCCTGGGAAAGCAACAGAAGATGGCCCAACTGCTTGGGTCCCTGCACCCACGTGGGAGACCTGGAGGAAGCTCCAGGCTCCTGGCTTTGGATAGGCTCAAGCTCCAGCCATTGCGGCCATCTGGGGAGTGAACCAACAGATGGAAAGCCTTTCTCTCTCTCTCTCTCTCTCTCTCTCTCTCAGCCTATCTGTAACTCTGCCTTTCAAATAAACAAATAAATCTCTAAAAACTAAAACAACAATAATAAAAATGTATGTTGGAGAAACCAAATATTGAAAAATTGCTATATTTGTTTCGGCCCTAAAAAGGGAGATAGATATGGGAAATTAAAGCTTATAGATAGTGGATCTCGTCAAATAGTATATGCTATAGGGAAATAGAACTACTAGAGCTCAGATAGGCAGGAACAACTTGTGAAAAAGAAGAAACTGAAGGGAAACTTGAAAGGTGAACAGGCACCGGGAAGGAAGAACCTGCATTAACTGAATGTACCCGGGATGCCTGCATCACGTGGGTTTCAAACCAGCAGCTTTAGGAACCAGTGGCTGGTGCACAAGGCATAGAAGAGAATGGTGGGAACTATTAGTGAAAGACAGAGAATCAAGGTGGGTAGGCTGTGCCGGCGATGCGATGAAAATGCCGTAACAGGATGACTAATCTGTCGGTTGTGATGCTAGTTAAAAACAAGGAGCAGGGCCGGTGCCGTGGCTCAACAGGCTGATCCTCCGCCTAGCGGCGCCAGCACACCAGGTTCTAGTCCCGGTTGGGGCGCCAGATTCTGCCCCGGTTGCTCCTCTTCCTGTCCAGCTCTCTGCTGTGGCCCGGGAGTGCAGTGGAGGATGGCCCAAGTGCTTGGGCCCTGCACCCGCATGGGAGACCAGGAGAAGCACCTGGCTCCTGCCTTCGGATCCTCGAAGCGCACCAGCTGTAGTGGAGGTCAGGGCGCCGGATTCTGTCCCGGTTGCCCCTCTTCCAGGCCAGCTTTCTGCTGTGGCCCGGGAAGGCAGTGGAGGATGGCCCAAGTGCTTGGGCCCTGCACCCCATGGGAGACCAGGATAAGCACCTGGCTCCTGGCTTCGGATCAGCGCGGTGCACCTGCCACGGCGGCCATTGGAGGGTGAACCAACGGCAAAGGAAGACCTTTCTCTCTGTCTCTCTCTCTCTCACTGTCCACTCTGCCTGTCAAAAAAAAATAAATAAATAAAAAACAAAAAACAAGGAGCTCCCAACGCTGCACGTTAACCAAACTTGGAATTCCGAAACGCTTGGACCTCTAGCCGGGGACATCTGAGGTGCACTGTGTTTTAGAAAACTTAGAACCTGTACTAGTGCAGGTAGGCCCGATCACCGAAGAAGTCGTTCGCAAGTCGGTTTCTTTGCAGTGGTAGAAGTGTGGGGCAGTTCTAACGCTGGCCGTCGGGTTCCCCCGTGCCGAGCGCCTGGCAGACACAACCAGATCCCTCTAACGCGGAGGCTGTCGGCCCGCGTTACTGGTGAGGAGGCGCCCTCAGCGGGACGAGCTCGCTCGCATCCAAGCCTGCGGGCAGGCCGCTCCAGTGGTCGGGGAAAAACGCGACTCTGGAGGGACCCACGGCGGGAAGCGACGCGGGAAGCTGGCCGCTAGGCCGCGGACCGGGGAACCGGTCCTGAAGTGACACCTGTCAACGCCGTCTCCGTTAGGCGCCGTCCTGCCCACATCACGCTATCTGCTGGGCGGGATTGGAAGGGTCGACGGCTCTGATTGGCTCGTTGGACCATCGGGAGCCGAGTGGGCGGACTTTAGGACTGAACCGCTAGTGTCATTGGCGAGAGGAAAAGTCACTAGGACGGAAGCGGGAGCGTGATTGGCTGTTGCTAGGCCTTCGGGGCCCTGGTTACGGAAGCCGAGGAGAGCTGCGCGCGGGCTCTTCCTCGAGGAAGTTAGCTGTGGAAACCCGGGTAGTGGAGGAGAAGAGGCGTCTGCGGCCCAATGGCGACTGCGGAAGCGAGCGGCAGCGACGGGAAAGGGCAAGGGGGCGAGACCTCCGTCACCTATTACCGGCTGGAGGAGGTGGCCAAGCGCAACTCCCCGAAGGACCTGTGGCTGGTGATCCACGGGCGGGTCTACGATATCACCCGCTTCCTCAACGAGGTGGGAGGCCCCTGGGCGCCGGGCGGGTCGGGGGGCGAGACGCCCGGGGGGCTGCGGAGGGCCGGGAGGGCTGCTGACGCCCGGAAAGGCGCCGTGAGCCGCAGGGAAGCTGGGCGGGTTGGGGGCGGGGAGCGCGGCCGCGCGCGGTTCCTGTCAGCCCCCAGTGCTGGTGCCTTCTGTGCTGTCGCGTGTGGAGCACTTTCGGTGTGCCGTGTGCTGGTGTGGACGAGCGTAAGCCGGCGCTGTCTCCATTGTACAGAAAGGGGAGACTGAGGACTCTCAAGGTCACACACTTCACGGCCTGCGTCCGGTTGGAACTGGTTCTGAAGCGCTCCAGGCCTGCACCTTGCCAGGCTGCCCTGTGAAGGAATTCCGTTTTTTTTTTTTTTTCTTCTTCATTTTCTTGAGGAAAAGTTGGGGTTCTTTTTTTTTTTTTTTTTTTCCCTTGATTATGCTTCTGCTGTTTCCGATGCGAGGCCGGAAGTTCACGAGTTGACCTGAGTTCAAGAGCCACTGTCACTCAGATCGTCCAGCCATTGTATTTCATTGCACAAGTTCCCTTAGAAGCCACGGCGCAACTGAGTGATGATTCCTTTCTTAATTTAAGGAAATAGGATGGATGTTTTTATTTATTTAAACCGAGTTCGTGAAGGCTTCATGCACATACAATAGATTGTGCCCTGTTGAAATGTACAGTTGGATGAGTTTTGATAAACGTATTCAGTCATGTCTTCACAGCCTCAGTCAAGAAGTCCAGCGTTTCCATGGCCTTGGAACGTTCCCTTGTTTCTCCCCTGCCACACTAAGACTAGCTGGAGGCTTTGTGTGTGTGTGTGTGTGTGTATAGCCTTTTATTTTGAGTAATGGATTAGCAACTTTGTAGTTAATTCATGGTAAACTTGCATAATATAGTCTGACTGTAATCTGATTCTATTCTTTCTTTGAAAAAGTATTTTTCTGTTTTTTAAAAAATATTATTTATTTGAAAGAGTGGCACAGAGAGGGAGAGACGCACAGAGAGAGGAATCTTCCATCCGTTGGTTCACTCCCCAGATGGCTGCAAAGACCAGACCTGGGCTGATCTGAAGTCAAGAGCCAGGAGCTTCTTCTGGATCTCCTAATTGGGTGCCGGGTCCAAGGACTTGGGTCATTTTCTGCTGCTATCCCAGGCACATTAGCGGGGAGCTGACTTGGAAGTAGAGCAGCTAGGACCCAAACTGGTGCCCATATGGGATGCTGGCATTTTAGGTGGTGCCTTATCCACTAAAGCAAAGTACCAGCCCCAGTATTTTTTCTGTTAATTTGGGAGCTAGAAGAGAAATCTCTATGTGATGATTCATAATTCTAGAAAAACTTAAAACTCCAGGTAAAAATGAACAGTGTTTTTAGGGGATAGGAAGTTAAACTCAGAATTTATTAACAGTGCATTTGTATAGTGTATAACATTTTGTGCTTTTGAAAATGCTTTCCCATTATTTTATCCTCAAAGCAAGTTGTTAAGATTGACTTTGGGGGGCTGGCGCTGTGGCGCAGCGGGTTAAAGCCCTGGCCTGAAGCGCTGGCATCCCATATGGGCGCCGATTTTAGTCCTGGCTGCTCCACTTCCAATCCAGCTCTCTCCTATGGCCTGGGAAAGCAGTAGAAGATGGCCCAAGTCCTTGGGCCCCTGCACCCATGTGGGAGACCTGGAAGGAGCTCCTGGCTCCTGGCTGTTGCAGCCATTTGGGGAGTGAACCAGCAGATGGAAGACCTCTTTCTCTGTCTCAACCTCTCTCTGTAACTCTTTCAAATAAATAAAATAAATCTTAAAAAAAAAAAAAGATTGACTTTGGGTGGTAGTGATGGTTATTTTAACAGAGGTACAGGAAAGAGGTTCAGAGAGGTTCTCATGTTGGCAAGGTCTGCTTTAGATCCTCGGTTTCTCTTGTCTGCATAGGATTATTTCAGAATTCTAGTCCTGGGGCCAGGGCAGTGGTGCACCGGGATAAACCACCGCCTGCAAAGCTGCCATCCCATACAGGCACCAGTTTAAGTCCGGCTGCTTGACTTCCAATCCATCCCCCTGCTAACAGACCCAGAAAAGCAGCAGGAGATGACCCAAGTGCTTGGGCCCCTGCCATCCACTTGGGAGACCCAGAAAGAACTCCTGGCTCCTGGCTTCGACCCTGCCTAGCCCCAGCCTTGGTGGCCATTGGGGGCGTGAACCAGCAGATGGAAGATCTTTGTCTCTGTCTATCTCTTTAACACTACCCGTCAAAGAAAATATGTAAGTCTTTAAAAAAAAAAAAAAAAGGCCGGCGCCGCGGCTCACTAGGCTAATCCTCCGCCTTGCGGCGCCGGCACACCGGGTTCTAGTCCCGGTCGGGGCACCGATCCTGTCCCGGTTGCCCCTCTTCCAGGCCAGCTCTCTGCTGTGGCTAGGGAGTGCAGTGGAGGATGGCCCAAGTCCTTGGGTCCTGCACCCCATGGGAGACCAGGAGAAGCACCTGGCTCCTGCCATCGGAACAGCGCGGTGCGCCGGCCGCAGCGCGCTACCGCGGCGGCCATTGGAGGGTGAACCAACGGCAAAAGGAAGACCTTTCTCTCTGTCTCTCTCTACTGTCCACTCTGCCTGTCAAAAAAAAAAAAAAAAAAAAAATCAAAAAAACAGGGGCTGCTGCTGTGGGGCAGCAGGATAACGCCCTGGCCTGCGGCGCTGGCATCCCATATGGGCTCTAGTTCTAGTCCCAGCTGCTCCACTTCCTATCCAGCTCTCTGCTGTGGCCTGGGAAAGCAGTGGAAGATGGCCCAAGTCCTTGGGCCCCTACACCCGCTAGGGAGACTCCAAAGAAGCTCCTGGCTCCTGGCTTCGGATTGGTGCAGCTCCAGCCTTTGTGGCCATCTGGGGAGTGAACCACTGGGTGGAAGACCTCTCTCTCTCTCTCTCTCTCTCTCTCTGCCTCTCCTCTCTGTGTAACTCTGACTTTCAAAAAATTAAATCTTTAAAAAAAAAAACAAAACACAAAATTCTAGCTGTGTCCCCTGATGTTTGCCTCATAACAATCATGTTTTAGCCTAGTGAGCCATGGTGCCGGCCAACAATCATGTTTTATGTTAGAGCATAGTTCATAGTGGAAAGGCAGTCACATTTTTCATTTGTGGCTTCATTTCCTCCAAAATTCTTTTTATTTATTTGAAAGAGTTACAGAGAAAGGAGGGGGACAGAGAAATCTTACTTCTATTGGTTCACTCCCCAAATGGCTGCAAATGGCCGGAGCTGGGCCAATCCTAAGCCAGGAAGCAGGAGCTTTTTCCGGGTCTCCCATGTGGGTGCAGGGGCCCAATTACTTGGGTCAGCTTCTGCTGCTTTCCCAGGTGCATTAGCTGGATTGGAAGAGGAGCAGCTGAGACTCAAGCTAGTGCTGCAGGCAGTGGCTTTTTCTGTTACACCACAGTGCCAGCTCCCCCCCACTTTTTTTTTTAAGATTTATTTATTTATTTGAAAGTCAGAGTTATATATGTAGAGGCAGACAGAGAGCGAGAATCTTCATCCACTCCACAGATAGCTGCAATGGCCCGGGCTAGGTCAGGCTGAAGCCAGGAGCCAGGAGCCTCATCTGGGTCTCCCACTGGGTGCAGGGGCCCAAGGACTTGGGCTCTCTGCTGCTACTTTGCCAGGCCGTTAGCAGGGAGCTGGATCAGAAGTAGAGCTGCCAGGACACGAACTGATTCCCGTATGAGATGCTGGTGTCGCAGGTGGTGGCTTTACCCACTATGCCACAATGCCAGCCCCCAAATTTCTTCCTGATTGATTCAGAGTAGATAGTGAATTTGGAAGGAGTACTCAGTCCATATGGAGAGCATTAATCCAGTCTCAGGTGGTGATTACTAATCTGTTTCCCACATGCTAGTATAGCCAGAGGCATCTGGTATGCCAAGGTTTCCCTTGGAGCTTGAGCTGCAGTTCTTCACCTGCATTCTTGTGTAATCTGTTCTGTAGTCTCTGTCACCATTTTTTTCATCCCAACCTTATTCATTCATTAATTTAATCAAATGTTTATTCAGCCTTTATTTCATGCCAGGTACTGTTCTAGGATCTCCAGGTATAGTTGTGAATAAACATTAGTGCTCTTATGGCGATTACCATCTACGCCAGGCAGCCAAAAATCAGAGTAGATATACTATGTTAGATAGCAGAAGTGCTAAAAAAGAAAAATCCAGGAAAGAGGACTGTGGAAAGTATGTAGTAAGGATGAAGGATTAAAATTTTAGTGTGATCGCCAGAGATGGCTTTAGGAAGCTATCTAGGGAGTTAATGATGTGGATAGCTGTGGGAAAAACATTCCTGCCAAAGGAGCAAGTTCAAAGGTCTTAAGGTAGGCCGGCGCCCGCTGCGGCTCACTTGGCTAATCCTCCGCCTGCGGCAGCGGCACCCTGGGTTCTAGCCCTGGTTGGGGTGCCAGATTCTGTCCTGGTTGCTCCTCTTCCAGTCCAGCTCTCTGCTGTGGCCCAGGAAGGCAGTGGGGGATGGCCCAAGTGCTTGGGCCCTGCGCCTGCATGGGAGACAGGAGGAAGCACCTGGCTTCTGGCTTTGGATCGGTGCAGTGTGCTGGCTGTAGCGTCCATTTGGGGTGAACCAATGGAAGGAAGACCTTTCTCTCTGTCTCTCTCTCTCTCACTGTCTAAATCTGCCTGTCAAAAAAAAAAAAAAAAAAAAAAAAAAAAAAGGCCTTAAGGTAGAAGTGTGTGCAGCATGTTTGAGGAAAAGTCAGGGAGGCCCTGTCAGGGAGGCCCTGGTGGTTGGATTGTGTGTAGCTCTGCAGGTTTTAGGAAGGACTTTGGCTTTTGTTCTGAGATTGGAAATGTTGGAGCAGAAAAATGACTTGATGTGATGTATTGGTTTTCTAGGGTCGTTCTGACTGTACTGTTGAAAAGAGACTGAAGGAGGGCAAAGGTAGCATTGATGAGCCCAGGTAGGAAGCTGTTAGAGTAATTAAGGCAAGCGATGCTTTGCACCAGAATGGTGGCAAACCGGGGTAGTAAAAAGTGTCATTAATATTTTTTGAAAGGCAGAGAGGGAGAGATCGATCTCCCATTCTGCTCCCTAAATGCCTGCAACTGTTGGGGCTGGACTAGGTTGAAGCTGGGAGTAGGGAACTCAATTCAGGTCTCCCATGTGGGTGGCAGGGACCCGGGCTACCTCCCCGGATGTACCTCAGCAGGAAGCTAGAATCAGAAACTGTGCCATGACACCCTGGATCATACTTTATTTAAGCAACCTCCTACTGATAAATATTTGGGTTTATCATTTTTTCTCTTTTTTTCCCCAGAAATCTTTTATTTAAGATATGTAAACTTCATGCTATTCATAAATATAAATTTAGGAACATAGTGATTGTTCCCATTCAACCCTTCCTCCCACCTGTACTCCTACCCTTCTTCTTCCTCCCTCTCCTATTCCCATTCTTATTTTTACTGTCATTTTCTATCTACTTTTCCCCTGCCAAATCAGCTTTATTGAGATCTAATGTGCAGACAGTAAATATACAGATTTTCAATGTCAAGTCCAGTGAATTTTATTAATTTAAAAATTTTTAGCTGACACATAAAAAATTGTACACATTTATGGGGGACATGTGATGTTTTGATACATGTAGATTGTATAATGTCCAATCAGGGTAAACTTGTCTCAAACATGACATTTCTTTTTTTTTTTTTTTGACAGAGTTAGTGAGAGAGAGAGAGACAGAGAGAAAGGTCTTCCTTCCATTGGTTCATCCCCCAAATGGCTTCTGTGGCCTGCACATTGCACCGATCCAAAGCCAGGAGCCAGGTGCCTCCTCCTGGTCTCCCATGCGGGTGCAGGGCCCAAGCACTTGGGCCATCTTCCACTGCCCTCCCAAGCCACAGCAGAGCTGGACAGGAAGAGGAGCAACTGGGACTAGAACCCCGGGTGCCGGCACCACAGGTGGAGGATTAGCCTAATGAGCCACAGCGCCAGCCAAACATAACATTTCTTTATGCTAAAAATGTTCAAAGTCCTTTTTTCTGTTTTTTTAAATTTTTTTATTTAAGATTTATTTATTTATGTGAAAGAGTTACAAAGAGAGGGAGGGAGAGGAGGGGAAGAAAGACAGAGCATGAGAGAGCAAGATATCTTCCATGTGCTGGTTCACTCCCCAAATGACCACAATGGCCAGGGCTGGGCCAGGCCAAAGCCAGGAACCTGGAACTCCATCTGGGTCTCCCATGTAGGTGGCAGGGGCCTAAGCCTTTTAACCATCTTTCCCTGCTTTCCCAGGTGCATTAGTAGGGAGCAGGTTCAGAAGTGGAGCAACTGGGATGCAAACCTGCATCGTACAGGATGCCAGTGTTGCAGTGGGCAGCTTCACCCACTGCCACAAGGCCAGTCCCTAGTTGTGTGTGTTTTTTTTTAATAGAGAAATTTACAGTGTGTTATTAACTACAGTCACCCTGTTGTACACTAGAACACTGGAACTTACTCCTAACTCTACTTGGTATCTGTTGATCAGTCTTTTTCCATCCCTTGCTGTGCTCCACCCCCACTGATTTGATTTTTTTTTTTTTTTTTTTTTAGCATTTAACTAAAAAGGAACTAGATTGGAAGTGGAGCAGGCAGAACACCAACTTACACCCAGGGAATTTGGCATTTCAGGTGGCAGCTTAACCCATTGTCCAACAAATCTATCTCCCCTCATTGGATTCCTCAACTTTAGAAAAGTGTATATTGTTCTGTCAAGTTTCTTATGATTAATGTATCTGTGAGATTCGTTTATATTTTATAAGTATTTATTCCTTTATATTTCATCATATGAATATACCAACATTTATGTATGTATTCCCTTGTTGCTTGGCATTTGGATTCTTTCTGGTTTTTGGCTGTTGTGAACAAAGCTGCTGTGAACTATTTGTATGGACAAATGTTTTCATTCCTTTTGCTTAAATACATAGTAGTAAGATTGCTGGGTCATCTGTTAAATTTTGTAAGCAACTGCCAGACCTTTTCTCAGACTGTTGACGTCATTTTATACCTCCACTAGTCATCCATGAGTTTCCAATTTTTCTGCATCTTCACAGACACAGTGTATTTGTTAGTCATTTTACACACAGCCATTCTGATGGGTGTGTCCTGGTATGTAATTTGTGGTTTTAACTTGCATTTTCCTGATGACTAATGATGTTCAGTATCTTTTCCTGGGCTTATTGACCTTTTGTCTTTTGTTCAATCTTGCCCATCTTTTTATTGGATTGTATATTTGCTGATTATTGCCCTGTTATTTTTTCATGTCTGGGTGTTCTGGTTTTGCAGTCCAAGTATCTGGTTCAGTTTCTCTCTCTCTCTCTCAGTAGTTGGGTTTTTAACCTAAATAAGCACTGTCAAGGTTCCTTTCCACCTATAAAGTGGAGACAATGGCACACACTTCCCAGGGTGCTTGGTGTTGTGACAGTTTAAATAATGTGTGTCAACACTTAATGGTACCTGCACAAAGAGCTCAATAAATATTAGCGGTTATTTCTGTTACTAATACAAGATTATATAGTTTGCTGCAGCATCTTTTGAGTGGCAAGTGCTTGAAGGACTGAGAGTTCAGGCTCCACTTAGTGCAACCCTAGGTTCCCTGAAAACTTCAGCGTTTGACTAACGTTTTCCCAGGCTAGTCAAAAAGAAAGTGCAATTTGATTGCTACCCATCAGGTGGAATTATGATATCTACAGAATGAATACCATCTTTCCTTGAGTGGTCCCAAGTGATTAGTCCAACAGAAGATTAGAATTCAGCTGAGGCAAGGTTTAATCTCTAGGCACTGCCTGGGTGAGGGTGAATCTACTTTCATCTGCTTAGTCATTTTATGTGTGGCTGTATACATGCTCACGTGTACACACACCTGAGAGCAGACTGAGCACTCCCTGGATCCCACAAGTTCCTGGTACCATGCTGTATTCTGAAGCAGCCATGGAGAAGCCATCTGTGGTCTCTGTTCCTTTGGAGTTTATTGTGGAAGAAAGATTAAAAAAATAATTCCAACTGTGAATAAATAAATACCGTGAGGGCTGGTATTGTGGGACAGCAGGGTAAGCTGCTGCTTTGAGACATCAGCTTCTCATAGTAGAGTGCTGGTTCAAGTCCCAGTTGCTCCACTTCTGATCTAGCTCTCTGCTCATGTACCCAGGAAAGCAGCAAAAGATGGCCCGAGTATTTGGGTCCCTGCCACCCATGTGGGAGAACTTGATGGAGTTCCAGGCTTCTGACTTCTGGCCCTTGTGGTCATTTGGGGGAATGAACCAGCAGATGGAAAGTCTTTCTGCCTTTCAAATAAATAAATCTTTAAAAAAAAATTGCCATGAATTCATCTAAAGAGTTTTGAGAATCTCTAACAGTGGGATAAGGGTATCAAGTTAGGTTTGGATCTTGCAGACCTGACCTGCAGACCCTGCACAGGGATGACTCTGGTAGCCAGTGAATTTGCCTCTCCTCTGTGACCTGCAGGTCTTATCAGGCTCATTCTCATTATAAAGTAGATACCTGGGGACCTGCACAGCTTCCTTCTGTTTACCAACTTTCTCTGCCCTGTCGAGCTTTTTTAGAAGCTAGCTTTTATCCTGTCCAGAATTTTAACCTCCATGTTTTATTTTGATGAGGTAATATGTTTGGCTAGAGGTTCCTCTTTTTAGTCACTCAACCTAATTTTGCAGTTTCCTCAATGTTAATGTTTCTAGATTTCATTTTCCAAGTCAGGTGATCTCTGTTGTTAATATTTTTATTACATCGGTATGGAATTTCCACCCATAAAGGATGTGTATTTTTTCCTCTACACTTTTATTATATAACTGTTTGTCATTCTTCACATTCTCCTCTTTCCTAGTCCTCAGTCCACTGTTCTTTCCATAGAATGAGTGATCAGGAAGTATTCTTTTCCGTTAGTACTTTGTCCTCTTCCTTTTCTTTGGTAACGCATACATTTTCTGTCCTTTCCCAGTAGCACTTAGTGAAGCAAATGAACTTAAGGAAAACTTAAAAGGCTTCCCCTTCTCCCCACCACATGTTCTTTGGATAGTTGAACCAACTAAAATTCTTCCCAAGAGGACATTACAAAATTTCCTTTATAGCTGTGAAGTGTTTGTCTGGATTGTCACTGCTTGACTGAAATAGAAGTGAATAATCCCAGTCATTGTTTCATCTCCTTTGAGTTTATAATCTTGGTTGTGATGTAGTTTATTTGAACTTTTATTCGTAATATTGTGTAACTGCTTATATAATGTAAGAGGAGACACCGCCCATTAGTGTTAAAACACAAAGGTTATCTGAGTAAAGGAATCTCTTTTAATAAAAGTCGGGGAGAATTTTGTTTGTCTAATAGATTTGAGTAGTGTGGACAACTGATCTAATTACTCAGGAAACTTCCACACTCTTCTGTCTTACTTGTGTTTTTTTCCCATGATTCAAACAAAAGGAGATGTGGGGCTTATATTAAATATAAGTATGTAAATGTAGATTTTCTTTTTTTTTATTATGGGTTTATACACACATAAAAACCAAAATTTGCCGTTTTAATCCTTTTTAACTATACATTTCAGTGGCTTTAATTATGTTCACGGTTTTGTGCAGCTGTCACCACAATCTGTTTCCAAAGCTTTTTATCGATCCAAAGAAACTGTAACCATTAGACAGTAACTCCACATTCTTCTCCCCAAATTCCTGGTAACTCCTAATCTACTTTCTGTCTTGGCTTGGGCCATCTTCTGCTGCTTTCCCAGGTTCATTAGCAGGGAGCTGGATCGGAAGTGGAACATCTAGGATCTGAACTGGCACCCATGGGAAGCTGGCACTGCAGGCAGAGGCTTAACCTTCTATGCCACAGTGCCAGCCCCTGTCTGAATTCTTTCAGTTAGTATATGTGTTTTTTTTAAATTGTGACAAAATATACATAGCTTAATGTTTACAGTTTTAACCATTTGTAAGCATACAGTTCAGTGGCATTAAGTACATTCATGTTGTTAGGCAACTATCACTGCCATCTATCTCCAGAACATTTTCATTATCCCATACTAAAGCTCTGTCCCCATTAAATAATCCTCCTGTTTCTGTGAATTTGACTACTCTAGATACCTCATATAAACAGAATTGTACAGTACTTGTTCTTTCATAGCTGGTTTATTTCACTTAGCATAATGTCTTTGATGTTTGTTGTAGCGTATCCGAATTGTGTTAAATTTTGAAGCTCAGTAAGACCTCACTGAATGTGTATAGCACCCTTGGTTATCTGTAGTGTTCATCGGTTGATGGACACCGGCTGTCTTACCTGTTGTGAACAGTGCTGAGAGAACATAGGCATACATTATTTGTTTGAGTGCCTGTTTTCAGTTTGTTTGGATATATCTGAAGGGGAGTTTCTATGTTTGCCTTTTTTTTTTTTTTTTTTTTTGAGTAACCTCCAAACTGTTTTCCATAGCAACTCTACCATTTTACAATCTCTGCTGTACAACAGGATTCCAATTTCTCCATATTGACTCTGCTATTTATAATTTTCACTTTTTAAAAAAGGATTTATTTTTGTTTATTTTTTAAAGATTTATCTATTTGAAAGGCAGAGTTACAGAGAGGCAGAGAGATAGAGAGGTCTTCCATCCACTGGTTCACTCCCCAGTTGTCCGCAACAGCCAGAGCTTAGCTGATAAAAGCCAGGAGCTTAGGAGCTTCTTCTGGGTCTCCCATGTGGGTTCAGGGGCCCAAGGACTTGGGCTATCTTCCACTGCTTTCCCAGGCCATAGCAGAGAGCTGGATTGGAAGTGGAACAACCAGGACTTGAACTGGTGCCCTTATGGGATGCGGGCACTGCAGGCAGCAGCTTTACCTACAGCGTCGGCCCCAGGGATTTATTTTATTTGTTTGAAAGGCAGAGTTAGAGAGAAAGGGAGAGACAGAAAGAGAAAAAGAAGGCTTCCATCTGCTGATTCACTTCCCAGATGTCCACAATGGCTGAGGGTTGGACCAGGCTGAAGCCAGGAGACCCATGGGACTCCCACATGGGTGCAGGGGCCTAGGACTTGGGCCGTTCTCTGCTGCTTTCCCAGATAAAATTAGCAGGGAGCTAGATAGGAAGTGGAGTAACTAGGACTCGATCCAGTGCCCATATGGGATGTTAGAAAAGTTATTTATTTATTTATTTGAGAGGCAGAGAGAGATAGAGCTCTTTTCTGCTGATTTACTCCTCAGATGTCGCAATGGCCCCTGGCTGGGGCTGAGATACCCTAGGGCTTCCAAGTGAGTGGCAATGACCCAGTTACTTGAGCCATCACCAGGGTCTGCGTTAGCAGGAAGCTGGATTCAGGAGCCAGAGCCAGGAATCAAACCCAGGCATTCCAATGTGGGACATGGTCATTTTGACGTACGACTTAACTGCTAGACTAAATGCTTCTTCCTTGTTTTTCATTTTCTTTTGGTAGCTTGTCCTAGCAGGTATAAAATGATATCACATTGTGGTTTGATTTTTATTTCCCTAATGACTGCTAATATGGAACGTCTTTTCATATGCTTGTCATCTGTACCTCATTTAGAGAAATGTCTGTCTAATTTCTTTGCCCGTTTTAACATTGGATTGTTTGGGGGTTCCTAAGTTGGAGTTCTTTATTACAGATATTAGTGTTTTATTAGTTACATGATTTGCAAATACTTTCTACCATCCTGTGGGTTCTTTTTGTACTTTCTCACTGTTCAAAAGTTTTTAATTTTGATGGAGTCTGATTTTTCTATTTTGTTGCTCTTGTTTTTGGTGTCATTGCCAAATCCAAGGTCATAATGATTTACTTCTGTGTTTTCTTTTTTTAAAAAAAATATGTATCTATTTATTTATTTGAAAGTCAGAGTTACAGAGAGAGAGGGAGAGACAGAGAAAAATCTTCCATTTGCTGGTCCCTGCTTTGAAAGCTATTGTTTTTCACAGTATGGAATGATAGACTTTTTTTTTTTCTTCTTTTTTTGACAGGCAGAGTTAGACAGAGAGAGAGAGAGAGAGAAAGAGAGAGAGAAAGGTCTTCCTTCCATTGGTTCACCCCCTAAATGGCTGTTATGGCTGGCACACTGCGCTGATCCAAAGCCAGGAGCCTCCTCCTGGTCTCCCATGCAGGTGCAGGGCACAAGCACTTGGGCCACCCTCCACTGCACTCCTGGGCCACAGCAGAGAGCTGGCCTGGAAGAGGAGCAAGCGGGGCAGAATCTGGTATCCCAACCAGGTCTAGAACCCGGGGTGCCGGCGCCACAGGTGGAGGATTAGCCTAGTGAGCTGCGGGCGCCGGCCGGAATGATAGACCTTTTAAAGAGTGTTTCTCAGCTCCAGCCATGCCTCAGAATCACTTGCATTTTTAAAAATGAATCACCTTTGGGGCCGGCGCTTTGGAGCAGCAGGTTAAAGCCCTTGCCTGAAGCACTGGCATCCCATATGGGTGCGGGTTTGAGTTCCGGCTGCTCCTCTTTCAATCCAGCTCTCTGCTATGGCCTGGGAAAGCAATAGAAGATGGCCCAAGTCATTGGGCCCTGTACCCACGTGGGAGACCCGGAAGAAGCTCCTGGCTCCTGACTTCGGATCGGCTCAGCTCTGGCCGTTGTGGCCATCTAGGGGGAGTGAACCAGTGGTTGGAAGACGTCTCTCTCTGTCTCTACCTCTCTCTGTAACTCTGTCTTTCAAATAAATAAAATAAACATTCATTTAAAAAAATCACCTTCAGGATACAGTATGTGTGTGTAATTACCTGCAAGATTTGGTATGGACATGTATCTGAAAAAATAAACTGCAGAGATTACAATTCTCTAAATAAATCGATAGTATATTTATGGACTAGAAAACCTCACTTAGGGTTTTTGCCACCCTCGTGGGAAACCTGGATTGAGTTCCTTTCCTTGCTTTGACCTGGGCTAGCCCGTCATTACAGGCATCGGGAAATGAAACAGTGAATAGGTGTTCTCTCTGTCTCCCTATCTCTAAAATAAATATGTAAACTTTTTTTTTTTTTTTAAAAGAAGTGGAGCTGGCATGGTGGTATAGCTGGTAAAGCCACCACCCGCAGTGCCAGCATCCTGTATAGGCACTGATTTAAGTCCCGCTGCTCTACTTCCAGTCCAGCTCCCTGCTCATGCACCTGGGAAAGCAGTGGAGTATGGCTCAAATGTTTGGGCCCCTGCACCCATGTGGGACACCCAGAGGAGGCTCCTGGCTCCTGGCTTTGGATCGACACAGCTCCAGCCATTGCGGCCAGCTGGGAAGTAAACCAGTGGATGGAAGACCTCTCTCTCTCTCTGCCTCTCCTATTCTCTCTGTGTAACTTTGACTTTCAGGTAAATAAATAAATCTTTTTTTTTAAAAAAAAGTACAAAGGAACTAGAGTAGCTTAAACAACTTTGAAAAAGGAAAATTTGGGCCTGGTGTTGTAGGTAAAGCCTCTGCCTGCAGCGCTGGCATCCTGTGTGGGCACTGATTTAAGTCCCGCTGCTCTACTTCCAGTCCAGCTCCCTGCTCATGCACCTGGGAAAGCAGTGGAGTATGGCTCAAGTGTTTGGGCCCCTGCACCCATGTTCAAGACCCACAGGAGGCTCCTGGCTCTTGGCTTTGGACTGATCCAGCCCTGGCCACTGCAACCATTTGGGGAATGAACCAATGGATAGATGGAAGCCCCCCCACCCCCCACCTCTCCTTCTCTGTAGCTCAGCCTTTCAAATAAATAAACCTTAAAAAAAAAAAAAAGGAAAAGGTGAAGGATTTTTTATACTTACTGTTATCAGTACAATGTAGTATTGGTATACTGTTGGACGTAGCAGTTGAATAGAATATAGAGTCCAGAAATAGACCACACATGGCCACCAACTGCTGTTTGACAGTGGTGTCAATCTCTGTTATAGTTATTAAAGCACAGGACTCAGCAGATGAGTCAGCTAAGTTAAGTAACCAGAGGGAAGGGCAGCCTTCTCAACAAGTGGCACTGGAATCGCTGGAAAATAACTTTTTTCTCTGCCTCATCATAAACAAAAAAATATTTCAGAATTGATCGCAAGCGTAATTGTAAATGTATATGAAATAATAAAATGTACAGTTATAAAACTTAGAGGAAAAAGGAGAAAATTTTTGTAACCTTGGGGCAGAAAGATTTCTAGAGAACACAAAAGCAGTAACTATAAAAGAAAAAAAAGGATAAATTTGGTTCATCACATTATTGAGAACTTAATGCTGTTCAGAAATTTTGATAAGAAAATGAAAAGGCAAGCCACAGAGCAAATATCCATAATATAAATATCTGACAGGTATTCACAAAAGAAAATTAATTACCCCAGGATATTATGACTCAATAGGTATGGGATGGGGCCTGTCCACCTACTTAAATCATCAAAAGAACTTCTTTTCTTTGTTTCTTTGTTTTTTAATGTTATATCAGATTTCAGAACATTTGTCAAAGGATTAAAAAGTGATTTGGCTATAATTTCTAAAAATTACATAAAAACAATAACAGAAAATGTCATTTACATGTTTTTCTTAGCGTGAAAGTGCCTTGAATTCTGGATGTGGGCTTGGGTAGGGGTTGCTGCCCACTGTCAGCAGGAGGAAAATCTCTCGCAGATAATTGTTAAAGCATAGGAATCAACAAATAGATCAGTGGAACTAAGAGTTTTAAAAAATGTTCCTGGGGCCGGTGCCATGGCTCACTTGGTTAATCTTCCACCTGCAGCGCTGGCATCCCATATTGATGCTGGGTTCTAGTCCCAGCTGCTCCTCTTCCAGTCCAGCTCTCTGCTGTGGCCTGGGAAGGCAGTGGAGGATGGCCCAAGTACTTGGGCCCCTGCACCTGCATGGGAGACCAGGAGGAAGCAGCACGCTGGGCGTAGCAGCCATTAGGGGAGTGAACTAACGGAAGGAAGACCTTTCTCTCTCTCTCTCTCTCTCTCTCTCTCTTATTGTCTAACTCTGCCTGTCCCCCAAAAAAAAAAATATATATATATATATATATATATATATAAAATAAAAATAAAGTTCCTGTTTTGGTAAGGGTGGCATGTATAATCAGGGAATTTAAAATGTAATATTCAATAAATTGTACAGATGTGTATCTTTTCTCCCTACTTTTATAAGTTCTAGATCTAGGTAGGCTTTTCCTTTTCTTAATTTCCCAAATCTTCAAAATTTCAAGTAGGAAAGGATTCCTCAACATACTTACCGTATATCTTCTCTACAGTTCTGCTAAGAATCTAGTTGTCATACATGAGGTAGTAGTGACCCTGTATTTAAATGTTTAACTTTGAGAAACAATATATTCTGTTCTTAAAATACTGACCTCAAAATGCTACAGTAGCATTATTTGCGTATATTTATATATGTTGGGATTGAAGTTTGAGCTTTTGACTTTAACTGTAATCATTGACCTTCTTGGGAATAAAGTGAATAAAATACTTTTGCTTTGGCGATCACATGACAAGTGTGTTAATTTAGAGCTTTAAATGATAGAAGCCACCTGTAGGGCAAATATTGAGTAATATGATCCCGGGGAAAGTCTCAAGGCTTTCATTTGGCTTGCTGATGAAGGGAATATGTATTACACAACCTCTTGCTCCCAGTGGAAATTAAAATTAAATTTAAATTAAAATTATTAAAAATAATTTTAATGATATGGGCCAATAATGGGAAGGTTTTGCCCTCTTTAGAAGTTGACACCTGTTTTTCTTTGTTAATTCTATTGTAAACAGATTTCTCAATGGAAAAAAATTTTTTGTAAGCTCAATAATGCGCCATTACTCTTTTTAAAAATATTTAATTATTTATTTGAAAGAGTATGGAGAGAAAGAGAGAGAGAGATCTCTTCAATCCACTGATTTCACTCCCCAAATGGCTGCAATGGCTGGAGCTGGGCCAGTCTCAAACCAGGAGCCTGGAACTCATTCTGGATCTCCCACATGGGTTGCAGAGACACAAACACCTGGGCTGTCTTCTGCTGCTTTCCCAGGCACATTAGCAGGGACCTGGATCAGAAGTAGAGCATCTGGGACCTGAACCAGTGCTCATATGGGATGCTGATATTGCAGGAGGCGGCCTATCCCACTGTGCCATAATGCTGGCCTCTCCATTGCTCTTTTTTTTTTTTTTAAAGATTTATTTATTTATTTGAAAGTCTGAGTTATAGAGAGGCAGAGAGAGAGAGAGAGAGAGAGAGAGAGAGAGAGAGAGAGAGAGGTCTTTGATCCACTAGTTCACTCCCCAGATGACCGCAGTGGCCAGAGCTGTGCTGATCTGAAGCCAGGAACTAGGAGCCAGGAGCTTCTGGGTCTCCCATGCTGGTACAAGGGCCCAAGGACTTGGGCCATCTTTTACTGCTTTCCCAGGCCATAGCAGAGAGCTAGATTGGAAATGGAACAGCTGAGACTCGAACTGGCACACCCATATGGGATGCCAGCACTGCAGGCAGTGGCTTTACCCATCACACCATGTCACCAGCCCCCCTTCTTCCATTATTCTTAATCATTATGTAATTAAGATTTTTTTCTTTGAGTTGAATTTTCAGATAACTGAAGCTTAGGTTCTTAAAGAGCAATTCTTAACTATTGATGAAGTTCAATGGATCACTTTTTGAAAACAAAAATTTCTTTATTTGAAAGGCAGAGAGACTGAGAGAGACATACACACAGATATCTTCCATCTGCTGGTTCACTATTCAGATGCTTGCAACAGCCAAGGCTAAGGCAGGTAGAAGCTAACAGTCAAGAACTTTATCTGGGGGCCGGCGCTGTTGCGTTGTGGGTAAAGCCATCACCTACAGTGCCAGCATCCCATGTGGGTACCAGTTCAAGTCCTGGCTGCTCTGCTTGTGATCCAGCTCTCCACTATGGCCTGGGAAAGCAGTAGAAGATGGCCTAAGTCCTTGGCCCCCAGCACCCCATGGGAGACCCAGAAGATGCTCCTGGCTCCTAGTTCCTGGCTGCGGATTGGTTCAGCTCCAGCCATTGTGGCCATATGAGGAATGAACCAGCAGATGGAAGACTTACCTCTCTCTCTGCCTCTCTGTAACTCTGCCTTTCAAATAAATAAATAAATCTTAAAAAAAGAGAAGAGGTTATCTGGGTCTCCCACATAGATGGCAGTATCCTAGTACTTGAGCCCTTATCTGATGTCTTCCAGGTGCTCCTTATCAGGAAGCTGGAATCAGGAGCAGGACCAGACCTTGAACCCATTTACTTTAACATGGGATGGGGGCATCCTAAGTACCATCTTAACCACTATGCCAAATGTCTACCCCTGTTACTTTTTTTTTTTTTACTTAATTAATATTATTTGAAAGAGTGACAGAGAAAGAAGGGGATACACAGAGACAGAGATCTCCATCGGCTGGTTTACTACCTAAATGTCTGCAGCAAGCCCAGGCAGGGCAGTCTGAAACCAGAGGCCAGGAACTCCATCTTGGTCTCCCCCATGAATGGCAGGGGCCCAAGGGCTTGGACCATCTTCTGCTACCTTCCCAAGTGCATTAGTAAGAAGGTGGATTGGAAGCAGAGCAGCCAGCACCTGAACCTATACTCTGATATGGGATGCCAGCATCCGAAGTAGCAGCTTGCCATGCTGCTGATCTCCCATCATTTTTTTTTTTTTAAAGAAAGCTTTTATTTAATAAATATAAGTTTCATAGGTAGAACTTTTGGAATATAGCAGTTCCTTTCCCATGCCATTCTTCATTAAGATTTATTTGCAATTATTTTCATATACAAATCAATTCTATACCAAGTAAAGACTTCAACAGTGTGCATCCATGCAGACACACAAAGTATAAAGTACTGTTTGACACAGATTTTACTGTTAACTCTCATAGTACAACTTATTGAGGACAGAGGTCTTACATGTGGAGCAAGTGCACAGTGACTCCTGTTGTTGACTTGTATCTTTTAAAGTAGTTGAGATAATGTCTAGTTCATTTGTGCTGGTGTCACAAAGTATTCAAGTCTGGATAATTTGTATAAAGAGTGAAAAACTTACAGTCTCCCAGTTCTGGAAGCTGGATAGTCTGAGATTAAGGCTCTAGCAGATTTGGTTGTCTAGTTAGGGCTGCTCTCTTCTTCCAAGATGGCACCTATTCTTTACATCCCCCTAAACCTTGTGATTGTTTGACTTTTTGATTATACCCAGTCTAGTGGGTTTGAAGTAGAATTACCTTGTGGTTTTGATTTACATTTCTCTTGTGACTAATAACATGAAGCGTCTTTTAACATGTCATTTGTATATCTTCTTTTTAAAAAATGTCTATTCAAATCCCTTGCCCCTTTAAAAGATTGAGTTATTTGTTTCTGTGTTGAGCTTTATGTATTCTGGATATGTCTCTTATTAGCTGTATGAAGTACAAAAGTTTCTGATTTCAATGAAGGCCAGTTTATCTTTTTATTTTCCTCTTTTGTTGCTTGTGCTTTTGGTGTCTTGAAGAAACCATTGACTAATCCAATGTCATGATTTACTGCTATGTATTTTAAGCCAAGACTTCATTTATCAGTACTTGCAGACTGGAACTTGTTGGGCCAAACATGTTGATAGGCAAATCTCCAAGATTGAATCTTGGCCCATCAATCTTTTTTTTAAAAAAAATTTTTTTTACTTGACAGATAGAGTTAGTGAGAGAGAGAGAGAGAGACAGAGAGAAAGGTCTTCCTTCTGTTGGTTCACCCCCCAAATGGCTGCTACAGCTGGAGCTACGCCAATCTGAAGCCAGGAACCGAATGCTTCCTCCGGGTCTCCCATGCAGGTGCAGGAACCCAAACACTTGGGCCATCCTCCACTGCCCTCCCAGGCCACAGCAGAGAGCAGGACTGGAAGAGGAGCAACCGGATTAGTACCCAGCGCCTCAACCGGGACTAGAACCCAGGGTGCTGGCGCTGCAGGCGGAGGATTAGCCAAGTGAGCCACGGCGCTGGCCCTTTTTCTTTTTTTTTTTTTTTAAGGATTTATTTATGTATTTGAAAGGCAGAGTTACAGAGGGAGGGAGAAACAGAGAGAAAGGTCTTCTATCCACTGGTTCACTCCACAGATGGCTGCAATGGCTGGAGCTGAGCTGATCCAAAGCCAGCAGCCATGAGCTTCCTTTGGGTCTCTCATGTAGGTGCAGGGACCCAAGCACTTAGGCCATCCTTTACTGCTTTCCCAGGCGGTAAGCAGAGAGCTGGATTGGAAGAGGAACAGCTGGGACAAATCGGTACCCATATGGGATAACGATGCCAATAGGTGGAGGCCTAGCCTGCTACTCCACAGCACTGGCCCCTTGAACATACTCTTGTGCCTAATGGTATTTGAATCAATTTAAAGCATACAATTTCTTATGTATTATCCGAATTTATTTCTTCCTTCTCTGGTGCATTTTAAAGTTTGAAAATTGCATTGCTTTTTCTCCAAAGACCTAGTTTCTGAGCTTAGCTCCTTGTACTTCCTGGAGCACCTGGTATTATCTTAGACGCAGCAGGACTGAAATTAAGTTTATCTTCCTATAAAACCCGCTGTCTTGTGTCTGACATTGGAATTATTTAATTTGGAGTCTGGTGTTCTTTCTCAAACTTTTGTTTGTGTCAGTGGTTTTCAAATTGTTTCTTGAAAATTGCTATGCACTTTTTAATCACCTTTAGTTGACTGTATGTTTTGGGCTTCATCCAAAATGTTGTTTGAAGGAAAGTGTTATAAAACTGAAAAAAATTGAAAAACTGCCTTGTGTCCAAATAAGTAAACATATCTAGATATGTCTGTGTGTCTTTCTTTCTTTCTAACAAATACCAATCACATGATTCATATTTTAAAAAACTATACCTGAAAAATTCTCAAAGCCCGAAAAGCATATCCAACAAATTTCCTCTAAGTGAAAACATGCATGAAACCACCATCCAAGTTGAGAAAGAGAATGGTGAGGACCCTGGAAATGCTCCTTTTCCAGTTAATACTCCTCTTTCCCAAAGTAGCTTTATCCCAACTTTTAATTCCAAATGCCTCTTATGCATAATATAGCCTCCATATAGAACATTCTTTTTAATGAATGTATGTACTAATGTGTGTAGTTATTATTTTTGTAATAAAAATTTATTTGTGACACAGAGAGAACCCACCTGCTGGTTCACTCTCCAAATGCCTGAGAAATTATTTTTTTTCTTTATTTTTTAAGATTTATTTATTTATTTGAAACTGTTAAGAGAGAGAGGGAAGACAGAGAGATCTTTTATCTTCTGGCCACTTCCTTTATTTATTTGAGAGGTAGAGTTACAGACAGTGAGAGGGAGAGAGAGAGAGAAAGGTCTTCCTTCCATTGGTTCACTCCCCTAATGGCCGCTACGGCCGGCATTGCGCCGATCCGAAGCCAGGAGCCAGGTGCTTCTTCCTGGTCTCCCACATGGGTGCAGGGGCCTAAGCACCTGGGCCATCCCCCACTGCCCTCCCGGGCCACAGCAGAGAGCTGGACTGGAAGAGGAGCAACCGGAACTAGAACTGGCACCCATATGGGATGCCGGTGGCACAGGTGGAGGATTAACCAAGTGAGCCACGGTGCCGGCCCCCCATGAATAGTTTTTTCATAATATACATTTTCTATTAACATTTGGGTTATTTCCAGTTTGGGGCCATAGTGAATAAAGGTGCTGTGATCATTTGTGTGTACATAGACCTGTTACATGTTTCTCTTAAGTATATGCTTCAGGAATCTCCACTCCTCCCACACTTTTTTTTTTTTTTTTTTTTTTTAAAGGGAGAGATGAAAGGGAGGGGAGAAGAAAGGGAGAAAAAGAAAATGAGAGATCTCTCAACTGCTGGTTTATTCCTCAAGTTCCTACAACAGCCAGGGCTGAGCCAGGCTGGAGTCAGGAACTCAGTTTGGGTCTCCCATGTTGGTGGCAGATACCCACTCAGGTGCTTGTTTTTACTTTATTTTAAGATTTTATTTATTTTGCCGGCGCTGTGGCTCAATAGGCTAATCCTCCACCTTGCGGCGCCAGCACACCAGGTTCTAGTCCTGGTCAGGGCGCCGGATTCTGTCCCAGTTGTCCCTCTTCCAGGCCAGCTCTCTGCTGTGGCCCGGGAGTGCAGTGGAGGATGGCCCAAGTGCTTGGGCCCTGCACCCCATGGGAGACCAGGAGAAGCACCTGGCTCCTGCCATCGGATCAGCACAGTGCACCGGCCACGGCGGTCATTGGAGGGTGAACCAAAGGCAAAGGAAGACCTTTCTCTCTGTCTCTCTCTCTCACTGTCCACTCTGCCTGTCAAAAAAATTTTTTTTTATTTATTTTATTTGAAAGGCAGAGTTAGAGGGAGATCTTCCATCTGCTGGTTCATCCCAGAATGGCCTACAGACTCCCCAACAGACAGGGCTGGGCCAGGCTGAAACCAGTAGCCAGGAGCTTCATTTGGGTCTCCTACATGGGTGCAGCGGTCCAGAGACTTAGATCATCTTCGCCACCTTCCTAGGCACATTAGCAGGGAGCTGGACGGGAAATGGAGCAGCCGTGACGCCAACTTCACAGGTGGCTGCTTAATTCATTAGGCCACAGTGCTGGCCCCAGGTACTTGGGTATATATTAGCAGAAGCTGGAATTGGAAACAGAACTGGGACTGGAACCCAAATACTGATATAAGATGCAGAGTCCCAAACGGTGTCTTTAACCACTATACCACATGCCAACCCTTGATTTTTTTTAATTGAAATTTTATAACTGTAGATTCATGTGCATATTGCATTTGCAATTCATATTGCAGTTGTGAGCAATAATAGAGAGATCCTTTGTACCCATTACCAAGTTTCCCTTAATTGTAACATTTTGCAAACTATAGTTCAATATTACAACCAGGCTATTGATTTTGATACAATCTACAGATTTTACTTCAATTTCTCCAGTTTTACTTCTATTTGATTTGTTTCTTAGAGAAAAACTAATGGTTTAACCTGTAGAGTCAAGAGTCATTTGTTCTTGATTTTGATGCTTAACATGCAAATTATATCTACTTCTTGGTACAGAAATGGCACCTTGCCACTTCCCTGGGACATTTAATCCAGGCAGAATAATTCCTGGGCAACCTTCATCTATGTGTCTGCCAACAGCTGCCTTCTTTTCTTACAAGGTTACGTAAACTCTGCAGCTGAGTGTCCATATGCAGTAAAGTAAATTTGACAGATTCTGAACTCCAAATAAAGAATCTGTTATTTTCATCCCATCTTTGATGATCCTGAAAGCACTGGTGGGTCTGGCAGTATGTCCCTGTCACCTGTATTTCCTGAGCAATATTGAAAAATAAAGAGGGTTTGCTCAGTCTGTCTTGACCCTGGGTATTCACTGTAAATAGAGTTTGTACAATTAAAATAATGACTACAGTTGCTCCACTTGAGGTAATAAAAATTATTTTTTGGAAAGAAAGTTATAAAATACTAACACAGTTATGTGTAAAACTGCAATATTGGGCCGGCGGCGTGGCTCACTTGGTTAATCCTCTGCCTGTGGTGCCGGCATCCCATATGGGCACTGGGTTCTAGTCCCGGTTGCTCTTCTTCCAGTCCAGCTCTCTTCTGTGGCCCGGGAAGGCAGTGGAGGATGGCCCAAGTGCGTGGTGGGCCCCTGCACCCATGTGGGAGACCAGGAAGAAGCACCTGGCTCCTGGCTTTGGATCAGTGCAGCGCCAGCCGTAGTGGCCATTTGGGGAGTGAACTCACTGTCTCTAACTCTACCTGTCAAAAAAAAAAAAAAAAAAAACTGCAATATTTAGATCCCAAGAAAATAGGAGTTCACTGTGGTTAAGTCAGACTGCACATAATAATTAGTGATAATTGACTTTTTTCCAAAGATTGAATTTTTGCCAAGTTTTTAGGTATTATTACTGGTGTGAGTCTTCCCCTTTCTCTGCTTTTCATCTAGAGTTACCAGAAGAAAATTTAAAATACTTCTTAAGTGGCTCTTTCCTGTAAGTCATCCTGCATACGCTATTCTTAAATTAAAAAGCAAAACAAACAAACAAACAAAAAAGCTTATTTGAGAGAGAGAGAGAGATCCCGTTTAGGAAACTGATTTAGTCTCCAAATACCCTCAATGGCTATATAGCTGTGGCCTGGTAGGGGCCAAAGCCAGGAGTTGGGAACTCAATATAGTACTCCCACCTGGGTGGCAGGGACCCCTCTACTTGGGTCCGCATTCCCAGGCAGGTAGAATCAGGAGTTGGAGCCAAGATTCAAACCCAGGCACTCCATATGGATGCAGGTATTTAACTGTTAGGCAAAGTGCCCACGACCTCCTCATTTTCGCTAGTTCCAAGTCTGAAAGGGAACCTGGCTCAGGTGAGAATTGTCTTTGCTGCTATCCCCTAGCCCATACATCCTCTTTATTCTACAGAGAGGCTTCAGTTGTAAAGAGAGTTACCTGGCTAAGGGCTATTCCAGGTGTTGGCAGAGCTAGTCTTTGGTTTTCACAGAGGTCTGTAATTTCTTTTTGTTTTTGAACATGGCTTCAAAATAGAAGGGGCCATGAACTCTTCTTTGACATCATCTGGTATCCACTGGTGATCCATTAGCTCTGAAACTTCTCACTTTGTCTTGGAAGCTTGGTTGGTGTCTGTGGGCATGGCTGCTCCAATTTCATTTCTTATTAGTCATTGCCGTTATCTTGGCCCAGATCAGTAAATGCTGTGGAACCAAATACACTGCAGTGTAGTACCATTATGCAGAACCTCCTCAAGATGCATCGAATATGACTAGTTTGATTCCTTGCTACAGAACAGCCTTGAAACAGAGGTTTGGGGAGTTCCTATTGTGGCATAGCAGGTTAAGCTGCCGCCTGCGATGCTGGCATCCCACGCGAATACTGGTTCGAGTCCTAGTTGCTCCACTTCCATTCCAACTCACTGCTAATGCACTTGGAAAGGCAGTGGAAGATGCCCCAAGTGCTTGGGCCCCTGTCACCCACATGAGATACCGGTTGTAGTAGCTTCAGTCTAGCTCAGCCCTGGCCATTGTGGCTACTTGGGGAGTGAACCAGTGGATGGGAAATCTGTCCCTGTCTCTCCTTCTCTCTATGTAACTCTACCTTGCAAATAAATAAATAAATCTTAAAAAACAAAACAAAACAGAGGGTCAGTTGAAATAGGACCACCTTGGTTGTGACAGAGCTTGAGAATTTGTTGTTGATTCATCTGCGGGTCAGAGAGAGAGGACATTTTTTACATTCCTTTAAAAAAAAAAGTCTTATTTAGAGAAAGAGAGTTCTTCCATCTGCTGGTTCACTTCTCAAATGGCCTCAATAGCCAGAGCTGAGCCTATTCGAACTCTTCTGGGTCTCTCACATGGGTGTGGGGGTCCAAGCACTTGGGCCATCCTTTGCTGCTTTCCCAGGTGCAGGGAGCTGGATTGGATGTGGAACAGCTGGACTCAAACTGATGCCCTTGTGGGATGCTGACACTGCAGGCCGGGGCTTTAACCCGCTGCACTACAGCCCTGGCCCCATACATTCCCTTTCATTCATTATGTCCAGAAACAGAGTAACCGGTCATAGGAGAAGGCCTCCCTGTTTTCCTTTTAGATTTTTGAAAATCCATCCTCTGGGGTGTTGAAGTGGTACTTTTATATTAAGAAAGACTATTTGGCAATACAGTTTCCATTTTCTCTGAAGACTACTTTAGTTGGGCATCAGATATTTGCAACCAGATATTTGTGTGAGCTAACTATTGCTGGACAGGTGGAGGACCTTTCTCTCTCTCTGCCTCTGCCTCTCTGTAACTCTACCTTTCAAATAAATAAATAAATCTTTAAAAAAGAAACAAAAAAACACATTTTAGACTGAAAGTTCCTAAACCAAAGGTTTGCTGTGACCACTCTGAAACTCCTTGTCCTGATGAAAAAAAGCAGGCTATAAAACATGCACCGTTGGGGCCGGCATCCCATATGGGCACCGGATACTAGTCTTGGTTGCTCCTCTTCCAGTCCAGCTCTCTGCTGTGGCCCGGGAGTGCAGTGGAGGATGACCCACGTGCTTGGGCCCTGCAACCGCATGGGAGACTGGGAAGAAGCACTTGGCTCCTGGCTTTGGATTGGCACAGCACCAGCCGTGGTGGCCATTTGGGGAGTGAGTCAACGGAAGGAAGACCTTTCTGTCTCTCTCTCTCTCTCTCACTGTCTATAACTCTACCTGTCAAGTAAAAAAATTTTTAAATAAAAAAAATGCACCGTATAAATTCACTTTGTAGAAACAAATTTACTTATCACTGCTTAAAACATAAAATAGCAAAAATTGTAAAATTATGGTCGAAATGAAGGAATATACAGGAAAAACATGAAATTTTATTTGTCAATTTGTTAAAACATTTCTATTGTAGGACTGTGCTTCATTATTCATTCTTGTGTTTTCCAAATTTATCACAGTTAATATATAATTTTCACTTCTATATATTTTATTTTTTAAAAGATGTATTTATTTACTTGAAAGTCAGAGTTCGAGGAGAGGCAGAGAGAGAGGTCTTCCAACCACTGGTTCACTCCCTAATTAGCTGCAATGGACGGAGCTGCGCCTATCCGAAGCCAGGAGCCAGGAGCTTCTTCCGGGTCTCCCACGTGAATGCAGGGGCCCAAGGGCTTGGGCCATCTTCTGCTGCTTTCCCAGGCTATAGCAGAGAGCTGGATCAGAAGTGGAGCAGTCAGGACTCGAACTGGCACCCTTAGGGGATACTGGCACCAGCCCCCCAAAATTGATTTATTTTCTAGGCCATAGCAGAGAGCAGGATCGGATGTGGAACAACTGGGACTCAAACCGATGCCCATATGAGATGCCAGCACTGCAGACGGCGGCTTTACCCACTACGCCACAGTTCTGGCCCCTATATATTTTCTAAAAGTGTTTTTAAAATTATTTGCTTGTTTATTTATAAGCTGTGAGAGATTGTTGAAAATGGAATTATTTTTTAGAAAGACCTGTGTACAAATTCATAAATTAAGTCATTCCCTGAAATACCTTAAGCTGCTAGGAGGGTTTGTTAGCCTTTTCCGTCAAAGGCAGCTTAATAGTTGAGATGTATCAAAAGGAAAAAATATTTTCCAAAGTAGCTGTGCAGAGCAAATTGGGTTGTCAATCCCAAATCTGAGGACTTGGGAACGTTCCCTGACGAAAAATACAGTTTCATATGCAATAACAAATGCATGGTAGCTGTTTTGCTTTGAAATAATGCGCCTAAACGCTGGGATTGGAGGTCCACTCCCTGTGTGAGACCTTTTCAGAGACAAAAATAGAGCTCATCCTCTGGGAGCTCAAAGGCCATGAGTGTGACAGAGAGATGGCACTTGGATTAGTCCTGGAAAATAGGAATGATAATATTCCTGCTTAAGTGGTTGCTATAAAAAAAGTAATTAAAAAGCACTACCTAGTATTTAAAAAATACTATTTTGGATGTGTTGAGTAACATAAATTCTGTATTTGCTGATTATAAGTAAATGTTTATTGAGTGAGTCAGGGTCTGTGTTAAATGTAATTTTAAAAAGCGATTTATTTTCTGAGTTAAGTAGTAATACTTGGTCAAACAGTTTTAAAAGTTACAGAGAGAAGAGCCCTCCTTCTCCCCGCCTTTCAATCACCAGATTCTTGTCAGTGTTTCCAGAGATACATTATGTGTGTGCAAGAATATTTGGATCTGCTTTTTGGGGTCATAGATGGAAGTATACTATACCTACTGCACTTTGTTAGTCTCAAGTACAAGGTTTTTTCTTTTATTCTTACTCATTAATACCGTAGTTGTTAGGGTAGGGCTCTTACTATTATTGCCATTTTACAATCAGGAAAACAAGACATCTCAACTTCTTTTTCTTTTTAAGATTTATTTATGGTATTTGAAAGTCAGAGAGAAAGGCAGAGATTGAGACAGAGATCTTTGATTTGCTAGTTCACTCGCCAAATGGCCACAACAGCTGAGGCGGGGCCAAGCTGAAGCCAGGAGCCTGTGGCCTCATCCGGGTCTCCCACATGGGTGGCAGGAGCAAGTACTTGGGCCACATAATGTGCCGCTTTCCTAGGCACATTAGCAGGAAGTTGGATTGAAAGTAGAGCGGCTGGGACTTGAACTGGAGCTCACATAGGATGCCAGCGTTGCAGGTGGTGGTTCATTCTGCTGTGCTACAACGCTAGCCCCAGACATCTCAGTTTGTTAATAACTTACCCAGTTATTATTTTACCATATAAAATCTATTTCCTCTGGTACTACCTACTTATTTATGTATTTAACTTTTTATTTTGAAGCAATTTCAAGCTTAAGTTGCAAGAATTCCAAGTACCCTTTGCCTGAAGCCCCCTTTTAGGATTCTACAGCTGTTTCAATACTGTGGGTTAAAGGAACCAACCCCAAGTCACACACTGTTCCCAGTTGTCCTGTCTCCCAAGGCTCCCTTAAGCTGGAAGAGTGTTTCAAGTTTTCCTTGACTTTCATGGCCTCCGTATTTTTATTTTTATTAAATTTATTATTAAATATTTATTTATTTGAATGGTAGAGTTACAGAGAGGGAGAGAGAGAAAGAGAGAGAGAGAACTTCCGTCAGCTGGTTCTCTCCCCAAATGACTGCAGTGGCCAGAGCTGGGCTAGGCTGAAGCCAGGAACTTCTTCCTGGTCTCCCAGTTAGGTATAGGGGCCCAAGCATGTAGGCCATCTTCCACTGCTTTCCCTGGAGCATTAACAGAGAGATGGCTCAGAAGTGGAGTAGATAGACTGTCTCTGAGTTTGTGGTTAGCTTAGGCTTCCTCCCAGTGATACCTATCCATGTTAGGCATTTTTGACCACGATACCACAGAAGTTATATTTTGTTCTTCCTGCTGCATCCTGGCAGGTGGCAAATAATAAGGTTTTTTTTTTTTTTTTTTTTTTTTCCCACAACTGTCATGAAAGGGAGAAAAGAAAAAAGAGGAAAAAGGAATGGGAAAGAAACTTACCCGAGCTTGCTTTTCAGTAAATATCTTTTCTTTGTAGCACCCTGGTGGGGAAGAGGTTCTGCTGGAACAAGCTGGCGCAGATGCAAGCGAGAGCTTTGAAGATGTCGGCCATTCCTCCGATGCCAGAGAGATGCTAAAGCAGTACTACATTGGTGACGTCCACCCGGTAAGAACCATCAGAGCTGGGAGTGTCTGTGCAGAGAAAGCTGTAGCCACAGAACAGGATCAGGGAAGGGATTACTCATGCGGAAATTCATTCAGCCCAGCCCTCAGGCTAAAATTGTCTCCGAAATCATCTAGCCTTACCATGCTAAGATACAGCCTCCTGTGTGCCAAGCAACAGGCATTGTATCTCTGGAAAGCTAAAGGAACTGATGGTAGATTATTCTTTTTATTCACTGATTGATTTTTTGGTAATGCAGTTAATAGCATCTGTACCTAAAATAGTGATTTGGTTGTTTTGCAAGTTCCTTGCTAAAAGTAGTAATTATTATTATTTTTTTAAAAAAAGATCTATTTATTTATTTGAAAGTCAGAGTTACACAGAGAAGGAGAGGCAGAGAGAGAGAGAGGGAGGGAGGGAGGGAGGTAGAGAGAGAGAGAGAGAGATGTCTTCCATCCGCTGGTTCACTCCCCAGTTGGCTGCAACGGCCGGAGCTGCGCCAATCTGAATCCAGGAGCTTCTTCTGGGTCTCCCAAGCTGGTGCAAGGACTTGGGCCATCTTCCTCTACTTTCCCAGGCCATAGCAGAGAGAGCTGGATCGGAAGTGGAGCAACCAGGATGCAAACTGGTGCCCATATGGGATGCTGGCACTGCAGGCAACAGTGTTACCCGCTATGCCACAGCGCCGGCCCCTATTATTATTTTTGAACTACTCATACATCACATTCTTTTTTTTTTTTTTTTTTTTTTTTTTGACAGGCAGAGTGGATAGTGAGAGAGAGAGACAGAGAGAAAGGTCTTCCTTTTTTGCCATTGGTTCACCCTCCAATGGCCGCTGCGGCCGGCGCATCTCACTGATCCGAAGCCAGGAGCCAGGTGCTTCTCCTGGTCTCCCATGCGGGTGCAGGGCCCAAGGACTTGGGCCATCCTCCACTGCCTTCCCGGGCCATAGCAGAGAGCTGGCCTGGAAGAGGGGCAACTGGGATAGAATCCGGCGCCCCAACCGGGACTAGAACCCTGTGTGCCGGTGCCGCAAGGCGGAGGATTAGCCTGTTAAGCCATGGCGCCGGCCATACATCACATTCTAACAAGGAACCCTGATAAGCTCAGAGTCAGGGTGGGAGGGCGGGCGCGGAGCAGTTAGTAGCTTTCTTCAGACCCTAAAGGCCTTCCAGAAAGTTGATAACCTGTAGGATGTAGTGTGTTATTCCAGGATTAGAAACAAGCAGTTAATGCTGTTGTCAGAGGGGCTCCTGGCTGGGCTTGCTCCCTTCTTGTCTCCACTAAGAAAGAATTCAAGGAAGATACACAAATAAAAGTGAGCAGAGAAGCAAGATTTATTTAAGGCAAAAGTACACACTCAGGAATTGGTGAGGAAGCTGGTGAGAGAAAACAAATTCTCAAAGTTTGGGGCCATCTTATATACCATCTGGATTCATAGGAAGTGGTGTCTGGGATGAGGCCTTAGTTGAATTTTTAGAGGGTGTGGAATTTAGGATGGGGTTCAACTACCACTCATTTCCTTGCCCTTTTTGAAATCTTGGAAGCATTGGAGTGTCGCATGCATGATGAGATCGGGAATGTTGGCTATGATAACTATTCTTACCTAAAGATTGTTGCAGCCATATTGGATATTTTCAGCTAGCACTGGTTCTAAGCTTACAGCTTAGAACTTGTGGTTTCTATTGCATGGAAGGGAGGCTTGGACAGTGCAGACTGGCATCAGGCAGTGGCATGCCAGCTGGCCAGGGTTTCCTCCCAGGCCAGCCAGAACTGTCCTGTGGGTCAACCAGGGCTGTACCGCACGGGTTTGCAGGACTGCATCAGGCCAGTCAGGGCAGCAGGGCAGTGCTAACATAACCTCTGCTCCTCTTTCACTAGCTGCTTCTCTGCCTGTATCAGCTAGAGTTTGTTTGGATATGTCTTAAAATAGTTTCCCCCTTCTTTTTAACAGAGTGACCTTAAACCTGGGAATGGCAGACAGGTAAGAAGTTACCAATTTGTCTTGTGTGTTACAAGTGTTTTAGATTTCTGTTTACTCAGGTAAAATTGCTTTTTTAAAAATTACCTTTTATTAAGCTAAAATGTCTTTTTGCCCAGCAGAAATCCTATTTTTCAAGAATTTAGTCAGTATCATCTCAGGAAAAAATAGCTGAATCTTGAACAATAGGAAACATTTTGTTAATATGCCTGTTTGCTACTTTCTTAAATGTAAACTCCAAAGCTGTACCTCATATTGTTTTTGTTTTTTGTTTTAAAGATTTATTTATTTACTTGAAAGTCAGAGTTACAAAGAGAGAGAAGGAAAGGCACAGAGAAAGAAAAAGTTCTTCCATCCTCTGGTTCACTCCCCAGTTGGCTACAACGGCTGGAGCTATGCTGATCCGAAGCCAGGAGCTTCTTCCAGGTCTCCCACACAGGTGCAGGGGCCCAAGGATTTGGGCCATCCTCTACTGCTTTCCCAGGCCACAGCAAAGAGCTAGATCGAAGTGGAGCACTGCACCCACATGGGATGCTTGTACCGGAGGTGGCGGCTTTACCTGCTGCACCACAATGCCGGCCCCCCTCATATTGTTTTGAAAGAACTTAGTGAATGGATTATAGGAAAGTATCTTATTCTTAAATAGAATATTGTGAGAATTGTTTCTGTGCTGGAAAAAGAAGTGGAACGTTGACTTTTTCTTAGCAGCATCTTCCTTATCTGTAAAGTGAAGGGCTTTCAGTTCCCATTTCCCAAAGTTCATTCGTTTATCCTGTATGCCCAAATAGACCACACTCTTCCCAGTTTCTCAGTGATACAGCAAGTCCTTGCAAACCATAATGTGACTGAATTTCATACCAGGAAGAAAATATGAGAGCCCTTTCTGTTTCCCCCAAGCTGGGTGGTAATGGGTGCCTGGCATGGGTAGGTATTACTGTGAGGAAATCTGGGACAACTGTACTGTTACACTGCCTCCAATTTAAAGGGACAACAGTTTCATTGCTACCTAGAACATCATGGAAGCAACAAACCCTCCCCCTTCCGTTCCTTCTGGCTTTTTGTTTCCCTTTTCCCCCTTGAGCCAGTATTACTGAACAGGGGCGACACAGCGATTCAAATTGGCCTTGTTGCGGTTCTTCCAACTCAAGAGACGGCTTGCTGACAGTATCTGTCAGCTGTTGCCCTGTGGTCTATGGTATTGTGTGAACTAAGTCTTCCATACACTCTACAACTCTGGAACATTGAAATATTTATTAAAGAGGACTGAAATTGTCCCTTATAAATTCTGTCAGGTAGTTTATCTTCCCCTCCTTGCACCAGAACCACCCATTCTTGAATCCTTATTTGTGTTTTTAAGGTAAAATTTGAACTGAGCTTGGCATTGCGAGATTAATATTGAACATGAACAGAAAATATCACTCTCAAAGCTTGACGTTGTTTTTTTAAAGATTTATTTTATGGGGCCGGCATGGTCATGGCTCATTTGGTTAATTCTCCGCCTTGTGGCGCCGGCATCCCATATGGGCTCTGGGTTCTAGTCCCGGTTGCTCCTCTTCCTGTCCAGCTCTCTGCTGTGGCCCGGGAGGGCAGTGGAAGATGGCCCAAGTGCTTGGGCCCTGCACCCACATGGAGATCAGGAGGAAGCACCTGGCTCCTGGCTTCAGATTGGCACAGTGCCAGCCTTGGTGGCCATTTGGGGGGTGAACAAACGGAAGGAAGACCTTTCTCTCTGTCTCTCTCTCTCACTGTCTTACTCTGCCTGTCAAAAGGGAAAAAAAAAAAAGATTTATCTTATTTATTTGAAAGAGTTACACAGAGAGGTAGAGACAGAGAGAGGTCTTCCATCCACTGGTTCACTCCCCAGATGGCTGCGACGGCTAGAGCTGCACTGATCTGAAGCCAGGAGCCAGAAACTTCTGGGTCTCCCATGTGGGTGCAGGGGCCCAAGGACTTGGGCCATCTTCCACTGCTTTCCCAGGCCGTAGTAGAGAGCTGGATTGGAAGAGGAGCAGTGGGACTAGAACCAGTGCCCCTATGGGATGCCGGTTCTTCAGGCCAGGGCTTTAGCCCGCTGTGCCACAGTGCTGGCCCCAGAGCTCAATATTTGATTCAAGGGATATTCCCATTTATATAAGAGATACATCTTGCATCTGGAAGACACAACTCTTTTCTGCTCTGTGGGTCTCCCACATGGGTGCAGGGGCCCAAGGACTTGGGCCATACTCTGCTGCTTTCCCAGGCCATAGCAGAGAGCTGGATGGGAAGAGGAGCAGCGGGGACTAGAACCGGCACCCATATGGAATGCCGGTGCCACAGGCGGAGGATTAACCTAGTACGCCACTGGTCCCAGCCCCTCTCCACTTTTTCTTTCCCACCCTCACAGCCCTGTGTCTCCTCCGTGTCTGAATTAATCACTTGACCTCCCCCTAGAAGAATCCCCCCAACCCTCACTGAACGTTACCATTCTAGATTATAAATCAGGAGCCACTTCGCAGTTGTTTTGGAAACTGTCTTTCACATTGCTTTTACTACAACACAGAGAAATAACCGAGGGTCACCATTGTTTTGTTAGATTGATAATTCCTGAGTTGAAGACCTGAAATATTGTACCGCTAAAACTTAAAAGCTTAGAAATTTATAGATCTGGCAACAGATGTTTTTCTCTTTTTATTTTTTAAAGATTTATTTATTTATTTGAGTGTCAGAGTTACACAGAGAAGGAGAGGCAGAGAGAGAGAAAGAGAGAGAGAGAGATCTTCCATCTGCCAGTTTACTCCTCAGTTCGCTGCAACAGCTGGAGCTGCGCCAATCTGAAGCCAGGAGCCAGGAGCTTCTTCCGGGTCTCCCACATGGGTGCAGGGGCCCAACGACTTGGGCCATCTTTTACTGCTTTCCCAGGCCATAGCAGAGAGCTGGATCAGAAGTAGAGTAGCTGGGACTCGAACTGGTGCCCATGCACTGCAGGCGATGGCTTTACCTGCTACACCACAGGGCCAGCCCCCAGATGTTTTTCTTATCCCCTAACAATCAAAGTCAGTTAACTAGAATTAAAAACCATTTTGTCTTTGTGACTTTCTTCCTTGCTGGATGAGCGTGTCCCCCCATCCCGCTCAGACATCATTCTGCTCATCTTTCACTTGTTTTTCTGGTCTGCTTTTGGGTATGGAAATTCCTTAGAGACAGATGTATTATTGTCTGTACTAGTTTGCCTGCCTACCTACTCTGCAGCAAATAACCTGCAAACTTTTTGTCCATGAATTCTCTTTTGATTATGCATTTACTTGGTTAGCTATCAGCTAATCAGCTCTGGAGATAAAGTACGTGTAAATCTTAATCTTAATCTATGTATTTTTTAGGTGATAGCTGCTTTACTAGTCAAATATTACAGTAAATACACCCAGTAATTTTACTATTGCCTCATTAAAATTTTTTTCTTGACGCCGGATTCTGTCCCGGTTGCCCCTCTTCCAGGCCAGCTCTCTGCTGTGGCCATTGGAGGGTGAACCAATGGCAAAGGAAGACCTTTCTCTCTGTCTCTCTCTCTCACTGTCCACTCTGCCTGTCAAAAAAAAATTTTTTTTTTCTTGAGTGGGTAGTATATAATGAAAATGATAAAAGGAATTTAACCATTCAAAAAAGTATACTGTAGAAAAAGGCTTCCTCCCATTCCCAACCTTTGGTCTGTCAGTTCCTCTTTTTGGAGGTAACCAGTTGCCCTTTTCCTGTTTAGCCTTTCAAAGAGATTTCCATATTATACATGAGGGCAGATGGATAGATGGACAGATTAATAGAAAAGCAGATAGACAATCCTTTTTTTTTTTAAGATTTATTTATTTATTTGAAGGGCAGAGCTACAGAGAGGCGGCGGGGGGGGTGGGGGTCTTCCATCTGCTGATTCACTCCCCAGGTGGCTGCAACAGCGGAGCTGTGCCAATCTAAAGCCAGACCCAATCCCTTGTTTTTTGTTTTTTGTTGTTGTTTTTGTTTTTTGACAGGCAGAGTGGACAGTGAAAGAGAGAGACATAGAGAAAGGTCTTCCTTTTTCGTTGGTTCACCCTCCAATGGCCGCTAGGGCCGGCGCGCTGCGGCTGGCGCACCACGCTGATCCGAAGCCAGGAGGCAGGTGCTTCTCCTGGTCTCCCATGTGGGTGCAGGCCCCAAGGACTTGGGCCATCCTCCACTGCACTCCCGGGCCACAGCAGAGAGCTGGACAGGAAGAGGAGCAACCGGGGCAGAATCTGGCGCCCTAGCCGGGACTAGAAACCCAGTATGCTGGCGCCACAGGCAGAGGATTAGCCTATTGAGCCGCAGCACTGGCCTCCAATCCCTTGTTTTTTAAAAAAGTGTCAAACAAACTGTTTCACCTTGTTTCTATTTACTTACAAATTTTTAATTATTATTCCTTATGAATTCATAAAGATCTTCATTCTTTTAAGTTGATACTTAGTGTTGCATAGACAAAAATTTTGATGTGATAACATTTGCTGTGCCAGGATTTGAATTGTTT
The DNA here is from genome assembly GCF_033115175.1 of Lepus europaeus. Lineage (NCBI taxonomy): Eukaryota > Metazoa > Chordata > Mammalia > Lagomorpha > Leporidae > Lepus > Lepus europaeus. The sequence goes on from NC_084845.1 coordinate 55,701,134, forward strand.
TTTAAAATAAAAGTACCTTCAGAGGCAACATTGTGGTGTAGCAGGTAAATCCAGCACCTGCAGTACTGGCATCCTTGATGGGCACCGGTTTGAGTCCCGGCTGCTCCACTTCTGATCCAGCTCCCTGCTATGGCCTGGAAAGCAGTAGAAGATTGCCCAAGTCCTTGGGCCCCTGCCCCTGGATGGGAGACTCAGAAGAAGCTCCTGGCTCCTGGCTTGGGATTGGCCTAGCTCCAGCCGTTGTGGCCATTTTGGGAGTGAACCAGCGGGTGGTTCATTTTTTTCCCCCAGATGCTACTGACTTTTATAGAGGGAGCTTCTTGTGTATCATGTTTTATACATATATCAGGACAGTTTGCATCTTTTTTGGTCAGCTAAAAAGAATACACGGTTTATAATTAGGTCATATAGTTAGATGGTTATCTTAAATGAAAAATTTACATAGAATAATTATTTAGGGTTTTTGTCATCTACTACCTGATTTATTAAAGCTTGGAATGTGGATGCAGGTGCCCTTTAGAAGAGCAGTGATTGCTGTTCACCAAAGAATTCTGTTTGGTTGTTTCATTGTTCCCTGGTCTAAGTTTGTGTCTTGTAACATGATCTTTTGAAATAAAGCATAGATTGATGGCCTAGTCACTCATGCAAGACAGAGTATCCTTTGATGAGGGACTTGAAGGATTTCTATCTTTTCCTGAAAAAGCTGTATTTAGAAATGATAGGTAGTTTCACAAAACAGGAGATCACAGGGGTAAAGTAAACATCATTTTCACATCAGTCCTCCATTGGTACAACAAATTTTTTACTTCTTTGGTCCCACTGGAGGTCATCATGTGACTTGTGACTATTTTGATTTCTTTTCCTCCAGTGATATATGTCTTATCACAATGGATTCTGAACAGAGTAGTATACAAATTTGTTTTTGGAGTGTTTTTGTCTTTAAATGTTGCCCTGTCTTCAGGGAAATATTCTTTTTTTTTTTTTTTTTTTTTTTTTTTGGACAGGCAGATTTAGACAGTGAGAGAGAGACAGACAGAGAGAAAGGTCTTCCTTTTTGCCGTTGGTTCACCCCCCCAAATGGCTGCCACAGCAGGTGTACTACGGCTGGCGCGCTAAGCCAATCCAAAGCTAGGAGCCAGGTGCTTCCTCCTGGTCTCCCATGTGGGTGCAGGGCCCAAGCACTTGGGCCATCTTCCACTGCCCTCCCAAGCTACAGCAGAGAGCTGGACAGGAAGAGGAGCACCGGGACAGAATCTGGCGCCCCAACCGGGACTAGAACCCAGTGTGCTGGCACCGCAGGTGGAGGATTAGCCTAGTGAGCCGCGGTGCTGGACGGAAATATTTTCTGCATAAGCTGGTTGAACCTAGGAATATCTGCTTTGCAAGACAGTACTTAAACTGTGTTTTCTTATAAAAAGAAATGTTTCCTAGTGATCTATACGTTTTAGTGTCATGAGCCTTGTGAGAAGGCTGTCCTCAAAATCCATTCCCTGGCACTGTGTCGTAGGTGAAACTGTAAGATGGTGAAATCGTTTACCCTTAGTACTTATTAAATTGTTTAGGTGGTAACATGAACCTAACACTAAAATTCCTAAGAATTAGCTCATGCTGTAAGGTCGATGGTGTTAGGCATGGGGTCCTTTCCAGTAGCATTTGAAGCCAGAAATTCCCAAGTTTTTAGAAGTTACTGGTCACAGAGATACCAAAGTGTTCTAACTAAAAAGCTACAAAAACTCCTAGACCACCCAAATACCCATGAAATCTGCCAAAGTTGTCCTGTGGTTTAAAATCCACTTCCTGTAGTTTTAACTACTTGGAATCCTTTTGGAATAGCAAACATCTAATTTAGGAATTAAAACATAGGCTCCTTATATACCTTGTATTTGCCTTTTATTTCAGCCTTTGAAAACCTAGTTGTAAACTCTGTAGACTGAAGATATACTTCATTGTACTGTCGGTACGTTTTAATGTGTTTTGTCATAATTCTGGTTCATTCTTCCCTACATTTATATCCTGATGACGAAGTATACCACATTCCTTAAGTGTCTGCTTTTCTCTCGTGTTTTCTTATAAATGAAATCCACCCTCTCAGATCCCCAAATCCTTTCTCACATGGTTGTCCATTTTGACAACTTCTTGTCTTTTCTTTTAACCATTTTCAGACTGGGTCAGGTCGCAGTTTGTATGTAGTGCTTCTCGGGAGAGTATCCGGGCAAGTTCTCAGTTATCATAGCTGGTGGGAAAGAGGGAGACATCTGCTTGTGGTGCTGCTCATTCAGGCTTCCTAGACAGGAGAGGGTGCTGTGTCCTTCTCTCTGCCCTGCAGAGTAGTTTTTGTAGTTTTATAGTTTTTGCTAAAGTATGCTTGGTTCAAAAAATTTGTGCTAATTGAATATGGCTTTAGAGTTCAAGTTCATTTGATCTGAGCCTTTCATTTTGCAAATGAGAAAATGATTTGATATTGAGCTTGAAGAAACCTGTAAATATAATTTCAGTTATAGTCAGCTTTACATAAAATTTAGTACTTCTGTGTATATAAGTAAGTTTATTTACTTAATTATTTTATGGTGGTATTAAAGCTTTAATACACCTTGGACATTAGAAACCAGTTTTATTGAAACAGTTTTATAGTTTTGAACTAAATTCAGAGTAGCCTTAGAATAGTTTGTTGTTTGCAAGTAAATTCCAAACTCCCTGGAGAAGAAACATGAATATGAATTACTTGGTAGGGCTTATGCTAGAAGAACTTTGGATTTGATCTGCTGTGTTGTAACGAAAATTGTAGTATTACAATTACTACTTTCTGTGTGAAGGGCCGAGAGCATTAAAAATCTGGGCACGAACATAACCAGCAAGATACGCCTGAGCACCCAAAGGGATAAAAGCAAGTTAGCTATAAACTGTAGGCATTTCACTTAAGCATCCATTAGATTCAGCACAGAGCTTTGGTGTGGAAATGAGGACTGGAAGCCGTGCGTAGAGGAAGGGTGGAGATGAAGGAAGGTTATGTGTTAGAACTCTTTTCAATTTTGTAAAGTGAAAAATAACTTATTTGGCTTCTTTTCAAACTTGGCTGAGAGAATTGGCTGCTAAGAGCTGTGCCTTAAGCATCTTTTTTTTTTCTTTTTTAAGGTTTATTTATTTATTTGAGTGGCAGAGTTATAGATAGAGGGAGAGACAGAGAGACAGATCTTCCATTCACTGGTTCACTCCCCAAATGGCTGCAGTGGCCAGAGCTGAGCTGACCTGAAGCCAGGAGCCAGGAGCTTCTTCCTGTCTCCCATGTGGGTTCAGGGGCCCAAGCACTTGGGCCATCCTCCACTGCTTTCCCAGGTGCATTAGAAGGGACTGGATCAGAAGAGGAGCAACCGAGACTCGAACCGGCACCATGTGGAATGTCGGCACTGCAGGCTGGAGCCTTAACCTATTATGTACAGCGCTGTTTTTATTTTTTATTATAGTTTTTTTTATTATAGTTGATTAAAAATGGGGCCATGGTCAGGAGTGCAATGGAGGATGGCCCAAGTGCTTGGGCCCTGCACCCACGTGGGAGACCAGGAGAAGCACCTGGCCCTGGCTTCCGATCAGCGCGGTGCGCCGGCCGCAGCAGCCATTGGAGGGGTGAACCAATGGAAAAGGAAGACCTTTCTCTCTGTCTCTCACTGTCTAACTCTGCCTGTCAAAAAAAAAAAAAAAAAAAAAAAGACTGACCGTAACACAGTTTCCTCATAGCCCAACCTATAAAGTTCTGGCAGAAATGTCCCAGGGGGCCAACGCTGTAGCATAGTGGGTAAAGCTGCCTCCTACAGTGTTGGCATCCCATATGGGTGCTGGTTCGAGTCCCAGTGCCCCACTTCCCATCCAGCTCAAATCCTTGGGCCCTGCACCCTTGTAGGAAACCCGAAAGAAGCTCCTGCCTCCTAGCTTCAGATCGGCCCGGCTCTGGCTGCAGCCAATTGCAGAGTGAACCTGCGGATGGAAGACCTTTCTCTCGCTCCCCACCCCCCATGCCTATCCTCTTTCTGTATAACTCTGACTTTTAAGTAAATAAATAAATCTTAAAAAAAAAAAAAAAAAAAAAAGAAATGTCCCAGATGGCAGTCATTATCAAGGTCTCAAAGAAATGTGCTAGTATTTTAATTTAGTTTGTCTAAAACTTTTATTTGATGTTCACTTGTCTGTAGGCTAATTTCTTTCAGGTTTGGGGCATATCTGTGCATTTGTGTGGCAGTGTTGTGGACATGTAAGATTAAAGCTCTTTTCATGGAGTGCTCTAAAGTATGTCTGGACCTTTATGTGTGGTTTCTGGAAATTAGAGATGATTGAAAATTGTGGTTACGTATGGCTGATGCTGTGTTCATCCCTGGCACACTTCTACATCTTTGCAGAGATGATGTGTTGGGGAGTAGCAAATAGTGGGTTACTTCTTCTGGCAGTAAATTAGCAGGCCCATTGTATTATAGAATCTGTTCATCTGATACTTATGTGGAATAAAAAACTTTCTAATAACAGCTATGTTGAGATATAATTCACATAGTATACAGTTTACCTATTTAAAATGTGTAAGTCAGTTCTTTTTAGTATATTCACAATCAATTTTAGAACAAGTTCTTCACTCCAGAAATAAACCTCTTACTCATTAGCAGTCATTTTGTGTTTTCCCCCAATTCCTCTTCCTCAGCCCTAAGCCACAAGTAATCTGTTTTCTGCCTCTACTGATTGTCCTATTCTGGACATTGCATATAAACAGCCTTATACAACTTCATCTTTTGTGTCTGGCTTCTTTCACTTAGGGTAATGTTTTAATGTGGAATGGAGCACATATCAGTACTTCATTATTTTTTTTTGGCAGACTTTTTTAAAGATTATTTTGATATTTTCTTTGCCTTTACACTGTGGAACAAACCCTAAGGTCTAGTCATAATTATTATTGTTTACAAGAGTAAATAGTTCATTTTCGTAAGCCACAAAGCAGTGATCTTTTCTAGAGCTTTTCACAGTTGGTCTGTGTGTTACAAGAGTTTTGGGGGCTTTTGTAAACGTTTTCAGAAAATTCTGTCTTAGCTACTACCAGTGGCAAGCCCAGCTGACCAAGGCATATCATTTTGACTGGAATTAGTCTATTTCAATATAGTTGGTATCATTTGCACTTTTTACATTTAAAAAATTTGAGGTCATGTCTGTGTATTCCTTAGTGAGTTTACACTAAGGAGTACTGATGTGCTGTCAGAAATAAAATTCCCAGTCCACTCATTGCTTTTACAGTTGTAAATGTTAAAATGCATGAAAGATGAAGTTCTGTTATCAGCTATGGAGTTTATATAAATAGCATGAAGGTTTTTATATGCTGTGCTAATCTTTCTTTTTGCTTTTTTTAAAATCTGTATCTACTTTAGGACCCTTCGCAAAAGAATGCATGCAGACGGTTAGTATCCCTGTAATGGACTTCCTTATGTTCAACATGTTTCGCAAGATGTTCTTCCATAAATATACATATATAACATAAGAGTATAATTTGCAGCTAATCCATTTTTTTCGCCAAATTACTATAAATTCAGTAATTCATTGATATTAACAAAATTAAGTTTTACAGTTTCAACTCTTGAGTCATCTAGTAGTTTCATTCCTTGAGTAATTTTTAAATTTTGTTGTGACATAAATTGGAGTGAGAATAAAAGGCCAGCATGTATGGACAAGGAACTATGATTCAGTCAGGGCTCTTCTCGTCCTCCCCTCTCCCCACCCCACTGTAGCTCAGCCCTACCATGGGACTTCCACTTAAAGCTCAATTTCATTTAACCCTCATAACCACTTGGTGTAAGGTATATGCTCTTATATTTTATAGAAAGATCAACATTATTACAGTCATATTAAGGAATTTGGGTTTTCTCAGGTTTACTTACAATACATCCCTTGCAGTAAAATTAGTAATACCATAGTGTTAGGTCTGGAAGGTATAAATTGCTGCTTGTCAGGTGTCTCTACCTGAGGTGACTGTGGAAACCTTTGTTTGTGAAAAAAAATCATTATAAAGATTATGAAGAGCTATGTGTTCTCTGTTTTGGAGATCTCACAGCATTTCAGAGAAAGAAAAATTAAGTAGTTATTTTCATATAACAGATCTTTTATTTGAGGTGATTAACCAAATATGAAAAGTGTGAACTTTTTCATTTCCTTATGCTCATCCAAATACTGTATAAACAGTTTGAAAATAAAGCCACAGACTTGCAATAGACTTATGGTACATGTAAGTTGATCAAGAATTACAATACAGGATACAGACAGGATTGCTATAACTCAATTTTTAAAAAATAAGTCAGTAGAATAAGAGGAAGACTTAAGCACTTTATAGAAGAGGAAACATAAATATCAGCATATACAAGCATGTAATCTTTTTTATCATCAGATACAAATTAAAATTTTGGATATATTTAACCCCTACCAGATTGTTAGAATTAAAAATTCTAAAAAGATGATGGTTAGGAAATGGATTACCAGGATACTTAACTGCTCTTTGGGGAATGCAAATGGATACAGTCACTTCAGTTTGTTGTTGTTGTTTTTTTAAAAGATTTATTTATTTATTTGAAAGTCAGAATTACACAGAGAGAGAAGGAGAGGCAGAGAGAGAGAGAGAGATCCTACATCTGCTGGCTCACTCCTCAGTCAGCTGCAACGGCCGGAGCTACACTGATCCGAAGCCAGGAGCCAGGAGCCTCTTCCAGGTCTCCCATGCGGGTACTGGGGCCCAAGGTCTTGGACTATCCTCCACTGTTTTCCTAGGCCATAGCAGAGAGCTAGATCAGAAGTGGAGCAGCCGGGACTCGAACCAGTGCCCATATGGGATACTGGCACTGCAGGAGGCAGCTTTACTCACTTTGCCTCAGTGCTGGCCCCAATCACTTTAGAAAACAATTTAGAATTATTTGGCTAATGAATTTGACAACATGAACTTTTTTTAAAAAAGATTTTATTTATTTGAAAATCAGAGTGACAAAGAGAGAGGGAGAGAGAAGTCTTCCACCCACTGATTCATTTCCCATGTGGCTGAAACAGCCAGAGTTGAACCAAGCTAAAGTCATGAGCCAGGAGCTTCATCCGGATTTTCCACATGGGTGGCAGGGAACTAAATACTTGGGCCATCTTCTGCTGCTTTTTCCAGGCCATAAGCAGGGAACCGAATCAGCAGTGGAGCAATTGGGACACAAACTGGCACCTCTATGGGATGCCAGTTTTACACACCACGCTGCAATGCCAGCCCCCAGACACTGTGAACCTTTGACCCAGCAATTCTGTGTCTAAGGAATACTCAATAGAAATGTGTACACAAGTGTATCATGAAATTTGTATAAGAATGTTCACAGCAGCATTATTCAAGATATTCAAACATTGGAAACAGCCAAATATCTATTCATTAATAAAATGAACAAATGGATTGTGATGTATTCATACAGTAGAATGCTGTAAGGCAATACAAATAAATGAGTCACAGCTTCATGCAATAGCTACATGGAATAGCCTGGATGAATCTCCAAGGAGAGAATTTTACTTTATGGCGGGACATTATTGTTAAACCTGAGTCTCCTTTGGTGCAGTGGAGATGTGTCTCCTCTGGTTTTCTCATTGGTGGCAGTGAAGTATTAGGAAAGATTCTGTGAGGACTGAAAGATTTGTGTACTCAAGTGTTTTCTCGGGAATACTACTTTGGGACTCTAGCCTTTTGTTGTTACTCCTTAAGAAGTCTGAGTGTTGCCATTATGGGGAGAGTACTTGAGTGCCCCCGGGTGCCAAGTTGCTGTTACATTGCTGTATTGCTTGTGTTTTCAGCACCCCTACCCAGCTGACATTCTGAACTTGTCTGGAGTAACTTTCTCCCATACTTAAGTATACAAAATACTAGGCATGTTTAGGCAAAGAGAATAATTTTTATTATGAACCTCAGCTGGTTTTATTGGCTTCAAAACTTTTTAATACCAAGACTTGTATATGTCTTAAGTAGAGGGCAGCCAGGTCGTTTGGAACATAGAATTACATCTTAAAACTAGCAGTGCTAATAAGCTCTATTAAAGAGGAATTATTTTAAGGAGAATAATTAGTGTTCTGAAACTCCTCAGGAAAATCTCTTGCAGTACCTTGTAAGCCTACAACCATTTGCTTAATTCTGTTAGAACTATTAATATGCTTTGAGTGTGTGTGTCCTGGCTAGTTTCCAGGCTTAAATAAAGATTAAGAGGATGGGTTTGAAATCAGACTGCCTGACTCCCTTGTTGCTTTGTGATTTGGGGTGCAGAGCTTATGTTTCCTATGCATAGGATCAGAATAATAGCATCTATTTCATCAAGTTGTTAAAAAAGGATTTAATTTTTTTTTAAGATTTATTTTATTTATTTGAAAGACAGAGTTACAGAGAGAGGTAGAGATAGAAAGGTGTCCCATCCGCTGATTCACTCCCAGATGGCCGCAACGGCTGGAGCTGCGCTGATCCGAAGCCAGGAGCTTCCTCGAGGTCTCCCACGCGGGTGCAGGGGCCCAAGGACTTGGGTCATCTTGTACTGCTATCCCAGGCTATAGCAGAGAGCTGGGTCGGAAGAGGAGCAGCCAGGTCTAGAACCAGCGCCCATATGGGATGCCGGCACTTCAGACCAGAGCATTAACCTGCTGCGCCACGTCCAAAGGATTTAATTTTTAAAATATACATGAAGCAGATAGAATATTGTTGATAGTTGCATTACATGCTATTGCTTCCAAATTTATGGTAGTACATATATAATACATATATATGAATGGTATAAATACCTATATAATGATGTTTCTTCCTATTTAAAACTACTCATTGGGAATATGTATAAAATAAAAGCACAAAGGATACAATCTTAAACTATGCATAATTGCATGATCTAGAAATACCCACTATGTTTTTGTAGAAATACATTCAGAGAGGAGTGTGCATCTTTTTTGGTATCATCTTGTAGTCTGCTTTAACCTCTTTGTTAAAAACTACTTTTTAAAAGGTAACTTTTTTCACTTTTAAAAATTTTCTTTTTAGAATTGTCACTCCAATCCAAATATTTAGATTTTTTTTCTGGTTACTGTGTGTTAAAAGCCGTTAAGTTTCCCAAAATAAATCAAAATTTCTTGCCCATTTAAGTATCAACATGTGAATGCTAAGTGAGAGTTAACATCTGGCATAAAATGCTCACAGCTCTCTTGCTTCTCTTCCTCATCCCCCACCTCCTCCAGTTGCTGGACGTATTGGATTCTCCCCATCCTAGGCGCTGTTCTCATAGGTGTCCTGTATCGTCACTACACGTCGGAAAGCAGATCCTCCTGAGGAGACCTTGCTGAAGTCCACTTAGGAGCGAAAACTAGAGGCCTGCTTTGGGGTCTACAGCAGTGCCCTCTCCTCAGATCCTACCAGTTATGTTCATCCTTCTTGGAGCCAAGACGGTCGGGCAGATACCCACCTCTGGGACCAGAGTCCTTCGTCTCTCAGAGCCTTACACCCACAGCACCTGCTCACTCTGTGTCCTTGCTGGTGTTTCCTCTCTGGTTTCCACACGCACCCTGCCATTTTTATTACTTTCTATTAATAACTGTGGTTCATGTGTGATAGTGACAGTTGCTTTTTGGTAAAAATGCCTGCTTTCCAATACTTTGAATGCACATTAGACATTCTTAACAGGACAGTACTCGAGTTTTGAAGTTCTTATCTTTCCATTTTTTTTAACCAAATTTTTTAAAAGTCTGATTTAATTTTATTATTTATTCTAAGGAGCATAATTCATGAAGTAAAGGTGCCTACCTATTAGTGAAAACAGAACTGCCAACTGATCTCATTCCTCGTTTATGTTTGTTAAAACTAGGGAAAAACTCCACCCAAATCATTGTAGCAGGCAGCTCTTCCCATCCCGTGAGTCCAACCCCTTTTCTTTCTGAGTGGTGCTGGACAAAACTATGCTTCCCTTAAATGGGAAGAGACAAAGGAAGGGAGGAGTGAATTGGGATGCTAAGACTCAAATGCTTCGGAGGAATCTTTCTTTCAAAAGACACTGAAAACACTACTCTAGGACAGGAGTTTAGAAAAAGCTCCAGAGCATTCACTTTGGTTTGGTGCCAGTTTCTAGTCGTTGCTCTCCCTGGGCTGTCTTTTACTGGTAAAATGTAAACGTATAATTATGTGTATAGAATAGCTTTACCAGGGATTCTTGCTACTTTTTTTGTTTATTGATCAGCAGGTTTTTGATTTCCCATTTTACAAAAGTAAGAAACTCCAATTTGGTCTTCTGTTTGTCCCAGTAAAATAACTTCCATGCAGAATGGCATTTGAAAGAGGGAAATCGTGACAAGAGAGTATTTTCCATTTCATCTGTATTTTACCTCCATGGCTCCAACTTGTGGTTTTGTTCTGTTTTTCCATCAAGAATAAAAAATACTGGTAGTTTTTATCCCTCAGATGTGTGTTTCATTGAGAAATCGGTTGTGACTTAAAATTACAAGTGTGTTACTGTTTCTCCCTGGTTCAGGGCTTCTCTGGCGTATTTGACTTTGTTTTTCCCCTTGGAAGCACCTGAGGGGATAATTCGCTGGCTATTTTCTGCCAGCAACTGTGGCGATTGCCAGTCTGCGCTGAGCCTTTGTCATATCCAGCAGAGAGCAGCTTGGTTCCAGAAGGACCCTGCCTGCTGCTCAGTATCTCCTCCCTCTCGCCCTCCCATCTTGCCAGGGAGTTGATGAGATAGGAAACTGCCCAGCAAACCAGTGTCTGCCCATGCAAACTATTTAAGAAAAAGTTCAACCCAGGTCTTGTATTCTGTGATTTAGCAGTTGAATGAATTTAGAATTCATCAAAATAATATTAACCTTGTACTTGCACACTTGGATATGATATTTTTGGAATAACTTGAGATTTCTGGCTGACTTTTTTATGTCAAGGATATGGATTTAGTCAAAGTTTTTTTCTTTAGAGAATGTTTGTATGTATCTTAGATGCTGATTTAGGACAATTTATCTTGGTTATTTAACAAAAGAGGCCTGACTTGATGCTCCTTCCTTTGAAGGCGAGAGAGCGTTGCCCTAAATAAAGATGGAGACAGCATTGCTGTAATCATCACCTTGCACGGGTCCATGGAGTATGGTAGGACAGAGGTAAAGAAGAACACAGAAATATCCAGGAGCTGGAAGGGGGACTAAGCCAGAAGGGACCTTGAGTCAGCTGTAGAAGTGTGTGACAGTCTCTAAAACTGAATCCAGAGCATCATGCTGATAGAAGATGTCAAAGAGCTGTAGTCTTCAGTGAAATTGATGTTTCTGATGTTTTAGGGTAAACTCTGGTGCAAAAGGTATGTTTTTCTATTTCATATTGATTTTCTTTTCCTGTTTATATCTTGGCATGTTTTTATTGAGAGCCAGAGAAAAAAGATTTTCAGACTCTGTACTGTTCATGAAATCCATCAGATACACAGAGCTTCTTTTGAATACTGCCAATGTGATGTCACTTTGTATTATAAAAAACACGTAGGGATTCATGTACTCTGATTCTGCTACCTACATAAACAGGCAGGTGTGAGAGGTACATTTGTGTGAGAGTTTGCAGAGGTTTTCCTGAACAATAAAGTAATACAGTGTGCTTGCCAAATCCATCAGAAAGGACTTTTGTTTAAGAAGTGGCTGGAATTCTAGAAATGGTCTTGACATTACTGGGTCATGAAACCCCTCTTGGGAGCCAGTGAGGTCCCTGTGGCTGACCGGACCCCCTGGGGCTGGTCTCTGGGGTTCAGTTGGTGGTGGTTTATTCCTGGGGAAGACTGGTTGCTACTGCTGCACGCCATGGTGTATGCATCATGGCTGATGAGCACTAAGGGAAGTTTTGTGCCATCAAAGTAGATGGCGTTAGTGCCCATTTCCCAGCGTGTCCCTAGCTCCTGACTGAGGAATTGATTTTGGTTTCCAGACGACTTGCACATCTTTAAAGATAAGACTGTGATACCGGCAAAGTTCATCTTGTATTTAGATCTCTTCATGTGACCTCTTAAGCAGAAACAAAAATCCACTGGAACTTGTAATTTCTTCTAGCAGCCATCAGAAATGCATGTTTTGTGAAATAAATACATTGTTGAATTTGTATTCTTTTAGTTCCAGTGCAGAGTAATGAAAAACGCCTATAACAGACCAGGTATATCATCATGATATCTCATACTTAAAATCGTAAGTGATATCTGTCTGCTTTCATCCCATTTGAGGAGACTGGAATGCTGAGTATTAGCATTGATTACCTCTTACCCGCAGAGAAATGGATTCAGACATCTCTGGTCCCAAAAAGAAATCTTTTTTTTTTTTTAACTTACACTGTTGCCAAATATCACAGAGTAATGGGGAATTTAGTTGCATTTGACTGTCGTGCTCTGAAAGAGCTGGGTTTGGAATTTGTGGGGATAACTAGCACAAAGGTTCTGCAGAAGCACAGATGTGTTTGTCCAGTTAACGACTCTAGACCCAGCGTCTTACCCGAAGTGTAGTAGCTGCTCTTCGCTCACACCTACACATTTTGCTATTTCAGCAAAACATTTGGACTGTTTAACTTCATTTTTACTTCACCCTCAGCTACGAAAGAGTATTATTAACATTCCTTTTCTGTATTCAGTAATGGAGTTTGTTTACCTATTTTATTTCAGCATATTTTGAACAAAGATCTTTGTCTCTTTCTGCCGGAATGTGCACACAGTGAATGTTTGTTAGAACTACACACAATAAAGATACTGTTTTCCGTTTCTTGCCCTGACTTCGTTCTTTTAAAAAAAAAAAATTTTTTTTTAAGTAGACATGTTGATTTTGTAACTTCAGGTGTTCTGGAAGAGGAATTTGTGAAGCAGGCAAGTCACCTGTATCTGTGCTAACAGTGCAGCTGGGGGGGAATTTGTGACGGTGCAGGATTCTTACTGCTGCTCTTTGCTGGAGGTGACTTGCTTGTTTAATAATTATGAGATGCAAAAATCAAAGCTTTTTCCATGTTAATGGATGTAAAGAGAAAACAGGTAGGTTGGGGGTTCTGTTTTTACTGAAATCTGATAAAACGAAAATGAAAGATAATATGCAATGTTTTGTTATCTGCAGTGCTAGTCTTCAAATGATTGTTTTTTCTTGGAAATATCTAAACTAATGGGGAAACTTAAACACTGAGATTGAAGTTCTAGTGACTGTTGATAGAGCAAGGGAAATAAACCATCAGTTGCCTTTAAAACATATTGATAGGCTTTTTTTTTTTAATTTTTTTTATTTATTTACTTGAAAAGCAGAGAAAAGGAGAGAGAGAGAGAGAGCGCGCGCTTCTATCCACTGGTTCACTCTCACTGCAGGCAGAGGCTTAACCTTTTATGCCACAGCACCGGCCCCACTGATAGATAGCCTTCCAACAATACTGACATCATTTGTAGATGAAAGATCATTCACTGGGGTGTGGTTAGTTCACAGTCACAGGAATTGAGGAGCAGGAGCAGGAGAGGGTAATGCCATCCTTATTAACAGTGTTTGAATCTGGCCGGCGCTGCGGCTCAATAGGCTAATCCTCCGCCTGCGACGCCGGCACACCAGGTTCTAGTCCTGGTCAGGGCGCCTTCCTCTCTGTCTCTCTCTCACTGTCCACTCTGCCTGTCAAAAAAAAAACAAAACAAAAAACAAACAGTGTTTGAATCTAATGTTTGATCTTTGATACCAATAGGAATTCATTATCACAGCTCTCTTCCCTGGTGATGAATATTTGGTAGATACTTGACAGATCTTGGCTGATTCATGAAAGCCTGAGATAGAAGGTTGTGATTCCAGTTAACGCAAATATAAAAGGTAAGAGATACACAGTCTATAGAGCTGCTGGTAATTGGTAGCCGAAATTTAATGTTAATTAGCTAAATAGATACCTGTACTGTGTATTTTTGAGTATCTCTAAGCCCCCATAAGGCAGTACGCGAAGTATCTTTGGAAAGAAGAAATATGCCTCACTTTAAAACACATCATTTATTACTGCCCTAGAGTAAGATGCAGAAACCTATTTAAGCTCACAGAGGTGAAAGAAACTACTTGTTAGGAATCATTGATGAATGATTGTCGGATGGGGCCCTTGGAGAGGAGAGCACAGCTTCCCTTAGGAGGGGTGAGAACCAGGACCCAGCAGGACGGCAGGAATCAGGCGGACAGTTCCCAGTCCAAATTCGTCATGGAGAGGAATTCCTAGAAGCGAGAAGGTGAGTGGTACCTTGGTGAGAGTGTCTACTTCTGATCCCATCAAGGGCATGAGGACCCATTCCTTAGGCTTGACTGGGAGGGGGGGTTAAAGGAAAACTGGCATCGCACAGTGGGGTGTGAATGTCTCCATTCACTCAGAGCACTGAGTGGGCCGTGGGGAAGGCTCAGTCCATGTGGCACGGTTTAGCATGATATCACCTTGGAACACCTTGCAAAAAACAGCAGTGTCCCATCCTGCCACAGATCAGTCCGTTTCAGGGGATCTGATGCATGGTAAGGGTCGAGAGCCACTGTTCTGAAAGCTCCCAGGGAGAAAAAAATAGGTCACTTACAAAGAATCAGGAAACGGGTATCAAACCTTCCCAACCGCAGCCCTGGGAAAGGCGTGCAGTGGGGTGCTGCGGGCGGTCAGCCTTTCAATCGAGCTTCAGTCAGTTCAGACAGGCCAGAGACCAAGAAATTGCCTCATCAGTGTGGTTCCTCACAAGCCTCCAGGAGACACATGCCACAGACAGGAGGGACTGAAATGAACCAAGAGAAAGATGGTTGAAGGGGGAAAGGTGAACCAGATTCCCACAATGGTGAGTGCTCGAGAGAAATTCCAGGAGAGCACTTGGGCGGGCTCCAAGAAAAAAAAAAATGTGGAATGGATTGATTTTCACATCCAGTGATTTGAAATTAGTGATAACAACATAGGAAACCAGAAGTGAAAAATGGCAATGATCGCTCTGATCAAAACAACATGTACAAGAAGGAAATGTGATCACAGAACTGAACTTACAAGGGTCCTAATGTAAATGCCTAACAAAAATTATCAACGAATTACTTGTAAGAGAGAAGCCCAGGTGGGGTCACGGTATAAGAAAGCTCAACAGATCTGTCTCAAACTGAACATTGAATAGAGAGAGTTCTGCAGACATGGAGGTGAACAACAGAAGAAACAGCTATGAGAGTTTAGTTGTGTTTTTTTTTTTTTCTGTTGTTGTTTTTTGTTTTTTTTTTGTGCATCAGTTGGGGAGGAGGAGAGACAAGGCCAAAGACCCCTGCTCCTTAGAGCCTCCCGGGGTCAAATGCAACACTTCCCCATGGTTGAGTTCTGTTCATCTGTGAGAGACAGGAGTTGACCAGGAAGATCAAATCTTGTGTCTTTTTACAAAACTCATTGGTCAGATCAGAGCACTCACGTCAAGGGCAGGAGCCTGGCAAAGCCCTCCACAGGAAAACTCAAGGAATGGGACAGTGCTAGTCTCCCCAGCAAAAATTTATAATACTGTTCAACTTATTAATTCTAAATGTGTCCTACTGGTGAAAAATAAAAATTGAGTTGTAAGAAATGTAAATACAAAGCTTAAAAATGCATTGTCATTTTTCTCTCTTTGTTAATATATGAAACACATTAGAAAGAAATTCAAGTCCTGAAGTCAGACCTACATTTGAATTGAGAATTAATTGAACCAATACTCTGTTAGTGATAAAAGTACTTACTAGATGCTCTGTTCCTATTTCCCTGTTTACTTTTAGTTTGAAAGGCAGAGAGACACAGAGATCTTTCATCTGCTGGTTCACTCACGCCTGCCCAGCGAGGGCTGGGCCAGGCTGAAACTAGGAGCCCAGGACTTCATCCAGGTCTCCCATGTCGGGGGCAGGGATCCAACAACCTCTGCCATCATCATCTGCTGCCACCCAGGGTCTGCATTAGCGGAGAGTTAGATGGGAAGTGGGGCAGCGAAGACTAGCCCAAGGCACTCCCATATGGGTGCAAGCGTGCCAAGCCGCATCTTAACTGCTGCACTGGAGGCCCAACCCCATATTACCTCATTTGAGCCTCTTAACAATCCTATAAGATAAATTACTTTATAATCCCTAGTTTATATATAAAGAAACAGGCATAAAACCTATGTAACTTGCCCAGTGTCACAAAGTAAGTAAATACTGAGTTGAAATTGCACCCAGGCTGTCTGGTTCTAGAAACCTTCCTTTAAGCACAAGTGATGATGCACCATTTGTGCTAAGCGCTGTATATGCATCATAGTACGTTTAATGCCCAACCAGCCTGACAAGCTGAATGCTACTACTGTCCTCATTTTAGAGGACATATAGTGAGAACTAGGTTCTACCATCTGTTTCTCATTGAGAAATCATTCAGGGTCAGATACAATAATTATTTGGGAAAATCTTTTTAAAAATTGAGAGTCAGAGGGACAGAAAAAGAGAACTCCTGTTTGCTGGTCCACTCCCCAAATGCTTGTAACAGCTGGGGCTGGACCAGGC
The DNA here is from genome assembly GCF_033115175.1 of Lepus europaeus. Lineage (NCBI taxonomy): Eukaryota > Metazoa > Chordata > Mammalia > Lagomorpha > Leporidae > Lepus > Lepus europaeus. The sequence continues at coordinate 55,717,640 of NC_084845.1, forward strand.
TAAACCAGGGGCTGGGAACTTAATCCAGGTCTTCCACATGAGAGGCAGGGACCCTACTACTTGTGCCGTCACTTGCCACCACCCATGGTATGCGCTGGAATTGGGAGCTGGGACTGGGACCCAGGCATTCTGGTATGGGATGTGGGCACCTTCACCACTAGCCTAGAAGCTTGCTCCTGTTTTGGGGGCTGTGTTGCTGTTGAGACTTTATACATTGATATGAGTAGGAATTTATATTCAGAATATTCTTGTCGCTGGGCAGGACTAGAATCGGATGTAGTTAAGTTTGTTGATTTGATATTAAAAAAAAAAAAAACCTTAAAAAACCCTGTCCTTGCTGTACATTGGAAATTTATATTCATTAAATAAAAGTTTAAAAAAAAACAAACCCTGTCCTTAAAAACTTAAAAAAAAAAAAAAAGCAAGACAAAAATGTTGCCTGTTAGTCCTCTATTCAAAGCAATGAACTATTGCTGTGATGTATTAGTATGTTGGTGTATTTTCTTCTAGTGCTTTTCTCTGCATTACTTTGTTTGTAGTATAAATACAATCTTGTATCAGGTTCTTTTCATTTAATATTAAATCAGAATTTCCCCTTGTTATAAATTCAATGCTCATAGCATTTTAGACTATTTTTTCTGTAGAATGTACCAGGGATTCTGTACTGCTTCATTTGTTTGCAAAGACATCTTTGCTAGAAACCTTACCCTTTGCTTCTTTATTTTTTTTTCTTTAGGTTAAATATCTTGCTCTGGAATTATGGAGTTGAGGACTATGCATTCTGATAAGTCTTTATACCATTCCAAGCCCCTCTGATAAGACTGGCACAAATTTACAGTCCTGCCACTAAGGGTGCCTGTTCCAGGTAGGATTGGATGTTTAGTTTGCTGACAGTTTCAGCTGTGGTGTTCCTCTTTTATACCTGGAAAGTAGAAGTCATTTTGGCAGCACAATTATTTTATTTATTTATTTATTTTTTGACAGAGTGGATAGTGAGAGAGAAAGAGACAGAGAGAAAGGTCTTCCTTTTTGCTGTTGGTTCACCCTCCAATGGCCGCTGCGGCCGGTGCAACTCGCTGATCCGAAGCCAGGAGCCAGGTGCTTCTCCTGGTCTCCCATGCCGGTGCGGGGCCCAAGCACTTGGGCCATCCTCCACTGCCTTTCCGGGCCATTGCAGAGAGCTGGCCTGGAAGAGGGGCAACCGGGATAGAATCCGGTGCCCCAACCGGCTCTAGAACCTGGTGTGCCGGCGCCGCAAGGCGGAGGATTAGCCTGTTAAGCCACGGCGCCGGCCATCAGCAGCACAATTATTTTTAAGTAGCCCAGTTTTGCTCCTTAAGGAATCTCTTTTTATGAGAATTATCACTCTTTAAACAGTTCAGAGGTTTTTTTCTAAATGAGATTTTACTAAGGTGGATGCACCCATATCATTTTCTGTATTTGGTATGCATTTTCCCTCCAAGTTATTCTTTATTACACATATTCTTTTTTTTATTTTTTTTTAAAGATGTATTTTATTTATTTGAAAGACAGAGTTACAGAGAGAGAAGTTAAAACAGAGAGAGAGAGATCTTCCATCCACTGATTCACTCTCCAGTTGACCGCAGTGGCTGGAGCCGAGCTGATCCGAAGCCAGGAGCCAGGAGCTTCTTCTGGGTCTCCCATGTGGGTGCGGGGGCTCAAGGACTTGGGTCATCCTCCATTGCTTTCCCAGGCCACAGCAGAGAGCTGGACCAGAAGTAGAGCATCTGGGAGCCGGCGCTGCGGCTCAATAGGCTAATCCTCCGCCTTGCGGCGCCGGCACACCGGGTTCTAGTCCTGGTCGGGGCGCTGGATTCTGTCCTGGTTGCTCCTCTTCCAGGCCAGCTCTCTGCTGTGGCCCAGGAAGGCAGTGGAGGATGGCCCAGGTCCATAGGCCCTGCACTCGCATGGGAGACCAGGAGGAAGCACCTGGCTCTTGGCTTCGGATCAGCGCGGTGCGCCGGCTGCAGCGGCCATTGGAGGGTGAACCAACGGCAAAGGAAGACCTTTCTCTCTGTCTCTCTCTCTCACTGTCCACTCCGCCTGTCAAAAAAAAAAAAAAATAAAGAAGAAGAAGAAGAAGTAGAGTATCTGGGACTGGAACTGGTGTCTATATGGAATGCCAACGCTGCAGGGCTGTAGGCACTACACCACAGTGCCAGGCCCCCAGATTCTTTACTGAAGACCTCCCTCGTTTTCGGTATTGTCTGTGATTTGACTGAATACTGCCCATTGGGTTTTATTCCGGCAGTCTACTCCCAGCCAGCCACTTCCCTTTCTGCTACTTAAACCTTGCTCTTTCCTGCCTCTGGTTCCCTTGAGAATTCTTTTACATGAGTCAATAGCCAACACCCACTCCCACCCAATCCCTACCACCAAATGGATTTTGTCATGAGTTCTGGTTCCAGTTGGTTGGCCCGGAGCACTGTGTTGGGTCAGATTCAGGAGGAAGTGGAGCCACATGGGCATTTATTAGCAGTGCTTGCCAGCGGCAGGAAGATTATGATAGGCGATGGGCCGCACATTTGCCACGTGTGCCTAGCTGAGTCATGGCCGGACTTCAAAGTCCAGCCCAAGCCTCACTTTCTCCATGAAAGCTCAAACTACTCCAATCTGCTCCAACTCAATTCTGCGTTCTGAGTGCCGGTCACACTGCTGTGTTTTCATTCCTTGTACCTGAATAGTTCTTGTGTTAGTCTTCCCAGCTATACTGGAGTTTGTCTGAGGGCAGGAACTGAGTAGTTTACTTAATTTGTGTCCTTTCACTGTGCCCTATACATAGTCAGTGCTCAGGGCCATTGGATTGCTTGGTTGGGGTAGGAAATGGGTAGACAGAAGTGAAAAATGTGCCCTCTGCTGGTATGGTCAAAAAGACCATTCTAAAATTCTCTGTGACCTTGATCCTCTAAAGAGCAGGTCCACAGAGGCTTCTTCCAGACTATGACGGTCTTCGCTAGAGGATCTTTGACTCTGCTTGGGAGAAAATTGGAATTTTAATGAGAATGACAATGCAAACACCCAGGGGATAGTGAATGATGGCTGGGTATCATAAGAGCAACTAAAATGACTGATGATCCTAGGATACTGTAGTTTTACTTTAGCAAAAAGGAATACATTTCTTAAAACGTGCAGAGGTTTAGGCCCACCCAGATCAAGTGTGTTATTGCCGTTCTCTCATATTGGAGCTGTGCATATTATTAATAGTGTATATGCTATTTGGGATGGTGTGTTGCCTTACCGATGTAGTACAATTAAGGGCAAGCATTGTGGTGGGGACACCCATATCCCATATCAGAGTCCCAGCTCCTCCACTTCCAATCGAGATTCCTGCTGTTGTGCATCCTAGGAGGTGGCAGATGATGGCCCAAGTTCTTAGGTCCCTGCTACCCATGCAGGAGACCTGGATGGAGTTTCTGGCTTTGGGTTGCCCTCGTCTTAGCTGTCTCTTCCCTCTCTGTGTCACCCTTCCTCCTCCTCCTCCCTCTTTTTTAAGATTTACTTATTTATTTGAAAGGCAGACTTGGGAGGGATGCTACTCTTTCAAATAAATAAATATAACTTAAAATATGTAGTGCAATTAAAGTATTGGAAACATTTGTAAGAAAAACATGTCCTCAGGAATGCTTCGTGGTAAATATTTTTCTGAAGATCCACTCGCTTTTTGACCCTCCAATTGGAACTGCCCTTGTATTCATCCTTTCTTGCTGGTGCTGAGTTTCACTTGTGTATCAATCCACTGTGAATGACTGTTTGAAGATCTTTTTAACCAAAACAAAATTATTGACATACGTGCACATAGATGTGTAAAATATTATATACATACATAGAATGATAGCTCACCTTTGAAATCCGTTTACTATGTGTCCTGTCCCATGGATGTGTGCACTTAACACAAAAACATCACTATTGTACGCTATTAGTTTGATTGCCTTCCACTAATGAGTTTATCTGACCCCCCAGCTCTTCTTCAGTAACATTCTTCTCCTGACAAGTGTTTGTCCAGAGTTCTAATAATAGCCATGACTGGCACTTTGATAGAAGGAATGTCCGTGTTACGTACCCCGCCACCTTCTGAAAGTGAATGTTCAAGCATACAGACATATGTGGGGCTCTCAGATTTATAAAATTCTTTTCAGGGGAATCTAAGACAATATTCAAATGTGCAGAAGATCTGAGTGGCTGGTGGGTTATATGGAGGTGGCTTAAGGAATCTGGAGAATCTGAGAAGCTGTGGCTCCCACATCTTGTAGCATTCCCGTGGCATGCCCCGTGTGCGCTGCGTGCTGTCATGTGATTTGCAAAGAGGTAGGCTTTGTGCTAAGTGTATACTGAAACATTATGTTCTGTGCTTAACATAACCAGTAACAGACACTATCTCAGTAACTTTGAAAAATATGTTTATGACTCAGGACCCAAACAGTGCAGAGAGAGAGGATCTTGATGTTCACAGGAGAGAGGCAGAGAGGGCAAGAACTGCTGTGTTTATTTTGTCATGGTCAATTTATTCTTTCCCCACAGAGACTTACTTCCTTACCTCTAACCTTGAGTCTCCAACAGTACGCTCAGCCAGAAGCCTCGGCTGTTTATAACCCTTGTTACCATTTAGCAGTATAAAGAGGTTGGTTTTAGCAGGCATTGTCTATTGAATCATGTGGCTTTCCGTGGGGGAGCATTGGAGTGGACTTCTTAACATCCACCCACCCCAGATGATAAGTCTCAGACATTTGGGCCCAACCCATACCCCTGGTCTGATTGGTCACACATGTGACCCAGTTCTCACCAACGGGATACGATGGGACATCTGAGGAAGGAGTTCAGGGAGAAGTTTCCTCTCCAAAGAAACACCCACAGGAAAGAACTGCTGTGGGCATCCTGTTGCCAGCCCGAGAATGAAGCCAGCACCAAGGACGGCCAAGTGCAGAGATTGACCCAAGCTGCTGACCCAACTCATGCTGAAGCTTGGCTGAGAGCAGGATTTCCATCTACATGGAGATCCTAATTTTTCCTATTATTTAAGCCATTCAAGTTGAGATTTCTATTCCTTGCAGCTGGAAGCATCCTCACTGATAAACTCTGCTTAAGAGAAATGACTCACAGGGAAATAATCCTCCCAGCTTCTGATTAACTCTGGCCTCCAGAGATAATTATCTGGGCCATCAGATATATAAAAATATGGAGGTCATAAGATCAAAATTATAGAGGTTCCCTGTAGGGAGAGGGTAGGGCTGGTGGCTGGGAGGGGCCGAGAGGGGCTTCTGGAATGCTGGTAATGTCTCCATCTGCGTGGTAGTTAAGTGAGTGTTTACTTTGGGATAAATTCTTCAAGCTGTGTGCTTATGATTTGTATGCATTTCTGCCTGTAAGTTGTACTTCAATTTTAAACGTTTATTTAATAATATTATATTGTGACCAGACCTCAAAACAAATTGTTTACATCTTGAACAGAAGGATACGATGGCACATCAGAGTTGTGTCGCTCTGCAACCAAGTGAGGCTGGGAAATGTGCTTTCCCTGATAAACACCCAGAAACCCATGGCACAGCTTTCCTATCACTAGTGGGTGGCCAACCCACTCTTATCTCAGCCAAAACGATTTCCACTTTGGTTTGCATGGAAAGGCCCCAAAGCCTTGCAAATGACAGACATTATTCTTTTTAGAATCTAGTCACAATTAATATTGAAAACCAGAGTAAAAATAAACAGGGCGGAGTCTGTACCTGGAGACCTTTGTCCAGCAACATTCTCAGAGAGAGAAGTTCTTTATGGGAGACCGAAAGAAAGCTGCCATGACCTCACATGGTCAGCCTGGTGTCCTGAGAGCTCACAGGGGAAGAGCTGGGGCATGCTGGTCAGTCGTTGGTGGGAGGAGGACACATGGACCTTGAGGACCGAAGTTTCTGGAGAAAAGACCTGGCTGTGCTGGAAGAAATGCAGCTGAGAGACGTTTCCATAAATCATCTCTTGTGGAATCAGACTTGTGAAGAAGGGGGCCAGGGGTATCCATCCTCTCGCGGGAGAGGACCTGGGAAGGGGTCACGCTGTGATACTAAGTGGGGAGTACGATTGGTTGGGCCCAAAGGATTCTTTTTTTTTTTTTTTTTTTTGACAGGCAGAGTGGACAGTGAGACAGAGACAGAGAGAAAGGCTTCCTTTTGCCGTTGGTTCACCCTCCAATGGCCGCTGCGGCCGGTGCGCTGCGGCCAGCGCACCGCGCTGATCCGAAGGCAGGAGCCAGGTGCTTCTCCTGGTCTCCCATGCGGGTGCAGGGCCCGAGCACTTGGGCCATCTTCCACTGCCTTCCCGGGCCATAGCAGAGAGCTGGCCTGGAAGAGGGGCAACCGGGACAGGATCGGTGCCCCGACCGGGACTAGAACCCGGTGTGCCAGTGCCGCAAGGTGGAGGATTAACCTATTGAGCCACGGCGCCAGCCAGGCCCAAACGATTCTAATTCTTTAGAGATGGCCCTGCTCTGTTGAGTAGGCCATGGATCTAAGGAAGTAGGATTGCCTGAGAAGGAGACCTAATATCTGTGTTTCTGTTTCACCTAACTCTTCAAGGTTCTCTCTCGTTTCTATCCTCATTACGTCCTTGCAAGGTAAGTTGGATATTATCACGTAAGAGACAATGACTGGGAGAACAGGCTTTAGAGTCAGAGCAACCTGGGTTTGAGTCTTGGTTCTGGCTTACTAATGGAGTGGTATTGCACAATGTACTCACCCTGTTTCAATGGTTCTCAACCCCAGGGGATATTTGGCAACCTCTGGAGATATTTTTGATTGTCACAACTGCAAGAATGCCATTGATGTCCAGTGTGTGGAGGCCAAGGCTGCTGCTAAACATCCTGTAGTGCCCAGAGCCCGCCTCCCGCCACCCCCACAACAAAGAGACATGTAGCCCTGAATGTTGAAACCCTGGGTCTGAAGTGACTCCTCTTTGTAGAATGGAGCTGTCAGCATCAGCTCGCTGGGTCGTTACACAGACGAGACTGAGTCACAGTTGGTGTGAGTTTTCTGTTCTCTCTTCCCCTCCTGACCTAGCAGGTGCCCTTCAGGGACCGTACGTCTGTACGGAATCAGGGTGCCGCGGGCTGCGTACAAGCTCCCCAGTTAGTTTCACAGTGGATACCCCTGGCACACACGGTGCCTGATGTGACTCTGCCCCTCTGCCGCCGTTGACTGACTCCGTGTGACTGGCGCCTTGGATGGAGAAGATAGAAATCCGGAAGCTGTGGGCGGTCGTTTTGTCGCACGTAGATCGGGATGCAGCCAGCCATGGCAAGAGAGGAGAAGGCAGAGGCTGCAGACAGAAAAGCAGCAGAAAGAGATGGGGTCCCCGGGACCCATTCCCTGGCTGCACCCTGAAGCCGTTTCTTTGTCTTTATTGGATGTTTTCCTGCACTGGCTTCAGTCATGTATCTCTTGTGCCCAGCAGACAAATAATGACCGCTGATAGCCTGTGTCATCCCAATCCAAATGGAAGCCCCAAATAAGCAGCAGTTATTGTTACCCATTTTAGAGATGAGAATGTTGAGGCAAAGAGACTACGTAATGTGCCTTGTCTCACACAGCTCCTAAGTGATATACCAGCTCTGGAATCCAGGCTTTCTGGTGCCTAGGCCCAGGTTCTGTCCTCTGAATTGTGAAATAAAACTCAGAACAGAGCACAGGGAGGTAAGTACCTGCTATGACTTGGGTATGAGTTGAGTGTGTCCCCTAAAAGGGTTGTGTTGGAAGCTTGGTCCTCAGTGTGGCAGTGTTAAGAGGGGGAGCCCTGGGGAGGTCGTGGAGGTTGCTGCCCTCAGGAGGGGTTAGGAGTTCTCATGGAACCCTAGGTTGTTAGAAAAAGCAAAACCGGCCCCTCCTAGCTCTCTGGCTTCCTGTCTCACCATGTGATCTGTCTCTCACACGCGCTCCTGCCACCATGTCCTCTGCCACGAAGCTCTTGCAAGAGCCCGCACCGTGCTGCTTGGACCCTCAGCCTCCAAATCTGTGAGCTGAATTAGTCTCTGTTCTCTTCAAGTGCTGTATTAGCATTCTGTTACAGTAAAGGAAAATGGACTAGTGTAGTTACACACCATTCAAAATAATCCCCAAGGTACCCATCCGCAGGACGAGAACTAGAAAATTGGTGGCAGCCCCAAGACCTTCCTGCACCCCTCCTGATATCTGTCTCCTTGTCTCCCCACCAGAGGTGACCAATGTGCTGCTTTTAGTTACAATACTTGTTAACGGCTTTTCCCATCTGCATTTGCAACCTTAAACCACATAGCTTCGTTTTACCTGTTTGGGAACTTTATATTGATGAACTCAAACTGTATGTGTTCTTTGGGGACTTGTTTCTTTCAATGTGTAGCTGTAGTTCATTTGTTTTCCTCCATGTATAGACCACAATGTAGTTATCCAAACTACTGTTCATAGACATTGCATTATTTGCATTTTTTGGCCAACAAACTATTATGAGCGCTCCTGTTTGTGTAGCTGGGTACATGTGTGTGGGATGTCTCCCAGATGGGTGCCTACGGGTGATTGTCCAGGGTTTGAGACTTCTCTTGCTCCATGTCCTTGTCAGTTTGGGATCCTTTCCACACAGTTGCCAATACCTGAGGCCACAGGATCAAGAAGGTTCTGTGTAGTGCTGTGGGGCACACAGAAACATAAGGCAGAGAGAGGGAGGGAGGGAGGGAGGGAGGGAGAGAGAGGGAGGGAGGGAGGGAGGGAGGGAGAGAGAGGGAGGGAGGGAGGGAGGGAGGGAGGGAGGGAGAGAGAGAGAGATCTTGCACCCACTGACTCACTCCCCAAATGCCCACAATGGCCAGAGCTGAGCCAGGCCAAAGCCAGGAGCCAGAAACTCCATCTGGATCTCCCACAGGGGTGGCAAGGACTCAGGCATTTGGGCAGCCATCTTCTGCTGCCTTCCCAGGCACCTCAGCAGGGAGCTGGAAGTGGAGCAGCTGGGACTCAACTCAGTGCTCCAATATGGGATGATGGTGTCGCAGGCGGCAGCCCCAGAACTCTTGTACACAGCCAGAAGTCTTGTAGCAACACACAGAAATTTAAAATACAGTGTTCTTCCTAATAAAGTTAAGCTTAGAGTTACCATGTGGCCTAGCAATTCTTTCCTCAGTGTATACCCCAGGAAAATTGAAAACATACATTCACACAGAAACAGCCCAAGTGTAAAATCAACTAATGGATAAGCAAAATGGGCTCTCTGATTAATGGAATATTACCCAGCCATAAAGAGATGAAACACCAACGTGTGCTGCAGCACCGGAGGGTCTGAAAAGGTGACGCTGAGTGAGAGAAGCCAAACACAGAAAGCCACCTGAAACGTGACCGCGTTGTTCCGAGACGTCCAGAACTGGCAGGTCCATGAGTGGCTGCTGGAGCCTGCAGAAGGGACAGGGCAGTGGCTGCTGATGGCCATGGGGCTCCTCTTTGAGGTGATGAAAATGTCCTGCAATGGACTAGTGATGACGGTCTCCAAGTCTGTGAATGCACACAAAATCACTGAATTATCTGTTTTCAATTTTGTTGAGTATTATGGTATATGAATGATAATTTAAACATGTAAACTGGGGCAGGCATTGCCTCCATCCCATATCGTGCCTGCGATGGAGAGAATCCAGCTTCCTGTGGATGCACACCCTGGAGGCCAGCAGGTGATGGCTCCAGTCTTTGGGTTCTTGCTGCCCATATGGGAGGCCCAGATGGTGTTCTGGACTCCTTGGTTCCACCCGATCTAGACCTGGCTATTGTAGCCATTTAGGGAATGAATCACTGGATAGAAGGTCTGTCTCTCTCTTTCAAATAAATAAAAATAAACTTTTTAAAAAGTAAATAAGGGGCCAGTGCCGTGGCATAGCAGGTAAAACCGCTGACTGTGATGCCTGCATCCCATATGGGTGCTGGTTCAAGCGCTGGCTGCTACACTTCTGATCCAGCTCTCTGCTAATGGCCTGGGAAAGCAGCAGAAGATGGTCCAAGTGATTGGATCCCTGAACCCTTGTGGGGAACCTAGAAGCTCCTGGTTCCTAGTTTTGGCTTGGCCTAGAACCAGGCTGTCATAGCCATTTGGGGAGTGAACCAGTGGATGGAAGACCTCCCTCTCCACCTCTTCCTCTCTAACTCTGCCTTTCAAATAAATAAAATAAATAAAATTTTTAAAAATAAAATGATACAACTTTTTTTAAAAAGTAAATAAAAACACAGACATGGCCCCGAATTGGTCAGAGCCCTTGTTGGGGTCTTGGCAGGTAACAGATGGTCCATTCCAAAGGGATTGTGGAGGACATTGTGCTAAGGGGGGACCGTCAGAGGAGCAGGGGCTGGGAGAGAAACCCTGGGGAGGCATTGCAGGGCAGACCACCCCAGCCTGAGAGGGCACAGGGAGAGAGCAGTTATAGATCCCAGCAGAGGTGTGGCAGAGAGCTCCAGACAGGCGCCATGGCAGGAAGGGAGCCTCCTGTCTCCTTGTGCCTCCTAACAGGAGACACTACTGCAAGCCAGAGGAGGGGGAGCTTGGGCAGTGGAGTCAGCAGGCGTGAAATGCCAGGGGCACGCTAGCCAGGAGAGTCGCAGGTGCACCTGGCAGGGTCCCCATCAGTTGACTCCTGAAGCAGGGACTAGAGGGGAGCAGGGTGGGAGTGACTTTGGAGAAGCAAATGGAGAATGTTGGTTGTGCCCAGACTCCTGAACTTCACAGGCTGAGTAGGAGACAAAGGAATTGCAGAGTGTGATCCGTTGGCAGCCTGGCGTGAAGGGGCCACCTGGGTGTTGGGGGGTGGGGGGGGCACTTTGGCTCTGGGGCCTGGGTCCCAGGAGCTGCTGCTGAAGTTAGGACCCAAACAGTGAGCCCTCAGGTGGTGAAAGTGCTGTTCGTTCAGCAAGGGAAGCTGGGAGGAGAGACAGATTTGGGGGAGGAAATGAAGAATTCCTCTGGGAGAGGGACTGTATGCAAACACAGCAAAAGAGCAACTCAAGACTGAGTGAGGCTCCCCGGGGCCCGTGGAGAGGCTGACACCAGGGCCTGCCTCTCGGAAGCCAGGGCGAGTGTGGACTGCACTCTCCCTGGAGGCTACACCAAGTGCTGGCGCAGCACGCTGGCCCCAGGCCCGCCCGCCCGCTCCTGGGGCTCCTTCCAGTGTTTATTGGGATTTCTGCCACGTCCCAGGTCCTCCCCTTTCTAAGGCGAGAGGGCCAAGGAAAGGGAGCCTCTGCCGAACACCAAATGGGACACAGCCTTGTATAAGCAGGAGCTCGGAGCTGATGGCTGGGGTGGTCCCAGGAGGAGAGATACGGGCTTGCCCATGGTGAGGGGTCCACAGTCTACTCAGAAAGCAGCGAGGCCCGTGAGCACCGGGAGGGAGAGACAGCGTAGCCCCCCGGCTGGAGTGCAGTCGATAGTGCAGCAAAGAGCTGGACGTCTGCAGCTGGCACGGGGGGGCTCCCACTACAGCCGTGGCCATCATGTGCCCGCGTCAGCCAGAGCTGCCATCAGGGTGCTTCTGTTCGCACAGCTGGGCGCATGGCGGTGTTTTCTTCCATAAAGGTCTCTCCCCCTGGCTCTGTGCCCAGCTGGTTGCCCACACACTGGAAAACAAAGGCTTGCTGCCCTCCCTGGAGACCTGGGCGTAAGGGATGGGCCTTTGCAGGCTGGGCGGATGCTCTGTTGATTTTTTTTTTTCCCAACTGCAGAGAATGTGACAGCCAATTCCTGTTGGAAGTGGCTGTTGTTTACTTTGGAGCACAAAACACTTTTCCTTTCTCGTGACTGCTTCGGCTCAGGTCGTGTTTAGGATGGGGATGATTCGCTGGCCGGATGGCATGCCTTCCAGAACCGAGGTTAACTTCTGGGGGCACAAACCCAACTGCACCCTGCATATAAAAATTGTGGATTTGTTCCCAAAAGCGCACGGATAAACACCCCAAATTCAACATTTGATCTCTATCCTAGTAGGTTAAGTTCCCTGGGGTGGAGGAAGCTGAGCCTCTCCCACCCCCCACCCTCACTCCCCCATCAGCTTTCTTTTCAGCGTGGATCTTAAAATTGCTCCTCTTCAGCGCTTCCCAGGGGCCAGCGTTTCTCGCCTGGCTCCTGCCTGAGCGAATCCCATGTGTCCAGCCTGTGGACCAGCAGGGGCCCTCGCCTCCTCGGGCTGCCTCTGGTGGAAGGTGGTGCCCTGGTTTCCCTGGCAGCAGGATATCCCAGAGGGGTTTGCAGAACCTGCGTCTCGTCCACGCCTGTTTTTCACGGAGGGCCTGGGCAGCGAGAGTCTCGGCAGATTCATGAAGAGGTGGCACCGCGTTGGCGGAGGCTCGAGGGAGACAGGCGTTGTCTGGTTTTGTTAAATTCCAGAAGCGATTCACTTTGCCAAAAATGCCAAAAATAAAAGGACTGTCTAGACACTTACACATTAGAAACTCTAACACGAAGAGGGACCTGACCCAGAGAGCCTTGATTTACGCGGCCAATGCAAGGCAAAGGGGGCTGATTATTCAACAAACGACCTGTGGTGTGGGCCGGCCACGTGCCAGGCCGTGTCGTGGGCACTGGGGCGCGTGGTGATAGACACAAGAGCCCAGATAATTCTAGACACTGACGAGTGCAGGGATGAACATGAAACAGGCTGAAGTGACTGTGACAACGGCGGGGATGTGATCAGAGAGGTCTTGAGGATGGCGGGCCTGGAGCTTAGTGACCCGCTCATGGCACACGTGCTTTACAGGTCAGGAGACTGAGGTCTGGACAGACGAAGTACCCGCACCAAAGCTGCGTGGCACTTAGGGCAGAGTCCTTCTTGAACAATAAAAGATAATATATTAATTTATATGTTAATGTATATGCATATAATATGTATTAACTTACAGGTTAGTAGATACATATTATATATAATGTATATATAATATAATATATATGTATAAGGAGTCCCCCCTTATCTGCAGTTTTGCTTTTCCTGGTTTCAGTTACTGTGTTCAACCATGGTCTGAAAATATTACATGGAAACTTCCAGAAATAAATGCTTCACCAGTTTTAAATAGCATGTTGTTCAGAGCAGCTTGATAAAAGTTCCTGCCATCCCCTCTGTCCCTCCCTGGACATGAATCGTCCCTGTGTGCAGTGTATCCATGCTGTATATACTACTCACCTGTTAATCCCTCTTAGCTATGTTCAAAGAGAGCTATATCACATTCACATGACTTTTATTGCAGTATATTGTTGTGCCAGTTCTACTTAGTTATCAGTTATTGTTGTTAATCTCTTGATATGTCTAAGTTGTAAATTAAATGTTCAGGGTGGTTGTGTGGCCTAGCAGTGGGGAGGCCAGTGGAGGTGCGTGGATTGCATTTTGTGGAGCCTGGGTCTGATTCCCAGCTCCAGCTCCTGAATCCAGATACTGCTGGTACACAGGGAAGCAGTAGTGATGGCTCAGAGACTGGGTTGTTGGCACTCATGTGGGAGACCTGGGTTGTGTCCCTGGTTCCTAGCTTCAGCCCAGCCCCGTCCAGGCCATTACAGGTATTTGGGGAGTGAACCAGTGGATGGGAGCATGCACTCTCCTTCTGTCTGTCTGTCTCAAACAGACTTTATCATAGATAAATATGTGTTTAGGGAAAACATAGCATATGCTATATGGCTTCAGGTATCCACTGGGGGTCTTGCATTGTGTTCCCTGTGGATAAGTACTGTGGTCCTGGAAAAGAAGCAGCCATTTGGAGGAGGGCACTCCATGCAGGGGCAGCAGCTGCTGCAGAGGCCCTGGGCTGAAACAAGCTGGCCTCTTGAGGAACAGAAACATGGAGCAGGGTGATAAGAGAGGAAAAGGGAGGGGGAGGAGGCTTGGACACCCAGAAAAAGTTGAGATCTTATCCCAAGTGCGATGGGAAAACAGCGATGACAGTGGAGCAGGGGACTGTTTGTATTTTTAGAACCCGGAGAGAAGTGTGTTTTGGCAAAGCAGGAGTGGGAGCGAGGGCCTAGGAGAGACTCATCAGCATCCCAGTGAGTAGACTCATGGCACCTGGGACCTCTTTGGTGGCGCTGTAGATAGATGGGAACTGTCTTCCAGGCAAACACAGCGGGTACAACCCCTTCTTCCTGTGCATACCATGTTACGAATGCCAGGCAGTCAAGGTCCCGTGGAAACCTTCACTTAACACATCCTAGAAGGGCCAAAGTCAGGGTGTTCTTCCCAGTCCAAAGTTTCCTGTTCCTGCCCTTCCAGGAAAACAAAAATAAAATATGAATCCTCCCTAAGAGAAAGTTGCTTGGCTGACCCTGTCTTGGCAGAATGCTAATATCCTTGGCAGGCAGGCAGGAGAGAAGGAGAACTGATGCGTATTAAGTGCCAACTGCATACTCCCACCTTGATCTCATCTTACTCCAGAATCGCCCAACGAGACTCAAGTTATTAGCCACAGGTTTTTTTCGTTTGTTTTCCAGGTTTGTTCTGTTTTTGTTTTCGAGATGAGGAAACTGAAGTTCAGAGAGGTTAGGTAAATTGCCCAAGGTCACATAGCTAACAAATGACAGAGGCGGGATCCAAACCCACGTCTGTCTGATTCCAATTCTTTCCACATCATTTCTGGCTGGTGGGGTCAGTTTAACACATTGAAGAGACCCAAATAAAGTCCCAAGGGTGCCTGGGATTTCAGCTTCTCCTTGAATGAAAACTCTTCTCCTTTGGGAGTGCACTGACTTTTTCAGGCCGTGGGGGATGTGCAGGGAAGTTCAAGTGCAGCTTTTCAGGATCCTCCCCACTGGTCAAGATTTAACAATGCCAAGGAATCTATCAGAGAAAAAGGGAGTTTGAGTCCTGAGATACACTGGCCCATTAACTAGCAATAACTAGCAATACATCAGTTAGGGCTAACTGGAAAGTACAGCCTGAGCCAACAGTCTGGACTCTTGAGATGAGAGACTGAGGGTGGCTGCTGTCTCTCAGGGAGGCGCCATCGGGGACCAAAGCAGCTCCAGGCTGAAAGTCCTGCCCCCACTGTTCCGTGGCCACTTGCTTGGCAGGAGGGCCCTGGAGGGCTCGGGGTCTGCCAGTGTTTCCGGCCAATCCCCTGACTCGTCTTTCTTGCAGCCACAGGACCAAACGTGACACCCAGGGCTCCTCCGAGCCTTGCAGCGCAGTCCAAAAGGGAGGAGGTTTTGCAGGTTCTACCTGGTCTGGTGGCCAGGACTGTCTCAGAGCAAGACTGGGGCGACATTGCTGGTGACTGCACGGTGACAAAGCCAGTCCTCCAGGTGTGACCTGCGTGCTGATCACACCCAGGGTCACAAAGAAGAGCACGACACTGGCTCTTCTCTCAGGGGCTTCGGTGCTGACCGGTGGGCATGCACGCCCCCTGCTAGCCTGCAGGCACAAGTCTTACCACTATTCTTTTCTTTGCCCTTACTATTATCTTCTCTCTTGCTACTGTTCTTTTTGCTGTAATCAAATGAATTAACTCAGATTGACTGACAGCCTGTGTCTCCAGGATTTGCCACTTTGGCTGGAGTTTTAAGCCCACCCAAGGGAGACCGAGGTGTTCCACATAATGGTTTGGGATCAGATGTGTCTGGTATCCAGGGCAAAGCTTAGGTTTCCCCATTAGTAGAATGGAGGTAGCGAGGCGCCTTGAACAAAGTAGCTCCAAGCATTCAATGAGGTCATTCAACGAGGCTTTGCAATAGAGGCTGGCACATGGCAGCCATCAGAAGGAGTGAGGCCATTTCTGTAACTGAAGCAGTGGCTTCTATGGTGTCCTGTGTTTCAGTAGCAACTCCGAGATTTTTTGGACAGAGACCCACATCCTCCTCCTGTAATGTGTACTGTGTAATGTGTACTCGAACTATAACTGAAACTCAAGTTTTATGAAATGAAATCCTCACTGAATGTGCTGAAAGCTGGTATTTTCTATCCTAGTCAACTTTGTCAGAAAAAAAAAAAATGCTGAAAGGGCACAGGGCAACTTTTTGGGGTGATGGACAGGTTCCCTATTTGTTTTTTAAGATGTTATTTGTTTATTCGAAAGGTAGAGTTATAGACAGGGAGAGGGAGAGACAGAAAAAGATCTTCCATCTGCTGGTTCACTCCACAAATGGCTGCAACAGCCAGAGCTGAGACAATCTGAAGCCAGGAGCCAGGAGCCAGGAGCTTCTTCCGGGTCTCCCATTTGGGTTCAGGAGCCCAAGTGCTTGGGCCATCTTCTGCTGTTTTCCCAGGCCATAAGCAGAGAGCTGGATCGGAAGAGGAACAGCCATGGCGTGAACTGGCACCTATATGGGATGCTGGTGCTATAGGCAGAGGCTTAGCCTACTATACCACACCGCCAGCCCCCAGGTTCCCTATTTTGACTGGGGGCATGGTGCCATGGGGATTTTGTCAGAAGTCATTGAACTCTGCATTTAAATGGGTGTATTTTATGGCATACAAATTGTATGTCAATAAATTTGCAATTCTCTCAATTTTCTGAAATATGATTCACATTCCATAAAACTTACCCTTCTCTAGAGTACAACTCAGTGGCTTTTATTGTACTCAGAGAGAAACTATCTAATTGTTCTAATTCCTGCACATTTTCATCACTCCAAAAAGGAAGTCCATACCCTCTAACGGTCACTCCCCATCCCCAGCCCAGCCACTGATCTCTTCCTGTCTCCATGGATTTTCTGGTTCCAGTCCAGGGGGCCCAGGCCAAGACTTAGGAGCCAGACCAGTCCCTGGGCCTCTCAGTGAGGGGTAAGCCCAACCAGCATCCTCAACAAAGGCCAGGCCTGGAGTTCTCTCTCTGGTCCAGGTATGGGTTAAGGACTTCGAAGAGCACCTGAGAGACCTGCAGGTGACCCACACCCTCCGTCCTTGGGTCCCTCTGATGCCAGCCCCAGGCCCACCCAGCTCTGGGAATGTGCTCCCTGCAGCACCTGCGGACAAAGGGGCTTCCCAAGGTCAAGGTGGCAAACCCTCCCAGAATGCAAAGGAGTTAAGGGAGGTTTAGGAGTGGGTCCATTAGGGGGGAGGGTTAGGGCTGGGTGTGGGTTTTGGAAAAATGCGTTCCTCACATCATCCCCATTGACTCAGAAAGGTGTGGACCGTCACTTGCCTCAGAAAGACACCTGAGGAAGGGGGAGGGTAGGAAAGGACCCACCCACCAGGTGTGTGTGTGGGAGGCAAGCCCTCCCCAGGAGCTCCCTTGCTGGCTCTTAGTGGACAGGGACTGGCAGCCTGGGTGGGCTCTCCCAGTTACCTGGAGACGGGTTTAGACAGGGGGTTTATATATAAGTTTTTTTCTTTGGAAGCCAGAGACAGACAGATCTTCCATCTACTGGTTCATTCCCCATATACCTGCAACAGCTAAGGCTATGCCAGACCACAGCCAGGAACCCAGAACTCCATCTGGATCTTCTATGTGGGTGGTAGAGGCCCAACCACCCGAGCCATCACCTGCTGCTGCCCAGGGTATGCATTAGCAGGAACCTGGAATTGGAAGTGATATCAGGCACTCTGATATGGGATGTGGGCGTCGCAAGAGGCATCTTAACTGCGGCACAAAACACCCACCCCTAAAGTCTATTTTTAAATTTATTTTGAATCTATTTTAAAATAAGGAATATATTCATTGGCAGAGCTGCCTCTTGTTCGTGTTCTAACAACATACCCACTGCCTAAGTTGCCTAACTAATGCTCCTCATTTCTGTGTGTCTTTTTGGAACTCTTGGCTGGCACCATGGCTCACTAGGCTAATCCTCTGCCTGTGGTGCCGGCACACCAGGTTCTAGTCCCGGTTGGGGCGCTGGATTCTGTCCCGGTTGCCCCTCTTCCAGTCTAGCTCTCTGCTGTGGCCCGGGAGGGCTGAGGAGGATGGCCCAAGTGCTTGGGCGCCTGCACCCACATGGGAGACTAGGAGGAAGCACCTGGCTCCTGGCTTCAGATCGGCACAGCGCGCCACCCGTAGCGGCCGTTAGGGGAGTGAACCAACGGAAGGAAGACCTTTCTCTCTGTCTCTCTCTCTCACTGTCTATAACTCTACCTGTCAAATAAAAAAAAAAAAAACAACAACTCTTTCATGCATATGAAAGCAAATTTTATATATGCTGATTCTTTTCTAAGTGTAGGTTTATTTATATGAGAACCACAGAGACAGAGAAAGACAGAGACAGAGCTCCCATCCGTTGGTTTACTTCCCAAATGCTGGGCTGGGCTGAAGCCAGGAGCTGGGAATTCAATCCAGATCTCCCACATGGGTTGCAAGGATCCAATTACCTGAGCCATCGCCTGCTGCCTCTCCGGGTGCACATTAGCAGGGAGCTGGAATAAGAAGCAGAGCCAGGATTTGAACCCAGGCACTCCAGTGTGGGCATCCCAAGCAGCACCTTAACTGCTAGGCCAAATGCCCACCCCACAAGGTTCTTAATGCTACCCTTTTGGTGGCTATCTCTAGGGAAAAAAATTAGACTTTAATGACCAAAACTGAAGGCTGTGAAGAACCCCCATAAGCAAACCTATCTGGGATGGCCGGTGGGCGTGAGGCACAGCCTTTGGGGAAGCGGCTATAGTTTGGACAGGATTTGTCTCCCAAACTCATGCTGATGTTTGATCCCCAGAGTCCTAAGCTGGCGTTCAGGCGTCACACATAGTGGGAGGTCATTGGAGTGTGCTGTCAGGGGGTTGATCTCACGGTAGGGCTGGTTGTAAGAGCCCGAGTTAGGCTCACTCTTAAAAAAAAGTAAGGGGTGTGCACTGTGGTGCAGTGAGCTAAGCCAAAGTTTGAGATGCCTGCATTCCCATATTGGAATGCTGGTTCGAGTCCAGGCTGCTCCACTTGTGATCCAGCTTCCTGCTAATGCTCCTGGGAAGCAGCAGAAGATGGCCCAGGTGGTTGGGTCCCTGCACCCACGTGGGAAAACTGGATGGAGTTCCAGCTTTTGGCCTCAGCCTGGCCCAGCCCTGGCTGTTGTACACATTTGGAGAGTGAAACAGCAGATGGAAGATCTCTCCTGTCACTCTGCTTTTCAAATAAATAAATTAAAAAAAAAAAAAAAAAAAAAAAAAGACGGGCACTGTTGTAGAGTGGGTTAAGCCACTGCTTGGGATGCCTGTATTCTATTAGAGTCCTGGCTACTCTGCACTTCAGATAATGTGCTTCCTGCTGTTGTGCCTGGGAGGGAACAGGAGATGACTCAAGTCCTTGGGCCTCTGCCACCCATGTGGGAGACCCGGATGAAGTTCCAGGCTCCTGACTTTGGCCTGGCCCAGCCCTGGCTAGTGTGGGCATTTGGGGAGTGAACCAGCAGATGGAAGATCTCTATCACGGTGCCTTTCAAAAGAGTAGAACATTTATAAGTAAATTAAATATACGTAACTACATGTGGCTGGAACTGAAATGAATAGCACATTTCTAGACCTTTTGTTTTAAACATTTATTTATTTATTTATTTATTTGAATGAGTTAGAGAGAGGGAGACAGAGAAGAGAGAGAGAGATCTTTGATCCACAATGGCCCAGGCTGGAAACCTAGGCAAAAACCAGGAGCCAGGAGCTGCTTCCGGTCTCTCATGTTGGTACAGGGGCCCAAGCACTTGTGCCATCTTCCACTGCTTTCCCAGGCACATTGGCAGGGAGCTAGATTGGAAGTGTAGCAACTGAGATCCAAACGAGTGCCCATATGGGATATCGGCATCACAGGCGGCGGCCTTCCCCGTTACTCCACAATGCCAGCCCCTAGACTTTTTTTTTTTTTTTTTTAGATTTATTTGAAAGGTTGAGTGACACAGAGAGAGGGAGAAAGAGATCTGAAAGAGATCTGCTATCTGCAGGTTCACTCCCCAGATGGCTTCAATAGCTGGGGCTGGACCAGGCTGAAGCCAGGAGCCTGGAACTCCATCTGGCTGCCAGGGACCCAAATACTTGGGCTGTCTTCTGCTGCTCTCCCAGGTGCATTAGCAGGGAGCTGGATCAGAAGCAGCTGGGACTTGAACAGGTGCTCCGACGTGGGATGCCAGTGGCAGCTTAATCCGCTGTGCCCCAATACCAGCCCCAGACCTTTCTTGAAGTATGTGTGTGAGCGGGAAGAAGAAAGGGTGGGGTGTGGGCTGGTTTGGCGGTGCCTCCAAAAACCTCCCAAGGGTGCTGCTGATCAGCCTAGGAGTCCGACTTCCAGGAATTATCCTCAAAGCTGGTTACGAATCTGCTCAAAATGCAGCTCTGAGGGTGTTTATTAACATGAAAAAGTGGAGCTTGGTAGAAAAATATTTACCACCAAGAGAATACATTCACAATTGTCTATTAAGGGAAAGGCAGGTTACAAAGCAGAATGATCTTGTTAAAATAGAAGCAGAAATAGCCTAAAATGATATGTTTCAAACTCAGTCCATGGCAGGCACTCAAATGTTTGTTGAATGAGTGAACGTCAACAAGAGGTAGCACTGGATTGCAAAATTGTAAGTGACTTTGTATTGTGTTTTCTGCATGGTTATTGATCTCGCCTAACTTTCTATGGTGAACACATACCTTTGTAAGAAGAAAAAACAAGTACTGAAGAAAGAGGCATTGGGGCCGGTGTTGTGGCTCACTTGGTTAATCCTCCGCCTGCGGTGCCGGCATCCCATATGGGTGCTGGGTTCTAGTTCTGGTTGCTCCTCTACCAGTCCAGATCTCTGCTGTGGCCCGAGAGGGCAGTGGAGGATGGCCCAAGTGCTTGGGCCCTGCACCTGCATGGGAGACCAGGAGGAAGCACCTGGCTCCTGGCTTCGGATCAGCATAGTTCTGGCAGTGGCAGCCATTTGGGAGTGAACCAATGGAAGGAAGACCTTTCTCTCTGTCTCTCTCTCACTGTCTAACTCTATCTGTCAAATTTAAAAAAAAAAAAAAGAAAGAAAGAGGCATCGTTGTTGTGTCATAACATTTCAGAGCTGAAAAGACCTTTGGAGACAAAAGCACACACAGCTACGTCTGTGGTAAAACCCCAGGGTTTGTTTGTTTGTTTGTTTCTTATTTATTTATTTATTTATTTTTGGACAGGCAGAGTTAGGGAGAGAGAGAGAGACACAGAGGAAGGTCTTCTTTTTTCCGTTGGTTCACCCTCAAAGTGGCTGCTATGGCCAGCGCTGCGCTGATCTGAAGCCAGGAGCCAGGTGCTTCTCCTGGTCTCCCATGCGGGTGCAGGGGCCAAGGACTTGCCATCCTCCATTGCTTTCCCAGGCCATAGCAGAGAGCTGGATCTGAAGTGGGGCAGCCGGGTCTTTAACCGGCACCCATATGGCATGCCGGTGCTTCAGGCTGGGGTGTTAACCTGCTGCACCATAGCGCCGGCCCCTACAACCCATGGTTTCTGACTGCACACAGGCATCTTCCAGAGCCCAGGGGAAACCAAGGCTGGATCGCCTCCTGCTCCGGGTTTTCCCTGGCCAGGGTGCACCCCTCCCTCAGGGCGGCAATTCAGGAGTAGCAGTAGGGAGGCAGAGAGAAAGGGTGTTAACGCTGCTCCCAGACAGGGTGTAAGAACCCTCCGGAGTTCAGATGGAGCCGGCATTTGCCTTCATAGCAGCCAGGATACCTGCGTCCCACGTCCTAGTACCTGAGTTTGAATCCCGGCTCTGGCTCCTGCCATCCACACAGGAGAGCTGGACTGAGTTACAGACTCCCGGTTCAGCAGTGGCCCAGCTCTGGCTGTTGCTGGCATCTGGGGAATGGGCCAGCAAATGGGAGCTCTGTCTGGCTTTCTCTCCCTGCCTCTCAAAAAAAAAAAAAAAAAAAAAGTTTATGGAAAACACATAGTATAACACAAATTAAGTGTGGATTTCAACTTTTTTTGGCACAAAGATTTCTCTTTTAATTCCACAGTTTTGAAGAACCCTCCTACCAAACATCATGAAAAATCCCACTGATAAACCACGAGCATCATAACCTTTGCTATCGCTCAGCCTCCCCCCCCCCCCATCAGTGTCCCGGGTTTGTACACAGCAGGGATGCCCGCCAGGACTCCCTGTCCAGCCAGCGTGTGGGAGAGAAGTGTCTGTCCCCACAGGAGGAGCCGCCTGCCGTTCCCACGTTCTGGCTCTCGTTCAAAGCCGTCCTGTCTCAGTGCTCTTAACTGAAGCAGTGTCTACCTTGGACGTCGGTTCTCTTCCTCGGCCTTTGCCGTTGGGGTCACAGGCGGCTTTGGAAGCTGCAGCACTTCGGTTTTTGAGGTGAGTGTTGCCACTCCATAGCTCTTAGTTCTGTGACTCTGTTTTATCAAAGTCTTTTTTAAATATTTTATTTTATTTTAAAGGGAGAGAGAGAGAGAGAGAGATCTTCTATGCACTGGTTCACTCCTCAAACACCTGCCAACAGCCAATGATGGGCCAGGCTGAAGCCAGGAACCCAGAGCTTAATCCAGGTCCCCTGCGTGGGTGGCAGTGACCTAGTACCTGAGCCATCACCCGCTCTCCCAGGCGTGCAGTAGCGGGAAGCTGGGCTCCGGAGTGGAGCCAGGACTCAAGTCCAGGCTCTCCTGTACAGGACGTGGGTGTCCCGTGTGGCACCTTCACCGCTGTGCCAAATGCCCTCCTCCACAGCAAACATTTTTTGAGGGTGAACAAGGTGGTGGTCGATATGGAAATGTACAAAAAACTCTTTACTTAAGAGAGACGAGAACATCTGCCCACAACACCCGTGCACAAGCATGTGTGCGACAGCTGTAGTCACAGGAGCCTAAACTGGCCACAGCTCACATGTGCATCCGCACGGGAACAGATCAAGTTACGGTAGATGTGCCCCAGCAAACACTGCTCAGCAAAAAAGGGGGGAAATGTGGGGCAGGACGGGGGCTTCACAAAGCTCGTGGGAAATGCCTGGCTTCAAGTCCCCACTCTGCTCTGGATTCCACTTTTCTGCTCGTGCAGACCCTAGGAGGCAGCAGGCTGATGGCTCAAATGGTCGGGTCTCTCCCACCCACATGGGAGGCCCAGACTGAGTTCTGGGCTTCTGGCTTTGGACTGGTTTAGTCCTGGCTGTTGTGGGCATTTTGTGAGCCAGCAGATGATCTCTCTCTCTCGCTCACTCTCTCTCTCTCGCTCACTCTCTCTCTCTCTCGCTCCCTCTCTCCCCCTCTCTCCCTCTCTCCGTGTCTTTCTTTCTTTCTTTTTGATATTTTATTTATTTACATGAAGGAATCACAGAGAGGCAGAGGCAGAGAGAGGAGAGTGGTCTTCCATCCACTGGTTCACTCCCCAGTTGGCTGCAATGGCCGATCCGGAGCAGGAGCCAGGAGCCTCCTCCAGGTCTCCCACATGGGTGCAGGGGCCCAAGCACTTGGGCCATCTTCCACTGCTTTCCCAGGCCATAGCAGAGAGCTGGGTCGGAAGTGGAGCAGCCAGGACCCAAACCCGTGCCCATATGGGATGCCGGTGCTGCAGATAACACCTTTACTTACTGTGCCACAGCACCGGCCCCCTCTCTGTGCCTTTCAAGCAAATAAAATAAATTTTAAAAAGCAAGAATTGAAAATTTTATATTATAGTTTACCACAATTTTGTAAAAAGTTGAGTCATCAAAAATAAGAAAATTCTGAGGAACTGTCACAGCCCAGAGGAGCCTTAAGCGGATAGGGTATTCAGGGAAATACGGGATCCTGGAACACAGGGAAAACATTGGTACACTGAGGTAGTGGCATGAGCTGTGGACTTCAGTTAGTAACAATGTATCAATATTGACACATTCAATGAATTGTAGCAAGTTTATCAGACTAACAAAAGATATAGCTAGTCCTGAAACTGGGCATAGGATGTATGGAAACTGTATTTTTTCTATAAACCTACAAGTGTTCTACCAAGGAGCCCACTTAAAGAAAATAATATAGGTCCTAGGGGGTTAGGGGCATAAGCTCAGTTGGTCTCCCGGGTTCAAACTCTGGCTCCCCCACATCTCAGCTGTGAGCCCTTCAAAGAGTGAGGTCCCCTGGTGGTGTCAGCTGCTTCCTCTGTGAAGTGGGGACATTCCAGCCAGGCACCCTCTCCGGGCCACTGTGAGGGTTAAATGAGATGCTGCCGTACTCGCACCTCCCTGGCGGTCTGTATACAACGCTGCTCCTATGAAAGGTCAAGGGCAGGGCTGTGCCTTTGGGAGGCAAGCAGGCAGGTAGGATGCCTGCAGTGTCTGCTGATGGCACCTGGGACAAGTCGGGGACCTGAGCCTTGGTTTACTTAGCTATGAAATGAGAGCAATGAGCCTAGCCCAAGGCCAGTTAGGAGGGCTGACAGAGCTCCTGTAAGCAAAGCCCCAGCACAGGGCGGAGCCAGGAAGACCCTTGGGGTGGGGCTAGGGGCTATAGGAGGTGATGGGCAGGAGGGAGGAGTCCCAGCGAGGAGCCAGAGGGAGGGGCTGCCCTGACTTCTGCACTGAGGGTCCTGTGTGACCTCAGCCCTACACCAAGGTCCTCCCGGGTCCCCCGTGTTGGAGCAAGGCCAGGCTGCGGCTCTCAGGCTGTTCCATCTGCATTCTCAGCAGGCCCTTATCTCGCGCCTGTCACTCAGTGCCATCCCAGGGCCCTGAGCCTGCCCTAGGCCCACAGGCCCTGCCAGGGAGGCTGTGGCCTGCTCCTCATGGTCTTCGGTCCCCACAGGGCTGAGCTCTGAGTCTGGCACCCGGTGGTTTCTGAGGCTGCGGAGGTGGTGGAGGGAATGGAATGAATGAGAAACCCGCCCAGGGCCTGGGATTGCTGCCTCCCCTCCCCCTACAGAAAGCCTTGCCGCTCAGGCTCTCCAGCAGCTCAGAGTCTATGATTAAAGCTTAAATCCCTGGCTTAAGCCAAACAGGGCCTCGGTACCTGGTAAAGAAGCAACCTTTGGATCAGTCTGAGCCCTAATAGAAGGTGCACTCAGGGGGTTTCCCTGAGAAGCGAAAGAGCAAGCAGGGATTTGCAGTGAGACAGGGGGGCGGAAGGAGGCGCCCAGGGCCCTGCAAGGTAGGCAGCTGTCGGCTCCCTGGCATAGGGGAGCCAGGCTGGGCTCGGAGGCTGGGGAGGTGCAGCCCCTGCCCAGGGGCATCAGGCTGTGAAATGTCCCTGTGGTCATGCCCAGTCCCCCAGGGTCCTGGGGGCAGAGAACATGAGTGGGGGACATTCGGCCTCTGGGGTGGGAGGCTCCATCTTCCCTTTTGCAGTTTCCTGCCCAGAAAGAGGCGAGGTTCTTTAAGGACAGGGAGAGGACACTGGGGACCAAGGTTCTGAAGACAAGAGCCTCACTGGGTGGGGAAGGGGTGTCGCTTCTCTTACCACCCCTCCCTGGATTACAGAGGGGCCGCTCAGGAGCCCCCACCTCTACCTCCAAAGTCTGAAGGCAGCAGTCTGTGTGAGCGGAGGGGGCAAACCCTGTCCTTGACTTGGACCTCAGCTGCTGCTGGTGCTGATGGAGACGAGAGGCACTAAGTCTCTCCCTTGCCCCTCCTGCCCCAGCTCAGACACAGTTCTGCGGGAGTTCTCAGAGCTGCAGACAAGCCCGGAGCTTCTTGGAGATAATGCCGGCTGTGATCCTGAGATGTCCTTGACTACAGGAGCCTGCTCACCAAGCCCCCACCCCAGCGATCCACAGACCACGCCGTGGGGGAACTGCAGCTGTCAGGTAGGTTGTCCTGCAACCGGGGGCTGCACAGGAGGAGGAAAAGTGGGAGCAGGGGTTGGTAAAGGCTGCGGGAGCGGCGTCAGGAGGGGCTGAGGCTGGAGGATGGGAGTCCTGGTGTGGGACGAGGCATGCGTGGTGTGTGCTGGGCAGGGGGCGGGGAGCCACTAGCTTCTCAAAGTGGGGTCCGGGGACCGGGAGTAGTGGCCTCACAGGTGAGCTTGTTGGAATAAGAATGCCGGGCCCCGCCTACATCTACTCAATCAGGACTTTGGTGTTCACAAGAGCCGCAGGTGATTCTGATGCTTGTTGGGGTGTGAGAACCCCGGGCTCTGGTCCTCTCTACCCAGGTGAACCTACCTGTTCGCTCCCCACCCAGGACACCTGTGCTTCTTACCTTGGAGGCTTTTGTATTGATTCTTTGCCTAGCACTGGGGTTACAAAAATTAGTCAGAATGGCTGGTGCCGTGGCAAACTAGGCTAATCTGCTGCCTGCGGCACCAGCACACTGGATTCTAGTCCTGGTTGGGGCACCGGATTCTGTCCCAGTTGCTCCTCTTCCAGTCCAGCTCTCTGCTGTGGCCTGGGAGGGCAGTGGAGGATGGCCCAAGTGCTTGGGCCCTGCAATCGCATGGGATTCCAGAAGGAAGCACCTGACTCCTGGCTTTGGATCAGCGCAGCACATCGGCTGTGGCGGCCATTTGGGGAGTGAACCAATGGAAGGAAGACCTTTCTCTCTCTCTCTCACTCACTGTCTAACTCTGCCTGTCAAAAAAAAAAAAAAAAAAAATTAGAGCCAACAAGAATCATCAGCCTCGTGGGGGAAATGCTAAAAAGAGGGGTGCTGTGTGCAGGCTTGGATCTGCAGGACGGAAGGGCCCTGACCTGCCGTGCGGGGAGTGGCCAGGGAGAGCTGCCTGGAGCTCTGGCCCTCTCCCCTCTATGTGCCAGAATCATCCTTTCCTGTGCCCACCGTGCTTCTGACGTCAGCACCGCTCGGCCTAGCTTGAATCCCCGTCTGCACGTCTCCCTGGTCAGCCTGCACTGCATGAACTGTGCTCCTGTGGTTTCCCCCTTTCAAAGAGTGGGCCCCCGATTCTGCACAGGGAAGGCTGGAGCCGAGGGTGAGTGAAGGATGGGGTGCAGGCTGTACGTGCGCCAGGTGGCAGTGCCCGTGCCAATCCTCTGACCAGCACCGCTGCTCAGCCTGTCCCCTGGCTGTTCATGATTTCTCAAAGTCGGGTTGTTGAGAAGCAGAGGTAGAGCAAGCTGGGAGGCCTCGCTTAAGAAACGGGTCAAAGCACAGACTCAAGCCCGGTGGGCCTGGGTTCAAATCCTGGCTGTATTATTTACCAGGTCAGTGACGCTGGGCGTGTTCCTTAACCTCTCTGTGCTGTGGTTGCCATCGCTGTCAATCAAACTGGGATAATAATGGGACCGGGCACATAGGGTGATGGGGCATTCCCCGAGTTGCTGTCTGCACTTGGTAAATACTAGGAAAATGTTGGCAGAGGAGAGCCTGCGTGTGCTGGGGCTGTGTTGATTCCCACGCCCGCGCTCAGGTTCATGGGAAGTCCCAGAACCTTGTCCTCTGAATGGTGATCGGTGGGAGGCTGACCTCTGCTCAGCACAGGGGAGCTAGACGAGTCCGGCTCCCCAGGAGGAGGCCGGCTGGGCTGCGAGCCTGGCACAGTCTAGCAGCCGCTTTCCTGGGAACTAGAAAGACCTGCGGCATCCTTGATGCGGTCTCTGTGATTGATTCTCTCTTCCTGAGCCTCCCTGACCCGCTCCTCCTCTTTGAAGCCCCAGGGCCTGCTGCCCCTCCACCTCCTCTCACCGCTGACTGCAAGTTGGATGGTGCTCCCCAGGCTGGGCTGGCACCGGGAGGGGTTCACAGAGTTCCTGTTTAATGAGTTCTGAAGGCCGACGCGCCAAGCGTTCCACCGCGGCGTTCTCTGCTCCTTGATCGGGGCAGCGCTCACCTGCCTCTTCTCCCTCCCAGAGGACGGGGTCCAGGTGTGCGCCTTGACACTTGGCACAGAGGGGCCGGGGCGAGGGGGCGTGCTGCCCAGGTCAGCGCCAAGGCCAAGGCGTGTGCTGAACTCTGCAGCGGCGAAATGCTCTTGGATGCTTGGAGGATTTTGCACCTGGCTTTCTGGCCAGGACCACTCTGATCTGGAAGGAACGGGGGTGGGGTGGAGGAGAGGCTTCTGTCCTCGGGCTCTGGGGCCAGCTCAGCAGAAGGAAGCACTCATTTGGAGGAGCAAGGGCGGGTCGTGGCATGCCTTGGCCTAGGGACCTCGCGAAGGAGCCACGGAGATGTCTCCTGACTAGAGAACAGCTGGAGACCACTTCCAGAGGCTGGCTGCGGGTCAGAAGTAGCTGCAAAGCCTGGGTTAATGCCACATTTCCTAGCAGTGGCCAGGAGATGCCACCTCGGGCAGCTCAGAGTGGTGTGGACCACTGGAGGCCACCTGACCTCTGCATGCGCAAACAGCGACATCCCCTGGCCTTGACAGAAGACCCTCGAGTGTTTCTCACACTCGAGTTCTCAAACTTTAAAAATACATTTAAAATTTTTATTTTTATTTTGTTTGAGAAGTAGAGAGACACAGAGACAAAGAGACAGATGGAGAGAGATCTTCCATCAGTTGGTTTCCTCCCTCAAATGTCCTCAACAGCTGGGGCTAGGCCAGTCCAAAGCCAGGAGCCAGAACCTCCATCTGGGTCTCCCATGTGGGTGGCAGGGACCCAAGTTCTTAAGTCATCACCTGCTGCCTCCCAGGGTGTGTATTAGCAGGAGGCTGGATCCAAAGGAGAGTGGCTGGGACTCGAACCAGGCATTTCAGTGTGGGGTGTGGGCATCCCAAGTGGTGACTTTACAACTGCCCCAGATTCCTGCCTCTTTTGAAAAACAGGTTTTTTTTTTTAGGGGCTGGCATTGTGGCATAGCTGGTAAAGCCGCCTGCAATGGCACTATCTCATATTGGCACCTGTTTAAGTCCCAGCTGCTCCCCTTCCAATTCAGGTTCCTGCTAATGGCCTAGGAAAAGCAAAGATGCAAAAGGTGGTCTGGGTGCTTGGGTCCCTGCCATCCATGTGGGAGACCCAGATGAAATTCCTGGCTTCAACCTGGCCCAGCTCTGACCATTGTGGCCATCTGGGGAGTGAACCAGTGGATGGAAGATTCTCTCTCTCTCTGTGTCTCTTTCTCTTTCCCTCTCTCTCTCTCTCTCTCTCTCTCTCTCTCTCTCCAAGTCTGATATTCAAATAAATAAATATGTCTTTAATAAAATGAAAAATAAAAACTGGGGCTGGCACTGTGGTATAGTAGGCTAGGCCTCCACTTATGGTGCTGGCTTCCCATATGGCGCAGGTTTGAGTCTGGGCTGCTCCTCTTCCAAACCAGCTCCCTGCTATGGCCTGGAAAAGTAGCAGAAGATGACCCAGGTGCTTGGGTCCCTGCATCTGGCTCAGGTCTGGCCGTTGCAGCCATCTGGGGAGTGAACCAACAGATGGAAGACCTCTCTCTCTCTCTCTCTCTCTGCCTCTGTAGCTCTGCCTTTCAAATAAATAAATAAACATAAAAAATAAAAATAAAATCTGGAGGCAAGCATTTGGTTTCGTGGTTAAAACACCCCTTGGGATGCTCGTATCCCATTCAGGAGTAGCTAGGTTCAAGTCTAAGCTCCACTCCCAATTCCAGCTTCCTGCTAATGTGCACCCCTGGGAGACAATGATGATGGCTTCTTGGCTCCCTGCCACCTTTGGAAGACTCATGTCAAGTTCATGGCCACAGTCTGGCCCAGCCCAGGCTGGGGAGTGAACCAGGGGATGGAAGATCTTTGTCTCTGTCTCTCTGCCTTTCAAATAAATAAATTTTAAAAGATAAAAAGAAATATAATCAGGTTCTACTTATTCCTGTCTCTTTCAAAATGTTCTTTATAAATAATTGGTTTTGGAATTAACTTTTATCATTTCAGAAACAGGATACGTAAGATGGCCTGAAATCATTTTGCATGAGTAAAGGAGGGGCCATTGAGTTTGACAGAGAGACACTGGCACCGTGTTTAGGCAAACTGTGGCGCCGGCTGGGGACTTGCTCCGATGGATGTGGATCACACATCCTGAACCTGGGATTCTCAGTCTAGGGTTCTCACTGTCACTCTGTGTTGCCTCTTTGGACTTGCAGGTGGGATTGGAAAAAAGAGATTGAATATTTTTGTTTTGTTTTAAAGATTTATTTTATTTGAATTTTTTTTTTTACTGCTCAATAACCTTTTTCTTTAAAATTTGAGTATTTTTAAGGGTTTATTTATTTGGAAGACAGGGTTACAAAGAGAGAGAGATCTTATCACCTGGTTCACTCCCCAAATGGCTACAATGGCCAGAGCTGGGCCTATCCAAGGCCAGGAGCAAGGAGCTTCCTCTGGGTCTCCCATGTGGGTGCAGGAGCCCAAGGACTTGGGCCATCCTCTACTGTTTTCCCAGGCCATAGCAGAGAGTTGGAACAGAAGTGGAGCAGCCAGGACTCGAACCGGCACCCATATGGGATGCTGGCATCACAGGCGGCAGCATTGTGCCACAGTGCTGGCCTCATATTTAAATATTTTTTGAATGCACCCTGGGAGACCTTTCTTTGCCACAAAGGATCAGATCTGAGATTTAATCCCTGGAGCCATCTGAAGCCTTAAATACAAAATAAATACATCAGTGTGCATTGTGACAAACAACAAAACGTACTTGTGTGTGTGTGTGTTTCATAACCTTGTTCTTAGTCTCTTATGTTGAAACAAGGAAACTTGGGACCATGTTAGTGAATGAATTTTGACTTTGGGATCCAGAAGTCTGTTAGAGTTCCTATTTATAAAACTGCTAAATTAACTGTGCCAAGAACTTACCAAATCCCTCCCTTGGCTGTCACCAGTAAGGTGACAGCTTTATACTTTTATGTATCAAAAATATATTTTTATGTTATCAAAAAGTATGCTGACAGAATTTCTTTTGTTCGGAATGGTGATATAGCCAAGTTTTTTTTTTTTTTTTTTTTTTAAGATCTATTTTATTTATTTGAAAGACAAAGAGAGAGGTCTTGCTTCCACTGGTTCATTCCCCAAATGGTCGCAACTGCCAGAGCTGAGCCGATCCAAAGCCAGGAGCCAGGAGTTTTTTCTGGGTCTCCCGCTTGGGTGTAGGGGTCAAGCGCTTGGGCCATCTGCTGCTGCTTTCCCAGGCACATTAGCAGGGAGCTGGGTTGGAAATGGAGCACCCAGGACTCAAACCAGTGCCCATATGGGAGGCCAGTGCTGCAGGCCAGTTAACTTTTAACTGTGCCACAGCACTGGCACTGCAAAGAAGATTTAAAAAAATATATATTTAAAACAGAGTCGGGGGGGGGGGGGGTCAGGAGAGGGAGGAGAGGGAGAGGGAGAGGGAGAGGGAGAATCTCCTTCATCTACTGGTTCACTTTCCAAATGCCCGTAACAGTCAGGGCTGGGCCAGTATGAAGCCAGGAGCCAGGAACTCCATCTGGGTCTCTGTGGGTGGCAGGGACCCAAGCACTTGGGCCATCATTACTGCTTCCCAGGTACATTAGCAGGGAGCTGGGTCAGAAGCAGAGGCAGGTCTCGATCCCAACTCTAAGGGATGCAGACATCCCGAGCAGCAATTTAAGCCCCTGGAGCACAACACACTCCCAGGGAAGATATCAGAGGCCTATGCTGATGCCCCTGGCTGGGACTAGGGTGATACAAGTCCAAAATATAAGGGAGTGGCAAGAACTCCCGTAATCAAGATAAATGCCATTTTTATGCAATATTTTTCAAAAGCAAAACTACCTCTGCAATGAGGAAGACACCAACATTTCAATTAAAGGCAAGATCCAAGAGGGCTGGGATGAGGGGGCGGCAGGCGGTGTGGGTTGCACAGTGCAGTCAGTGTGTCTTATGTAAAAGTTTAGCATTTTGTTCACTGCTGACTTTTTACACTTTGTTTTTAAAAAGTATATTGTGTTAAAATAGTATTTATCTTGATTGCTGAGTTCTTGTACCCCCTTAATTTTGTACTTGAGGCAAGAGTGCTTTCTCCCCTTCAAAAAAAAATGTTTTTATTTATTTGAAAGAGAAGCCAGGAGTTTGAAACTCAGTCTCGGGCCCCGCTGTGGGTGGCCGGAGCCCAACCATTTGATCCATCACTGCTGCCTCCCAGGGTCCGCACTAGCAGGAAGCCAGAGCCGGCATCAAACCCAAGCCCTCAACGTGGGATTTCAAATTGAAAAATCTAAGCAAATACAAAAAGCAATTTGCTTCTTTGTTTAGAATTCTATGAATGTTTAAAGCAAGAACTTTAACCTTGCATTGTGAGGTTCACAGTTTATATAGCTATAATACATGATACATTTTTTTTTCTTTCTTTCTTTCTTTCTTTCTTTCTTTTTTTTTTTTTTTTTTTTTTTTGACAGGCAGAGTAAATAGTGAGAGAGAGAGAGAGACAGAGAGAAAGGTCTTCCTTTTTGCCATTGGTTCACCCTCCAATGGCCGCTGCAGCCGGTGCATCCCGCTGATCCGAAGGCAGGAGCCAGGTGCTTCTCCTGGTCTCCCATGGGGTGCAGGGCCCAAGCACTTGGGCCATCCTCCACTGCACTCCCGGGCCATAGCAGAGTGCTGGCCTGGAAGAGGGGCAACCGGGATAGAATCCGGCACCCCAACTGGGACTAGAACCCGGTGTGCCGGCGCCGCAAGGCGGAGGATTAGCCTGTTGAGCCACGGGTCTGGCCCATGATACATATTTTAAAGTATTCAATATAAATTCTAAATGGACTAGGAACCATCACTGATAGGTATTATGATTTCTACAGTGACCACTTAAGATGCAAAGAAATGTAAATTTAACACATTTTAAAGGCTAACAGATAGATGAAAGTGATTTCTAAAAAATATCCAGTTCCCCACAACACAGATGAGAGGGGCCACAGAGGAACAGCAGCGGAACCCAGGGGACAAACAGAAAAGAAACAGTGGAATGCTGGGCTCAGCACTAACCACACCAGGAATTGCCTCAAAGGTAGTGGCCCGAAACCCTGCAGTTAGAAGGCATACATTGCCAGAATGGGTAACAAGCATGGCATATCCGTGCTCTGCAGCAAGGGACACGTCAGATGGAAAGGAAAAGTCATGCAACCTGTATGAATGGGAGCACTGCAGTGGCCAGGTGAATGCCCATCAAAGTAGACTTCAGGACAAAACCCTTACCAGAGAGTAAAAGGGAAATTTTGTGATCATAACTATCACCAGGGAAGTACCATGCGTGTGTCTACACCTAATAACAGTTTCAAAATACATGAAGCGCAACCTGGCAGGATGAGGAGATTAAAGGGAGAAGCATACAAGTCTGCTCTCATAGTTTTAACAATCCTCCAGTGGCACGTGCTGGGGGCACCTGCCTCCCACACTGGAGTGCCTGGGGTTTGAGTCCCAGCTCTGCCCCCAAATCCAGCTTCCTGCTAACCGCATCCTGGGAGGCAGAAGGTGATGACTCAGGTAGTTGGGTCCTTGCAACCCACATGGGAGACCCACGTTGAATTTCAGGGTCTTGGTTTCAGCCTGGCCAGGTCCCAGGTCCTGCAGGCATTTGGGGAGTGAACCAATGGATGGAATATCCTTATCTGTCTCTCCACCTTTGGAATAAATAAAAATAAATAAAAGGTTTAATATAAAAAAGAAAAAAATGATAAGCAGATTCTAGACTTCATGTGGAAGACCAAGGCTGTCTAAAGCAATGCTGCAAGAAGTGAAGAGCCTCACCCTTGCTGACTGCAAGGCTGTTAAGCTATGGGAATCAAGGCAGTCTGGTTTTATCATAAAGATCAAAAAGCCGGCTAATGGAACAGAACACAGAGCACAAATACATTTATGTGATCATTCAGTGTTGGACAAAGATGCCAATGTAAAAAGAAAAGTATTTTCAACAAATGGTACTGGAACAAGTGGTTTCAAATATTTGAAAATCCTACCCTCAACCTTTACCTTATACTATCCACAAAAATTAATTTGAGATGGATTGTAGACCTAAGTGTAAAAGTTAAAACTCAAAAGCTTCTATATGAGTGGCCAAGAAGCACTCAAAAAGATTCTCAACTCCATTAGTTGTCAGGGAAATGCAAATGAAAACCCAGATGAGAACAATGTAGCTGAGAGAGTACTGCTCACCATCCTTGCCAACAGTGGGTTTAATTGAAGCTATTCTGGTATATATAGTGGATCCTCATCATGGTTTTCTCTCTCTCTCTCTCTCTCTCTCTCTCTCTCTCTCTCTCTCTCTCGCTTTCTTTCAGGCTTATTTTTTGAAAAGCAGGGTTAGAGAGAGAGAGGGACAGATGGAAGGAGGGAGAGAGAGATCTTCTACCCACTGATTCACTCCCCAGATGACTACAAGGATCAGAGCTAGGCCAGGTCAAAGCCCAGAGCCTAGAACTCTGTCCAGATCTCTCACATGAGTAGCAGGGCCCAAGGTCTCTGGCCATCACCTGCTGCTTTCCTAGACAGGGAGCTGGATCAGAAGTGGAGCAGCCAGCATTCCAGCTGGCACCCATACTGGATGCCAGTGTCACAGGTGGTGGTTTAACCTACTGTGCCACGATACCACCCCCAAATTTCTTAAACTCATTAAATGATTTTTTGAGACAATCTACTTTAAAAACAAAAAAAGATTTATTTATTTGAAAGGCAAAATTACAGAGAGAGGTTACGGGGCGGGGGGGGGTCTTCTATCTGCTGGTTCACTCCCCAATTGGCTGCGATGGCTGGAGCTGCACCGATCCAAAGCCAGGAGCCAGGAGCTTCTTCCAGGTCTCCCACGTGGATGCAGGGGCCCAAGGACTTGGGCCATCTTCTACTTATTTCTCAGGCCATAGCAGAGAGCTGGATCAGAAGTGGAGCAACCGGGACTAGAACCCGCACCCATATGGGATGCCGGCACTGCAGGTGGCCACTTTACTCACTACGCCACAGTGCCGGCCCCTCATTAAACTATATAGTGAACATACATGCATTTCATTTTGGAGAAGTTTTTGC
Organism: Lepus europaeus; assembly: GCF_033115175.1. Classification (NCBI taxonomy): domain Eukaryota; kingdom Metazoa; phylum Chordata; class Mammalia; order Lagomorpha; family Leporidae; genus Lepus; species Lepus europaeus. The sequence goes on from NC_084845.1 coordinate 55,752,316, forward strand.
TCTAAGAAAAACTCATAAATATTGAACTTTCATCAGTGATATTGAAGTATTTGGGGATAAAGCCATTGCTGTGTACAACTTACTCTGAAATCTATTTGAAAAAGATGGGTTGATGGATGTGTGGAGGATAGATCATTGAGGAGGCCGATACATTAAACATTTGTTAGAACATGAGTGGCTCCAAGGCAGACCAGACGTTCTCTGGGCAATGCCCTCATCTTTTCTATGTGGTTGAAAAACTTCGAAATAAACTGTTGGGAGCAAAGAGCAAGCAGTAGGCATGTCTGGATGTGTTTGGAGCGGCACTGTTAGCGACGGTCTTCAAATGGAGGCAGCTCCCACGTCCATCGCCAGTAGAAGGGACTAGTGTGTTGTAGCATCATCGGATGGTGGAGGAGCAAGAAGTGAGGGGCTGCACCTGTACGTGACAGCGTGCATGGCTCTCACAGGCTGAGCGACAGACGCCAGACGCTGCAAGGCAGGCTTCATTCACAGAAGGGACCAAAACAGGCAAAACGAGTCCCTGCAGTTCACAGCCAGGGCAGCGACTGCCCTGGAGCAGAGTGGTGGATGGGAGGGGACGCGAGGGGCTCGGAGAATGCAGGCAGTCTTGGTGCGTTTAGCTGGCGAGCACACAGTGAGCGGTGCCGACGCCTTGCTGGTCCCTATTCTACACTCGACTGAAACGTTAAGAACTTCACGTGTCATTGCTCCCAAAACAGGTTCCTGGGCCTAGCGGCACCCCTGGCATTCTTTGCCAGCCCTCTTTCTCCCAGTTCCCAGGCTCTGACACCTGCCAGAGCAGAGGAATCCTGCCCTCACCCCCACCCTGGTGTGGGTGGCAGCATGGATCCCACCAGACACGGCTCCCGAGCCACCCACACCAGCAGCCCTGCAGCCCCAAGACTCGTTCTTTTGCTGAGAGCACCACAGGCACCATAAAAAGTGAGATGCATCTTCGTGAATCGTCGATGCCTGCAAATGTCTGCACCTTCCCCTTGCCGCCCTCACATGGTCCCTTCCATCCTCTCTTTAAGGGGGAGCTGGCCGCGTACTACTTCCGCTGGACCTGGGAGGCAATGACTTGCCTAAGAGATTGTTCGGCTGCTCAGCTGGAGTCCAGGGATCCCTCATTGGTAAGCTGACCCTCAGTCTCTAGCAAAGCTGGGCTATGTGGGGGTAAGGAATGGGTGGGGGGAGAGGGAAGGTACAGGGTTTGGAACACAATCCCTGTGTCTCCCAAGCTCGCAATTGCTTGAGAAGTCTAAGCAAAAGAACCATGAACAATTTTAATGTTTAAGCATTTTCACTTTTTCATCAACTTAAAAGGCAGAGTGACATACAGGGGGAGAAAGGGAGAGACAGAGAGATGCTCTTCCATCCATTGGTTCTTCCCTGGGCCAGGAAGAAGTGAGAAACCTGAATTTCGATCCGGGTCTCCCACATGGGTGGAAGAGGCCCAAGCACTTGGCAATTATCCACTCCCTTCCAGGTGCATTAGCAGGGTGCTGCATTGGAAGAGGAGCAGTCGAGACTGGAACCCACCCTGCAGTATGGGAGCCTAACCCTCTGGGCCTCAGAGCCCACCCCAAGAGAACTATTTAATGAAGCTTTTCTTATTTTCATCCGCTGGTGCAATGTCAGTCCTCTTGTTACGTGACCGATCGGAAGTTCAGAACACAGCTGAAGTTTCTCTCTTCCTTGAGACTCGCTGCTGGGTTTCTTCCTGCCTCCCTCTTCCTCGTGGTCTCCTGCTGCTTCCTTCTCTTGGGGACTGGATGTTGGTGTGGCCGGGCATGGTCCTTAGGCCTCTCTTCTTCAGCTACTTTCACTCTCTGATCTCACCCACCTTTGTGGCTTGGGGAACAGCGTCCATACCCTAAGGACATCCACAGTTGTGTTTCCAGTTGGCTCTCCCCCGCCTCCCCCAGCCCCACAATTCTTCACTGATCTGGCTATTGTCCACCGAGCCCTCTACTGGGCATCTCCGTGGCCCACGGCCAACACCCAGCTCCTGATGGCCCTCTCAAACCTCTTCCCCCAGTCATCTCAGCAAACGGCAGTTATGTTTTTCCAGATGCTCAGACCAAAAACCTGGATATCACTCCCGGCTCCCCTCTTTTGCTCACCTCCCACCTCCAGTCTGTTGGCAAATCCTGTTGATTGACTCCAGAATACATCCAGAATGGGAGTGCCCGCCCCTCCTTCGCTCCTCCATCCGAGCCACCAGCGCTTCTCACTGGGGTCGTTAGAAGCCTCCCCAGCGTGTGCTGCTCTCAACACATCAGCCTGCGTGGAGCTGCTCAAAAGTCAGCATGCCCCAAAGCCTGCACCGCCATCCCAGTCTACTCAGAACAAACAGCCTGGGAGGCTGCAGAGCCTGGCCGCTTCGCCTCACTGCCCAGCTCACTCCCTGCTGCTCTCGCCAGGCTGGCCTCCCTGTCACTCCTAGCACTCACCAGCTGCCGCCCTGCCTCTGTGCCTTAGCAGCTGCTGTTCCCTTCTTTCAAATGCCCTCCCCCCTGCATGGCTCACTCTCACTTGCATTATATTGGAAGTCTGGCGTCACCTTCTAATGAGCCCCCCCCAACCCCCACCCCCGGCTTCTCTTTGTGTCTTTTCTCACTCCCTGTCTCTTTTCTCAGCCTCATTTCTCTGTTCTGCTTTTATTGCTGCCTAATACACGTACATCTATTTTTAATTTTTTATTTATTTCTTTAAGACAGAGAGCGTGGACTCCCACCTGCTAGTTCACTCCCCAGATGTCCACAACTGCATGAGCCGGGGCTGAGCCCAAGCCGAGATCTGAGACCTTAATCTGAGTCTCCTCCGTGGGTGGCAGGGACCCAAGCATTAAGTCACTGCTGCTGCCGTGCAGGTGAGCATTCCCAGGAAGCTCAAGTCAGGAGCCGGAGCTGGGGGCCAGAGCCGTGCACTCCGCTGTGGGATGCAGGCATCAACCCTGGGCCTTAAGGCCGTGCCCACCGCCCAGCCCGAATGTATCCATCTTTCTATGTATTTATATCCTTTCGTGTCTGTCTCCCTCCCCCAGAATGCAAAGCTCACGAAGGCAAGGGCGTTTGTGTCTGCTGTGTGCACGCTTGCATCTCCTGGCACAGAGCCTGGCACACACAGGTGTTTAATGCATTATGTGAATGAGTGAGCGTTTCAGGTTGGCCTGGCAGGTGTTAACAGACAGAGTGAATGGAGTCTGACAGGGCAGAGCTCCTGGGGGGCTGCAGATCAATCTGGGAGGGGTAGGATCTTGCTCCGTCCTTAGAGGATGGGAGACCTTAGCAAGGGGAGAAGGAGGGAGACGGTGTGGAGGCATCAGCTTGCTTCTTCTGAGCCCCCGCTTAGCCACTCACCTGCTCTGCACGAGCCACCGAACTTTGTTCTTTCTTTTTCAAAAGATTTTACTTATTTGAAAGGCAGAGTTGCAGGGAGACAAGGAGAGACAGAGAGATTTTCCATTTGCTATTTCACTCCCCAAATGACCACAATGGCTGCAGTAGGGCCACGCCAAAGTCATCACCCTGGAACTCTATATGGGCCTCCCATGCAGATGGCAGGGGCCCAAATACTTGGCCATCTTTTGCTGCCTTCCCTGGTACATTTGCAGGGAGCTGGATTGGAAGTGGAGCAGCTGGGACTTGAACCAGTGCTCATATGGGATGCCGGTGTTGTAAGCAGTGACTCAACCCACTGCACCACAATGCAAGCCGCCACCTAATTTCTTTGGGCCTCAGTTGCCATATCTGTGAAATGGGGTTAATCATAGCACCTGCCTCCACGGGGGAGACACAGAGTCTGCGTCTTCTACCTGGCCCAGTCCCCACTGTTGCCTTCATTTGGAGAGTGAACTGGTGGATGAAAGGTCTTTCTGTCTCTGTCCCTCTCTGTGGCTCTGCCTTACAAATAAACAACAACAAAAAAATATTTTTAAGTGACAGTTGTTATCACTGGGCACGGCTTTGGACAGTTGCAAGCGGCGACTTCATGTGTAAGGTTTCGTGGGGGACAGAGGGAGGGAGCCAGTTTTCGATTTCAGAGGCACAGCCCCTAATGGGTACAACAGCTCCTGCCGCAGAACTGCCAGAGAACGTTCCAGAACTATCAGTCTCCGGACTCAGCCAGCTGGGTTGAACCCAGTTCGTGGCCTGGCCTGGGTTAGTTAAAAGAGCCGGGCTCACAAGGGAAGAGGGAGGCCGAATCGGGCACACAGGCGGCGGGAGGCGTCTTCAGGGGACCAGGAAGCTCCCGACGGCCTGACTGGGCCGCGCTGATGCAATCCCAGGCCAGCGGGAAGTGATTCACTGGGAACCTGCCAGCCACCTCGGGCGCCGGGCCAAGCGCAGGTTTGGGGTTGGGTGGTGGGGAGGATTTTCTTTCTGCTTCCCGAGTTGAAAGGGCGACTTTGTGTTTCCAGAGGGCACTTTCTTCGGTGCAGGGGAATTCTGTGGTGAGGTCTGGCCGGGCTGAGGCACCGTGCTTCACCCTCTGGGGAGAGAATGAAATTGGGGGGCCCCCGGGGCCTGCCCGCCGCCACCCAGGACAGGCGCGGCACTGAAAGGTGTCTTTCAGAGGGCTGGGGACAAGGGAGGGGACCCGGAGGTGGCTGCAGACCTTGTTTGTTGAGCGTGGGTCTGTGGCGAGGCGGGCCGGGGAGGCCTCCCCCGGAGCGGCCGGCCGGGACTACACAGAACAAACGAAACCTCTATTTGTTCATCTCCCCCCTGGATTTAGATGGTGCTTTATGGCCGGGGTTACTGGGATCAGCTGAAACCCAGGCTGAGTGTTTATCCCGGGGCCTGCGAAGGCAGACAAGCGCTTCTCTGTCTTTGCGTTTCGCCGGGCGGGAGACACTGTCAGCAGGGCAGGCAGGCAGCGAAGTTATTTTTGAGGTGCCCAGCGCGTTCCCAGGGCTCCACCACGGAAATTTAAATTCTCAAAAGTACAACTCGGGGTCCAGCCCCCGAGATACAGACAATCCAGGTGGCAGGAGGTGGCAGGGTGGGCAAGACCAACGCCAGAGAGGTTCTCGCAGAAGGTCCTGGTGACAGGCAAGGTGGCGGTGCCTGGGTTTTGTAACCCAGGCCTGGGCACTGTGGGTGGAGCATAGTGGGTCTTCAGTGCCCGAGAAATTAATGAGAAGGAGGGGCTGGTATTAGAAGGACAAAGCGGGGCAGAAGAGGAAGGAGGGCATTCCAGCACGAGCAAAGGCCCCGAGACACAGCCGGATGTCTTGGTGAGACTGGTTTAACCACACTGGAGGGTGTGGAGTGAGGAGTAGTGGGGAATGAGGTTAGATGCCCGGCCCGATGGGGAAGAGCTGGGGAGCCAGGCAGAGGAGCCTGGAGGTGAACGTCGCCTCTCTCAGCTTTGATGGAGTGGGAGGCCCGGCGCTGGGCCCAGAGGCCCAGGGGAAGTCCAGGGGAAAGAGAGGGGACCAAAAGGACGGTGCGGCGTTTTGTGGACAGGCAGGATGTGAGAACCATGGTGTGGGTGAAACAGTTGGAGGTTGTAGTCACTGGTTGGTTGCAAGAAGCTAAATGAGACCATGTCAGACTTGCTCCAGCGAACTGGGAGTTTACTGCAAGGTAGACTGAAAGGTACCAGACATCCCAGGACAGGAGTGGGGTCGTGGCGTTCAATCCCAGCTCTGAGCCGCCTCCTTTCCTCCCTTGCAGTTGAGGTAGTGCCTCCTGGATGCTCTCTTACCCTCACCCTCTGGCTAGCCTCTCTCCTGGGGCCAGCCTGACACCTACCTTAGGGGCACAAAGACCTCCTGGGGCAGAGGGCCCACCATCCTCACTGCCCCCTCTGAACTCTCAGGAGGAAGAAGCCAATGGATGGGTACCCCTGAGTCAGGTGATCACTCAAAACCAATCAGCTATGCTCAGGAGGCAAATCATGTGGTAACAACATGGCTGCCTAAGGCTACTGGCATTTGGTGCATCAAGGCTCACTAGGCTAATCCTCCGCCTGCGGCACTGGCACCCCAGGTTCTAGTCCTGGTTGGGGCGCCGGGTTCTGTCCCAGTTGCTCCTCTTCCAGTCCAGCTCTCTGCTGTGGCCTGGGAAGGCAGTGGAGGATGGCCCAGGTGCTTGGGCCCTGCACCCGCATGGGAGACCAGGAGAAGCACCTGGCTCCTGGCTTCGGATCGGTGCGGTGCACCAGCCATGGCAGCCATTTGGGGGGTGAAGCAACGGAAAAAAGAAGACCTTCCTCTCTGTCTCTCTCACTGTCTAACTCTGCCTGTCAAAAAAAAAAAAAAAAAAAAAAAAGTGCTACCTGGATACCAGTGTCCCATACCTGAGTGCTTGAGTTCAAGTCCCGGCTCTGGTTCCTACTAATGCAGACCCTGGGAGACAGGAGGTGATAGCACAGGTACTGGGGTCGTTGCCACCTGCCTTGGAGACTCAGATGGAAGTTTCTGGCTCCTGGCTTTGGCCTAACCCAGCCCTAGCTGGTGCAAAAGGCATTTGGGGAATGAATTGGTGATAGAAGATCTGTCTCTCTCTGCCTTTCAAATAATTAACAATTTTTAAAAACGAAGCAGCTGTGGGTAAAGAACAGTCCAGAGGATGGCTGTGGCCTAGAGGTGATAACAGACAAGCTGAATTCCTGCAGGAGAACGAGGCAGGGGACAAATCAGCTCCCTCGGGTGGGGGCGGGGACAGGGGAAGGCCTTGTTGGGCCCACTTGAAAGGTCTGATTTACTCTTGGATGGGGGCCTTTGCAATTGTCCATGCCAGCAGCGTTCTAGAGTAGTGAGACTGCCTGGGGTTCGTAGGAGCCACTGGAAAAGTTTAGAAACTGAGGCAACTCAGGCCTTCAAGAAATCCTTTGCCTAATCCAGAATAGAGCAGTTTAGCGATAAAGAGTTGTTGTTGTTGTTTTTTTTTTAAATATGGCCTCCATTTTTTTAGGGCAGAGTCTGTTTCTCATTTATTGTTATGATCCCGGGCCACATAGTCAGGCTCCAAGTAGAAACTCACTGCAGATTTTTTCAATTGAATTGAATTCCCCTAAAACCCAAGACGCTCAAGGAGCACATTGCTGTTCGTGTTCAGGTCTGAAGCAGGAACGCTAAACAGAGGAAAAGAAAACACGATTCTTCTGCTTGCTGATGCAGGGCTGGGGTCACTGGAGGCAGACGTGGCGAGAAGCAAAAATGCAGCACAGGAGGGTGTGCGGTGCCTGGCAGGGCAAGACACAGAAAGTGCCGTGCCCGGTGGCTCCTCGGCGGACCAGAGCCGCTTCCCCAGCCCAGGCAGCAAGCGTGGCAGGAATCTGGGGGACCTCTCACTCCTTCCCCCTCCCACGTTCCCAGATGGAAAGCCACTCTATTGGTGGCCGCAGCTCTGTGCCCTGCCAGCTCGTGGGTGTTTGGGACCCATCCTTTGCAGCATCGTGTGCAGCTCTCAGGTCGGCAGCTGCGATGGACTGGACTGGGCCCGGTGATTTGCGGCCTGACTGCCTGCGCGCACAGCCTCATCGGCCACTTAGGCAAGTGTCTCGGCTGCCTAATGACTGCGCCTTACTTTCTGAGTTTGGACAACAGGAACAGTGAGCTCTGTTTGGGGGTCTTGAGAAGACTCAATGAGATAATGTGCACTTACAGATGCTCCTCAGTGTAGGGTGGGCTTACAGCCTAATAGACCCCTGGTAAGTCAAAAACATTGTGAACTGAAAATGTATTTAATACCGCAACTAAATCATCTTAAAGATGAAGAACTGGGGCTGGCACTGTGGTGTAGTAGGCTAAGCCTCCACCTGTGGCGCCGGCATCCCATATGGGCTCCAGATCCAGCTCTCTGCTATGGCCTGGGAAAGCAGTAGAAGATGGCCCAAGTCCTTGGGCCCCTGCGCCATTTGGGAGACCTGGAAGAAGCTCCTGGCTCCTGGCTCCTGGCTTTGGATAGGCCCAGTTCCAGCTGTTGTAGTCATTTGGGGAGTGAACCAGTGAATGGAAGACATTTCTCTCTGTCTCTCCCTCTCTCTGTAACTCTATCTCTCAAATAGTAAAAATCTCCAGAAAAATTTTTTAAAAAGATGAAAAATTAAGGTGAACCATGGTAAGGGGGGGCCCATGGTTTGCATAAGCATTTAATATGCAAAGCATTTAAGATAGTTCCTGGCACAGAGTGGGTAATTATGAGTACCATGCTAGGTAGAAAAATCTAGACTGCAGAGATGAATTTCCCAACGTGGAGATCATTAGAACCCCAGAGACCAAGCAGCCTGTTCGTGGCTGTGATTTGGGCCTGCCAGATATCCAGCCTCCCTTTCTTATGAAAGCAGACTCCTGATTGACTTAGGACAGGAAACAAAACTAAGCTGCACCAATCAGAATTCTTCCCTAGGATTTTTTCCAACTGGTGGAAAAGAAAACATTCCACCCCACCCCCACCACCTTCCCCACTGTGGGGTTTCAAATACAAGGGTGTGAGCTCAGCGCTACCATTGCTCATTTCCTCCTCTGTGTGGGGAAACCGGCTTGAGACAATGATGCTGATCTGCAGAAAGAAGCTGGAACTGAGTTCTGGCTGGAGCAGAGCCCCGAGTTTTAGAATCCACTTGACCCTGGATCCAGACATCCACTCCCACTGGTCTGCAATCTGATTGCAGAAGTCATTAAATCAGTCTTTCCCTGCCCCTCCCACCTCTATCCCTTCCCCTCCCTCTCTCCTTCTTTAAACTACTCTAGGTTTCTTTTCCTTTTTTTTTTTTTAAAAAGATTTATTTATTAAGTTGAAAGGCAGAATCACAGAGAGACAGAAGCAGAGAGAGAGAGAAAGAGAGAGAGAGAGGTCTTCCATCCACTGGTTCATTCCCCAAATGGCTGCAATGGCCAGAGCTGGGCCAATCCAAAGCCGAGAGCCAGGAGTTTCTTCCAGGTCTCCCAAATGGCTGCAGGGGCCCAAGGACTTGGGCCATCTTCTACTGCTTTCCCAGGCCATAGCAGAGAGCTGGATCAGAAGTGGAGCAGCCAGGACTCAAACCGGTGTCCATATGGGGTGCTAGCACTGCAGGTGGCAGCTTTATCTGCTATGCCACAACACTGGCCCCTATAGATTCATTTTCCATGGCTTGCAACTAAAATTTGTCTTTGAGGGTCAGTTTGAGAGGAAAGCCCCTGAGTTGACTTTTGCATTTTAAGTTTTATGACAAACAGTGAAGATCCTTATCATTTACATTAGTTTTTAAATGAATAATACCAGTAAGAAAACGAATGGTGCTTTGAAGCTACTAAAGGGCAGCTTCTTAAAGTTTAATCTCCTGGATTTGTAAGCCCGTTGAAGGTTTGAAGGCCCTACGTGGAAGGTGGCAAACTCCAATGCTCTAGGGGCCTGGCAGGTAATTCCAGGAGTGAGGCACATGGGTGCGTACAAGACAAGAAGGAGTGCCAGGGACTGTGGCAAAGTAGTGAGTACTTGACCCACCTCAGAGGAGCTACCACCAGCCCCAGCCTCTTATTGCCAGGTTCAAATATAGGCACCGAGTGACCAGGTCCTCCAGTTTTGCTTTGTTTGAGAGGTAGAGCAATAGAGGGGGACAAATAGAGCTCCCATCCCTTAGTTCACTCCCCAGATGCCCACAACTGCTAGGGCTTGGCCAGGTTAATGCCAGGAGCCAGGAACCCAATCCAGGTCTCCCATGTGGATGGCAGGGACCCAACTACTTGAGCCATCCCTGCTGCCTCCCAAGGTGTGCATCAGTAGGAAACTGGAGTCGAGAGCCAGAGCCAGGACTCGAATTTAAGCATGCAACATGGATGTCTTCATGGCTCAGGCGATCTCCTACCCTGGTCCTCCCGTCTTTTAAGAGATTCTGGACATTTAGAATGCTCAATGCAGAATCTTATAAAATTCGAATATTGGCTGTGAGTTCAACTTTACAAAATGACCCTGGAGGTACAGGGACCAAGCATTCCAGTTTGCCTAGGATGAGGGATTTGCTGGGATGTGGAATGTTCACTGCAAACCAGGACAAGTTGGTCACCCTAGGTGTAGGCCATATGGAACTCCCGTGAGACCTCTGGCTCACCCATATGGTCTCCTTTCACCCCAGCAGGGTCTCTGTGCCCTTCAGGTCCCCAGGCCCAAAGCCTATGGATGTAGGAGCCATCGCTTTTTCTATTTTACTGGACTCAAGCTCCTACAAAGAGTGAGGCAGAGAATCTACTTATTCTGGGCCCCAGTGAAGCACCCCCTCCACTCCCCTGGGGAATTGGCCTTGTGTGATTGATAAGATTCAGGCCTCTCTTCCTACTTCCAATAGCTTCTCCATGGCTGCAAGATCTCATGTCTGCTGGTGGAGGGCAGAGCCAGCTAGCCAGGAGGTTAAGGAACTTTTCCCTTAATCCCTCCACTTTCAACAGAAAGAAAGGCAGTGTTGATAATTACATGGCATACAGTGAACTTGGCCATGGTTCACTTTATGACTGCAGACTGAAGACGCAGAGCGGGGAGGTGACTTCAGAGAAGCACATGGCATGCTGGTGACAGCGTCAGACCTCTGCTCTCTGGATGGCTGGCTTAGCACCTGCCCCTTCTATTAGGGAGAGTGAAGGGGACCAACATTTGCTGCCTGCCCACTGGGTGCCAGGCCTCACACAGGCCCCCATAGAGCCTTCCTGAGTTTCCACGAACTCCCAAAGGGAGGACTGGAGTCCCAGGCGCATGCCCTCTCCAGGCCACCACCTTGCCAATCCAGGTGTGCCAGGAGGGCGTTAAGAATGGCCGAGTTGTCATTACTCAAGGGGAGGGCCGTGCAGCTCAGACAGCGTGAATGAAGGGTCACGAGTAGGCTTGGCCTGCACGCAGCTGGTCAGGTGTTGGCGGCCGTGTGGGTGGGCTGCAGGGAGAGGCAGGTCCGCCCGCTGGGGTGGTTCTCTGCTGAGGTGATGCATGCTAAGTGAGCTACACACGGCTCAGAGCGCATTCCAGACCCACTCATAAACATCAGGCACCATTCCCTTTGGGAAGGCTGGTAGTCTCCCGGCGGCAGAGTGTGCTGCCAGCTCACAGAGGCCCTTGCCAGGGTTTCCTCCCAGCACAAGGCTGAATTCTTGTAAGGGAGCCAAAGTTAGAAAGACAGTGAGCTTTGTGTTTTATTAACACCGTCAGCCCTTGTGCGGTGGGTCTCACTGGCAGGAAGACAGTATCACATCACAGCTCCCAGCAGGTTTGTTGCCACCCAGACCTGAGTTTGAATCCCGCTTCTGTCACGTATCTGTGGAGCGAGGCCTGAGGCAGGCCCGTGAATCTGTCTTGCCCACGGCCCTCTGGGAATGAGGCCAATGAGAGTGGGCCATGGGGCTATGGAAATGGTTAAAAATAAGACGAAGGGGATGGGCGTTTGGTGCAGTGGTTTAGACGTCTCTTAGGATGCCCGCCTCCCATTCCAGAATGCCTGGGTTTGAGTCCCAGGTCCACGTCCAGCTCCAGTTTCCTGCTTATTTGCACCCTAGGAGGCAGAAGGTACAAGTACTCGGGTCCCTGATGTCCCTTAATCCAAGTTCCAAGCTCCTGGCTCTTATGGGCATTTGAGGAGTGAATCAATGGATAGGCAATCTCTCCCTTTCAAATAAAATGAAAATAAATCAATACATTTTAAAATGAAATGAAGGAATGCTTATTCTATTTTATGAAATGAAATATTGCCCAATCCTAGAATCTCAAAGAAAGTCAATTAAGATCTTTAGAAAGAGAGAGAGAGAGAGAGAGAGATGGGGATGATTCTTTCTGTACAACCCAGCAATCCCACTCCTGGGTGTTCACCCCAACAAAATAAAGATGCCTGCTCACATCAAACCTGTATGTTTCTAGCCCCAAAGTGCACACAACCCAAATGTCCCTCACTGAAACGCAGGGACGCGGTAGGAGATCCATGTCACAGAAGACAACTCTCCAGTAACCAGGGGCAGAACCCCTGACACCTGCAGCACACCCAGCAACAGTGGGGGTGAATCTCCGATGCAGTAAGCTCCATGAACAAGACCCCAGATTCAGAAGGTTGCCTGTTGTTTGATTCCATTCATGCAACATTCTGGGAAAGGCAGAGTTAGAAGGACAGAGAACATCTCAGTGGGTGCCAGGGACATGGAGGCTGTGGTAGAGGATGACTACAAAGTGGCGTGAAGAATCAGGGGTAAGGAGGGTTGTTCATCTGGATTGTGATAGTGGCTACACAACTGTAGCATTTGTCAAAATTTGCAGGACTGGGAGCAGGTGTTTGGTGCTTCAGTTAAGACACTTTTATTTCTGGGCTGGTGTTGTGGTATAGCAAGTAAGCCCCCTGTGATGTCAGCATCCCATAGGGGCACCAGTTCATGTCCCAGTTGCTCCTTTTCTGATCCAGCTCCCTGCTAATGCACCTGGGAAAGCAGCAGAGGATGGTGCAGATGCTTGGGCCCCTGCTGCCCATGTGAGAGACCTTGAAGAAGCTGCCGCCTGCTGGCTTCAGCTTGGCCCAGCCCCGGCTATTGCAGCCACCTGGGGAGTAAACCAGAGGATGGCCGCTCGCTCTCTTTTTTCCCCTTTCTCTGCAACTCTTTCAAATAAATCTTCAAAACAAAACAAAACTACCCACATCTCATGTCCAAGTGCCTGGGTTTTAGTCCCTTTTTGATTCCAGCTTCCTGGTGATTTGCCCTCTGGGAAGCAGCAGGAGATGGCTCAAGTACTTGGGTCCCTGTCACCCACAAGGGAGAAACAATTGAGTTTAGGGCTCCTGGCTTTTGCCTGGCCCAACCCTGGCTATTGAGGCATTTGGGGCGTGAACCAGCCAATGGATGATCTCTCTGTGTCTGTCTATCTCTCTGCCTTTCAAATAAAAAGGAAAATAGATAATTGTTTAAAAATCCTGCAAGTCTAACACGAAAGAGGGCAAACTTGACTGTATGTAAGCTCTGCCTCATTAAACCCGACTTCTTAAAAAAATGCAAAAATGAAGGGAAAGGGGCCCCTAAGGGAGAAAATCCCCACAGATTTCTTTTCAGTAAAGCGTCTGCCACAGCACAGTCTTCTCTCCAGCATTTCTGTTTTGTCAAAGGAGCCTGTGCCTTCTGTATATAAGGAAGCGTGTCTGCATGTGTGTGTATGTGTGTGTGTACTTCTTTGGCTGTCAAGAAAAGATGCACAGGAAACTGAAAACAGCAGGAGAAAGATGTTTCAACAATGATTGCATATGCGTGCATGCATGATGTGTATAGCTGTTGGATCATGTGAATATATTACCTATGAGAACAGTAATTTGCCAAAAATCAGCCAGATTCAAAGACAGGAAAATGCTGCATCCCTGGGTGTGACACCCCCCCCCGCTGTGACATCACTTGGCACTTGTCCCACCCACCCTGCTAATAAACTGAATGGCTGGCCCTGTGGCTCGTGGTCTGGTTTAGGAGGGAGCAGAATTGAGAATACGCACCCTCTCTCCTCTGGCGACATCACCCCCATCCATCTCCCAGTGACAGACGTTGCCATTGAAATGGGGCTTCACCGGCCAGTCCCTACTGCAGGACTAGAGATGGGCCTAGGTTCAGGCCTGGCCGTCAGGGTCTGAGCTCGGACTCTCCGGCTCTTTTCCACAACCACGTGTTATACAGAGGAAACAGTTCGCACCGGGGTCCCAGTCACCAGGAGTATAGGGCAATGGGCACGTGTCTTGTTGCGTGGCAGCCCCGGGAGACAGAGCGCTGGGGGAGTCCAGACCTGTTCCCAGCCTTGAGCTGTGGGCCAAATTCTTACCTCTCGGGGTCTCAGTTTGCTCATCTGTACCACAGACCTGTGGGTGACGCAAGGGTGAGAGGCGAGCACGTGGGTGGCCACGGGCAGGCGCCGCACACGGTCCACCGCAGGTCCTCGGCACCCGGGAGCCCTTCTGGGCCACCTCCAGGCCGCACATGTGGTTCAGGGGAGAGGGTGACAGAGAGGAGCAGCCACATGGAACAATACCAAGAATGAAAGCAGGGCTGCGGGGCTGACTCACTGCTGACTCACTTCCTTGCCCAGGGAGGTTCTGAGCGTCCACAAAGCTGCTTCTCACACTCCTTGTCCCCCCGGTTCCCTTCAGGTAGGGAAGGCATGAGGGAGACGCCCCCGGCCCCACAGAAGCAGCAAGTAGATGGCCATCCTTCCCCTTCCTACTCAGGCCCTAAGGAGAAGTCAGCTGGCCGGACCATCAGCGTTTCATTCCGAGTCGCAGTCCCCGTCAGATGCCATCCTTGCAGGAGAGGCTGGTGCTTGCCCTGGGGTACAGCAGAGATCTGAGATGGCTCTATCCTTCTCAAGATCTCCACGGGGATGTCTGCTCCCCCTGGAACATTTGGAAAGCACAGAAGAGCGTCAAGTGGCCGAGAAAGCCACCCATAATCCCATCATTGAGGCTCGAGCATGGTGACGAGTTTGGTATTTTTCCATTCAGTTTTTTTCTCTGCCTCTTTTTTTTTTTTTTCCATTTTACGGTCAAGTTTATAAATTTTTTTAGGGTTTATTTATTTGGAAGGCAGAGAGATGGGGTGGGGGAGAGGTGACAGAGAGGAGAGGAGAGACAGATAGCAAGAGAGAGCACGAGGGAGATCTTTTGTACACTGGTTCACTTCCCAGTTGTTCACAATAGCCAGGGCTGGGCCAGGCTGAAGCCAGCATCCAGAAACTTCACTGGGGTCTCCCATCTAGGTGGCAGGAATCTAAGTGCTTGGGCCATCTTCTGCTGCCTTCCAGGTGCATTGGCAGGAAGCTGGATTGGAAACAGAGGAGCCAGGATTCAAACTGACACTCCAGTATGGGATGTGGGTGTCTCAAGTTTAACCTACCGCACTGCCTACCCCAAGTACATAGTTTCTATATCAGTACTACTCCAAAGGAATAGTTTTTTTTTTTTTTAAATATTTATTTATTTTAAAGTCAGACAAAGAGAGAGAAAGAGATATCTTCCATCCGCTGGTTCACTCTCCAAATGGCCACAATGCCACAATGGCCAGGACTGAGGCCAAAACCAAGAACCTCATCCTGGTCTCCCACATTGATGGCAGGAGCCAAGAACTTGGGCCATCTCCCTCTGCTTTTCCCAGGCCATTAGCAGGAAGCTGGATCGGAAGTGGAGCAGCCAGGACACCAACTGGCACCCATATGGGGTGTGGGTGTCTCAGGTGGTGGCCTCACCCACTGTGCCACAATGCTGACCCTAAAAGGAATATTTTGAAAACCACAGATGTGAGCCACATATATAATTTTAAATGTTACAGTAGCATCATTAAGGAAAAATGAAAACGGGAAATTACTTTTAATACTGTATGTCATTTAACCTAATATACCCCCAAAACATTATTATTTGATCATGCAATCAATATAAAAATTTACAGTGATATGTTCTACATACATGCACATCTTAATTTGGAGCACATTTCGAGTGCTCAATAGCCATATGGAACTGATGGCTACCATATGGGACAGTGTGTGTCTGTACAACTTTTTTTTTTTTAATATTTATTTATTTGAAAGACAGAGTTACACAGAGAGAAGTAGAGAGAGAGAGAGAGAGAGAGAGAGAGAAATCTTCCATCTTTTGGTTAATTCTCCAAATGACTGCAAGGGCCAGAACTGAGCTGATCCAAAGCCAGGAGCCAGGAGCTTCTTCTGGGTTTCCCCCATGGGTGAAAGGGCCCAAGGACTTGAGCCATCATTCACTGCTTTCCTAGGCACCTTAGCAGGTAGCTGGATCTGAAGTGGAGCAGCCAGGACTCAAACCAGTGCCCCTGTTGGATGCCAGCGCTGTAGGTCAGGGCTTTAACCCACTGCCCCACAGCACTGGCCCCACAACTTTTATTTATTTGTTTTATCTTATTTGAGAGGCAGAGAAAGAGAGGGAGAGATCTTCCATCTGCTGGTTCACTCCCATAGTGCCTGCAACAGCCAGAGCTGGGCCAGGGTGAAACTGGGAGCCAGGAACTCCATCCAGACCTTCACGTGTTTGTACAACTTGTTTTTGCTTAATTACATCCTATGTATTTCCTCATACCACAAAATATCTTTCGAAAAGGTAAACTTTTAGGAGTTGCAATAACATGTATTTCCTATGTACTACTGAAGGTAACATAGTTTTTCAGTGTGTTTTAATGTTTCTTTCTGTGCATTCAAGGACAATTTGTGTTAGCCATTTGATACAATTACTTGTAGACTCTTTTCTTCACAGACATTCATATTGAATGAAAGTTGGATGCACACAATACATATGGCTTTGTGGCTGCTTTTTCCACATAGTAACACACTGTGGACAGGCAAGTAGAAACCGTCATAATGTCAGAGTTACACGTGAGCCTCTGCACAGAGCCAGACACGTTCAACAGCTGTCCTCAGCAGTGGGAGGGATAACACGTCCATCCCCACTTCTCAGATGCGGAAACTGAGGCTCAGTCAAGTCAAGTCATTTTTATTATTGCAAAGTTAGGATTCAACCCAGAGCATCTGATTTTATCTCCAGGGCCCTCCATTTTCGCCATCTGGTCTCCTTCTGGAAGGAGGTAGGCAGAGGATCCAAGATACGCCAAAGAAGCAAAGGCAAATTAGCTGAAGGCGTAGGAGGCTCAGGAAAGTAGAGCTCTTTCCTGGTTCTGCCTAAACAGCTCCATAATCACCAGGTAAATCCTCTTCCCCCTGCACCCACCTCTCCCCAGGGCTGTCATCTGCTCCCTGTGGAACGTTCTTCCCCTTCCAAATGTTTCTGTCTCTGTAATTTCCAAGAAAGAATGTTGACGGCCTCCCTAAGTGAGGGTTTCTCAATCCCAGCCCCGTTGATATCCGAGCCAGATAGCGTGCTATTGCTCTTGGGGGTGGGGTATTGACCAGCCTCTCTGGCCTCTACCCTCTAGACCTCTGCCCTTTGACCCCTACTCTCTAGATGCCAGCAGTACTCCCTCCCTGACGTTGTGGCATTCCGAAGTGTTTGCAGACACTGCGCAATGTCCGTTGGAGGATGGAGGGGACACTGTCCCTAGCTGAGAGCCAGTACTTTAAATATCAGGTGAAAGAATCTTTCTTAAATCAGTCACTTCCTGCTACCCAGAGACCAGGTGGGACAACTCCTCCAACACAGACGGCATTGCTCAGAAAGACAGTGACTACATAGAGCAAGCACTCAATAAATGTGTGCACAATGAAGGACAAAGGTGATTTTGGGCGGGGGGGGGCACCTTATCCTAGGCTTCTTAAGATGGAACTAAGTGCATACAAAACATGTTTCAGATGATGGTATCCTTTAAAGATCAGATCCTGGGGCCAGTGCTGTGGTGCAACAGGTTAAGCCACAGCCTGCAGCACTGGTATCACAACGGGGCACCAGTTCAAGTCCTGGTTCCTCCACTTCTGATCCAGCTCCCTGCTAATGTGCCTGGGAAAGCAGCAGAGGATGGCCCAAGACTTTGAGCCCCTATACCCACTTGGGAAACCCAGAAGAAGTTCTTGGCTCCTGGCTTCAGCCCAGCCTTTCTCTGGCTGTTGTGGCTATCTGGGGCGTAAACAAGATCTTCCAGTAACTGGAAGACCTCACTGGCTCTGTCTTTCCCTCTCTGTAACTCTGACTTTCAAATAAATAGGTAAATCTTTAAGAAAATAAAAAGCAAAGATCAGGTCCTTTTGTTTTAAAGATGATTTTTTGGGGAGCCAGCGCTGTGGCATAGTGGGTGGGGCCGCTGCCTGTAGTGCTGACATCCCATATGGGCACTGGTTCGAGTCCCAGTTGCTCCACTTCTGATCCAGCTCGCTGTTATGGCCTGGGAAAGCAGTAGAAGATGGCCCAAGTCCTTGGGCCCCTGCATCCACGTGGGAGACCCGGAAGAAGCTCCTGGCTCCTGGCTTTGGATTGGCACAGCTCTGGCTGTTGCGGCCCTCTGGGGAGTGAACCCGCAGATGGAAGACATCTCTCTCTCTCTGCCTCTCCTTCTCTGTAACTCTGACTTTCAAATAAAGAAATAAATCTTTTTAAAAATTAAAAAAAAAAACGTTTATTTTCATCTACTTGAAAGGTGCAGTGAGAGACAGAGATATCCGTCAGCTGGTTCACTCCCCCAATTGCCCACAATGACTGGGACTGGGACAGGGCTGAAGCAAGGAGCTGGGAATGCGATGCCGGTCTCTCCATGTGGGTGACAGGAACCCAGCTACTTGAACTACCACTTCTGCTTCCCAGAAAGCTGGCCTCAGACTCCTGAGCCAGGAATGGGTTCCAAGTCCTCTGATGTAGAATGGAGACCTCCTGACCACTAGGCTAAACACCTGTTCCCTTGGACTGTTGGTTTTTGTTTTGTTTTATTTGAAAGATACAGAAACACACACACACACACACACACAGATCTTCCATCTTCTGGTTCATTCCTCAAATGTCTACAACAGCCAGGGCTGGGCCAGGATGAACCCAGGAGCCCAGATCTCCATCCAGGTCTCTTCTATGAATGACAGGGACTCAGGTACTTGAGCAATCAAGTTGCTTCCCAGGGTCTGCATTAGCAGGAACCTGGACCAGGCCCTGATGTAGGATGTGGCCACCCTGAGCAGCAGCCTCAGTGGCTGTGCCAAATGCCAGCCCAACAGTTGGTTTTGCTTTAACATCTCCTGTCAGATTATAAATCACAGTGTGGGGGTGGCATATGCTCTGGAAGTGATTTGGTTTTTGTTTGTTTGTTTGCTTGGGGGAGGTATTTTTTTAACTTAGGAAATTAAAATATATAGTTTGCAAAGTTGCTTTACCACAGTTAGAACAAACACCTGCTTTGGAGTCTAAGGCCATGGATTCGCCCTGGAACCCTTTCTCAGCCCGTTACGGAATGTGAGGCGCGCGTGATCCCTTTCCTCTCTGGGTTGTTTCCGTGACTATGAGATGGGGATGAGCAGTGCGCATTCCTCACAGGGCAGTGCGAGGAGCAAGGGCTGACTGTAGGTATGTTGGTACAGAGCGAAGATGCAGCGCGTTACTCCCAGTGCCCCTCTGCTCCTGGCTCCTCAGCCCATTTTTCTCTTAGGAGGGTCACCCTGGGCTCAGGACCCTGCACTGCCCACAGGCCAGGGCTGAGAGGCTCAGCGCATTGTTCTGATTTCCTCCGATTCAGAGCTCCTGCAAGTGGCGACTGGCTTTATGATTCACTGAGAACCCGCCCAGAAATTTCACTTTGACCTTCAATGTGTGAAAGTTCCATTCCTGGCGAGTGGAGCCCGGGAGCTGAGTGTAGTTTGTGCTTTGAATCCTCTGCTCTCGGTGAACGCCAGAGGACCCAGCACGAGCTGCTGTGGTAGGGGCTCGCTGTGACCCACACGATGAACTCCACACCCCTGGGTTTCCTGAGACAGACAGAGCACACCCCCTTCCCAGCCATCAACACTGGTGCCACAAAACGTGGTGTTTTCTGTGTTAGTCATGGCCATGGCCAGCATCGCCTTCCTCTTGGCTAGGATAGAAGGAGATGGGGAGGTTGGTGCGAGACTGCGGGAGCGCCCACGCCAAGGGCAGGAGGTCCCGTCTCCATGCAGACAGAGTCCTTGGCTGAGTATGTGCCTTGGGGAACACAAAGAGTGGAGTTTGGAGTTAGGAAGACCCCACTTTGAGTGTAGTCCCTGATGTTGGCTAACTGTGACTTACTTTGGGCCACCTAACGTGGCCACTCCGAGCCACTTTATCCTCCTTCAGCCGTAATGCCACTCTGATGCTGTTATTTGAAGGGTTACATGAGATGTAATATTTGAAGTGTGTCTCTGTGAGTTTGAATAAACATACAAGAAAATACCTGGAAAGAGATGCATCAAGCTATTAAAAGTGGTTAGAATTGAAAGGCAGAATTACAAGGTGGAAGAAAGGAACTTTTGGGGTTTGTTTTTCTTTTCTGTTATTGTTTCTTTAAACCCTGCTGTTTTGTTTGAACTTGTTTTCATATGCCTTTATCACCTTTTAAAAATAGTCCTTTTATATTGGAATAATTTCAAATTTACAGAGGAGATACAGAAATAATGCAGAGATTCCTTATACTACCCAGCTGATCTCCCACATTGTTAACATCATACATGAACATGGAACGTTTCTCAAAGCTGAGAAGCCAATGGTAGCATAGAACACATTACTACTAAGCAGCTCCAGACTTTATGAGTTCACTCGGTTTCTATTAATTTCTTTTTTGTTCTTCATGTGAAATGCTTCAGGAGATAAATATATTTACCATGACTGGATTTTTTAAAAGATTATTTATTTGAAGGGCAGAGTTACAGATAGGCAGAGGCAGAGGAGAGAGGTCTTCCATCCGCTGGTTCACTCCCCAAGTGCCGGAGCTGGGCCAATCAAAAGTCAGGAGCTTCTTCCAGGTCTCCCACATGGGTGCAGGGGCCCAAGAACTTGGGCCATCTTCTACTGCTGTCCCAGGCCATAGCAGGGAGGTTGATCAGAAGTGGAGCAGCTGGTACTTGAACCAGCGCCTATATGGGATGCTGGCTCTTCAAGCGGCCGCTTTACCTGCTATGCCACAGTGCCGGCCCTAATGTTCTTTTGCTATTCCATCTCTCTCTCTCTGTCTCTGTCTCTGTCTCTCTCTGTCTCTCTCTGTCTCTCTCTCTCTCTCTCTGTATGTATGTATGTATGTATGTGGTTTCCAAACATAGGGAAAAGAGGACATCAAGAAGTTTGGAAATGACTCTGCTGTATATAACTGTGCAACTTTGAGCCAGATACTTCCTCTCTCTGCACCTGAGTCTCCTCTTCTGTTATGTAAGTGGATAGGGCAAGTGATGGCTAGTCTAGGCCCAGTGTTTTCAGGGGAGGAAACGGAGGAATCCATAGTAGACCACAAAGTCTCTTTTAAAGCAAAATTCTCAAAATATCGAAACAGATGCCATAGCTCCAAGGAGTCCCTCCGGCCTCATTAAGGAGAGGAACAAAGATCTAGTCACATCTTCCAACTGGGGACTCCCACCTGCCATGGCCACTGGGGACGCAGGTGTTGGGTGATCTAACAGGTCTTCATTCCTTTTGTTGTTGTTGTTGTTGTTGTTATCAAGGCCTGAAGAGTGGCAGCGAGATTTTGTCCACATTCTTTTTTTTTTTTTTTAATTTATTTGACAGAGTTATAGACAGAGAGAGATCTTCCTTCCATTGGTTCATTCCCCTAATGGCCGCCACGGCCAGCGCTGCGCCAATCTGAAGCCAGGAGCCAGGTGCTTCTTCCTGGTCTCCCATGTGGGTACAGATGCCCAAGCACTTGGGCCATCCTTCACTGCCTTCCTGGGCCACAGCAGAGAGCTAGACTGGAAGAGAAGCAACCAGGACTAGAACCCGGTGCCCATATGGGATGCCGGTGCTGCAGGCAAAGGATTAACCAAGTGAGCCATGGCGCCGGCCCCTTGTCCACATTCTTTAAAAAGGGAGAAACATGGGGAGCCCTGATTCTCATTTTGTTGCATGATTTAGGACTGCCAGATAGTTGTGAGGAAACAGGATCTGTAGCTGGTCTCTGTGTTTGTTTTGAAGATTTATTCATTTATTTGTAAGGCACAGTTGGAGAGAGAAAGAGAGAAACAGACAGACAGACAGACTGAGATTGAGATTTTTATTAGCTGGTTTAGTCTTAGGTTCATGGCAGCCTGCCCAAGCTGTGCCTGTTGAATGAGCTTCAGATAACAGGATCTGAAATGGATAATTATGCATGGAAACCTGGCCTGCCTTATTTCTCCTAGAGGAAACAGACCTACTTCCTTTCCCCTGGGCTGTGGCATGGACCTGTTGATCCAGAATTGTGTCCATAGGAGGCCAGTTTGTCCAGGTTTGGCTAAAGGAGGAGGCAATATGGTTGCATCCCCAGGGAAGTGCCTCATGTCCACCCTTTAAAGATTAGGTCAGACTTGGAAATTGCTTTCAAAGCATCACACACTTTTCAGCACATTTGTCATCATCATTTTTTTTTAAAGAAATTTGTTTGTTTATTTTGAAAGGCAGAGTTACAGAGAGGCAGAGGCAGAGAGAGAAAGGGCTGCCATCCACTGGTTCACTCCCCAGATGGCTGTAACAGCCAGAGTTGGGACAATCTGAAGCCAGGAGCCAGGAGCTTCTTCTGGGTCTCCCACCCAGGTGCAGAAGCCCAAGAACTTGGGCCATCTTCTACTGTTTTCCCAAGCCAGAGCAGACAGCTGTATCGTAAGTGGAGCAGCCGGGTCTCGAACCAGTGTCCATATGGGATGTCAGCACTTCAGGCGGCGGCTTTATCCCTACACCACAGAGCCAGCCCCAGTTTTATACTTCTTAGAGGATTTTTTAAAATTTATTTGACAGATAGAACTAGACAGTGAGAGAGAGAGAGACAGAAATAAAGGTCTTCCTTCTGTTGGTTCATTCTCCTAATGGCTGCCATGGCTGGCACTGTGCAGATCTGAAGCCAGGAGCCAGGTGCTTCTTCCTGGTCTCCCATGTGGGTTCAGGGCCCAAGCACTTGGGCCATCCTCCACTGCCCTCTCAGGCCACAGCAGAGAGCTGGAATGGAAGAGGAACAGCCGGGAGTAGAACCCAGCACCCATATGGGATGCCGGCGCTGCAGGCGGAGGATTAACCAAGTGAGCCATGGCACCGGCCCCAGCGGATGTTTTATACTTAACATCATAAGACTTACCACAATAGACCCATGTGAAGTAGTATCGTTGGGAAGGTATTCATGTAAATATGTTTTTTACTGGTTCTGCAACTTGACTCTTTCACTAATTCTATTTTTGACATCTGCCCACATAGACCTAGCTCATTCCTTCAACTCACTTCATGGTATGACTATTTTATGTTTTATTAGACATTTTCCTAGTGATGGACATTTAGTTGTTTGCATCTTTTTCTGTTATAAACAATGCTGCAATGAACATCTTTGTATGCCTCTTTGGGCTTTTGCTTAGTAGCTCTCATGAATGGAATTGTGGGGCTCACACTGTGGCACATTGGGTTAAAGCCTTGGCCTGCAGCACCAACATCCCATATGGGCACTGGTTCAAGTCCCAGCTTCTCCACTTCTGGTCCAGTTCCCTGCTAATATGCTTGGGGAAGCAGCGGAGGATGGCCCAGGTCCTTGGGCCCCTGCACTCAGGTGGGAGACCCACAAGAAGCTCCTGGCTCCAGGCTTCAGATCAGCTCTCAGCTCTAGCCATTATGGCCCTTTGGGGAGTGAACCAGTAGATGGAAGACCTCTCTCTCTCTCTCTCTTTCTACCTCTCTCTATAACTCTGTCTTTCAAATAAATAAAAAATAAATCTTAAACAAAAAGCAGTAGAAGCAGTAGAAGATGGCCCAAGTCCTTGGGTCCCTGCACCCACGTGGGAGACCTGGAAGAAGCTCCAGACTCCTGGCTTCGGATTGGAGCAACTCCAGCCCAGTTGTGACCAGTTGGGGAGTGAAACAGCAGATAGAAGACCTCTCCCCATCTCTCTCTCTGCCTCTCTGTAACTTTGAATTTCAAGTAAATAAATAAATACATATTTTTTCCTTCCTTTCTTTCTTTCTTTTTTTTTTCTTTTTTTGACAGAGTGGATAGTGAGAGAGAGAGAGAGAGACAGAGAGAAAGGTCTTCCTTTTCCATTGGTTCACACCCCAATGGCCACTGCAGCCGGCGCACCATGCTGATCCGAAGCCAGAAGCCAGGTGCTTCTCCTGGTCTCCCATGCGGGTGCAGGGCCCAAGCACTTGGGCCATCCTCCACTGCCTTCCTGGGCCACAGCAGAGAGCTGGCCTGGAAGAGGGGCAACCGGGACAGAATCCGGTGCCCCGACTGGGACTAGAACCCGGGGTGCCAGTGCTGAAGGCAGAGGATTAGCCTAGTGAGCCATGGTGCCGGCCAATGAATACATCTTTCAAAAAAAATAGAATTGCTGGGTCATAGTATATATTTATGTTTAATTTCATTAGTTCCCATAAAAATTGTGTCCTAGGTTTTTCACCTATAAAAATGAGAGGGATTCAGTGATTTCTAATATTTCTTTCTCCAGCATTAAAGCCCAATCCTCTGGAACAATAGAGGTGAGAGGCAGATTTGAAGCTCTTGGCAGTGATCTGGTCTGTACTGTGCTCAGTGAGGTGCAGCGGAAACAGATAATATCCAGGGTCATGTGTTCCCAGCGCTTCCCTCTCTGTGTCCCTGGGAAGAGAAAGCTTCATAAAACATCAGATCAGATTCTCTCTTAATCCTCTAAGTATTGAAGTGGATAAAAGTTTCTGGCAGTGGAAAACTCCAATTATTCAATTACATTAAAATAAATCTGTCACTAGACTTGGAAACCCACACCTCACTTGCTGCGACAGCTACAAAAGTAAAAAGGTTTCCATGCTGCACACAGTTTTTCTAACTTCCCTCATGTGACGGTGTTGAGAGTCATTTTACCCACACACACCTGCTGTTTCCCAAGTGTTAATACCAACACAGTGAATGGCAAAACCAATTGTAAGAGGAAACCTATCTGATTCCAGTAAATACCTCATTTCTGCTCATTTTGAATTTGTCAATTGTCTTTGGTCAGTAACCACAATTCAGTAGTTCAGAGTACGCACATATCCTGGGAAATATATATTCTATCCCTCGGAACTTAAAGATACACTAGATCTTGGCATCTTGTCTGTGACTCAGGTCCACATGATCCTAAACTCGTTAGAACAATAAGGGCTTTTCCATCATGCATTTCATTGTGCATACTTGGTGCTGAGCAGTATATAAAAAATGGATATAAAAATGTGGATACAACACTGACCTTAACTACCTCTAGATATTGTTAAGTTTGCTAAAAATGAAGCTTTAGAACAAAACAAATAATTTTTTGGTTTCCCACTCATAGATTTGCTTATTACAAAATCTTTGGAAATTACAGAAAAGCAGAAGGAAGAATAAGAGATGATCACTGTTACTATTTCGGTGTAGTTCCTTCCGGGTTCTCTTTTAGAAATTCTTTTGTATTTTCAGAAATTTGAAAAGTACAAAGAATTTAAAACCCCATACTCAAATTCTCACCATCCAAAAATTTATTTACTACCAGTCATCATTTTATTTGTTTCCCTTTTTTAGAAAATTAATTAATTTGAAAGGCAGATTTTACAGAGAGAAGGAAAGACACAGAGAGAAAGACAGACAGACAGGGAGCACTTCCATCCATTGGTTCACTCCCCAGATAGTCACAATGGCTGGAGCTGGGCTGGTCTAAAGCCAGAAGCCAAGAACTTCTTCCAGTTCTCTGATGTGGGTACAGGAGCCCAAGCACTTGAATCATCTGCTGCTGCTCTTCCAGGAACATGAGCAGGGAGCTGAATTGGAAGTGGAGCAGCAGAGTCTCCAACCAGCACCCATATGGGATGCCAGTGTACTAGGTGGCAGCTTAACACACTGTACCACAACATCAGACCTTATTTGCTTATTTGCTTTCTTTCTAAATACTCCCCACCCCCAACATTGCAAATAAAGCCAAAGACTGATCTAACCATCACCCCCTATCAAAAAGTTGGAAATTTTTCTTCTGGTTCATTGAAAAAAATTTGGGAACCATTCATAGAGGGGTGGGTGTTGTGGTGCAGTTGGTTAAGCCAAAGTGTGGGGTGCCTGCATTCCATTTGGGAATGCCAGTTCAAGTCCTGGTTAGTCTGTTTCTAATCAAGCTTCCTGCCAGTGCATACTGGGAGGCAGTAGATGATGGCTTGCGGGATTGGCTCCCTATTATCTGCATGGGAGACCCAGATGGAATTCATGGCTCCTGGCTTTGGTCCAGAACTTCTCAGGGAGAGGCAGTAAGGCACAGTGAGATCAATATTCACATAATCATTAAATCTCATTTCCTCATTCCACCTACTCTGTGAAGTGGGTGCTATTCTCATTTTATAGGTGAAGGAACTGGGTTTTTGTTCTCCTATCTAGCTCAAGATTCCCGTTCTTCAAGAGGGCTGTTAAGACACAAAACAGGAACTTGGAACTCACTCTGAGTCTCCCCACATGGGTGGCAGGGACACAACTACTTGAGCCATCATTTGCTGCCTCCTAGGGCAGTGTGTACACTTGCAGGAAGCTGGAGCAGCAATGGAGCAGCTGGGCCTTGAATGCAGGCACTCTGACATGGGGTGTGGTGCAGTGATTCAGACACTGCTTGGGATGCCCGCATCTTGTATCAGGATGCCTGAGTTTGAGTCCTGGTTTGTCTTAAAATCCAGCTTCCTGCTAATGCATACCTTGGGAGGCAACAGGTAATAAGTCAGTTACTTGAATCCCTGCTACCCATGTAGGATGGAGTTCCGGGCTCCTGGCTGTAGCCTGGTCTAGCCCCAGCTAGTGAAGGTATTTGGGGATTGACTCAGTGGAAGAGCCTTCTCTCTCTCTCTCTCTCTCGCTCTCTCTCTTTCTCCCTCTCTGTTACTATGCCTTTCTTTCTTTTTTTTTTTTTAAAGATTTATTTATTTATTTTAAAGTCAGAGTTACACAGAGAGAGGAGAGGCAGAGAGAGAGAGAGAGAGAGAGAGAGGTCTTCTAGCCACTGGTTCACTCCCCAATTGACTGCAGTGGCCAGAGCTGTGCCAATCCAAAGCCAGGAGCCAGGAGCTTCTTCTGGGTCTCCCATGCGGGTGTAGGGGCCCAAGCACTTGGGCCATCTTCCACTGCTTTCCCAGGCCATAGCAGAGAGCTGGATCGGAAGTGCAGCAGCCAGGTCTCAAACCCATGCCCATATGGGATGCCCGCGCTTCAGGCCAGGGTGTTAACCCGCTGTGTCACAGCGCTGGTCCCTACTATGCCTTTCAAATGAATAAATAAATCTTTAAAAAAAAACAAAACAAAACAAAACTCCAGCAAATCTAAGAATAAAACAATCCAGAATGAAGCAGTTGAAGCAATGGGTAAAGGAAATAGAAAAGGAAACAATAAAAGATGAAAACATCAGAAAAGACGTTCAAGCTCACTAGTGATAGGACAATGCAGATTCAAACTATGAGATATCCTTGTGTCTGTATGTGGCAAAAACAAGATGGGGATGATGTACCTCTACTTCAGAATAATGGTTACCACAGGGAATGAAAAAGGAAAGAAGTAGAGAATGGGAATTATGTATAACGTCTTTTTTTCTTTCTGAAAAAACATGCGGAGCAGGTGTTTAGCCTGTTGGGTAAGAGTCATGTCCGGTATTGGAGGACCTGGGGCCGGTTACCTGCCTCCAGCTTCCTGCTGATGCTGACCCGAGGAGACAGCAGCAGAGGCTCAAGAAACTGAGCCTCGGCTGCCCATGTGGAAGAAATGGTCTGCGTTCCCAGCTCCTGGCTTCAGTTTGATCCAGTCCCAGCTGTGATGGGAATCTGGGAGTGAACCAGGGGATGGGAGATCTCTATATATGCATGTTTCTCCCTGCCCCTCATAAATATTAATATATTTAAAAACATTTTAAAAATATTTTTAAGTGTGAAAGAAATATGGGTAATGCTGATATCTGTGAAATCTAGGGGGTGGATAAATGGCACCTAGTTTCCAAATATTTGAAATATTTTCTGTTCCAAATAAACAAAAGAACTTCACCTTGAACTTATTTATATAAATATAAAGCCTTATAAAGAATCATTTTATAAAACAATTTATTCTAAGTATGGTGTTTATTTCATTTCTTTCATTGATTTTGTGCTTTGATCAACAGACTTACCTGAAATAGTTTGCTCATTGTAAACACCAGAGATGTTGGTGATTTGGTTTAATTAGCCTCTAGGGCCTAGACTTTAGACATTTAGGCTTTGCTGAGTAGTTGTTGCCTTTTTCCTTTCTATAAAAATTAGATAGTGAGTCAGAGTAACTTGATAATAATCTACATGTATGATTTTATTTGAACATGTTCTGGGTTGCAGGGGAGCTAGTCAAGCTTCAGGCACCAGTGGTTCCAGGGTCAGCAATGACAGCCGTTAGACCCAATTCCCAGTTTTCCCAGTTGTGTTACAGATAGTGTTGGGACGTGCATGCCTTCTTCTTCTTCTTCTTCTTTTTTTTTTTTTTTTTTTTTTTTGACAGGCAGAGTGGATAGTGAGAGAGAGAGACAGAGAGAAAGGGCTTCCTTTTTGCCGTTGGTTCACCCTCCAATGGCCACCATGGCTGGCGCATCTCACTGATCTGATGCCAGGAGCCAGGTGCTTCTCCTGGTCTCCCATGCAGGTGCAGGGCCCAAGCACTTGGGCCATCCTCCACTGCCTTCCCGGGCCATAGCAGAGAGCTGGCCTGGAATAGGGGCAACCGGGACAGAATCTGGCACCCCAACCGGGACTAGAACCTGGTGTGCCAGCGCCGCAAGGTAGAGGATTAGCCTGTTAAGCCATGCCGCTGGGCTCTTTTTTTTTTTTTCATTTTTGACAGGCAGAGTGGACAGTGAGAGAGAGAGAAAGGTCTTCCTTTGCTGTTGGTTCACCCTCCAATGGCCGCTGCGGCCGGTACGCTGCAGCTGGCGCACCGCGCTGATCCGAAGCTAGGAGCCAGGTGCTTCTCCTGGTCTCCCATGGGGTGCAGGACCCAAGCACTTGGGCCATCCTCCACTGTACTCCTGGGCCACAGCAGAGAGCTGGCCTGGAAGAGGGACAACCAGGACAGAATCCGGCACCCCTACTGGGACTAGAACCTGGTGTGCTGGTGCCGCAAGGTGGAGGATTAGCCTGTTGAGCCACGGCGCCGGCTTGCGCATGCCTTCTTATACACATGTGTGAGCTTCTCAAACCCGGACCTGGAACTGCTACCTCAGGAGCATAGACATGTCTACCTTTCCTAGATATCGCCAACATTTTAGCCAAAGAGCATTTTTGTTTTTCACTGATTTTTACTTCCACTAGGAAATTCTCACTTCCTTTCCTTTTGTCCTTTTACACTGAGAATTTTAAGATCTTAAAATTTGTCAAGGTCAACTTCAACCATCACAATTAAGTTGGTGGCATGTGCCCTTGATATGATGTAATAAAAATGGCACTTTTCCTTTGTGGTTTTCCTCCCCAAAACCTATTGCCTTAGTAATTACAAGAAAAAAAAAATGAGATAAATTCCAGTTGAGAAGTATCTTACAAGGTACCTGTTCAATACCTCTCAGAGTTGTTAAGGTTATCACGAACAAGGAAAAGCTGACAAACTCACAGCCAGGAGCAGCCCAAGGGAGACATGATGAAAGGTAGTAACCTGGATAGGATCACGAGTATCAAAAAGACATTAAATGATATAAGAAACCAGAATAAGCTATGGACTTTAGCTAACAATGATGAATCAATATTTGTACATTATTGCAGTGTATGTACTAACTACACTAATGGAAGATGTTAACAATAGTGGAAACTGGCCATAAGGTCAATGGGAATACTCTACATTTCCGAGGGCATTTGGCCTAGCAGTTAAGACACCAGTTAAGATGCCTGCATCCCATATTAGAATACCTGGGTTCAAGCTCTGGCTCCTGACTCCAGCTTCTGGCTAACGCAGACCCTGGAGACAGCAGCAATGGCTCAAGGAACTGGGTTCCTGCCACTCATGTAAGAGACCTGGATTGAGTTCCTGGTTCCTGGCTTTGGGCCAGCTTGCCTCAGTCCTCAGCATTGTGGACATTTGGGAAGTGAACCAGTTCTTTGTCTCTGTTTTGCTGCCTCTCAAATAAACAAATAAGTAAAAAATGTAAAAAGAAAAAAAAAAAAAAGAAAAGAAAATCAGTGCCAGCATTGTGGCACAGCAGGTTAAACTGCCATTTGCAACATTGGCATCCCGTATCAGAGCTCAGGTTCAAGTCCTGGCTGCTCTGCTTCCAATTTTGCTTCCTACCAATGTGCCTGGGAAGACAGCAGAAGATGGCCCAAGTACTTGGTCCCCTGCCACCCATGTGGGAAACCAGGATGGAGTTCTGGGCTCCTGGCTTCAACGTGGCACAGACCTGGCTGTTGTGAGAATTTGGGAAGTCAGTCACTAGTTGGAAGACCCCCCTCCTCCTCTGTTGCTTGGCCTTTCAAATAATAAATAAATTTTTTAAAAAGTGGCACTCTTTATTCTGGAGCTTGAAAATTTTTTTTAAAAAAATCCTGAGAACCTAAAACTGTTCACAAAAATAAGGTCTATTAATTTTTATGCACTTTTGGGGCCAATGCTATGGTGTAGTGGGTAGAGCCGCCGCCTGCGGTGCTGGCATCCCATATGGGCACCAGTTCGAGTCCTAGCTGCTCCACTTCTAATCCAGCTCTCTGCTGTGGCCTGGGAGAGCAGTGGAGGATGGCCCAAGTCCTTGGGCCCCTGCACCCATGTGGGAGACCCGGAGGAAGCTCCTAGCTCCTGGCTTCAGATCGGCACAGCCCTGGCCGTTGTGGTCATTTGGGGAGTGAACCAGTGGTTAGAAGACCTCTCTTGCTCTCTGCCTCTGCTTCTCTCTCTGTGTAACTCTGACTTTCAAGTAAAATAAATAAATCTTTAAAAAAATTTTTATCCACTTTTATAAATGTAAAATGGTACTTTATTCTAATTTTCATTCCCCTGGTGAGGTTGAGCATCTTTTCATATATTTATTGCCCAACTAGGATTCTCATTGATGAGTTTCTTATTCACAACCTTTGTCTATTCTAAATATTGGATTACTATGGGTTTTTTTTTTTTAAAAGTGATTTGATAGAATATTGATGTATTAATCTTTTATTGGGTAAATGGGTTGTAAATATCTTCAGTCTATAAATATCCTTTGATTTAAAAAATTATATATTTTTATTTTATTTGAAAGAGAGACAAAGAGACAGAGATCTTTCCTTTGCTGTTTTACTCTCCAAATGCCTGCAATGTCTAGGGCTGGGCCAGCCAGGCTTGGAACTCACTCCAGGTCTCCCACATGGGTGGCAGATGACCAAGCACTTGAGCCATCACTTCCCCCACAGGGTACACATTAGCAGTAAGCTGGCAGAAGCAGAGGAGCCAGGACTTGAACTTGGCACTCCAATACAGGATGCAGGTATCCCAAATGACATCTTTTTTATTTTATTTTATTTTTGAGAAGCAGAGTGGACAGTTAGACAGAAAGGTCTTCCTTCCGTTGGTTCACCCTCCAGTAGCCACTGCAGCCGACGCACTGCGCTGATCCGAAGCCAGGAGCCAGGTGCTTCTCCTGGTCTCCCATGTGGGTGCAGGGCCAAGCACTTGGGCCATCCTCCACTGCCTTCCCGGGCCATAGCAGAGAGCTGGACTGGAAGAGGAGCAACCGGGACAGAATCTGGTGCCCCAACTGGGACTAAAATCCGTGGTGCCAGCGCCACAGGCGGAGGATTAGCCTAGTGAGCCACTGCACCAGCCCCAAATGACATCTTAACCACTGTGTCAAATACCTACTGCTCCTTTGATATTTTCTACCATATCTTTTATACACAGATACTTTTAGTTTAATATACTCAGATATATTTCTTTATGCTTTGTACTTTTGAGTCTTCAGGAAAAAAATTATTCCTTCTTCTGATTAAATAAAGATTTACTCTTCATTTTCTTCTAACAATTTTTACTTGTTTTTTACCTTTAAAATGTTCATTTACTTGGAATTTTTAAAATCTAGTGCAAGGTAAGGAAACAATTAAAATTTTTGTACAAGTAGCTAAATGTTCCAGAACTATTGAGTTTCTCATCTTTTCCT
The DNA here is from genome assembly GCF_033115175.1 of Lepus europaeus. Classification (NCBI taxonomy): domain Eukaryota; kingdom Metazoa; phylum Chordata; class Mammalia; order Lagomorpha; family Leporidae; genus Lepus; species Lepus europaeus. The sequence goes on from NC_084845.1 coordinate 55,783,944, forward strand.
GCTGATGGCAATGCTATTTCTGTTTTATGCCATTATTCGTTATGTACTTAAGCTGTTTCTGGCCTAATCTTCTCTTTTAATCTATGTTGTTATCCCTAAACAAATATTGTGTTATTTTTAAAAATATGGCTTTATGATAAAGTTTTCCTATCTGGTAAGTCAATTTCCTCCCTCCTTAATTTTTCCCTCAGAATAATCTTGGCTATTTTTGGCTTATTTATTCTTACATATGAAATTTAGAACCAGTTATCAGTTATAAAGATCCATAAAAAGACCTCTTGGGATTCTGATTGGTGTTACAATGAATTTACGGCTTAACTTTATAATATTGAGTCCTTTGATTCACAAATATAGTGTAGTTTCCATCCATTTAAGTCTTCCTTTATGTCCTTCAATAATATTTTTGTGACTTTCTCCTTAAAAGTCTTGCCTGTCTTATTCATAGGCATCTTTAGTTTCTGTTGCTCTTGCAATTGTATTTTTTAAAGATTTATTTTATTAATTTCAAAATCAGAGTTACAGAGTAAGAGAGCGAGAAAGAGAGAGAGAGATTGAGAAAGAGATATTGCCCACCTGCTGGTTCACTCTCCAAGTGGCCATAAAGGCCAGGGCTGAGCCAGACCAAAGTCAGGAGCCAGGAGCCTCATTGGGCTCTCCCACATGGGTGGCAGGGGCCCAAACACTTGGGCCATCTTCCGCCACTTTTCCCATACGATTAGTAGGGAGCTGGATTGGAAGAGGAGCAGCCCGGACTTGAACCTTGCCCATATGGGATACCGGTGTTACAGGCAGTGTCTCTACCCACTATGCGACAGTGCTGGCCCCTTAAAATTGCATTTTTATCACTAACAATACTACTGATATGGAGATGTTTTCTTTACCAGAAATTTGCTGAATTATTTTAATGTTTTTCTTGGACTTCCTACATAGACAATCATTTCCATGGCAGACAACAAAGGTTTTTCTTTTCTAATTTCTAATCCTATTCCTCATATTAATGAAGGATTTTTTTTTTTTTGGGAGTTCAGCTTACTTTATTATGTTATTTAAGAGACAGAAAAATTAAATAATTAAAGTTACAAGTCTGTCAACTTTCAAAAGTCACAATAATCCAGAGAGAAGTTAATTCTTTCAACAGTGGGTTTACTGAATTTGGGAATTAGAATCATTCACTTTAAAAATAATCACAATTACAGGAGATAAAAATCAGAGAGGTGTTTGAATTTCTTAGTGTAAGATCAAATGTTTAAGTTAATAGTGTTTATTTCTTAGTTTTGTATAGAGGTATAATTATTGCCTGGCTTCATTTTGTGACTGGTGAGTGTGAGTCAAGTTTTGGGAGAAACAAAAGGGAACTAATGCCCATGTTAATTGAACTAGATATGGTACATTCCTAGGTATAAACTCATGTCATCTCACAATTGGCTTTTGAAGGGGATCTTACTACTTTTTTTGTTGTTGTTGTTATATTGATCAGACTGTCTTGGACAAGGTTTCACAGTAACACAGAGTGGAAAGCATTTTTGTTTCCCATTGCAATGAACGGCTCCTAGTTTCTCACTCATAACTGTGACACGTGCTGTAGGTTTGCTGTAGGTTTTTGGTAGATAGCTGTCTCTCATTGTATCTGTTCTATTCTCCTTGCAGTAAAAGAGCCTCAGGGTTTTAGGTGGTCATCTAGCTGTCCAAAACATACATCATCTTTCTCCCTGGCAGGCAGCAGCCTGGTTCCATCCTGAAGCTCTGGCTAACGAGCGATAATTAAACGTGGAGCTGTCCTTGAGGGGCAGGAAAGCGCTCCCCTCTCCTCTTCTCCTCCTCTCAGTTTGCTGCGGTCTGTTCTCGATGGCTGAGGTAGGAAAGCCATCGCAGTCCACAGGACGGAGCCAGGTCAGAAAATGAAGGAGAAGGGACTTGGGGTTTGAGGCTCTTGCAGCTGCTCTGCTTGGCAGAGCCTGCGCCTGGTCACATGAGCAAGAAATCTGAGCCACTGTTTTGATGTTTCGTTTTGCCCTCCCCCTTTGGTCATTTGCAGTGAATCTTATCTTAATTAAACCCTAATTAGGTTAAAGACATTCTCTTTTATTCCTACTCTGCTCAGTGTTTTAAATCATGACTAATATTTCACAGTGTTTCTTCTGCATTGATTGAGATGGTCAACAATTTTCTCTTCTTTACAATAGTCTTTCTACTTCATCTATTCTATTTATTTATCTTGTGTTTGTTTCTAACCAGGATAGGAAGACTGGTTTTATTATTGTAAAACGGATTACTATGAATATTTTCTGCCCAATTAAAAATATTTTGAGGCTGGCGCCACAGCTCACTAGGCTAATCCTCTGCCTGCGGCAACTAGGTGCCCAAGCACTTGGGCCATCTTCTACTGCTTCCCAGTTCCATCAGCAGAAGTGGAGCAGCTGAGACTGGAACTGGCACCCATATAAGATGGCAGCATCGCCGGCGCCGCGGCTCACTAGGCTAATCCTCCGCCTTGCGGCGCCGGCACACTGGGTTCTAGTCCCGGTCGGGGCACCGATCCTGTCCCGGTTGCCCCTCTTCCAGGCCAGCTCTCTGCTGTGGCCAGGGAGTGCAGTGGAGGATGGCCCAAGTGCTTGGGCCCTGCACCCCATGGGAGACCAGGAGAAGCACCTGGCTCCTGCCATCGGATCAGCGCGGTGCGCCGGCCGCAGCGCACCTACTGCGGCGGCCATTGGAGGGTGAACCAACAGCAAAAGGAAGACCTTTCTGTCTGTCTCTCTCTCACTGTCCACTCTGCCTGTCAAAAAAAAAAAAAAAAAAGATGGCAGCATTGCGGGTGGTAGCTTAGCCCAATGTGCCAACAGCCCTACTGTTGCCTTTATAAAGCATCCATAAACATGGTACCTGCTATGTTTGGAGAAATGGCTGTGTTCAGAATTTAATTTAGACAAAAGAATTTCCTGAAGGTAAGATGTTTAATCTGTTAAAATGGGAAGGGGCCTGAGTGAAACAATTAGTCGAAGGGAGGTGGCCAGGGACCACTTGTGGGGCAGGGCTGAACAGAGAGGATTTTTTTTTTTTTTTTTTTTTTGACAGGCAGAGTGGATAGTGAGAGAGAGAGAGACAGAGAGAAAGGTCTTCCTTTACCGTTGGTTCACCCTCCAATGGCTGCTGCGGCCGGCGCGTCGTGCTGATCCGAAGCCAGGAGCCAGGTGCTTCTCCTGGTCTCCCATGCAGGTGCAGGGCCCAAGCACTTGGGCCATCCTCCACTGCACTCCCTGGCCACAGCAGAGAGCTGGCCTGGAAGAGGGGCAACCGGGATAGAATCTGGCGCCCCAACCGGGACTAGAACCCGGTGTGCTGGTGCCACAAGGCGGAGGATTAGCCTGTTAAGCCACGGCGCCGGCCCTCGGAGAGGATCTGAAGACAGAAAAGAAAAGGCTTTCTAAAACTGGCTGCCTAGGATACAAACTGCCTTGGCAATGACTCTGAGAGGCAGTTAACAAGCATGCATTGAAGACAGAGTTCTGAGAGAAAAGAAATAGAAACTCTGATTTCAATTATTCATTCATTCACTCACCGCTCAAACATTATCGATTGCTTGCTACAAATCCAGCATTGTGCGAAGTGTTGGGCTCTGTTCTTCACAAGTTTGCAGTTCAGAGAGGTGAAACACAAGCGTTGGAAGTCAACTGAGAAGGACTGAATGGAGGAAAAGCCAAGTGTAGTTCGCCTGAAGAAGGGATCAGAACAGCTGGGCTTAGTAAGGGGAAGCTTTCTGAGGACTGGAATCTGCAAGGTACGACAGTTTGAGAGGAGGCTGCAGCTGCGAAAGCTTGTCTGGAACCTGACATCTCAGGAGCATCACCGTCATTTCATGCATGGCGATGTAGCTCTAGTTCTCCTAAACTGTGTTTTAAACAGTGCTCCCTTCCCACAAAACCTCTAGCTATTTGCCATTAGGAAAGGATTATGTAAAAACTAGAAAGAAGACTGAAATTATGGGATTTCAGAGAGGGAGGTTACCTGTTCTCGAACATACTCTGGCAGATACTATAATCGTCTACCCAATATCTACTCTCCCCGGCTCCCCTGCCAATTGAACCCAGTTTACATTTTTAAAATTCCTGTTTATTTGTTTGAGATACAGGGAGACAGAGACACAAAGAGCTCTCATCGGTTGGTTCATTCCCCAAATGTCAGGGCTGACAAAAGTCAGGAGGCAGGCAAAAGTCAGGAGGCAGGAACTCAATCCAAGTCTCCCCTGTGGCAGCTCCAGCCTTACCCCACCCAGAATCAAGTCCAGAAGGACACAACCACTTGAACCCTCCCGGACTCCCCTCAGGGTGGGCATAGGCAGGAAGCTGGAATTGACAGTTTAGCCGAGAGCATCAATATACCCATTACACACCCCTACACATTTCTCAGCCTTCCTTTCAGGTGGGGTGCTCTGTGAGTCTTCCCGCTGTGCCCTTCATTCTTCCTCTTCTTGCCCAGAGGCCGTCTCTATGAGAACAAGGGAGGGGTCACCTCTAGAAAGCTGTGTGCCTGTTGGCATCCTAGGGCTGAGCCTGCCGGGAGGGATGGCCCAACTCCAGGCTTCTTGCATGAGAAAAATAAAACCTCTAAGACACTGGTGTTTGTCACTAGCAGCCAAACACAATCCCTGCCTGATAAATAATCTAACCTACTTCTTTCACAGGGAGGAGGCAGAGGCCCAAGAACGTTTCATAAACCTGGGAAGACGGTATCAAGTTAAGACTCTCGCTTTGAAGTGACAGAAAAGCCGATCCCAAACCTTCTCGGCAAAAATACAGAATTTATCAACTCGGATAACTGAAGTCAGGTGTGGCTTCCTCCGGAGACTCCAGTGATTTTTTTTTTTCTCCCAGATCCTGGTTTTCCTCTCCGTGTCTTGGCTCTGCTTCCCTGTGCTCAGTCCACTGCAAAGAGGCCCTTTTCTCTTTGTGGCAAGGTGGTGCCAGCGGCTCCGGCCCGACCCCACCCAAGATTAAGTCCGGAGGGGAAGCACAAGCTCTCCTTGAAGGAGACTCGGCTCACTAAGCAGAGGTGTGAACGTCTGCTCAGTAGGTGCCAAAGAGTGCCCGCCCGGGACTCCAAGTTCCAGGTCACTTCACTTCCTGCTTTATTAAATAGCCTCTGATCCCACTTTTTAAAGGAATTTTACTTATTATTTTAATTTATTTGAGAGTGAGCGAGCGAGTGAGCTTCCATCCTCTGGCTTACTCCTCAAACACCTACATCAGCAGGGGCTGGGCCAGGCCAAAGCCAGAAGCACAGAACTCAATTCAGGACTCCCATGTGGGTAGCAGGGCCCCAAGTATTTGAGCCATCACCTGTTGCCTCTCAAGGTGCCCATTAACGGGGGCTGGCATTCAACCAGGGACTCCAGTATGGGGTGTGGGTGTGCTAAGTGATTTATCAGCCGCTGCACCACACACCTGCCCCCTTTGATACATTAACATAAGGGGCATGCCACATCCATGAGAGAGATCAGGTATTATCTTGGATCACATGAGTGATGACATGTTCCTTTGGAAGTTTTTGATCACTGAAGTATATGGGGACAACAGAAAATATACTACATCTATCTAGAAGAAATGAGAACACAGTGGGCACCATATTTAGCAATGGTCCCCAACACTAAAGTCCATGTCTGATTGGGGATTTAGGGTTGACCGGCTCATACATTACAGCTTCTCCTTTGCTTCTGAAGTGACTCTGACTTTCTCAGATTCCTCATTCACCCAAGACAGATATTTATTTAGTGGTTACAAAGGGCAGAGGTCTACCTGTTCCTCACAACTTCAGGCTCTCAGGGCTGAGTTCAGAGTTCCCTTAGGTTATTTTCTACCTGGTTTTTACATGCTTTGATCCTTGGTCCAGACCTTACAGAATAAACCTAAGGTACATTATTACTCAACGGAAGGGTTTAAAAATAGATTCTCCTGCCTTGACTAAACAAGTTCAGAGTTGGTGAACTTGAGGGGCTTCCATAGCCTAGACAGCTCATAGCAAGAGCCTCGGGGGATTGCTGACGTCATAAATAAGAGTGCCAATTGTTAAACCAACAACGGGAGTCACTGGGTACATGCTCCCCATGTAGGATCTCTGTCCTTAATGTGTTTTACTATGAAACTTAAAAATACTACTAGTCAAACAATACCCTATACCTTGTGCGGTTGTGTGAATGCAGCCTGTTGAAACCCTTGCTTAGTATATACTAAGTTGATCTTCTATATATGAAGGTAATTGAAAATGAAACTGGATGAAGGGCGGGGTGGGAGAGGGAGTGGAAGAGGGGAGGGCCGAGGGAGAGAGGGAGGTTGGGGGGGGGCGCGGGGAAAGCCACAACAATATGAAAGTTGTACTTTGTAAATTCACATTTATTAAATAAAAAAAATTTAAAAAAAATAGATTCTCCTTAAAGACATTATTTTTAGAAACCTGTTTTCTTTTACAGAATTGTTGGCCCTTAGGACTGTTGAACTTCTTGCGCATTTAGTTATAGTAAAAATGAACATTTACTGTCTTAAATATTAATGCTCAAGCTATGTTTGGAGTGAAATTTGGGAAAGCATGCTCATGCAGACTGGTGTCTTACCGATTTACTCTGAGTTCTATCCAGTTGTATTTACTTGGATTTTCGACTGCTAAAGAGTAAGTCTAAGATAACTTCTTTCTGATTAGAATCTTTGCTCTTCCAGATAACGAAGTATAAAGTAGAAAACCTCTTGGGTGACTCATTTTTAGTGGTGTTTGCTTCTCTGTTAATATTTTTGGTGGGTGCACCTGTTGCACTGCAATGATGATGAGCCCAGTGGTGGACATTGCAAATCTCTGTCCTGCCTTCTCCTTTTCCAGACTTTTCTTGCTCCCTCATTCTGAATATTCAAGCAATTTCTGGGTTCTTTTGATTCTACTTCCACAATGTCTAACATATGCAATTCTTTCTATTTTTTTTTTTTTTCTGCTCCGCTATTTAGGGCCTTCCTGGTTCTTGGCTGGTCTCTCTTATCAGCCTCTCAGTTGCCAGTTTACTCCCTACACTGGTGCCTCTGCTACTTTCTTAAAATATAGCTCTGTCCAGGTGGTCATGCCCCCTCTTCAAAAACCTTCAGTGCTCCCCAGTGCTTACTGGATGAAGAACAATATCCTTGGTATACTGTTCAAGGCCTTTTGCCTCTGCTCTGTTCTTACCTTTCCAGTTTCTTCTTCCATTCTATTAATCTCTGTGTCCAGTATCAAGTTCTTATTAAAATGTCAATGATGGTTTCATTCTGAGATTTAGAGCTATGTGCTCACAATCAATTATATGCTATTTAAGGTAAGAGTTGCATTTTATTAATTTTTACCTTTCCAGACACTATACAATCAAGTGCTCACAATTTATCACAGAGAAACTCACGAACTATAATTTATTGTGATGTCACTATGCCAGCAATTTGAACAAAATGCTATGGGAATCCAGGGGAGAAAATAATTAATATTGCTTGGAAGGGTACAGGATGAATTCACACGGAAGTGCTATCTGAGCTGGATTTTGAAGCAAAGTAGAACTTTTACAGGTGGAAAAATGAAATGAATAAATAAACGAATACTCTGAACTCTATTTTATAATTAGATTCTAACACCCGTAGGCAGGTCCATTGTATGCCTTTTCCCACGTTTGGGCCAGTCCACATTTTCTTATTTGGCTGAAACAAATGCTTCCCAGGTGGAAATGTTATTTCTAAAGCCAGTGTAGTTTGTACAATAACTTCAACTTAGCCCTTCAGTTCTGGGGCTTAGTTATGGATGACCAATTCAACTATTTTATCAATGCATTCTTAACCTAAGCATTCAGCCATAATCCTCAGCAAAGCCGAAACGAAGATACTCAGTTTCTTTGACTATGCACTGACAAAGTCCAATGAAGCCCAGGTATTTCTTGGAATGTTTGCATCAACACATCATGGCCACGATGTATCACACGGTCAACATTCATATGTCAGGACTCTGGCAGCAACTGTCTAACTTCTTTTAATCCCCATAGGGAATTGTGATTGGAGTGAAGAGGTATCAACTGTAAGGGGCAGTGGGAGAAGAAAGCGTGTGGTGCATAGCATGGCATTCCTTCCTCTTCCTCTGTTATCAGCTAAGAAAGCAAAAAGAGAATTTATTTCTAGATGCCTGTACAGATCTCTCATAGAAGACCCATCACGAAGCATGTGTTTGTTTACAGGGCAAATCCCCTGTCAGGTGGAGTTCACTTAGTAGATTCATCTGTGTACCATCTTTGTATCGCCTACCCTTGGTATAATTGCTGGCATCTGTTCATGGACTGGGAGAAGAATAGATTTGCTTCGCAGGGAGGAGTGTTTTTCATCTTTTCTGGTTATGGACCTTTCAGAAAGCTTAGGAAGGCTAAAATTTTAACCTTTATCCCTAGGAAAGAGATGCATAAAGGTACAAGCTTGCAAAAATTTGCAAGGGAGATCATAGATACCTTGAAGCAAATCCATGGTCCTCCGTTAAAGCTCCCTAAATTGAGACAACGTGATACTTTTGTTCCAACTACTCTCACAGCTGCAGTGGGATAACAAAATAGACTGAACAAACAGTATGATTAAAGCAGAAACAGCATCTTGGCAAATATAATTTGGGGAATCAGGGCCAGTATAATAAGGACTTGCTCACAGTTTGCATATGTCCAACTTCCCTATTATTTTTTTTTTTTAAGATTTATTTATTTACTTGAAAGGCAGAGTTACAGAGAGAGAGAGACAGAGAGAGAGACAGAGAGAGAGGTCTTCCATCTGCTGCTTCACTCCCTAAATGGCTGCAATGGCTGGAGCTGTGCCGCTCTGGAACCAGGCGCCAGGAGCTTCTTCCGGGTCTCCCATGTGGATGCAGGGCCCCAAGGACTTGGGCCATCTTCTACTGCTTTCCCAGGCCATAGCAGAGAGCTGGATCGGAAGTGGAGCAGCCGGGACTTGAACCAGCGCCCATATGGGATGCCAGCACTGCAGACTGAGGCTTTAACCTGCTGCAACACAGCGCCGGCCCCTAACTTGCCTATTATTGGAGTGATTGAGAGACAATATCTTTCATCTTTCTTCTTTTCTTGGTTTAATGGGCTCAGGGGTTTCTATTTTCTCATTAAAATTTCTCCTCCCTAATCCATCCTGTGAATTTCATTGACATTTACCTTCTTTCTCACTGCCCACTGAGTCCTCCAGATTTAAGCTGACTGCACTGTAGCTCAGGACTTGGCAAATACCCTAGACCTTGAGAGAGGTCTCTCAGACTTCGGATGAAAACACTGACTGATCAACTTATAAAATACAGAAGTTATTTCAGCCAAGTGTATTAGATTCCTGGTTATAAGATTTAGGTACCTTGGAAGATGTAAGGAAAAACTGTTCTAAACCTGATGGCAAACAGTACAGAAACTAATTTTGCCTTCAACAATATTTGCTAGAACATATTCATAGGGTCAAAATTGACACATAATGAAACACAATTTGATTATAATTTCAGCACAAATGAGGTCACTGCTGTTTCTCACCACTATCAATTCTCCATTATAATGAATGATCCCAAGGTAGGGCAAAAATAATTTGTAGTCTAAACTTTTTTTTTCCTCTGTCTTGTTACTTGAATTGCTTTGGAAATTTTCCTTTCAGATTTTGTGTTTGTTTAGCAGGTTCCTTACAATGTATGTGTGACTAAAATTATTTTAACTGCCTTAATAGTATTATAATGCCAAAGATTCTGTAGGTTTTGTGACAACACGTTCCTGTGTTTTGTATGAGTTTACTTAATTCCTTTTCAGTGGTTGATATTTGAACCTCTTTCATTTAGAACAGATCCAGCTACACAATTCACAAAGTGCCTAAACAGGTCCAGGAGGGGTTAAAGAATACACCACCAATGTAAAAACTGCCACTCTATTGCATAATATACACAATCGTGTAGCTGAATCTGGGTTCTTGTGAAATTGTAATCAAGTGACTAGGAAATGCGATATATGATTGTAATATAAGGGAATTCTACAAACTACTAAATCTGTATGTTTTGTTCTGTGATCCTATTGTAATTTTCAAGGAAAGGAAATTTCCAAATTTTTAGATCTATAAAGTTTTACTTTTTATTCTACACAGAGGGACTTTTATGAGAAGGGTCTGAGGATGATGGGGTGATTTTTACGATGTATTACTAGACTACTTCATATCAAATACAATGGAACAGAACTGAGACATGTGACCCCAGGGAAACAGGGAACTAGAGGTAGCATATGATTTATTAACGACACAATGATCAGATAAGTTTTTATAACCTTGAATATCATGCAGGTTACATGGTATTTTGTGCTCAGAGCACATCAAACACTGTTTACTAACAAATTTGTGTTTTTAGTCACTGAAATTTGAAGGGCAAAATGAAAATTTAGGTCTCTATGCTGTCTGCATAGCATGGCCATGAAACCAATATAAGCACTTTTTTCAAAGGATGTAATTCTGAAAGGAACGGGATGGTGAGGGGACCATTTAATTTTCAAATATCTATTTAGATACCATCAGTGCTCAATGCAGGGCCTGATCAGGCGAGGCCTAAGCCCAGGGAATTTAATGGGGGACCTCTCTTCATTTTGCTGTCATTGAGTCAGGGAAAATCTGATGAACGTCAACAACAAAGCAGCAGTGGGGGAAAAAAGTCACAGAGAGGGCAGAGAAGACGGAGGTTAGGTGGAAGAGGCCTTGCCAACTCTTGACTTTTTAATGAGGGTCATAACAGTATTGGGGATTTCCTTTACCTTAAGTTTGCTGAGTGATGACGTAGGTCTGGGGAAAGGGGATACGCTCAGTGACTCACCCAGCTTTCCCATTAGTAGGGTTCTGCCTGGTACCCTGCAATTTCCTCTTCTCACATTACCTAGTGACTAATGGAGGGGAGAGGGCTCCATCAGGCGCTTACCCTAATTCAAACACCTATGGGGTTTCAATAATCCTCGGCCTGTTGGGCAACGTGAGGCTTGACTCTCCCTCTCGCCAAGGAGTCGGAGGTCTTACCAGTCAGGAAAGGGACTTCCCTTGAGACTTGTTTCAACAGCACACAGTGGCCATGGACATCTGAGAGGTCGTTTCCTGTTCTGCTCGCCATCTTGGGGTGGCTCTGAAAAGCTTTCTCATTTCTGTCAGGAGGAAAATGTTCAGGGTTGATTGATTACCACACAGAATTCAGTGACCATAATTGGGCAACTTGCATCAGCTGTCCAGATGTAGAGATAGGTAGGCTGTGGTAACACAAGTTTAAATTCTAGGTCTGCAGGTAAAACTGTACAGAGCCCCACCCCAGACACTTGCATGGGGGCCTTCTTGGCTCTGAGATTCTTCCTCCAGACCCAGCACTCCAAGTCCAGATGAAACGCCCAGATCTGGGCTCTATAATTTAAATATACATATGAAAAAGAAAACAACAAACTGCATTTTTATGACTTGTAACTATCTTGGGGGTGGGGGGGGAGGAATAACGAGAACTAACCCAACTCGAATAGTTTCAAAACCTGGCCCATGTGGCATCAATAATCCACACCAGATGAAAATTATTTCCCAGGATGCACACCCCGCACTCCAATTGATATTTTGATAACTTGATTAAAAATTTCCCAGAAGTCTATTAAATAGAGTCAGGAAACAGTCTGTGGTGTAGGTGAGGATTTTGTGTTTGCAACGGAAACTTTCAGCCCCACGAACAGCTAAAAACTCAATTCTGTGTGTTCTCCCCCCATCCTTGCCTAGTCCACAAGTGACAAACTGGAAGCGCAGGGTTTGGGTTTTCCTTTTTTTTTCCCTCCTCTCTGCCACAGCCAGGTGGAGTGACACGATCCAATTTTTAAACTGTCTTCCATCTCCCACTACGAACAAACCCGGACGTTCCAGTACAAGGGAGATCGCTTTTAAACCTTTCAGCCGCCAAAGGCCCGGGTGGGGAAGAGAGGGAAGAGGGGGAGAAGGAACTTGAATTTAAAAAAAAAAAAAAGAAAAACAAAAAACAAAAAAAAACCAAAAAACCCGGTAACTCAAGATTTTCAGAATACGGTTTGCCATTTCCTCATCAAGGAACGAGAGCGACAGCCCTTGGGCCAGGCCAGTGTAGACGTGTCCACGAAGACCCTCACAGGGCTGGTCCGTCCGAGCCAGAAAACCCCACTCCCCTGGGAGACCCCCCGCCAGCCACCCATCACGGGGGTCGCCCCTGCGCCCGAGCCGGGCCGGCCGCCTCAGGTTCGCCGTCACCACCTCTTCCCTGCTCGGGGCCCCAGCGCTCGCACCCCTCCCCGCCTCCCTCCCTTCCCTCCCCGGCGCTGGGGCCCGGGCCGGCTCGGGAACGGCAGCCCGGGCCGCGGCGGCAGGAAGCGAGGCCCTTGTTGATGCTGTTCCGCGGCGTGCCTCCCCGCCCCCCGGCGGCTGCCCGGCTCTTCCCGGCTCGCGGCCGCCCCCCTCCGCGCCTGCGCAGTGCCCCGCGGGGGGGCGGGGCTCAGATTCCTGTCAGCGGCGGCGGCGGTGGCGGCGACCGTCAGTTCTCGCTGAGGAGAAGCACGAAACGGACCCGTTGGCTCTCCCCCCACCCCTTCCCCGCCCCGAACCTCTCTCCTGGCTCGCCGGGAATCAGTCTCTTTGGAGTTTTCTGCGGAGCCCGCCGCCGTTTCTCCGCTCCTCGGCCCAGTGGAAGTCACTCGAGGAGGAGGAGGAGGAGGAGGAGGAGCAGGAGGAGGCAGCAGCCGCCCTCGCTGGCCGCCCCCGGTTCGGTGCCCGCGGTCCCGGAGAGGAGGTGCCGCCGCCACCGCCGCTCCCCCCCTCCCGCTGCCCTCGGGCCGGGCTGGGTCGAGCTGCGATGCCCTCGGACTTCATCTCATTGCTCAGCGCGGACCTAGACCTGGAATCGCCCAAGTCCCTGTACTCGCGAGGTGAGTCAGGCTGGGGGGTGGGGGGTGGGGCGTGGGGGCGGGGAGCCGGGGCGCGGGGGTGCCCCGAGGGTCCCGTCCGGGGGTGCGGGTGGAGAGGCCCGGGCCCGGGGGAAGCCTCCCTGGCCGGGGTCGGGGTGGCGGTGGTGGTGCTGGTGGTGGTGGAGGTGGAGGGGGCGAGCGCAGGAGCGGCGGCCCCTCCCCCGCGGAGCCGCGGGCGGCTCGGGGCCCGGATTCCGTCGGCCCCCGGGTCTCTGCGGCACCGATGGCTCCGTGCAGCCGTCGGCGCAGGCGGCCCGGGGCCTCTACAGCTCGGGGATCACTGGGGCTGGGCCCCGCGCTGGGGCCGCAGCGATTCCCCGGGGCGCCGCAGCTCCCCTTACCAGGACCCTCCTCCGGGGCAAAGTTGCCCCCAGGCGGGCGGCGTGGCTTGGGGCCGGTTCTGGGTACAGGGTCACCATTTTCTCCCCTCGAGCTTGTTTGTGCGCCGTCGTTCTACCCCCCTCTCGCTCCGGCCTAGTCCACTCCCTCCCGGTGTTGGGACGCCCCCCCCCCCCTCCGCCAGGCCGTTCTTCCTTTCCCCGTCATCGGCTTGCTGGAAAGGGCCCGAATTTTCTTTTTTTCTCTCCCCACCTCCGTGGCATTCTAATTACTTACTTCTCCCTGTCTTTTACCCAGATAGGGGTGCTCTCTCTGGATTAGTTTTATTCCTCTCATCTCCCTGGAGTACCAGCTGAGACACAGACGCTATCCTTTGAGAATTTTCTCTCCTCTGCTGTTCCAGGGCTTGTGGCGGAGAGGGGCCACCGGGCAGAGATGTCTCATTTGAAAACTCTTCTGGTCAAGGCCTGCAGGGGCTTCCCAGCATCCGAAATATTAACACTCGAGTTGATCTCTACTGGGGTTAAATTCCTATACTGGACACCACAAGAATGTGTCAGAACAGGTTCCCTGTACGAGGGGCAGCACACCAAAACGCTCCCGCTGCACACATCAGGCCTTAAACCACTGGAAAGGGGCACAAGACATAGCTGGCTTCTTACCTGCGCATGTTTCCATAGTCAGCAAAGAACCTGTCGGTGTAAACCCCCTTCCTGAGAAATTCGGCGTTTCTCCTGATGTTGCTTTGATGAATCCATCTGCAGTTTCCACCCTCTGCTAGCTAACAAAGGGGACTTCAGGTTCACATTAGTGTATTTCAGTTGTTTAAGTGAATCGGAGTGAGGTGGCTTACTCTGGAAGGTACTGGACTTTCTAGACTGGCGGTTGAGTTTGTACACAGAGTCCTACTTAGTAACTGTAGCCATTGTCTCTTGCTTCAGTGACTTCAGTTGGCAGCCACTGTCCTGCTGTATGTTTTTTGAACAGCATTACCTGAAATAGCTTGGAAATATTGTAGTTTTGAGTGTCAGAAACAAGAGAGACCATCAAGAGATGATTCTTAGAGCAGGGCTAATGTGGTACAATTGGGTGCTAAAAATAGTCAAGACATTAACACCATTTGGGCAGTAATCAGATAATTTTCCATGAAACAAGTGCTTTATGAAAATCTAAGTTTAGCTTAGAGACCAATGGAGAGGCAGTTCAACCTTCCTTTTGCAGGGAATATATTCATAAATATGGGCTTTAGCTCCCAATGATACATGACAATTACTTAAGAGATGTATGCTATCCTTGGCATTTTTTTCTCATTCAGCATAAAAAGTACTTAATGCTTTTTGTGTTTTTCAGATTCTCTGAAGTTACACCCATCACAGAATTTTCATAGAGCTGGACTATTGGAAGGTCAGCAAAGTGCCATTTTTGAAGCATATTGTGTTAGTATGCAAAGGCTTTCTCTGAAATGGAATTTCTGAAATGGGAAAGTGTGAAACTTTGCAGACTCACACAATGTTTTCTCCTAAAGAGCCTGATCCTTCTTTTAGGGCAGCTGAATGTTTGAGTGGGTTTTGTTGCTGTGTTTGGTGTGCTGTTGGCTGTTGTACCTGCTTTGAGAAACTTTAAGAAAACAAACAAAAAAAACACTACAAAAATCATTACAAATTATGTGTTGGGTGTTTTACTTTAGAATTCCAAAGCTTAATTCTAGCTTTTTATACACAAACTGAATGTGAAAAGGCCCAAACATTAAGCTGATGAATATAATTAAAATAGAGTGACACCAACACATACTAAGATTGAAAATTACAAATTTAGAACTTTTGTGTGCTGAGCATTTCAGAATGATACATTATTTACAAAAGCATTGATGTAATTACTATTGCATTATATTTAAGGATAAGGGAAGCCAAGTAATCAAGATGATGATTAAGTTGTGAATAGAGAAAAAGGGCTTTAGAAAGTTCTGGCAGTGTTAATTTAATCTTGGACTAGTTTAAACAGCTGACGATTACTTTAGAACACTTTGTTTTATGTTGTTTTGAGCATTTTAAGACATAAAATACTGCTGATTTTATAGATTTCGCATATATCATCTTTGGATGTTGAAATCTTGGAGTTGGACTACTAGGTTATTAATTTCCCCATTATATAGATGAGAAAATAAGGCTGAAATTAAGAGACTTTGGGAAAAATAAGTCGCACGCCAGCAAAAACAGCCCTTTTAGGGATTTTCGGTAGTGTTCTTTACCCAAAGCCAAGCTGCCACTATGAAATATATAGGAGTATGTAACCAGTAACGTAAACATTTTATGGCTCACTTTAAGAAGGCTGCAAATAAGTGAGTTTGAATTGAGTTTAGTTTTTGCTTCCTTCAGAGGTGGTCTTAGTATAATGGGGAGAAAGTGGGTTTTGTAATTGAGCTTAAGTTTGAATACTGGTTTAGCACTTTATTAGTCCTGTGACCTGGCACAAATGATTTTACTTTTCTAAACTTTTTCTTCCTGTAAAAATGTAGGTATCTCTTAAGTTTAGTGGGCTTATATGTATTAAAGTACCTATTGTAGTGTCTGGGTACTTTAACACTTAATAATATTAAGTACCTAGTATAGTGTCTGGCTTAATACATGGTGTTGTTTTCCTTTAGTATCAGCTAAGTTGTTTTAATAGTATAATTTAGAGCATAAAAGTCTCTAATTAGTTGTTATATTTATATTTTTAAAACTACAGTTTGAAATGAGAGAATTTTTAGGAGGATTTCTTAGAAGGCAGATTTTTAGTTTTATTTGTACTATTCAATATAGGAACATATTATGGAATCGTATTTGTCTGTACAAACCCATTAATTTCCTGGGCAGCAAACCAGGGTGTCATAATCCAGGAGATCATCAGGAAGGAGAAAGAAATGGAAAAAAAAAATGAATGTTAATTATTCAGCAAATATTTTTAATGAATTAATGGATATACAGTCACTTAATATATATTTGCATGTTTTTGCCTTTGTACTTTGATAATTTTTCATTTTGGTTGAGAGGATACTCAATTATTTAAAGACAGCCTCCTTTACAGATTATATATATAATGTAAAATATAAGTATCAAGTATGTCACATCCTTTGGAAATTTTTGATTAGGATAGCTAAAACAGTTGTTTGCGTGTTTAATGAAGTATTTAATCTGTGCTGCCCCTTTGCTGTTTTAAACCTTTTTAAATGAACATTTTAAAGAACTTAAAAGCAGAGAGAATAAAATAATGACCCTCCCAATATACCCATCACCAGGCTTTAACAATTATCAATTGTATTCTGTTTTATTTTATTCACATCCCTCTTCCAAACCAGATTATTATTATTATTTTTTTAATTTGACAGGCTGAGTTGGGCAGTGAGAGAGAGAGACAGAGAGAAAGGTCTTCCTTCCATTGGTTCACTCCCCAAATGGCCGCTATGGCTGGCACGCTGCGCCAATCCGAAGCCAGGAGCCAGGTGCTTCCTCCTGGTCTCCCATGCGGGTGCAGGCACCCAAGCACTTGGGCCATCCTCCACTGCCTTCCTGGGCCACAGCAGAGAGCTGGACTGGAAGAGGAGCAACCAGGACTAGAACCCGGTGCCCATATGGGATGCCGGTGCCACAGGTGGAGGATTAACCTAGTGAGAAAAGGCACCGGCCCGATTTTCTCGTCTTTAAATGGGGGTAATAATAGTATCTTTATTCTAGGTTGTTATACAGATTGTTTTAGACAAATTTGTGTGAAACATTTAATCTGGTGCATAGTAAATACTTGATAAATATCAGCTAAATTAAAAAAAACTTTAAGCAGATGCAAGCATGCATGAATTTCAAACGTTTTTTCACACCAAAAGAAACATCTTTTTTTTTTTTTTTTGACAGGCAGAGTGGACAGTGACAGAGAGAGAGAGAGACAGAGAGAAAGGTCTTCCTTTGCCATTGGTTTACCCTCCAATGGCCGCCGCGGCTGGTGTGCTGTGGCCAGCGCACTGCGCTGATCCGAAGCCAGGAGCCAGGTGCTTCTCCTGGTCTCCCATGCGGGTGCAGGGCCCAAGCACTTGGGCCATCCTCCACTGCCTTCCCGGGCCATAGCAGAGAGCTGGCCTGGAAGAGGGGCAACCGGGACAGAATCTGGTGCCCCGACCGGGACTAGAACCTGGTGTGCCTGCGCCGCAAGCAGAGGGTTAGTGTATTGAGCCACGGTGCCAGCCTAAGAAACATCTTTTAATTCCATTTTCTGTGAACTTTTTGAAGTATCCTCATACCTGTACAGTGCTTACTATTTGCCAAGAACTTTACAGATATAAACTCACTGAATTCTTTTTTTTTTTTTTAGGATTTATTTATTTGGGGCTGTTGCTGTGGCATGGTGGGCAAGACCTCCGCCTGCAGTGCCGGCATCCCATGTGGGCACCGGTTCGAGACCCGGCTCCTCCTCTTCCTATCCAGCTTTCTGCTGTGGCCTGGGAAGGCAGTGGAGGATGGCCCAAGTCCTTGGGCCCCTGCACCCGTGTGGGAGACCAGGAAGAAGCTCCTGGCTCCTGGCTTTGGATCAGCACAGCTCCGGCCATTGCAGCCAATTGAGGAGTGAACCAGTGGATGGAGGACCTCTCTCTCTGCGTCTCTTTCTCTCTCTGTGTAACTCTTTCACATTAAAAAAAAAAAATTATATTTTTATTTAAGAAGCAGAGTTAGAGGGAGAGACAGAGAGATCTTCCATCCACTGGTTTATTCGCCAAATGGCCACAACGGGTCCAAGTGGGGCTGATCTGAATTAAGGAGCCAGAAGCTTCTTCCGGGTCTCCCACATGGTCGCAGGGACCCAAGAACTACTACTGCTGCTTTCCCAGGCCATCAGGAGGGAGCTGGGTCAGACGTGGAACAGCTAGGACTGGAACTGGTGCCCATATGGGTTGCTGGTGCCTCAGGCAGAGGCTTAACCTACTGCGCCATGGTGCCGGCCCCACTCACTGAATTCTTTTAACAATGCTTTATGATAATTATTAAAAGTTTTAGAGATGAAATGAAGGCTCAAGGTTCAGTAACTTACCCAGAGTCACATAGCTAGTTTGTGGTAGAGCCTGTATTCCAATTCATAAATAGTCTCACTTAGAGTTTGTGCTCTTTACTATGCTGTACTGATGCCTTGTGTTATATATCAAATACTGTAATATTTATGTATGCATGCTTTATATCAAAAGTCTAGAGGTTCATCTAAAAATAATAAATCCAGTCCACAGTAAGAGGAATTTAAGTAATTGGCATCATAAAATTTTTAAATTTTGTTATAGAATGTATGTTTTCCAAATGTAAGTTCTTTAAGGAAAACAAGGTTGGAAAATCTGCAGTTGGGTATTCCTAAGCTATAGAAATAGATTCGAGGCCGGCGCCGTGGCTCAACAGGCTAATCCTCCGCCTTGCGGCGCCGGCACACCGGGTTCTAGTCCCGGTCGGGGCACCGATCCTGTCCCGGTTGCCCCTCTTCCAGGCCAGCTCTCTGCTGTGGCTAGGGAGTGCAGTGGAGGATGGCCCAAGTCCTTGGGCCCTGCACCCCATGGGAGACCAGGAGAAGCACCTGGCTCCTGCCATCGGAACAGCGCGGTGCGCCGGCCGCAGCGCGCTACCGCGGCGGCCATTGGAGGGTGAACCAACGGTAAAAGGAAGACCTTTCTCTCTGTCTCTCTCTCTCACTGTCCACTCTGCCTGTCAAAAAAAAAAAAAAAAAAAAAGAAATAGATTCGAAGTGTTTTTGCCATTCAACTGGGTTTGTGTTTAACCTAACTATTAAACAATGCCTGTCCTTCCTGCTACCATCTTTTTATTTAATATGGTGATTGCTTGACAGTGGGAAAAGGGTTAGGTAATTAGCTCAGTAATATATAGCCATTTAGATGATTTTGATGACCCATAATTAACATGTCATGACACTTAATAAAACAATAAATCAAAATATTGCTCTAAATTATATTACAAATATTTATATTAAAAAAAATTTCAACTAGATGCATTGAAATCGAGTTAGAACAGGTCTTTACGCATATATAGTTAGTAGTTTATGCTTTATTTTTGCTTTTTATTTTTTCATTTGTGAGGCAGAAACACAGAGAGCATGTGCTCTCATCTGCTGTGTTGCTTCTCCAATGCCCTGGCAGCCTGGAACTCAATCTCGAACTCCCATGTGTGTGGTGGGAACCCAATCATTTGAGTCATCCATCACCTGCTGTCTCCTAGAGTATATGTTAGTAGAAAGCTAGAATCAGGATCAGAGACTCCAACATGGGAGGAAGGTGTCCCAAGCACCAGTCCAAACTGCATTCCCTAACTTGTATTTTGAAAACAAAAAATAGTAGACAAAAGTATACACAATATATTTTTGCTTTTTTATTCTGTTTTCTACTTTTGTTTTTTTAACTTTCTTTAAAGAACATGGTTTGTAAATATTAAAAAAATAGTTTACAGTTAGAAGGTTCAAATTTGAAGGCTGTAGTTCTTTAAAGTGCCTGGAAAAAAAGTTCAGCTATAGAGAAAGGTGCTGTTTCTTATACATTCTGTACAGAAAAATACTCATTTTGTCATATATTGTTTGTCAAACAAAAAACTAAGCAATGAAACTAAATGAAAGTAAACAACTAGATTGAGTATAAGAGATTAATATCAGATGGTAGAAAATCATAGGTAAACACTTATGATTTAAGAGTATCTTTTACCAGAGGACTATCCTATGTCATAGATAAAACAGACCCTATGAGAATAAAAGCAAATTGGAAAAAAGTAGAGAAATAAAAACAATTGATTAGAATGTTTAAATGCTATTAAAAATATGAGATTACATGGTAAAGGTCAGCAATTACATGATCAATTAAAGAACGAATTAAGAGCTAATTGCCAATCTTATGCAATCTTGTTGTGAATTAAGCATGACTCAGATTTTTTTTAAATATGAAGGCAATAAATTAGAAGAAATAGCTAGTTTTTTTATTTTATTGGTGCTAATCAAGTTGATATGGTACCATGCATAATTATATTGTATACAAGTGAAAATCATAAAAATAGTAGCTGTGTTTTATTGACTTTATCAAATAAGGTGTCCATTTTTAAAATTTATTTGAAAGACATACACATACACACATAGACACAGAGAGAGAGACGTTAGAGAAGAGAGAGTAATGTCTCCCAGTTTCTAATTCACTGGGCCAGGCCTAAACCAGGAGCCAGGAACTCAATCTGGGCTTCCCACATGGGTGGAAGGAACCCAAGTATTTGAGCCATCACCTGCTGACTCCCAGAATATACTAACAAGAAGCTGGAATTGGAAGTGGAACCGGAACTCAAATCCACGCATTCCAATATGGGATGTGGGCCTCCCAAGCAGTATCTTAACTGTTGTACCAAACACCACCTCCTTACATTGTAAAAAGGTATAAGGTGATATGTGTGAAGGTATCTTACTGGAATTTTTTTTTTTTTTTTTTTTGGACAGGCAGAGTGGACAGTGAGAGAGAGAGAGAGAAACGTCTTCCTTTGCCATTGGTTCACCCTCCAATGGCCGGCGCGCTGCGGCTTGCGCACCGTGCTGATCCAAAGGTGAGAGCCAGGTGCTTATCCTGGTCTCCCATGGGGTGCAGGGCCCAAATACTTGGGCCATCCTCCACTGCACTCCCGGGCCATAGCAGACAGCTGGCCTAGAAGAGGGGCAACCGGGACAGAATCCAGCGCCCCGACCAGGACTAGAACCCGGTGTGCGTGCGCCGCAGGCGGAGGGTTAGCCTATTGAGCCGCAGCGCTGGCCGGAATGGTTTTTTTTTTTTTTAATACTTTTTAAATCTGTTGAATTTCTTTTCTTGTTTAGTGTTTGTTAGTCTCTGGAGCCATTCCTGGTAAAGTAAAAATGTCATTATGGAAATAGTGAAGTTCCAACATCTCAGAGATCATGCCTGGTTCATTCTAGCTTGTTTCCTCTAGGGTCTATCTCTGTCTTGTGATTTTCCTACCATCTGTTTGTGTGTCTCTTCCTAAACTCTTTCATTATTTTCATTCAGTACTAGAGTTCTATTACTTATTATGATAAAAAGATACAAATTGATATAATTAGGTGATGCTTCACTTGATCTTAGCCAAAAAGCTGAGAAGTGATTAATCAGACAATTCTTGACTTGATCTTAATTCAGTCTTCACTGTAATTCTTTGAGGAGTCCCCTAAAACTTGAAAGTGGTAGTACAGAAAAAGTTCCTGTGGTAAGCAATATTTGTATTATATAAATTAAAAATGGCAATTTCTTGTTAGAAAAAGTTAATTCATCAGGTTGTATTTGTTTTTCTTTTTTTAAGATTTATTTATTTGAAAGTCAGAGTTAAACAGAGAGATAAGGAGAAGCAGAGAAGAGAAGTCTTCCATCCGCTGGTTTACTCTCCAGTTGGCCGCAATGGCCAGAGTTACGCTGATCTGAAGCCAGGAGCCAGGAGCTTCTTCTG
Source organism: Lepus europaeus (assembly GCF_033115175.1). Lineage (NCBI taxonomy): Eukaryota > Metazoa > Chordata > Mammalia > Lagomorpha > Leporidae > Lepus > Lepus europaeus. Next base: position 55,805,751 of record NC_084845.1, read on the forward strand.
GGTCTCCTACGAGGATGCAGGGGCCCAAGGACTTGGGCCATCTTCTGCTGCTTTCCCAGGCTATAGCAGAGAGCTGGATAGGAAGTGGAGCAGCTGGGATTTGAACCGGCGCCCATAAGAGATGCCGGCACTGCAGGCGGAGGCTTTACCCGCTACACCACAGTACCAGCCCCAGGTTGTATTTTTTATTAAGACTAACAGATAATTTTAAAAAAGATCAGATTAATCTGAGAGAGCATTTGGGCTTGATTATTTAGTGATAGGAGAGTCCTGTTAACTTTAGGTAGATAAAAGAAATTCTTCAAAAAAAAAGAAATTTCTTGAGTAGAAATATTGCTTGAGTTTTATGATTCTTTTCTTGCAGTTGCTAAGATTCTATTTCAAATTACAGAAAAGATTTCATGTGTCTTCTTTTGCTGGTGTGTTAATAAAAACAGGGTCAAAAAAGCTAATAAGGTGTAAGACATTAATTTCAAATATGTACTTGAATGAAAAGATTTTTTTTTAAAGTTCATTTATTTGAAAGGCAGAGAGGCAGAGAGAGAAAGAGGGGCAGAGGTTACAGAGAGGCAGAGGCAGAGAGAGAGAGAGAGAGAGAGAGAGGGGCAGAGAGTCTTCCATCTGCTGGTTCACTCCTAAGATGGCCACAGCGGCTGGAGCTGGGCCGATCTGAAGCCAGGAGCTTCTTCTGGGTATCCCATGCAGGTGCAGGGGCCCAAGAACTTGGACCATCTTCTGCTTTCCCAGACCATAGCAGAGAGCCAGATCGGAAGTGGAGCAACCAGGTCTCAAACCGGCACCCATATGGGAAGCTGGCACAGCAGGCGGCAGCTTTACTTGCTATGCCACAGTGCTGGCTGCAAAACGGTAGATTTCTATATAGGTTAACTACAGATGCTGAGTTTAGCTTCCAAATATAAATAAAATGATGTGATAAAGAATATTTATTTGATATGAACTAAATGTGTTACATGAGATTTCAGTTCTTTTATTCTTAACTTTTGAAGAATAGATATTTTTTCACATATTTTAGTGCTTGATAAATAGGTGATGATCCTTATTGCTTCTCAGCTGTGAATGTATAGTACTTTCCCATTCAGAAAACACTGTGATTAGTCTTTTACTAAATTTGGTACTTTAAGATTTATTTTATTTATTTGAAAGGCAGTGTGACAGAGAGGAAAAAAAAGAGAGAAAGAGACCTTCCATCCCCTGGTTCACTCCCCAAATAGCTGCCACAGTCAGGGCTGGCTGGACCAGGCTGAAGTTGGCTTGGAGCTTCATCCAGGTCTACTTTGTGGGTGGCAGGGACTGAAGGGTTTGGGCCATCTTTAGCTGCTTTCCCAGGCGCATTGGCTGGGAACTGGATCAGAAGCCAAGCAGCCAAAACTCAAACCTGTTCCTCAGTAGATGGTGCTGGTGTTGCAGACAGTGGTTTAACACGCTCTACCAACTCCAGCTCTGGTATTTAGTTTTATTTTGTTTATTTTTTTAAAGATTTATTTTATCCATTTGTAAGGAAGAGTTACATGGGGAGGGGGAGAGAAAAAAAAAAAGAGAAAGATCGAGAGATCTTCCATCTGCTGGTTCACTTCTCAAGTGGCTACACTGGCTGGAGCTGAGCCAATTGGAAGCCAGGAGCCAGGAGCTTCTTCCCGGCCTCCGATGTGAGTGCAGGGGCCTACTCCTTTCTCAGGCACACTAGCAGGAGCTGAATCTGAAGTGGAACAGTCAACACTCAAACCGGCACCTGTATGAAATGCTGGTGTCGCAGGCGGCAGCTTAATCTGCTAGGCTACAGTGCCAGCCCCATGTACCAGCATTTTAAGGACAGTCTTCACATTAGGTCTTAATAAGATTACATTCCCTTTGAAATGGAATAAAGCAGAGTACTTTGTGTAGCATTCTTTAGCTAAGCAACTTCCATAAAGTAATGAGAGAAATTCTATAAGCCCACACAGAATTCAGTAGAGACCATGATGATGACTCTTTTGTGGAAGCTTTCAACACAAACAGATGCCTGGGTTTGATGATTGTCTTGAAAATTTAGCTGAAGCAGATAATGGAAACAACCTGTGTCTTGGCTGATGCTGGGTCTCAAAAGAGAAAAGTAGGAGAGAAGGGTGAGCAGAAGCTACCACCCAAGGAGAATTACTTTAGAAATAGAAGTGCCGTGATGTTCTTGAATGATTTGGCAGTGGAGGTCATTGCCCCCTGTTTCTGCTGGTATGTTTTAGAGACAAAGTAAATAGGAGCCTCACTAGTTAGTTTTGTGTCTTAATACGGTTGGTCTTTTTGCTGTATTTCCTAAAGGTTCTGTTTTAGGAATTAGAGAATCTAGGTTCTGATTCTAATTTGGTTTTGAGAACTGTGAGAAATTATACAAGCACCCTCTTTTTTCTGTCAGTGCTTACTGAAGAGTAATAACAGTTGAACTTACCTGGGAGGGTGCTGGAAACTATAAAATACTATATGAATAGTGATGTTCTGTTTGCATAGGGCTCTGTTAATTTACTTTGGCTCTCTTTCCTGTTTTTAAAAGTCTGTCCCTTTCACATGTGTATCCAGTTTCTGATGTGCCCTTTACATTTTGTGGTTCTGCTTACTTTTTATGTCCTTTCTCTTTTCTTTTTTTTTTTTTTTTTTTTTGACAGGCAGAGTGGACAGTGAGAGAGAGAGAGACAGAGAGAAAGGTCTTCCTTTTGCCGTTGGTTCACCCTCCAATGGCCGGCGCACCGCGCTGTTCCAGTGGCAGGAGCCAGGTGCTTCTCCTGGTCTCCCATGGGGTGCAGGACCCAAGGACTTGGGCCATCCTCCACTGCACTCCCTAGCCACAGCAGAGAGCTGGCCTGGAAGAGGGGCAACCGGGACAGGATCGGTGCCCCAACCGGGACTAGAACCCGGTGTGCCGGTGCCGCAAGGCGGAGGATTAGCCTGTTGAGCCACGGCGCCGGCCCTCTTTTCTTCTTTTTAAAAACAAACTTTGTTGGGTAGACCTTGTAGTGCAGTGGGTTTAAGCTGCTGCTTGGGATGCCTCCATCCCGTATCAGAGTGCCTGGAATCAGGTATTGCCTCTATTTCCCATTCAGCTTCCTGCTAATGTGCACCTTGGGAGGCAGCAGGTAGTGGCTCAAGTACTTGGCTCCCAGCTACCCACGTGGGTGGATCCTGGCTTTTGCATTTGGGGAGTGAAGCAGCAAATGGAGGATCTATATTTATCTCTATTTCTGTCTCTCTTTGTTGCACTGGATTTCAAATAAATAAATAAAAACCCTTTCTTTATAGAGGTACAGAAGTACCCCCATTTTAAATGCCCTATGAGGTTTTCAGCAAGTGTATGTGGTGGTTGTGTTAACATAGTCAAGATAACAGCATTTCACTTAATGATGTCAAGCTACCTCCAGCTCCTTTGCAATTAATCCTGCCCACTGCAGCCCTGGGGCAACTACTTACCATGGATTAATTTTGCCTTTTTTAGAATTTCATATAAATTTATATAGGTTGTACTCATTAGCTTTTTTGTTTAACAATCATAATCTTCTAGCAGGGAACATGGTATTTTTAAAAATGGAATAAAATTAATAAACTTTTGTTTCTTATAGGCATTCCTAAACTATCCTATTGATTTTGATGTTTCTACACAAGTTAGGTTCCTAAGCCATAATGCTATTATTTACTCATTCACTCAAGATGACTCTACATGTATCTTGCATATAGTTTATTGGCAGTGACTGGATATAATATACAGTGAACAAACAGTTTTTAAAGAGTTTAGTAGTTCATTCTAGATTGGAAAATGAAGTTATTCATTTGGCTGACTTTTGTTTGTAATAGGGAAATACTTTTGTACATAGTTGTATCAGAACATATAGCTTGCTCCTATACTTGATAATTATAAATTGAAGTTTAGAAGATTAAAATTTATTTTTAAAACAACTTCGTATCTTAGAGTTAGGGAGTTGAAGAGTATGTAGGGGTTATGTACTTATTACTTTGATAGTTTCTATAGTTAGGTATAAAGGTAAAAAGAGGATAATCCAAGTGAGTAGTATCTTGTGCTTAAATTTGTGTTATAAAGACTAATTTTGGATAAAACCCAAATTTTCCCAGAATTATATATTGTATACTATATTTTATATTATTAATTAGACAGTAAAGTACTTTTATTAACTATATAATTAGATTTTTATAATAAACTTATTTTTTTTTTTAAGATTTATTTATTTTGAAAGGTAGTTACAGAGAGAGAGAGGGAGAGGCAGAGAGAAAGGTCTTACATCTACTGGTTCACTCCCCAAATGGCTGCAATGGCCAGAGCTGAGCTGACCCAAAGCCAGGAGCTTCTTCTAGGTTTCCTACGGGGGTGCAGGGACCCAAGGACTTGGGCCATCTTCTATTGCTATCCCAGGCACATTAGCAGGGAGTTGGATCAAAAGATGAGCAGCCGGGACTTGAACTGGTGCCCATATGGGATGCTGGCACTGCAGGCGGTGGTTTTACCTGCTATGGCATGGCACTGATCCTGAACTTAGATGTTTACTCATGGGGGCTTGATCACACAATTCTTAATTATTTGTTTGAATTAAAGTTTTTGTTACAATTATCTGGCTATGTTAGTAAACCACATTGTGTTTAAGTGTGCCTTAGGTCAATGAGCATAAGTCAAACCTGGACTTAAGGTAACAAATAGCTATCTTTCACAATAGTTATAATTAGAAATCTTAGAGAATTTATTGAGAATTTGTTAGTTTCTTTTCTCTAGTTTTTAGGTGGCATCTTACTTGGTTACAACTGACTCTTCATATTTTTTTTTAAAGATTTATTTATTTGAAAGGCAGAGTTACAGAGAGGAAGAGAGAGAGAGAGAGAGAGAGAGAGTGAGAGTGAGTTACACAGAGAAAGATCTTCCATCCATTGGTTCACTCCCCAAATGGCCTCAATGACCAGAGCTGTGCTGACCCAAAGCCAGGCATCAGGAGTTTCTGCTGGGTCTCCCGAGTGGGTGCAGGGGCCTAAGCACATCTTCCTCTGCTTTCCCAGGTGCAGTAGCAGGGAGATGGCTCAGAAGTGGAGCAGCTGGAACTTGAACTAGCGATTGATACGGGATGTGGACTTCACAGGCAGCAGCTTAACCTGCTGTGCCACAACAACAGCCTAGTTTATTTTTGCCTATAATATTGAGAACAGGATACAGATTTATGTGTAATATTTGAATATTTGGGTAAAGTTTCTACTTGATTACTTTAAAAAACTTTTTTTTTTTTTTTTGACAGGCAGAGTGGATAGTGAGAGAGAGAGAGACAGAGAGAAAGGTCTTCCTTTGCCATTGGTTCACCCTCCAATGGCCGCTGCGGCTGGCACGCTGCGGCTGGGGCACCGCGCTGATCCGAAGGCAGGAGCCAAGTACTTCTCCTGGTTTCCCATGGGGTGCAGGGCCCAAGCACTTGGGCCATCCTCCACTGCACTCCCGGGCCACAGCAGAGAGCTGGCCTGGAAGAGGGGCAGCCGGGACAGAATCCGGCGCCCTGACTGGGACTAGAACGTGGTGTGCCGCCGCCACTAGGCAGAGGATTAGCCAGTGAGCCACAGCGCCGGCCAGAAAACTCATTTTTACTTAATGGCTGATAATGAAGTTGTTGGAAGTCATCAACTAAGCTCCCACTCTGTTAGAGTACACACAGCTGATACAGTTACTGTGGAAAGTACAGTAAATAAAAACTAAAAAATAACTTCCTTGAATGTTGTTTAACCAAACTTCACTAGAGAGGATGGAATCAGTGCTGTAAATTCTGCATAGAAAAAAATTTTGTACAAACTAAATTGAGAGCAAATGCACAGAAGAAATGACAAATAGTGATAATAATAATAAAGTCTCATATTTTATCAGGCTTGTGATAAAACTCCAATCTTAATAGCATGCATTTTTTTTTGTTTTGTTTTATTTATTTAATTGAAAGAGTTACACAGAGAGAGGAGAGGCAGAGAGAGAGGTCTTCCATCTGCGGGTTCACTCCCCAGATGGCCGCAACAGCCGGAGCTGTGCTGATCCGAAGCCAGGAGCCAGGAGCTTCTTCCCGGTCTCCCATGTGGGTGTAGGGGCCTAAGGAGTTGGGCCATCTTCTACTGCTTTCCCAGACCATAGCAGAGAGCTGGACAGGAAGTGGAGCAACCAGGCCGGGTCTCACACCGGTGCCCATATGGGATGCTGGTGCTTCAGGTCAGGGCGTTAACCCGCTGCGCCACAGCACCGGCCCCAATAGCATGCATTATTAACCAGCTGTGTGATTTTAGACAAATAACTTAGTCTTTCTGTGACTTAATTTATTCTATAAAGTGGGGACTGTAGACTTACAGACCTATTACTATTATTATTTATTTATTTGAAAGACAGAGTTACAGAGAGGCTGAGAGAGAGAGAGAGGTCTTCCATCCGCTGGATCACTCCCAAGATGACTGCAACAACGAGAGCTGCGCTGATCCGAAGCCAGGAGCCTCTTCCAGTTCTCCCATGTGGGTGCAGGAGTCCAAGGACTTGGGCCATCTTCTCCTGCTTTCCTAGACCATAACAGAGAGCTGAATCGGAAGTGGAGCAGCTGGGACTCAAACCGGTGCCCATATGGTATGCCGGCACTGCAGGCACAGCTTTATCCACTATGCCACAGCAACGGCCTCTACAGACTTATTATAAGGATTAGATGAGTTAATGTTTTTGAAGTACTTGAAGTAGTACTGGGTACATAGTAAGCACTTTTGAAAGGACTTCTAAGTTTGTGGACAATTGGGTGTTTGGTACAGTAGTTGAAGACACTGCTTGGGACTCCAGCATCCTGTTTTGGAGGAGTACCTACCTGATTTTGAGTCCCAGCTCCACTTCTGATTCAGATTCCAGTATTCTCTCTAATACCACCATGGGAGGCAGCAGGTAAAGGCTCAGGTGCTTAGGTTCCTGTCATCCACTTAGTAGACATGGATTGAGTTCTGGGCTCTATGATTTTGCCTGACCTGGTCCAGCCCTAGTGGTTGTGGGCATTTGAGGAGTGGACTAGTGGTGGAAGATCTCTTTTTATCTTTCTCTGTCTCTCTGCTTTTCAGATAAGTGTATAAAATTTTCAAAGTTCACTTAAAAAGAAAATATTTGTGGAAAATGGAACTTAAAAAATATGACTTTTCCATGAACTTTGAATCCCCTTGTATAAATGTGTGTTATTGTAAAAAAATTGAAGTACTTACCTGGAGGAAAATTGCTTGGTAATTATACTTACTCAGAATGTTTTAAGGAATCATGATTTTATTAGCATAAGCATCTGAACACCCAAATCAGATGTTAAGTATATTTATTAAGGTTTAGGCATGCTGGCTGGCACCGTGGCTCACTTGGCTAATCCTCCACCTGCGGCACTGGTACCCTGGGTTCTAGTCCTGGTTGGGTGCCGGATTCTGTCCCAGTTGCTCCTCTTCTGGTTTGGCTCTCTGCTGTGGCCCGGGAAGGCAGTGGAGGATGGTTCAAGTGAGGGGGAGGCGCCTGGCTCCTGGCTTCGGATCAGATCAGCACAGCACACCGGCTGTGGCGGCCATTTGGGGAGTGAGCCAACGGAGGGAAGACCTTTCTCTCTGTCTCTCTCTCTCTCTAACTCTGCCTGTCAAAAAAAAAAAAAAAAAAAAAAAAAAGGTTTAGGCATGCAAAGAAGTGGGTTATGCAGGATTTATCTTCCTAAAAATACAAATCTAATCCTATCACTTGCTTTAAAAATCTTTAAATGGTGCACATGGGCTTTAGGATGAAATTCAAATTGTTAACACCTGGCTCTCGATTATCTTAAGAAAATATTGAGGGGCCGGCACTGTGGCATAGTGGGTAAAGCAGCTGCCTGCAGTGCTGGCATCCCATATGGGTGCTGGTTAGAGTCCCGGCTGCTTCACTTCCGATCCATCTTTCTGCTATGGCCTGAGAAAGCAGTAGAAGATGGCCCAATCCTTGGGCCCCTGCACTTGCGTGAGAGATATGAAAGAAGCTCCTGGCTTCTGGTTTCACATAATCACACCTCTGACCATTGTGGCCAATTGGGGAGTGAACCAGTGCATGGAAGACTTCTCTCTCTCTATCTCTCTGCCTGTCCTCTCTCTGTATAACTCTGACTTTGAAATAAATAAATAAATCTTAAAAAAAAAAGAATATTGAGGTAAAATTCATTTAATATCAAGTTAACAATTTTAAAAGGTATAATTCTGTGTGTTTTTTTAGAATATTCAAATGTTGTGCAACTATCACCACTGTCAAATTCTAGAACAGTTTATCACTTCCAAAGGAAACTCCTTCCCCATTAAGCATCTTCATTTCCCTCTCCTTTGAGGTGCTAGTAATCACTGCTTAACGTTCTATCTCTGGATTTGCTTATCATAGACAGTTCATATAAAAGGAATGATAAAATATTTTATTTTACCTTAATGTTTTAAAATTTCATTGTTTTAGTATGTTTTAGTAAAGCATTCCTTTTTATGACTGAATAATATTATATGGATATTGTTTGTTCATTTATTAGTTGATACATATGTGAATTTATTTAGATTTGGACTATTGTGAACAGTGCTTTTTTTTATGTAGATAGATGTTTTCATTTCTCTCAGGTATATACCTAAGGGAAGAATTGCTGGATATTATAGTCACTGTGTGTTTTACTTTTTGAGGAGCTACTAAACTGTGTTTCTTTCTTTCTTTCTTTCTTTTTTTTTTTTTAAAGATTTATTTATTTATTTGAAAGTCAGAGTTACACAGAGAGAGAGGCAGAGAGAGAAGTCTTCCATCTGATGGTTCACTCCCCAGATGGCCGCAATGGCCGGAGCTGTGCCGATCCAAAGCTGGGAGCCAGGAGCTTCTTCCCGGTCTCCCATGCAGTTCAGGGGCCCAAGCACCTGGGCCATCCTCCACTGCCTTCCCAGGCCATAGCAGAGAGCTGGATCGGAAGAGGAGCAGCCAGGACTAGAACCGGTGCCCATAAGGGATTCTGGCGCTTCAGGCCAGGGCATTAACCCACTGTGCCACAGTTCTGGCCCCATAAACTGCGTTTCATAATAGCTACACCATTTTTCATTTTCATCAACAACATTTGAAGGTTCTGATTTTTCTACATCCTTGCCAATACTTAGTGTATGTCTTTTTGATTATAGCCATTCCAGTGATTATAAAGTTGTATTTCTTGTGGTTTTGATTTCTATTTCCCTAAGACTAAAGATGTTGAACATCTTTCATATGATTACTTGCTATTAACATATACTGTTTGGAGAAATGTTTGTTCCAGACTTTTGCCCATTTTTTTGTGATGTAAATATTTTTTAACAGATAAAAATTATGTATTATATACTTATTACATACAACATGATTTTAAATGTGTATACATTGGTGAATGGCTAAATTGAGCAAGTAAATGTATATATTACTTTTTTTAATAATAAGAACACTTAAAATCTGCTGTCAATGATTTTCAATAATACAGTGCAGTATTAATTTTGCTCATTTTTTTTTCCTGAGAGGCAGAGACAGAGTCCCCATCTGCTGATTCAATCTCCAGATGCCCACAACAGTCAGGGCAGGACTTGGGCTAGTTATTGGGACCAAAGCCAGGAGCCAGGATTGCAATCCAGGTTTCCCACATGAATAGCAAGGACCCAAATACTTGAGCCATCACTGTTGGCCTCTCAGGTATTGGCAAGAATCTGCAGGAGCTGCAAACAAGAATCAAACCCAGGTACTTGATGTGGGACATGGACTTTTTATACTTTTTTTTTTTTTTTTTTAAGATTTATTTACTTATTTGGAAGAAAGAGAGGGAGACACAGAGAGAAATCTTATAACTGCTGGTTCACTCCTTAGATGGCCATAATGGTCAAGGCTGGGCCAGGCTGAAGCCAGGAACCAGGGGCTTCCTCTGGGTCTCCCACCATGAGTAATAGGGGCCCAAACACTTGGACCATCCTCCACAACTTTTCCCAGGCTATTAGCAGGGAACTGGATTAGAACTGGAGCAGGAGGGGTATGAACTGGCACCCATATAGGATGCTAGCTTAGCCAGCAATGACTTTACTCACTATGCCACAGTGCCAGACTCGGACATGAACATCTTAAACTGTGCCAGACTGCTGTTCCAATTTTGCCCAATTTTTATTTGAGTTGTCTTTTTATTATTGAGTTGTAAGAGTTCTTTATATATACTGTACACAAGTCTTTTGTCAGATACATGATTTGCAAAAATTTTTCTCCCATCCTGTGTGTTCTCTTTGATTTTCTTGGTAGTGTTCTTTGGTACACAAATTGTTCTAATTTTAATGTAGTCCATTTGCCTGTTGATTTTCTTTTGTTTCTCATTCTTTGTTGCCAAATTTAAGAAACTGATCTAATCCAAGTTCATAAAATTTTATATCTGTTTTCATCTATGAGTTGTATAGTGTTAGCTTCAAAAATTTCACAGAAAATGGAATTAACAGGAAAAACAAAAGTTGTAAGTTTATTTCTGAAGATAAGCTTCATCAAGTTCAAGACACATTCAGTCAACCCCTAAAGAACTGAATGAAGGTCTTTCTAATTTAACCATGTGAATGGTTCTTTTTTTTTTTTTTAACATTAACTGAAGGAAAATGGATGCCATTAAAAAAGATTTTTTAAGGTCAGGAAACAAAAAGAGTCAAATTGGCCGGCGCCATGGCTCACTTGGCTAATCCTCTGCCTGCGGCGCTGGTACCCTGGGTTCTAGTCCTAGTTGGGGCGCCGGATTCTGTCCCGGTTTCTCCTCTTTCAGTCCAGCTCTCTGCTGTGGCCTGGGAAGGCAGTGGAGGATGGCCCAAGTCCTTGGGCCCTGCACCCATGTGGGAGACCAGGAGGAAGCACCTGGCTCCTGGCTTCGGATCGGTGCAGTGCGCTGGCTGTAGTGGCCATTTGGGGAGTGAACCAATGGAAAGGAAGACCTTTTTCTCTTTTTCTTTCTCTCTCTCTCTCTCTCTCTAACTCTGCCTGTAAAAAAAAAAAAAAGCCAAATCGATTGAAAAATGAATACTTAGGGATCAGCGCTGTGATATTGTAGGTTGGGCCACAGTCTGCAGTGCCGGTATCCCATATAAGCACTTGTTTGAGTTCTGCCTGTTTCACTTCTGATTCAGCTCCCTGCTGATGGCCAGGGAAAATTGGGCCCCTGCACCCACATGGGAGACCTGGGGGTAGGCTTCTCACTCCTGGCTTTGGCCTGGCCCCACCCCAGCCGTTGCAGCCATTTGGGGAGTAGACCAGTGGATGGAAGATTTGTCACTGTTTGTCCTCTCTCTGTAACTCTGCCTTTCAAATGAATAGATGAAACTTTAAAATAAAAAATAAAAAAAGAAAGATGAATACCTAATGATTTCTTATTGACAATGCAAAATCACCCTTATTTTATGAGAAGTAGATAGTAGAAACTTGTCATGGTTGAGGACTCTGGTGAAGCCTTTCTGAGTGTTTTTCTGCTGAAGCTTTGGCTAACTTTATTAAAACACTGTGATAATAAGTAGATGTTACTGTTTTTTGGCCCTCCAGAATATCAACACGCAAAATTCCTTGAGAATCCCAAAACGTTGTTGCTGTGATCTTTGCTGTTAACCAGTCTGCTTTTACTTTGGACCAATTCTAGTTCTTGGTAGCCATTGTTTAATTGCGCTTTGTCTTCAGGATCATACTGGCAAAGGCATATTTCATCTCCTGTTAAAGTCCTTAAAAGAAATGCTTCAGGATTTTGATTATACTTGTTTAAAATGCCCATTGGTAGCTCTGTTTTGTCTGTAGCTGATCTTGACATGACAGTTTGGCACCTATCAATCAAGTAAGCTGAACCAGTTGAGATGTCTGTGTTGTTGACTTTTGTTTTTGCTGTTAATTATCAGTCCTCTTTAAGTAGAACATGAACAAGATTTAATTCTCTTACTCTCAAATGGATGTGAATGCTCTTCTACTGTAGGCTTCATCTTCAACCTTATGTCACCACTTCTTAAATTATCTATTTGTTCTTTAATCAAGTTATTTACTTATAGACTGCTGTTTTATTTGGGGGTATTGTTCCCTTAAGCTTTTCATAAAGCATCAATGATTTCACATTCTTCCACCCAAGCTTCACTATCAATTTGATGTTTGCGCTTGCTTCAGTTTTAGCAGAATTCATGTTGCTGTGATAGGAGCTCTTTTCAAAGTGATGTGTCACCCTTCTTAGCTCCTCAGTTAGATCCTTTATAGACATGTTATAGCAAGTTAGTGCAAGTTTATTTTGCTGCAGAAATTTTTTGAAATTCATGTATAGTTTTTCTAAAATGCAAATTTCCTATGAACTTTTTGAAAACCCTTCATATATTTAGTTCTTTTATCTATTTGTGTTAATTTTTGTATCTGATATTAGGGAGGAGTCTTATAGCTTCATTTTTTTTTTAATGATTAATTTTTTTTTTGAAAGGCAGAGTTAGAGAGAGGGAGAGATAGACATTCTCTATCTACTGGTTCACTCCTCAGATGACTGCAACAGCCAGCACTGGACCAGGCTGAAGACAGGAGCCAGGAGCTTCCTCCAGGTTTCTCACATGGGTTCCAGGGCATAAGCATTTGGGCCATCCTCTGCTACTCTTCCCAGACCATTTGCAGGGAGCTGGATCGAAAGTGGCAGCTGTATGGGATGCTGGTGCCACACAGGCAGCAGTGTAACCACGACAGCGCCACCATGCCCAACGACTTCATTCTTTTTCATAGGGACTTGTTGAAAAGATGATTATTTTCCCCCTTGAATAGTCTTGCCATTTTTAAAAAAGATTTACCTACTCATTTGAAAGGCAGAATTACAGAGAGGCAGAGGCAGAGAGACTCTTCCATCCACTGGTTTACTCCTCAAATGGCCACAACAACCAGACCTGGTCTGATTCTAAGCCAGGAGCCAGGAGCTTCTTCCAGGATTCCCACATGGGTGCAGGGATCCAAGGATGCTGGCACTGCAGATAGAGGCTTTACCTGCTATGCCACAGTGCTGGGCCCAGTCTTGCCATTTTTGTCAAAAATAAATTGGGCATAGATAAATGGGCTTATTTCTAGACTTTCAGATCTGTTCCATTCATCTGTTATTCAATGTCTATCCTATGCCAATATGATACTTTCTTGATTACTGTAACTTTTCAAAAAGAAAGTTTATTTTCATCTATTTGAAAGGTAGAACAACAGAGTGGGAGAGAGAGAGAGAGAGGCAGAGAGAGAGAGCTCACGGGAGCTCAATCTGCTTGTTTACTCCAACTCCAAATGTCCCCATCAATCAGGGCTGAGTGAGGCCAGAGCCAGGATCCTGAAACTCCATTCAGATTTCCCATGTAAATGGCTGAGGCCCAAGTACTTGTGCCATCACCTGCTGCCTCTCAAAGTGAGCATTAGCAGTAAGCTGGATTGAAAGCAGGATAGCTAGAACTGAAACTGGCACTCCTATATGGGATGCAGGCATCCCAAGTGGTGGCTTAACCCACTGTACCACAACATCTGCCCCTGATTACTGTAGATTTTTGTGGGTTTTGAAATCATTATCTGCTGTCTGCCCAGGTATATTAGTAAGAAGCTAATCAGAAGTAGTAGCTGAGACTTGAACCAGCACTCCGATAAAGGATACACATGTCACAAGCAGTGTCTTTACCTATCTCAGAAACATTTTCAAAGATGCACAATTCTCTGAAAACTGCAACATATAATTGAAAAGAATGCTTAAAAAATGAACATCCCAGGGCCAATGCTATGGCATGGTAGGTTAATCCTCCAGCTGCAGCAGATAATGACATGAGTGCTTGAGTTCCTGCCACCCATGTGGGAGACCTGGATGGAATTCCAAGCTCCTAGCTTTGGCCTGGCCTAATTGTTGGAGGTGTTTGGGGAGTATATGAGCAGATGGAAGATCATTCTCTTTCTGTGTTACTCTGCCTTTCAAGTAGATGAAAATAAATAAACACTAAAAAGAATTACTTCTGGGGCCAGGTATTATGGCACAGCAGATTAAGCTTCTGCTTGGGATGACTGCATCCCATATCAGAGTGTCTATACTTGAGTCCTGACTGCTCCACTTCCAATCCAGCTTCTTGCTAATGAACATGGGAGGCAGCAGATGATGACTCAAGTACTTGGCTTCCTGCCATGCCCGTGGGAGACCTGAGTGGAGTTTCTGGCTCCTGACTTCAACCTGGCTCAGCCACAGATGTTGGGAACATTTAGCAAATCAACATGGGGATGGAACATCTCTCTTCCTCTCTCTGTCTCTCACTGTAACTCTGCCTTTCAAATAAATGTTAATTTTTAAAAACTTTAAACATGTATTTGTTAGTATTTCTCAGTCATTTTAAAATTAGCAAAATGGGAATAATTTGAGGAAAAATCTAAAAATTTAAGAGAGCTTTCATATTTATTTTAAAAATTTTATTATGTAAAGCACAGAAAGAGATCTTCCATCCCCTCGTTATTTCACTCTCTCAGATGCGTACAACAGTTGGGACTGTTCTCCAATTTGGATGGCAAAGATCCAAGTACTTGAGTGGTCACTGCTACGTCTTAGTGTGCTGTAGCAGAAAGCTGGATTGGAAGCAGAGCTGGAGCTCAAACCCAGGGGGACTCAGTATGTGATGTAGACATCTCAAATGGTTTCTTAAACTGCTGGGCCAAGTGTCTGCCCCAGCTTTCATATTTAAATACTAGGTTACAATAGTGCCCTCTTATCTGTGACTTTTCTTTCCAAGGTTTCAGTGACCCAAATGAACCATGATCTGTGAAGAGTAATATTTATCAAGAGATACCACATTCATGTAACTTTTATTGCAGTATATTGTTAAAATTATTCCTTTTTTGTTAATCTCTTCTGCCTAATTTATAATTTTTTGAAGATTTATTTATTTATTTGAAAGTCAGAGTTACACAGAGAGGAGAGGCAGAGAGAGAGGGGGAGGGGGAAAGAGAAAGGTCTTCCATCTGCAGGTTCACCCAGAGCTGCTCTGATCCCAGGCCATAGCAGAGAGCTGGATCAGAAGTGGAGCAGCTGGGACTTGAACTGACACCCATATGGGATGGTAGCACTACAGGTGCTGGCTTTACCTGCCATGCCACAGTGCCAGCCCCTAAATTAAATTTTATTTTAAGTATGTATATGTATAGGAAAAAAACATACAAAGGGGCTTCAGAAAGTTCAAGGAAAATTATCTTTTAATCCTGTTTTTCCACAAACTTTTTAAGTCCTTTTGTGTATAGGGTTTGGTACTACCTGTGCTTTCAAACATCCACCTAGGGATCTATTCTGTATCCCTGTTGAATAAGGAGGGACTACTGAATGCATGTATTTAGGGAAGAAAACTCAAATCATGATAATTGTACAATCTTAGAATTATCCATAGACTTAAAGCTATGCTAAGCCCTAAAGAGCCTCTACAGGAGTCCATTTTGATTTAAAAAGTTATACTACATGGTGATTATATGTATTGTATCTTAGAGTTGTCATAACACCTGGCACAAATGCTTTGTATGCAAAAGGTTCTTGATATTTATTGAGTGAACTATCATGGGTGACCTAAAAAAGAAAGAAAGAAAATGTGACCTAAGTTTTATGCTATAGCTGTCTGATGCCTTTATCAGAAATATGTTTATTTTCAGCAAGTTTATCCTTTCTCTATATTTGAGAGGATTATTTTTGTGGAATGGTCTTATTTAAAGAAGTTTGTACTGCATAGAACATAATATGACCAGTTAGTAAGAACTGGTTGTAGAACTGGAAATTGAGTTTTTTGTTTGTTTGTTTAAGATTTATTAATTTATTTGAAAGAGCCACAGAGAGAAAGGGAGAGACAGAGAGAGAGAGAGAGAGAGAGAGAGAGAGAGAAAGAGAGAAATATCTTCCATCTCTTGGTTCACTCCCCAAATGGCTGCATTGGGTCGGCACCATGGTTCACTAGGCTAATCCTCTGCCTGCGGCGCCGGCACCCTGGATTCTAGTCCTGGTTGGGGTGCTGGATGCTGTCCCAGTTGCTCCTCTTCCAGTCCAGCTCTCTGCTGTGGCCCAGGAAGGCAGTGGAGGATGGCCCAAGTGGTTGGGCCCTGCACCTTCGTGGGAGACCAGGAGGAAACACCTGGCTCCTGGCTTCGGGCCAGCTGTAGCAGCCATTTGGGGGTTGAACCAACGGAAAAGGAAGACCTTTCTCTGTCTCTCTCACTAACTCTGCCTGTCGGGGGGAAAAAAAAAAAGCCTACATTGGCTGAGACTGGGTGAGGCCAAAGCCAGGAGCTCCATTCAGGTCTTGCATGTGAGTGGCAGGGACCATCTTCTGCTGCTTTTCCCAGGGCATTAGCAGGAAACTAGATTGGAAGTGGAGCAACTGGGGCTTAAACAGGTGTCTATATGAGATGCTGGTGCCCCACCTACTAAGCTACAATGCCAGCCTCATCAGATCTTTTACTTGGCATGCTTTCCCTGGGACTTTACTGGAGCAAAGTGAAAGGTATATGTGTGTAAGGATCACACCTGTCAACTTTCCCCCAACATTCATGGCTATTAAATGAATTTCATAGATTGTATCTGTGTCATAGTCTGGAAGCAAACTTCACCTTTAAAATATATTAATGAGAGGTATGACTTAGCAATGTTAGTGTACTAAAAATATAAGTAAAGGAACAGATGTTTAGCTTAGTAGTTAAGATTCTGCATTCCATAGGGGAGTGCTTGGATTCAGTTCCTCACTCTAGCTTCTCACTCCAGCTTCCTGCCCAAGTAGATGGCTCAAGTAAATGGGAGATGTGGATTGAATTCCTGGTTTGTTGCTCCAGGCCTGGCCCATTTCAAGCATTTGAGTGGTGATCCTGAATGGGGGTGCATGCTCTCTCTCGATGGCTCTCTTGTTTTCTTGTGTCATTCAAATGAATTTAAATTTAAATGCATATTTCTTTAATGTGAAAAAATCTACATAGAAATTAGCTTTTAGTTTCTGTAGGTTCCAAGAATAAAGTAGCACCAAAAATACTGATTTAGGACTCCATGCTTGTAATTGATTTCACTAATGTAATATCACTACTTTCGGAATAGCTGTTAAAAGTTAAGAATACCTTCCAAACTTTTTTTTTTTCCCCTGGGAGTTAGTCTTTGCATTTAGAGATTCTTAAGTCTAGAAGAGTTGTTTCTTTTTTATTTGTTTTGTCCTTTTAGTCTTGTGACTGATGTGTAAGCACAGGAATTAATCTTTGTGAAATAAAAATATACCAGTAAATAAGAGAAACATTTGGGTGACTTGCTATAAACACAATAGGAATAGGTTCTGACTACATCATTTTATTGATTGAAGCAACTATTTTTATATGTTTAATAATATCAAAATACTACTGATATTAAACATACTTGTTTAACATACTTAAGGACATAGTCATTTTAGTATCTTTCATAAATATTGCTAAACATAAATTTCAATAGAAAAACATAAAAAATATATAAATTAGCCGTAAGCATGTGGGAAAATATGCTCAACATCATTAATCATTAGGGAAATAAAATCAAAACCACAAGAGATTAACTCATGCCTGCTAGGATGGTTGTAATAAAAAAGATATAACAAGCATTCACAAGCATCTGGAGAAATCATATATGTATTGCTGGTGAGAATTTAAAAAGTACAACCTCTTTAGAAAAAGTTCCTCAAAAAATTATAGTTACCATATGACCCAGCAATTCTCATCTAGACACCTTATATGTACTCAAGAGAAATGAAAACATATTTCAACACAAAAACTTGTATGTCAGTGTTCATAGCAGCATTGTTCATAATAGCCAAAAATGTGGAAGCGGCTCAGTTAACTGTCACTTGATGAATGGGTGATGGAATTGTGGAATGTCCATACTTTGGAATATTATTTGGCCACAAAAAAGAACGAAGTACTAACACACTATAACATGCATGGATCTTGAAAACATTAAGCTTAAAAGAACACATATTGCTCTTAATTTTTAAAGATTATTTATTTGAAGGAAGAGTTACAGAGAGGCAGAGGCAGAGAGAGAGAAAAAGAGAGAGAATCTTCTATCCGCTAGTTCACTCCCCAGATGGCTGCAGTGGATGGAGCTGTGCTGATCCAAAGCCAGGGGCCAGAAGCTTCTTCCTGGTCTCTCCACACAGGTGCAGGGGCCCAAGGCCTTGGACCATCTTCTACTGCTTTCTCAGGCCAAAGCAGAGAGCTGGATTAGAAGTGGAGCAGCTGGGATTCAAACTGGTGTGCAATTAGGATGCATGCACTGCAGGTGGTGGTTTTACCCGCTACACCACAATGCCGGCCTGAAAAACCACATGTTGCATAATCCCATTCGTATGAAATGTGCAAAATAAGCAATTCTAGTAAGGCAGAAAGTAAATTAGTGGTTCCCAGGAGAAGGAGTTGGGAGAATGATAGTTAATGGGTGTAGCAGTCTTTTAAAGGGTGGCAAAATTTTTTCATATTTTAATTTAATTATTTTATTTATTTTTAAAGATTTTATTTATTTATTTGAGGTAGAGTTACAGACAGTTAGAGGGACAGACAGAGAGAAAGGTCTTCCTTCCTTTGGTTCACTCCCCAAATGGCTGCAATGACCGGAGCTGCGCTGATCTGAAGCCAGGAGCCAGGTGCTTATTCCCAGTCTCCCATCAGGTGCAGGTGCTCAAAGCACTTGGGCTGTCTTCTACTGCTTTCCCAGGCCACAGCAGAGAGCTAGATTGGAAGAGGAGCAGCTGGTACTAGAACCAGCACCCATATGAGATGTCGGCGCCGCTGCTGGAGGATTAACCTACTATGCCACGGCACAGGCCCTGAAAATTTTCTAAAATTTATTGTGGTGATTGCTACACAACTGTGACTATACTGAAAGTATTGTGTACATAGATAAATTATGTGATATGTGAATTATCTCAACAAAGTTAGATAAATGTATAGGAAGAGTTTAAACAACACATTATCAACACAGAATAAAATTTGTATACTCAGTTTTTTATTGTATAGAGCTGTGTTTAATGAAAATAGTTTTCTTCGTGCATTTCCACCAGGAATATTAAATAGTGCAGCCACTATGGAAAAGAGCATTAAACATAGAATTACCATATGATTTAGCAGTTCCACTTGTAGTTTGTTTTTTTTTTTTTTGACAGGCAGTTAGACAGTGAGAGAGAGCGACAGAGGAAGGTCTTCCTTCTGTTTTTTCACCCCCCAAATGGCCGTTACAATGAAGCCAGGAGCCAGGTGTTTCCTCCTGGTCTCCCACGTGGGTGCAGGCCCAAGGACTTGGGCCATCCTCCACTGCCTTCCCGGGCCACAGCAGAGAGCTGGACTGGAAGAGGAGCAACTGGGACAGAATCCGGGGTGCCAGCGCCGCAGGCAGAGGATTAGCCTAGTGAGCCACAGCTCCGGCCACTATATACCCTTAAGAAGTGAAAGCAGGGACTCAGATATTTATACACTAATATTCCTAGCTGCATTATTCACAATAGCCAAAACATAGAAACAACCCAAGTGCCCATCAATATTGAGATGAATAGACAAATTGTGGTAAACATGTACAATGGAATTTTACTCACCCTTAAAAAAGGAATGAAATTCTCATTATATTGTGACAACATGGATGAACCTTGAAAAGTGAAGTTAACCGGATAGAAAAGAACAAAAGGGCAAATACTTTGTGAATCCACTTACATGAAGTAGCTACATACATGAGGTATCTAGAATATGCAAATACACAGAGACAGATAGCAAAATAGTGCTTACCAGGGGTTGTGAGGAGAGCAGGAATACGGAGCTGTTGTTCATTGGGCACAAAATTTCTGCTTTGGATGATGAAAAATTTCTGGAAATAAATACTGGTGACGGTTGCTAAAATTGTTGATATACTTCGTGCTACTGAACTGTGCTCTTAAAAATAATTGAAATGTTAATTTTTGTGTATATTTTCCCACAATTAAAAATATATATTTCATGGGGCCAGTGTTGTGGTGTAGCCTGTAAAGCCACTGCCTGCAATGTCAGCATCCCATATGGGTGGCTGGTTTGAGTCCTGGCTGTTCTACTTCCAACCCAGCTCCCTACTAATGACCTGGGAAAAGTAGCAGAAGATGGCTCAAGTGATTAGACTCTTGCCACCCTTGTAAGAGACCTAGAAGAAACTCCTGGCTTCAGTGTGGCCCAGCTCTGACAATTGTGGCCATTTGGGAAGTAAACCAGCAGATGGAAGATCTTTCTCTCTCTCCTTGTAACTCTGCTTTTCAAAGAAATATGCTTTAAAATATGTATTCTAAAAATAATAATTTTGTTATGAAGCTAGTGAGACAAGTAATTTTGTGGTGGCATGTAGAAAGGACACTTGTTGGACCAGTGTTGTGGTGTAGTGGGTTAAGCCTCTGCCTGCGACACTGGTATCCCATACGGGTGCCAGTTTGAGTCCTGGCTGCCCCACTTCCCATTCAGCTCCCTGCTAATGAGAAAGCAGTGAAAAAATGTCTCTAGTGCTTGGGGCCTTGCACCTGCGTGGTAGACATGGAAGAAACTCCTGGCTCCTGGGTTTGATCTGGCCCAGCTCCCGCCATAGCAGCCATTTGGGGAGTGAACCAACATATGAAGAATCTCTCTCTCTCTCTCTCTTTCTATCTGTATCTCTGTCTTTCAAATAAAATAAATAAAATCTTTTAATAAAAGGACTTTCCATTTTTGTGTTTAACAGAATTTTTTATAAAGATTTATTTATTTGAAAGAGTTACAGAGAGGGAGGGAGAAACAGAGAGAGAGAGAGAGATTTTCCATCCACTAGTTCACTCCTTGAATCTCTGCAATGGCCAGGGGGCCAGGGATGGGCCAGGCTGAAGCCAGCAGTTAGAAGCTTCATCCAGGTCTTCCATGTGGGTGGCATGGGCCCAAGCACCTGAGTCATCTTCCTCTTCTTTCCTCAGGCCATAATCAGGGAGTTGGATTGGAAGTGGAGCAGCTGGGACTTGAACCGGTGCCCATAAGGGATGGTGGCATTTCAAGTGGAGGCTTTACCTGCTATGCCACAATACTGGTTCCAATAGAAAGTTTTTAGTTGTCTGTCGTTTATGGTCTGTATGTTCTGTTTTCAAACAATATGAATTTTTATTACTTTCTATTTGGGACCCAGAATCTTTAAATGTGAAAGGGTGTGGGCTGGCATTACAATGTAGCAGATTAAGCTGCTGCCCATAACACAGGCATACCATATGGGCTCTAGGAGTCCAAGCTGCTCTACTTTCAATCCAGCTCCCTGATAATGCGCTTGAGAAAGCAGCAGAAGATGGCCCAAGTATGTGGGCCCCTGCACCCATGTGGGAGACCTGGATGAAGCTCCTGGCTCCTATCTCCTGCCTGGTCCAGCTTGGCTGTTAAGCAATTTGGGGAGTGAACGAGCAGATAGAAGATCTCTTTCCTCCTCTCTCTGTGTAACTCTTTCAAGTATCTTTTTTAAAAAGTGTAAATGTGGGGGAGACAGCAGGTATTTGACCTGGCAGTTAGGACATTGGTCAGGACACTTGTGTCCCATATCAGCGTATTTGGGTTTGAGTCCTGGTTCCAGCTCCTAATTTCAGCTTCATTTTGTTGAAGACCCTGGAAGGTAGCAGTGGTAGCTCAAGTGGTTGGGTTTCTGCCACCCACATGGGAGACCTGGATTGAATTCTTGGCTCCTAGCTTTGGCCTGGCCCAGCCCTGGCCGTTGTTATTTTGGGAGTTAATCAGCAAATGGGATTGATCCTTCCCTCTCCCCCTGTCTCTGCCTGTCTATCTTTCTCTCTCTCTGCC
The DNA here is from genome assembly GCF_033115175.1 of Lepus europaeus. Lineage (NCBI taxonomy): Eukaryota > Metazoa > Chordata > Mammalia > Lagomorpha > Leporidae > Lepus > Lepus europaeus. The sequence continues at coordinate 55,827,568 of NC_084845.1, forward strand.
TAAAATAATTTCTTTTTAAAAAAAAGTAGGAATGGGAGGTGCTGGCATTGTGTTGCCAACTGGTTAGGCTACAGATCTGGGTGCCAACATCCCATATTGAAGCGCTGGTTGAGTCTCGATTGCTCTGTTTCCATTCTGTGCTCCTGGAAAGCAGCAGAAGATGGTGCAACTACTTGGGCTCCTACCACCCATGTGGGCAACGTGGATGGAGTTTTTGGCTCATAACTTTGGCCTGGCCATGCCCCGGCTGCTGTGGCTACTTAAGGAATGAATCAGAGGTGGAAGATCTTTCTCTTTCTCTCTCTAACTCTGCCTTATAAATAAATCTTTATAAAACAAAACTAATGACCTGAACACAGTCGACCTGAACACCACTGACAGTGCCACATGAAAGATTAAACTTCTGATAAGTAAGGCTAGACTACAGAAGACTTTGTGAGAAATAGACATATGATCAAACAGTATTTTACACTTTGTGTTTCAGTGTGGGTGCAAACTGTTGAAATCTTTACTTAATATATGCTAAATTGATCTTCTGTATATAAAGAGAATTGAAAATGAATCTTGATGCAAATGGAATGGGAGAGGGAGCGGGAGATGGGAGGGTTGCGGGTGGGAGGGAAGTTATGGGGTGGAAAAAGCCATTGTAATCCATAAACTGTACTTTGGAAATTTATATTTATTAAATAAAAGTTAAAAGAAGGAAGGAAAGAAGGAACAAAACAGGGAGGGGACAGATACATCAATTGTAATAAGTTTAATTCTAAATTTATTGCATTGTACATTTGTTGAAGTTTTTTAAGTGCACTTTCCATCATGGCACACTCATAAACAAAATAATCTTTAAATATTTTGTGACCAACTACACAAATTGGAGGTCATCACAATAATACAGGATTGTGGTGACACCAGTGTTAGCCAAGACTAACACTTATTTATACATCTACAGTTCTGGCTCTTAGAATTAAAAACAAGCTCTAATGTATGAAATACAGCATATGTTGTCTTTATGCTCCCATCCTTTTATTCTTTTTAAAAAAGAACTTTACTATATCACCAGCAACATATATCTTACACTTCTATGATGGACTACACATATATGAATAGCATTATCTATTATAATTTAACATAACTAAATGTTGGAGTAATTCCTGTGGGTCCATCTTGCTTGTATCAATATGAAGTGATAGCATAAGAATTAGAAACACTACTCTAAAAAAAAAAATAGACATATGAATGTCACTTAGACTGGAAAGCTTTTTAACTATTAATATGCATAGTTGATTCATTTTGTTGATTTCTGGAAAGCAGGTATATATATTTAATAGTAGAGAGAAGATTTTCGTTTTCCAGTAAGTATCACAGAATTGTGACAGAGAGCCAAGAAAAGAAATGAAATGAGGTATATTACTGTGGCTAAGGAAACTAAGAATTGTTAATTAGACATTGATAGCAGTTAATGAGGACCCTGTATAACTGCCAGATTAAATCTAGGTGTAATTATATTCATCAAAAGGCCTGGTTGAGAGGCATTCTTAGTTCAATATTTGTTTTGTGTGAGCATTAAAGCACTTAATTGACTTTTAAAATGAACTATTTTAAATGAACTTTTTTTTTTTAAAGCTTGATTTATTTGTTTTAAAAGAGAGATGGGGAGAAGCAGACAAAGCTGGTTCATCCTCCCAAATAGCTGCAACAGCAAGGCTGAACCATGCAGGAGCCAGGAGCCAGGAGCTTCATCAGAGTCTCGTCACATGGGTGCCAGGGGCCCAAGCAGTTGGGCCATCTTCCGTTGCTCTCCCAGGCCTAATGGGAGCTGGTTTGGAAGTGGAGTGGCCAGGTCTTGAACTGGTACCCATGTGGGATTTCGGTGTCACAGGTGGCAATTTGACCTACTGTGTCACAACATCGGCCCCTTAATTGATTTTTTTTTTAAAATCACTTATTAAAAAAATTTTTTTTTTACTTGAAAGGCAGAAAGAGCCAGAAACAGTGGGAGCTCCCATCTGCTGGTTCATTCCCCAGATGCTCTCAGCAGTTGGCTAGGCCAAAACCAGGAGTGGGAAACTCAGTTCAGATCTCCCAGGTGGGTGGCAGGGACCCAACTCCTTGAACCATCACCTGCTTCTTTCCAGGAGGATGTGTATCAGCAGAAAGCTGGAATTAAGTGCTGTAGGCTGGACTCACTCAGGCATTCCAGCTTGGACTATAGGCTGTGCTGGCTTCTGATCTCACTTTTGATGATCCTCAGAAACAGCTCCCATTTAAAAGGATAATGTTTTTTAGATTATTGCAGCAACTCAGGTTTTACGTTTATTTGTGAATAAGATAATAGGAACATGACTGTTTAGCAAAGCTAACTTCATCTTAATACTTGTTTGTTTACTAGTAACATGCGTATTATTTTAGCTGTGTACAAGTAGATGAACTATTTTAAGCATTTTGGTAGTAGTAGTTCTTGTAAAATGACTAGTGCCTTCACCAGGTAATAATTTCCTGATGGATAATCTGATTGTCTTTAATGCTTAATATTTCCCCTAAAAATAGAAAACAGCTTACTACTAAGAATATTTAAGATTAGGTGTGTATGCTGGGTTACCTCTCTACACTCTTTTGATGGAGTTAGAATGAATGATTCAGGGCAGCAGGCATCAGAAGGGAGATTATTGCTAACCCTAAAAATAGGAAGCTGTCCTGAAAGGTGGCTGCTGTTTGTTCTCATCCCACTTGTGTGTATTTGATTTGATGTCTTGTTCTCTTATTCATCTATATAGGTTGAATATCGCTTACCTGAAATGCTTGGGACTAGAGTGTTTTAAATTTCAGAGTTTAGAATGTTTGTATAAATTTTACTGGTCAAGCCTCCCTAATCCAAAAATTTGAAATCTGAAATGCTCCAAAATCAGAAACCTTTTTTTTTTTTTTCCCTAAAGATTTATGTGTTCTTTGAAAGAGTTACAGAGAGAGGGAGAGAGAAAGAGAGATAGCAATCTTCCATCTGCTGATTCATTTTCCCGATGGCTGCAATGGCTAGCACTGGGCCAGACTCAAACTAGGATCCAGGAACTTCAACTTGGTCTCCACGTGGTTTCAGGAGCCCAAACACTTGGGGCCATCTTCTGCTTTCTCAAGCCATTAGCAGGGAGCTGGATCAGAAGTGGAACAGCCAGGACGTGAACTACTGCCCATATGGGATTCTGCATCATAGGCAGTGGCTTTTTTTTTTTTTTTAAGAGTTTGGTTATTTGAGAGGGAGGGAGGGAGGGAAGGATGGGGGGGAAGAGAGAGTAAGAGAGAAATCTTCCATTTGCCGGTTTACTTCCCAAATGGCTGCAATGGATGGAACTGAGCCAATCCAAAGCCAGGAGTCAGAAGCTGCTTCTGGGTCTCCCACGTGGGTGGCAGAAGCCCAAGGAATTGGGCCATCCTCTTTTGTTTTTCCAGGCACACTAGCACGGAGCTGGATAGTCCAGCACCCACATGGGATGCTTGCACTGCAGGTGGTGGCACCAGCTCCTCCCCCTTTTTTACACTTCTTCTTCTTTTTTTTTTTTTTAATTAATTAATTTGTGAAAGAGTTACAGAGAGAGAGAGTGAGAGAGACAACTTCTATCCGCTGCTTCACTCCCCAAATGGCTGCAATGGGCAGGGATGGGCCAGGCCGAAGCCAGGACTCAGGAGCTTCTTCCGGGTCTCCTACACAGGAGCAGGGGCCCAAGCACTTGGGTCATCTTCCACTGCTTTTCCCAGGCCATACCAAGGAGCTGGATCAGAAGTGGAGCAGCTAGGGCATTACCTGGTGCCCATATGGGATGCATGTGTCGCAGATGGTGGCTTAACCTGCTGCTTCACAACTCTGGTCCCTCCTGGTATATTTTGAATACTGCTGTAGGTTAATAAATGAAATATAACTTATCTTTATTTTATTATACAAACATCAAACAAATGAAAAATATAAAGACTAAAGAAATCAACAAAATTCTCTCAAAGATAGCCAGTTATATTTTTGTACATATATCCATTTCTGACACCTCAAAAAGTTGTGAAAAGATAGAAGAATTAAAGGGTGAGTTTATTTCGGTGCAAAAAAAATTGGCATGCTCTGTGTAATTTTGCTGTGAACTTTTTGAAGACTATTTTTCATAAATGGAATCATTAAATTATTTTTGTATCTGAAAGAGAGAGACAGAGATGACGTCTTCCATCCATTGATTCACTCCCAAAAGCCTGTAACAGCCAGTGTTGGGTTAGACCTAAGCTAGAGGTCCAGAATTCAGTGCCTGTCTCTCATGTAAGTGCCAAGGACCTAAGTATTTAGCTGTCACATGCTGCCTCCCAGAGTGCACTTTAGCAGGCAGCTGAAATGAAGCCTACACTCAAACCCAGGTCCTCTGATGTGGGATTCAGGCGGTTCAAGTTGTATCTTAACTGCTGTGCTAAATGCGCACTGTCATGGGGTCATTTTTTATATGTGACCTTACATCCTAGCCTGCTTCCTCACTCAGCAGTTTTATATGATCCAGATAGAACTATGTCTTTAATTTGATGACTATATTGTACTAGCTGTGTTGTTACTGTCACTTGTTTATTCATTCTCCTATTGATAACATTTGGGATGCTTCAAGGTTTTGCTTTTATAAAAAATGCTGTAGATAACACCCTAGTATACATGTATATCTTTGTATAGTTGTGATTTTTTTTCCTAAATTTATAGAAGTATAAAGTACACTGGGGGAAAGTACACATACTGAAAGATTTTGAGTTATTATCTAATTATCTCTAAAAGGTAATACCAATTTATATCCTTTTGTAATGCCAATTTCCCTGAGTATTTGCCAGCACCAAGTATTATCTTTTTAAAATTTATTTATTTGAAAGGCAGAGTTACAAAGAGAGAGGGGCAGAAACACACACAGAGATCTTCCATCCATTTCTTAACTCCCCAAATTGCTGCAGCAGCTAGGGCTGGGCCACACAGAAAGCCAGGAGCTTCATCTGGGCCTCCCATGTGAGTGCAGGAGCCCAAGTACTTGAGCCATCCTTTGCTGCTTTCCCAGGCTCATTAGCAGGGAACTGGATAGTAGGTGGAGCAGGTTGGACTTGAACTAGCACCCATATGGTATGCCAGCATTGCAGGTGGCAGCTTAATGTCCTATTCCACAACGCTGGTCCCCCCAAGTGTTAATTTCTAAAAATATATTATGAGGGTGGGTGTTTAGCCTAGTGGTTAAAACAACAGCTGGCATATCCACATTCTATATCAGCTTGCCAGGGTTTGATGCCCTACTCTGCTGTTGACTTCAGCTTCCTGCTGTTGCAGACCTTGTGAGGCAATGGTGATGGATCAAGTAGTTCAGCTTTTGTTACTCTGAGAGACCTTGAATGAGTTTCTTGCTCCTAGTTTTGGCTGTTTCCAGCATTTGGAGAGAACCTGGGGATGGAATGCTTTTTCTCTCAAAAGAAATTTAAAAAAATTTAATTTCATGGGCCGGTGCTGTGGCGTGGCAGGTAAAGCCGCTGTCTGCAGTGCCACCATCCCATATGGGCACCAGTTCAAGTCCCAGCTGCTTCACTTCCGATCCAGCTCTCTGCTGTGGCCCGGGAAAGCAGTGGAGATGGCCCAAGTCCTTGGGCCCCTGCACACACGTGGGAGACCCAGAGGAAGCTTCTGGCTCCCAGCTTCAGATTGGTGCAGCTCCAGCCGCTGCCAGCCATCTGGGGAGTGAACAGGCAGATGGAAGACCTCTCTTTCTCCCTCTCTGCCTCTCTCTGATTCTGCCTTTCAAATAAATAAATAAATAAATAAATTATTTTATTTCATATGCTATGCTTACTATTTTAATTAGCCATCAAAATTTAATACTTGTTCATGTACATATGTATATTCTAGTTGAATGTCTTTTAAAATTTGTTTTTATTCTTCACTAAATTTTCTATTAGAGTGTTCACTTTCCCCCTAATGAGTCATGCTTTTTTGGATTTTATGGGTGAAAAATAGTATTTTCTTTTAGTATACATTTATCTAATTGTTGATAAACTTGAGCTTCTTTTCATTTTGTCTTTTGGTCATTTGCATCTTTGTTTTGGTGACTGGCTTGTTTATTTTCTTCCTCAGTTTGTTTCTTTGAGTTGTTTTCTCTGTTTTGTTTTTAACTGTATTATATATGCTCTTTGTATAACTCTAACCTGAGTCTGTTATGTGTTACATTTTCTCTTTATTCATGGTTTATCTTTATTTTATTTTTTTAAAAGATTTTATTTATTTATTTGAAAGGCAGAGTTACAGACACAGAGAGAGGGAGAGACAAAGGTCTTTAATCCTCTGGTTCATTCCCCAGATAGCCCCAGTGGCTGGAGGTAGGCCTATCCAAAGCCAGGAGCCAGGAGCTTCTTCCTGGTCTCCCACATGAGTGCAGGGGCCCAAGCGCTCGGGCCATCTTCTGTTGCTTTCCCAGGGCATCATCAGGGAGCTGGAGCAGAAGTGGAGCAGCTAGGACTTGAACCGGTGCCCACATGGGATTCTGGAGCTGCAGGCAGAGGCTTAGCCCACTGTGCCACAGTGCTGGCCCTTATATATATATATATATATATATATATATATATATATATATATTTTTTTTTTTATTTGACAGAGTTAGACAGTGAGAGAGAGAGAGAGAAAGGTCATCCTTCCGTTGGTTCACCCCCTAAATGGCCGCTACGGCTGGTGCTGCACCAATCCGAAGCCAGGAGCCAGGTGCTTCCTCCTGGTCTCCCATGTGGGTACAGACGCCCAAGCACTTGGGCCATCCTCCACTGCCTTCCTGGGCCATAGCAGAGAGCTGGACTGGAAGAGGAGCAACCAGGACTAGAACCCGGTGCCCATATGGGATGCCAGCGCCGCAGGCGGAGAATTAACCTAGTGAGCCACAGCACTGGCCCCTGGCCCTTATCTTTTGCAGTGAGGAACTTGTTTATTTGGGGGCCAGTGTTTAGTGTAGTGGTTAAGTTGCTCGTTCAGATTCCAACATCCCATATTGGATTCCCTTGGTTGGAGTCCTGGTTTCATGGCTGATTCCAGGTTCCCACTAACACAAAACCTGAGAGGCAGCAAATGATGGCTCAAGTAACTGAGCCTCTGCCACCCATCTAGGAGACCCAGATCTAGTTCTAGTCAGCCCTGGCTGTTGAGGACACTGGGGAATGAACCAGGGGATGGGACATCTCTGGTTTTGTCTCTGCCTTTCAAATTTTTTTCTAAGTTGCTCATTTTGTACCACCAAAATCTGTCAAACTGAGTTTCCTGCTGTGGTCAACAATATACTACAATCCTTTTTTCAGACTTTAAAAAATGTTTGTATTTTAAAAAGATTTTGAAAGTTTAACTTCTTATTTTATTTTAAATTTATTTTATTTATTTGAAAGAGTTACACAGAGAGAGAGGCAGAGAGAGAGACAGGTCTTCCATCCGATGGTTCATTCCCCTACTGGCCGCAACAGCTGGAGCTGCGCCAATCTGAAGCCAGGAACCAGGAGCTTCCTCCAGGTCACCCACATGGGTGCAGGGTCCCAAGGACCTGGGCCATCTTCCATTGCCTTCCCAGGCCACAGTAGAGAGCTGGATCGGAAGTGGAGCAGCCAGGTCTTGAACCGGCGCCTCAGGCCAGGGCGTTAACCCGCTTCGCTACAGTGTAGCATTATCTTTGTAACTGAAGTAAAGTAGTTGTCTATTTTAACTCATGAGTATTTTTATAGATCTATCTAGGATGTATTTTGGAATAAAAATGATGCATTTAAAATTTTTAGTTTTTATTTTACTCAAAAGTATACATGCATACCGTTTAAGGAGGTATTTCAACAAATTTTATTCTCAAAAAGTTGTATCCCAAGAGTTCCTATTCATATATTCCAGAGAAACCTTTTCAGTGCTTCAGCTCACTTAAAAAAAAAAAAAAAAAGTGAATTTTAAACCATAAAACACCAAATATTACCTTCCTAAGAAAAATCTCTGTAAAGTTATGAAAATGTTGAATTTTATTCCTTTTCTCTTTCTGTGATGCTTACTGTCTCTTGGGTTCAGTGGCAGCTCCTACCAGTAATCCTAAAAGGGAAGTCTATAATTATTTTCTTCTGCATGATATGTGGTACTTGTCATTTTTTTATTCAAAAAATTATAGAGGTGGACATTTGGCACAAAAGTTAAGATGTTGCTTGAGATGCCCACATCCCATATTGAGTACTTGGACTCTAGTCTTGGCTTTGCTTCTGATTCCAGCTTCCTGCAAATGTATACCCTGAGAGACAGCATATGCTCAGATACTTGGGTCCCTGCCTCCCACATGGGAGCCCCAGAATGAATTCCAGACTTCTGACTTGTCCTCATCCAGCCCTAGATATCATGGTCATTTGGGTAGTGGACCAGCAGATGAAGATCTGTCTCTTTCCATTTTACCTTGAAAATAAATTTTAAAATTTTAATAATATTAAAGAATCTATAAATGCCTGTAACCATTTTAAACTCTGAAGATCACAGATTGTGAGCAGTTTATATGTGCTTTACAGTTAAGACTTAATGGAGTTGCTTTGTTTCCTCATCATGTTAAACAACTTAAGTTTTAAAAGGCTTTAATACATACAAAATAGGTAGTTACATCATCTTTTGAAAAAAAAATTATTTTCATCTACTTGAAAGGCAGAGTGTCAGAAAGAAAGAGGGAGATATCTTCCATCTGCTTCCTCATTCCCCAAATGCTTACAACAGCTAGGACTAGGCAGGCTGAATCCAGAAGTTCTGGAACTCTACCTAGATCTCCTGTGTAGGTGGCAGGAACCTAATTATTGGGCCATCATCTGCTGCCTCCCAGGATGCATTAGGAAGAAGCTGGATTGGAAGCAGAACAGCTGAGACAAGAAAGATAAAGATGGTTATTAATAATAACATATATTGGTGACCAGCATTGTGGCATAGTGGATAAAGCTGTTGTCTGCAGTGCCAGCATCCCATATGGTCACTGGTTTAAGTCCTAGCTGCTCTCCACTTCTGATCCAGCTCCCTGCTAATGCACCTGGAAAGCAGAGGAAGACGGTCGAAGTCCTTGGGCCCCTGCACCCACATGGGAGACCCGGAAGAAGATCCAGGTTTGTGTGTGTGTGTGCAAATTGTTGAGTGTGTATAAAGTTAATTGAATATAAATCTTAATGGAGAATGTGACTGACAAGGGGAAAGGGAGGAGGAGGAGGGGTGGGAGTGTGGATGGAAGGTCTGATACGGTTGGAAGAATAACTGTATTCCTAAAGATGTACTTACAAAATTTGTATTCCTTAAAAAAATTAAAAAAAAGAAAATAGATGCTCCAGGCTCCTGGCTTTTGATCTTCCCAGCTCCTGCCATTGCAGCCATTTGGGGAGTGAACCAGCAGAGGGAAGCTCACTCGCTCGCTCACTCTCTCTCTCTCTCTCTCTGCCTCTGCATTTCAAGTAAATAAATCATTAAAAAAAAACATAGATTAGTACTTTTTTTATTATAGAACTAAGGGGTATAGGTATATTCTTTAGAGAGAAGTGATATGTTTGATCAATATCTTATAAAATCTAGACATTTTCCGATACTGAAATATAAGAGTTTATTGGAATATTTGTTGTCAACAGTTTCATGCAGTGTGATAGAATATCTCTTTGTTAGCTTCAGTGTAAGGTGCTTGCTATTTCCGAGACATACTAAGGTAAAATTATATTGACTTTCCTCCTCAGTATGTGTCATAATTCCAGTGTAGTGTGTGAAGAATTAGTGAAGCTAATTTACCTAAAGCTGAAGTAACTGTGCTATTCTAAGTATGTGAACCGTTCGGTTGTTGATTCTTTAAAATGTTTTTAGGTTAGTTCCTGAAAGTTTTCAATGGAATAATTTGCTTTTCGAGTATAGCAAGGTTTGTGCTTGAGAGTTTGAAGTTAGAGGCATGGAAATAAGAATTGATTGTCATCCATTTTCTGTCTGATAATTCAGGAATTTAACTCTTTTTTTATTGTAAGAATGTTGTATTTTTTAAAAAATTTTTTTATTAGTTTTTTGTAGAGGAGAGGTAGAGAGAGAAAGAGAGAGAGAGAGAGAGAGAGAGAGAGGTCTTCTATCCGTTGGTTCACTCCGCAATTGGCTGCAACGGCCGGAGCCTCGCCAACCCAAAGCCTGGAACCAGGAGCCTCCCTCCAAGTCTCCCACGTGGGTGCAGGGGCCCAAGAACTTGGACCATCCTCCACTGCTGTCCCAGGCCACAGCAGAGAGTTGGATCGGAAGTGGAGCAGCCGGGTCTCAAACCGCCCATATGGGATGCCAGCACTTCAGGCCAGGGCGTTAACCCGCTGTGCCACAGCGCTGGCCCCAGGAATTTAACTCTTAAAAATTCACAGTGGCAATTTTATTTTTGTGGAAAATAATGAAAATGTGTGTTTAGTTATTTAGTGCCAAAAATGAGTAAATTAGTTCTAGTTTTCTGATGTGTTTTGAATATTTTATATATGTATTCTTAATTAACCAACAAATCTTTTTTTTTTTTTTTTTTTTTTGACAGGCAGAGTGGACAGTGAGAGAGAGAGAAAGGTTTTCCTTTTGCTGTTGGTTCACCCTCCAATGGCCGCTACGGCCGGCGCATCTCGCTGATCCGAAGCCAGGAGCCAGGTGCTTCTCCTGGTCTTACATGGGGTGCAGGGCCCAAGCACTTGGGCCATCCTCCACTGCACTTCTGGGCCACAGCAGAGAGCTGGCCTGGAAGAGGGGCAACCAGACAGAATCTGGTGCCCCGACCAGGACTAGAACCCGGTGTGCCAGCGCTGCAGGTGGAGGATTAGCCTGTTGGGCCGCGGTGCCTGCCTTAACCAACAAACCTTAGAATTTTATTTTGATTAGGCATTTTTTTTAAAAAAAGTGACTTTTACTGAGTTCCTGTATCTTTCTAGATGTTATTTATAGTGAGACATTTAAGGAGAAAATTGAAATGGCATTTGTCAGATGAATAATTTCCTCTGTAATTGCAACACAATAGCAGTCATTTTTTAGCATTGCACATTAAAAAATTTTCATGTATTTATTTGAGAGAGAAAGAGTCTGTTCACTTGTTCATGCCCACAATGGACTGGCCTGGGCCAGGGCTAACACTGGGAGCAGAAAACTCAGGTCTCTCACATGGGTGGCAGAGACCCAGTAATTTGAATCATCACCCTGATGCCTCTTAGGGTCTCATTAGGAAACTGAAGTCAGGAGCTGGAGCTTGGTCTCGAACCCAAGTACTCTGCTGTTGGATTACAGCATGTTAACCACCAGGCTAAAGGTACTCCACATTGCACATTTTTAACATTGTAGTTTTGAGAATCTGTGGGCATGTAAAAGGGGAATGATGCTAAAAATGATTGGCATGTAGAATGAGAAGATGAAAAGGAAGCAAGTTAAATTGAGGGAGGAAAAATGGCAAATTGGATTTTTTTAGTTTATTTTTGGAAGAAAATATGCCAGTTTTTAACAGCAAAAGAATATAGACTTATCAGAAATTCTTAATATGGCCAGCGCCGTGGCTTAACAGGCTAATCCTCCACCTTGCGGTGCCGGCACACCGGGTTCTAGTCCCGGTCAGGGCGCCGGATTCTATCCCGGTTGCCCCTCTTCCAGGCCAGCTCTCTGCTATGGCCCGGGAAGGCAGTGGAGGATGGCCCAAGTGCTTGGGCCCTGCACCTGCATGGGAGACCAGGAGAAGCACCTGGCTCCTGGCTTCGGATCAGAGCGATGCGCCGGCCACAGCGGCCATTGGAGGGTGAATCAAGGGCAAAAAGGAAGACCTTTCTCTCTGTCTCTCTCTCTCTCACTGTCCACTCTGCCTGTCCAAAAAAAAAAAAAAAAAAAAAAAAGAAATTCTTAATATAAGAATTTATATTTTCACCTGTTTTCATTTTTTTTAAAAAAGATTTATTTATTTATTTGAGTCAGAGTTAACACAGAGAGGAGAGGCAGAGAGAGAGAGAGAGAGAGAGAGAGAGAGGTCTTCCATCCGATGGTTCACTCCCCAGATGGCCGCAAAGGCCGGAGCTGTGCCGATCCGAAGCCAGGAGCCAGGAGCTTCTTCTGGGTCTCCCACGTGGGTGCATGGCCCCAAGGACTTGGGCTCTCTTCTACCGCTTTCCCTCACCTGTTTTCATTTTAAAACCCTTTCTTTTTATAGATGCCATTTTCAGCAATACTTATTAATGGAGTGAATGTACCCCAGTCTTCCTGGTTGTTCATTAACCTATTAGTACTCAACTACTTTAACAGGTTCACAAAAATCTACTACTTGTAGTTGAAACTGCTAAGGGGGTAGAATTAGAACTGTTCTGCTGCTTCTAATGTATCTACTGAATGAGTTGATTATTTTTTTTTAGAAAAGTTATTTTTAACTTTAAAACTTTCCTTTTTTTCCCTCTACCCTCAACTAAGATCACTTAGTAGTGGTACGATGTAATGGTAAAAGACATAAGTTTTAATTTTTTTCAAGATTTACTTATTTAATTGAAAGGCAGATTACAGGGAATCAGAGGCAGAGGCAGAGATCGAGATTGAGATCGAGATCAGCTGGTTCACTCCCCAAATAGCTGCAGTGGCCAGAGCTGGGCTGATCTGAAGCCAAGAGCCAGGATCCAGGAGCTTCCTCCGGGTCTGCCACACGGGTGCAAGGGACCCAAGCACTTGGGCCATCCTCTGCTGCTTTCCCAGGCTACAGCAGAGAGCTGGATTGAAAGTGGAGCAGCTGGGTTTCGAACCAGCACCCATATGGGATGCTGGCACTGCAGGAGGTGGCTTTACCTGCTATGCCACAGCACTGGCCCCATAAGTGATTCTTCCCTAACTGGTCTTACCTATTTGTTAGGGAAACCGGCTAATCAATATGAAAAACATTATCGTATGTGCTCTGAAAAGGGAGGTACAGATTGATGAGGTGGACATAGAGGAATGTAACTGTGTGCTAGGGAACCAGGAAGAACTTTCACAGAAGGTGACATCCAAACTCAGTCCTGAAATCATGAATGTTAGTCATAGAAAGGTGAATGTATTGAAAGGAATATGTTGCAGGCAGAGGAGAGAATATCATGTTGGAAGATTTGGAGGTGAACAAGAGTTTGATGTGTTGGAGAATTGAGAGAAACTCTGTATGGCTGCATTATGGAGCTGGATGATAGAGGTAGAGATCAAGATGGAGGTACATTGAATGACAGACTCGTTGAAGTTGAGGGAAAAGGTATGACTGTGAAGGATGTAGTAAGTGAAAGCTGGTTATAAGCACCTGAATTAGTCACAGCAGGGATGAGGACAAGACCACAAGTATCAGAGAAGTTGAATAAATGTGATAGAAATATTATTGCCAGTAAGTGATGGAGTTTACATATGTCTTGTGTTTTCTGTATATTAAAAAAAAGGACATATGATCCTAAAAGTTGGAAATTGGTTATCAGTTTTGGTTATCTTTTTTTTTTTTTTTAAGATTTTCTTATTTTACTTGAAAGAGTTACACAAACACACACACACACACAGAGAGAGAGAGAGAGAGAGGGAGGGAGGGAGAGGGAGGGAGAGGGAGAGGGAGAGGGAGAGGGAGGTCTTCCATCCGATTGTTCATTCCCCAATTGGCCGCAATGGCCAGAACTGCGCCAATCCAAAGCCAGGAGCCAGGAACTTCTTCCAGGTCTCCCATGCGGGTGCAGGGGCCCAAGGATCCAGGCCATCCTCCACTACTATCCCAGAGAGATAGAGAGAGCTGGAAGGGAAGTGGAGCAGCCAGGACTTGAACCGGTGCCCATATGAGATGCCGGTGCTTCAGGCCAGTGCGTTAACCTGCTGCGCCATAGTGCCGGCCCCTTGGTTATCTTTTATTTACTTGAAAGTCAGAGTTACAGAGAGAAGGAGAGGCAGAGAGAGAGAGAGAGATCTTCCATTTGCTCGCTGGTTCACTCCCCAATTGACTGCAAGGGTCAGAGTTGCACTGGTCCGAAGCCAGGAGCTAGGAACTTCCCCCAGGTCTTCCCATGAGGGTGCAGAGGCCCAAGGACTTGGGCCATCTTCTACTGCTTTCCCAGGCCATAGCAGAGAGCTGGATTGGAAGTTGGGCAGCGGGTCTCCAACTGGTACCCACATGGAATGCCATTACTGCAGGTGGTGGCCTTACCCACTATGCCACAGTGCCAGCCCTAACTGACTTTTCAACTGTTGTGTGTTGATATTAATTTGCTCTAAAAATTCTAAAAGTGGGTTCTGGACCTAAAGTTAATTGAGAATAGATAACAGAGTGGGGGCTTGTCCCTTGCTGGAACTCTAAGAACTTCTATTGTCTAGAGAAAAAGGGGAAAATGATGGAATAGTAAGTATGGAAGTTAAAAGTTAGGATCTGTTGTTATAATGGTACTTACATATTGATTAGATTTTCTCTGTGAATTTTGAATCGTGAATGTATTTGGAATGGTGACCATGTATTTAATATGTGTGTATTTTGTGACCATTGGTTGAAGGATAAAGAAACTGACCAATATTAAATAGAGCAGACAGGCACACAATTTTAGCATAATTTTGTAATTGCTGCTTTAAAATAATTGTTTCATGCTAAAAAAAAATAAAGCAGAAGATAATGAATTCAATTTAGGATATGTTGAAATGGAGATGCTTATGGAATAGTGAGCACTTACTTCCACCAAGCACTAATCTATATTATGATGATACATAAGTACAGAAAACAAAGTCTCTGCCCTCACTATTTCATATTCTGGTGGTTGTAAACCAACAAAAAATAATAATTATAAAGTATCAGGGAATAGGAACAGGAAAATCTGTAGAGATCAAAAGTAGATCAGTGATTACTGGGAGGAGAAGAAGTATGGAATTTCTGAAGTGATAAAAAATGTTCTGGATTTAGTACTCATTGATGACTATGAAACTTGAATATAAAACCTGCTGAATTTGTACACATTAAAAGGGTGCATCTTATTAGTATGACTTATATCTCAATAAAAAAATGACAAGGAGTGGGGAAAAATGGGTTGAGGCATAATAAAATAATGATAGGAGGTTAACATAGTGTATAAGATTGTAAGGATACTGCTTTGATGGTGCCTCGTTTGTATAATAGCCCTAAAGCAGTGGAAGGAGTAAGCAGTGAGGATACCTGGAGGAAGAATTATTCAGATGGAGGAACGATGAGTACACACATACTGAGATTGAGAAGGTGCTTGGCATGTTCAAGAAATAGGAAGGCCAGTATATGTGAACACAACGGGTAAGGTGGAGAGTTGTAGGCGATACAGTTGGAGTTATTAGGGTGCTGGGTCATGTAGGGACTTTGGATTTTATGCTGAGATGGGAGCTGAGGAATGATGTTATTTGAATTAGATTTTAAGTAGATTACTTGCTACAATGTAGATAATAAACTGTGAAAGAAGAAGTCAGATAGGAGGCAATTGAGTTAGTCCAGGTGAGATGACTAGATCAGGATGGTAGTAGGGGACTTAGTAAGAAATAGTGTGATTCTGGATCGGGAGAGAAGAGAAAGAAGAAAAAACATTGAGGATTCATTTCTCTTGGGGAAAAAACCCAAAATATTTAAAGGGCATGAAGAGAGGAGTAGACTAAAGAGAAGCCAAGGAAGGAAACAAGGAAGCCAAGGAAGATACTGGAGAAATTTCCTGAAAGCAGTATTCATCTGAGTTAGAAGTTGGAAATAAGTCAATTAGGAATTTATTGGTGACAGAGCAATTTTAATGATATTTTGGGAACAAAAGCCAAGTAGTAGTTGGCTGAGAAAGAAGTTTGAATAGAAAAAGTGGAGGCAGCTTGAAAAGACCAGGGAGTCAAGAGAGGGACCCAGAAAGAGATAAATATGAAAAGGAATCTTTTGTGGAATGAGGTAGTTGAACATAAAGGATAGGAATAATGAAAAGAAGAAGGTTTTGGTGTATCAGGGAAGAAAAAGGGGGATCTAGTACACAGGCTTGCTTCCTTTCTTGAGATCAAAGTGAAGGATAATTTTGTATCCGAGATAGGCAGTGTGGGAAACTCATGCATTATAACTTGTTTCCTCTGTGGAAAAGTGAGCTGGTACTTACTGGGAATAATGTAAGAGGGTAGTAGCTTTAAGATAATCATTGTGAAGAATTAGGGGATAGAGCTGACAAGAAATACTTAAAAAAAAAAAAAAAAGATGGGGCGGGCACCGTGTCGCAGTGGGTTAACCCTCTACCTGTGGTGCCAGCATCCCATATGGGCTCCGGTTCTAGTCTGGGCTGCTCCTTTTCCAATCCAGCTCTCTGCTATAGTTTGGGAAAGCAGTAGAAGATGGCCCAAGTGTTTGGGCCCTGCACCCATGTGGGAGACCAGGAAGAAGCTCCTGGCTCCTGGCTTTGGATCTGCACAGCTCTGGCCATTGCAGCCATTTGGGGAGTGAACCAATGGAAGGAAGACCTTTCTCTCTGTCTCTCTCTCACTGTCTGTAACTCTACCTCTCAAATAAATTGACAAAATCTTAAAAAAAAAAAAAAAAAAAGACTTCTGAGTTATTTTGTTGAAAATCCAAAGTTTGTAAGGGTGCCAGTCTTAGAAGCGCTTGTGTTCAGGACTGTTGAAGATGGGTGTTCAGCATCATTCAGAATTGGGCATGATTAATGGGATGAATATGATTAAAAAAAAAAAAAAACCTGAAGCAGCTTAAGGGAATTCTTATAAATAAAATAAATAGGCCGGCACCGCGGCTCAGTAGGCTAATCCTTCACCTTGCGGCGGCGGCACACCAGGTTCTAGTCCCGGTCGGGGCGCCAGATTCTGTCCCGATTGGCCCTCTTCCAGGCCAGCTCTCTGCTGTGGCCAGGGAGTGCAGTGGAGGATGGCCCAAGTGCTTGGGCCCTGCACCCCATGGGAGACCAGGAGAAGCACCTGGCTTCTGCCATCGGATCAGCACGGTGCGCTGGCCGCAGCGCGCCAACCGCGGCGGCCATTGGAGGGTGAACCAACGGCAAAGGAAGACCTTTCTCTCTGTCTCTCTCTCACTGTCCACTCTGCCTGTCAAAAATAATAATAATAATAAAATAAAATAAATAAAACATGAGCTCAAGTTTCATCATTTCCTTGAAGGTATCCCTCACTGCTCTTTTTCTTTCTCATTTTATACTTCTTTTTTCTGCTAATGCTGCCTTACACCTAATCTAGTAGAATTTAAAGTGTGTATGTGTGTGTGTGTATAAAGTGTGTGTATATATATGTATTCAAATATGCATATATATAGAGAGAAGTACAAAGTAAGGACAAAACACATGAAATCCTGTTATAACTACGAATATGTCGGTGTTACTCTTTCATTCACATTTGCTTACGTAACACATTTCTGCAAAAATGGGGTTATATAATACATCCAATTTTATGTGCTTATTATTAAATACAAATTTATTATAATGTAAATAGCTTCAAAAGTACTGTACTATTTAATAAAATTTACCTAATTGGCCAGTCCTTAGGTGATAGACTATTATTTCATTTTATTTTTAAATTGTTAAAATCACTAGTGAATATAGTACATGCTTTCACCACTCCCTCTTCACTGTATTAATGGCTAATACTTATATAACCTTTTCTATATGATGGTGGTAGTCTAAGCACTTGTCTTTTATTTGTAAATTTTTTCTGTTTAATTTCACAGTGAATCCTTTGGACTTGTATATTTTTTATCTTGGATAGAATGAATAAATAATACTACCTGCTGCGTGTTTAGGTCACACCCAAACCATCCTATAATCTGTAATGTAGTTAATAGGTTTTGGAGTTAGAACAGATCTAGGTTAAAATCCTTGCTCTGTTGCTGCTTTTGGTCATGTGGCTCTAAACCTCAGCCTTTTAGACTATTAAATAGAGAACATATCAACTCTAAGACTGGGGCTGGCACTGTGGTATAGCAGGTAAAGCTGCTGCCTGCAGTGCCAGCATCCCATATGGGTGCTGGTTTGAGTCCTGGCTGCTTTACTTCCAGTCATCTCTGCTATGGCCTGAGAAAGCAGTAGAAGATGGCCTAAGTCCTTGGGCCTCTGCATTCCTGTGGGAGACCCTGAAGAAGCTCCTGGCTCCTGGCTTTGGATCAGCCCAGCTCTGGCACTTGGGGAGTGAATCAGCAGCTAGAAGATCTCTCTCTATCTGCTTCTCTCTTGCTCTCTGAGAGAGGTCTTCCAGTGGATGGAAGATTCTCTCTAACTCTAACTCTGCCTTTCAAATATGTAAATAATTTTCAAAAGATTTATTTACTTGATACGCAGAGAGAGGTCTTCCATCCACTGGTTCACTCCCTTGATGGCTGCAGTGCTGGAGCTTCATGATCCAAAGCCAGGAGCCAGGAGTTTCTTCCGGGTCTCCCATGTAAGTGCTGGGGCCCAAGGACTTGGGCCATCCTCTACTGCTTTCCCAGGCCATAGCAGAGAGCTGGATCAGAAGTAGAACAGCCAGGACTCGAACTGGCACCCATATAGGATGCTGACACTGCAGGTGGTGGATTTACCTGCTATACCATAGCTCTGGCTCCAGTAGTTTTTTTTTTTTTTTTTTTTTTTTAAAGAATGTTGTAACTGACTGAAACTCATGATTTCGTCTTTTGATTTTTTTTCTCACAGATTTTAATTTTCAGTATTTGTATTTATGGCAGTATACTAAACCTACCGCATTTTTTTAAAATTTATGTTTGCATTACTGAAGTGAAAACAAGACATATTTATTTCTCTATCAGGATCTGATTCTGTGATAAATTCATTACCTTGCATATATTCTAAAGGAAAGAACTTGTCAGAATTACCATAGGAAGCAGTTACAAATTTCCAACGTTGCTACTAATTACGTTAGCAGTCTTATAAATCTTTAAAAAAGAGTTAAATGTTAGTCATAATACTAATCATATAATTAAAGATGTATTTATTTATTTGAAAGTCAGAGATGCGCAGAGAGAGAGGAAAGGCAGAGAGAGAAAGAAAGGTCTTCCATCTGACGATTCACTCCCCAATTGGCTGCAATGGCTGGAGCTGTGCCTATCCGAAGCCAGGAGCCAGGCGCTTCCTCCGGGTCTCCCACACGGTGCAGGGCCCAAGGACTTGGGCCATCTTCTACTGCTTTTCCAGGCTATATAAGAGAGCTGGATTGGAAGTGGAACAGCCGGGTCTTGAACCAGCACCAATATGGGATGCCGGCTCTTCAGGCCAGGGTGTTAACCTGCTGCGCCACAGCGCCAGCTCCTAACATTTAATTCTTTGTTAGGATCCTGGATCGATTTTTTCTTAGCGCTTAGGTCAGTGGATTCTTGGGCTATTTCAGTTAATGCAGTTTTTCTGATTTTATTTCTGTATTTTTCCAGTAGAGCCGGGATTCTAATGGAACCAGTTTGCTCCCTACTAATATAAATTTCTCTCTCCTTATTTGGGTAAGATTTGCTGAGATAATGCACTTTTAAAGCACTGTACTTGGTACTAGTAGGTGCTCAAATGGATTTTCTTTCCTAGGCTAAAGAGCAGTCCTGTTGAATTAGGTGATGTATTTCCACCTGGTGGTCAAATAAGGAATTGGTTGTTTTGAAAAAACTTTATTGAGGTCCAATTCACATAAATCCACCATTTTAAAGTGAATAATTCAGTACTGCCTAATTACCACCTCTATCTTGTTCAAAGACATTTTCATCCTCCTAAGAATAAGACACTGTACTCACAAAATTGTGGCTCCTAACATCCTGTCCCTCTAGCTCCTGAAATCTACCATCTGTGTTCTGTCTCTCTAGATTTACCTGTTCCAGGCTTTACCTATTAAATTTTGTGTAAGTGAAGTCATACAGTATGTGACCTTTTGTCTGGCTTCTATAACTAGAATAATGTTTTTGAGGCTGTCCACCATGTAGTAAGTATTAATACTTCGTTCTTCGGCCAGCGCTGTGGCTCAACAGGCTAATCCTCCGCCTTGCGGCGCTGGCACACCGGGTTCTAGTCCCGGTCGGGGCACCGATCCTGTCCCAGTAGCCCCTCTTCCAGGCCAGCTCTCTGCTGTGGCCAGGGAGTTCAGTGGAGGATGGCCCAAGTGTTTGGGCTCTGCACCCCATGGGAGACCAGGATAAGCACCTGGCTCCTGGCTTCTGATCAGCACGGTGCGCTGGTCGCAGCGGCCATTGGAGGGTGAACCAACGGCAAAAGGAAGACCTTTCTCTCTGTCTCTCTCTCACTGTCCACTCTGCCTGTAAAAAAAAAAAAAAAACAAAAAAAAACTTCGTTCTTTAGTATGGGTCAGTACTAGTCTGTGGTGTGGATATGATTTGTTAATCCACCCACCCATTGAAAGACATTTTATTTCTACCTTTTGGCTGTTATGAATAGCGCTGCTGCTCACATGTGTGTATATGTATTTGTTTATCAGTTTTTAGTTCTTTTAAGAAACGAGTATTTAAAAAAAGATTGATTTATTTGAAAGGCAGGGTTACAGAGAGACACACACTAAAGGGGGAAACTTCAGTTTTCCTTATGGGAATAAATTTTTAGTATTTCTAGATCTTGTGATTTATCAAGAAATTTTATGTAAGATCTGATTCAAAATGTTTTAAAGCACTGTGCAGGCCAAATGGAATACTTAGGCAATCCAGATATGTACTACAAGAGGTACAAGACTTGGAGAAAGAAAAACTATATATTTTGAAGTGAAATTGGAGTCATCTTGAAATGGACATATTTTGGTTGGTTTCACATTAACTCTGTAAATTGCTTTTGGAAGAATGGACATTTTGACGAAATTGATTCTTCTAATCCATGAACATGGAAGATTTTTCCATTTTTTTTGGTATCTTCTATTTCTTTAATGTTTTGTAATTATCATAGAGACCTTTGATATCCTTGGTTAAATTTTTTTCCAAGATATTTGATTTTTTGTAGTTATTGTGAATGGGATTAATCTTAGAATTTCTTTCTCAGCTGTGGCATTGTCTATGTGTACAAAGGCTGTTGATTTTTGTGTATTGACTTTATATCCTGCTACTTTACCAAACTCTTCTATGAGTTCTAGTAGTCTCTTAATGGAGTTTTTTGGATCTCCTGTATATAGATATTGACTTGATTGCCTTTGGAATAAAATAAATAATGCCCATGAAATAACTATAGTATTTCTTCATAGTATTTCCTTTTGAGAGCAAGAATTATGCTTTCATTTATGTTAATAGCTTGTTATTATATCAATAATAGTTTTAGGTGTGTTGTACACATTATTGCTTGGATTCACAACTCTATGAGGTAGATAAGTATTACCACTGTGTGTATAAGATAGCAAAGGCTTCCTGTGGTAAGTTATTTTCCCACCATTATATAATAAAATAAGTGAAAGGGTTGTAATGAAAACCTAATTCTGACTACCTTTGTGTTTTCATTATGACATGTTTCCTAGCTCTTAAACTTGTATAATATTGGTGTACATTAATCTCCCATTCCCTGGCAAGGAGTGAAGGGGAATATATTCCAAGACATCCCAGTGGATGCCTGAAACTAAAGGTAATACTGAATCCTGTATGCACCATGTTTTGTATGTATGCATATGATGCACTATGTATGCATATGATAAAGTTGAATTTATAAGGCATAATAAGAGATTAACAGAAATAATTGATTAAAATAGAACAATTATAACAATATACTATAATAAAATTGTTCAAGATTTATTTATTATTTGAAAGGCAGAGTTACCAAGACAGAGAGAGAGAGGGAGAGACAGAGAGATCTTCCATCAGCTGGTTTATTTCCCCAGAAGACCCCAACAGCTGGAGCTAGGCTGATCCAAAGCCAGGAGCCAGGAATTTCTTCCTGGTCTCCCTCGTGGGTTGTGGGAGCCCAAATACTTGGGCCATCTTCCGCTATTTTCCCAGGTGCATTGGCAGGGAACTGAATCAGCTGTGGAGCAGCCGGGACTTGAACTGGTGCCCATATGAGATGCTGGCACTGCAGGTGGTGGCTTTACCACTATGCCACAGGATCAGCCCCCAGTGATACTACTCTTGCACTTTGGAGCCATTATTAAGTAAAATAAGGGTTACTTGAACACAAGCAGTGCAATATGATGGCAGTAGATCTGATAACCCTCTATCTGATAACTAATAAGTGGCTAAAAGGAAGGCAGCTTATAGATCATGGATAAACTACACTAAGGGATTTTTTTTTTTTTTTAAAGATTTATTTCTTTGAAAGAGTTATACACAGAGAGAAGGAGAGGTAGAGAGAGAGGTCTTCCATCTACTGGTTCACTCCCCAATTAGCTAAAAAGGCCGGAACTGCACCAATCCGAAGCCAGGAACTTCTTCGGGGTCTCCCACACAGGTGCAGGGGCCCATCTCATATGGATGCCAGTTCAAGACCCGGCTGCCCTACTTCTGATCCAGCTCTCTGCTATCGTCTGGGAAGGCAGTAGAAGATGGCCCAAGTGCTTGGGCCCCTGCACCCATGTGGGAGACCAGGAAGAAGCTCCTGGCTCCTGGTTTTGGATCGGCACAGTGCCAGCCGTAGCAGCCTTTTGGGGAGTGAACCAATGGAAGGAAGACCTTTCTCTCTGTCTCTCTCTCACTGTCTGTAACTCTGCCTGTCAAATAATTAAAAAAAAAAAAATTGAAATGCCTGCTAGTTGTCTGCAATATATCATTGTTATTTGGTCAAGCCAAATGAGAATTTGTGTGCTTTCATTTAATACCCTTGACAGCCTCTAGTATTAAAACTTTTATACCCTCAATCTTAATTCCTTAATTGTTTCGTATGGTATAAATGGCCCTTTAAACATTAATAGGTTAGGAAGGATTTCTTACAGATCCTCAGAAGCATCTGGTGCTAGAGCATAGCTACTGGCAAGTAGAACCACATTCTCTTCTAGAGCAGATCTAATCCATCCACCGACTTATCTCAGCTTTTTATCTCTTCACCTCAAAAATTTATTTTTTAGGTGGGTTAGATGTTGTGGCACAGTTAAGTTGCCTCTAGGGACACCTACTTCCCATAGTGGAGTGCCTGGGTTAAGTCTGACTACTCTGCATTTCTGATACAGCTTCCCCTGAGTGTGTTTGGGAGGCAGCAAATGATGGCCCACGTACTTGAGTTCCTGTTCCCATATGGGAAACCCTGATGAGAGTTGCTGGTTCCTAGCTTGAGCTCTACCCAGCCCTGGCTGATGCTGAGGAATAAACCAACAGATGGAACATGTCTCTCTCTCTTTCTGTCTCTCTCTCTCTCTCTGTTTCTTTCTGTCTCTTTCTTTCTCTGTCATTCTGCCTTTCAAATGAATAAGTAGATCTTTAAAAGAAAAAAAAAATTTTTTTTAAAGCAAAGCCATGACTCAAATCCAGGCAATCTGATATGGGATGTGGGCATCCCAAGTGGCATTTTATTTATTTATTTATTTTTAAAAGATTTATTTATTTATTTATTTGAAAGGCAGAGTTAACAGAGAGACCTAGGGAGAGGGAGTGAGAGAGGGATAGAGAGAGGGAGGGAGGTCTTCCATACGCTGATACACTTCCCAAGTGGCTGCAACTGATGGAGCTGTGTCGATCAGGAGCTTGGAGCTTCTTCTATGTATTCCACCTGGGTGCAGGGGCCCAAGAACTTGGGCCATCTTCCACTGCTTTCCCAGGCCATAGCAGAGAGCTGACTCAGAAATGGAGTATCTGGGTCTTGAACTGGTGCCCGTATAGGATGCCAGCACTGCAGGCAGCAGTTTTACCCGCTATACCACAGCACCAGCCCCAAGAAAAAAAATTTAAATTTTATTCTCCTCAGTCTGTTGTACTGTCTCTTATATAAGTGGAAGAAATTCTCAGTGAGTTTTCTAAAGCATTTTCAATCTCCTGCTTTGATTTCCTGATGTACTTTTTGTGTTTTTGACGTGCTTATATTTTCTGACTCTGATTTTTCATTTTTTCTTTCCTGTGTGTTTTCCTCATAGTACTAGTTAAACTGCTTTCCATTTCTAAAGTTTTATAAGCCTTAAAAAAAACAACCTAGGATTTTTGTAGAAATATGTTTACATTTTATATAATTTCAAAAAGGGTCCTGGTACTTGAAAACTTTTTTGAAGATTTGTTTTATTTATTTAAAAGACAGTTAGAGAGAGGGTTTTCCATCCACTGGTTTACTCCTCAAATGGCCAAGAGCCAGGAACTTTATCTGGGTCTCCCACTTTGGTGCAGGGGCCGAAGCACTTGGGCCATCCTCTGCTGCTTTCCCAGGTGCATTAGCAAGAGTTGAATCAGAAGTAGAGCAGCTGGGACTTGATTCAGCACCTGTGTGGGGTTCTGGTGCTGCAGGTAGCAGCTTAACCCACCGTGCTGGCTCCCCAGTGATATTTTCTTAATTAAATAGCTTCCCTGTCATGAATCTTCCAGCTTTCTTTATTATATATTCTTTTCTTTATATTGTTAAAATACACAATTTCTTCTTCCACTAAATAAAATAAAATAAACCCTTTATGTGGCTCTCCCTTCTTGAGTATCATTTTCCCTCTCTTTGGAAGGAGTTTGTAGAATACTTGTCTGTGTTTCTACTCAACTCTGCATTTCCTTGTTCCTTTATATTTGGATTTCAGCTCTGCCTTCTGGCTTCTAATCCCATCAAAAAATACCTTTTTGCCACATCAAGCAAATACATTGTTTCAAGTTCTTCATTTCTTGAGCTAAATGAGACATTTTCACTTTTGGCATTTTTCTCCCAGGACTGTTTTTGACACATATTTTCCATGCTCTCTTATGAGTCTTTTTGTCCTGGCTGCTTCTCTGATTTTCCATTTGATACGTCTGCCTTTTTTCTTGATATGGTCTGTTGGTAACCTTACATATTCTCACAGTCTATCTCCTTGTTCATTCATACATTCATCAGTGAGTGCCAGTTTGTGTCAGACACTTTGCTATTTCTGAGGAGATGGTGAAATGAGACTGACATAGCCACTGTCCTCATGATAGTCTAATAGGAAATACAGGCAGATAAACAGCAATTATTGAACAAATTGTGTTAAGTATTCTGGTAAGGGAAATACATGGAAGGGAGATGGGAGTGTTAGAGAAAAGCTTGATGAAATAACAAAGATGGGCTATTGGAAGGTCAGAGTTTCAGACAAAAATGGTAACATTTGCAAAGAAATACAAGGGTACTTCATGGAAAATGGAATTTAAAAGATGTTTATTTTGGTATAAATTTTTGAATTTTTAAAATAATAAGCATTTTGGCTGGCGCCGTGGCTTAACAGGCTAATCCTCCGCCTTGCGGCACCGGCACACCAGGTTCTAGTCCTGGTTGGGGCGCCGGATTTTATCCCGGTTGCCCCTCTTCCAGGCCAGCTCTCTGCTATGGCCCGGGAAGGCAGTGGAGGATGGCCCAAGTCCTTGGGCCCTGCACCTGCATGGGAGACCAGGAGAAGCACCTGGCTCCTGGCTTCGGATCGGCGAGATGCGCCGGCCGCAGCGGCCACTGGAGGGTGAACCAACGGCAAAAAGGAAGACCTTTCTCTCTGTTTCTCTCTCTCACTATCCACTCTGCCTGTCAAAAAAAAAAATATATATATATATATATAATAAGCATTTTACATGAACTTTTCAACTAGATTTTTGTTTGTTTGTTTGTTTCACTGATTTTATTTATTTGAAAGGCAGAGTTACAGAGAGGGAGAGATGGAATGAGATCTTTGATCCTCTCATTTATTCCTCAAATGGCTGCAATGGCCAGAGCTGGAATTCCATCCAGGTTCTCCCATGTGGGTGCATGGGCCCAAGCACTTTGGCCAAATTCTGCTGCTTTCGCAGGCACATTATCAGGAAGCTGGATGGGAAGTGGAGCAGCCAGGCCCCAGCCAGTGCTTATATAGGATGCTGGTGTCAAAGGCGCCTGCTTAATCTGCATCAAAATGCTGACTTCCCAGCTAAATTTCTAACCAGATTTTTAGTTCTTTGAATGCAGTAGCATCTTGTGTTTTCATATTTTTCTTTTTAAAAAATATTTATTTTCATTTTTACTTGAAAGGCAGAGAAGGAGAAATCAAAATCTTTTTCATTCTCTGGTTCACTCCTCAAATGCCCACAACATTTGGGTCTGCATCAAGCCAAAAGAAGCCAGCAGCCCAGAGCTGAATCTGGGTTTCCTACATGGGGCAGGGACCCCAGGACTTGAACCTAGGACTTCCAGTGCAGAAATCACAAGTGGTGCCTTAACCACTGAGAATGCTTATCCCTTCAGTTTATTTTAAATACTCCCTTGTACAATCCTAGATTGTAAAGGATACTCTTGTTTATTTACAGAGTATCTTTGTATTTTCCTTTTTTTTTTTTTTTTAAAGATTTATTTATTTGAAAGGCAGAGTTACACAGAGAGAGAAGGAGAGGCAGAGAGAAAGGTCTTCTATTCACTGGTTCACTCTCCAAATGGCTGCAACGGCTAGAGGTGTTTTATGGCTTTAAAAAATCATTAAAAATGAAGATCCTAAGACGTGAAAATTAATTTTTGTTTATTATTCAGAAAATGGTGACTTAAATGATAATAGGGTAGAAGTTATAAGATGGACTGTTTTGGTGATAGAGTGGTATTGTATTAAAAATGATAGTTTTGGCCGGCGCCATGGCTTAACAGGCTAATCCTCCGCCTTGCGGCACCGGCACACCAGGTTCTAGTCCCGGTTGGGGCGCCGGATTCTATCCTGGTTGTCCCTCTTCCAGGCCAGCTCTCTGCTATGGCCCAGGAAGGCAGTGGAGGATGGCCCAAGTGCTTGGGCCCTGCACCCTCATGGGAGACCAGGAGAAGCTCCTGGCTTCGGATCAGCGAGATGCACCGTCCGCAGTGGCCTTTGGAGGGTGAACCAACGGCAAAGGAAGACCTTTCTCTTTGTCTCTCTCTCTCTCTCACTATCCACTCTGCCTGTCAAAAAAAAAAAAAGATAGTTTTAGTTCAAGGTGATAGGACATTTTGGGAATGATAGCAAGGAAAATGAGGAAGGTTTGTGGGGAAATGTCTTTTTTTGTTTTTTATTTTTCTTTGCTAAGATTATGGGTATAAAAGCAGGAATTACCATCTTAGAATTGTTTGAGTAGAATCAATCTAGGTAGATGTTTCATTCCTTCCTTCCTTCATTCATTAACCCTGTTATTAAAATTCTCATTATGTACCAATCAATAACATAGTAAATAAAATAGATGATATTTATTTCTAATTGCAGAAACAAAAATGCTAGGGCAGAAAAAAATATCTTTCATACAGCTATTCCCCTTGGAACACAGTGCTAACCATTCCTTGCTCCACTAAGCAAGTCATAACCTAATTGTAATTGTAAGACCCCCGACAGGTGTCTCACACTTTTACCGACCCCAGAAACACGATTCCAATCCAATCGCTGCAAGTGCATGAGGAAGTTTATTACATCTGCGCAGATGGGCCATCTCTGTGCAAAAAGAGAGGCACTGATCATCAACCGCACAGCGTATTTAAGATTGAAAACCACAACATTAGCATATCTTCATAGCATGACACAAAGAATCACAAGATAAACCGCAGCATGACAAACCATCATAAGATCCAGGGTGAGGGTACAAAAGACCTTAAGCAAGCATAAACACGGGATCATCATGACCAAAAACTTAACATAGCTCCTAAAATAATAATCATATGCTCAATTATCTCATAAAAGCATTAGCACAATCATCACATGCTACAAATTTAACTAAAATTCAACTAGCACATAAAGGCATTTTGCAAGCCCAGCTATTTTGTACAAAAGCAGAACAATATGCAGTTAGCCAAGCGACTCCATTTTAAACCCAGGCTGCCTAATTTCTTTCTTTAAACCTGTCTAATTTCCTTCATTCCCCCCTTTTCTTTTCGTCAAATTTTAATCTTAAAATTTAAGGGATTACTTCTTTAAATTTTGTCCCACATTGGTAACAATTCCTTTGTTTCATAGGGGAGTCTGATCAGAAAACAGGTGCAAGGAGGGCCACCATATCCCAGAAGGGGCCACGCGGGCCACACAACCTCAGCGGTACCAGATATTACCTCCCACGTGATCTTTATTGGGATATGTGGGCTGCCCATCACCGGGGTAAAACAATACAGCCAATCTTATAAGCACAAAAGCAAGTCTGCAGGGTAGGGGAAGTAGGCCCCGCAGAATACAAAGTTACAAAAAGGCATCAAAATTCAAAAACAGAAAATACAACAGAGACAAAAAAAAACAAAAAACACATTCCTAAAGAAGTCATACAAATTTGGATTAATACCTGGTGCCTGTTCAGCTGAATTGACCCAAATACTTTCTGTGACTTTCACACACCCTCTTCGACTTACTTTAAACATTTTACCATTTCCATTTCAGTCTAGAGTAAACTAGCCATCCGGATAAAGTCATTCTGACAAACCATGTCCTTTCCTTATATAAAAAGCTCTCTCTCTTTTAAACCCTTTTCACCAACAATACTTTTTTTCTTTTATGTCCTTCATTTTTAAACTTTGGCACTGCTGGGTCAGGACCAAGGCGTGAGTGATAAAACAATTTTACTTTTAATAAACTAAAGAAGCCTATTTATTATACAGGGTAATAATTAAAAGTAATATTCTTTTTTTAGCAATGACAATTTAACACAGATCTGTTTGGTAACTTTCAAAAAATCTTTTAACCAGAATTATATATAAAGCAGAGCCTCTTCCACTTCTTGCTGGATGGAAAAGGTGACGTTCTGCAGCACTCTGGACGTCTTGCTCAATCCCTGTCCAGGCTGCGGCGTCTTCAGGATATACAGCAAATAGTCCTAAGCCAGCATATGCACATAGGCAAACTCGCAGTCACTCATCTTCCGCTGCTCGGAGAGCAGAGCCAAGGACTGCTTCTTCAGGAAGCCTGTAAAGAAAGCCCTAAAAGGCAGACATTTAAGCAAAGCCTGGCAAAATAGGGAAGTTGCAAAAGTGTAGCAGCATATAAAGGACATGTAGCATTATAAAAATGTGTAGCAGCAATTTGACCCAGTCTCTAGTGCCAGTCTCCACCATTAATTATACGTTTTACCTAACTATATCCCCAGTACCTTGGCTACCACTACCACCATCTGACTTACCCTATAAACACAATGTAGCTTTCTATTTCCAACACCTGTGCCACCGTCTGACTTACCCTGGAGACGAAGGCCGGCCCGGTGTCTGACCCCAGTACCTTTGATAGTCCAAATCAGGGAAACATTGGCGCAATTCTTCTTCCTGGTCGATAAAGCCTCTGTCCATTTTGAGTTCCCCGTGGGTAGTGGCGAGAGCGTACCTGCTGTTCTTGTGCATTGCCACCCGCTCCTTTTTCTTAGCTGCACGGAGTGCATGGTCCATAGCGATCAGCCCTGCCTGCAGAGCAGAGTCCTCGGGGGGTTGAAGGTGGAAACCCAGACGTGTCCCAATGAGGGAGGGGCCGAGGGGCCGCTGTCGCCCAGTCTCACCACTCCGCTGCTGTCATCTTTTCTCTTGTCGTCTTGCAGGGGTCGTTTCGGTCAGTTCAGTCTCGTGTGGCAGTCGTACACCACTTGACTCCCGTTGTTAGTCGGACCTTAGGCAGACTTGTCCTTTTGGGCACTTCTCTGTGCTTTTGCCAGTCTCCGGGGGTCCCTGCTTACCCTGATTCTCCCTTACTCTGCTTCCTGTTAACTGTGGTGGTCAGGATCCTAGTTAGTTCCTCTTTCTTAGCCCATTTTAAACTTCCCCTTTTTTAACTAAAAAACTTTAACCCCTTCAGCTAAACTCCTCAGGGGAGTCTGGCAGTAGAGACTGAGTCTTTTACAAAATTCCATTTAAGTATAGTAAAATTAATGTTAATAAAACAGGCCCTGCAAGTCCTGTCAGGGCTTGTCTTCCCAGTTATATGGAGGAGGAGGACGGCCAGTTAGAACGGGCCGGGGGTCCTCCCTCCTCTGCTTCATTCTAACTGTTACATTTTTGTAGGTTTGTACAATCTTAACTATTTGTTTCCCTTTTGGCTAGACCTCCCGTTTGATCCACATTTGAACTAGCAATACATTTGAACTAGCAACGCCTGGTTGTTTAGCGTTAGCTGGACGGAGACTTCATCGGTCCCTTTTAAAGGATCTGGCTTCTGAGCCAGAGACTGGAGCAGCTAGAAAGAAACATGTTTATAGCTGAAGTTTAGCATCATTTTACATCTTGGCACCACTTTTAATTTAAACAGCCGATCAGGATGAGAGATCTCTTTTTGACATCTCCAGGGGCCCTCTGGGGGTGTCAAAAGTTCGGATAATTTAGAACTTGGATTTTTAGAAAGTCTGTTAAAGGTGCCAAGAGAACTTAGAGTATCTGGTCAAAATAGAATTTCTTAACATCCTGAAATAGTAGCCATTTATTAGTCAGGGTGATTTTTACACTTTTAAACCAGATTTGATCATAATACTTAACAATGCTTCTTATTAATTTAAACTTAACAGAAACAGTAGAGTACACAATAGATCACTTTGGTAAAACATGAATTTTATGTCTGTTGTTAAGTAAACCAGAAATAAAAACCTTGAACATAAGGGTTTACATAATTTAGAACTACCCAACAGAGTCAAAAAGAGCTTATAGGACCTAACTCTAAAAATGGCAAAGTAACTGATTCAGCAGACACTGTTAAAATAGACATTACAATTTTTGCAAAAACAGATTTTAAAACTTAAACCATTTTTAGGTATTTTGTTGTAACAGAAGATCAGACTTTAACTTTAGGTCAATGTAATTTTGGCATTAGCACTTAACTTAAAGAAAGCTCTGTAAACAATTCCAAAGTTGCAAACCTTTTAAAACTTTTTATGACTTGCTTACATTTTCTGAAACTTTATACCTGTAGTTACTTTTACATAGTCTTAAATTGTTATGTATAAACAATCTATGAAAATACATGTTAACAAACTCAAACAGTCTCTCCTATCGAATTTAAGATGTGAAAAGTACAATACATTTTTTTTTTTACATTTTGCTTAGCATTAATGCCTAGATGGCTTAAGACACTGAGTTCTGAATTAAAAGTCAAAATTACATTTCCATGCTTTTAAGTAACATAAGAATAACTCCTCCTGAACAGCAAACATGGGCACAACTTTGAAAAGACAGCATAGGTCTGACACCATTTATAACATTTTAATATATTTTACATAATCTAAATTGACTCAAGCAGCGGTTACTTTAACAAATTTTAGAGTCTCATCCTTTGAGAGTTCCAGGGATCCGACTGGAAGCCCAAAGTTGGAAGACTCAGTTTAGAATTTAAGCTGTCAGAGTCAAGCAGTTTGGCCAACAATTAGTACACTTCTAATCAATTGGGTAATCACTCAAACACTGAAAACAGATAAACAACATAAACAACTTCGCGTTGCAGTTTTCCCAATTAAGACTCATAAAGTAAGACTCAAAGATGTAGTTAATTCCTGTCCCATATTGAAGGGGAAAGGCAAATAAGGGAAGTATATTAAAACACAGAAAACAACCACAAGACTCACAAATCACAAGACTTCACAAAGACACTGCGCACAACACTGGAACGAGACCTGCGCGCCCTAATGAGACGAGACCTGCGCGCAACAAAACTGAAACCAAAACGGGAGTGGCTGCTGCCACCAGCTCTTCTCCCGGGGAAAAAACCCTACTGAATCCTAACCAGAGCTTCCGATGAGAGCGAAGCGGCTGCCACCCGCCACGCTCCCCTGGTAAGCTTAATAATGGGAGCGAAGCGGCTGCCACCCGCCAGGCCCCCCCCAGAATACCGCCAATGGAGCGTCCTCCAAGGGCCTGAGCCAGGGGTCTTGACACGTCTGTCCTTCCTACTACTGGCTCAATACAGATACAGGTCCTGCAGGCACAATTTCAGTAAAACATAAACCTCCGGTACGTCAAGCGCCCCGGGAAGAAAATAAAATAATAACAAAATCAACAAAACACACAAAAACACTTAAAACAGCAAAAACTTACCTCCGATTGGAAAATGGAGCGTGGGTCTGGGGTCTCGAATCTCGGTGGGACCTCCAAGAATGTAAGACCCCCGACAGGTGTCTCACACTTTTACCGACCCCAGAAACACGATTCCAATCCAATCGCTGCAAGTGCATGAGGAAGTTTATTACATCTGCGCAGATGGGCCATCTCTGTGCAAAAAGAGAGGCACTGATCATCAACCGCACAGCGTATTTAAGATTGAAAACCACAACATTAGCATATCTTCATAGCATGACACAAAGAATCACAAGATAAACCGCAGCATGACAAACCATCATAAGATCCAGGGTGAGGGTACAAAAGACCTTAAGCAAGCATAAACACGGGATCATCATGACCAAAAACTTAACATAGCTCCTAAAATAATAATCATATGCTCAATTATCTCATAAAAGCATTAGCACAATCATCACATGCTACAAATTTAACTAAAATTCAACTAGCACATAAAGGCATTTTGCAAGCCCAGCTATTTTGTACAAAAGCAGAACAATATGCAGTTAGCCAAGCGACTCCATTTTAAACCCAGGCTGCCTAATTTCTTTCTTTAAACCTGTCTAATTTCCTTCATAATGTGATTTCTCTATAAAAACTAAGGGTTTTTTCAGAAAATTTCATACTGATTATGTGAGTTTTAGCTTAATTTCATAAAGCTACATTCATTATCTCCATACCATGCCTCCTTGCCCTCTGTATATTTCTTTTTTTCTACTTCTTTAAAAAGCAGGCTATGTGCTTAGCAGCATCAGTTGCTAGACTTCTCTCCTACTTATATCTTCACTTGGATGCCCTATAGGCACTTCTAATTCATCATTTAAAACTGAATTAATCATCTTTCCCTATTTACTTCTATTCCTATTTTGTTATGGGAAGTGGCATCACCTTCCATAAGCTTTTCCAAGGCAGAATTCCTGTAAATTAATGGGAAACTTCTTCTGTTCCTTTTCAGCCTTTCATCAATTTGAGTTTATCTGTTTCTTAAACATCTTCAAATTCATATCACCATTCTCACTACCTTGGTTCAGGATATCATCATTTCATGCTTAGGCAAGTATTTCAAAAAGCTTCTTACTCATGTCTATCTCTAGGATCTAGTCTATTCTACATATAACTGATAAAATGATCTTCTTAAAATAGTCTAAAGTTCATCATTTCTTTGCTTAAAATGCTGAAAGGCTCCCTGTGTTGAGATAGAATCTTTATTGTTTAGCGTGGTATCTAAGGCATTTCATAATCTGGCTTCTCTTGTGTTTAGTAGCTTTATCTCACATTACTCCTCTTTGTAACTCCTGTGTTCTGATTTAACTGAATTCCTCAAAAAACTGAGATAACTGAAATAGAAATACTCTTTTGTCCAGGCTTACTTTCGTAGTTTCCTCTTTCTTTTCCCATATCTGGCTACTAAATACCCATTTCACTGTTTAAGATTGACCTTAGGCATCATGTCCTCTGTGAAGCCTTCTCTGATCTTCCACAGATAATAGAAGTGTTCCCTCTTTTCTATTTGCATAATGCCTCGTAGTTTTATTAAAACATGTACTGCATTAAATTTGAATCGTACAGTGTTCTCTAGACTGTGGTTGTCTTAAGAGTGATTTTCTTTTATGTTTATATCCAGTCCAGTGTATATACATGTTGAATGGATGTTTATATTAACCACTGTTTATCAGGTTGAAGGTCATAGTGAAGAGATGACAAAGCCTAAAATACTGAGTCTGTGAGAATGGCAAACAAGGTGTCTGT
This sequence comes from Lepus europaeus, assembly GCF_033115175.1. NCBI lineage: Eukaryota > Metazoa > Chordata > Mammalia > Lagomorpha > Leporidae > Lepus > Lepus europaeus. The sequence goes on from NC_084845.1 coordinate 55,861,306, forward strand.
GTTAGTCCATTTTGTGTTGCTGTAACAGTACCTGAGGCTGTTTTTTTGTTTGCTTGCTTGTTTGTTTGTTTGTTTTAAGAAAAAGGCTGTATCTACCTTACAGTCTACAGATTTGAGAGCATGGCACCAGCATCTGTTTGGGTAAGAGCTTCAATGCAGATGGCACCATAATAGTGGGAGCACATGTGAGAGTTGTAAATGGTATGTGAAGAATTTAGGAAAGGTGACAGGCTGTCTTACAACAACCCATTCTCACAAGAACTAATGAGTCCCATGAGAAAGAATTGTTTTAATCTCTTCCAACAGAGATGCCTCCAAGGCCTCATATCCTTCCACGGAAGCCTCACCTCTGAACACTTCCATCACCTCAGCACTGCCATGGTGGAGACCAAGACTCTACCACATGAACCTTTGAGAGACACACATAAATGCCTTTCTCCCCCTCCTTGGATTATAATCCACCACCTCCCAACCCTCCTCGCGTAGCATACTCTTCAGACTTGCAGGTTGATCTCTGATACGCAGCCACAGGCAGCCCATCTAGATGAACATCCTCGCTGCTGCTTAAGATCTGGTACTGTGTTTTTGGTGCTCCTTGTATGAACACTCTCCTCATCCTGCTTTGGTCTGACACCCCTGCTGGGAGTTCCCTGTTCACTCTCAACATATATCTTCCTCATTCTACTTAAGATTTTACTTCCTGGGCTGGACTAACTATCCATAAGGAAATTCTCACACTGTTTAGATTCCAATCATCCACATCGCTTTCTTGTGGGGCTGGTCTCCTCTTTCCATTTTCTTGGTCTCCCACACCCAAGCTGATGTGTCTCCCTGCGCACATTTTCACTCTGCTTAGGCTCTAACACCAAACCAGATTGTCCTTGAACTCTGCCTAGATATCTATTTCCATTACTCCCTCTCCTTGTTTATTCCCTCTTTACCCTTCACACCTTGCCAAACCTTCCCTCATGCCCTGGAGATAACTTCCTCACCCTGCTAGACTTCTGATACCCTATTCTTGGCCTCCTAGCTCCTCTTGAACTCTGACCCTATAGTTCTTAACTCCCTGTTGAAAGAAAGTTCTCTTGTAAGGACTTTGAAAAGTATTAATAAGCCATAAACATTTCATTCATTATGAATCCTTTATTGAGAGTATTGTTCCTTCTAAGACTTAAGGTCTTTAGAAAATACCACAAGGAAATAAAAAATGTAGATAATCACAGTAGTTAGTTCAATAGTATATTATTTTCTGTATTTCATGTTTAGGAGTTATTTGGAAAATAATGGTGATGTTTTTAAGGGAAAGGTAATAGCGGAAAAATGTATGATATGCTATATTAAATGTTTTTGGGACTCAAGTTAGTTTTCTCATGTTGTAAACTGATATAATTTAAACTGCTGTATAATATTTAAAAGTACATTAGAACACTAGATTACTTTAGGAAAACAATAATAAAATACAATCTGGAAGAGACTTATGAATAAGTAGATATAAGACAGCCAGCTTAAATATAGAAACTGAGAAAAATTTGTTAAAACAGAGCATTACCTACCAGTTATTCTTGGACTTCATAATCTTTTAGAAACCAAATACCCAGTGGACTTGAAGCCAGTACATTTTTCCAGTGGAGATGCCAAGTATGATGACTGTCAAGCCTGGAGTGTTTTTTTAAACAAAATGAATGCTGTCTCTCTTCAATGCAGAACGTTGGAGGTTCTTCAATGCAGAACACAATGGAGGTGCCAGGCACTTTGTTTTAGTGTCTGATGTGAAACTCCAACTTTTGGGTTCACCAGCTTATTGAGATAGTTAATGTAGGTATAGAAGAAAAGGGCAATTATTTCCTAAACCAATTGTGGAAAGTTATAAAAATATTTCACATGTCTATGGTAGCTTCATAGTTAGAGGTTTTTTAAAGGTAAACTTACATATTTAAAACAAGATGAAAATGTTTATAAATGGGTTTTTTAGTAATACAGTGTTTACATCTGGTAACAGGGAGCATTCATTCTTTATTTGAGTAATACCTGTTTTGTTACACTTTAAATTACCAACATTCTTGTTACCACAGATATTTCCCTTTAGCTGCTTGCTTGACAATTAAACAGAGACATCTTATTTTATAAGAGCGAATTTTCCTTATTTTTAATCCTGGTATAGATGTACCTCAGTAGTATTAGTTGTAGAGCTTTAATGTCTGAAAATAAAGTGATTTTTTCTTAATATTCACATGAATGTAATGAGATCCACCCCAGCTCAAGTACATAGTAACATGCTCTTCTCTTGTTACAACAGTTTGACTTTTTGTTTAAAAAGATTTTAATTTATTTATTTGAGAGGTAGACTTACAGACAGGGAGAGGGAATGACCGAGAAAAAGGTCTTCCATCTGCTGGTTCACTCCCCAAATGGCCAAAATGGCCAGAGCTGGGCCAGTCGGAAGCCAGGAACCAGGAGCTTCTTCAGGGTCTCCCACACTGGTACAGAGATCCAAGGCACTTGGGCCATCTTCTACTGCTTTTCCAGGCCATAACAGAGAGCTGGATTGGAAGTGCAACAGTTGGGTCTCCAACCTGTGCCCATATGGAATGCTGGCATCACAAGTGACAGCTTTGCCTGCTATGCCACAGCGCCAGCCCCTAAGATAATCTTAAGAAAAGTAGATAGGCTCTCTGACAATTTTAGTTTTTAGTCACTGACCTCAAAGCAATTTAAACACTGAATGTTAGCTCTCTGGTCAGTGAGAGTGAGGTGGATATTAAAATTCCAAAGGAGAATAATAATGGACAGAGTCCTTTTTAATAGATTATTCCACTAAACCTTATTGCAATTATGTGGGGCTATGTGTTTATCATACCTAGCTTTTAATTTTGTTGTATTTATTTAGTTTATTTATTTTGTTGTATTTTATTTATTTTGAGCACCAAAGAGCCCACTCTCCAGCCAAATTTATTTCTGCTCCTCCTCTGTCCTATCCCCTCGTCTCCTAGCAAAGGAAACCATTGTCTTAAACTTCATATTTATCACTCCCATCTTTTGTTTCAGTACATAATGTATTTTATTTTTTTACTGTAATATGAACCTCACATTCTTTATTGATGAAGCATACAGAATTATTTTGAAGTTAACTGAAAACGTGTACATTATGAGTGTCTCATGGTGCCTGGTCCCTCAAAATGCTCAATAGTTGGTAGTTGTAATTGTGTTATTTATTTATTTTTTTTTTGTGATTTATTTATTTATTTGAAAGTCAGTTACACAGAGAGAGGAGAGGCAGAGAAAGAGAGAGACAGACAGGTCTTCCATCTGATGGTTCACTCCTCAACTGGCCGCAATGGCCAGAGCTGCGCCGATCTGAAGCCAGGAGCCAGGAGCTTCTTCCAGGTCTCCCACACAGGTGCAGGGTCCCAAGGACTTGGGCCATCTTCTACTGCTTTTCCAGGCCATAGCAGAGAGCTGGGTCGAAAGTGGAGCAGCCAGGACTCAAACCAGTGCCCATTTGGGATGCCAGTACTACAGGCAGCGGTTTTACCCACTATGCCAAAGTGCCGGCCCCTTAATTGTGTTATTGATGTTGTTATTTTTCATCTCTTACTGGAGTGAGCAATAGCAAATGAAGTTGTAGAGAATGTGATTTGAGTGATCAACAGTTAGTTAGGGCACACAGTGCCAAGTGAGAAGGAATAAAATAAGATGCACTGTTAAGTCACTAATTTTTCCCTTCTCTCTTGCTATCCTGTGCTCTCAGGATAGGATTTCCATCCACTTTGAACTTGATACACTATAATGAAATTGTTCCACCCCCTCAGCCATTGTTGAAGAATAAAAGACTGAATTGACCCAGAAATATTCAGTGATATAAATGGATCAATTGGAATTTACAGAGTGATCAAACAGACGAAACAGATAGCTCATTTTTACTTGGTTCACCTTTCCACCCAACATTGGAAGGTGTTCATTTGTTTTCAGTGTCTGAATATGATGATTTCATTCCTCCATTTTTTCTTTCCAGTTGCCCTAAGCTCTGTACTGTTGCACCAACATAAGACAAATGTTTGATCTTCTGAACCTATTCCCCTTTCTACCTTGTTTCTTCTTTCATACACTGATTAATTTACCATAATAGAATTATTTGTTAGATCATCTTTGTCCCAAGTGGACATCTACTACAATATACTTAAACAGTGCACTTATATTGGGATTTTGACAAACTAAAATTCATAATGGGGACCAACATTATGGCATAACATGTGAAACTGCCACCTGTAATGCTGGCATCCCATATGAGTTCCAGTTCAAGTCCTAGCTACTCCACTTCTGATCTAACTCCCTGCTAATGTGCCTGGGAAAGCATTGAAAGATGGTTCAAGTTTTTGGGCCCCTGCACCCACATGGGAGATCTGGATAAAGCTCTTGGCTTCATCCTAGCCAAGCCCTGGCCATTGTGGCCACTTAGGGAATAAACCAGCTGATGGAAGGCCTCTCTCTGTCTCTCCCTCTCCTCTCTCTCTGTCTGTGTCTCTGTCTCTCTCTCTAACTCTGCCTTTCAAATAAATTAATCTTTTAAAAAAATTTATAATGAACCATAGGTAAGTCAGTTTAGCATTGTTGCATGAATTGTTAGTAACATTAATAGAAAAAGTAATGAGAAGATAAATCACCCCAATCTTGGAAGATCAAGGGAAGAATTCCTTAAGGAAAAAAAAAATCATTCCTAGATTTAATAAAAAAAAAAAAAAGAGGAAATCAGTGTATAAATACATTAGTGTACACAAGAGCAGTTTTTACCAACTGTTAGATTACTCTCTGTTAAATTTCACCTTTTTCCTTTTCGGTTGTTGTTGCATAGATGTCATCTGTTTTGCTAAGTTGACACTTCATCTTGTTCATAAGAACTTTTAAAGATTTTCATCATGTGTTTTACTGCATTTAGTATATCTGTGCATGTAACATATTCTTTAGCCTTCAGTACAGAGCCTTAAAGACAAATTAGTTTATAGCTTGGCTTTCTTCATAATTTTACTTTGCACAAATAATAGCTGTTTTTTTCCTGAAGTTTATCAATAATACTGTTAGCTGCCTTGTCTTAAGTGATTCTTACACTTTCTCTTTTCCTTTTAAAAAAGAAAAGTTATTGAAATACAATGCCATGGGGCCAGATTAACAACCTGGCCTGATGCGCCGGCATCCCATGAGGGTGCTGGTTCAAGACCCAGCTGCCCCACTTCCTATCCAGCTCTCTGCTGTGGCCTGGGAAAGCCATGGAAGATGGCCTAAGTCCTTGGGCCCCTGCACCCACTTGGGAGATCTGGAAGAAGCTCTTGGCTCCTGGCTTCAGATCAGCACAGCTCCAGCTGTTGTGGCCAGTTGGGGAGTGAACCATAAGATGGAAGACCTCTCTCTCTCTCTCTCTCTCTCTCTCTCTCTGCCTCTCTTCTCTCTGTGTAACTCTTTCAAATGAATAAATAAATCTTAAAAAAAAAAAAATACAATGCCGTAAGTTTACCAATTTGAAGGGTGCAATTCAGTGTTTGTATAACATCACCATAATCACGTTTTACAACATTTTTATCACCACTAAAGGAAACTTTTATTCTCTCTCTCTCTCTCTGTAAAATCTAGAAGTGATTTTACTTTTGTTTTCTAAGAAAGTCTGTCCTCAGAAACTTCCTTTCCATTATGAATATCCCATATTCTTTCTTCATGTTCTATGTTTGATTCCTCCCTTACCCGTCTGAACTGGTTTAAAAGATAACAGAAATTGTATAACATGAAGTATCTAGGACTTAACTTCGGACTGTCATTTTGTTTTTGTTTTTTCTTTTTTTGACAGGCAGAGTGGACAGTAAGAGAGAGAGAGAGAGAAAGGTCTTCCTTTTGCCATTGGTTCACCCCTCAATGGCCATTGCGGCTGTCGTACCACGCTAATCCAAAGCCAGGAGCCAGGTGCTTCTCCTGGTCTTCCATGCAGGTGCAGGGCCCAAGGACTTGGGTCATCCTCCACTGCACTCCCGGGCCACAGCAGAGAGCTGGACTGGAAGAGGAGAAGCTGGGACAGAATCCAGTGCCCCAACGGGGACTAGAACCCGGTGTGCCTGCACCGCAGGCGGAGGATTAGCCTATTGAGCCGCGGCACCGGCCTGGGCTGTCATTTTCATAGATTTAAAGTATCAGTGCTTTAGTTCAGAAGTTTCTTCATTGACTAGAGAAGAATGTGTTTAATTTAGATTGAATGAATTTGGGACTGAATGACGATACTATTAATAACTTAATTTATATTTGTTACATATTTGATGGGAATATTTGTTACATATTTGGAGGGAATATTTTTGATGTGTTGGAGTAAAAGAAGAGTTTAAATGAGGATTTCATGTTTTTGTTCTTTTTTTTTTTTTTTTTTTTTTGGAGATTTATTTATTTATTTGATAGGCAGTGTTATAGAGACAGGGAGAAACAGAGAGATATCTTTCATCTACTGATTCACTCCTCAAATGGCCACAATAGTGAGGGCTGGGTCAGAAGCCAGGAGCTTCATTCTGGACCTATGTGTTAGATCAGACATTTTCTGCTGCTTTCATAGGCACATTAGCAGGAAGCTGGATCAGAAGTGGAACAGCCAGGACTCCAACCAGCACTTCAGTGGATGCCAGCATCTCATGCAGTGGCTTAACACACTGTACTACAACACCAGCCCCTACTTTTTTTTCCCCCCCCTTCATTTTATTTGAAAGGCTTACAGAGAGACAAAGTAAGCTCCTCATATATATACTCCCCAAATGCCCTCTACAGCCAGGGTCTGGCAAGGTTGAAATCAGGAGCTTGGAAATCATTCTGGGTCTGCCTTGTGGGTAGCAGGGACCCAAGTACTTTACAGCCCTCACCTGTTGCCTCATAAGGGTACATATTAGTGGAAAGCTGGGTTGGAAGCAGAGGAAACAGGACTTGAACCAGGTGCTCAAATATTAAATGCACACATCCCAAGCAACATCTTAACCACTGCCTCCACACACCTGCCCCACGTTTCAGTCTTCAGGAGATTGTTTAAAGTAGCAGAGTGAGCACAGTTCTTTCTGAAATCAAAGGCTGTGCTGGCCGGCGCCGCGGCTCACTAGGCTAATCCTCCGCCTTGCGGCGCCGGCACACCGGGTTCTAGTCCCGGTCGGGGCACCGATCCTGTCCCGGTTGCCCCTCTTCCAGGCCAGCTCTCTGCTGTGGCCAGGGAGTGCAATGGAGGATGGCCCAAGTGCTTGGGCCCTGCACCCCATGGGAGACCAGGAGAAGCACCTGGCTCCTGCCATCGGATCAGCACGGTGCGCCGGCAGCAGCGCGCCTACCGCGGCGGCCATTGGAGGGTGAACCAACGGCAAAGGAAGACCTTTCTCTCTATCTCTCTCTTTCACTGTCCACTCTGCCTGTTAAAAAAAAAAAAAGGCTGTGCTATTATAGCTCATATACCGACTGTTAAGCGCAGAACAGAGAGGAGGCAGAATGTGAATCTACAGCCAAACCGAATTTATTCAGAGAAAATAAATCCTCAGAGGTCGACCAACTGCCATCATGCTCACAGAGCCAACATATGGCAGAGGCCCAGACCCCAGCAGGCTGGGCCCTTTTATATCTTAGGTAGGCTAGGGGTTGGGTGAGGGGGCAGTAGGAGGAGATGAGCTTGTGCATACTGGCTCTTCATGTTTTGGCCCGCTGGCTTCCAAACCTAGGGAAGAATGCAGTGGGTAGGGTAGGGAACAACACAGGATATGAAACTGAACTGATCTCTTGAAAGAAGGCAGGGGCAGCAAGAAACCTAAAATGGGTGAGGCTTAGGTCCTTGTTCCCTCAGTCCTGACTCTGAGTATAGATAAGCAGATGGGACGTTGATTTCTTTCTGGCTACTTCCTGCTGATCCAGGGCGTAGATGTGAGGCAAGGGTCTATACTCAGGATTGGATTGACTGAAGAATAGCAATCTTGTGTTGTTCCTCCATGATGGCTTGGGATATAGCAATCATATGCTGCTGTAAGGAAATATGTTAATTATACATGGTAGGAATAGGAGTACTGTGATTGTGAGGATAAAAGGAGAAATTAGAAACATTGCCCATGGTGGAAAAGATGGCTGAAATGTGGAGGGCAAAGGGGAAAATAAGAAAGCAAGAGCCCTGTGCAGTAAGACAGGCATGTACCTGGTTGCCACAGGGAAAGGACGCTCCCATTTTGTTTAATGTATACGTACTGGCAAAGGAGCCAGGCGATGGAGTTAGTCTGGCCTGCTTCTAGTCCTGGGCTCCCTCCTTTCCTCCCTCTGCTTATGGAAGCCCGGGCTGCTGTTAAGGGATCGGGCGAGGACTGAAGCTGAGTTCTTCAAGCAGAGCAGGATGGAGTAGGGACCTGTGATCAAGACAAGATTCCAGCAGGTGACCTCTTGAGGGGGCTGCAACACTAGGTCACAGAAACTGGCTCTTTTGTGTGCATGGCCATCTAGAATTTTGGTGCCTGGAGCAAACGAATCTAACAAGCAGATTAAATATACAGGGTCTAAAACTAGAGACAGACCGTTGAAGAAAAGGTGCTGTCCAAACTAGGAGGGTATTTTCCCATCGAGAGGCAAACAGAAATTGACAGGAGGGGTTTGAAAATAATCAGATGGGCATTAAGGCCTTGCCAGGTAAAGGTGAGGTTCATACCTATCTGTTTGCTTGTGGTACTGGATGAGACATCTTAAGGGAGGTATGAACCTCCCTAGGGAAGGCACTCTGTTGGCTTCCATTACCCAGCTGGCCTGGGAAGAGAGCTGGCCTGCGATAGGAGGTTAGTATTGTTACTGACCCTAAGCTGTCCTCCTGATGGCTGTGGTTACTGTGGAAGCTGGGCAGAGTGAAGATTTTTTTCAGCTCGGGGCCAATAGGGCCTGCGGTTCTGACCCAGGAGTCCTTCAGCACCCAAGGCAGTTCCGTTTCCAGTGGCCTTGCTTTTGATAGAGCTGACAGGGCTCTTCAGGAGCCAGTTTCTGTCATGATAGCTGCTTGCCCAAATGCCCTGACTTCTCAAATTAACTGCTGCTTCTCTTGTATGGAAGGAAAAAATTTCTGTAAGGATTGACTTTAATTTGCAAGCATTTAGTCCATTAATGAGAAATCATTTTTTTTTTTTTTTTTGACAGGCAGAGTGGACAGTGAGAGAGAGAGACAGAGAGAAAGGTCTTCCTTTTGCCGTTGGTTCACCCTCCAATGGCCGCCGCGGTAGCGCGCTGCGGCCGGCGCACCGCGCTGATCCGATGGCAGGAGCCAGGTGTTTCTCCTGGTCTCCCATGGGGTGCAGGGCCCAAAGGCTTGGGCCATCCTCCACTGCACTCCCGGGCCACAGCAGAGAGCTGGCCTGGAAGAGGGGCAACCGGGACAGGATCGGTGCCCCGACCGGGACTAGAACCCGGTGTGCCGGCGCCGCAAGGCGGAGGATTAGCCTATTGAGCCGCGGCGCCGGCCGAGAAATCATTTTTGATGATTGAATCCACAACTCTTCTACTTTCCACTTGACCTTCCATGTTACTTGCTTGTTCTGAAGGGCAGACTATGTAGAGGACTTGAAACAAGTTCAGCTTTTAGTTATTTTCCAATATACTTCTATTTTCATTCCTTTTTTTCTTTTTTAAGATTTATTTATTTATTTAAAAGTTTCAGAAAGGGAAGGAGAGACAGAGATCTTTCATCCTCTGGTTTAATCTCCAAATGGCCACAATGGCTGGGGCTGGGACAGGCCGAAGCCAGTAGCCAGGAGCTGCTTCTGAGTCTCCCACGTGGATGGCAGGGGCCCAAGTACTTGGCTGCTCTTGCGCTGCTTTTCTCAGGCCATCAGCAGGGCGTTGGACCGGAAGTGGAGTAGCCAGGACTCAAACTGGCACCCATATGGGATGCCTGCTCTGGCTGCGACTTTACCCCCTATACCACAACACTGGCCCCTTCATAATTTTTTTAAGGTTTATTTTTTATTTATTTGAAAGGCAGAGTTACAGAGAGAGGAGGAGAGACAGAGCAAGCAAGGGAAGTCTTCCATCTGCTGGTTTACTCCCCAAATGGCTACAATGGCCAGAGCTGGGACAGGACAAAGCTTCTTCCAGATCTTCCGTATGTGTGCAGGGGCCCAAGGACTTGGGCCATCCTGTGCTGCTTTCCCAGGCAGGGAGCTGGATTGGAAGTGGAGCAGCTGTGACTTGAACTGGCACCCATATGGGATGCATTGCAGGTAGCAGCCTAACCCTCTGTGTCACATTACTGCCACCCCACCCCCCATAACTTTTCTACCTTATTTAGAGACTCAACTTTAAAACCTATTGAGAAAGGATTTGTTTTTATTTGATTGATTGATTTTAATAATTGAAGAAGTAGAGAAACAGTTCTCACAGGTGAGGTACTGTAAATGGTTGAGCTGTTAATAGGATAAGCTTTTCTTTGACATAAATTATTAGTGAATTATTAGTGTACTTTGGTAGATCCCCTTTCTATTTTCTTTTCTTTTTTTTTTTTTTTTTGCTTTCAAGTTTCTCTTTAGTTTGGACTAAAAAAATGGACTTGAGTGTATTTCTCATATCTAAGGAACTCCTATTTTTAATGTGAATTGAGAAAAATAAGTAAAATAAATATTTCATGATAAAAGCATTTGCTTTTATTAGGTTCTCTCTGTCTCCTTCTTCTCATTGTTTGAAAGATGGAAATGATTTATTTGAGGTGTTTAGCAACATTTTAACAAGCTCAGAATTTTAGAGCATATTACATTCAGGCGGATGCTGAATTTGCCAAATGCTTTAAAGATGAATATTTCAAGTGATAATAGTTTTTCAAAAGGAACTTTTGCGTTTATTCTTTACTTTGAATGAGGATCATTTAAGAAACAATTTCTAATTTTAGCTTTCCTTATGACTTCCGTCTTCCCTATCCACATCAAAGTTAAAATACATAACTTCAGTGATTAACTGAGAGGATCAAAGTATTTATGAACTCAGAAATCAGTTAAAGTATTGTCTGTTACCAAGGATAAAATGTCTTACAGTGCAGCCTTTCTCTTTTAAGTCACTCATGCAGATAATTAATAATCTTTAATTGTTGGATGTTACGTTTCTTGGAACCCTAGGCTAGTCCCTTAAACTCTGTACCACATTTCTTTCAAAAACAGGCATATGCTTCTAATGGGTCTTTTGAAGTTCCTTCCAACATTTATCATTTATGCTGCTTACATTTGGAGGATATTTTGAGAATTATTTTTATCTAAAATCATATAATAATAGCTACAAAGGAATTTTTAAAGTAATAGTTTTATGGACAATTGAAGTATTAGAAATACTTTTTAAAAAAAAGATTTGGCCGGCACCATGGCTTAACAGGCTAATCCTCCGCCTTGCGGCGCCGGCACACCGGGTTCTAGTCCCGGTTGGGGCGCCGGATTCTATCCTGGTTGCCCCTCTTCCAGGCCAGCTCTCTACTATGGCCTGGGAAGGCAGTGGAGGATGGCCCAAGTCCTTGGGCCCTGCACCCGTATGGGAGACCAGGAGAAGCACCTGGCTCCTGGCTTCGGATCAGCGTGATGAGCCGGCCGCAGCGGCCATTGGAGAGTGAACCAACGGCAAAAAGGAAGACCTTTCTCTCTGTCTCTGTCTCTCACTATCCACTCTGCCTGTCCAAAAAAAAAAGATTTATTTGAGAGGTAAAGTTACAGACAGTGAAATGGAGTCTGAGAGAAAAGTCGTACATCAATTGGTTCACTTCCCAAATGGCCACAGTGTCCGGAACTGGGCCACTCTGAAGCTAGGAGCCAGATGCTTCTTCTGGGTCTCCTACGCGGATGCAGGAGCTCAAGCGCTTGGCCATTTTCTGCTTTCCCAGGCCATCGCAGAGAGCTGAATCAGAAGAGCAGCAGCTATGACTAGAACTAGTGCCTATATGGGATGTGGGTGCCACAGATGGAGCATTCACCTACTGCACCACAGTGCTGGCCCCTAGAAATACTATTGAAAGAGAGAAAATTCTTTAACCTAGGATACAAAAGTAATTTTAATGTAATATAGGTATTTATACTTTCTAATATAAGAGTATTTTATGTCTTGCCTTCACAGGGTTGGAGATGCATTAAAAAGTATTTCCTTTTTTAGCTTTTTTTTTTTTTTTAAATTATTTATTCACTTAAAAGAGCTACACAGAGAAAGGAAAGGCAGAGAGAGAGAGAAAGGTCTTCCGTCTGCTGGTTCACTCCCCAGTTGGCCGCAATGGCCGGAGCTGCGCCCATCTGAAGCCAGGAATCAGGATCCTCTTCCAGGTCTCCAGTGTGGGTACAGGGGCCCAAGGACTTGGGCCTTCCTCTACTGGTTTCCCAGGCCACAGCAGAGAGCCAGACTGGAAGTGGAGCAGCTGGAACTTGAACCAGTGCCCATATGGGATGCCGACGCTACAGGTGGCAGCTTTACTCACCATGCCATGGGACCAGCTCTTTTTTAGCTTTTATAGGAGAAAGAAATAAATTATGATAGTACTGAATTAAAATAGTGTTATTTAAAGAGTTTAGGTAAAAAGAACAGGACCAAGCTAATGGACTTACCAAAGAAGCCTATATAAAAGTGATACCTGAGGCATCTAAGCTCAGGGAGGGGCTGGTGTTGTGACATAGTGGGTGGGTTAAGCTGCCATCTACAATGCCGGCTTCTCATATGAGCGCTGGTTCAAGTCCCAGCTGCTCTACTTCAGATCAAGCTCCTGCTAATGCATCTGGGAAAATAGAGGAAGATGGCCCAAGTGCTTGGGACCTTGTACCCATGTGGGAGACCTGGAAGAAGCTCCTGGCTCCTGGCTTTGGATCGGTCCAGCTCTGGTTGTTGTGGCCATTTGGGGAGTGAACCACTGGATGGAAGATCTCTCTGTGTCTCACTCTGTCTCTGACTCTGCCTTTCAAATAAATAAGTAAATCTAAGAAATAATAGGTAAACTTAAAAAAAATTGAGTAACTTTTTTTGAAACTATCTCAGACAGGGGGCCAGCACTGTTGCACAGTAGGTTAACGCCCTGGCCTGAAGCACCGGCATCCAATATGGGCACCAGTTTGAAACCTGGCTGCCCCACTTCCAATCCAGCTCTCTGCTATGGCCTGGGAAAGCAGTAGAAGATAGCCTGAGTCCTTGAGCCCCTGCACCTGCGTGGGAGACCCGGAAGAGGCTCCTGGCTCCTGGCTTTGGATCAGCGCATGGAAGACCTCTTTCTCTCCCTCCCTCCCTCCCTCAGTCCCTCCCTCCCTCTCCTCTTTCGGTATAACTCTGACTTTCAAATAAATAAATAAAAGAAACTATCTCAGACATAAGGAATAAACCCGATAAAAAACAGGGGGCAGAAGTAATGGAAAATTTCATTCTTCAGTTAAATAAAATTACACAATAAAAGAAACAGTATTTGCTATGACTTTATAAGATTAATTTTTGTAAATAATATGGTAGTTTGGGGGCGGCGCTGTGATGTAGCGAGTAAAGCCTCCACCTACAGTGCTTGCATCCCATATGGGTGCCGGTTTGAGTCCTGGCTGCTTCACTTCCTATCCAGCTCTCTGCTATGGCCTGGGAAAACAGTGGAAGATGGCCCAAGTGCTTGGGTCCCGCACCTGCTTGGGAGACCCAGGAGAAGCTCCTGACTCCTGGCTTCGGATCGGCACAGTTCCAGCTGTTGTGACCAACTGGGGAGTAGTGAACCATCAGATGGAAGACCTGTCTCTCTCTCTTTCTCTGCCTCTCCTTCTCTCTCTGTGTAACTTTGACTTTCAAATAGATAACTAAGTCTTTAAAAAAAAATGATAGTTCTTCTTGTGATAAAAGTCATTTGTACATAATTTCGTTGATGAATGACTCTCTCTTAAAATTTTTTTTCTCCATTTCTCCCCACAGAATCTGTCTATGATCTTCTCCCAAAGGAGTTACAGTTGCCTCCATCTAGAGAAACATCTGTAGCATCAATGAGTCAGACAAGTGGTGGTGAGGCAGGCTCGCCTCCTCCAGCTGTAGTTGCTGCTGGTATGCATTTCATTTTACCTTACTGAAGAGAACTAGAGTATTATCTGGCCAACATGAACAGTGCTGGCAAAATTCTTATCAAAAAGAGTGTGATTTGAGGGTTTGTTATAGGAAGTTTTAAAATACATGCTTTTAACCTTAAATTTTTTCAGAATAATTTATAATTATTATTTCTTAAAATTGCATATTGGCATATCTGTAAGTGCCATCCTCTAAAATGGATCTTGTCTTCAAATATGGAAACCAGTTTAAAACTGTTTGGTTGACTGGACATAAAAAGGTTAAATACCAAGCTATGGATAGAAAATTGTATTTGAATTCCTGTTTAACAATTAGTTTTAAAGATTTAAAGAACGAAAATATATTATTTTGTATGATCTGAAAAATAACTCAAGCTCTCAAGTCTCCTTTCTGTTTGTAGCATGTTACTGTAACCTTTTTCCTACATTTAAAAATAAATGACTTAGTACTTAAATTCATGCTTTCATATAATACTTTTACAGACATTTTATATGTTTATATTACATAGACATTTCCTAATCAATGAAAAATGTTTAGAAAACTAATGTCTGAAATTTACCTAGTTTAGTTTTATTCAGCTCTCAAATCATACACTTTATGTAAACTTGGCTCAAATTTTTATTTTGAATGAGAATAAGAGTTTGACAGACAAGCTAAAAAAAAATTTTGATTAATAATAAATTAATATAAATGCTTTCCATATTACTTTGCCCAGCTGTAATTCTTTTTTTTTTCTCCAAAGTTGGGTTTATAGATTGCTAAGTGTATTTGCCTTAGAACAAAAAGGAAAAAAATTACTTATTCTGAAGTTTCATATTAGGCAAGAAACTTCTCATCTTTTAAAATGGTACTTAAAGTCCTTCACATCATTGCTTTCAGTAAATTCATTTAGTTTCTAAAAGAAAACTGTGGGCATGAGGTTGTGATTTATATGAGGATATTAGTACTGTATAGTATAATTTCAGGTATTTTTCTCTTATGCATTAAACTGTGTACCAATTAATTTGTGTGCCAGTCTTTCCCAAGCTATATAGTTCAGTATGAAACCTTCCATGTTGAGGTTAGGAAAACTTTAAATATGGCAAAGAAACTTATTGGCCCTGCTCACTGTTCATGTGTTGCCAGATGTTTTCTAACAGTTTCTGTGGATTTAATTGTGAATTAGTGAAGTTTTTCATAATAAAATTGATAGTTTACCTGGTTCATGTTATATCTACTGGGTTCTAAACTGGTTGTAAATATTATTTTATAATTTCAAGTTTTAAAACTAGTTTAAAATTGTGTAAGACAGTAAAATATGAAAAATAAATATTTTAATGAAATGTTTCACTTTAAATCCACATGTAGAAATTGACTAACTGATATCTTTTGTATCTTTTGAGATTGTTTTCTAAAGATATGTTAAATCTGTTTAAAACTAAAAGTCTGTTTCTTCTGTGCTTTTTAACATCTGTTGTCAGTAGATCCAGTTCCTTTTAAAAGCTGAAAAAAAAGTTAGCTGGGTTTGGAAAAAAAGCAGCTCTTCCTTTTTTAAATAGTACCAAACACGATTTCAGAAATCCTTATATATGAATATTAAGTGTTCTTGAATTTGGGTCACTCATGAAATGTTAATCCTTCCCCTACCATCCAATGTAGTTAAGAAAATCCTGTCTAGATAAATTAGATTGGAAGCAATGAGTTGAAAAGTCATGCAAGTAAGACCATGGGAAGTTGTGAATAATTTTATATTGTCTTAAAATTATTGACATTGTAAAAAAGAAGAGAATGAGGTAACTTTGACAGTTTTCATATATTCATAGTCTGTGACCAAAATCAAATAATTTGTCTTCTTTTTTCTTACGTAAGTTACTTTTAGTAACCTATATAGTTTATTCTAGGACTCAGATGTCTTATCCTTTATTGTATAGTCTTACAGATAAGAGTTTAAATTGTAGAATAATTATTGTAGGGAAATCAGATAGTGTAATCATTTTGGTCATATTTTTATTTTGGAATATTAATATCCTTGTTGATATAACTGTCAAAGAGAGAGTTGGCATACACTATGATTTCCTGGCCGAAAGACCAGATGTCAAGCAAAAAGCACATTAATTTAGACTTCTGTGAGTTTTTATATAGCATTTGCGGTTTAAATATGAAATGCATAAAAATGATGACTCTTGATATAGTTAATTCTTCAGAATTTTGAAGGAGCCGGATTGGCTGCTCTCAGGTATGAGGGCCTGGTGGGAACAGACTTCTAGTTCTGCCATAAAGGTTTGTGCTTCACAAGTTTTAAATCAATTTAAATTTTTAAAACTTAGAGGTTGGGCATATGGGTGTTCATGGAAATTCTTTGTTATTTAATTATTAAAAATATGTTTCTCAAATTCACCAATGTAGATTTTTTCTCCCATAATGCATTACTGAGGAATTCAATTTGATGCTGCTAATCCACAATCCAGAATATTGGCTAGAAGAGTGTAAAAGCACTGAGTCCATTTTCTGCCACTATACTATTTAACCTTTTATACATGCTTTTTATACATGCAGTGAATCCCAACAAAAGATTGGTTGAAGAAGGGCTTATTTATGCACAAATTCTCTCTGCATAGGGCTGAGGGTCAGAATCTGGAATCTATAATTGAGAGTCACCAGTCTGAAATTTGTTCTCATTTTTAAGAATTCTGTTTTCATTCTAGAGGAAAGGTAGTTAAGAGTGAGGTTTAATATGCCAATGAATGAAAAGATTTAGAAATAAAAACTTTCTGGACAGTATTATAAAAGTTCTTAGTAATCAAGACAGAGAACATTTTCCTGAAACAAAAACTTATCTAAATAAATTGATGATTTTTTTTTAGCAAAATGAGGAGTTGATGAAGAAGAAATGCAAATTATGAAAGGATTATTTTGTTTGTGTTTTGAAGAGTCCTTTGATATAGGTTATAAAGTACTAAATGTAGCTGTTACATAGAAGAACTAAAACAGTTACACTAGAATTTGGAGTTTTGAAAAGCAGTATGGTTGGCTGGTGCCATGGCTCACAAGATTAATCCTCCACCTGCGGCACTGGCATTCCATATGAGCACCGGGTTCTAGTCCCGGTTGCTCCTCTTCCAGTCCAACTCTCTGCTGTGGCCGGGAAGGCAGTGGAGGGTGGCCCAAGTGCTTGGGCGCCTGCACCCGCATGGGAGACCAGGAGGAAGTACCTGGCTCCTGGATTCGGATAAGCGCAGCGCAGGCCGTAGCGGCCATTTTGGGGGGTGAACCAATGGAGGGAAGACCTTTCTCTCTGTCTTTCTCACTGTGTAACTCTACCTGTCAAATGTATAAAAAGAAAAAAAAAAAGAAAAGCAGTATGGCAAGTTGTTCCCTAGTATCAGCTTTATTGAAATATAATAAACATGGCATACAATCAAGTGTTATTTTAAATCTACTAATATGTTTATACTTTTTATATTAGGTTTACTTAATTTATTAAAGAAATTCTTCATAGATGTAAACAATAAACTTTAGCCTTCATTCTAAGAAATTATTTTCTTGTTATGTGCTAGAGCTTGTTTATCTTTATTTGAAGATATATGTGATATTTATTAGTTTATCTTCAAAAATATTTTCCTAAGGGGCTTATTTCAAATTTCTTTGGAAGTTATTATTCTCATTCTTGGGATAAACAATAAATTAATCAACATGGATTTTATAATAACTGCATCTAGAGAATTTTAATAATTCTCTAGTTTGTAGTTCTTTTTATTTTTTAATATTGATACTTTTGGTAACTATATATTAGTACTTAAAGAAATTATATGGTTTCAGTACACTAATACTTTGTGAAAATTTTTTAACATGTATAGATTTATAGTCATGAAATTTGTACAATAGTAATCTGTTGAGTATCTCTACCAGTTATAACACTATATAAGATTTGAAGGCTATAATTTAAATTCATAATTTTGCATGGTGATCCATATAATATACTTTTTTTGGAATATCCTTACTAAGTAATGCTTTGAATTCCATGCCATAGTAATTAATAACTGTAAGGTATGTGACAAATACTTGCTGCACTGAAAGTATTTAACAGTGCTTTCAGTGTACACTCATGGAGAGGACACTAGCGAAGTAAATTAATATTCTTTTTTTTTTTTTTTTTTTTTTTAAATTTTTGACAGGCAGAGTGGACAGTGAGAGAGAGAGATAGAGAGAAAGGTCTTCCTTTGCCGTTGGTTCACCCTCCAATGGCCGCCGCGGTAGGCGCGCTGCTGCCGGCGCACCGTGCTGATCCGATGGCAGGAGCCAGGTGCTTCTCCTGGTCTCCCATGGGGTGCAGGGCCCAAGCACTTGGGCCATCCTCCACTGCACTCCCTGGCCACAGCAGAGAGCTGGCCTGGAAGAGGGGCAACTGGGATAGGATCGGTGCCCTGACCGGGACTAGAACCCGGTGTGCCGGCGCCGCAAGGCGGAGGATTAGCCTATTGAGCCGCGGCGCCGGCCAGTAAATTAATATTCTGTATAAGCCTCTAAGTCAACTAAGTTAAAATCATAGGATTTCGAAATCACAGTAACAACTGTAGAAAAACTGAGGTAAAGAAAATGTAATAATTTTTGAGATCCTGCTACATGATAGGAATTGCGCTAGACAATTTGCGTATAATCATGTAATCGTGTCTTAATTGTTCTGGCCACAAAGTACCTGTCTTCTTTCCTACTAGGGTCTGAGTTCTTTACTCTTTGCTGTTGTACTTAGGAAATTAAGCATTTTGTGCTCTCACTTTGGTTAAGGAGACAAAAGGTC
Source organism: Lepus europaeus (assembly GCF_033115175.1). Classification (NCBI taxonomy): domain Eukaryota; kingdom Metazoa; phylum Chordata; class Mammalia; order Lagomorpha; family Leporidae; genus Lepus; species Lepus europaeus. The sequence goes on from NC_084845.1 coordinate 55,880,135, forward strand.
TTGGACTAGGAAATGTGTAGGATATTGAGTTGAAAAGTCTATACCCTTCTCTACAAGTATCAGAATCTGCAAAATGGGAATATGGTTTTTAAATATTATTTAAAATTTTTCATTTGTTTATTTGAGAGGTAGAGACAGAGAAAGAGCACTCTTCTCCTCTGGTTCATGCCTCAGATGCCTGTATGGCTGGGGCTGGGCCAGGCCAAAGCCAAACACAGGAGCCAGGAATGCAGTCCTGATCTCCCTTGTGGGTGTAGAAACCCAGTTAGTTGAGCCACCACCATTGGCCCCCAGGATCTGCATTAGCAGGAAGCTGAAGTTAGGAACTGGGGCCAGGAATTGAACTCAGGCACTCAAATGTGGGACTTGGGCATATTAACATCAAGTAAATAAACATTTCCAAGAATATTAACTTTTAATAATAATGATTCACAGCAATAGACAGTATACCCCCCTGAAATTATTATTATTATTTTTTTTTTGACAGGCAGAGTGAATAGTGAGAGAGAGAGACAGAGAGAAAGGTCTTCCTTTTTGCCGTTGGTTCACCCTCCAATGGCCGCCGCGGTAGGCGCGCTACGGCCAGCACACCGTGCTGATCCGATGGCAGGAGCCAGGTGCTTCTCCTGGTCTCCCATGGGGTGCAGGGCCCAAGGACTTGGGCCATTCTCCACTGCCTTCCCGGGCCATAGCAGAGAGCTGGCCTGGACGAGGGGCAAGCGGGATAGAATCCGGCGCCCCAACCGGGACTAGAACCCGGTGTGCCGGCGCCGCAAGGTGGAGGATTAGCCTGTTAAGCCACAGCGCCGGCCCCCCCTGAAATTATTATAACTCCATTATTTATATTTGAAAACATTTATAGTTATATAATTTGAATTTTCTTGTTTCTCAAATTTCTTGTTTCTCAAATTTGCTCTTCTGAACTAATGGAGTTAACATATTTCAGAATTTTTACCACTTACATAGTGTGCTAAATATGACATTAAACCTGAACCCCATTAAAGAAAAGATAATTCACCTTTGTAGAATGTTATGAGTTTATCACTTCAATAAGGAAGTCAAATTTTAGTTACAAACAGTTGCAGATGAATTTAAAAGTCTATTCTTCCTTTTATCTTATTATACAGAAATTACACAGTAAATTATTTATATGCATGTATACATATATTTATGCTATAGTCTGTGTTATCAGAATAAAAAGTATAAGCAAACTTGGGCCATAACCATTAATTCAGTAACAACTTATAATTTGAGGCTAACCATATTATATATTTCACTGAAGAGAAAGTAAACTTGGGCCGGCACCGCGGCTCACTTGTTGCACCCCAGGTTCTAGTCCCGGTTGGGGCACCAGATTCTGTCCCAGTTGCTCCTCTTCCAGTGCAGCTCTCTGCTGTGGCCTAGGAAGGCAATGGAGGATGTCCCAAGTGCTTGGGCCCTGCACCTGCATGGGAGACCAGGAAGAAGCACCTGGCTCCTGGCTTCGGATTGGCGCAGCACACCAGCTTTATTGGCCATTTGGGGGGTGAACCGACGGAAGAAAGACCTTTCTCTCTGTCTGTCTCTCTCTCACTGTCTAACTCTGCCTGTCAGGGAAAAAAAAAAAAGTAAACTTGGCCTATTATTGCTGTATCCCTTAGACATTTTCTTTTTCATTATTCTCTTTGTTTTTAGCAGTGGCTTTTATAAATATTGTGACTTACTTAATTTCTGATAAAACAGAAAATTTCTATATTACCTGAGTCTGTAGAACAGCATTGTGAAACTGGTTATGGATTCTCAAGCATTCAGAGGCCAAATACTTATATAAAGTAGATAGAATTTCTGTTTTCATGTGTTCTGTGCAGTTTGTCTTAAAATAAGTGCACAGAAATGGCTTACCTTTCTATATGACCAATACAATTGACAGTATAAGCAAATAAAAGTGTTATTGACAAACTGTATTGTCAAAAAGAGTTTATTGTTTGTATGATTTTTTTTTCTCAAAAAATTATGTGTAGTAAAATAACTGTTGGTAGTGAGTATGCAGGTATTAGTTTCAATTATTTCATGCTTTTAAAAATGCCACCTGGAAGATAATTAAAATGGTAAGTCAAAATGCTCAATGCATTTTGCTATGTTCTTAGAAAAATAATAAATATTTCGGATATATTAAATATTAGATACTTGATTGATTATTTTTGGCATGAGTAAAGCATAGTCACCATTCATCCATCAATGCATGTATATGTTAGTTGACAGTGTTTATTTAGCTCACTGCAGTAAAACTCATTTTTACCATGTAATTGAAAGTAGTTATTATTTAGCCGGCACCGTGGCTTAACAGGCTAATCCTCCACCTTGCGGTGCCGGCACACTGGGTTCTAGTCCCAGTTGGGGCGCCGGATTCTATCCCGGTTGCCCCTCTTCCAGGCTAGCTCTCTGCTGTGGCCCGGGAAGGCAGTGGAGGATGGCCCAAGTCCTTGGGCCCTGCACCCGCATGGGAGACCAGGAGAAGCACCTGGCTCCTGGCTTCGGATCAGCGAGATGCGCCGGCCGCAGCGGCCATTGGAGGGTGAACCAATGGCAAAAAGGAAGACCTTTCTCTCTGTCTCTCTCTCTCACTATCCACTCTGCCTGTTAAAAAAAAAAAAAAAGTAGTTATTATCAAATTAAATCAGAAAATGAATGCGGAAGTGCCTTGGATTGCTACCCTCTAGATCAAACACACACTCATACACCACCACCACGACGTATGTGGTTTCACTTATTTCAATTTATGTTTCTTACATATAAGACAGAATAAACTTAATATGTCTTTGGAATCATAAAAATGAATTTGAATATGTTTGCTATCATATTATTTCTATCATATGGACAGAATCCCTGGAAAGTTAAAATAAGTTTTTTGTTTGTTTGTTTTTTAACAGGCAAAGTGGACAGTGAGAGAGAGAGAGAGAGAAAGATCTTCCTTTGCCGTTGGTTCACCCTCCAATGGCCGCTGTGGTCGGCGCATAGTGCTGATCTGGCAGGAGCCTGGTGCTTCTCCTGGTCTCCCATGGGGTGCAGGGCCCAAGCACTTGGGCCATCCTCCACTGCCTTCCCGGGCCACAGCAGAGAGCTGGCCTGGAAGAGGGGCAACCGGGACAGAATCCGGTGCCCCAACCAGGACTAGAACCAGGCGGAGGATTAGCCTATTGAGCCGCGGTGCTGGCCTAAAATAAGTTAATATTAGCCCTGCTACCAACTTTTTCTTATGGTAAATATGTAAAATACCTAACATTACCTGGCAATTAGTGATCATTCAGTGAACATTGATCTTCCTCCCCATATATTTCTAACTTGCCTCATTAGTAAGCTTTTAAAAAATAGATCTTGGCCGGCGCCGTGGCTTAACAGGCTAATCCTCCACCTTGCGGCACCAGCACACCAGGTTCTAGTCCCGGTTGGGGCGCCAGATTCTATCCCGCTTGCCCCTCTTCCAGGCCAGCTCTCTGCTATGGCCCAGGAAGGCAGTGGAGGATGGCCCAGGTCCTTGGGCCCTGCACTCGCATGGGAGACCATGAGGAGCACCTGGCTCCTGGCTTCGGATCAGCGAGATGCGCCGGCCGCAGCGGCCACTGGAGGGTGAACCAACGGCAAAAAGGAAGACCTTTCTCTCTGTCTCTCTCTCTCACTGTCCACTCTGCCTGTCAAAAAAACATAGATCTTCTCTTGGGGCCAGTGTTGTGGCATGGCGGGTACAATCACTGTAATGATCCGGCTCCCTCTTAATGGCCTGGGAGAAGCAGTAGAAGATAGCTCAAGTGTTTGGACCCCTGCAGCCATGCGGGAGGCCTGGATGAAGCTCCTGGCTCCTGGCTTCCGCCTGGCCCATCCCTGTCTGTCAGGACCATCCTGAGAGTGAGCCAGCGGATGGAAAATATCTCTCTCTCCCTCTCTGTCTGTAACTCTGACCTCTAAATAAATAAATAACTTTTAAAAAAATCTCTTTATAAAATTGGTTCTTAAACTTCATTTTGATTCTTTTCTTTCCATCTCTATTTTTTTCTTTATTTTGAAGTTTTGCCTGTCAGTTGAGATGTAGACATACATGGGCTATGGGATTGACTTTCTGACTGTTACTGTCTCATGTTGATACTCTTGATAGGAACTCTTGTATATAAAAGGACCGTTAAAAAAGAATGATGAATCCTAGGAAAATAGCTCCTGAAGGAATGAGAATTCTACAAAGTTGACTCAGTGAGAGTTCTTCGTAGAATTCTCTTCCACTTTTTTTTAATTGAATAGTAAAATTGCATGGACAGTGTTGAAAATTTATGGTAGAGTGGTTTATGGCTTATCTCCATTTTTTTTCCTAGGCAATTTATTTTGTCCATACTTGGAACTAATGTAGACTTTAATTCAGACCCAGGTATAAAACTTGGAGAATTAGGGGCAGGCATTTGGCCTACTTTTTAAGATACCAGGTTGAGATATCCATATCCCCTATTATAGTGCCTGGGTTCAAGTCCTAGCTGCAGACCCTTGGAGGCAGCAGATGATGACTTAAGTGGTTGGATCCCTTCTATCCACAACTTGTTTGGTTTCCTGGTTCCTGGTTTCACCCTGGCCATGTTCTGGCCATTGCAGTTATTTGAGGAGTGAACCAATAAATGGGAACTATGTTTCACTACATCTCAGATAAACAAACAAACAAACATAAATAATATAAACAAAGAATATATACACAAATGCTTACTTATATATACACACATTCTTTAATCGATTAATTAAATCAAGATTTTAATGATCCTGTATTCTGTTTTTCTTATTACTCTTTTGTTTATTTTGTTTTGTTTTAAAGCTTTATTTATTTATTTTATTTGAAAGTCAGAGTTACACACAGAGAGGAGGAGAGGCAGAGAGAAAGAGAGGTCTTCCATCCGCTGGTTCACTCCCAATTGGCCGCAACAGCCAGAGCTGCGCCACTTGGAAGCCAGAACCCAGGAGCCTCCTCCGGGTCTCCAATGCAGGTGCAGGGGCCCAAGGACTTGGGCTTTCCCAGGCCATCGCATAGAGCTGGATCAGAAGTGGAGCAGCCGGGACTCAAACTGATGCCCATATGGAATGCCGGCACTGCAGATGGTGGCTTTACCCACTACGCCATTGCGCCGGCCCCTCCTTTTACTCTTTGTTATCTCTTAAAAAGAGAACTTGGGTTGGGCATTTCATCTAGTGGGTGAGATGCTAGTGTCCCTCATCGAAGTTCCCGGATTTGAAGGTTGACTCCTACTCCTGATTCAGCTTTCCTGCTAATACAGACACTGGGAGACAGCAGTGGCTTCCTGTCACCCACATGGGAGAACTGGATTGAAATCCTGGTGTTGCAAGCATTTGGGAAGTGAACCAGCAGGTTGGAGCTCTCCCTATCTCTAAAATAAATAAATAAATTTTAAAAATTAAAAAGAGGAATATGAAGACATTGGGATATAGATGGCAGAGATACCTTTATTATTTAATCTGAAGTATATCAAGATGTATATTATGATAAAATATTGATATATTGTTTGAATAAATCCTTCAGAACTGTTTTACTGTTTTTTCTCCATAATTTTTATTTAGTGATAATTTCTGTTTTTGTCTTAAAGTGAAATTATCTTTCAAGTAGTACAATATTTTTTTTTAACCTGTACTTCCTGGATCTTTGGCAGTGTAATAACTGTAGTTATCATACTATGGTATAATTGTTTCCTTTTGTTTTAAATTGCTTGAGTTGGAGGATTTTGTCTGGGCTTCAGTCTCTGAACTCAGTATGGACTACTCAGTAGTACTGAAATCACTGAATGATATAAAACATCTTTTTCCTGTAACAAGAAAAAACCTAAAAAGGATTGAAATACCACATTAGAGTGTTGGATGTTTAGCCAAGCAGTTAAGATGCCCATGTTCTGTATCAGAGTGCTTACTACATTCAGTAACTGGCTCTAGTTCCTGATCCCAGCTTACTGCTAACGCAGACCCTGGGAGGCAGTGTTGCTGGCTCAAGTAATTGGGTTCCTGCTATTCACATGGGAGACCTGGATTGAGTTCCCAGCTCCAAGCTTCAGCCTGGCCTAGCCAAAGGCATTTGGGGAGCTCTATTTCTGTCTCTCAGTCTCTCAAATAAATTAGAAAGGTTTTTTTGATGTGTACCTACTACATATATGCTTAGATGCTTTGGGTTGAATAGGACAAAATTTAAATTTTAAGCAGCTTAAGAGGTTTCTTGTTTGAAAGGCACAGTAAGGGATCCGGGGGGGGGGGGGGGGGGGCAGGTTGTGGAAGGAGAGAGATCTTCCATCTGCTTGTTTACTCCCCAGATAGCCATAAGGGAGTGGGGGGAGCCTGAGCCAGGCTAAAGCCAGGAGCCAGGAGGATCTTCGTCCAGGTCTACATGAATGCAGGAGCCCAAGCTGTTGGGCCATCCTCTGCTGCTTTCCTAGGCACATTAGCAGGGAGCTGGAGCGGAAGTGGAGCAGTTGGGTTTCAAACTGGCATCTCACAGCCAGTGTCTTAGCTCGCTACGCCACAGTGCCAGCCCCAAGAATTTTAGAGTTTATTAAGGACACTCTGACAAGGTAAATCATTTCAAGGAAATTTAGATTAAAACTTGGAGAATAATTATTTTGTACTATTAGAATCCTGATTGGCAGTTTGATACATGGGCCAAGAAAAAAATAATTACCAAGAAATGAGTAACCTTCCACTTCAGCAATAATGCTAATTATTTTTTAAAATAGAGCCTCTAAGATCAGACATTTTATATACAGTAGCATTTATTTACTTAAAAATATAAGTTGGTAACTTTCTTTTTGAAGAGAAGGGTAGGAAGAATGCAGGATTCATTAATGTCCTAAGAAATGAAAAAAAATTTGTTGTTGTGGCTGTTAAAAGATAGGTATTTTTTTCAGCCTGAGTATATTGTTCTACCTGAAGAGTATTCTGGCTTATGGATTAGACTGCATTTGTGAAAGGATAACAAATTTGGTGAATATGAGTTAACACATTTTTAAAAAGTAGTTTCCCATATGCATTTACTTGGATATTAATAATTTAATTTTTTAAAGTTTATTTCAAAACATTGCTTACTGTAGCATGCAAACTTATGTTGGGTGGGCAGAATACAGTTGGGAAATTGAAACTGTTTATATATAAACATGTAAATTATATCATCAACCCTACAATTTTTCTTTTTTTTTTTTTGGTAAAGTAATCTGGATTGCTTATTTTATATGCTGGGATGCTAGTTGTTTTTTCTATTAATACACTTAACTTGCATTCTAGCTTCGCCATTCAGAGACAGGCATCGTGTGGTGGGTTGTGTGACAGTGTGTGTCAATAGTGAAGACAAATAGTGCCAGAGACACTTAACCCATCCAATCTCACCCAGGGTATAGGTCGGTCTCGTTTTCAGACTTCTTAAGTCTTTTTTTTTTTTTCTTTCTTTCTTTCTTCCTTCCTTTTTTTTGTTTCTAAATAGTGGATTGATACTGATTGAAACTAAATCTTTCTGTAAAGTTTTAAACTTTACATTATGTTATAAGAAGAAGACGAAGAAAAGTAGAAAATGAAGGTTGGCATGTAAGGTGTTGACAAAGCAGGTTTGCAGCCACTTTGTGTGTTCTAGATATTTCAGTCTCTTGGCAACATGAATATTGGCCTTATAATTTTTTTCTCCGAATTTCTTTCTTCTTTGATCTGAAAATATTTTATCTGAAATTCTTGTATCTGATGACTTTTATCAGACAAGATGCTTAGATTTGAAGTCATTGTTACCAGTAAGAAAAATAAAATCCTTAAAAAGAATGATTAAGGTTGAACCATATGGTTTAGATCAGAATTTATTTCCAAATATTCTGTTTTTTTGATGATTATATTTTAAACAGTCAATAGTGTACTCCTTCTCCGTTCCACTATTGGTTTACTTAGCACACTTGGCAAAATTTTACAGCTTTTGTTTTAATGACTTTTAGTAATTTTACTAATTTTGCAAAGATATTGAAAAATTATAAAATGTGTGTGCATATTTTAATATGAGGGATTGGATTTTTATCTTAAGCTTAGTTAAATATCAAGTCTGTCAAAGATTTTGAACTGGTGAAAGGTATTTGTTTCCTTTGAGGACATTAAACAGTGTTTCTGATTTTAAAGCTTTCTATTAAAAGTTTAGTTATTCCCATATAAACTGTCTTTTTTATGACATTTTAAGCACTTAAACATTATGGTAGTTAAAAAATTTCTAATGAGCAAGTCTAGAAATAATAGTTTTAAATTTTAAAATATAGCTTAAGCAGCATATGTATATAAAATCTATACAGATTTTTATAGGTGATACTATTTAAAATCCATTCACATCTGTCTCATCAACTTACCTATGTTCTGGATATCCTTGTATTATTCCATGTAGATGTTCTCTGCCAATTTTTTAACTTCAACTATGAATATTCATAGTGAATCATAGTGATTCTGTTAATTCTTAAAGCAATATATATAATTCAAGTTTGCCATCATTACTGGTATTTGACCTGGCAGTTGGCTGCTGCTGCTAATAGTGGAATTATTAAACTTAAATATAGAATGCCATAGGTGAAATGCTTCCCTTCGCTGTTAGATTTTAAAATTAATTTGTTGATCTGAAATGATAAATTTCCATTAATAAGTTGTAGAATGATCTATCATTTTCCATTTTGATTTGTTGTACTCTGTAGTCATAGGAGAGGCTGTGAAAAAATAAAATTTTTGTAAATTAGACTAAGTTCAAAGATACTATTTTATAAAGGAGAAAAGTTGATAAAAATTTATCCACATGTTCCTTAGAAAAAGAGAATAATCTTAGAAAAATTTAAGAAGTACATTCAAGTTTATGAAATGTTATTAAAGACTTAAGTAACAAATAAAATCATAAAGTTATGAAGTAGAAGTTCATTATAGCTGTTCAGTTAGGAAATAAAAATAGGAAATAAATGTAGTTATTTAAACATTTCCATATTGGCTTTTTAATATGAAGCAATTTAAACATAATCTGTAAATCTTTTCAGATAAAAATAGATACTTAGCACCAAAAGAAGAAGGGAAGTACTTACCATATTTTGTTTTAAGGACCTTAGATATAAAAAAGAATTTATACCTGGGGCAGGATTGCATTAGCACGTTAGTTCTATGGAATGTCAACTAAGCTGTTTCTTGATATTTTATTTAGGGACACAGTGACTGAAAGGTCTTTATAGATATTTTAAGTACATTTGCAGTACTCCCAGGAATATTTTAGTGCTTTTCTCAAAACTCTTGGAAGCAACAAATGAATGTTTAAGAATCCAAAATGTTTTTCAAATCATTATTTTTATGTATTTCTATTTTAACATAGTGATATTAAGGATTTTTTATTTATGGATTAGTATGTAAGTATTATTTTGAATTCTAAATATTTCAAGAAAGCTATTACAGAGCTCTTTGTAGTAATAGTGAATGGTTATTTCTGTATTGTAAGTATTTTACCTGTATTGGATAGTGCTATCATGGTAATATATATTCTAGCACTTTGAATAGTTAAAAATCTTTTACATTTATTTACCAATTTAACTTTAGTATAATACATATGAAATTTTGACTTTCCATCAATTTAATGAAAAATTTGGACTTTTACTATACACCAAGCACTATAGTAAGTGTTAGGAGTATGAGGATTCCACCTATGTTCTCACAGGGCTCACACTTACCTTCCATTTCACCACCTCTCCTTGCATAATTCATGGATTTAGGTGATCTCTTGCTAACTAGAACATAACATCATCATGTGAAAGATTGTACAAGAGGACTTCAAAAGACTCATGGAGAATAGAATTAAAAATGTTTATTTTGGGTGCAAAAAAATTTTTAAATCCATGCAGTGTTTTTATAATACACATTCTTTGTGGACCTTTTGAAGACCCCCTCAGACATTATTATCACATTGGTGCATCAATGATAAATAATACCATGAAAAACTTTATATTTAAAAAATGTTATCTTAAAATAGGTAAAATCTTTGAAATTTGGGACCAAACTGAGGTATGCTTTAAAAAGTAATATTATTTTTCAGTTAAAGGATACTTCTTACTCTGTTGTCTTCTGACAGAGTTAATATTTTCAGCTTCATAGTATTATGCTAGTAAACCTTTTAACTTAATAACTATCCAGGAAACTGTAGATAAAAATGCAGTAAATATGTGTTGGGTGTCTAAGGAAAATGTATATGATGTTGTTATTTGAGTAAGATATGACTGCATAGTTTGGCATACTCGTCCCAGAACAGACACTTAGATGTGATTGTTGTATCAGTTGGGTTTTGTGATCATGATGGCTTTGAGTAAGATGTGCAAGGTAGAAAAATATTTTAACCTCAAAGGGCAATGCCATATCTTGCATATTAAGTTCTTAAATACCACTGAGTTAAAAAAACAAACAAACAAAAACCCCATTTCTTCTAATATATACTTACAGCACATTTCTGACACCAGATGTGTTGTGGGTTTCCCCTACACATCAGGTTGAGGACTCAGTCCCACAAGACTGTTCTACTTCCTCTGTCAGTACCAGGCTCCCAGGTATTGTACCTACACTTCTGACCTACTGGATAGAAATTAGGGTTCCCACTGTTCTTCCCTGGGTTCAACTCATACACTAGAGCAACTTGCAAAACTCAAAGAAACACTTACTGCTGTTTAACAGTTTATTATAAAGCATATTTTAAAGAACACAAATTAACAGCCAGATGAAGAGATAAACGGGGTGAGGTCTGGAAGGGTCCTGATGCAGGAGCTTCCATCCTGGTGGTGTTGGCATCACCAGCCTTGTAGCACATCCACATGTTCTTGTTCACCTTCCTGGAAGTCCCTGAACCTCTCAGCCCATTTGGGTTTTTGTGTAGGTGACATTACATTGGCATACTTGATGATTGACTCAACCTTCAGCTCCTCTCCCTGCAGATCAGGTGTGAGTTGAGAGTTCCATTTCTCTGAGAAATGACTGGTACCCCTGGCAACCAGCCTTCTATCCTATGGTTATCTAAGAACTTTTTAAAAATCACTTTATATTAATATAAATACTTGAAAGGGACTTGTTACAAGTAACAAAAGATTATCTTTCACATTTATCACTCAAGCTAAGGCTAAAATTTTAACAAAAGATAATCTTACTGCTCTAGTTCAGGGATAGGGAATGTCTGGCCCACTGGCTAGTTAAGGTCATTTGGTCTGGCCCTTCTGATGTAACTGCAGGTGGGACTTGAAATTTAATAAATCTATGGCAGGCTAAATTTTAAGTTGATAATTTTGTATGGCCTAGGAATGACTTACAAATATCTAAGTGGCCCATGGCAAAAAAAAGCTTCTTTTTAAAAAAAAAAAATTAAACTTGTATTTAAGTTATATGTTTCATGTATTTCATATATACACATTTGGGAACATAGTGATACTTCTCCCCTACCCTCCCAGTCTGTGCTCCAACTCTTCTTCCTCCTCCCTCTCACATTCTCACTCTTAATTTTTACAAAGCTCTGTTTTCAGTTTACTTAATGATCATATAGTTAAACTACTAAGTAAAAGATTTCAACAAATAATATGAAGAAAAAACACTGTTCCTCAACAGAAGAGACAAGGGCTGTGAACAATCATTGAATCTCAAAATGTCTGTTTCACTTCAATAAGCTTCTTTAGTTTCTTAGGAAATTACAAGAGATATGAGAGTTGTGAGCCAGGAACCATGAACAAAAACAAACAAACAAAAAAAGATACAATATCACAACCATACAACTTGCTTCTGAGTTCATGATTGCTTTTTACCTGTACTTTTGTCTGTAATGGACAGGGATCTTAGGAGATGTTCATATTCTGTATTCTCACATGTGTGGTACTTAAATTCAAAAAAAGTTTGTGGGAGAAAGCTGCTTTATAGAAATGCAAGTTTGCAGCATTCATGCTGCACACTTTGTGTGTTCCACTGCAAGTACAGCATGCTGCATGCCTGTATTTCTCTGAAAATGGGAAAAAATAGGCTCATCCACAACACAACTTTAGTTTCATTTTCACCAATAGTTGGAACAGACGGAGGAATGTTTTATGTAATACTATTTCTATTTTTTCTAAAATGAATTCTGTAGTATTTTTCAAAAAGCAAGGAAGAAACTTTATATTTAAACCCAAAGTGGCTACAAATCAGCTCCTAAACTGTCACTGACATTAGCATCTAGATTTTGTAGTTTTTACAAATCTTTTTAAATATTTATTTACTAAGAAGACATTGCATTAATGCATGATACAAAATTGATAAATTTTTCTTTAAATTGGAATGCAGTTTAAAGTGACTGAATTTTCTAATTTCAGCTACTGCATTTGACAAGGATACAAACTGGAAAATGGAACTGGTATCATCTAATCACTTTAGGTTCTTGAACAGTAGTTGAGAAAAATCTTTTCTTGTGGCATTATGTAGATCACATTCTTGATGGCTAAATTAATTACTGTGCTCTTCAGCCTTGACAGTAATGAAAAATTCTGGCAGATATAGTTCTTTCAAGTAATTTAAGTGTTTTGATACACATTTTCAATTAAAAAGTAGACACTTGGCACTCCACTTTTGATTATCCAAGCATTTATATCCTTACTGTTGTTAGCATTATCAGTCTTACCTTAAAATTTATATAAATGTTGGAATTCCAATAACTGCATGTCACAGTTTTAAGTTGGATTATACACTTTATCACAGTGGCAGACTTGGATATAGATATATTTTAATTTTAGATTTAAACATGTTTTAGTTGTCTGTCACATATTACCTATTTTTATTTTTTGTGTGTTTGATTATAATAAACCTCTGTATATCTTGCATAAGATAAATGGTTTTTCTAAAATTTTGAGACTTACAGCTTTCAACCTTTGCAGTATTAGTGTACCTGTGAAGTTATGCTATAAAAGGTTAGAGAAGTCAACATTTTCAATAAGCTGTCTTGGCAAATTGCAATTCATTCTGAAGAGAGATTCCGACATCTTTATACTAGGCATAATAAATGAATTGTTTTATAAAAAGCCTTTTTATGGAAATTAATTCTGATGTTCTCAAGATTTTTCATGTTTAACTTTTTTATTAAACTTCATCAAATAATATGTACTGTTGTTGTATTTTAGGAAATTCCCTTAACAGTCGCAATTGAATAGGCTTTTAAAGAGAGAAAACTGGACAGTGGTAACCACTTGCTGAGCATGTATTTGGGTGCTCTATAAGATAAATCCATCCAGTAATCAGCCCCTACTCTGCTTTTCATTCTGTCATAAGAGATAGATTGATTTATCTTAGAGTTCATGGTTTTTAAGTGCCACTTCCAACTTCTGGAGACCTTGAGTGGTTAACTTGTTTATTGTTTACAACCCAGCATATTCCAAATCAAACTTTTTCCATCTTTATTCTACTAGATTTACAACCAATCATAGTGACGATACCAGTTCCATTTTGCCTCCAATTCAGTTGATTATATACTTTTTTTCTATTTATTTCTCATTTTATTATTGATATCTGGAATAATCAGCAGCTCTTTTCTCATTTATTTTCTCATATTTTTATTCCAGGATTTGCCTCTGAAGCAGGGAGTGTCTGCATTAAAAATGACCTGTAGTTCTCTGCTTCATAGGTTAGAAACTTATTTTAATATTTTGTGGCTAAGCACAGTCCCACTTTTCAAATTCTATAATGAATTATTTAATTGGCATTGAATGTGGACCACAGCATTTATTTCATATTGGGGTTTTCTTTATTACTTTAACTGATTAAAATTCAACAGAACATCCAGCTCAGGCAATAAAAGCTTTATTCTTGCTTTACAACTTAAAACATTAAATTAAAATTTAAAAATCTATACTATAACACAAGTAAAATAATGCTATTTGGGCATTTAAAAATTGCTTTTCTTAGGCTTTGTCTTGCTTGAAGCATTTATATTCTAAAACTTAACCAAATTCCAACTATTCATTTTGGGGAAAAACAATCAGTTCACAAATCACATATTCAATGGGACTGCTAGCCAGCATAGGTAAAAACATGTATAGTGTATTTACTCTTGAATTGTACACTGCAGATGCTTCTTCAGCTCCCTCCTCTTCCTCCATGGGCGGTGCTTGCAGCTCCTTTACCACCTCTTCCAGCCCTACCATTTATTCTACCTCAGTCACCGACAGCAAGGCTATGCAAGTGGAGGGCTGCTCCTCAGCCGTGGGGGTAAGTAACAGAGGGGTAAGTGAAAAGCAGTTAACCAGTAACACAGTTCAGCAGCATCCATCAACACCGAAGAGACACACAGTCTTGTACATCTCACCACCACCTGAAGACTTGCTGGATAACAGTCGGATGTCCTGCCAGGATGAGGGGTGTGGATTGGAATCAGAGCAGAGCTGCAGTATGTGGATGGAGGATTCCCCCTCCAACTTCAGTAACATGAGCACCAGTTCCTACAATGATAACACTGAGGTACCTCGTAAATCACGAAAACGAAATCCAAAGCAGAGACCGGGGATCAAACGACGAGATTGTGAAGAATCTAATATGGATATATTTGATGCGGACAGTGCCAAAGCACCGCACTATGTGCTTTCTCAGCTTACCACGGACAACAAAGGCAACTCAAAAGCTGGAAATGGGTTGGTATTCATGCTTTTTTAAAGTTCTAGCACTATTATGCAAAACAAAAACATAAATCACTCCCAACTTTTCTTAATTGCTTAACTTAAGCTTGCATATAAAAATGCTAATTTTATCATTGAAATCCTTGAAAATTTTAATATTACCAAGTTTTACTAGAGAAAAATATCAATAGATTATAGCAGTAGGTTTATAGTTACGTAGTACAAAATGAAAATAATCTGTTTTGAAATAGCTTTTAAATTTTAAATGGATTTATTATTTTTAAAAGGAGTTAAAAGTATTTTTACTGATTAGACATAGCTAAAAATGTGATGATTACATAAAACAATTCAAAATATTCACTAAGAGCTGAATTGTGTTCTCATTCACATTGTATCCCCACAGGGTTCACTATTAATATTTTTTAGAAGATTTTGGACTTTAGTATTCTTTTTATCAGATGGAGACAAGAAAAAAATACATTTTTAAAAAATATTTATTTATTTGAAAGTCAAGTTACAAAGAGAGAGACAGAGATGGAGGCAGAGACAGAGAGGTCTTCATCCATTGATTGACTCACATTGTCCACAGTGGCCAAGGCTGGGCTACACTGAAGCCAGTAAGCTTCTTCTGGATCTCCCACATGGGTTGCAGGGGCCCAGACACTTAGGCCTAATTTTGCTTTTCTCAGAGAGCTAGATTTGGAAGTAGAACAGCCAGGACACGAACTGGTACCCATATGGGATGCTGGTTTCAGAAGTGGTATCTTTACCTGCTATACCACAAGCCAGCCTTGAAAAAACTAAATTGGTTTAATTTTCACAATTTAAGTTAACATATTTAAAATTTTTTTCATTTGATACATTGTGCCAATACAGGATTTTTTAAAAAAATCATTAACTTTTTTTTCCCTGTGATTTTGAGTTACTTTTTTGGAAGGTGATAGAAAGGATCACGGTGTATGAGTTTTCTTCCATCTCTTTCAGTTCACACTACTCTAAGTGTATTTCAGTCGCTCTGTTGAGGGACATTCATTGCTATGATGCAGACTAGTATGATTTCTTTTTTACTTTTAATTTGTTTAGTACTTCAATTGTAATATTTAATTGCTAGCCTTTTAAAATTAAGATTTTCTTATAGTATATTCAACATTGTCTGATAAAATATAACTTGCTAGATTTTGAGAATTACTTTTTTGGGGAGCAGAGTATGATCGTTTAGATGACATCAGCTTCTCCTACCATAACAGGTGTCACAAGAAGAGGTTGAGAAGCTTTAGGTTGGTTTACTGTAGGTTGATGACGTCAGATTTTTAAAAAACATTTTTAATATAAGGTGAACAAATTTTCTACATTTCATATATATAGATTTAGGAGCATAAATCTCTTGCCAAAATCTGCAATTTTTTAAAGATTTATTTATTTATTTATTTTAAAGAGTTACAAAGAGAAAGAAAGAAACAAAGAGAAGAGAGAGAGAGAGAGATAAGCCATCTGCTGGTTCACTCCCCAGATGGCCACAATGACCAGGGCTGGGCCAGGCCAAAGCCAGGAGCTTCTTCCAGGTCTCCCACATGGGTGGCAGGGACCCAAGCACTTGGGCAATCTTCTGCTGCTTTTCCCAGGCCATTAGCAGGGAGCTGGATTGGAAGTGAACCAGCCAGGACTTGAACTGACATCCATATGGGATGCCGGTGCTGCAGGCAGCAGTTCAACCCACTGAGCCACAGTGTTGACTTTGGTTTTTTTGTTTTTTGTTTTTTTTTAATTAAAAGTCTGATTACATATAGAGAATATCTTTTACATATTAAACATCTTTAAAAATTCCCTTAATACATTTAAAAGTAATATCTATCACTTAAATAATGCTTATTCTGTACTATAGTCTTACACTTTTGTTTAAAACTCTGCTGAGGTGATAACATTTTAAAAATGCACATTTAAGCACTTTTCAGTTTTAAAAAGTCAAGATTAATAGATTACCTGAAAGAAAACAAGATGTAGCTTTTTTCTAAAATGCTGCCATCTAATAAAGTCAAGAATTCTAGAATGTAACACTTACAGAACTACTACAAATAAAAATAAGGCTGTGAAACATAATACCACAGATCACTTTAGTAATTATAAGGTTCATGAATGTCATTAAATATGTGTGTATGTTTATTTGGGCTTCAATAGAGAAAGTCTTTTATAAAGAGGGAGATTTTCATATTTGTACCAAAATAGATGTTAAAGGTCCAAATCAGCAGCAAAAAAAATTTTGATTGAGAGATCGTCAACAAAATGATTTGCAGTTGCTATTAAAGAGATGTCTTGACCTACATCTTTTCTGCTTCTGCTTTTGTGTGATAGATATATCTTAGAAAATGATTTGAGGTTACCCAGGGAAAGTATAATGACATTGGTCAAGACAGAATCTTTCATGAAATAATTCATGGAGCAGAAACTCCATCAAGCAGCAGAAGAAATGTCCAGCTTCTTAGGTAATGGAAAAATATTTGACACCAGTATATGGAAATGATGAAAAAGTTGAAAATTTTAATTTATCAGAATTTTTATTGAAAAAAAGATGAGATCATATGTAATATGTAGAAAAATAGGATTTGAAAACAATTTTCAGAGCATTTCAAGCTAAAAGCCTTAATATTCTTCAACAATGCAAAAGATGTTAAAAACATGAGAGATCAGGTATGTGAAGATAGCCTTAGTTGTTGTGCCATAAATTTGCAGTTTCTAAAGTGTTAACTATTTAGAACATGTATTTTCAAATATGTTTTATACAGCAGTTTATTGATCTTTGAGCTACCACAAAGGAATCTTGGTAACCTGTGGATGGAAATAGTATTTTTATACAACAAATTGTTAAGGTGTTTAAGAAAACAACCTGGTTGATTGAATCTTCTGAGAATCAGTAGCCCCATGTCCCTTCTAGATTTTCTTGGAGGATATGATCTTATGTGGATATGAAACCTATTTTAGGAATTTTGTATTTTTGTGACATAGACAACCAGGATTGTGCAGCACAAGGAAATTAGAATGTCATTTTTAAAAAAATATTGTATTTATTTATTTTCAGGTAGAGTTACAGATAGTGAGAGGGAGAGACAGATAGACAGGTCTTCCATCCACTGGTTCACTCCACAAATGGTTGCAATGGCTGGAGCTAGGCCGATCAGAAGCCAGGAGCCAGGAGCCTCCTTGGGGTCTCCCACATGGGTGCAGGGGCCTAAGCACTTGTACCATCTTCCACTGTTTTCCCAGGCCATAGCAGAGAGCTGGATCAGAAGAGGAGTAACCAGAACTAGAACTGGCACCCATATGGGATGCCGGAACCTCAGGAGGAGGATTAACCTGCTGCACCACAGTGCCAGCCCCAGAATGTCCTTTAAGACATGAATTAAGTGTACCGTGATAGTATATTTTCCTTTTTAGTTGTCATTAGAAGTAAAATCCCATATAACTCTTACTGTTTTAAATATAAAATCCCTTATACTAATAGTTTCCTGGTTTTTCTTAAGCCATCATACCTTAAAAATTTGTAATTTGAATGACTACTTTTTGAATGAGTTGATGTTTTCATGTTTTAACATGCCTATACATTTAAGTATGTATATATCCTGTTGTTACATTTAAATGTAGACAATAAAGATATTTTAAGGACTTTTAAAGTGTCATTTCACAAACTGTTTAATTATACATGAAATTTTTCTTTAGGCCATAATATATATACTTTGTCAGTACACTCAGTTGTCTTTATCCCAAGTGAAGTATTTTGTTCTACTGGAATGGTAAAACTTATTATCACTTATTTTCCCTCATAAATTATTAGTTTGATGAGCATAATTATACATCAAATTTTCTTTATATTTCATCTCAAAAGCTTTTCCTTTTTATTATAAAATTAATGAGTATGAGTTATAAATACTTGAAAAAATATTAGAAAATGAATAGCCCATAATCCAGTCACTCAGTACAACTGCTGTTAACATTTTGTTTTGTTTTCTTTTAGTCTCTTTGTATGTATATTTAGAAAATGTTTTCCATAGTTTCAATAAATGAGGATGTTTTTTAATCAAGATGTGTATAAAACAGTATTACTATTTAATTTAATGTGTAAAGAACTATGTACTGTTCAGAACAAATGTTTTAATTTCCACCCAGAATAATGAAAAGAAAAACAGGGTTTATTGCGCATTATTCCAGCTCAAACTTCATTATTTTGTTCATAGAATTTATTCTTCCAGGACCTTTTAGATTACACAGGTTATCTTTGATTTAGTTATGTCAAACTTATATAATTGTGTTCCTTCTTCAGTTAGGATCTAGTCTTTATCATCCTAATATTATAGAGGCTCCATATTTGTTCAGTTTTCCTTTCTTTGTTTTTTGCTTCTTCCTGGTTGCCTTTATCAACAGATATGTCTTCAGCTTCTGTTACATGTTAGGAACTCTGCAAGATCTAAGAAATATGAAAGTAATTAAATGTAGTCCTTGAACTGAGAACTTTTCATTTTATCTGGTCAGTCTTTGCACTGCTGTGCCATTTCCATCCCTTCTTCCCTCCATTCTTCTTCTCCTTTCCTAACCAGAGGGTTCAACTCAGTCCTCATTTCTGTGGAGGGAGGGTACTGCCTTTCCTTTCTTTGTTCTTGATTGAAATAGCAACTTGATTACACTTGGAGGGGTAAACATTAGAGCCAGGTTTAGACTGCTTAATTCATCAATTTGTAGTTTTAATTTTTCTCCTGGTACCTGGTTGCTTTTGAAGATTTTGTTCACAGATCTAGGTCCTGGAACCTCTTTATGAATTGAAACTTCAGACTGGGACAGTCACAGAGGAAGTGTTATAGGTCCTGACTCTATATAAAAATGTACATGTATAATTTTAAATCTACGTCATGTTGCTGAAAAGAAAATATAACCAACAATATTGCCTCCTACTTATTTCCATCACATATCTTCAGTGCTTCAACTATTTTACAGATTAAATGTGCCAACCTAAAGTCCTAACTACCATTTGGGATATTGTTTTTCTTTGAACATATATTCCACATAACAAATATATTGTAAACAAATTAGAAGCACAATTTCAAAACTAAATTAGGGGCTAGCACTGTGGTGCAGCGAATTAAGCCTCCACTTACAGTGTCAGCATCCCATGTGGGTGCCAGTTTGAGTCCCAGCTGCTCCACTTTGGATCCAGCTCCCTGCTGGTGCACCTGAGAAAGCAGCAGAGTAGCTTGGGCTACTGAACCCATGTGGGAGACCCAGATGAAGCTCCTGGCTCTGGCTTCAGCCTGGCCCAGCCCTGGCCATTGTGGCCATTTGTGGAGTGAACCAGTAGATGGAAGATCTTTCTCTCTCTGCCTCTCTCTCTGTGTAATTCTGCCTTTCAAATAAATAAAATCTTTAAAAAAAAGAAAAATAAGTTAAGGGGCAGGCATTTGGTACAACAGTTAAGATGTTGTTTGGGTCTCCCACATCCCACATCAGAGTGCCTCATTTGCTTCCCAGCCCCACTTCCAATTCCGTCTTCCTGGCATTGCATCCTGTGAGACAGCAGGTGATGCCCTAAGTGTTTAAATCCCTACCACCCATGTGGAAGACTTGGGTTGAGTTTTTAGACTGGTTTTTGGCCTTGCCCATCTTTGGCATTTGACCAGTGAGCCACTGGGTAGAAGATAGCTCTCTGTCTCTGTCTCTGTCTCTCTCTCCCTCTCCCTCTCTCCCTGTATCTCTGCCTTTCATATATTAATTAACTAGTTAATGTAAAAATACTTATGTACATTAGATTGTCAGTGCTGTTAAGCCCAGATTATAAAATATTTTTTAAAAGCTTTTATTATTTAACAAATTACAAATAAAGATGCTCATAAAAAACACACTTCTGGGAATGATTGTTTACAGTAAAGCTGATGTCCCAATAAAAATTGGATTATTGATTTTTTGGTATGATTTTCTGTTTGATTTATTAAATAAAGATCTATAGGAACGTAGTTTTTTCTCTTAAGGCCTTTTTTTAAAATTATTTTTACTACTGTTTCTTTTGCTTTGTGAGTCTTATTAGAAAATAATAATAAGTAATCAGAGATAAATTTACAGTTATATGTATATATGTATACAATTTTAAAATTTTATTTTGACCAAACTGTGATGTGAAAGATTAGCGTGGCATTAGCTATTCTTTCCCATTATTCCCAGTTTATTCATCACAGTCTTCCTCCTAGCCTCCAGCCATTCATAAGCATTCTCTTTCCTGTCCAGCTTTATTTTTGACATCATATGGTTCAATTTTGTTAGAAAAGTTTTAATGATACTTTGCTTTTGGAATGTGTTTTCCTTTAGATTGTATTTTATTTTGTCAGTAAACCATGCAGTTGTTTTTAATGTTGTTTGCTGGTATGTTTCTTCCTTTATCTTAGATGATTTTTATAGAAAATTTGTTTCAGTATTTCCTTCATCTTGTGTTTTGATTTCTCAGAACATTGGAAAACCAAAAAGGAACTGGAGTAAAGAAAAGCCCTATGTTGTGTGGACAGTATCCTGTCAAAAGTGAGGGAAAGGAGCTGAAGATAGTTGTACAACCCGAGACCCAACACCGAGCTCGGTACCTGACTGAGGGCAGCCGTGGCTCAGTAAAAGATAGAACGCAGCAAGGTTTTCCAACAGTAAAGGTATTTATTTTATATTTAGTAATATAAAGGATTTTTCCCCAGTTTTAGTAATTATTTTGTTTTTAACCACATCAAAAACTGTGTAAAACAGAGGTAAAATTATTAGCTTATAACAAAATATAAAACAGAAAGTTGACTGTAAGTCAGATATTGTTACATTACGTTTGAATTTGAGTTTAAACGAGATGAAAGAATAGAATATACTCTGAAAAGTATCTGCAAGTCACAAATTACCTTTCTTTATATTTGAGATTAGAATTTAAGAAAAAATTTTAAAATGAACTAAAAAATACTCATGTAATAGAAATTATTAGGGAGTTGGAAAATAAGGTTTTAGAGGTGGCTAAGGTAATCAGGACTCTTCAGCTCAGAAAAGAATTGGCTAATGCATTGTAACTTAATTCTTAGTTTAAGAAATAGGATCTCGGCCGGTGCCGTGGCTCAATAGGCTAATCCTCCGCCTGCGGTGCCAGCACACCGGGTTCTAGTCCCGGTCGGGGTGCCGGATTCTGTCCCGGTTGCCCCTCTTCCAGGCCAGCTCTCTGCTATGGCCCGGGAAGGCAGTGGAGGATGGCCCAAGTGCTTGGGCCCTGCAGCCCATGGGAGACCAGGAGAAGCACCTGGCTCCTGCCTACCGATCAGCGCAGTGCACCGGCCGCAGCGGCCATTGGAGGGTGAACCAATGGCAAAAAGGAAGACCTTTCTCTCTGTCTCTCTCTCTCTCACTGTCCACTCTGCCTGTCAAAAAAAAAAAAAAGAAGAAATAGGATCGAGTCATTCTTTTCAAATCTTATTATAAAGAATATTTTCCTTTGAAGATAAGACAAAAAATGTGGGTAGGTGATATTTAACAAGTGTCTCTACTTGTAAAATACTAAAGGAGAAATTTTTTTTTTTTTGGCTAGTCAGATGGTAGATTCATATTAAATATAGTAATATGTGTAAATGTGTTGAACAGTATTTCAATATTGTGGTATAGTTTAATTGTTTTATTTTATACTTGATTGAAATTCTGGTTGAAACTTGGGATGAAGAAATTAGCTTATGACCATTTACAAAATTAACAGTCACATGTACAGTGTCATTCTATCTTGGGTTTTTAAAAATGTTTTTTAAAAAGAGATTATTTTATTTTATTTGAAAGTCACAATTACAGAGAGAGAGAGAGAGACAGAGACAGACCCGTCTTCCATTAACTGATTTACTCCCCAAATGGCCACAATGATGGGGGCTGGGCCAGCCAAAGCTGGGAGTCAGGAGCTTCTTCTAGGTCTCTCACATAGATGGCAGGGACCCAAGCACTTAGGCCATCTCTTGCTGCTCTCCCAGGTCATTAATAGGGAGCTGGATTAGAAGTGGAGTAGCCAGGACACAAACTGATGCTCATATGGGATACTGGTGTTACAGGTGGCGACTTTACCTACTATGCCCCAAGGCCAACCTAACAATGTCATTGTTACCTCCCACCCAGCTCATCCCCAGTCCCTTACACTAAAGGGAAGTAACAAGCAAGAGAGAAGTTTAAGTTGTATTTTGTGTAAATATTTATCTAGCCAGGCATTTTGGTAGTTTGGTCAGTATTTTTAACCAAATTGCCCTTACTAATCTGGTTAGATGTATTGTTAAATTAATATCTTGACTATGATCATGAACAAATTGAGTGATCTTAAAAGTGTATTCATTCATTCAACAACTATTACAATCCTGTATGGGCCAGGCACTGTTTAGCTGTTGCTAACAATTTGAGTAGTTTGTTTATTTGACTTATATCATTTCAAGATATAACAGCTGTGCTGGAATAGAAAAGATATGTGAAATTTTCTATATATTTATTTATTTATTTGAAAGAGTTACAGAGATAGAGGCAGATAGAGAGAGAGAGAGAGAGAGAGAGAGAGAGAGAGAGAGAGATCTTCCATCCACTGGTTCATTCCTCAGATGGCCACAACAGCCAGCGCTGGGTTAGGCCAAAGCGAGGAGTTTCATCCAGGTCTCCCACGTGGGTGCAGGGGCCCAAGTACTTGGGTTATCTTCCACTGCTTTTCCTAGGCCATTAACAGGGAACTGGATCAGAAGTGGAGCAACTGGGACAAAACTGGCACCAATATGGGATACTGGCATCGCAAGTGGTGGCTTTAACTGCTATGACACAATGCTGGTCCCTGCCAAGTAATTTTTTTTTTTTTTTTAATTTGACAGGTAGAGTCATAGACAGTGAGAGAGACAGAGAGAGAGGTCTTCCTTCCGCTGGTTCACTCCCCAAATGGCTGCCATGGCCGGCACAGTGCTGATCCAAAGCCAGGAGCTAGGTGCTTCCTCCTGGTCTCCTACGTGGGTGCAGGGGCCCAAGAACCTGGGCTGTCCTCCACTGCCCTCCCGGGCCACAGCAGAGAGCTGAACTGGAAGAGGAGCAACCGGGACTAGAACCCGGTGCCTATATGGGATGCCGGTGCTGCAGGCGGAGGATTAACCAAGTGAGACATGGCGCCGGCCCCCTCTGCCGAATAATTCTTTAAAAAATATGTATTTATTTATTTATTTGAAATGCATGGCTACAGAGAGAGAGGAAGAGACAGAGATCTTCCATCTCTCAGTGATCATCTAGCGTTTCAGATGACAGCTTTACCTACTGTGCCACAGTGCATGCCCAAAGATATATGAGCTTTTGGGGGCCTGTGTTGTAGCAATGCCTGCCGCACTGGTATGCTACGTGGGCACTGGTTCAAGTCCTCACTGCTCCACTTACAATTCAGCTCCCTGCTAATGTGCCTGGGAAAAGCAGCAGAGGATGGCCTGAGTGTTTGGGCCCCTTCACCCATGTGGGAGACCCAGATGAAGCTCCTCCTCCTGGCTTCAACCCAGCCCAGCCACTGCTGTTGAGGCCATTTGAGGAGTGAACCAGAAGATGGAAAACCTCTCTCTTTCTCTCCCCCCCATCCATCCATCCCTCTGTCTGTCTTTTCCTCTCTCCCTCTGTAACTATGCCTTTTGAATAAATAAATCTTAGGCCAGCGCCGCGGCTCAATAGGCTAATCCTCTGCCTAGCGGTGCCGGCACACCAGGTTCTAGTCCCGGTCGGGGCGCCGGATTCTGTCCCGGTTGCCCCTCTTCCAGGCCAGCTCTCTGCTGTGGCCCGGGAGTTCAGTGGAGGATGGCCCAAGTGCTTAGGCCCTGCACCCGCATGGGAGACCAGGAGAAGTACTTGGCTCCTGCCTTCGGATCAGCACGGTGCGCTGGCCGCGGCGGCCATTGGAGGGTGAACCAACGGCAAAGGAAGACCTTTCTCTCTGTCTCTCTCTCTCACTGTCCACTCTGCCTGTCAAAAAAAAAATTTAATAAATCTTAAAAAAGTGTGAATTTTTAAAAATAGTTTTTATATTTTATATAAGTTACTTTGTGTTCTCTGCAATGTTTATTAGCTTTAGTGTTTAACTATAAGCCTTGCCAAGACAGTATTGGAAATTTTTCTTCTAGAATATTGTTTTAAATACTTATTCTTTAGCATATGAATTATAATTTAGTTATGAAGTTTTGCTGGAAACCTGTAATGCTGATTTGAACTAGCAGTTTTTCTAACCATGTTTTGGCCAAGGAACTCATATTTAATGTATAGTCTACTCTATGAAAATAAGCTTCTTTTCCTTATTATTCATAGAGGTGCACTTCAGGTACCTTTCTGTATCAGTTAGCTATAGTAAGGTGAAGATTGACTATATATACTTTCATTTGGTGTTGAAAGTGATAACAGTAACACAGTTCAGTAAATTTTTCTGTTAGCCATAGGAGGTAGATTTTGAGTAACCCACAGGAGGAACTGTATATTCATTCTCCTGAGTGTATAAATAAATTATAAATGATAATTTATCATCTGAAATCTAAAATTTTAATTAAAATTTGGTTGCTATAAAATTAAAATTGGTTTTCTACAGAAAATTAGCCAACTCTTCTTTTTGAAAATGTATTACTTTTTTTCTTGAAGATTTAATTCTTTAATAAGTTAAAAATATAGGAGTTTGTCTTTAATATTTGATTTTACAATTAGCTTTTTTAAAATGCTAATTAATATTTCTTTACTATGTATTGTCTGGTTACAGCTGGAAGGCCATAATGAACCAGTAGTGTTGCAAGTTTTTGTAGGCAATGACTCTGGTCGAGTGAAACCACATGGATTTTATCAGGCCTGCAGGGTAACTGGACGAAACACAACTCCCTGCAAAGAAGTGGACATTGAAGGCACTACTGTTATAGAAGTTGGCCTTGACCCTAGCAACAACATGACACTGGCGTAAGTACTTCAGTAAGAATTTTTTCATTACACATTATAGTGTTGTGGTAGGCAGGAAAACTTTTCAGTCTCAAGTGTATGAATGAAGATTTTGAATATTTTATTTAAAACATTAATATTACAGGTTTTAAGAAGATTACTACAGAATTATAATGTGTTAAATGAAACTCTCATGCCCTTTTCTAAAGAATTCTAGTGGTGAATGCAGAAAAATGAGAGCCAGATGGAAGGAACACTGGCTTCTTGAGAAATTATGAGTGCTTTTTTACTGAAATTTATAATGTTAAGATTGAAAATAAAAATTATAGTTTGATTTGCTGTCCTAAACTGTGTACCCTTGATGTTTGCTTTAGAAACTAAGAGAAACTTTGAAGTGCCTTGTCCCATCTTGATGTGAAGAGCTTATTGTTGGTCTGAATTAGTCCCCTATTTTTATTGTCTGGTGTTTGAAGAAATTATATCTTGAAATTGTAATTTTCATCATAACAGCAGCAAATATATTAGTATGGGGTAGACCATGTATTAATTATTTCTGGTGGGTGCTGTTAAAGACTTTCTACTTGATTTTTGTTTTCCTTTTGAAAGCCATGTTGAATAGACTGATAAAAGGTTAATTAGAAAAGGGAAATTTTGAGAAATATTTAGAAAACATTCATCTTTTTAATTTAACTTTTGAAAATTATAAAAATAGATGTACAATAGGGAGAAAAGGGAGTTACTCATTTTGAAAATAGTAATTATTCCTTATGAGAAAGTTAAAAACAGAGTAATAAAAACTAAAAACATAACTTTTAATATCTGACTTCCCAGAAAAAGCTACTACTTTAAAGTTTATGTTTCTAGCCTATTTTGGATAAAATTAACATAATACTGTATCCATTTTTTGTAACCTGATTTTCACTTACCATATCATGAATGTTTTCTCTTATCATTAAATGTTATTTTATAACATACTTTTCAGTGGCTTTGTAGTAGTCCATCCTTATAGGGACATATACTAATTTTTTAAAAGGTAAAATCCATTCCTTCTATAACTGAATTAGCTGTAGAAATAAAGAATATAGAAATAAAAATAATTTTTTAAGAAAAAAACAAAGTCACTCATAAGCTATTTCTTCCATTATTATTATAAATGAAAACTTGTCAGGATTAGAAACTTAGTATGTTTACCCTTTTATACTTTTTGAATTTGGAATCTTATGGCCAAATTACATATTCAAAGAATTAATAGATAAGTGTATTTAAAATAAATGTTGCACTGTTTATATTAAAAGGTCAGTTAATTTTTTTTTCTCTATTAGGGTGGACTGTGTAGGAATTTTAAAATTGAGGAATGCTGATGTTGAAGCCAGAATAGGAATTGCTGGTTCCAAGAAAAAAAGTACTCGTGCCAGATTGGTTTTTCGAGTTAATATCATGAGGAAAGATGGCTCCACTCTGACACTGCAAACACCCTCCTCTCCAATTTTGTGTAGTAAGTAAGAAAATATGGAGATATTAAATATATGGAATTTTATTCATTTTCTTTTAATATTTTGGATATCTAAATTTTAAGTGTTTAACATACTCCAGCTGGTGATTATAAAAAATTAGAAATAATTTAAGAATTTTAGTCAAATTTTTAGACTAAACCTAGTAATTGTAATAAAATTCAAAATACAGCATTTTGTAGTTTATGTAGTAAATGTAAAGCCAAAGGGTTACCCGCACATTTTCACTGTTTGGTAAATTGCTGTTTTGTGTGAGAACATAAGGATAAGGTAAGTAGAACTTTGTGACAATGAAGTTCTGTTTACAAATTATAGTATTGTAGTATAGTGTTTGGAAGTGGGAAATGGAATTCTTATCACTAAACTTCTCATAGAAAATGACATATGGTTCTTTAAATTCTGTCAGGTTGTATCAATCTCATTACTCTCATGGTTACTACCAAGTGATAAATAAAGAAATTTACCCTTTATCTGTCTTAAAAAGATATATATATATACTTAAAAAGATTTTCCCTATGGGTTATTTTCTTTGCCAGTGCTTTTTTATAATTTGTGAATGCTAAAGAGCAAAAGAGAACTGTTGTATTTGAGTTTCTGTTGGGTTGCTGTAGTTATTATGCTATTCCTTGAACAGTTATAGAGCCTTTGTTATTTATTTATTGCATAATGTTGTCAAATTATTCATCCTTTGTAAATAGTATTTTTCTCTTTATTTTATTTTTTATTAGAAATTATTATACCTTGGCCGGCGCCGCGGCTCAATAGGTTAATCCTTTGCCTGCGGCACCGGCACCCTGGGTTCTAGTCCTGGTCGGGGCGCCAGATCCTGTCCCGGTTGCCCCTCTTCCAGTCCAGCTCTCTGCTGTGGCCCGGGAGTGCAGTGGAGGATGGCCCAAGTACTTGTGCGCCTGTACCCCATGGGAGACCAGGAGAAGCACCTGGCTCCTGGCTTCAGATCAGCATGGTGCGCCGGCCACAGCGGCCATTGGAGGGTGAACCAACAGAAAAGGAAGACTTTTCTGTCTGTCTGTCTCTCTTACTGTCCACTCTGTCAAAAAAAAAAAAGAAAGAAAAGAAAAGAAAAGAAAAAAAAATTATTATACCTATTCTTGTGCTTAGTAAGCACCCTGATCATAAAAACAAAGTATACCTATAAATATCTTTGATTTCAGGAGAGTTTAACTGGATTTCTCTTTTTTTTTTTTTTTTTTTTTTTTTTTTGACAGGCAGAGTGGACAGTGAGAGAGAGAGACAGAGAGAAAGGTCTTCCTTTTGCCGTTGGTTCACCCTCCAATGGCCGCCGCGGTAGCGCGCTGCGGCCGGCGCACCGCGCTGTTCCGATGGCAGGAGCCAGGTGCTTCTCCTGGTCTCCCATGGGGTGCAGGGACCAAGGACTTGGGCCATCCTCCACTGCACTCCCTAGCCACAGCAGAGAGCTGGCCTGGAAGAGGGGCAACCGGGACAGGATCGGTGCCCCGACCGGGACTAGAACTCGGTGTGCCGGCGCCGCAAGGCGGAGGATTAGCCTAGTGAGCCGCGGCGCCGGCCGGATTTCTCTATTTTTCATTATAATAAAAAAAAATTGTTTTCAACCTTAGCATTTCCTTAGAGTGTTTTCTAGGTGATATTTACTTATAAGTAGGTTCTTTTAAAGTTTTTGCAAATTCTATGTCCATTCTGTCATATTCAGATGGACAAGAATAATTAATCTAGAGATGGCTTATTGAGTTATGAAACTTTTCTAATTAGAGTGATCCAATTCTGAATTTGCTGTAATTCACTTTGTACCCCTTGAATATTGGTAGAATAGAATTCCAGTGGGGCAGATGCAGTTTTTCTTTTACATGGCTTGAGCATGACCACAGCCACTCTGAAAACCAGAGCCAGGAGGTATAGATAGTTCAGATCATCCTGTGTTGTCAGGGACTGGGAAATGGTTACCAGCTTTAATCATTTGTTCCTTCCTTCATTAGTTTGTTTGTTTCTTCCTTTCTTATTTTGTTAAAGTATGAATATATCCAGCTAAAAATAGTATTTAATACAAAAGAAAGTGTGATTTTTCTGAAATTTTTCATCTGTGATTTTAATCACTTATTATTTATCATTATTATTAATTATAATATTCGTCCACATTGTAGACAAATACATCTCTCCATGAAACTGTCTGGAGTAGATGTGATAACCATAGGAATCAGTAGCATATAAGTGGAAAACATAATGTAGCTGGTAATAAAAGTTATAATGTTTTGAACTCTATATACCTGGAATTTTATTAACTACTTTAAAAACATTAGTCATTTAACTTTCACTGTCACTTTATATAAATTTCAATCTACAGTTGATGAAACTGAAAGTTAAATAGAATAAATAACTTATTCAAGATTACATAGCTAGTAAATGGCAAGACCAGGATTCAAACAAAGCATCTGCTTTTAGCCACTAGGCTCTCTTGTCACTACAGCCATTTAAATTGCAGTATTGAAATCAAGCTTGAACAATTTGCTTCATCCTAGCCATGGCCTCTGGGTGGGTACAACTATGATAACAGTATGAAATTATTGTTTAGCAAACTGTTTCTTCTACCTGGGAGATTTATGTTCTGTAATTTAGACTTTCTGTGACTTACAAAGTAGAGTCAGCTTATATTAGGAGGTTTTACTGATTACCTGTGTTGTCCCTTCCATTTCCTTTTGTAGATGCTATTTATTCTGGAGATGTAAAACATATATATATATATATATATATATATACACACACACACACACAAATTTCTTTTAATTTATTTATTTTATTTTTTTTTATTTTTTGACCGGCAGAGTGGATAGTGAGAGAGAGAGACAGAGAGAAAGGTCTTCCTTTTTGCCGTTGGTTCACCCTCCAATGGCTGCTGCGGCCGGCGCATCTTGCTGATCCGAAGCCAGGAGCCAGGTGATTCTCCTGGTCTCCCATGCGGGTGCAGGGCCCAAGTACTTGGGCCATCCTCCACTGCCTTCCCGGGCCATAAGCAGAGAGCTGGCCTGGAAGAGGGGCAACCGGGATAGAATCCGGCACCCCAACCGGGACTAGAACCTGGTGTGCCGGCGCCGCAAGGCAGAGGATTAGCCTGTTAAGCCACGGCGCCGGCATAATTCAATTTTTATAATGAACTTTTTTTTTTTAAAGATTTATTTATTTGAGAGTTAGAATTATAGACAGAGAGAGGGAGAGACAAAAAGTTCTTCCATCTGCTGGGTTACTCCCCAAATTGGCCATAAGTGGTGACTTCACCTGCTACACCACAGCGCCAGCCCCAGAATATTTTGTTTCTTTAATTGACTATTTGTTGCTTATTTTGCCAACTGGATTAGATAAACATGACCAGTACCTCCTTTTAAAGAAAAAAATACCTTTACAATGATGATTCCTATGCTTCTTTTAGAAGAGAAAATGCTAAAGTAATATCTAATTTGCAAATGCATTTATTTAATAAAATTTTCATATTATTACTATTTTCACAGCATTTCATGTAAATTTTTTATTCTTAAAGCATTATATCTGTGTAATTAGCTTAAAAGACATTATATTTTTTTTGATGAGTTTTCTGAGTTATTGATATATCTGGATATCAATCCTTTGTTGTGCGTGCACCTCACAAATATTTTTTTTTATTTTTTTTATTTATTTATTTTTTTTTGACAGGCAGAGTGGACAGTGAGAGAGAGAGACAGAGAGAAAGGTCTTCCTTTTTGCCGCTGGTTCAACCCTCCAGTGGCCGCCGCGGTAGGCGCGTTGCGGCCGGCGCACCACGCTGATCCGATGGCAGGAGCCAGGCGCTTCTCCTGGTCTCCCATGGGTGCAGGGCCCAAGGAGCCGGGCCATCCTCCACTGCACTCCCTGGCCACGGCAGAGAGCCGGCCTGGAAGAGGGGCAACCGGGACAGGATCGGCGCCCCGACCGGGACCAGAACCCGGTGTGCCGGCGCCGCAAGGCGGAGGATCAGCCTAGTGAGCCGCGGCGCCGGCCAAGACATTATATTTTTTAGGAATATCAAATAAATTCAATTAGGCACAAGTCTAAACCTCCTGATCTGTTTACTCTTCCTAATGGGTTGATGATTTGATTCCTTAAAAATTCATCATTTTGTATTCAGATGTTATTTTTAGTTGATCTGTATGGATTTTCAGTGAATATTACTGGTCAGAGGTCAGTAGGTTGGTTGGTTGGTTAATTTGCTGTATTTAGCTGGGACCAAAATGAAAGATTTTATGTATTTTTTTATTGTTTTTGAATTGTTTTTTGTTTACAATTTAGACCAGATGAACAGGGCAGTTATTAATTTAATATTTCTTTTCCTTGTTACACCTTACTTGTCCTGTGTATAGTACCCTACTGGTTAGAAAGTGTTTTTGTGTATGTTGAGGTCTTGGAAGGTTAATAATGTTCCAAAGCAAGCATTTGGCATAGTGGTTATGTCCTTATCCCCTATCGGAGTGCCTGGCTCTGCTTCTGATTCCAGCTTCCTGCTAATGTTTGTTCACGCTGGGAGGCAGCAGGTGATGGCTCAAGTGCCTAGGCCTCTACCACCTATGTAGGAGATCTGCATTGACTTCTGGGCTCCTGGCTTCATTCTGATCCAACCCTGATTGTTGCAGGCATTTGGGGAGTGAACCAGCAGATGGACAGTCTCTGTGTGTGTGTATGTGTCTCTCTTTCAATAAATTGTAAAAATAAATAAACTCGGCCGGCGCCATGGCTTAACAGGCTAGTCCTCTGCCTTGCAGCACTGGCACACTGGGTTCTAGTCCCAGTTGGGGCGCCGGATTCTATCCCGGTTGCCCCTCTTCCAGGCCAGCTCTCTGCTATGGCCCGGGAAGGCAGTGGAGGATGGCCCAAGTGCTTGGACCCTGCACCCACATGGGAGACCAGGAGAAGCACCTGGCTCCTGGCTTCGGATCAGCATGAAACGCTGGCCGCAGCAGACATTGGAGGGTGAACCAATGGCAAAAAGGAAGACCTTTCTCTCTGTCTCTCTCTCACTATCCACTCTGCCTGTCAAAAATAAATAAATAAATAAATTCAAATTTTAATAGATAAGTGTTCGTCTTAGAATTACAGTTAGACAGGGGCCAGCGCAGTGGCACACTCGGCTAATCCTCCTCCTGTGGCGCCGGCATCCCATATGGGCACCAGGTTCTAGTCCTGGTTGTTGCTCTTCCAGTCCAGCTCTCTACTGTGGCCTGTGAAGGTGATGGAGGGTGGCCCAAGTGCTTGGGCTCCTGCACCTGCATGGGAGACTAGGAGGAGGCATCTGCCTCCTGGCTTCTGATCAGCGTAGTTCTGGCTGTTGAGGCCATTTGGGGAGTGAACCAACAGAAGGAAGACCTTTCTCTCTGTCTCTCTCTCTCTGTCTATAACTCTACCTGTCAAATAAATAAATTAAAGTCTTTAAAAAAAATTACAGTTAGACAATAAAAGTTAACAGAAATGGAGATGAAAATACTAGCTTTGCCACTAGTAAAACTGTTGAGAATAGGACTAGCTTTTTTGATCTAGAATTAAGTAGACCAATCCACTCCGTCAGAGCTCCTGTCCACAATTGCAGATCTCTTGCCACCTGGCAGAGAATAGTCTAAAATACATGCTTTGTGCAGAAAGGTGATTGATAAAAGAGAGGAGGGGAAAAGGACGAACTGAGCATGCCTAGACCCTACTTGGAGTTTCCTAGTAAATAAGTTCTTCCTCTCTAGTGAGTTTGGAACACTCTAATGCAGTTTCCCACCAATAATATACTATCTTGTCACATGTGATCCTGATAACAGCTCTGATTTTAATAGAATAGAAATTATTAATTTCACTTTTTATATAGTGGGTGGGATGGCAGATGAGATACCTGATTTTTTTGTCTGTTATTTTGACCTGGTGTCTACTATGGAATGGAATACAGGAAGGATTTTATTTTGATTGACTGTACCATAATATGGGGATACTTTATAAATCATATAGCTTATAATGTAATAGTAAGGTATTGGCATGTAGACATTTAATTGCTTATTTTAAATTTATATACAGTCAGGACCCACATAATTGGACCATCATCCGCTGCCTTCCAGGCATAAAAACAAGAAGCTAGACCAGAAGCAGAGTAGCTGGGACTGAAACCAACACTTTGTCTGATAGGGTATGCGGGCGTCCTAGGTGCCACAATGCCTGCCCTGCTGGTTTATTTCACTTAGCATGTTTTCAAGGTTCATGGATTTTGAAACATGTACTTTATTCTTTCTATGAGTAAATAATGTTCCATTGTATGGGAATATCATGTTTTGTTTGTCCGTAAATCTGTTGATGGACATTTGGGTTCTTTCTACCTACTGGTTGTTATAATTAATGCTATTAAGAACATACTTATAGTGGACAAGTTCTGATGTGGACATATGATTCCAGTCCTCTTGGGTAGATACTGGGAATGAAATTGCTAGTCATATGGTAGACAGTTTTCTGTTTAACTTTTCTCTGAATTTCCATCTTAAAATTCAAAGACAGTGTATTTATTTGTTTATTTATTTGAAAGTCAGATTACATGGGTGGGGGGGCGGGGGGAGATCTTCCACCTGATGGTTCACTTCCCAGCTGGACGCAACGGCTGGAGCTGCGCCAATCTGGAGCCAGGAGCTTCTTCCGGGCCTCCCACATGGATGCAGGGGCCCAAGCACTTGAGCCATCTTTTTTTTTTTGATAGTGTGGACAGTGAGAGAGAAAGAGACAGAGAGAAAGGTCTTCCTTTGCCGTTGGTTCAACCCCCAATGGCCGCTGCGGCCAGTGAAGCCAGGAGCCAGGTGCTTCTCCTGGTCTCCCATGCGGGTGCAGGGCCCAAGCACTTGAGCCATCCTCCACTGCCTTCCCGGGCCACAGCAGAGAGCTGGCCTGGAAGAGGAGCAACTGGGACAGAATCCGGCGCCCCAACCGGGACTAGAACCCGGTGTGCCGGCGCCACAGGCGGAGAATTAGCCTATTGAGCCGCGTAGCCGGCCTTGAGCCATCTTCTACTCCTTTCCCAGGCCATAGCAGAGAGCTGGATTGGAAGTGGAGCAGCCTGTCTTGAACTGGCGCCTGAATGGGATGCTGGTGCTTCAGGCGAGGGCGTTAACCTACTGTGCCGCAGTGCCGGCCCAACCCTATAATAAATTTTAATAGGACCAGATTAGTCTAAGCTTTTTCTATATGATGACTATTAGATTTTGTCTTATAATAATTATTAAATTAAATCTGAATCTGATTTTAATCATTTTCTTTTTCTTTTTTATTTATTTTCATTTTATTTGAAGAGAGACAGATTTTCCATCTGCAAGTTCACTTCTAAAATGTCTGCAAAAGCCGGGACTCGATCAGGCCTGGGTGACAGGGACTTAAATACTTGAGCCATTACTAGCTGCCTCTCAGGGTACACCTGAGCAGAAGTTGGATGGGAAGCAGAGCCAGGCACTCTTATGTGGGATGCATGCATCCAGAGTGGTAACTTAAACTGCTGCACCAAATGTCCATGCCAACAATTTTCAATTTCTTTACTGTATCTCCTAACTGGGGAAAAGATAATATTATTAAAATAAAGTATCCTTCTTTTAAAATTTTTGGTACAATTAGCAATTTACTTGATCAGATGTAAGCTTTTTATTCCATAATTTTTATTAAATATGTACTTTTTAATTTTTATGTGTTTCTATTTTATTGAAAAGCATGGAGTCAGAGATCTCCCATCTGATTACTCCCAAAATGCCTGCAACAGCTACAGCTGGGCCAGGCTAAACTAAGCCCAAACTTGATCCAGTTCTCCCATGTGGGTGTTAAAAACCCAAGTATTTGAGCCATCACCTCCTGCCTTCCAGGGTATACATTAGCAAGAGCTTAGAATCAAAAGCAGAGCTAGGCCGGCGCCGCGGCTCACTAGGCTAATCCTCTGCCTTGCAGCGCCGGCACACCGGGTTCTAGTCCCAGTTGGGGCACCGATCCTGTCCAGTTGCCCCTCTTCCAGGCCAGCTCTCTGCTGTGGCCCGGGAGTGCAGTGGAGGATGGCCCAAGTGCTTGGGCCCTGCACCCCATGGGAGACCAGGAGAAGCACCTGGCTCCTGCCATCGGATCAGCACGGTGTGCTGGCCGCAGCGCACCTACCGCGGCGGCCATTGGAGGGTGAACCAACGGAAAAGGAAGACTTTTCTCTCTGTCTCTCTCACTGTCTACTCTGCCTGTCAAAAAAATAAATAAATAAAATAAAAAAAGCAGAGCTAGGACTTGAACCCATGTACTCCAGTATGGAATGTGGGCATTCTAAACTCCAGATGCCTACCCCAGATACATGCTTTTATAGACTTAACAGATATTACTTGGCTTTACTAATCTTCTTGACAGTTTGACATATTTGCTTATTGTTCAGTATTCAGATAATTTTTTTTTCAATTTTATTTATTTTATTTTTGACAGGCAGAGTGGATAGAGAGAGAGACAGAGAGAAAGGTCTTCCTTTTTGCTGTTCGTTCACCCTCCAGTGGCCACTGCTGCCGGCGCATCTCGCCAATCCGAAGCTAGGAGCCAGGTGCTTCTCCTGGTCTCCCATGCGGGTGCAGGGCCCAAGCACTTGGGCCATCCTCCACTGCCTTCCCAGGCCATAGCAGAGAGCTGGCCTGGAAGAGGGGCAACCGGGATAGAATCCGGCGCCCCAACCGGGACTAGAACCCGGTGTGCCGGTGCCACAAGGCAGAGGATTAGCCTGTTAAGCCATGGCGCCGGCCTCAACTTTATTTTTAAGACTATTTGAGAAGCAATACCAGAAAAGTGGTTGCTTTGTTATATGTAATAATTTTTAAGTAGTGTAATCACTTTCAAGAATCAGCTTATAGATTACTTAAAAATAAA
Organism: Lepus europaeus; assembly: GCF_033115175.1. Classification (NCBI taxonomy): domain Eukaryota; kingdom Metazoa; phylum Chordata; class Mammalia; order Lagomorpha; family Leporidae; genus Lepus; species Lepus europaeus. The sequence goes on from NC_084845.1 coordinate 55,916,112, forward strand.
ATAGTTAATGCTTAAATAATCCTGACTTTAGTTCTGCTTAGTGTGAAGTTTGTCCAGTTAGGTAACTGTTGAACTTTTCAATAGAAAGGGCCTTTTAAAAAGTCAAAAGTTAAAAGTTAAATTACCTTAAACAGGAACAGACTAGTTCTTTCTGTAATTTAAATACAAATATATGGGGATAAATATATTTTAAACCTCAGGGCCTCAACTAGCTATCTCAGGCTTTAATACAGAAAATAAAAAAATTTAAAAATAGTTTATTTTAATTTTAAAAATATACTTCAACTTTATCTGATAGAGACAGAAAGACAGTGAGGTTTTCCATCCACTGGTTCATTCTGCAAATGATGACAACAGCAAGGTCTGGGCTAGGCCCCTAGCCAGGAACCTGGAACCCATTCTGGATTTTTTTATTTTTAATTTATTTTTATTTTTTTATTTTTTGACAGCCAGAGTTAGACAGTGAGAGAGAGAGACACAGAGAGAGTTAAAGAAAGTGAGAGAGAGAGACAGAGAGAAAGGTCTTCCTTCCGTTGGTTCACTCCCCAAATGGCTGCCACGTCCGGTACTGCACCAATCTGAAGCCAGGAGCTGGGTGCTTCCTACGGGTCTCCCATGCGGGTGCAGGACCCAAGCACTTGGGCCATCCTCCACTGCCTTCACATGCCACAGCAGAGAGCTGGACTGGAAGAGGAACAACTGGGACTAGTACCCAGCGCCCCAACCAGGACTAGAACCCAGGGTACCAGCGCCGCAGGCGGAGGATTAGCCAAGTGAGCCACGGTGCCTTCCAATTCTGGATTTCTTATGCATGCAGCAGGGACCCAACCACTTGAGCCATCACCTGTTGCTCCCCCAGCATATGCATTAGCAGAAAGCTGGAACTGAGAGCAAAGCCAGGACTCAAACTTCAACACTTCAGTATAGAATGCAGATGTTCATGTAGCATTTGAACTGTTAGACCAATCCTGGTTTTTAATCCAAAATAATATTTACCATGTTTTTCCTGAATGTGTTTTTAAAAAACAAATTTCTAGTTCCAGTGTTACTCCAATAAGTTACCTTTAAATAAAATTGCTTCAGGGAACAGGCATTTATCCTATTGGTTGAGATGCCCATGTCCTTCTTGGAGGGCCTGTGTCCTATTCCAAGCTGACTCCTGACTCCTATTTTCTGACAGTACACATCCTGAGAAGCAGCTGTGATAGCTTCAAGTAATTGAGTTACTTCTACCATGTAAGAGACCTAGATTGAGTTCCTGGCTCCTGAATCTGGCCCTGGCCTACCCCTAGCCCTTGCAAGCATTTGGAGAATGAACATGAACTCTCTGTATCTATCTAAATAAATAAATTTAGTTTTTCATTTAAAAGAGTAATGTATTACCAATGTATACTAATAACCCTTTACCACCTTATCCCCATGGGTTCTAGACAGTGCATATGTATTTACATTCAACATTTCTTTTAAACTCCCAGATCTTGGGATTTGTGTTGTGGTACAATAGGTTGATCTGCCACCTGCAAATGCTGGCATTACTTATGAGTACCTATTTGAGTCCTGCTGCTATATTTTGGATCCAGCTCCCTGCTAATGTGCCTAGGAAAGCAGTAGAAGATGGCCCAAATACTTGGACCTCTGCCACCCACATGAGAGACTCAGATGGAATTCCTAGCCCCTGCTATTGAGCCATCTGGAGAGTGAACCAATGGATGGAAGATTCTCTCTCTCTCTCCTCTCTAATTCTGTCTCTGTATCTCTGCCTTTCAAACAAATAAATAAATCTTAAAAAAAAAAAAAAAAAAGCTTCCAGACCTTGCTGAAAACACCATTTGTCATTTAAATGATATAATACTTACTTAAATATATCAGTAGGTGGAGGCTGAATAATACTGCAGTAACAACCACAGCCTCCCCACCCCCCGGGCGGGGGGGGGGGGGGGGAGACACTCAGTGTCTTATAACAGAGATAATCGAATCATGAGACAGCTCATGAAGCTTTTGCTTGGACTTGGCATATTACTTTAGTTCATATTTCATTATTGAAGCAAGTCACATGTGGGACAAGAAGGCTATACCTTGCCACAAGAAAGGGCCTATGGAAATAGAGGCAATAAGTATTTTGACAACACAATAGGCATTTTTTTTTTCAGATTTATTTATTTATTTGAAAAGCAGAGTTATACAGAGAGAGAAGGATATGCAGGGTCAGAAAGAGAGAAGTCTTCCATCTGTTGCTTCACTCCCTAGTTGGCCACAATGGCTGGAGCTGCACTGATCCGGAGCCAGGAGCCAGGAGCCTCCTCCAGGTCTCCCACAAGGGTGCAGGGGCCCAAGGACTTGGGCCATCTTCTACTGCTTTCCCAGGCCATAACAAGAAAGCTGGATCTGAAGTGGAGCAGCCGGGTCTCGAACCAGCGCCCATATGGGATGCTGGCACTTCTGGCACTTCGGGTGGCTGCTTTATCCTTTATCTCCTGCGCCACAGTGCCAGCCCCTCTTTTTTTTTTTTTTTTTTTTTTTACATTTTATTACTTGAGAAGTAGAGTTACAGACAGAGAGGGAGAGACAGAGAGAAAGGTCCCTCATCTGCTGGTTCACTCCCCAAGTGGCTGCAACGGCCAGAGCTGTGCCAATCCAAAGCCAGGAGCCAGGAGCTTCTGGGTTTCTCACATTAGGCCAACCTCTGCTGCTTTCCCAGGTCATAGCAGAGAGCTGAATTAGAAGTGGAGCAGCCTGGATTCGAACTAGCACCCATATGGAGTGCTGGCGCTGCAGGCAGAGGTCCTAGCCCACTATACCACAGCGTTAGCTCTAACAATTGCCATTCTAAAAAAGATTGAATTAACTATTAAATATGTAGCTGTTCAGCCGGCGCCACGGCTCACTAGGCTAATCCTCCGCCTTGCGGCGCCGGCACACCGGGTTCTAGTCCCGATTGGGGCACCGATCCTGTCCCGGTTGCCCCTCTTCCAGGCCAGCTCTCTGCTGTGGCCCAGGAAGGCAGTGGAGGATGGCCCAAGTGTTTGGGCCCTGCACCCCATGGGAGACCAGGATAAGCACCTGGCTCCTGCCATCGGATCAGCGCAGTGCGCTGGCCGCAGCGCGCCTACCGCGGCGGCCATTGGAGGGTGAACCAACGGCAAAAGGAAGACCTTTCTCTCTGTTTCTCTCTCTCACTATCCACTCTGCCTGTCAAAAAAAAAAGTAAATATGTAGCTGTTCAAGGAGAGAAACTTAAATTTAGTGAACAGTCCATTAATTTAGAAATTGATGAGTTATCCAAGCACTATTTGTTTCCCTTTGCAGTGTACCTACATTTTAATGGTTTACTGAAACAACAAAGTGTAATCTATTACAGAATTCTTAACCTATAGGGATAAGTTTTGAGTACTTAAAATGTATTTGCCAACACCAGTATCCCAAAGAAGATTCTAGTGGAAAAACAATCCTTATATATGTAAGGGGGGCAAGGGGGGAGCTGGTGCTGTGGCGCAGCAGGTTAACACCCTGGCCTGAAGCACCAGCATCCCATATGGGTGCTGGTTCTAGTCCCGGCTGCTCCACTTCAATCCAGCTCTCTGCTATGGCCTGGGAAAGCAGTAGAAGATGGCCCAAGTCCTTGGGCCCCTGCACCCACATGGGAGACCCGGAAGAAGCTCCTGACTCCTGACTTCGGATTGGCGCAGTTCTGGCTTTTCGGCCATCTGGGGAGTGAACCATCAGATGGGAGACCTACCTCCTTCTCTGTCTCTACCTCTCTCTATAAATCTGTCTTTCAAATAAATAAAATAAATCTTTTAAAAAAACGTAAATAAATGTAAGGAAAAATATTTCTGGAGTTAAATAATTTGGGAAAACTGTACTGTACCCTCCTCTTATATATTGACTACATTTATCACAGTATGAAATTCTTGGAGAAATCCTCTTATTTGTTTAACAATATTTCTCAGATTTATTTGACTTTGCAACCTGTTTTTCTAAACAATACCTAATTAATTTGCTGAAGGAAATTCTAGCATAAGGAAGTTTGTAAGCTAATTTCATTTTTTTCCTTCACTATCTCTTGTTCCTCAGTACTTTTCATATTTAGTAGTGGTTAGACTTGTAATTGAAAAACAGTGTATTCTATTTTTAACTTCTGAATCCTGATTCAGAGAAACCACTTGGTAATATGCGTTATCCTGAATATCGATAATAGGCGGGTGGATAGGATGCCCTGGAAACAGAAACACATTTAATTCAGACTGCTTGGAGTGGTAAAAACTTGTATTTTTAAGATTTATTTATGGGCTGGCGCTGTGGCACAGTGGGTTAAAGCCCTGGCCTGAAGCACTGGCATCCCATATCGGCACCAGTTCTAGTCCCAGCTGCTCCTCTTTCGATCCAGCTCTCTGCTATGGCCTGGAAAAGCAGTGGAAGATGGCCCAAGTCTCTGTAACTCTAAAAAAAATTTTTTATCTTATTTATTTGAAAGACAGAGTTTAAGAGAGAAAGGTCTTCCATCCTGTGGTTCACTCCCCAAATGGCCACATCAGCTGAGGCTGGGCCAATCCAAGACCAGGAGCCTAGAGCTTCTTCTGGGTCTCCCATGTGGGTGCAGGGGCCCAAGCACTTGGGTCATCCTCCACTGCTTTCCCAGGTGCATTAGCAGAGAGCTTGATTAGAAGTGGAGCCGCTGGGCCGGCACCATGGCTCACTTAGCTAATCCTCCGCCTGCGGTGCCAGCACCCCGGGGTTCTAGTCCCGGTTGGGGCGCTGGATTCTGTCCCGGTTGCTCCTCTTCCAGTCCAGCTCTCTGCTGTTGCCCGGAAAGGCAGTGGAGGATGGCCCAAGTGCTTGGGCGCCTGCACCCACATGGGAAACCAGGAAGAAGTACCCGGCTCCCGGCTTTGGATTAGCGCAGCACGCCAGTCTTGGCGGCCATTTGTGGGGTGAACCAACAGAAAAAGGAAGACCTTTCTCTCTGTCTCTCTCTCACTGTCTAACTCTGCCTGTCCAAAAAAAAAAAAAAAAGGAGGAAGAAGAAGTGGAGCAGCTGGAATTTGAACCTGTACACATATGCACATATGGGATGCCAGTACTGCAGGCAGCAGCTTTACCTGCTATGCCACAGCGCCGCTCCCCAAAAGGAGAAATTATGTGGTCATTCTAGACAGAAGAATCATTGTGGAAATATAAAAGAGGACTCCAAAAAGTTCGTAGAAAAGTAGAATTTAAAAATAAGTTTATTTTGGTACAATTTTTTTTAAAGGTTTATTTATTTATGTATTTGAAAGACAGAGTGACAGAGAGACCTTCCACCTGCTGGCTCACTCCCCAAATGGCTGCAACAGCCAGGGCTGGGCCAGGCTGAAGCCAGGAACCAGGAACTCCATCCAGGTCTCCCACCTGAGTTGCAGGAGCCCAAGTACTTGTTGAGCTGTCTTAATCTTACTGCTTTCCGAGATGCATTAACCAGGAGCTGGATCAGAAGCTGGGCAGCTGGGACTCAAACCAGCACTCATATGGGATGTTGGTATTGCAGGCTGCAGTTTAAATCACTATATGGAAGCACTGGCCCCTCAGGGTGTTTTTATGTTTATTTTGGTGTAGGGTCTCTGGGTCCTGTGTCTAGATCATTAAAGATGTCCTCAGTTCCATCCTGGCACCACTAGTTACCTCAGAGGTCTTCAAATGTAATAGCGTTAGCGTAACTGACATTTTTTAAGATGGGGATTGTAGGACAAGCTTATCTTAAAAATGTTTTTCTAATGTGAAAACAAGCTTATATTTTTAGAGTTTTGTGATTTGTGTAATAAGAATATGACATAAAATAAATGAAAACCTCATTTCTGGCATTTATTCATCTCTCTGAATTCTTAGAAGAGTTGCTAAAAATTAATACGGACTTCTGATTTTTTTTTCTCTGTTCAATTAGCATAAAAACTGTAAAATAAAGGCAGTTAAATTCAGGGGTCAAAAAAAGACAACTCATAGAACTGTATGCATAATTGCAAAGTGATTTTAGGTGAGAAATAAGTGTTGGTGGTTCTTTTTAAGGATTGTTTTTGTATGCCACACAGCTCAGCCAGCAGGAGTGCCAGAAATCTTAAAGAAAAGCTTGCATAGTTGTTCAGTGAAAGGAGAGGAAGAAGTGTTTTTAATCGGCAAGAATTTTCTGAAAGGAACTAAAGTTATTTTCCAGGAAAATGTGTCTGGTAAGTATACATGTTTGTGTTACAGAGATTGTTTTTCATTTTATTGTAAAGATGTGTAGTAATACCTTCAGAATAACAAAGTTGTTTAGAAGTATAGTAGTAAATCACTGTTTTTATTTCAATCAGATGAAAATTCTTGGAAGTCAGAAGCTGAAATTGACATGGAATTATTTCATCAGGTATAATTTAAGCCTTTTTTATAATTTGGTTATTATTCTCTGAGCAATTCAGTTTTGTTCTGAAATTTTCCTGAATCAGCAGATTAGATTTCCTCTTCATGTGGGATTGATGCAAATTATTTAATGTTTCTTTCTTGAGTTCCTTAATGAAATAGAAGATAATTCAACTGATACTAGACATGACCAGTTTTTTATTTAAAAAGTTAAGAGCATTAGCAAATGTTCCCATTGTTAATAAGTAAAACATTTCTATCTTTTTTTTTTTTTTTTTTGACAGGCAGAGTGGATAGTGAGAGAGAGAAACAGAGAGAAAGGTCTTCCTTTTTGCCGTTGGTTCACCCTCCAATGGCCACTGCGGCTGGCGCATCTCGCTGATCCGAAGCCAGGAGCCAGGTGCTTCTCCTGGTCTCCCATGCGGGTGCAGGGCCCAAGTACTTGGGCCATCCTCCACTGCCTTCCTGGGCCATAGCAGAGAGCTGGCCTGGAAGAGGGGCAACCGGGACAGAATCCAGTGCCCCAACTGGGACTAGAACCCGGTGTGCTGGCGCCGCAAGGCAGAGGATTAGCCTGTTAAGCCACGGCGCCGGCCACATTTCTATCTTTATGATTACTTTCTCTAAAGATTTGGATTATCTTAATCTACTGTACTAGTTATACCAAAGAGAAGCTGTTGTTTACTAAGTGCCTACTATGTGTCAGGTGCTTTTATGTTTGTCAAAGTTAGCTTCTTGCCTTCAGAAGCACTTATCACACTTAGAGTAAAGAATCTATAATTGTAATACCTTCCTATCTATTGTTTTCCAAGGACAAAGAACTTGAAAACAAAGTAAAAAAGGATAGATGGGATCATATTCATGTAAATTGATACTAACAAAAGACCAAATTAATGAGCAAATTAGTTGGGAAGCATGTGCAGAGGAGTAGGACATACAGGTGTAAATCTGAAAGGGAGAGGAGAAGAGTCAGAGAAACAAGCTAATGTGTAAAATGCCCAAAGCCTAAAATTTACTGTATAGAGCCGAGGAGAATAGAAAATAGCACATGAAAGCCCTCAGAGAAATGGAAGAGGCAAAAATTGGAGACTCTACAGCCAGTTTATCCAAAATGTTTATTATTTCTTTGGTTTTTTAAATTTATTTTTTTATCTATTTACATACTAAAAAAATACAAATTTAAAGAATCATATATGAAATATACGTATTGCCAAATTCAAGGCCAAGGACACAGCCAAGACTACCTTTACTTCAGAAACCAGTCATAAGTTCAGAAGTCTCCAGGCTACCCTTCTGTTTGTAAAGATGGCTTCAAATTCAGGTTTTCCACTCTCCCCTCAGATTTAATAATCTGCCAAACTTATGATTATGGTTTTATTACAACAAAAAGATACAAATCAGAATGAACAAAAAAAGAAGAGGCACATGTGGTAAGGTCTGAGAGGATCTGAGTCAGCAAACTTTTGTCATCCTCCAGATTGCATTAGTTCCTGTCACATTGATATGGGATAGAACACAGAAAATTGCCAACCAGGGAAGTTCACATACTGCTTGTGCAGCTGATCTTCAGTCCCTAGTTCCACTAGGGGTCAGGACTAATAGAATGTGTTTCAAATCCCCCATCATAAATCACATCAGACTGTCCAGTGGCCAAGGGCCCCAAAGATACTTCCATCCAACAGGACTTCCTAAGAACCTAAAAATTAACTTCTTAGTAGTCCTGGGCAAAGATCAGATCTCTCATTGCATAACATTAATTCTTGACTGCATAATACCATATGAAATGGAGCTTCTCGGCTGGCGCCGTGGCTTAACAGGCTAATCCTCCACCTTGCGGCACCGGCACACCGGGTTCTAGTCCCGGTTGGGGCGCTGGATTCTATCCTGGTTGCCCCTCTTCCAGGCCAGCTCTCTGCTATGGCCCAGGAAGGCAGTGGAGGATGGCCCAGGTGCTTGGGCCCTGCACCCGCATGGGAGACCAGATGAAGCACCTGGCTCCTGGCTTCGGATCAGCGAGATGCTCTGGCCGCAGCGGCCATTGGAGGGTGAACCAACGGCAAAAAGGAAGACCTTTCTCTCTGTCTCTCTCTCACTATCCACTCTGCCTGGCAAAAGAATAAAATAAAAATTAAAATAAAAAATAAGAAATGGAGCTTCTCTATAGATACATAGACAAATGCTATATGGAAAATTTTCTTGTAACTTTATGCTACTAGATGCTATGGAAAAGAGATGGTGGGACTGGTGTTGTGACTAAGTAGATTAAGCCACCACTTGCAGCACTGGCGTCCCATATCAGAGTGTTGACTACACTTCAGATCCAGCTCCCTGCTAATATATTTGCCTAGAAAAGCAGCAGATGATGGCTCCAGTGTTTGGACCCCTGCCACCCACATAGGAGACCCAGATGGAGTTCCTGGCTCCTTGGTTTGGCCTGGCCCAGCCCCAGCCATTGAGGCCATTTGGGAAGTGAACCAGCAAATGGAAGATTGCTGTCTCTCCCTCTCTCTCCGTTACTCTGCCTTTCAAATAAGTAAATATTTTTTAAAAAGGAGAGACATTCCTTTTTCATACATACAATCAGACACTCTCCTAGAGTTTATTGCCGTACTAGTCTTAAATGAAATTCTAGTACCTGCTTTATCACTAGCAGTCTGTTATCTAAGTAAGGCACTTTGTACCTGTTTTTCTAATCTGTAAAGCCCTTTCATTAGATTATTGAAGGCTCCTTTTGTTTGACACTTTATAATTTCTTCTGTAACTTGGTGACCAGATCTTCTCAATAAACCAACAGTCATTTCCTCTGGAGGATTGGAAGATAGGGGAAACATATTGTTATCCTTCTGTGGTCCACTTTTTTTTTTTTTTTTTTTTTTTTTTTTTTTGCTTGAGAGTTACAGACAGTGAGAGGGAGAGACAGAGAGGTCTTCCTTTCGCTGGTTCACTTCCCAAATGGCTGCAATGGCCAGAGCTGCGCCGATCTGAAGTCAGGAGCTAAGAGCTTCTTTCAGGTCTCCCATGTGGGTACAGTGGCCCAAGGACTTGGGCCATCTTCTGCTGCTTTCCCAGGCCATGGCAGAGAGCTGGATTGGAAGAGGAGCAGCTGGGACTAGAACTGGCACCCATAGGGATGCCGGCACCACAGGCGGATGATTAACCTACTGCGCCACAGTGCTGGCCCCTCTGTGGTCCACTTAATAGTAAATGCTTAGTAGATCCTTGTTACCTATTATGAAAAACGTGCTCAGTTTTGTTTACTTTGAAGAAAAAGAGGGCCTTTTGTTACTTCTGAAAGTATGTCACACCCTAATTTAATCCAGGTTCTTACACACCTTACATTTTAATCTCAACTAAAGTTTAATTTATCTGTGTAATACTTTTTTTTAAAAAAATTAATGTATTGGCCGGCACCGTAGCTCACTTGCCTAATCCTCTGCCTGCGGTGCCGGCACCCCGGGTTCTAGTCCTGGTTGCCCCTCTTCCAGTTCAGCTCTCTTCTGTGGCCCAGGAGGGCAGTGGAGGATGGCCCAAGTGCTTGGGTCCCTGCACCCGCATGGAAGACCAGGAGGAAGTACCCGGCACCTGGCTTGAGATCGGCGCAGTGCCAGCCGTAGCGGCCATTAGGGGAGTGAACCAACCGAAGGAAGACCTTTGTCTCTGTCTCTCTCTCACTGTCTATAACTCTCACTCTGTCTCTCTCTCTCACTGTCTAACTCTGCCTGGCAAAAAATAAAAATAGGCCAGCGCCGTGGCTTAACAGGCTAATCCTCCGCCTTGCGGTGCCGGCACACTGGGTTCTAGTCCCGGTTGGGGCGCCGAATTCTATCCCGGTTGCCCCTCTTCCAGGCCAGCTATCTGCTATGGCCCGGGAAGGCAGTGGAGGATGGCCCAAGTGCTTGGGCCCTGCACCCGCATGGGAGACCAGGAGAAGCACCTGGCTCCTGGCTTCGGATCAGCGAGATGTGCCGGCCACAGCGGCCATTGGAGGGTGAGCCAACGGCAAAGGAAGACCTTTCTCTCTGTCTCTCTCTCTCACTATCCACTCTGCCTGTCAATAAATAAATAAATAAAAATGAATTTTAAAAAAGAATAAAGATTAATGTATTTTATTTGAAAGGCAGAGTTAGGAGAGACAGAGAGAAAAATATCTTCTATCCAGTGGTTCACTTCCCAAATGACCGCAACAGAGGGCTGGGCCAGGTTGGAACCAGGAGCCAGGAGTTTCCTCTGGGTCTCCTGTGTGAGTGCAAGGGCACAAGGACTTGGGCCATCTTGCACTGCTTTCTCAGGCACATTTGCAGGGAGCTGGATCAGAACTGGAGCAGCTGGGACTTGAACCAGCACCCATATGGAATGTCAGAGTTGTAGGTAGCAAGTGGCCTAACTTACTACACCACAGTGCTGACCCCTACATGTAATACTTTTATACGACCATGGTTTATTTTTTGACCAATTGGTTAGATTAATTAAAACTGTCTTGTTTATAAAACTGTTGTATAAAACAGTTTATAAAACTGTTAGAATTGTTACCTTTTAAAAATTTTTTATTTTGTTTATTTACTTGAAAGGCAGAGTTACAGAGAGGAAGAGACAGAGAGATCTTTCATCTTTGGGTTCAATCCCCAAATGGCCACAATGGCCAGGGCTGGCCAAAGCTGGAGCCCGAAGCCAGGAGCTCCCTCCAGGTCTCCCACATGGGTACAGGGACCCAAGCACTTGGACCATCTTCCACTGTTTTCCTAGGCACATTAACAGGGAGCTGGATTGGAAGTGGACCAACTGGAACTCACACCATTGCCCATATGGGATGATAGCATTACAGGCAGTGGCTTAACTTGTTATATGATAGTGCCAGCCCCCAATTGCTATTTCTTTAACGCAGATTTATAAATAAGGAGACTAGTTTTGGATTGAGAATTACCTTATAGATTATGCAAAATATTAATAAAATAGCCCCAACAAAGCCATCTTACTGCTTCATGTAGAATTTTATTTTAATAAGTCATTATTTCTGCCCCCCATTCATACTTTGTTTCTCTCTCTCCTCTTCTCTCCCCACCTCTCTTTCTCCTTCTTTCCCTCTCTCCGAAGCATAGGGTAGTTTTATTTTTAAAACACTTTTATTTGGGGGGGGGGGCAGTTATGCCAGGTATAATAGATTAAATAAGAATAATCAGAGACATAGTAGAATTGAAATAAATTATGTCCTCATTTGGAAGTTATGTCTAGAGGTCCTGGGATATTTGCAAGCAATTGTATAAACAAACTAAATCATAATATGATCTTTCATGAATTCTCTGGTTTTGTTTATTTTTAATTCTTAACTTTTCTAGAGAAAGCTTTTATTTATTTTTTTCCCTTAGGGGCTTTCTGGGACATGTTTTCTTATATCAGAATTAGAGCTGAGATTTAGAGAAGTGATCCTAAAGATTTTATTAGAAGGAGAAAAACCAAAAATTAAGCATTTAGAGGGAAGAAAATATGTTGAAAGGAAAAAAGCTTTGTCTTACACAGAAAAGTTGAGAGAGCATCTGCAATATTTAGAAATATCCATAAAATGGTATCTTTGGTTGTAAAGATAACTTTGAATAATTATAATGGTTATTCTGTTATATCCCCAAAATTGACTTTTTAAATATTAAACTTTATCTATTAGATAAATATTGAAATTAATGAAGACTGGAAAAACAATTCTTTGTTGAATATTTGGTTCTTTTAATTGTGACCATAATGTATGTCTTATGCTCATGTATACCAAATATGGAAGGTGGGTCATCATTATATTCACTGCCTCTTTACGACTTTAGATAAGTTATATATAATTTTCATTACAAATACACTTTTGTGAGTATATGTATTATATAAATGTATTATATAATGTATCATATGTATATATATAATATGTATTATATAAATGTATTATATAAATATGTATATAGGCATATATACATATAAGTATTTATATGTATATATAATACATATACTCACAAAAGTGTATTTGTAATGAAAATTATATATAACAGAAATATATATATGTCTTTCATATGTGTATGAAAGAATAGCCTTGGGTAAGATGGAATATTAAAATGGAAAGAAAATTCTTGAAAGAAATGCCATAAAAGATCCTCAGCAGAATTTGTAGCACCAATCACTAGACTAAATAAATATCTGAGAATTTAGAGTTATATGCTTATACATTGACTCTAATAGTAATTTTTTAAATTTTTTTAAAATTTTTATTTATTTATTTATTTATTTATTATTTTTTGACAGGCAGAGTGGACAGTGAGAGAGAGAGAGACAGAGAGAAAGGTCTTCCTTTGCCGTTGGCTCACCCTCCAATGGCTGCCGCGGCTGGCGCATTGCGCTGATCTGAAGGCAGGAACCAGGTGCTTCTCCTGGTCTCCCATGGGGTGCAGGGCCCAAGCACTTGGGCCATCCTCCACTGCACTCCCAGGCTATAGCAGAGAGCTGGCCTGGAAAAGGGGCAACCTGGACTAGAACCCGGTGCCCATATGGGATGCCGGCGCTGCAGGCGGAGGATCAGCCAAGTGAGCCACGGCGCTGGTCACAAGTTTGCCAAGTTAATTTTTTAAAGATTTACTTATTTATTTGAAAGGCAGAGTTACAGAGAGAGGGAGAGAGATAAGTTCCATTGGTTCACTCCCCAAACGGCCACAATAGGCAGCACAGGGCCAGGGTAAGAGCTTCTTCCAGCTCTCCCACATGGGTGCTGGGGCCCAACACTTAGAACATCTTCTATTGCTTTCCCAGGCCCATTTAGCAGGGAGCTGGATCAGAAGTGGAGCAGCCAGGACTCGAACCAGTTCCCATATGGGATGCTGATGCCACAATGCTGTGGCTTTACCCCACTACACCACAGCACTGGCCCCTGCACACTTCTGATCCAGCTCTCTGCTAATGCACCTGGGAAAGCAGTAAAGGATGACCCAATTGCTTCGGCCCCTGTACCCACAGGGGATACCCTGATGAAGCTCCTAGCTCCTGGCTTCAGATAGGCTCAGCTCTGGCCATTGTGGCCATTTGGGGAGTGAACCAGTGGGTGGAAGTCCTTTACCTCTCTCTTTCTTTACCTTTCTCTAATTCAGTCTTTCAAATAAATAAAATTATCTTTAAAAAAAAAAAAAAAAGTGGAGCAACCAGAGCATGAACTGGTGCCCACATGGGATGCTGGCGTTATAGGTGGCAATATTACCTGCTACTCCACAACATTGGCCCCACTGGGTATTGTTCTTTATTTATTTATTTATTTTTTTACAGGCAGAGTGGACAGTGAGAGACAGAGAGAAAGGTCTTCCTTTGCCGTTGGTTCACCCCACAATGGCCGCCGCGTGCTGGTGTGCTGCGGCCGGCGCGCTGCGCTGATCCGAAGGCAGGAGCCAGGTGCTTATCCTGGTCTCCCATGGGGTACAGGGCCCAAGCACTTGGGCCATCCTCCACTGCACTCCCTGGCCACAGCAGAGAGCTGGCCTGGAAGAGGGGCAACTGGGACAGAATCCGGCACTCCGACTGGGACTAGAACCCGGTGTGCCGGTGCCACAAGGCGCAAGATTAGCCTATTGAGCCACAGCACTGGCTGTTCTTAACAGAGGAGTTAGACAAATCATTCTTGTGGTTGGAGAGAGATCTCCACCCCCCCCCCCAAAAAAAAAAAAAAGCAAAGAATTGATAATTTTTCAAGTGGAGATAAATGCTCTTATAAAATAAACAAGATTACAAGATTATATGATCAGCTTGGGGGAGGATGATCAGGAAAGGTAACTTTTGTATAAGCCCTGAAAATGATCAGATCTTAACCATTTGAAGAAGTGAAGAAAGGATATTACAGGTGGAGAGAACAGCAAAGTGTAAAGTCTGAAGTGAAATTCAGTTTGGTTTGTTAAAAAAAATGGACTTAAGCCAGTATGCCTAGAGTGTGGAGAGCCAAGGGGAGAATGGGAAAGAAATGAGGTTACAAAACCTCATAAGCCTTTGTAAAACTTTTGGTTTTTACCTTAAAAGCAGTCTTAATGTCTTGATACCTATAAACTTGACCCTTAAAATACATTCTTCTTTGTTCTAATCAGACTTTTAAAACTTTCCAGATAAAAGATAAATTTAAGAAATAATTTTTTATTTACATGCTGCTTCTTTTCTGACTCATGCTTTTTTTTCAAATTAGAATCATCTTATTGTGAAGGTACCACCATATCATGACCAACATATAACTTTACCTGTATCTGTGGGAATATATGTAGTGACCAATGCTGGGAGATCTCATGATGTTCAGCCATTCACTTACACTCCAGACCCAGGTATGTCAAAGTGAAAAATTCTGAACTAAAATCAGTAATTAATCTCTAGTTCTCTGAAAGAATGTAAAGAACACCAGCTAACCCAAAAGGAATAAGTTGCTCACTAAGATGAATTGATACTAGCTTCTTTCAGAGATGACATTATGTCTTTCTTTTTTTTTTTTTTTTAAGATTTATTTTTATTTATTTGAAAGGCAGAGGCAGAGAGAGAGAGAGAGAGAGAGACAGACAGACAGACAGACATCGGTCTTCCATCCACAACAGCCGGAGCTGTGCCTATCCAAAGCCAGGAGCCAGGAGCTTCCTCTAGGCCTCCCACATGGGTGCAGGTGCCCAAGGATTTGGGCCATCTTCTACTGCTTTCCCAGGCTACAGCAGAGTGCTAGATCAGAAGTAGAGCAGCCAGGACTTGAACCAGCACCCATATGGGATACTGGCACTGCAGGTGGCAGCTTTACCCTCTATGCCACAGTGCCAGCCCCAGCATTATTTCTTAAGAAGACACCAAATACTGCTTTTACCCCCATCAAGAAAATGGTTTCTGGGGCTGGCATTGTGGTGTAGTAGGTAAAGCTACTGTTTGCAATGCCCATATCCCATATGGATGCCAGTTCTAGACCCAGGTGCTTCTCTTCCAATCCAGCTCTCTGCTAATGCGCTTAGGAAAGCAGAACAGGATTGCCCAGGTGCTTGGCTCCCTGCACCCATGTGGGAGACCTGGAAGAAGCTCCAGGCTCCTGGCTTTGGCATGGCACAGCCCTGGCCATTGTGATCATTTAGGGAGTGAACCAGCAGATGGAGGATATCTTTCTCTTTCCCTCTCTCTGTAATTCTGCCTTTCAAATAAATAATAATAAAATCAATCTTAAAAAAACCCAGAAAACATAAACCCTAAAAATGATTTCTATCTTATGTTCTAAAAATAATTAAAGAAAAGCCAGGAATGCTGTTTGTCAGACTCTCTGGCACTCTTACAGGTTATTCCTTAGTGAAAACGACCATGTGTTGAATTTCTTTTATATACAAAAGGGCAAAAGTGACAACTTTAGCAAGTTGCTAATAGTTTAGTTTGGCCGGTTTATAAAGTACATTTTGATATAAGGAAGACATAACCCTGGAGTGATAAATTATAAAATCAAAAGTATCAAAGACTGGTGATGAATAAGTGTTTTAAATATTTTTAATCAGGACAATTCATTTTGAGATTTGGGCCAATCAGGATTCTAGGTGAATAGTATATGAACCACTCTAGCATGAGAATTAATTTTGTCTTTAAATTGAGTGCTTTAATACCTTTATTAAATAATCTCTGAAAATAAAACATAGTACAGTGACAAAATTTGATGTCCTAATTATTTAAAAAACTTTGGATCATAGAAAAGAAATTTATAGAACTAATACATGTTGAATATCTGCATTTTTAATTTTCTTAAAGATTTATTTATGTTAAAGAGTTACACAGAGAGAAGGAGAGGCAGAGAGAGAGAGAGAGAGAGAGAGAGAGAGAGAGAGAAAGGTCTTCCGTGCATTGGTTCACTCCCCAATTGGCCACAGCGGCCAGAGCTGTGCCAATCTGAAGCAGGGAACCAGGAGCTTCTTCCAGGTCTCCCATGAGGGTGCAGAGGCCCAAGTCTTTGGGCCATCTTCTACTGCTTTCCCAGGCCTTAGCAGAGAGCTGGATTGGAAGTGGAGCAGCTGGGTCTCGAACCTGCGCCCATATGGGATGCCAGCGCTGCAGGCCAGGGCTTTAACCCACTGCACCACAGCGCCAGCCCCCATAGTAGATATGATATTGCTAGCCCAGAAGTACTCTATTAATACTGGCAAAGATTATTTTTTCAAGATATTCCGTGGTATTATAGATTCAGTATGTTCATCAGTTACTTTAATTTAGTGTAAACATTGGCTAATGCTTCTGAATCATTTATTCTTATTTTGGTTTATTTATCCAAGAGGTAGAGAAAAAGAGAGATATAGAGAGTACTTATTCCCCAAATGACTACAACACCTGCCAGGCTGAAGCTAGGAGCCAGGAATTCAGTCCAGGCCTCCCACATTGGTTACAGGAACCCAGTCACTGGAGTCATCACCCTTGCTTCCCAGGGTCTGCATTAGTCGGTAGCCAGGTATTAAACCCAAGTATTCTTTTTTAGACAGAGTTACAGAGAGAGGTAGAGACAGAGAGAGAGGTCTTCCATCTGCTGGTTCACTCCCCAGATGGCCCAACATCCAGAGCTGCGCCGATCTGAAGCCAGGAGCCAGAAGCTTCTTCCGGGTCTCCCACACAGATGCAGGGGCCCAAGGATTTGGGCCATCTTCTATTGCTATCCCAGGCCATAGCAGAGAGCTGGATTGAAAGAGGAGCAGCCGGGACTAGAACCGGCGCCCATGTGGGATTCTGGCGCATCAGGCCAGGGCTTTAACCCACTATGCCACAGTGTCGGCCCCAGAACGCAAGTATTCTAACATGAGACATAAGTGTCTTAATTGGCTAGGTTAAACTTACCCCTGAATGAGTATTTTTAAATAAATAATTGATGTAAGAAAACAGTAATTTTTTTTCTTACTATGGTTCAAGTATGTTGGATAAGTTTTAAATGTGTGCTATTTTGGTGTCAGTCTTCTCCTCATCTTATGTGTACTGTTACTGAAAGGATTTTTTTGAAATTAGTTTTGGTTTATTTTGGTAAGTGATCATATGTTCTGCCTACTTAGAGATTGATGAATTGTAGAGGGTAGACTGCTGTTTACAAAAACTCATCTCAACATAGAATTCCTGCTACATAGATAATTTAATGGTTTTTTTTGAGAAAATATCCCAGTTAATTACTTTTAGGGTACATAATTTGATAGGATGAATAAATTTAAATAGATTTGTACACTGTTTTTTTCCACAGCAGCAGCTGGTGCTTTGAATGTAAATGTGAAGAAGGAAATATCCAGTCCAGCAAGACCTTGCTCTTTTGAAGAGGCCATGAAAGGTACTAAACTGATTCTTCTCAAAAATTATAATGAGGGGCTGGCACTGTGGCATAGCAGGTAAAGCCACTGCCTGTAATGCCTGCATCCCACATGGGTGCCACTTTAATTTCCAGCTGCTCCACTTCCAATCCAGCTCCCTGCCAATGTGCCTGGGAAAGCAGCACAGATTGGCACAAGTCCTTGCGTGCCTGCAGCCACGTGGGAGGCCTGGAGGAATCTCCTGACTGCTGGCTCCAGACTTTGGTTTAGCCCAGCCCTGGCCATTGTGGCCATTTCGAAAGTGAAATAGTGAATGTAAGATTTCTCTCTGTCTCTCCCTCTCTGTAACTCTGTGTTTCAAAAAATTATAGTTACTTGACCCTATCCATTTTCTCTAGCAAGCGTTAGTATTTTCTTTTCTCATGTATTTGGAACACTTAGCAGAGTGTCTTCCATATTGCAAAGTAAATATTTGTGTATCTTTACTAAATACAGAGATTTGATTTCCAAGTTGATAATTTCTTTGAGTCAGCATATAAACTTGATTTTTAAAAGACACATGGCAAAAGTTTTTTTGTTTTTTAATTCCCCAGTGTTAAAATTCTTAAAAGTATACATAAAGTACAAAAATGTAGAATAACATCTATAAAGCTTCTCTCCCCAAAGGTTAGCATTTGACATTGATATTGAAATATGAACTAAATACTGAAATATGAACTATACACATCTGAAAAAGTTGTACTAGGTTCTTTAATTGTTCTTCCTGACGTCTTTACTCCCTTGCCAATCTCAAGAGACAGTGAAAATAAAGTGTATCTTCAATATGTTACAGTGTGGTACAGCAAATTAGTTCCTTAGCAAATTTTTAAAAATGTATTATTTATTTGAAAGGGAGAGAAAAAGAAACTGAGACATCTTCTATCTACTGACTCACTCCCCAAATGCCTGCAGCAGCTCCAGGCCAAAGCCAGGAGCCTGGAACTCATTCCAGGTCTCCCGTATGGGTGGCATGAACCCAAGTACTTGAGATATCTCCTGCTACCTCCCAGGTGTGCATTACCATGAAGCTGGGACTTGAGGAACTAGGACTTGAATCCAGGCACACTCCATTATGGGATGGGGCATCCTAATTGCTGTGCCAAATGCCCACTCCAAATGTTACTTTTGCTTTTCCTTTTCTTTTTTCTCTTCTCTCCCTTCTTCCCTCCCTTCATTTCTTCCTTCCTTCTTCCTTTCTCTTTCTTTGATAAAGAGATTAGAAATAGAGAGCTCCCATCTGCTGGTTTACTCCCCAAATGCCCATGTTGACTGAGCATTGAACCCAGGTCTCCCTCATGGGTGGCAGGAATCCAATGACTTGAACCATCACCGCTACCTGCCAGGTTCTTCATTAGCAGACAGCTAGTCAGGAGCGGTAGGTGGGTGTCAAACTCAGGCCCTCTGGTGTGGAATGCAGATATCTGAACCACCAACCAAGCACTACCTCTTAACAGATTCCAGATACAACTGTGATGTATCATTATGGTACTTTTGTGACTATGCATAAAGATGCCAGTTGTGTAATGACATGGACCTACAATTCTGAATTTCACTTATATTTTTCTATCCTTAAACTCATGAATTAAAGAAAAATCTTAAATGCCCATTTAGGAAATTTAATCAAATACAGTGAAAATTTTGCCAAGTAGTAAAAAGCAGCATTCACACACACACACACACACACATTCAGTACAACTTGCCGTTATAATTTCTGACTATGAATACTTTCCAGAGTAGATTAGTGAGAAATTACAGACTACTAAATTACCTGCCAAGATAATCAGATTCAGCTGAAGGAAAATTCACAAGTTAGTGGATAGCCATAGGTAATATTTATTTAGCATATAAGTGCAAAGCAATATGCCAAGCTCTTTACAGGCATTCTTATTTAATCTTCCACATTCTCTAAGGTAAGTATCTTAAATGATTCTCATTTCATGGATGAGGAAGCCAAAGCTCCAGAGAGGTTAAGTAATTTGCCAAGGTTGCTTAGCTAGGTTCATAAAAAAGCATTTTAAAAAATGCTTCAGTGGGCTGGCGCCGTGGCTTAACAGGCTAATCCTCTGCCTTGCGGCGCCTGCACACCGGGTTCTAGTCCCGGTTGGGGCGCCAGATTATATCCCAGTTGCCCCTCTTCCAGGCCAGCTCTCTGCTATGGCCCGGAAAGGCAGTGGAGGATGGCCCAAGTCCTTGGACCCTGCACCTGCATGGGAGACCAGGAGAAGCACCTGGCTCCTGGCTTCGGATCAGCGAGATGCGCCAGCCACGGTGGCCATTGGAGAGTGAACCAACGGCAAAAAGGAAGACCTTTCTCTCTGTCTCTCTCTCTCTCACTATCCACTCTGCCTGTCAAAAAAAAAAAAGCTTCAGTGTATAAATACAAAAATCATTCAAATTGTTAATATATGAATAATATAATAATTAATTTTTAGAGAAAGTCAGGGATGTTTGTGATCTAGCCTTCATCTGCTTTTCTCTAACAATCCCTTGGTGAATCCAATATGAAATTTCTCATGTGAGTTTCTGAATTGAATGTTTAAAGGGTATGTGTAATTTTAGTCCTTTGGTTAAAATCTTACTAGCCTAAAATATGGATAAGAAGCAGACTGGCATGTACATATTAATTTTTTTCATAATTCAAACCTTATTTTGATAATTACAATATCAAATGAAAGTATGATAAAAATAATTTTATAAAGATACAAAATTGAATCCTAAACTATCTTAGTTTCAACTTTTCTTTTGCCATTTTAAATAACAATATATTTATTTTTTAATATTTATTTAATTGAGAGGTAGAGTTACAGACAGTGAGAGGGAAAGACAGAGAAAAGTTTTCCTTAAGTTGGTTCATTCCCCAAATGGCCGCAACAGCCAGAGCTACACTGATCTGAAGCCAGGAGCCAGGTGCTTCTTTCCAGTCTCCCATGCAGGTATAGGGGCCCAAGGACTTGGGCCATCTTCTACTGCTTTCCCAGGCCACAGAAGAGCGCTGGATTGGAAGAGTAGCAGCCCCGGCTGCTAGAACCAGCACCCATGTGGGATGCTGGCGCTTTAGGCAGAGGATTAACCTACTGTGCCACAGCGCCGGCCCCTACTTATTTTTTAAAGATTTATTTATTGGCGGGCGCCATGGCTCAACAGGCTAATCCTCCGCCTTGCGGCGCTGGCACACCGGGTTCTAGTCCTGGTCAGGGCACTGGATTCTGTCCCGGTTGCCCCTCGTCCAGGCCAGCTCTCTGCTGTGGCCAGGGAGTACAGTGGAGGATGGCCCAAGTGCTTGGGCCCTACCCGCATGGGAGACCAGGAGAAGCACCTGGCTCCTGGCTTCGGATCAGCACGGTGCGCCGGCCGCAGCGCGCCAGCCACGGCGGCCATTGGAGGGTGAACCAACGGCAAAGGAAGACCTTTCTCTCTGTCTCTCTCTCTCTCTCACTGTCCACTCTGCCTGTCAAAAATAAAAAAAATAAAATAAAAGATTTATTTATTTATTTATTTGGAAGGCAGAATTACAGGGGCCAGAGAGGAGAAAAGGAGAGAAAGGGAGATATCTTCCATCCATTGGTTTACTCCCAAAGTGGTCATAACAGCCAGGACTGGGCCAGACCATCTGGGTCTCCAAATGGGTGGCAAGAACTCAAGTACTCAGACCATCTTCTGCTGCTTTCCCAGGCACATTAGCAGGAGCTGGATCTGAACCAGAACGTGAAGTGGCACTTTATATGAGATGCTGGTATTCCCCTAAATATATAATATTTTTTTATGATTCATTTTTTTTTATTTGAAAAGCAAAGTTACAGCAAGGAAAGAGAGATTTCTCTGAAGCCATTTAATATTGTTTAAAGGCCTGTTAAAATACATGTGTGACTTTTGGGACATAATAATTTAGACTTTTCTTTTGTTCCTCTCCTCAAAATGCTATTAAATATCTTGGAAACAATTTAAAAATCATAAAAGGGCTTTTAAATATGAAGAGAAAAAATTCAGCTGGCTAGAAACCTCAGAACTTGAAGAAAGACACCAACCACAGTGTTTTCTGGTTGTTGCTATTGTTGTTTTTAAGTCCCATTTATCCTAAATTGGGTACCAGACAGACCTGTAACCCAGAACTGCCAACAAACACAAACAAAACATAAATCAGTAAATGAACAATAAAACTCTGCTGTCTTTGGCTAAAAGATTCAGAAGAGAAAAGCCCAGCAGAGACTTGTGGGATGACCCATGTCTATCGGCAGCAGCTGGCTAACCATTGGAGTTTTGGGGCCAACCCACCCCCTTCCCCATAGCTACAGCAACAACAACAGAACCTAGGAGAGCCAATCTACCCCATACCCCATAGCTGCCAGAAGCAACAGACTTAATTTGCCCTCATTGAAACCCAGGAGAGTCAATACATATGCCAGAAGCATCAAGTTGATCTATCTGCAGGAATGGCAGAAGCAGAACTCAGAGGGGCTGTGCCATTTGCCAGCACACACCAACTAACAGCAAACAGATCATCTCCCAGCACTGGCAGTGCCAGCAAACCCAGTATTTCCTTATCCTTCTTCCAGAGAGGGGAAGAGACAGAGACCCAGACCTAGAAACTCCTAGCTCTACCCAGGAACCAAAGGAAAGGTAGGCCAGGTGTTTCCCAGCCTTCCACTCAGTAACAAAAGATGACAAGGCCTGCAGTCTCCCAGTCCTTTACCCAGTGGCAGGGAGCAGCCTAAACTTAAACCGTGGCCTCCCATCCAGTGGCAGAAGGCAGCCCATGTGGCTTATGTCATACCCCTACAAGGAGTATCGATGATAGAATGGGAGACTAACTGGCAGCAGGATACCAGAGAATATACCAGGGAGAAATACTTTCCGTCTTGTACATCAGCCCCACCTAATGACACCAGGCAGGGCAGGGAAGCACATTCCATGAGCTAAGCCACCAGCAGCAGGAATCCAGCTAGAGCTTAAGAAGATGCACAACAGTGAAGCAGACCAGAATAGGGTTCAAGAAACTAAATTGTTACTGAAAACTACAGTATACATAAGTAGACCAAAACCCACACAGATTAAACAGGGTAGCCATCTGCTAAAATAGATTTAAACAGAATCAAGAGTCTCCTAATGTGGCCAGTGCCGTGGCTTAACAGGCTAATCCTTGCGGCGCCGGCACACCGGCTTCTAGTCCCGGTTGGGGCGCCAGATTATATCCCAGTTGCCCCTCTTCCAGGCCAGCTCTCTGCTATGGCCCGGGAAGGCAGTGGAGGATGGCTCAAGTGCTTGGGCCCTGCACCTGCATGGGAGACCAGGAGAAGCACCTGGCTCCTGGCTTCGGATCAGCGAGATGCGCCAGCCGCAGCGGCCATTGGAGGGTGAACCAACGGCAAAGGAAGACCCTTCTCTCTGTCTCTCTCTCTCTCTCTCACTATCCACTCTGCCTGTCAAAAAATAAATAAAAAAAGAAGAGTCTCCTAATGTAATACTCAAAACAGCCAACAAACAATAAAAAT
The DNA here is from genome assembly GCF_033115175.1 of Lepus europaeus. Classification (NCBI taxonomy): domain Eukaryota; kingdom Metazoa; phylum Chordata; class Mammalia; order Lagomorpha; family Leporidae; genus Lepus; species Lepus europaeus. The sequence goes on from NC_084845.1 coordinate 55,939,285, forward strand.
TCACTTACCATAATAACAACCAGAGCACTCACAATTTGAATGAAAAAAAAAAAGGAACTGATATCATCACTAAGATGAATAACTGTGAGAAATATCTGACAAAACTTTAAAGAAGCTGCCATAAAATTACTCCAACAGGGGTCTGGCACTGTGGCACAGCGGGTTAACACCCTGGCCTAAAGCGCCGGCATCCCATATGGGCGCCGGTTCAAGACCTGGCTGCTCTACTTCTGATCCAGCTCTCTGCTACGGCCTGGGAAAGCAGTAGAAGATGGCCAAATCCTTGGGCCCCTGCACCCACATGGGAGACCAGGAAGAGGCACCTGGCTCCTGGCACAGCAGGTTAAGCTACCACTTACACTCCAACATCCTATATGGGACCACCAGTTCAAGTCCTGGCCCTGCCAGTACACTTTGGAAAGCATCAGAAGATGGAATTCCTGAGTCCTGGCTTTTGTGTGGTACAACAGCCATTTGGGGAGTGAACCAGTGGATGGAAGATCTCTTACTCTGTGTCTCTTGCTCTGTCATTCTGCCTTTCAAACAAAATAAATCTTAAATAAGAAAAAAATAGAAGCCAGCGCTGTGGTATAGCAGGTAAAGCTGCTGCTTGCAGTGCCGGCATCCCATGTGGGCACCAGTCTAGGCCCGGCTGCTCCACTTCTGATCCAGCTCTCTGCTATGACCTGAGAAAGCAGTAGAAGATGGCCCAGGTCCTTGGGCCCCTGCACCTACGTGGGAGATCTAGAAGAAGCTCCTAGCTCCTGGCTTTGGTTCGGCATAGCTCCAGCTGTTGTGGCTATCTGGGGAGTGAGTGAGAGAGAGAGACAGAGAGAAAGGTCTTCCTTCCATTGTTTCACTCCCCAAATGGCCGCCATGGCCTGTGCTGTGCTGATCCGAAGCCAGGAGCCAGGCGCTTCCTCCTGGTCTCCCATGCGGAAATGAATGAATGAATGAATGAATGAAAGAAGGAAAGAAAAGAAGAGGAAGAGAGAAAGAAAGAAATAGATATACAACTGTAAGTAAAACAAATTGTGAACCAAACCATTATTAATCACTGAGGAAACCAGGTAATGATACACTGGATCTCTACTGTTAACTTTTTCATAAAGTTTTTTTTTTTAATACATGCAGATGTTTACTTACCTGTTTTCACTGTATTTGGAAAGCAGAGAGACAGATTTTCCATCTACTGCCTGCAGGCCAAAACCAGGAGCCCAGAACTCAGTCTGGGTTTCCCATGTGGGTGGCAGGGACCCAAGTACTAGAGCTGTCACCTGCTGCCTCTCATGGTGCATATTAGCAAGAATCTAGAATCAAAGCAGAACCAGGACTCAGATTCAGTACTCCATTATGGGATGAAGGAATCTTTTTTTTTTTCCCCCCCTTTCTAAGATTTACTTATTTATTTGAAAGAGAGAGATACAGAAAGAGAGATCTCCCATATGGAAGGCGGAGGCTCAATGTTCTACACCACAGCGCTGGCCCTGAGAGGAAGGGATCTTAATAGCTACACCAAACGGCCACCCCTTTGCAAAGATTTTTGATATACAGCTTTCTAAATAAAAAATTATTTGAAAGAGAGAGAAAAAGAGAGATCAATCTTATGTCTGCTGTTTCACTCTCAAAATGGCTGCAGCAGTAGGGCTAAGCAGACCAAAGCCAAAAAACCTGGAATTCCATTTGGGTCTCCCATGTGGGTGGCAAGGACTGAAGTACTTGGGCCATCTTCTACTGCCTTCCCAGGAGCATTAGTTGGAAGCTGGATCAGAAGAGGAGTATCTAGGACTCAAACCAGCACTTAAGTATGGGATGCTGGCGTCTCAAGCATCAGTGTAACCTGCTGCACCACAATACCTGCCCCACGATGTAAAGCTTTTTTTTTTTTTTTAAAGATTTATTTATTTAGTTGAAAGGCAGAATTACAGAGAAGCAGAAGCAGAGAGAGAGAAGAAGAGAGAGGGGATCTTCCATCTGCTGATTCACTCCCCAAATGGCAACAGTGACTGGAGCTGGGCCAATCTGAAGCCAGGAGCTTCTTCCAGGTCTCCCACGGGGGTACAGGGGCCCAAGCACTTGGGCCATCTTCTACTGCTTTCTCAGGTCATAGCAGAGAGCTGGATTGGAAGTGGGGCAGCTGAGACTTGAACCGGCACCTGTATGGGATGCTGGCACTGCAGGCATCAGCTTTACCTGCTATACCACAGTGCTGGCCCCCAATATAAAGCCTTTAATAAGCATTAGTATCTAATTACATTTTGGGAAAATATATGTATAGATCTGCTAAACAATAACTGTAAGTGATAGATTATATATTATTAGTCAATAGATATATGAAGTTTCTAGAACTATAAAATTATCTTTAGATATTGAAAAACTTTAGAAATGCAAGTCTTTAGTTGCCCAAGTGCCTTGGCCTCTGCTACCTGCATGGAAGACCAGGAAGAAGCTCCTGGTTCCTGGCTTCTGCCTGGCCCAGTCTGGCTGTTGCATCTCTCTGGGAAGTGAACCAGTGGATGAAAGATCTCTCTTTCTGTCTCTCGCCCTCTCTCTGCAACTCTGACTTTCAAATAAATCTTAAAAATAAGTAAAATAAAAATATGAGTCTTCAAAAATTTAATGGAAAGTGTGTGTTTTGGGAAGAAAAATACACAAAATGAAAAAAAAAGCTGTACTTGAATTTTGGGGAAAAAAAAATATATATATATATGTATATATATATATATATGGTTGAGCTTGGCCAGATCAAAGCCAGAAGTCAGGAGTTTGATCCAGGTCTCCCACATGGGTGGCAGGGGCCCAAGGGTTTGAGCCATGTTCTACTGTCTTCTCAGGTGCATCAGCAGGGAGCCAGATTGGAAACAGAGCAGCCAGGACTGTAACTCCACCCGTATGGGATGCTGGCTTTGCAGGTGGCAGCTTAACCTGCTATGACATAGTGCCAGGCCCCAAATTTCAAAAATTTTTAAAGGCAAAATAAATTGTTCCTTTAATTCCATTTCTCCACAAACTTTTTAAAGTACCCTCCTGCTATTTTTATTTTTTTCACCCTATTTGAAAGGCAGAGAGAAAGAGACAGAGAAATCTTCCATCCCCTGATTGACTCCACAGATGCCTGCCTGCAATAGCCAGGGCAAGGCGAGACTGAAGGTACACTCCCAGAACTCAGTCCACATCTGCCCCGTGCCTGGGAGAGACCCAAGTGCTTTGAACCATTACCTGCTCTGCTTCCCAGGGTGTGCATGAAGCTGGAATCAGAAGCAGTCAGCCCTTGAACCAAGTGATGTCTTTTTTTTTTTTTTTTTTAAGATTTATTTATTTATTTGAAAGATTTACACAGAGAGAAAGAGGCGGGGCGGGGGAGGGGGGGGAGGGAGGTCTTCCATCCTCTGGTTCACTCCCCAGTTGGCTGCAACGGCCAGAGCTGCACCAATCAGAAGCCAGGAGCCAGGAGCTTCCTCCAAGTCTTCCCACATGGGTGCAGGGGCCTAAGGATTTGGGCCATCTTTACCACTTTTCCAGGCACAGCAGAGAGCTGGATCAGAAATGGAGCAGCCGGGACTCAAACCAGCGCCCATATGGGATGCTGACACTGCAAGCAGCAACCCTATCCGTGATGCCACAGCGCTGGCCCCTAGAGTGATGTCTTAATCGCTACACCAAAATCCTGTCCTCCCCCCTATATTATTAAAAAATATAGAGAGACTGGCATCCCATTTGGGCTACCAGTTCGAGGCCCTACTGCTGCACTTCCAGCCCAGCTCCCTTCTAATGTGTCTGGGAAAGCATTGGAGGATGGCTCAAGTTCTTGGGCCCTGCTACTCATGTGGGAGACCTGGAAGAAACTCCTGACTCTTGGCTTTAGCCTGGCCCAGCTCTGTCTGTTGGGACCATTTGGGGAGTAAACCAGCAGATGTGAGGCCTCTCTCTGTCTCTGTCTCTCTATTCCTCTATCTCTCAACTCTGCCTTTCAAATAAATTTTATACAGATTATGCACACACACACACACAACATGGCACTCTGGGAATACCCAGACAATCCACAACAAACCAAATTGACTATGATAAAGCTAAAGTAAAATTAATTCATTCTTTTCTTCATCCCACAAGTATTTGTTGAGTACCTAACTATATACTAGGCAATAACAAACTCTCTGCTTTTATAGAGCTCACATTCTAGTAGAATTCAAAAGCAAAATAACAGTTGAGTTTTACAGAATCAACTGGAAAATATCACTGATGGTCTTTCCAAGTCCTGTGCAATAGTCCTGGACTGTTTTTGAATGTCTCAGTCAAAATTGGATTATGGATTGAATTGTATCAGTATTGGTTAAGTCTTGGTGAAAATAGAGTAAATGATCCATTTCTCAAATCACTTAGGTGAAAGAATAAAATACAGCATGTAAAAGTTAAAGGAGCACTTTTCTCTCCCTCTGTATAATCAGTTGGCTATGAAGCAAGTTGAAGTAATATTGGAAAGTTTAAAATTTTGATTTAAAAATATCAAAATATCTACAAAGGTAGCCATTCAACTCATGTACCATATGCCATTTAAAAAGTCATCTCTGTAGGGCTAATGCTGTGACGTAGTGGATTCAGCTGCCATCTGCAGTGCCGGTATCCCCTGTGGACACCAGTTCAAGTCCTGGCTGCTCCACTCCGAGCCAGTTCCCTGCTAATGCACCTAGGAAAGTAGCAAAAGGAGACCCAACTGCTTGGGCCCCTTTCTCTGTAACTCTGACTTGCAAATAAATAAATCTTAAAAAAAGAGTCCTCTTTGTAGCCAGTATTTGTGAGTATCAAATACAAGATTTAACAGCTGTGCTTTCTGGGGAATCTGTATTTCTCTCCACAGCATCTCAAAGTAGTGGTAAAATTTTAGGTCAGGATTTGGCTGAATTCTTAGAACTGTCATTAGCCACAGCAGTGGACTTCACTAAGTGCCAGTGGCAGACTCAAGTAGATTTTAAAAAGAAAGAAAAGGAATCAAAGCAGAAAAGTAGATAAAATCTTGAAACTTTATATTGCCAGGCAACCATCTGCTAAGAGGAGAGTTTAACAGTTGTAATTGAGTAGCTCTGAACTCCTGGAGATTTCCAGGTTGTATCCTATAAAAAGAGATTTCAAAAAGTTATTGGACAAATTGACTTAAATAAGTTTATTTTTACATGGAAAAAAAAAACTTGGAAATCCATGCATAGTTTTTCATAACACACATTGTCTATGAATTTGGAAAATGCCTTGTGTGTGTGGATTTCAAAAATGTTTGCACCAAAATAAGCTTACCTTTTAAGTCCATTTTCCACAAACTTTTGAAGTACCCTCATAGATCCTGATAATGTTATGTTGGTGTAGTTCAAGGTATTTGGAAAGGTCTTAGAAGATCCAGTTTGATAATTGAATTACTGAAGCCTACAGGAGTCCTCAAGCCCAGTACACTTTGTTAACACTAGTTTTGTGTCTCGTATCATAGCATCAAAAAATACATTCAAATCATGACTTATAGTTAATACATTAATAGAGGAAATAGTTGATTATGTTTGTGATTTTAAACTTTTTTTGTATTTTTGTGTGTGCAGCAATGAAAACAACTGGATGTAACTTAGATAAGGTAAATATTCTTCCTAATGCCCTGATCACTCCACTGATATCAAGTAGTATGATTAAGAGTGAAGATGTTACTCCAATGGAAATAACGTCAGAAAAAAGATCTTCTCCTATTTTTAAGGTGAGTTACATTGACTGGTATCCCAGATCTTTACTTATACGTAAAAATTGCTGTATTTACTTTTCCTATTTATTTCACATTTGTTTGGCTTTGGATATTCTAGGTTCTTAATGAATTTTACTTTTCAGAATAAATGCTTTATTACATAAGGAAAATTGCCTACAAAAGTAACTTTCAACATATACTTTGAGAAGAGAAGAATTAGTATGTTAGGATATGGAATATAAATGAAAATTTTAACATTTTCAGAATAGAAACATTTTTGTTTCTTTGTCTTCCCTAGTCTTTCCCCATAATTCCTCCTCCCTTTTTCTCCTAATAATGCTACTGTTGATCTGGAAAATCAGTTACTTTGATGTCTGTTATTCATGAACCTTAGAAATAATGTATCCTTTTTACGCTTAATTTGCCTAAGCATATAAATAACTAATTATTTCTCTGCTTCTTTAATTGACTCTCTTTGTGTGTCACACTTTAAAAAATACGTCCTGGAGAGGACATTGTGACACAGTAAGTTAAGCCACTGCTTTGGACGCCTACATATCAAATTAGAGTGCTAGTTCAAGTCTCAGCCCCTCTACTTCCAGTCCAGCTCCCTGCTAATTGCCTGGAAAATAGTAGATGATTGGAGCTGCAGCTCCTGGCTTTGGCCTGGCTCAGCTTTGGATATGCAGGTGTTTGGGAATAAAACAAGGATGGACTCTCAGTCTCTGTCTTTCTCTCAGTCTGCCTTTCAAATAAATAAATAAATCTTATATCTATATATCCTGATGATAATCATATATCATATTATATAGAATTATAGTCTTGGCCGGCTCCGCGGCTCACTAGGCTAATCCTCCGCCTTGCGGCGCCGGCACACCGGGTTCTAGTCCCGGTCGGGGCACCGATCCTGTCCCGGTTGCCCCTCTTCCAGGCCAGCTCTCTGCTGTGGCTAGGGAGTGCAGTGGAGGCTGGCCCAAGTCCTTGGGTCCTGCACCCCATGGGAGACCAGGAGAAGCACCTGGCTCCTGCCATCGGAACAGCGCGGTGCGCCGGCCGCAGCGCGCTACCGCGGCGGCCATTGGAGGGTGAACCAACGGCAAAAGGAAGACCTTACTCTCTGTCTCTCTCTCACTGTCCACTCTGCCTGTCAAAAAAAAAAAAAAAAAAGAATTATAGTCTTATACTTGTTTTCTAAATGATAATGTAGGATGGGAAATTCATCCTACATGTATTTTTAGAATAGTAATAATTTCTGAAGTATCATGATTTTATTTAATGTTTTATAAATATATACATATATATATACATACATAGATATTACTTGGGAATTTTTATTTTTTAGACAACAAAGACAGTTGGATCAACTCAGCAAACTTTAGAAAATATCTCTAATATAGCAGGAAATGGGTCATTTTCGTCTCCATCATCTTCCCACTTACCATCTGAGAATGAAAAGCAGCAGCAGATCCAGCCCAAGGCGTACAACACAGAGACCCTGACGACTATCCAAACACAGGACATCTCACAGGCTGGTACTTTTCCAGCGGTTTCTGCCTCTAGTCAGCTGCCCAACAGTGAGGCTTTACTGCAGCAGGCCACACAGTTCCAGACAAGAGAAAGTCAGTCTCGAGAAGTATTACAGTCGGACGGCACAGTGGTCAGTTTGTCACAGCTGACTGAGGCGTCCCAGCAACAGCAGCAGTCGCCACTACAAGAACAAGCACAGACTTTGCAGCAGCAGATTTCATCAAATATTTTTCCATCACCAAATAGTGTGAGTCAGCTACAGAATACCATTCAGCAGTTACAAGCAGGAAATTTTACAGGCAGTAGTGCTAATGGCAGCAGTGGAAGTGTTGACTTGGTCCAGCAAGTTTTAGAGGCACAGCAACAGTTATCTTCAGTTTTATTTTCTGCTCCAGATGGTAATGAGAATGTTCAAGAACAGCTTAGTGCAGACATTTTTCAACAAGTCAGTCAAATTCAGAATAGCGTAAGCCCTGGAATGTTTTCCTCAACAGAGCCAGCAGTCCATACCAGACCAGATAATTTAATACCTGGAAGAGCCGAAAGTGTTCATTCCCAGTCTGAAAATGCATTATCAAGTCAACAGCAGCAACAACAGCAGCAGCAAGTGATGGAATCATCAGCTGCCATGGTGATGGAGATGCAACAGAGTATCTGCCAAGCAGCTGCCCAAATTCAGTCGGAGTTATTCCCTTCGCCGGCCTCAGCAAATGGAAACCTTCAACAGTCGCCAGTTTACCAACAGCCTTCTCATATGATGAGTGCATTGTCTTCCAGTGAGGACATGCAAATGCAATGTGAATTGTTTTCATCTCCTCCTGCAGTTTCTGGAAATGAAACTTCTACAACTACCACACAGCAGGTTGCAGCCCCTGGCACCTCCATGTTTCAGACATCAAGTTCAGGAGATGGCGAAGAACCTGGAGCACAAGCAAAACAAATTCAGAGCAGTGTCTTTCAGACCATGGTCCAAATGCAACACAGTGGGGACAATCCATCTCAAGTTAACCTTTTTTCATCTACAAAAAGTATAATGAGTGTTCAGAATAGTGGTGCCCAGCAGCAAAGTAATGGTTTATTTCAGCAAAGTAATGAGATGATGTCACTTCAATCTGGGAACTTTTTGCAGCAGTCTTCTCATTCACAGGCTCAGCTTTTTCATCCTCAGAACCCGATTGCTGATCCTCAGAACCTTTCCCAGGAAACTCAAGGCTCTATTTTTCACAGTCCAAATCCCATTGTCCATAGTCAGACTTCGACAACTTCTTCTGAACCAATGCAGTCTTCAATGTTTCACTCTCAGAGTACCATCACTGTGTTACAGGGCTCTTCCGTTCCTCAGGACCAGCAGTCACCCAACATCTTTCTTTCCCAAGGTTCTATGAATAATCTTCAAACTAATGCAGTAGCCCAAGAAGAACAGATCTCCTTTTTTGCAGCACAGAACTCAATTTCTCCTCTTCAGTCCACCTCAAACACTGACCAGCAAGCTGCTTTCCAACAGCAGGCTCCAATAGCACACATCCAGACCCCCATGCTTTCACAGGAACAGACACAACCTTCCCAGCAAGGTTTATTTCAGCCACAAGTATCTCTGGGCTCCCTTCCACCTAATCCAATGCCCCAAAGCCAACAAGGAACAATTTTCCAGTCACAGCATTCAATCGTTGCCATGCAGAGTAACTCTCCATCCCAGGAGCAGCAGCAGCAGCAGCAGCAGCAGCAACAGCAGCAGCAGCAGCAGCAGCAGCAGCAGAGCATTTTGTTCAGTAATCAGAATACTATGGCTGCAATGGCATCTCAAAAGCAGCCACCACCAAACATGATATTCAGCCCAAACCAAAATCCAATGGCCAGCCAGGAACAACAGAACCAGTCAATTTTTCACCAACAAAGTAACATGGCTCCAATGAACCAAGAGCAGCAGCCAATGCAATTCCAAAATCAGCCCACCGTTTCCTCACTTCAGAACCCAGGTCCTAGCCAGGCTGAATCATCACAGACCCCTTTGTTCCACAGCTCTCCTCAGATTCAGTTGGTCCAAGGGTCACCTAATTCTCAAGAGCAGCAAGTAACACTCTTCCTGTCTCCTGCGTCCATGTCTGCATTGCAAACCAGTATAAACCAACAGGACATGCAACAATCTCCTCTTTATTCCTCTCAGAACAACTTGCCTGGAATCCAAGGAGCCACATCTTCACCTCAGCCACAGGCTTCTTTATTTCACAACACTGCAGGAGGCGCAATGAACCAACTACAGAATTCTCCTGGTTCGTCGCAGCAGACTTCAGGAATGTTCTTGTTTGGCATTCAAAATAGTAAGAAACTCTTTCTGATTTCTCATGACTTACTTGAAAAGTTCAGATTGTTATTATTAGAAGGAAGCAAAATAAGGTGGTCTGACCATGGATTTTAGTTAGAACTGTACTGCTTATATACTGTGAGCCCTTGGACAAACTATTTGACATTTATGGGACTGAATTTCCACATCTAAAATGTTGATAATTTTACATACTTGACAAAGATATTGGAAGGATTAGATATGATAATGTATATAGATGGGTGTGTGTTTGCCAGTTTAAGCTATAAATTTGAAAGGAAAATGAAGTAAAAATGACAAGATATTATTTCAGCTAATTAAAGTAACTAGTTTCTAAGGAGATTTATACCCATCTTTAATGTTTATGGAATAAAGAAGTTTTATAAGATTTATGATGATACCTAAGCAAGCTGTATATTTATACTACTAACAGCAAACCTAAGATGAATTCCAGTATTATTCTATGAAAAGCTTTTCCTTGGATTGTCAGGTACCTGACTTTTAGTAAAAAACTGGGTAAACACACTAATGAATTGCCCCCAGCAACTAGTAAATAATCTTCCCAAGAATCTTAACTAATCAGATAGCTTCTATTTTCAATGTCTCTGCAGACTGTAGTCAGCTTTTAACCTCTGGACCAGCTACATTGCCAGATCAGTTGATGGCCATAAGTCAGCCAGGCCAGCCACAAAACGAGGGCCAGTCACCTGTGACAACACTTCTTTCTCAGCAAATGCCAGAGAATTCTCCCCTGGCATCCTCTCTAAATACCAACCAGAACATCGAAAAGATTGATTTGCTTGTTTCATTGCAAAACCAAGGGAACAACTTGACTGGCTCCTTTTAACTGGATATGTAAGTATTACATTGTGGCTTCTTCTTGAAAATCATCAATACATTTTCTCCTAAACAGACTGGAGTTAAGAAATAGCACTACTTTGACTCTTTTATTTTAAAATATTGCTTGCTCACAAGTTGGTACTTTTTTGTTCTGAATAAGTTACTGTTAATGATAACCTATGATGGGCCGGCGCTGCGGCTCAATAGGCTAATCCTCCGCCTGTGGCGCCAGCACCCCGGGTTCTAGTCCTGGTCAGGGCACCGGATTCTGTCCCGGTTGCCCCTCTTCCGGTCCAGCTCTCTGCTGTGGCCCGGGAGTGCAGTGGAGGATGACCCAAGTGCTTGGGCCCTGCACCCGCATGGGAGACCAGGAGAAGCACCAGGCTCCTGGCTTCGGATCAGTGCGGTGCGCCGGTCGCAGCACGCCGGCAGCAGTGGCCATTGGAGGGTAAACCAACGGTAAAGGAAGACCTTTCTCTCTGTCTCTCTCTCACTGTCCACTCTGCCTGTCAACAAAAAATAATAAAATTTAAAAAAAGATAACCTATGATGATATTCTTAATATCTGGGCATTCCTCTGGCTCTAAACTTCTTTGCCTTGGAATGACAGAAATCTGATGAATGTACAAAATGTTTCCTTTGTGCTGTACATGAGAGATGGTTGTGCCTCATTTTGCCTTTCTTTAAGAAATGATTTTGAGTCAGAAAAGTCTGCTTATGATAAAAAGTAAAAATGATAGTTTGACTTATAGTACTGTATAATATACTTTGGGCTCATTTAAGGTGACAGGCACTTTGTAAATGATTTCCCTCCCTGGTAAGTTATAGTAAACTTTCTCTTTTTTTTTTAGAAATTTCATGAAGAAAGTCCTGATTCCAAGATGTCCTGAGATCTTGTGTTTCCACGAGGATCATTGAACTGTTACTTTAAAAACAAAATTAGAAAAACTGTATTTGAGTAAATGGATAGATTTTACTCTGCAAAAGAGCACACCTATGCTGCCTGTTGCAGTGACTAGCCACCAATGTTAACATCTTCATATTTTGTATTCCTAATAACAGTGATGACTGAGAAACTATTTGAGTTGCCAGCTGACAGAATTAACTGTTAATATTTTCCTTGGCATAATTTCTTTAAAAGTACAGTGTAAATTCAAGGCTGGACCAACCAACCACACTCAGTTATTATTGCTATTAGAAAATAGTATTTGTCATGTTTACTTTTGTTCCTGGTTATTTTCTTTCCTGCATTATTTAGTTAAGTAATGGCTTTTGAAAAAGTAAAGTTCAATAATAACTAAGGCTGTGATGTTTTTCAATATAAAAAGCACAGCTAGTGGCCAAAGTGAAACAGGGGGTACCATTCTGATGAATAAGCTGTACTAAAAACTCTATACGGATAAAAGGACTCAATTTAACACAAAGACAGATGACACACAAAACTGGAAACAGCTGGAATGCTATTGATATTATTTTTCAGAGAGTTGTTAGTTCTCTGTGTATCTACTACTAAGAGGTCTAGCCATAACTGTGCATAGAAAAATAATTATCTTTCTCTATAGAAATGAAGGGGATAATATATGGTAAATTATGTTCTTGTATCCTCCTACAGTAGTATAAACTGACAGAGTAATTTGAGTCTGTTTTCTTCCCCAGTCTTGGGCTGGTATTCCCTTTTTATATGCATCTAAATTATTTCCCACCTCTTTTTCACTTATGTTAGGCAAGTGTTAATATTCTACTGGCTTTATGACCCTGTAGCAACTGAAAGGAAAAGGCCACTTTGACTGAGGGTGATCTCAGTCCTGCAGCACGGGGCAAGGAGCACTCTTCTAGGAATTATGGGGAGTTGATTCCTGAGAAACAATGCACTATTTTCCCATGAACGGTGCTGTTCTGAAGTCTTCAAATTTTTCCCTATGATAAAAAATGACATTAATTTCAATTTTAAAAAAGGCAGACTGAAATTTCTTGAAACATCTCTTCTCCCTGAGCTGCAGTGAGTGTGATTCACTTGTCACCTCAGTGCTTTACAGTTTGAAGTGGTCACTTACCTGATGGTTCCCACAGCCTTAGGCTTTACAGGGTCATATCACTGACTTAAAATGAAAAATACACTCCTGTTACATCTGTAAAGAGCAAAATAACACACTCCAGAACTTGCAGTTGTAGCATTAGTTATACAGTTTTGGGTGTTGCTACCCACGGGATGCCTGCTTGTCACTCTCACCTGTGTCTGGACCTGTGCTTACGCTCCATTTTCCTTTTGGCATGTGGAAAGCTGTCAGTGCAGTGTAAGGCCAACGTATGTGTGTGGCTTCTATGTGTTGATGTAATGTTTTGGTATTCTTGTCTGTCTCATTTATTTTTTTAGTGCAGTAAACAAAAATAGCCTGTTAGTTGTGAATGAAGGCTACTTTTCTGTTAGTTTCTATTTTCCCTGCCCTGTGCATTTAAGCTGAATTGTGTTGAATTGTGTGGTGTTGGTTTTGTTTATACAGCCAGATTTTACCCCTTTTGTGTGATGGTCTTCCTTTGTTCTTTGAATGTGCTTGTCTTCTAATTTGTTTTCTTCTCTTCTAATATATTCTTCCCTCCACCCCAACCCTTTCTTTCTTTCTCTCTCTGATTGAGAGGCATTGAATTACGTTTTCAGTAGTACAGGCTTCTTGCCGATATGAAGGGAACTTATCAGAAAGAGACCTACTATGGGTCATTTAATTTTGAATACAGTTTTCAATCGTTCAAGTTTTGGATGGTTTATATCTAATGTGTGTTTCATTTTTTTGGAAAGCTATATTTTGTATTTAGGAAATGGTATACTATTTTGCTATTTGTACTGAGTGAGTACATTGGCATAAATATAGAAATTTATATATATACATATATATAAACTATTCTTTTTTTGCCACACATTTTTGTGGTAAATTTGTGAGTTTGTCTGATGTTCTACCACAACGTGGCGTCTGATAACAGTGAGGGGGGGTTTGTTATGTCTTTATTGAGTATTTAAGTAACTTTTGAAACAAATGACCTGTTCATCTGTGGCCGTTCCATCAGGCAGTTCCTGGATGTCATTAGTGGGCCAAAGGCAGCTTGCTGTGTTGCTGGGTCTTCCACTCAGCAAACAAAGAATAAGGAAACCTATCAAGGCAGTTGTGTCAAGTGGTATTTCACAAGAATGAGCCATTCAGTCTTTGCTCACTATATATTTAATATTTTATTATTGTTCTTATTGTTCTTATTAATTGGCTTTCTGTATTCTATGCCTTTTATTTATAAGGACACTAAAAATGTTTGTAATTTTAATAACATTTCTCCATCTTGTAAGATTCAGAGCTACTTTATAAATTCTCTGACCCAAAAATATTTTCCTCAATATATCTTCTCTCCCCTGGCCCCTGTTGGAGAAAATTATAGTTCAGGTTATGAAAAGGATCAGCCACACAATCCAGTACTTCAGCTTTCAGATGTAAAACACTAACCCTAAGGGGTTGACTGTAATACCAGAGAAAGCAAACCAAGCAGGTATTTTTAAAAGCAGGAATAAAAAACTACATTTACTTCTGAATTTTTTTCTGAGATTACATAAGAGACTCAAGAAGTCTGTTCATTCACCAAGTTCCAATTAGAATGTTTGTTGCTACCGCACTATGGAAGGAAGTGGTGGCAAGAAGGCTGGCTTGTGTGCTGATTTGTGTTCTGTGGTTTAGCAAGAGATTTATCAGTCTAAAATGTGGATTGGCAATGCCAAGTCACTGGGACCAATTTTTTGTTTTATAATATCTAAGTGTAGAACAGAACATATACCTGAACTATAGTGATTCAATTGGATGGAGGCAGAAAACCCAATTTTTATTCTCATAAATTTTGTGGTTATTTATACAAGGGCTGTGCTTACTACCATATTCTTATTCAAAATGATTTTTTTTACATTGTTAAATGATTCTTACCCCTAAAGGTCAATGTTAAGTACAACATTCTGAATACATGATTTGGTTACAAAGAGTATTTGTCTTATTGAAGAGTTAGCTCAGTGGTTGATACTTGTGCTAATACAATTTCCCAGTTATTGTTACAAGTTATAGCTACATATGGGAGAGACTGTGCATCAGCAAAGGCCTTGGAGACAATTTCTATTAAATTTATTTTTGGCAGAAGGACCTAAATAAACTGTGAACCACATTTTGTTTCTTTATATTACATTCAATTCTTGCTTATTCACATAAATCCTTGGAGCTTATCTGTGTGTGTGTGTGTGTGCGTGTTACTCCTTTTGTCATTCCATTATATACTCCACATCTACATAGGAGGAAGATAATTAGAAATTATAGGTTGCTTCTGAGCTTATCATCTTTGTGATCAGAGTCTCATGTTGTTACTTAGCTAACATGAATCTGTTTTACTCATTCTCCCTAGACAGGTTTTTAAAGGGCTTCATTTATTATAGAAATATTAGTAAGGGATTTTCCTTCCATGTTTCCCTTCCTCCCTCCTTACCTCTCTCCCTTCCTTCCTTCTTTTCATACATTCTTCCATCTTTCCATCCCACCTTGCTTTTTTGGGGGAATAATATCATATGTGCTATACTTCGGAATTTCATTATAGTGCATTTCTTGCCCCCTCAGAACCTCAGCTACTCTACCTAGAAAAAATAATATCCAAGGAAACGGGAAGAAGCTCTGTCTGCCCCTCCAGAAGTAAAATAAAATTCCTTTTGACCTTTTAAGCCATTATAAATAGTGTTATTTTGGAAAAGTGGAATCTGTTAGTTCCATCATCAAATAAGGACCAGAATAAAATGATTTGATAATTAAAGTCTCAAATTCAACCTGGTTATAAATACTTACTAGAGGTAACCTAAAAGTTTTTTACTTTTCCATTGAAAATTTCTGTTCTGATGTCTGTTTCCTAATAGATTTTTAAAACTGACATTTACATGAGATTGATTAGCTTTACTCACATCCTCACCACAGGTTTCATCCCTAACCAAGTTAGCCATCTTGCATCTGAGTGCTTCTGATTATGTGGAAGGGTTCAATGTCAGTGAACAAGGGAGACCGTGCAGGTCAACAGACGGAACAGAAGATGAACTCAAGCATATATATATCCTAGTATGTGGATTAGTACAATCTCATAACATACTAAGAAGAGGTTTTTCTATTCTGCCTGTTTGTGTCACTACAGGTAAATTGTAGAGATAATCTTTATAATAGAGGAAATATCAGCATTATATTTATGAAGTTTGTGAATTGTCCTAATGCTTTGATTATTTCCTTAATCCCTATTTATTTTCATGCCATTCTAGCCTCATTTATTAATAAAACTCTGGCTGTACTCCACTTGATTTTTCAGGAAATTTTTTACAGTAATATTTTAAATATAGATTGTTTTTGGAAAAAGTGCCTTTTTACCATGATAGTACCCCCCTTATAATTTCATTTTTCACTGTTATTAAAAAGATAAGCAGCTCATTTTAACAGATCTCAGCCATCACTTTTTCCATTTGAACATTCATTTTTCCGCTTAGCCATTCTTTTTTCCATTTCTTGGTCACCATAGAATACTTCAGAAATTCCTTTATGTGAAGAATAACAGAAAAGAAGCACTGCCAGAAGTTCCCAAAGGCAGGTAAGTGAGAGGTTACAGAATTAGACTTTCTATAAGTTTATCTTCCTCTCAGCCAGCTAATAATAGGTCTAATTTGGAGCCTAAGGAATATTTTATTGTCTTTGAGACTCCTTGCACACAATGGTTGTAGTTAAATTTCTGGAAGGAGGTATTTAAAGGATCTTTTTTGGTCTAAAGTAAAATTAAATGGATTAAAAGAAATTACTAAAACATAGTTTAGATGAGGCCTGGTAATGTCACATCAGAGCCTCAGTTGATTGCCTCGCTAGGAAAATAGCATCAGAGGAAATGAGGTTACCTTGGAGTCTCCAGACCTAAGTGACAATTAGCAGTTGACCAGATAACAGTGAGACTGAGTAGGCTTCTCTTGTTTTTGCTCCTTTTGCTTCTACTCTAGCTCCTTACCACATGGTGGCGCTTGAAGAGAGGCCAGGGTAGTAGTACCTTGGGGAGAGAGCTGCTTTAGTCACGCAAGTATTTCTGTGACTGTTAGTGGCACTGAAGACTGCACACCTTATGCCACATTCTTAATACCATATTGATATTATGCACTTTAATCATTCCAGAGAAACTGAGAATGCAGTATAGTAATGATCTTCTTAATGAATACATCTTAATTAACCATTCAGAATACTGTCTCTCTTTATTTTAGGTAGCTGACTTAGTATGAACGTTATGTGACTATTTTCTTAAAGGACTAAAAAGGAGTTAAGCCTTTGAAATGCAGTTGAACAAGGAAAATGATTACATTTTTACAGATAGTCTTAGAAATATTGAAATAGTCGATCTACTAATGTATATGTTTGAGAGTTCATTAAAACCAGCTCTCTTCCTATATATTTTGTGTCAGGTCTATAGGAACATTATGTAATTTTCTATGTATGATTTTGTGTAAACTAGTGTTTCTGAAAATGCAGTCCTCAGCCCATCAGCTAGCATCAGTATCACCTGGGAACTAGTTAGAAATGCACGTTCTTGGGCCCTGTCCCAGACATTCTGGGTCAGGAACTCTGGAGTGGGGCCCAGCAGTCTGTGTTTTAGCAAGCCCTCCAGGTGACGCTGATGCACACTGAATCTGAGAACCACCGGGATGAACTCATCTAGTGGGAACTGGAAAGTCCCTCTTCCCACTGGTGCACTCAGCTTTCAGCTGTCATTAACCATTTATTAGCAGTTACAATGTAGTATCAGTATTGCCTAAGAAGGGGATATACAATTAATCTAGTTATTGATAACTCAACTTTGTTTGGCATTTTCCTGCCATTTAACTAAAAAGTTTACAGTGACTGATTAAGTATATATGTGCAATGTTCTATGTTTCTTTTAATTATTGTAACATTTAATTAGTGAATATAATTGATGGGTGCTAACGTTCCCTGTCATCCCTAAAATGGGCATATTGTGGGCTCTACAATACAAGCTTTCTTTTCATTGCCTCTTACTTTGCCAGCAGACCACAGTTTTGCTCTACCTGGACCAATTCTCAGAACGAAATTGTCATTCCTTGTATTTATAGGTGTATCTGAGATAGTTAGCAAGATGGCTGGCCAGGTTGACACAACACCTTATTTTCTTTTTTCAAGAGGTCAAACTTCTTTAAAAGTAGCTTGTTTGTATAAGAACTGAGGCAGTAGAGATGTAGCTGTCCTTAGGGCTTACGCTTTAGACTTGAGTTATTTACCAAAATAAATATTAGGTAAGATAATATATAATTTGGGCATTTTTCCTGGTAAATAGATAACCACAAAATAAAGACTTATTCGCTTTTACCTCCTTGTGTAAATTGGTACCTCCCTAACTGTTCTAATCTTCCTCCTAATGTTTATAAATCGTTAGTTAACTCAAGAATAAAAATAAATGTATAGTCACTTTGTTAAAATCACCACTGTCCTCTTTCCTTAATCCTGGCAGTGGAAATATATGTGGCTTGCTCTACAAACTTCACAAACTTTGGTGCTGGCAAATACACAGGCAAACTGTTGTTGAGAGATACTCATTACATTCCTCTTCCTTCCTTAATCCCTCTCCCTTTCCCTCATTCACTCATAATATATTCCTGTACTCAAAGCATTCTACCATAATTCTGTTCGACTCCAACTTGGAATACCTCCTTTAAGAATTCCACGTGTAACCAGACCGTCCCTGCTTGCTCACTCATGTGTTCATATGCGCTCTCATATCCATCCCTCCCCGTCTCTGTCTCTGTCTCTCTCCAGAAGTCATTTGCCTGGTTTAAAATATTTTATAGGATTGCTTATTATTATTTTAGCTAATAAACCTCAGGACAACACACAGACACACACACAGGATGCCAGACATTTTTGAGAGTGGGTTTGGAATCAGATTCTTTGTCTATTAACGAACTATCCTGCACTGAAGTGATTGTGACCATAGTAGTTACAGACTGATTCCAGTGTACTTGAGCTCACTTCTTTTGATCTAATGAATGTATCTGTTCACCTTGTTCCCTTACTTCTTCGATAAGCTCCAAGTAGCTGCCACTTTGACACTTGCAAGTTCCACTCACTTGTTTTAGTCTTCTAAGTATACTACAGATATTTCATTAAACAGTTTCAAGTGGTTTAGCTATCATTCTGCCAATTTACAATTTTTCACTTAATTTTATTTGAGCACACTGATCAACCACTGACCTGCCTTCTTCCATTGTCCTGCGATGACGAAAGGTTACATTTGTGTGTCTGTGGCTTTCATAGTTGGGATTTCAGAGCACTGATGCCAGGGATTTCCAGTTTGTTCTCTGGGGGAATTTCATTTGCATCTATGTTTTTAGCTATCTGTGATAACTTGTTAAATATTAAAAAGATATTTTGCTTCTATTGGAACATTTGTATACTCGCAACTATATTTCTGTAAACAGCTGCAGTCAAAAATAAAACATTGAAAGTTTTCATTTTGCGTGGGTAGTTGTCTTTTTTCCTCAAACCCCGTGAGTGAATGCATGTGCGTGCATATTAGTTTTGAGCAACATGATTATGAGGCTGAAATTATAAAATCATTAGGAAAGAAACATGAACTACAAAAATTTTTGAAGTCAGTTCATACCCACTAATTTGCCAGGCAGAACACAAATGACTCAGTGTGACACAGTTTGTTTTACTGTTTTACTTAGTTTAAATGTCCTTTGTTTAACATATACCCATGGAGATGTTTTTGATGAAAAATCTCCCAACCTCCCAATCTCAGAGCAATTTTAGGGGTTGTATGGGTAACATACTACACATTTTTAAACTTATATGTATTTTAGTGAAACTAGAAAAAAATGTGTTCCCCTACCAGACCATGTGGGGGAAGTGAGTCATATTAAAGTATAATATTAAATAAATACTAATACAGAATATATCATTATGTGCATAAAACTAAAGCTTAAGAGATGTGGCAGGGCTGGTGCTGTGACATAGAGGGTAAAGCTGCCGCCAGTAGTGCCAGCATCCCATACAGGTGCCAGTTTGAGTCCTGGCTGCTCCACTTCCTATCCAGCTCTCTGCTATGGCCTGGGAGAGCAGTAGAAGATGGCCCAAGTCCTTGGGCCCCTGCAAGACCTGAAAGAAGCTCCCGGCTCCTGGCTTCAGATTGGTGCAGCTCTGGCCATTGCAGCCATCTGCAACCAGAAGACAGAAGACCTCTCTCCCTCTCCGCCCCCGGCCTCTCTGTATCTCCGCCTTTCAAATAAATAAATCTTTTTAAAAAGAGGTATGGTGTTACTTTTTATTTATTTGAAAGACAGAGTGTGGGCAAGGCTAGGCAAAAGCCAGGAGCCAGAAACTCAACGCAGGTCTACGATGTGGGTGGCAATGACCGAACTCCTTGGGCTATCACCTGCTTCCTCCCAGGGTAGACATTAGCAGAAAGCTGGAACCAGAAGCAGAGCCAGGACTCGAACCCAGGCATTCCGATAAGTGATGTGAGTGTCCCAAATGGTGTGTTAGCTGCTAGGCTGAGCACTCATCTTGAGATGCTGGTTTCAATAGGATGCTTATACCTTATCAGACTATTGACTCTAAGAAACAGTGGCAATTTTTGACATCCCATGCGTAACCCCTAAATGAATAGTCACTTAAAATAACATACATACATAAGGGGGCTTCAAAAAGTTCACGGAGGGGCCGGCATGACCTACCGGGGAAACTGCTGCCTCCAGTGCCAGCAACCGTTATTGGTGCCAGTTGGAGTCCCAGCTGCTCCACTTCTGATCCAGCTCCCTGCTAATTCACCTGGGAAAAGCAGCAGAAGATGGCCCAAGTGCTTTGTGGAAGACTGAAGAAGCTCCTGGCTCCAGGCTTTGGCCTGCCTAGCCTGGACCATTGAAGCCATCTGGGGGATGAATCAGCAGATAGAAGCTCATCTCTCTAATTTGGACTTTCAGATAAGTAAGTCAGCTTGTCTCTTATCACATTTACATTAAAATCTAAGTGCTATGAGGGCAGGTACTTGGCTTTGTTCATTGTATTCCCAGTGCAACTTCCAAGCCCAGTGATTAGATAAATCAGGGCATAAGTATTGTCCTGAGGGCATTTACATTTACATTTTTATTGATTTTTTTAAAGATTTCTTTTTATTTATTTGAAAGAGTTACACAGAGAAAGGAGAGGCAGAGAAAGAGAGAGAGAGTCTTCGTGCAATGGTTCACTCCTCAATTGGCTGCAACGGCCGGAACTGCGCCGATCAGGAGCCAGGAGCTTCTTCCATAGCAGAGAGCTGGATAGGAAGTAGAGTAGCCAAGACTCGAACCGGCACCCATTTGGGATGCCGTCGCTTCAGGCCAGGGCATTAACCCGCTGTGCCACAGTGCCGGCCCCACATTTTTGATTTCTACACTGCTCTATTCTCTGGCTCTCAGATTTGCAAGGCAAAGACAGAGATGTCCCATCTTCTGATTTACTCCCCCAAATGTGCAAACGAGGAGCCAGAAACTCAATCCAGGTTCCCTATGTGTGTGGCAGGCATGTTGAGCCATTGCTGCCACCTCCCATGGTCTGCGTTAGCAGGAAGCTGGAGGTCCAAGTGTAGCAGGACTCAAACCAAGGCACTTCAGTGTGGGAAATGGGTAACCCAAGTGGCACCCCACCAACTGCCCACCCCTTTCCTGGTTCTAGTTTAAGTTTGTGGGAGGATCTGAATAGGTTGTCCCATTACCATTCAGTATAAAGCAGCCCTGTTGAGCAAGTTCTCAAACTATATACCTGTGGGTTTGTGGCCTGTAATTTAATAATTCTCTGGTCCCATCTTCCAGCAGATTCTGCTTTTGCCTGAATGCTGATGTCACTAGTGTCACTGATACCAATGAGTATGGTCCTATATTTATTTAGATTTTATTTGAAACTTTCAGAAATTTATACAAAATCACCGTGAAGAAGACAACACCCAGCCATCTGCTACCATGGATATTGTTTAGAGAAGAAAGCCAGCGCCAGCCAGCAGCCAGCATCTGTGCATGTGGTTCTCCTGTGAGCTGTTTGCCATTTGCAGGCAACCTTGCTTAGCAACATTTCTCTTACTTTTTTGCACACACCACAAGAGGGCAGTCTTATATTCTATTTGGATTATTAGACCAACAGTATGAAAAGAGGTACTTCAAGAATTTAAACAAAAATCAGAATGCTATGACAAAACTGTTCAAAGTTATTAAAACTCGGCTGGCGCCACGGCTCACTAGGCTAATCCTCCGCCTATGGTGCCGGCACCCTGGGTTCTAGTCCTGGTTGGGGCATTGCTTCTGTCCCGGTTGCTCCTCTTCCAGTCCAGCTCTCTGCTGTGGCCCGGGAAGGCAGTGGAGAATGCCCTGCACCCGCAAGAGAGACCAAGAGGAAGCACCTGGCTCCTGGCTTCGGATCGGCGCAGCGCGCTGGCCGTAGCAGCCACTTGGGAGGTGAACCAACGGAAGGAAGACCTTTCTCTCTCTCTCTCTCACTGTCTAACTCTGCCTGTCAAAAAATTTTTTTAAAAAAATTTTTAAAAAAGTTACTAAAACTCTGGGCTTAGAATTTCATCCTAAAATTCTGAGGCCAAAATACAGCCTTAAAAGGAAAGTCTTCAGTTTAGCAATAATACAGAAAACAGCCTTTCAGAAGTTTGTATAGATCACAAATAAGGTTAGTTTAGGGGGAAAACTTTTAAATATTTAAGGTTGCCTTTCCTGAATTCATGTAGCACTTGTAGGGTGTAGATATGTTGGCTTACTCCTGCAAACATTAAATTAGAAAATTGAGGGGTGGGCATTGTGATTCAGTGGGTTAAGCCGCCACTTGCAATGCCCACATCCTATTTTGGAGTGCCTGGTTCATGTCCCAGCTCCTCCGCACTTCTGATATAGCTTCCTGCTAACATGCCTGGGAGGCAGCAGATGATGGCGCTAGTAGTTGGGTTCTTGCAACCCACATGGGAGACCCAGGTGGAGTTCCTGGCTCTTGGCTTCAGCTTGACCTGCCTCCACTGTTGTAGGCATTTGCTAAGTGACCTAGCAGAAAGATGAGTCCCTCTCTCAATGCCTTTCAAATAAATAAAATAAATTAATCTCTTATTTAAAAAGATTGAAGTGAGGTAGAGATCGTAGTTATTCATTTCAGGGTATCTGTGTGAGCTCTACACAAACAAGGTAAGCTGAAGGTAGAGTAATCCTCATATCAGGAATATTAGTCACTGGGTAGTAATTGAAACAAATATATATCACAAACAAGCGTCAGATTACTAACGACCAAACAAGTCCCTTAGGTCTGATGGATTCAGTCATTTCTTTGAGCAATTCCCTTCTGCCATAAACCACAGAGAGGTAATTAAAATAGGTCATCGGAGAATTGGATGCTCTCTAGCCAGAGTTAGTCCTAAAAATTTAGCCCTAAAAACAAAGAATCCAGGGCAACTCCTATTGGAGTACTAACCCGGGTTCAATTCCTGGCACAGCTTCCTGCCGGCACGGTGCCAGAAGGCAGCAGGAGAGGACTGCTCAAGGGGTTGGGTTCCTCCTGCTGAGTGAGAGACTTGGATTGATTCCCAGCACGGACTGCAGCCCAGCCCAGTCCTGGCTGATGTAGGCATTTGGGGAGTGACCCAGCAGATAGGCATTCTCACATTCTGCCTCTCAGATAGATAAAGTTTAATTTTAAAAAAATTAAACTTATGGATAACCCTAAAGAATCCCTTCTGGCGTTCTTGCATGCCTTTCCCTGACATATGTCTTAAAATGGCCTCTTGAGCCTAATCAGATTTTGTTTCTATGTCATAACAACCTAATCATGTTTCATTTAGCAATAAAATTAAAGTGCTGTAAAATATGTGAATAGAGGATGTTACTTCTCCTAGTCATTTTTGTTAAAGATTTATTTATTTGAAAGACAGTTATATAGAGAGGTAGAGAGAGAGGTCTCCCATCCACTGGTTCACTTCCCCAAATGGTTGCAGCGGCCGGAGCTAAGCCAATCCGAAGCCAGGAGCCAGGAGCTTCCTCTGGGCCCCCCATGTGGGGGGTCATCCACTTGGGTCGTCATCCACTGCTTTCCCAGGCCATAGCAAAGGGCCGGATCTGAAGTGGAGCAGCCAGGACTTGTACCAGTGCCCACATGGGATGCCGGCGCTTCAGGCCAGAGCTTTAACCCGCTGTGCCACAGTGCAGCCCCTGCTACTCATGTCTCATGGGATAAGAAAACCCCAATCGGAAGCACTGAAGCAAGAAGGGAGGCCTGATCAAAGCTTAGGGATCTTATTTGCTGGCTTTGATCTGGTTGTCAGTTGGGATGGACTTGCCCAAGTGATGGCCCACAGAGAGGCCAACTGCCTTGTTTTTCTGCTCTTCTTGCACCTCTTTTTTCATTAAGAACCCTGTCTGGAAGTTTAGGTCAAAAAGGCTGCTTGGAGGAAAATACAGAGGAGCCTCATCCCAAATACTCCCCAGGCGCTCCTTCCACCGCTGCAGGATCTGGACCCGGGCGTCCTCTGGAGTGTGCCCGATGCTGTACGTCAGCTGAGGTTCCAGGACTTGGAATCCACAGAAATGCAGAATGCCGCTCTGGGGAGACACAAAGCGCAGGGCTAAGTCACAGAACCAACCCCATGTCGCTGGGCTTGCCGACAAGCAACAGGAGTTCAAGGGCACGGCTTCCCAACAAGACTCCAGCGAGGAGGCCTCGGCTCCCCGGGGTCAGCTCACGGCTGTGCCCTCTCTACCTGGCTGTCGCCTGTTTGAGTCTATTCAGCTGGGCGCTTCTGGAACTGAGAAACACCTTGAATCTGTGCCAGCCTGGATTCTCTGCCAAAAGCGCCCAGGGAGGGCCTCGTGCCAAGGCTCCAGATGCGCATTTCGCCGCCTCTCGGCTCCTTAACAAGTCCTCAGAAATGATGCTTCCCGCCAGCCTCTTCCTTCCTTCGAAAAGATTATCTTGAGCGCCCACCAGAAAGCCCACCCCAGACTGCGGTTTTATGTGTCTCTACCAACCGGCTGGATCCGACCACTGTTCTGAAGTTGACTTGGGTCCTAAGAGGACCCATGAGACCGTCTTGGCCAGTTGGAGAGGCCTGGAAGACTGGAGAGTGACGTCAGGCCAGCGTCCAGAGAAGCAGGGCCTGAGGCTGCCCAGAGCGAGGCTCAGCTGCGGGAGCCCTTGCCCACGTGCGCCCATGTGTGTAGGCTGTAATGGCGGGGGCCTGGGGAGACAGGCAGCCCCCTGTGGCTCTGCCTCGTGACCCTGCCTTCATCAGCACCCTCGGTGTGGTGTTCGGGCCGCCGTCTGGAGGCTTGAGACCCCCACAGAAAGCCCAATGAACTCCGCTGAACGTGCCTTGGAAACCACGTACCTGAATTGGCCAGAGAATGATGTTCATGTCCCCGTGGATACCCTGGAGAGAGTACATGGAGCCGCTGCCTCCCGTGGTGATGGAAAGCAGAGCCTTCTTCTTCTGCAAAGAAAACAGCAGCTTCATTCACGGCACTCGCGTGCCCCGGGGGACAGGGCGCTAACGGGACAGCCCAGGGAGGGCAGCGCACCAGGCCTCTGGATCTGCTGGTCCCCTTCCCGCTTGAGCTCCCCTGAGCTACACAGGAAGAGTGTGCACAAGCAGCAGCCCACGTGGTCCACAGACAGGAGCCCGGGCACGCCAAGGCCTCCACATGCCCGCTCTGGCCAGTCAGTCAAGGCTGGCGCAGTAACCAACAGCAGTGTGGCTGCTGGCTGCTCAGCCGGATTAGCTGTGTGCAGTTTGTTTCTACCTTTCCCCACCGCTTCTGGACACGGCCGAGGGTAAGACCTGCACAAGAGGGGCGCTGGCCACTACGGCGCACAGGTTAAGCTGCCAGTGGCGCCCCCTGTCTAAGCTCCAGATGCAGTAGTCCCCGCTGTACTGAGTACCTGCTAACGGACCTAGCAAGTGCCGGAGTCCTTACCACCTAGATGGCGCTCCTGGCTCCTGGGCCAGCCCAGCCCCGGCCGCGGCAGCCATCTGGGGAGTGAACCAGCTGGATGGGAATTTCTTTCTCTCTCTGTCTCCTTTTTCTCTGTCACTCAGCCTTTCACATAAATAAAATAAATCTTTTAAAAAATAAAATAAGAGGTCTGAAAAGCTTTCATGTACAATATTTAGGGCTCAAAGAAACCCAAAGATTTTCTTTTTAATATGGAAAGTTTCAAACACACATAAAGAGGAGAAAGTAGTGCAATGACACATCCATCACCCAGCTCCACCTCTCAGTGTTCTGCCACCCTAGTATTTGTAAACATTTCATTTGAAAGGCAGACACAGAGATCGTCCTCTGCTTCACTTCCCCCCATACCCTCAGCAGTTAGGTCTGGGCCAGGTAGCCCAGAACTCAATCTGGGTCTCCCACAGGTGGCAGAAACCCAAGGAGTTGGGCCATCACCTGCTGCCTCCCGGGGTGTGCATTAGCAGGAAGCTGGATTGGAAGCAGAAGAGCTGGGACTCGAACCAGGCGCTCTTGAGATGGGACGTGGGCATCCCATGGTGCAACTTTAACCGCCGCGCCACACTGCCTGCCATTCTAATTTTATCTACCTCTCTCCCTGCTTGCTATTCCTGGGGTACTTCAGACCAAATGGCCAATCATGTCATCCAAAATCCTTGATCACGCCTCTCTCTCAAAGGACCCAGAGCCTCGCCTTTAGTACCTATTCGTGCTCAAAGCTGTGCCCCGAACAGAATCTACCCAGAATCCACCTGCTGGAGAACACGGCGTCGTCCACCTACCCGGAAGGGCCCCTTGTCATACATGGAGGCGTACGTGTAGGCGAACTCCCCGATGAGCACTCGCTCGTACCAGCCCTTCAGAATGGCAGGGACTCCAAACCACTGCAGCGGGAACTGTGGGACAGAGACAGCCCGGAGGTCAAATCGGGGGCGCCCAGCTCAGACGGCGGAGCAGGGTGCTGGGCTGCTGCCCATGGCGTCACGGCAGGGGGCGCTCCCTTCCCTGGGCCTCTGTCCAGCCCTTTAGGAGGAACGAACTCACTGAAGAGAAAACGGTCTGACTTGCACTTACAGTGGACAAAACCCAGAAGCACAAGCAGGCGGCTTCGCGGGACTGCACTTTTCTTTTTTAAAATTTATTTGACAGGCAGAGTTAGACAGTGAGAGAGAGACAGACAGAAAGGTCTTCCTTCCGTTGGTTCAGCCCTCAAATGGCCGCTACAGCTGGTGCGCTTCGACGATCCGAAGCCAGGAGCCAGGTGCTTCTCCTGATCTCCCATGCAGGTGCAGAGCCCAAGGACTTGGGCCATCCTCCATTGCCTTCCCACAGCAAAGAGCTGGACTGGAAGAGAGGCAACCGGGACAGAACCGGTGCCCCAACTGGGACTAGAACTCGGGGTGCCGGTGCCACAGGTGAAGGATTAGCCTAGTGAGCCGCAGCGCCAGCCGACATTTTATTTTCATGTGGAAAGACGATCATGGTGCAATGACTTTGCCAGGATAAGCCTTTTCCTGCCACCTGCTAGGAAGCTGTCAGAAGACACACACAGTCTGCAGGGCCTCCACTGCCCTTGTGTGTGGCACGGTTTGGCGGTGTACAACCGGCACAGCTGTACTGACAGGGAAGCAGGCGTGTGTCAGACAGAGCCACGCGTGCAGAACACCAAGGTCCTTTCCCATCCTGAAACGCAGCGATTCTGACAAGAGGACAGGGCTGCTGCTGCCATGGCTACGCCAGGGTAAGAAGCTGTAGAAAATGGGGATCCAGCAGGCGTCCCGTGGGGCGCCACAGGCCCGGGGCGAGGAGGCAGAATAGAGGACTTTAAGGCCAGGACGCTCTGCAGCTGAAGGAACAGCCTGTAGCCCCCTGTTGTGTACTTCCAGGGTCAGGACAGTCCCTGGTCGGTGGAGCTGGCGGCAGCAAAGGCACTGCCTGCAGCCCAGCACGGGGAGGCAGGACGCTGACGAGCGCACACCATTCCAGAGTGGGAGGACGAGGGCCGTGGTCCCCCAGCCTGGAAGCCAGCGTCCCCGGCTTCGCCCCACCAACCCTGCAGGATTCTCCGGGAGCTGCGCACACCCTGAGCGTCCAGCAGGAACCCCCGCTGGACGGGGAGGTCAGGCACCCTGGGGGAAAGAGCTCAAGGCCTCCACGTGCTCCTTTGCAGGTGCTCTCGTGCACATAAGGAGCAACATACCTGCAAACCTGCGGGATCCCGCGCCTCGACGCCACCGGCCCTGTGTGCAGACGGCGGTGGGGAGTGACTTTCCCAGGAGGCGAGGGCTCATCAGGTGACAGGGCGAGCCTACGGAGAACTCGCTGTCCCCGACACCCCGTCTGCTGTCCCGTCCTCCCCTACCTGAAATACCACCAGGTCTGCGGCCTGCAGCTTCTTCTGCTCGGCCACGATGTCCGGGCTCAGCCGGCCTTCCTTATAAGCCAGAGTGGACTCGGCAGGGTACTGGAAGTTCTCGGGGTCCTTCAGCTTGCCTGCACACAGGGCAAAGAGAGGCTGAGGCCCAGGCACCCACGGGCAAGGACGGCCCCCACGAAGTGCAGGGGAGGCAGGGCTCGCACCTGTGATGTCCTTCCTGGAAAGGACGGGGTTGAAGTTCATGGCGTACAGGTCCGACTCGGCCACCTCCCAGCCTGTCCTCTTCAAGGCCTCCACGGCGGCCTCCTTCATGGCATAGTTGAAGGACGTCCTCTCGGCGTGGGCCAGGACGATCAGTGCTTTCCTGACTGTGGACGGACACAGGCAAGTGGACCAAGGCCATTACCTGCCGAGTGGCCCGTATCCCAAACACTTGGAGCCAGAAGTGTTTTGGATTTCAGAGGGTTTATATATATATATAATATATATTATATATATATATATGAAAGGCAGAGTGACAGAGAGGCAGAGGCAGAGGCAGAGAGAGAGGTCTTCCATCCACAGGTTCACTCCCCAAATGGCTGCAACAGCTGGAGCTGCACCGATCCAAAGCCAGGAGCTAGGAGCTTCCTCCAGGGTCTCACATACAGCTACAGGGGCCCAAGGTCTTGGGCCATCTTCTACTGCTTTCCCAGGCCATAGCATAGAACTGGATCCAAAGTGGAGCAACCAGGTCTTGAACCGGCGGCCACATGGGATGCTGGCGCTGCAGGTGGCAGCTTTACCCACAGCACTGGCCCAATGAATAAATCTTTTTAAACAATGTTCAAGGCACATTCAGCTTTGCTCCATCGTTGCAGTTTGGGGGAGTGTGCCCTACAGAGTAAAGGCATCAGGATATGGGCGCAAGGATTGCATCCCACACCACTCTTGATTGGCAAAAGTGAGATGGTCTGTTTATGGGGACCATTTTAATCAATTGCAGCTACATCCACAGGACAGGATAATAAGCCATTAGCAAGAAACCCAGGAGGATCTCCTCGACACATTATTAACAGGACGCAAGCAAAGGTCAATCTATTTTTATTTAAAAGGAAGGCAGGAGGGAGGGACGTGCATACTCCAGTATGTGGATTGGCATGAGGGGCCAACACAGGGAGCCACCATAGGAGAGGGGACTCTCTCTAGGCTAGCTGAGTGGATGCGGAGGCCAGGACCGGAGCCTCACTGCGCAGCCACAGCACGGGCCGTGGTCTTCTCCCAGCGCCAGAACCACCTGTGCTGGCACCGTCCCTGCTGCAGCTCAGGTGTTTATTGTCAGGAGGAGGGGCCCTGGCAAGGCCGTGAGACCACGAGCCTCACTCCTCGCTAACGTGCTCAAGGCGCCCACAGCGGCGGCTGCAGCAGGTGTGCGCCGGCTCCCGGTCCCACCTGCCTCTCTGCAGACGCGGAACCCCTGGGAGCCTTGACCCGGAGCTTCCCGCTCTCCAGAGCTGTGACGGGTAAACTGCCGGCCTCGATGTGGGCGCTCTGCGACACAGCTCGGCGGGGCTGGGACATGCGGGATCCCACCCCGACGCGGGAGAACCCGGCGGCGCCCGAGAGCTAAGCAGTGACCACACGGTGAGTAGGCAGCAGGGGTAACTCCGACCCAAATGCACGCCGCAGTGTGCAGCTGTGTGGGGAAGGACCGGAGAAGGGGGATGACCCAGCCACTGCTCCTGGGACGTCCTGCCCTGGGAGGGAGGCCACCTGGACGGGTCGGTCCTGCTGGAAGAGCTCCAGGTAACTAAGATCGTGCGGGCGGCCGCGTGGGCCCCGGGCCCCTCCTGCTTGCATCCCTGGCCGCCCTGGCGCAGGGGCCCCCGGGCTCAGGCCAAGCGCAGGTTTGACAGGCTTGGGCCCCGGTCCCAGCCTCTTTGAGAGTCTGGCGTTTGCGCTGGCTGATGCCTGAAATGCCGCGGAAGTGACTGCGCTGTGGCAGGCTGGGAAAGGGGGAGGCTGACTTCACCACACTCACACCCCGCTTCCTCCCGGTGCATCCACGCCGGGGGCTGCAGTCCTGGCGGCTCCGTTGCCACTGTCCTTTGCGTTGCTCTCTGTGTCTGAGGGACACTGCCGCCTTCCTTCGGTGGACTTCCCAGCGGTGCTACAGGGATTGCCTGACTCAGTAAACAAGGAAACCGGCGGGGCTGGACGTCCACGCTTGCTCTTTTCTTCTTTCTTAAGATTATTTTATTTTATTTGAAAGGTAGAGTTAGAGAGGAGAGACAGAGGCCTCCCTTCCGCTGGTTCACTCCCCAAATGGCCGCAATGGCCTGAGCTGACTCGGGGAGAGGTAGCACAGGCCGGGGCCCCCTGGGACCCAGCTGTTGCTTCTCGCACCTGCACACTTCACCCCTGCAGAGCTGGGGGAGCTTTCCAGGCGGGACTGCTCTCTGCTCCTGCTTTGCCCACAGCCTGATGGTTTCCCACCCCTGGGCACCCCTGGGCTCCCTCCAGATCCTGAGAGCACCAACCTAAGGAAAGTGAGCTAGCTGTGCCACAAGTCAGCAGGCTGAGCCCAGCCTCCATCCACTCCTGGGGAGCCTGTGACCCTGCTCACAGCCTCCCACACCCGTGGGAGGGGCAGCTCTCTGAAAGCTGCAGAAACAGAGCTGTAGAACGGACTTTGAGATCAGAGCGACCAGCCCTGCTATTGCTGGTAGCGTGAGGACACTGAACACCTGCTTCCTAAGGTTGTTGGGAACACTGGAGACTTCTACTTAGACGGGTTAGCATAATGCCTGGCACACAGTAGGTGCTCAGTCAAGGGTAATCTTCCTCCTCCTCCTCTTCCTCCTATCCCCCTCCTACCCCCCACTTCTTCATCAATATCTTCCCTACGGAGGAATCCTGTGGAGTAAAATAAGAAGATTTGATACCCAGGGCATCAGAGAGGCTTCGGCTCGAACCTCTGAGCCAGCAGGCCGTCCTGGGGCTGGGGTGCTCAGCCAGGTGCCCACAGTCGCACCTGGGCCTGGAGAGGGCACGGGGTTCCTGGAAGTTCCGTAACCAGCGGCTACTTTGTTGGAACAGCACTAGAGTTGTCAGGCTACTGGAGACAGAGGAAAATGTTGGGAGTTTTGTTACTGAAACCTCTTTGGAAATCGCCGCACTCACTTTTCCATGCCCTCTTGCCCTGCCCCTTTTCCTGGACACCCAGGCTCATGCTGTGGCCACGTGGCCCTCGGGGCCCTGGCTGTGCACCGAGCCCCACACAGCCGCAGGTGGCTGCTGGCTGCCCCGCGGCAGCTCTGCTTAGCTGTTGGGAGACTGAAGGCCTGTGAAAATGGAAACATCTGAGCGGGAAACGATGAAGTCAGCGGGGGCCATGCCGGCCTGAGCGAGCTGATCTCTTGGATCACCAGCAGGTCTCTGGCGAGGCCCCGCGGTGGGGGTGGCCTTGTTTGAGAAGCACTGAGAGTGGATGGGAGCGGGATTTGCCTTTGGGGCAGCATCTGGTGCAGACAGGAAGGGACTTGGAGCATTCCGGCGCATTTGGTAGTTTAGAAGAGGCCAAGGTGAGGGTGGCGGGAGGGTGAACTCGCCTGTCATTGCTGGGTACACCCCGCGATCCGAGGAAGATACGGGGGTGTAGAAGTGGCCCTGTACAGAAAAGACTTGAGTACTGACTGAGGGCTGTGGGCCTCTGCTCCCCACCAGGTAAACCCCTGCGGCTCAGCCTTGAACCTGGGGCCCTCCTGATCTATATAGCGGCCTGCATCTTGACTTGAATCTACAAAGCCACTTTTGTAAGTGCAGGAAGACTAAATTAGGAGGCCTAAACCAGGAGCCAGGAGCTTCTTCAGGGTCTCCCATGTGGATTCAGGGGCCCAAGCACTTGGGCCACCTTCCACTGCTTTCCCAAGCACATTAGCAGGGAGCTGGATTGGAAGTGGAGCAGCTGGGAATCGAACTGATGCCAATATGGGATGCTGGTGCTGATGGGCTGCTTGGCCACAGTCCCGGCCCCTCACGGTTTACTCCTAATGAGCTAGCTACCCAACAACAGGCATGCCCGTGACCTTGACAGTGTAGAAGCACCAGGCACAGATAAGAATAGCGCATTTCCCTCAAACATAACCCAGAAAAGCCCAGCACCGGGACTACAGAGACTTAAAAACACACAGAACGCTGCTCTGCAGCGAACAAGACTGGGGGAAGTGCTTATATGCTGGAGATAAGAGGATCCCTGGGAGATGGACCACGCAGAGTTGTAACCCTGAGGCCCTCGATTTCACATCATTTTTCATGGGGCTCGTCTGGACCCGGAGGGCTCGCCTCCCTTTGCTGCTCCCTAACCAGCACTGTGTTCTGGGACAGCACAGAGCTCAGAATTTGCCTCCCGAGAGGCTCAAACAGCTACTCCAGGGCTGGGTGACATCAGCGTGACCGAGACGTAAGGGACCGAGTTCCACAGTGGCAGCCGTGAGCCTCAGGGTGGCCCATTAGCCAGGGTCTTCTGAAGGGGCCGCCAGTGCTGCTGCACCTTGGAAGACCGATGGCATTATCCTCAGCACCTCATTCTATTTTTGGGTGTTTTGCTGAGAGACTGACAGAGCCCCCTTCTGGGTCACTCCCCGAATCTCCGCTGGGGCCGGGCAGGGTGCAGAAGCCAGGAGATGGGAACTCGGCCAGGTGCCCCACATGGGTGACCGTCACCTCTGTCTCCCAGGGTCTGTATGCATTGGCAGGAAGTTGGGGTCGGGCGCCAGAGCCAGGAATCAAATCCATGTACTCTAGTATGGGACATGAGCATCTCAACACCACCCCAGTACTGGCACTTGCACATCAGTGTGTCACCGGGTCATGAGGGAGGTGTATCTAATTCAAGTGAACAGTTCAAGCACAGCTCAGCGCGTCTCTCCACACACTGTGCTTTGCTGTCAGATGGCCATTGCTGTGAAACAGGCTCCCGGTCCATCTTTGTTTCCCCTCACCTGTCTTTGATCTCACCCCACGTCCCTGTTGGCCCCCTTTCCTTTCTCCCCCTGAAGTGCTAATGTTCCCGTGAACCCATCTGCTCAGCCTCTCCACCACGGTTCCCTGGGCACCTGCTACGTGCCAGGCACTGTTCCAGGCACTTGAGATACATCGGTGTACAAAACACACCAATCGGCAGGCGCCGTGGCTTAACAGGCTAATCCTCCGCCTTGCGGCGCCTGCACACCGGGTTCTAGTCCCGGTTGGGGCGCCGGATTCTATCCTGGTTGCCCCTCTTCCAGGCCAGCTCTCTGCTATGGCCCGGGAAGGCAGTGGAGGATGGCCCAAGTGCTTGGGCCCTGCACCCGCATGGGAGACCAGGAGAAGCACCTGGCTCCTGGCTTCGGATCAGCGCGATGCGCTGGCCGCAGCAGCCATTGGAGGGTGAACCAACGGCAAAAAGGAAGACCTTTCTCTCTGTCTCTCTCTCTCACTATCCACTCTGCCTGTCAAAAAAAAAAAAAAAAAACCCACACCAATCTTTGGTCTTCATGGAACCTGATTCTGTTCCCTAGAGAGTGACCTCTGCCCTCTGCCATGGCTCCGACACTCCACTCCTCTCTGCCTTCCCCCTTGGGCCAATCTGAAACCCAGAACTGTTAGTAACCTTCCAGATAAAACTCTGCTCTTCCAAGCTGCATGATTTCTCTGATGACCAATGCAGTAGCAAGTAATAGCAGGAAAAAAAAATGGAGAAAGGCATTATGGGATACTGTCCACTGTACAGTGTACCTGTTGCTGTTAGCAGTAAAACATTATCCATCTGAGCTCTTTGGCAGAGAATAAGTCACCAAGGAACACTGCGTAGAAACAGAAGAGCAAGCCCTCAGATCACTTCCGGGCTTTCTGCCCCCGGCCTGGTCACAAGCATGCAGGGTTGCATGCCTCCGCACACAAGCGCCCCGGATTCCCTTAAAGGTTGGCTGGCTACAGCTAAAACTCGTTCTGCAAGATCCACATCTTCCCTTTTCCCTCGTTACCACTCCCTCTTCATGTTTCATTTACACAAATGAGGTGGGCTTCAGAAAGGCACGGACAATGGAATTACAAGATACATTGGGGGGGCCAGTGCTGTGGTGGAGTGAGTAAAGCCGCTGCCTGCAGTGCCGGCATCCCATATGGGCACTAGTTCAAGTCCTGGCTGCTCCACTTCCGATCCAGCGCTCTGCTATGGCCTGGGAAAGCACTGGAAGATGGCCCAAGTCCTTGGGCCCCTGTACCCTCATAGGAGACCCAGAAGAAGCTCCTGGCTTCGGATGGGTGCAGCTCCGGCTGCTGTGGCCATCTGGGGAGTGAACCAGTGGATGCCAGAGACCTTTCTCTCTGCCTCTGCCTCTCTGTAACTCTGCCTTGCAAATAAACCTTAAAAAAATACATTGGGGTGAGCCTTGTGGTGCAGCAGGTTGAGCCGCTGCCTAAGGACACGTACATCCCGTGACGGAGTGCTTGGTTCCAGTCTGCACT
This sequence comes from Lepus europaeus, assembly GCF_033115175.1. NCBI lineage: Eukaryota > Metazoa > Chordata > Mammalia > Lagomorpha > Leporidae > Lepus > Lepus europaeus. The sequence goes on from NC_084845.1 coordinate 55,973,609, forward strand.
TCCCACCCAGCTTCCTGCTAACGTGTCTGGAAGGCAGCAGATGATGGCCCAAGTCCTTGGGCCCCTGCCACCCATGTTGGAGACCAGATGAAGCGCCTAGTCTCTTGGCTTTGGCCTGGCACAGCCCTAGCTATTGTGGGCATTTGGGGAGTGAACCAGTGGATGGAAGATCTCTCTGTCTACCTTCATGTTGAAGTATGTCTAATTTATAAATTAAACGTTATCATAGGGATGTAGGTATAGGAAAAGACAGTGTATACAGAATTCAGTACCACCTGCAGGCTCAGGCATCCCGTGGAGGCCTTGGAATGTTGGGGGGGGGGGGCACTGTGGACAGAAACAGCAGCTGCCACGCCTGCCCGGTGAGCGAGAATAATCACTCCGTGCACCTCTGCCAGCAACTCCCGGGCCTCCAGCCCCTGCTCGGCCTCATCTGAGGCTCTAGCAGCTGCAGTGGCAATGGCCTCCCCCACCTCCTTAGCAAGCCGCGGTTCCGAGTGCATGCATGAGCCCATTTTCAGAGGTGGACCTCGGTTCTGGAAACCGGAAATCACCAAGAGGCAGAGCTGTGCTGTGTGTGCGGGTGTGTGTGTGGGGGGGGGGGTGCTCAATCCAGGTGTGCCCCTCTAGAAGAGCAATGCAGGTCCCCCCACCAGGCAGGGACCCACACCTTAAAGTGGAGCCACCTATTCTCAGCGTTAGCAACTGCCTCCAATGTGCTTGCAGTAGTCTGGGGCCAAGCGAGGCGTCCACCGGGGGCTGGGCTTGGCCTCTTGTGCTGACTTCGCCTCCTGTTTTGAAGGCAAACGTCTGGCTCCAAGTTCAAGTCTGTCTGAAGCCCTCACCCGCTGGCCCTCTCCCGACTCTGGGCCGGGGCCCATCCCGGGCCCCTCGCCTCTTTCACTTTCTGGGTCTGAACAGAACTCCGAGCCGAGGCCCTACGGCCTGCTCCGGGTGACGCCAGCGTCCTGCCCTGCGTACTCACCAGCCATGGCTCCCACGGCGCGCCACCCGTGCGGAGACGCAGGAGACCCGGCACCCGGCGCGGACTGGCGGGGCCGCAGGTTGTCCCCTGGCCTTGGCGAGGCACCAGCGGGGCGGGGCGTCAGCTAAGCCTAAGCCAGGCTGGCTGGCCGACTACAGGCTCCTTTATATGCGGAGAGCCAGCGGGGCGGGGCGCTGGCCTGGGGGTCTCGATGGGATCGAGGGGCTGGGGGACGGGCTTGCCCCAGGGCCCCCGGCCAAAGTGGGTGCAGAGGATTTCCTATACGCCCAGATTCTGCTGAGTCACGGTGACTCTGGACTTGGGGGACCCAGAGCAACAAGGAAATGTATTTAGTTTTTAACTTCCTGTGGAAATGTTTATTTTTCCCTTTGTATGGTTCAGATTCGGCACTTGGGGCCCAAGGAACGAACGCGCTTCCCCAGGCAAATCCCCAGGTGGCAGCCGTTCCTCCTGGCCACGGAGTCCGGGCCTACGGTCGTGGGCAGGGAGCTAGCAGGCTTGGGGAAGTGCACAGAACGGGCAAAGGCAGATGGTGAGCTTCCTTGCTCTGCACCAGATCCCGCACAGGGGTTGCCAGGCCACAGAGCAGCGCCAACGCTTTTAAATGCCTGCAGTGACCGTTACAGCAAAACCCTGCAGGACGCGGGACAGAACCAGCAGGCAGGCGGAGGGAAGGGAAATGGCTCTTTAAAGTGATGGCTGTCAGAAGAACTCCCAATGAGGGCAAGGAGTGGAACTGCCCAAGAAGGAGACAGAAAGGGCTCCCACACACTGGTTCCCCGCCCTTCATACCCCACAGTGAAGGTGGGCTGCGAACTCAGCCCAGGTCTCCGAACTGGATGGGAAGAGCCCATCACTGCTGCCTCCTAGGGACTGTGTTAGCAGGAAGCTGCCGCCTGCATGGAGCCCAGGCACTCTGATCATGGGAAGTGGGCGTACTAACTCGCCTACCAACGAGGCCAAACACCTGCGCCGGTGCAAAATCTAACAAAATGCAGTAATCACAATACTTTAACTCCATAATTCCAAAAATCAAAATAAATGCGTAGGGCCGGCGCTGCGGCTCACTAGGCTAATCCTCCGCCTTGCGGCGCCTGTACACCAGGTTCTAGTCTTGGTTGGGGTGCCGGATTCTGTCCCGGTTGCTCCTCTTCCAGGCCAGCTCTCTGCTGTGGCCCGGGAGTGCAGTGGAGGATGGCCCAAGTGCTTGGGCCCTGCACCTGCATGGGAGACCAGGAGAAGCACCTGGCTCCTGGCTTCGGATCAGCACGATGGGCCGGCCGCAGCGGCCATTGGAGGGTGAACCAACGGCAAAAAGGAAGACCTTTCTCTCTCTCTCTCTCACTATCCACTCTGCCTGTCAAAAAAAAAAAAAAATGCATAGGACAAAAGTCAAGATAGAAAAATAAGAAAAATGCTGTGTGAAAATCCATAACAGTCAAGCCAAGACAGAAGGGGAAATGAGTCATGTGGAACCTGCCTTGGGCCCCAGTACTCACGTGGGAGACCTGGAGGAAGCTCCTGGCTTCGGACCGGCGCAGCTCTAGCCGTTGCGGCCATCAGGGAAGTGAACCAGCGGATGGAAGACCTCTCTTTCTCTCTACCTCTCCTGTAACTCTGTCTTTCAAATAAATAAAATAAATCTTTAAAAAAAAAAAAAAAACCAGGCAGAGGCAGAGGAGCGACCGCAGTGTTAAGGAGGCTGTGGGTGAGGACAGACGAACGCAGATGGCTCTTTGAGAGGCTTGGGTGTCAAGTGAGGCGGCGGGAGCTGGCAGGGCGTGTGCCCGGGAGGGTGTGTGCTCAGCCATGGGCTGAGGTGTGTGTGAATGCTGTGCACAGGAGGCCGTGTGGCTGGAGAAGCTGGGGAAGCCCGAGGGGGAACTGGCAGTGTAAGCCCTGTGAGAGCAGCTTTACCTGCTGTGCCATAGTGCTGGCCCCAGTTGTTTGTTTTTAATATTTATTTGACCTGCAAAGTGACAGAAAGGGAGCGAGATCTCCAATCTGCTGGTTTACTCCCCAAATGGCCACAGCAGCTGGGGCTGGGCCAGGCTGAAGCCAGGAGCCTGGAACTCCATCCAGGTCTCCCACATGGGTGACAGGGCCCCAGGGACTTGGGCCATCCTCTGCTGCCTTCCCAGGTGCATTAGCAGGGAGCTGGGTTGGAAGTGGAGCAGCTGGGACTTGAGTTGATAAGGGATACCGGTGTCTCAAGTGGTGGCTTAACCTGCTGCGCCACGGTGCCAGCCCCGGGGTGTTATTTTTATTTATCATTTTTATGCATTATCTGTTGGCTCACTGTCAGGAAGGAAGAACTGAGCACTTTAGAACTGCCCCCAACTCGAACTTTTCTCCCTCTGTCCTCCTAAGATGGAGATATAAAAACTGGGGGTTGAGTGTTTAGTGTTTACGCTGTTATGACAAAGGGCCAAGCAGTAAATTAAAATTGCGGTCAGGCACCACTAAATGCGGGATACGTTCTGAGGGATGCATCGTTGTTGGTTTCAGACCATACAGACATCACGCGTGCCCTCGCACTCAGCACACGTGCACCCATCCATCATGCACGCACTTAGGCATGGCATGCAGGCATGAACACGTGCTTCGTAGCATGCACTGACACACACAGCACACACTTAGTATGCACGTGCACACGATAGTGTGCACTTCATGCATGTGCTTCTACATGTCCACCATGTGTACACATGCTTCGTAGCACACTAACCTACGTCATAGCATCACTCACACGTCACAGTGTGCACTCACTCACACTGGGAAAGTAGGGGTCACTCGATGCATTTGAGAGATGCAGGACGGATGAGGTTGCTGCTGGTGTAACAGCACGCTGTTGGGCAGTAAGCTGTGAAAACGTCGGAGAACACTCTAGAATAGTAAAAAGTATAGGGGGCAGCGGTGTGGTGCTGCAGGTTAAACCGCTGCCTGCTGCACTGGCACCCGTGTGCGGACTGGTTCAATTCTGGGCTGCTCCACATCTCATCTAGCTAAAGACCTGGGAAAGCAGCAGGAGATGGCTGAAGTCCTTGGGCCCCTGCGCCCATGTGAGAGACCTGGAAGAAGCTCCTGGCAGATGGAAGATACCTTTCTCTCAGGGCCAGCACTTTGGCATAGTAAGCTAAGCCTCTGCCTGTGGTGCCGGCATCACATATGGACAACAGTTCTTGTCCCAATGCTCCTCTTCCGACCCAGCTCTCTGCTATGGCCTGGGATAGCGATAGAAGACGGCCCGAGTCCTTGGGCCCCTGTGCCCATGTGGGAGACTCTACAGGAAGCTCCTGGCTTTGGATCAGTCCAGCTCTGGCCATTGCGGCCATTTGGGGAGTGAACCAGCGGATGGAAGACCTCTATAACTCAACCTCTTGAACAATTAAGTAAAATCTTAAAAAAAAAAAAAAAAAAAAAAAAAACCAAAAACCAAAAAACCTCTCTGTCTCTCTTTGTGTATCTATTCTTCTCTGTCTCTAACTTTGCCTTTCCAAAAATATTTTTTTGAAAAACTATAGTAAATACATACATATTCCAGTAACTGTGTATCATTGTCCAGTATTTTTTTTTAATTTTTTGATAGAGTTACACAGAGAAGGAGATGCAGAGAGAGAGAAAGGTCTTCCATCCACTGGTTCACTCCCCAGATGGTCGCAATGGCTAGAGCTGTGCCAATCCCAAACCAGGATCCAGGAGCTTCCTCTGGGTCTCCCACGTGGGTGCAGGGGCCCAAGAACTTGGGCCATCTTCTACTGCTTCCCCAGGCCTTAGCAGAGAGTTGGATTGGAAGTGGAGCAGCTGGAACTTGAACTGGTGCCCATATGGGATGCCAGCACTGCAGGTGGCGGCTTTACCCGCTCTGCCACAGCACTGGCTCCTAGCACACGGGGGTTTTAACCAGCACCTTAACCACAGCCTAACACTTGCCCCTCGTTATCAGGTAGTGGGTGCTACATGTAGGAATTACACGTTACACTTCTCTGTGACTGACAGTGATGTAGGTTTCTTTACATCAGTGTCTGTGAAGGTATGAGTCATGTTGTGCCCCAGCGTCACCTTGGCCATGCTGTCATCAAGGGGTAGCATTTCTGAACTCCATTCCATTTTTATGGAACCTCTGCTCTATTTAGAGTCCAAAACACCATTAAGGGCACATGACTGTACATTTTCTTTCAACTTTTTGTCTTCCTAGAGTTAACAATTGCCTCTTTTTCCCTTCGTTTTGTATGCTAATAGCACTAATTTCCCCAACCCCTCCATCTGAACTGTGAAAAACAAGCAATGGTGAACACTGTTTTTCAGTTGGCCAGACTCAGTGGGTTTCCTCTCAGTTCTGTCCTCCTAGACTCCCTCCAGTTCCAGTCTGTGCTGACTGCTCTCTGGGTTTGCTGCACAGCCATCTTTCTGAGATCGCTCAGTCTCTTTATTTCTTTGAAAGGGAGACAGGAATCTCCCATTCACTGTGTCGCTCCCCCAATACCCACAGCAGCTGGAGCTGGGCCAGGCTGAAGCCAGGAGCTCAGAACTCCATCTGGGTCTTTCATGGGGACGGCAGGGACCCAAGTATTGGAGCCACCACCTGCTGCCCCCCAGGGTGTGCATCTGTAGGAGGGAACTGGGATTGGGAGCAGAGCCTGGAGGCATCCCTGCCTGGGAAGTGGGCGCCCAGCTGCTGTCCTGACCGCCAGCCCGCATGCCCGCCCCTCTGGGTGCCTCTCTCCCATGCTGGATTCCACGTGGTCCTTTTTGGTTTCCTCTCCCACGCACTCTGCCCGTGTGCTTAGTTTTTGTGTTTTGCTTGGTTACATTCTCCTGTAGTTTCTCAGGAAGGGATTACTGGGGAGGAACTTTTCTTACTGTTGGGCTGGAGTAGAACCCAGGTCCAAAGTTGTCCCGTGGCATCTGAAGGCGTTCGTCTTTGTTCTGCAGTTTTTCGGGTCGTCAGGAATCTCTCGCCTGCTTCCTGAACACCTGTCCGCGACCTGAGATCTTAATCCCGGTGTGTGAGATATTAATCCCAGTGTTCTACATCAACTTTGTTTTCCTTTTTTATTTATTGTGTATTTGGTGTTAGTATACGAGAAATCACTTCCGCAAGGGAGCATCATGAAGTTCATGGAAAACGCAGTGAGATACCGTGTGGAGTGGGTGTTCAGCCCGGTGGTTCCAGCACCTGACTGCAGCTTCCTGCCATTCGTTCCTAACCCTGGGAGGCTGCGGGGTGGCTCTAGTAACTGGGTTCCTGCCACCAACAAAGGAGACTTGGATTTTGTTCCAGCCTGTGGGCTTTGGCCCCGCCCAGCCCCAGCCATTGCAGGCACCTGGGGAGTGAACCAATAGACTCGGGAGCTCTTGGGCTCTCTCGCTCTGGCGCTGTCAGATGAATAAGCATTTTTTAAAGATAATGCGAGTTTTCCTTGACCCGTTTAAAGCCACTGCATGCTTTCTTAAGCATTTTGGTTTGTGCTTCCCTGTTTAGGCTTGTGGACCCGCTTGCTACTCAGGGGTGATTTCTGTGTGTGATGTGAGGCAGAGAACAGAATCCCCGCTCTACGGAAAAGGAGACCGAGGCAGCAAATGTGGCGTGACTCGTTCACGCTGATACAGCTGGTCATTGGTGTTGTCCAGACATTGAACCCAGACTGCAGGCCTCCGTGGGCGGCCCCCAGACCCTGTGTGCTGGCAGAGTTAGAGTCAGGGTTCCCGAGTCCTGCTCCAGGTCACCTGCTAATGCTCTTCTGAGTCCTGGGGCCTCACCTGTGAACGCGGGGGCCTAGACCACTGTTTCTTCAAGGCTCCTGCAGCTTTAATGAGCTGGCAGAACAGTCCCCGTGGGCTTTTCTGAAGCAGACCTCTGTCCCAGGAGCACACGGGTACCGAGCGTGGTGTGTCTCTGTCCTGGAGGCCTCCCGTTGGTCCCCAGGGTGCAGGCCAGGGCCGTAGGGAGTAGGAAGCTTTGTTGATTGCCTTCATCATTTAGAAATTTAAAAAAAGCAGGAGGAGAATCCCCGTGAGTCTCCCGTCCTCCTAATGAAGGGAGACAAACAGCCTCATTAGTCCCGGGCCACACGCGGCATCCACGTGTGTGGCTGCTTTTCTGTGCGGAGCAGTCCCTAAAGCCCCTTGCTTTTCTCTGTGCTGTGGGTGATGGGCTTGGCACCGCAGCTCTGAGCCGTTCCTGGCCGTGTCTGGGGAACCGGTTCCTGTGGCTACCGGTCAGGTGTCCCTGGAGGAAACTGGGCCTCGGGATTGGGGGTAAAAGGTTCTTTTCCTAAATCCTAGCCTTCGCCCTCCTGTCTCATCACCACCACCACCACCACACAGGACACACACCAGCATCTTGGACGTCCTGTGTGCGGCTCCAATGCTCCCGTCATACACTGCCTGAATGGGGCTCAGGACACTGGGTAAATGCAAACTTCCGGAACGACAGTCATCTGTTGCTGCTGTTTTTAAGACGCTTGACTGCTTGGAAAGGCAGAGTGACAGAGAGAGATCTGCCATCCGCTGGTTCACCACCCAAATACCTGCAACAGCTGGGGCTGGACCAGGCCAAAGCCAGGAGCCTGGAGCTTCATCCAGGTCTCCCACATGGATAGCAGGGACGGAAGTACTTGATCTGCATCGGCTGCCTTCCCAGGCACAGGAGAGGGAGGCTGGTTGAGTAGCTGAGACTCAAACCAGCACTCCAGCATGGACTGTGGGCATCCCAAGTGGCAGCCCAACCTGCTGTGCCGGGACGCCTACCCGCTGAAACGACGTTCCTATGTTGTGAAGATTTTCCTGATAGAGACAGATGCGTTGAGACACCTCCTTTATCAGAGCGCCCGGGTTTGAGTCCTGGATCCGCTTCTGATTCCAGCTTCCTGCTACTGCACACTCAGAGAGCAGATGATGGTTCAGGTACTCGGGCCCCTGGCATGCACTCGTGAGATGATGGAGTTCCTAGTTTCAGACTTCAGTCTGTCTCAGCCCTGGCTGTTGTAGCCATTTGGGGGGTGAACCAGCAGATGGAAGATCTGTCTCTCTGCCTTTCAAATAAGAAATTAAAGTATACAAGGGATGCATGGTCGATGCCTGGTCCTCTTCATCCCCACAGCCAGCTTGACAGCTGTGTGTGGGCAGCTTCTGGGATGGGGCACCCATTGGCTCTGTCTAGGAGTGAACCACAGGAAAAGCTAGGGCAAGGCATTTTTTTGCCTCTTATTTTCTCTAGACTGGTCTGAACCGTATATTTAATTGCACAGGCAATGTTTATCTCTGTGGTCATTCCTGTGTCAGTGACTGAGTCAGGGCCACGGGGCAGGCAGAGCAGCATCTTCCTGCTATGATTCTCTAAAAAAATGCACTTTTAAAAAAAGAGTCATTTCTGGGGCTGGCGCTATGGCATAGCAGGTAAAGCCACTGCCTGAAATGCTGACATCCCATATGGGTCCTGGCTGTCCCACTTCCGATCCAGCTCTTTGCTATGGCCTGGGATAGCAGTAGAAGATGGCCCGAGTGCTTGGGCCCCTGCACCGGGTGTAGGAGACCTGAAAGAAGTTCCTGGCTTTGGGTTTGTGCAGCTCCAGCAGTTGCAGCCATCTGGGGAATGAACCAGCAGATGGAAGACCTCTCTCTGCCTCTCAAATAAATAAACCTTTGAGAAGTAATTTCTATTTATATGTTCATTTATTTGAAAGCCAAAGGGGTCAATATAGATCAACATCAATCTTCCCTCCCTGGTTCATTCCCCAAATGGCTACAACAGCCAAAGCTAGGCCAGAACAACCTAGGAGGCAGGAGCTCCATCCAGGTCTCCCACATGCACAGCAGGGGCCCAAGGACTCGGGCTCTCCTCTGCTATTTTTTTTTTTTTTTTTAAGATTTATTTATTTGAAAGCCAGAGTTACACAGAGAGGAGAGGCACAGAGAGAGACAGGTCTTCCATCCACTGGTTCACTCCCAAATTGACCACAAAGGCCGGAGCTGCCCCGATCCAAAGTCAGGAGCCAGGAGTTTCTTCTAGGTCTCCCACGTGGGTGCAGGGCCCAAGGACTTGGGCTTTGTTCTACTGCTTTCCCAGGCCACAGCAGAGAGCTGGACAGGAAGTGGAGCAGCCAGGTCTCGAACTGGCGCCCATATGGGATGCTCGCACTTCAGACCCGGGTGTTAATCCACTGTGCCACAGTGCCAGCCACCCTCCTCTGCTTTTTATTGTGAAAGTCCTAAATTTTACAATGCAGTGTGAGCAGCAGCACTTGCATCTCCACAAATTTCCATCCATTTCTAATCAATTTTGTTTTCTTTAAGCACAGTCAAGCACTTAAGGTAAATTTCGATATTAGTTGTCATTTTTGGTTTGCTGAATTCTAGCCCAACACTTAATGTTTCTCATTGCTCATGTTCAGGACTCAAGCCACAGAAACAGGCAGCGTAGCATAGTGAGGGCAAATGGCCTGGATTCAGGCCCTTGTACCGTGGTCACCCTTGGGAAGATCTTAAAGTTTGCTAATATTTAAAAATTTTGAAGATTTTACATATTTTTAAAAGATTTATTTGAAAAGCAGAGTAACAAAGGGATAGAGATCTTCCATCCACTGGTTCACTCCCCACATGGCCTCAACAGCCAATGCTGGGCCAGGCTGAAGCCAGGAGCTTCCTCTGGGTCTTCCACGTGGGTGCAGGGGCCCAAACACTCGAGCCATCCTCCCCTGCTTTCCCAAATGCACCAGTAGGGAGCTGGGTCAGAATTGGGGACAGGCGTCCACCTCCCCGCATTACACGTTCTAGCCACCTTCATGCTGCCCGAACCCCAAATCCCTCCCCTCCCCACCTGCTTCTTCCCACCACTGCTGGAGGTATTTGTTGCCTGTTTCAGTTCCAGCTGCACAGACTGCCGGTCCACACGTAGGGACGGCTCATCCATACTCCACCATGCACAGGGCCACAGCTAGGAGTCTGGGGGCTGGGGCTCGTGTACCTGGTGCTGCTGAGTGGCTGCAGCTGACCTAAGCTGGCCCACCAGCCACAGCCCCCGTGCGTGGCATTTCCAGAGTTGCCACGCACAGAGTCCAGGCTTCGCACAGCATGGCTGCAGCGCCCAGGCCAGACCTCCTGAGGGAGCTGGGCACGGCCCTGAAACCGTCTGTGACCTGGGCTGGAGTCACGCGCTCTGCATGCTGCAGGTCAAGGCAGTTAGAAAACCAGGCCTTGGAGTCTTTTTTTTTTTTTTAATTTGAAAGGCACACAGATCTTCTACCGCTGATTCATCCCCTAAGTGCCTGCAACAGCCAAGGCTGGGCCAAGCCAAACTGGGAGCTAAGAACTCAGTTCATGTCCCCCACATGGGTGGCAGGCACCCAACTACGGGAGCCACCATCTGAGGCCTCCCAGGGTGCTCATTAGCCGGCATCTGGATCCAGGTACCCCGAATGGGGACGCGGCATCTTAACCAGCAAGCTGGTTCCTCCAAGGGTTTTTGGATTTTTATTTGTAACCAGATTTTTGGTGTCTGATGCTTTAAAAAAATTTTAAAAATTGTGGAAAAATGGACACTGTCTTTTGTTTCTGCTTTCCCATAAACTTTGGGCAGGATCTTCATGTTTCTTTCTTTGAAACAAACATGGCCAAAGGGCAACTTAAGAAAGCAGGAATTGGCTGGCGCTGTGGTATAGTGGGTAAAGCCGCCGCCTGCAGTGCCGGCATCCCAGATGGGTGCAGGTTCAAATCCTGGCTGCTCTACTTCCGATCCAGCTCCCTGCTATGGCCTGGGAAAGCAGTAGAAGATGGCCCAAGTCCCTGGGGCCCTGCACACGCATGGGAGACACAGAAGAAGCTCCTGGCTCCTGGCTCTGGACTGGCCCAGCTCTGGCCACTGTGGCCATTTGGGGGATGAACCAGTGGATGAAGACCTCTCTCTCTGCCTCTCTGTAACTCTTTCAAGTAAAATAAATCAATCTTCATCCCCCTCCTGGCCTGTCTGCTGGATATAACAGAACGGGGAAACGGGAGGGGCAGGAGGTGCGGAACCCCTGGCCGGCTCGCCAGCACTCGGGGCTCGTGACAGGCTCCTCCCACCACATGGCACCAGCAGTGCTGGGTGGGGGCCGGCCATGCCTTTGGCAGCACGTGACTAGACTTGGCGTGGGTGCGTGTTGACCGTGTGTGGAGGAAACGCAGACAAAGCCCACAGATAAGCGGGGCTGACTCCAGGGCACAGCAGTACAGGAGTTTCCGGGCTGCACTTTCCCGAATGGATTTTATCTTCCTCAAAAAAAAAAGGGAGGGGGGGGGCAAATTTCAGTTCCTAGTTTTATGTGAACATTTTCTGACAAGATAAACATAAACATTGGATCACTGAATACAAACCTTGCATATTAGCCAAGAAACAAAAATACGGTCTATTTAACAACAGCGCACAGAAACCCGCATCCACGCCTGTGAGAGACGCCACCCTCGGCGGCGCCTTCTTCCCGGGCACCACGCCTCGGGCCACGCGACAGTTCCATGGCCGGGGAGAGCAGTCACCAGGCCACCTCACCCTGCGGCAGGGGTGAGCATGGGGGGGGGGGGTGGCCCTGCGTGTCACCGCTTCTTCACGAACTTCTTTCTGGAAGCGTTGGGATTTAAGCGCCGCCTCCCCCCTCCCAGGGCGCTGTCCCGGAGCTGCAGGGCAGCTGAGCGGCTGCAGATGTCGTTCTCGGCGAAGGGAGATGCCCCGGCCACGTAGTCGGGCGCAAACACGTCGGTCTTCTGCCGGGCCTTGCGGGACAGTCGCAGCTGGGGGAAGCGCTGGTCCTCGGTCAGGTGGGGGTTGGTGGCGTACTTGCCTCCCTTGGGCATGGGGAGTGAGTACTGCGGACAAGGGAGGGAAGACGGGTCAGATTCACGGTCCAGGCTGCTAACGGCAAGCTCACCTCACAGATCCCGGGGCAGGCGGCCAGCGCCGGCCCTGACTGCCTACTGTGCACCTACCATACCCGTCCCCTGGGAGTCTCACCCCAGCTCAGGGCTGAAAGACCCAACGCGGCACTTTGACCAAGGCCAGGGACGTGAGTACCGTTTCACAGCAGCGCCAGTACTGCGCAGCTCTGAAAAGGGCTGAGCGCACTAGTAAGGGACCCAGGGAAGTATTAACCCTCTGAGACCCATCGTCCTGTTTACAGGACACCTATAGACAACTGATGGCATATATACCACCAGTGGTGACCTGGAGATCCCTGTTGGAATGTGTGCAGGGTAGAACACCTGGCATGGACTGGCTTTGTAAGGGCACTAGGGACTGGGGACTGGGGAGGGCTAGGAGGCCCCTGTGCTGCTGGGCTGCAACTGGAGGTCTAAGCTCATGGGTTTTTGATCTTTTAAATTATATTTAGGGCTGACGTCACAGCTCAATAGGCTAATCCTCCACCTCCGGCACCGGCACTCTGGGTTTTAATCCCGGTTGGGGTGCCGGATTCTGTCCCAGTTGCCCTCTTCCAGTCCAGCTCTGTGCTGTGGCCCGGGAAGGCAGTGGAGGATGGCCCAAGGACTTGGGCCCTGTACCCGCATGGGAGACCAGGAGAAGCACCTGGCTCCTAGCTTCGGATCAGCGTGGTGCGCCGGCCGCAGTGGCCATTTGGGGAGTGAACCAACGGAAGGAAGACTACATTTAGCTGGGAGGCAGATTCACTCCCCAAATGCCTTTAATGGCCAGGGCTGAGCCAGGCTGAAGCTCAGAGCCAAGAACACAATTCCACATGGGTGCAGGAATGCAGTTACTTGAGCCATTATCACTGCCTCCCAGGGTCCCATTAGCAGGAAGCTGGAGTCAGGAACAAGGAACTAAACCCAGGTACTGTGTCCTACCTGGAAGGCAAAATGCTTGTTGCCAATGGTTTTCAGTGTGGACGTGGAAATACAAATGGACACATGTGTTTCCTATCTCTGTCCACTGAGGGCCCAGAGACAATGAGGCCAGGCTGAGGAACATAGCCAGTGCATGTTTGCTTCTAAAAGGCACTTTCCATAAAAGCACCAGAGCTCCTCTGATCCTGTCGGGGGCAGAACAAATCAGTCTCGGGACATTCTGCTGTGCCAGCAAAGTCAAAGTGCTCAAAGAATAACTGGGATGTGTCAGAAGCACAGAGGAGCCAGCTCTAGGGACAACGAGCCTCAAAATCATGATGGCGGCGAATCGCAGCCTACAGAGAGAAAAAACAAGCTCCTCCACAGATAATGACTATTGAGCTCCTGGCTTCTGGCTTTGGCCTTTCCCAGCCCATGCAATTTGTCCACAACACACATTTCCCAAAAGCTTGAAGACTCCATGTATGCGTGGATTTCAAATTTTTGCACACCAAAAAAAAAACTTAGCTTTTAATTTCATTTTTCCCATGAACTTCTGGAAGTACCCATATATGGAGAGAGGATGAAAAGCCGCCTCTCCCCCTATTTTTTCTTATTTTTCTCCAATTTCTTGAAACAAACCCATGGTGGTGTGCACTCAGCCCAGCCTCTCCCAGGTATTGAGTTTCCACACTCCACCCCTCTGGCCCACAAAGCTTATGCAGCTCCTGCTGTGGCTTCAAAGCCTACACAAACCCAACCTCCTGCACATCCCAATGAACCCCACACGGGGCAGCTGGCATCTCCTGTGGTAACGACCCTGTCTGAGTTGACTGTAACCGGCAGGAGGCCGCACACTCCCCACCTGTCTAGGTCCCCAGACGTCAGGCCACTCACCCGCAGGCCTCGGGGGTTCAGCACCTTGGGGTTGCGTGAGAAGTGCATGTGCAGGGTGCCATCGTCACTGACGGTCACGGACACTTTCTTCAGGGTCTTGTTCCCGCAATGGGCACAGAACACTCGGCTCATGTCGGACGTTGTCCTGAGAGACACAAAAGGGGATGTGGGACCACAGGCAGCGAACCCCAGCTGTGGAGCAGGAGGGTACACGCAGGGGAAGGCTGACAGCCACCTCCTCTCCTCTCCTGAGGGGAAGGATCAGGGACACCAGGGCCAAGTCAGCTGCGCTGTCACATCGAGCATGGTGGGTACCGCCCAGCACCCCCTCCAAGCTCAACTACCACCACGCCCCCACTTCGCAGATGGGAACGTGAAGGTCCTTGCTCTAAGTGGCAGAGAGGCCGTCTGGCTCCAGGGTCAATTCTCTTAGCACTGGGCTTTTCCTAGATCCTTACTCCAGCTAACTACCCTGTCCCCAGATGTCAGCCAGGGTGTGCGCTCAGGAGTAGCAACAACGAGCGAGTGACACGGGAAACACTAGACCTGCTGCTGCCTGGGTTCCGGAGTGCCTGGGCCAGGTCCTGGCTCCTCCCTTCGCAGATGCCTGCTAGAGCGCCTCAGGCACTTGGGCCTCTGCCAACCCTGTGGGAGCCTGGATGGAGCTCAGGCTCCCGGCTTCAGGGCCCCACCGGCTGCGGGCGTCTGGGGAGTGACCAGCAGATGGAAGGGCGCCCTCTCTTTGCCTTTCAAATAAACATTTAAAAAACATAAGAAAGAAAAGCCCGGCCCTGCCCCGAGACCTGAATGTGGCCACTGAAGCCTCGCCTGCCTCCTGTCCGCTGAAGCCACAGTGATTCCCATCGAGGGCAGGGGGAGAGCTGTGTCACACAGCTGAGTCGCCCGATCCTGAGCTCAGCGCCTCCACACAGATGCTGAGGGCTAATTATTCCACACAAGGAGCGCAGTCACTGGGCTGATCTCATAAGAACAGGGAACATTTTACGTGTTTGCAAGAATGGGTGCTAACTGGGGAACCTAGGACTTCCATAACATTCAGACAGTGGGAGAGATGAGATTACGTGGAGCAAAGAGCTCAGCGGCCACGAACCCAGTACGCTGAAACACTGGGCGTGACCAGCTGCGGGAAGGTTTCCGAGAACAGAGGCAGCCTTGGGGAGAAGCTCCTTAAGTCCCCGGCAAAACCAGAGGGTGGTGGCATGAGGGACTGGGTACTGGAGAGCCCCCTGGAGAACAGACCCCACGCAGGCACCTCTCCTATCAGTGCAAAAGCTCTGGGCACCCAGTGGGACAGCACACACCTCACCAGCTGACCTATTTGGAGGCTGCCAGGACCAGACTGAACCTGTGGAGGGGCTGGAAGCCACCGCCCAAGGGCCACACATGTCAACTAAAGGATATAGGCACCTCTTCCCCTCCAACAGAGGGTCTCCAGGACCCACAAGGAGTCAGAAATGACCTGGAAGAACTGAGCTCACCCCACAGCACTCGCGATGTGCCAGCCACCACACTCAGCCCTTGACGTGACTGATCTCCCAGCTGGGTTCAAGTTCTGGCTCCACTTCCTATCTAGCTTCTTGCTAACGAAAACCCTGGGAGGGAGCAGGTGATGGCCCAAGCACTTGGTTCCCTGCCACCAATATGCAAGACTTGTATTGAGATCCTGGTTTTGGCCTGGTTCAGCCCCAGCTGTTGTGGCCATGTGGGGGGCTCCTCCTAATAAATGAGTGAACAGTAAGGAGTGAGGGTTCTCTGTTCCAGAACCCACTTCTTTCACCCCAGGCCCCTAGGTGGGAGGTGCCCCAGCTCAGTCCTGGGGGCTTCCATGCTGTGGCAGAGGAGAGCCTAGGCCACACAGAAATGACGGATGAAGGAACAGGTGTGCAGCAGGGTCTCCTCGAGGTCTGCAGGGGGACAGGACAGAGTTCGCAGAGGGGCACCAGGCCCAGGGGTTCGGTGACGCACCTGAAACAGCCGTGGCAGCGCAAGATGTAGCTCCGGGCCTCGCGGATCAGCATGCCGTTCACCGCCAGCACGTGCAGCCCCATCTGCAGCAGAACGTTCTGCGGCCGACAGTGAGAGAAGAACTGAGCCGCTGTTCTTCTCACGTGACTCTGCAACCGCACCGAAGAGCTACACACACCCTGGCTGGCTCGTGAGCCTTGGCTAAGGACAAGTCAGGCTGGGATCCAGATCTCCCTCGAACTGGACACGCCAGGGCCCGAGCCCCCCATCAGCAACGTCTGAACGCACACACTCACCGTGGCGGGGCAAATACACTACTTGCTGGGCAGGAGACCCTCACGGGTTTCCAGGTTCCTAACTGAGCTCAGGAAACGACGCACCCGAGAGAAAACAGATCATGGGTTTTAAACATCAAACACCGCACACGAATCCTGTCTCACGGCACACATCCCCGCCCTACCTGCATAGCGAAGTCTGTGGTCACACAGCCAACTCGCACGTCCTTGGGGACGTCACACTGCTCCAGTTCCTGCTGGATCTGCTTGATGTTGCTGGGGGTTATCCACCCACCCCCGTCGTCATCACTGTCCTCTTTGCTCTCTTCAAATCCACCCTCTTCCTCCTCCTCGCTGGGAACATCCTCACCTCTGTCCATCTGCAACATCAACAGAACCCATGGCTTCCAGCCCAGAGCAGCAGAGCGCAGAGGCTGCTGCGTCGGCAGCAGAGGACAAGCCGGGCCTTACCAGCAGCTCCTGGAGCTCCTGGTCGATGTTAGGCAGTGGGTTTCTCCAGAACACAAAGGAGCTGAATTCTAGGTCCTCTGGCTCGCTGGCTTGGTGTCCACGATCCACAGTGTCTTGTGGGCATTTGGGCTGAGATGAAAGGAAATCATTTTTTTTGACAGGCAGAGTTAGACAGTGAGAGACAGAGAGAGAGACAGAAAGGTCTTCCTTCCATGGGTTCACCCTCCAAATGGCCACCATGGCCAGTGCGCTGCGCCAATCCGAAGCCAGGAGCCAGGTGCTTCCTCCTGGTCTCCCATGCAGGTGCAGGGCCCAAGTCCTTGGGCCATCCTCCACTGCCTTCCCAGGCCACAGCAGAGAGATGGACTAAAGAGGAGCAACCGGGACAGAATCCGGTGCCCTGACTGGGACTAGAACCCGGGGTGCCGGCGCCGCAGGCGGAGGTTTAGCCAAGTGAGCCGCGGCGCCAGCCCAGGAAATCATTTTAAACCCCAAAATTAAAAGTCACAGATGAAATCACATGACATGCAAGTCTGACCGGACAGGGCTGGGCAAATGACCTTTCAGTCCCAGAACACTGGGTTCACCGTGAGTAGTGATGGGGATGGGACACGGGACAGACAGGAGCCCCAGAAACATGGAATTACCTTAGAAGGCAGATGGAACCCCAAAATGTTGACAGGAGTTTCTGGGTGCCGAATTGAGGAGCTCACTTTAGCCTTAAAAAGATAATAACATTTTTAATACCAGAACGGAACAAGAAAATATACACTGGAAAATCAACATCATAGGGTAATTAATAAAAAAGTATTTTCTCCTGGCTATTAAAAGACATCCACTGCTTAAAAACATTGAGAAATATATATATATCAAGAAAATGACAATCTTCAGTGAGCCCAATTCTACTAAGTAGCCGCTTTGGGATATTTGTTTTGTGCCATTAGAGGTGACTGGAGGGAACATTATCTCTAACACCCAGAAGAATCTCTAGTTACTTAGGATAAACACATAAGACCGTGGAATTACTGATGAAAGAACATACTACTTTAAAGCTTTTGATATAAAAATGCCTAACTCCTGCCAAAACACTGCAGGAAAGGGTGATATTTACAAGTCAAGAGTGGATGGATGCAACAGAAAACCAGCAGCCAGGGACGCTGTGTACAGACTTCACGTAAAACCATTCCTTCAGCACCACCTGCCCAAGCTTTCGGATAAAGTCTGGACTCTGGGGTCACTTTCTGGAGGACTGGAACCCTGGCAGAAAGCAAGCGGGGGCCGTCCTGACTCGTACCGGAACCGGAGCCCATGGTGGCCCTGGAGACTTTGGGCAGAGACCAAGAACTCTGTTAGGGCAGGCAGTAGAGTGAGCAAAGCCACCACCTGGGACCCCAACATCCCCCCGCTCTGCTTCCGATCCACTTTCTTGCCATTGCTCCTGGGAGGCAGCAGATCATGGCTCAAGAGTTTGGGCCCCTGCTGTCCACGCGGGAGACCAGCATGGAGTTTTAGGCTCCTGGCTTTGGCCTGACCTGGCCTAGCTGTTGCAGACATTTGGGGAGTGAACAGCAGATGGAATATATGTATTTATCTCTCTCTGGCTTTCAAATAAATTTTAAAAAAATTCTTTGTCATTACTATTTGAAATGACTTATTCGGCTCCCAGAATCTTCTGACTAGAAACAGCCAATGGGCCCTGACACAAACCCATCAGTCTCTCCAACTGCCAGGTTAGTCTCAGATAGTACAACCCTGAAAGCGGCAAGCACTTAGTGTTCCTGATTTCAAGAAATAGTCTATTAAACGAGTTCTACACTTTTTGTATTTTCCAAATGTAAATGATTCTCCCCAAACTCTACAAATCAAGACCCTGAGACACATCTGTGACCTGTAACGTATGAACCTTATTTGGCTCCTGATCCCAAAAATTAACATTTATGAAGTGGCAAAGGTGGACATTGGCTATTTGATGATGTGAGAGATTATACTTAATCTGTATAGAGGTTTTGTGGTTTTTTTTTTTTAAGAAGTCTTATATTTAGAAACATACCAAGAAATAGCCATCAATGCAATAATCTATGATGACTGAGCTCAAAATCCTTTGGGCTGGGGGTCAGCACAGATGAAAATAGAGCCCCTGAGGAGGTAACCCCAGCGGCCGACTGGCGGGCTACCCCACCAGCCTCTCCACTTTGTTCTGACAGCCCCACCGTGAAGTGTCTGAAGAGCCAGCCCTCCGGGTTTACCTTTTCTGGTTCTTGCTTTAGGTGAGACACCCCAACAAACTCTGCTTCCAGCTGGTAGGTGAGCGCCAGCACCTGGATATCAGTGGCAGAGAGGCTGGGGTAGTCTCCGGTTTTCTTTGAAAACTCAGTCACTGTAAAGCAGATTTACAATTCGTTAGAGACACAAGCCCAGTGACTTCGGGCATCGACAAGGAAGGTGTCCAAAGAATTCCGTACAGTCGCCACGGGGGACAGAACCTCCACACTGCGATCCTGCCGTGTCCGCTCCTAGCTGACCACTCTGTCTTCACACCAAGAGCCACGCCCGCCAGGCGCACTGTGACACCGTGTCAAGTACAGAGAACGGACAGAACACAGCCTTCACCCAGCCAGTGCAAGATCTGCACACGACGCGCGTTCTTTATAGAAATTTTGGTATCCTAAAGGTACTTCAAAAATTTCGTATAAGATCAAAGAGAAGCCCTGTGTCGGCGCAAAAAACGTGGAAACAGGCGTGCGTACGTGGCGTCTTCAAACTGCTCATGGGAAAATGTGTATTATGGAAAAACTTGACATGGATTCCCCTGGGGACATCCACAGCGAACACAGCGCAATCGGCTGGATCTGACTGGCAAACTGTTGTCAGGAGAGGCTTGAGCCTCGCCTGGGAGGCCCACGTCCCACATTAGAGTGCCCGGTTCGAGTCCCAGCTACTCCACGCCTCCTGCTCACGTGCGTGGCCCAAGCACCTGAGCCCTGGCCACCAGGTGGGGCCCGGGGAAGAAGTTCCTGTCTCCCGGCTTTGGCCTCGTGCAGCCCTGGGCAGTGAACCCGTGGGCTTCGGGTCCCTTTCTGTCGCTCTGGCTTTCGAATACGTGAATCCTAACGATTCCGACAGGAACAGCAAGACGTCTGCTGCGGCGGCCCCAGGCTCAGGACCCGGGAAAGGCGG
The DNA here is from genome assembly GCF_033115175.1 of Lepus europaeus. Lineage (NCBI taxonomy): Eukaryota > Metazoa > Chordata > Mammalia > Lagomorpha > Leporidae > Lepus > Lepus europaeus. The sequence goes on from NC_084845.1 coordinate 55,993,232, forward strand.
CGGGCGGGCGGGGGCAGCGGCCCCAGCCGGCTCCCCGCCCTCACTCACCCCGGCGCACGGACTCCGGGAAGGGCTCCTTGAACCGCAGCTCGTAGGGCAGCACCGCCAGCCGCCGGCGCGTGGCCTTGTCCCGGATCTCCGTGACGACCTCGCGGACGGTATAGATGTTCTTCCCGATGTCCTGCGCGGAGACCGGCTCGTTTGCACTCCCCGCCCGACTTCTCGCGCCCCCTCAGCCCAGGCCCCGCGAGCTCCCCGGTACCTGCAGAGCCGCGTCCCGCAGGAACGCCCCGGCGTCCGCCACGACGTGCTCCACCGGCGCCATGTTGGCAGGCGAGCGCGTAGCACGCATGCGCGCGACGCTTCCGCCCCGCCGCTGCGTCCCAATCCCGGCCTCTGGGACCCGGGAAAGGCGGCGGAGGTTGAAGGGCGCCACCTGGCGGCTGCGCCCGTATCTCCCGGCTCCGCGCGCACAGGGACACCTGAGGCACTCCCCGCCTTGGGGGCTACTTTTACTTTTTTGCTCCTAAAATTTATTTACTTTTATTTAGGTGAGAGGCAAAGAGAGCTTCCATCCACTGGTTCACGCCTCAAATACAGCAATAGCGAGGGTCGGCCAGGCCCAAGCCAGGTGTCACAAACTGCACCCTGGTCTCACCTCTATAGGTGGCAGGAACCCAAGTACTGGGGCCTTCCCAGGCTCATTGGCAGGGAGCTGATCTGAGCAGGGGGAGATGGGATGTGGACTCCCAAGCAGGGACTTAAGCCCCCTGTGCCTCTGCCTCAACACCCATCCCTTCTTTGCCTTTTTTTTTTTTTTTTAAGTATTTATTTGAAAGTCGGAGTTACAGAGGGAGTGAGAGACCACCCACCTGCTGGTTTATTCCCTAAATGGCCTCAAGGGCTGGAGCTGGGCCTATCCGAAGCCAGGAGCTCCTTCTGAGTCGCCCACGTGGGTGCAGGGGCCTAAACACTTGGACCATCTTTTGCTGCTTTCCCAGGCCATTAGCAGAGAGCTGGATCTGAAGTGGAGCAGCCAGGACCCAAACCGGTGCCCAAATGGGATGTGGGCACTGCGGGCAGAAGCTTAACATACTACTCCACAGCACCTGCCCCTCCTCCTTTGCTTTTTTTTTTTTTTTTCCTCCTTTGCTTTTAAGTGTGATAGTTCAGGGCCAGCTTTGGCCACAGTTGACAACACCAGTGGCCCAAATGGGCGTGCTGGTTCCAGCCCCAGCAACTTGGCTTTCCAGCCAGATCCCTGCTAATGTCCCTGAGAAGGGAGCAGAAGATGACCTGAGAACTTGGGCCCGTGTCACCCACATGAGAGACCCAGATGGAGTTCCAGGCTCCTGGCTTTGGCCTGGCTCCTCCCATTTTGGCTGTTTAGGGAGTGAATCAGCGGGTGGAAGATCTTTCTCTGTCTCTCCCTCTCTCGGTAACTCTGCCTTTCAAATAAATAATAAATAAATAAATAAATATTTTTAAAATGTAAAATGTGTCCATGTCCTCACGATTGTAAGTCATTACAGATAACCCAGGGCCGGCGCTGTGGCATAGTAGGTAAAGCTGCCGCATACAGTGCCGGCATCCCATATGGGCGCCAGTCTAGTCCCGGCTGCTCCTCTTCCAATCCAGCTCTCTGCTGTGGCCTGGGAAAGCAGTAGAAGATGGCCCAAGTCCTTGGGCCCCAGCACCCATGGGGGAGACCCAGAAGAAGCCCCTGACTCCTGGCTTCTGACTGGTGCAGCTCCGACCATTGTGGCCATCTGGGGAGTGAACCAGCAGATGGAAGACCCCTCTCTCTCTCTGCTTCTGCCTCTCTGTAACTCTGCGTTTCAAATAAAAACAAATCAGTCTTTAAAAAGAAAGGTAAAGGTGGGAGCTGAGCAAGGTGTGAGGTCTCTGGTTGGTTCACAGTGCGCGTGGCCTTTCTTTGGTCATCGAGAGGAGACTGGCATGCTCTGTAAACGCTGTCATGGCCAGCCTGTCGGGGTCTGCAGGTGCACGTCCTGTCGCTTTGTTTGATCAGGACCTTGAGTTCCTGTGAAGCTCTGGGAACAGAGTGTAGCGATAGGATGTCAACCGTGGAGGTGCTAATTGAATTTCAGTATGTGATTTGGGGTCTTGCAGAGCGGCCCTGATCCTTGTGTCAGTCTCTTCATTTGGTGAGTCAATCTTTGGCGAAGAATTGACTTGGGATCATCAGAGAAAAGACAGAGGAACTGCAAGCTGAGGGAGAGAGACTGATAAAGTTTGCATCAGAGGCACAAAGGGCAGGTGCATTTTTAAAAAAGATTTATTTATTGGGGCCACGGCTGTAGCTCTGCAGGTTAAAGCCCCGGGCTGCAGCACTAGCCATCCCATATGAGCACCAGTTTGAGTCCTGGCTGTTTCACTTCCAATCCAGCTCCCTGCTAATATGCCTGGGAAAGCAGCAGAGGATGGCCCAAGTGCTTGGGCGCCTGTACCTATGCGGGAGATCCGGAAGAAGCTTTTGGCTTTGGTCAGGCTCAGTCCTGGCTGGTGCAGCCATTTGAGGAGTGAACCAGAGGATGGAAAATCGATCTCTCTATATATAAATCTTTCAAATAAATAAATAAATCTTTTAAAAACATTTATAAGGCAGACTTAGAGAGAGAGGGAGAGACAGAGAGATATTCTATCTGCTGGTCCACTCCCCAAATGGCTGCAATGGCCCTAGGTGGGCTAGCCCAAAGCCAGGAACCAGAAGCTTCTTCCAGGTTTCCCATGTGGGCCATCTTCCTCTGCTTTCCCAGGCACATTAGCAGAGAGCTGGATCAGAAATGGAGCAGCCAGGACTTGAACCAGTACCCATATGGGATGCTGGTACTGCAGGTGGAGGTTTAACCCAATACACCACAACACCAGCTCTCAGCTGCATATTGACCATTGCTTATGAACCCATAACAGAGGGCCAGGATCTCTTAGTTTTTCCCCCATGTTTATTTTATTTATTGGCAAGGCAAAATGATAGAGAAAGAGGAGAGACAGAGGGAAAGAGATCTTCTATCTGCTGGTTCACTCCCAAAATGACTGCAACAGTCAAGGCTGGGCCAGGCCAAAGCTAGGAGCCCAGAACTCCCTCTGGATCTCCCATGTGGGTGGCAGGGGCCCAAGCACTTGGGCCATCCTCTGCGGCCTTCCCAGGTGCCTTAGCAGGCAGGTGGGTCAGAAGCAGAGCAGCCGAGACTGGAATCAGTGCTGTGATATGGGATGCCACTGTCACACGCAGTGGTTTAACTTGCTTTGCCACAACAGCAGCCCCATCTTAAGTCTTTTAATAGCTTGACTCCGCCTTCCTGAGCAAGGAATTTGTGAGGATACAGTTCCTTGCTGAGTCAAAATGAGGGGGTGTTGCGTGACTTCCACGAGTTCCTTTCAAACCTAGATTCTGTAATGATGATATCTGGCCTATTACACGCTGGTGAACTTGGCTGAACGTTGACTTGGGTCTTCAGTCATCTCCATCCAAACTTTCTTCTTCAGGTCTTTGCTGCAGCGTCACCCCTCACTGTCACTTCCCTCTCCTGCTGCATCCCCTTCACAGCCACCCAGTGCCCTCCCTTCCTGCGCATCTTTCTTACCAACCTCCACAAGCCCCCTGTGCGACCTGCCCTGAAACAGCGTGGCTGACAGCCATTTCCGGTTTTCTACTTCCCAGTATCTTTTTTTTTTTCCTTGTCTTTAGAAACTGGTGTTATTTTCCCTCACCCTCACTTCCATTTCTTTTTAAAAGATTTAATTATTTTACTTGAAAGTCAGAGTTAGAGGGGGTGGTTTTCCATCCGCTGGTTCACTCCCCAATTGGCCACAATGGCTGATCCGAAGCCAGGAGCCAGGAGCTTCTTCTGGGTCTCCCACGTGGGTGCAGAGGTCCAAGCACTTGGGCCCATCTTCCACTGCTTTCCCAGACCACAGCAGAGAGCTGGATCGGAAGAGGAGCATCCGGGACTAGAACCAGCGCCCATATGGGATGCCGGTGCTCCAGGCCAGGGCTTTAACCTGCTGTGCCACAGCGCCGGCCCCTACCTCACTTCCATTTTTACCTCAGACTGTGCAGAGCAGCTTAAGACCACTCAGTGGTTGCTGCCACCTTCCCGGGGGGCCTGGGCAGGGGAGCTGCAGCCCAGTCTCCAGCAGTGTCCAGTGGGGAGCTGCTGGGTAGGCATGGAGGGCACCTGCAGGCCTGCCGAGCCGCCTGCCACCTCAGGCTGAGCAGCGGCGAACTCAGGAGCTGCCGTCCCTTCACCCTGAAACTCCTCCTTATCACACAGCGTTTTCAGCCTGCTCTTCCGTTTCAATCTCTATAGTAGAGATCCGGCGTGAAATGGTACCACGCATGCGCAGAACCTCCCAGGCCAGCATCCACCGCAGGGGAGCCGCTGAGTGTGCTTCCTTATTGTTGCATGGGATGGCAATGTCCACATGGCACAGAGGAGAATCTGTGTAGCAGCAGTAGGCAGGTTCACATAAGATGCCTCTGGGACAGGCAAGTGGTCAGCCCCAGGATCAGTAACCACCAGGAGACATGGCTCCCACAAGGCTGCCTGGAGCCGGTTAGTGACGACGGTTCCAGGTGTAAAGTGGCCAGCAATAGGAATAGCTCCAGTGGCAGCGCAGCCCTGTGGCCAGTGTCCCGGGAGGCTGTCACACTGACACCAGCAGGGTCTGCAATGGCAGCAATGGCTCCAGCCACCAACAGAAGCTTCTCGCAGGCCCTCTCCTGATGTACGATATAGACGCCATCACTTTTCCTTTTGTAGATGTACTGTTCCTTTTGGAAGCCAAGGTTGCTGGCAGCTATGTGCGTTCCTGCTGCAAGGAATTTGAGGACATCCTCCTCCTCCTCCATTCTTCGGGACATCAAGGGCTTGGGACGTTGTCACAGCTTCCCTTCAAGTTACACTGCAAATCAAGAAAATGCCGTGTGGACCCCTCTCCAGGTAGGCCAGAAAGGCAGTCTCAGTTTTGTGGTTTTTATTTTTCAGCCTTCTCAGTTTTTCTGCAGAGGTTTTTTTTTTTTTTTTTTTTTTTTTTTTTTTTTTTTTTTTTAAGATTAATTTATTTGAAAAGGAGAGAGAGATCTTCCACCTGCCGGTTCACTCCCTAAATAACTGCAACAGCTAGGGCTGGTCCAGGCAAAAGACAGGAGCCAGGAACTCCATCTGGGAGTCCCATGTGAGGGGCAGGGGCACAAGCACTTGGACCATCTTCTGCTGCTTTCCCAGGCACATCGATAGGGCGCTGGGTTGGAAGCGGAGCAGGTGGGGACTTGAACTGGCACTCGTACTGGGTGCCAGTGTTGCAGGTGGCAACTTAAGCTGCCCCGCCACAGTGCAAGCCCCTCTGCAGGTTCCGACGTTGCCAACCGTCTCCTCTGTTTAAGCCCCACCCCCACCCCCTTGCCTGACTTCGGCTTCTCGCCATCTTGGCCTCCCTGCCTCCTGGATGGCTTCTTCCGCCTCTATCCTGGGACTCTCTTTTCCCTGCCTTGCACACATGCTCTGTCCCACAGAACCTGTTGGCCTGCTGTCTCTGTAAGGTCTCTCCTTGTGCAATAGTGCCTATCCTCAAGGCCTCTGTGACTGTGGTATGAGAGCACCTCCCAGGGATGGGCGTTTGGCACAGCGCTTGGGGTACCCACACCCCATATCTGAGTGCCTGGGTTTGAGCCTGGACTCTCCCTGTTCCAGCTTCCTGAAAATGTGCACCCTGCAAGACAGCGTGTGATGGCTCAAGTAGTTGAGTCCCTGCCATGCACATGGCATGGAAGACCAGGACTGAGACCCAGGCTCCTGGCTTCTACCTGACTCAGGCTGAAGTGGGGAGTGAACCAACCAATAAGCCATGTCTTTCTGCCTCTCAAATTAAACAAATAATTTTAGCAAAACGACCCCCCTCTCCCCCGTCCCCGATGTGTATGTCCAATCCGTCTTATTCGCTAGCCTGCCTTTTCTGGAAACTTCCATCTGAAAACTTCTGGCATTTTCACCTGGGAGGAAGGTTAATATTGAGATAATTACCTGCCTGCCTCCAGCTTTCTACACTTGTTAAAAGTCCCTATATATATATATTTTTTTTTTTTTTTTTGACAGGCAGAGTGGACACTGAGAGAGAGAGAGACAGAGAGAAAGGTCTTCCTTTTTGCCGTTGGTTCACCCTCCAATGGCCGCCGCAGCTGGCGCGCTGCAGCCAGCGCACCGCGCTGATCCGATGGCAGGAGCCAGGTGTTTATCCTGGTCTCCCATGGGGTGCAGGGCCCAAGCACTTGGGCCATCCTCCACTGCACTCCCTGGCCACAGCAGAGAGCTGGCCTGGAAGAGGGGCAACCGGGACAGAATCCGTTGCCCCGACCGGGACTAGAACCTGGTGTACAGGCGCCGCAAGGCGGAGGATTAGCCTAGTGAGCCGCGGCGCCGGCCTAAAAGTCCCTAGTTTTTAAGAACGGCATTACCAAGAAAAACATTCGAGAGAGGAATCGCTGAGCCATCTTCATCTCCATCCTCGCTCACAACCAGCACTCCCCTGGCCAAAGCTTATGACGCCACCCGGAGACGTTTGTGGTGTCTGGATCCCTTCCACATCCATTTCCATTACTCAAATCAAGTTTCTATCTCTTGCCCTGAAAGTCAAACTCCTTCTGCACGACAGTTGCCGGCTCTCATTTCTCCTGTTCCAATTGATCGTCCAGGCGAACCTAAAAGGGAGGCAGGGAAGATGTGGGAACTGGACTCCACGATACAGGAGGCTCGCTGAAGCGGGCAGGGGTCATTCTGTGAACCCTGGAACGCACAGTGTATTAGGCTAGTGATCCTCTGGCCACCAGATGCCCAGGCCTTGTCTCTGTGTCTGACTCAGGGGGTTTGCGCAGGCCCAGAGCCCCGGCTCTCCCACCAAGTTCTAGCTCATGCCGATACTGCTGACCTGAGGGCCACGCTTTGCGAACCACTGATTCAGAGGAATAACCAGGCAAAGAAAGAAAAGATCAGGCTTTGAGCTCTTGACTTCCTAGTAGACAATAACTATTAATAGAAAAGGTCTCTTGACACTTTGTACCTGGGTAGCATTTTCACTCCTTTTTCTGTGTGTCTCTGTACAGCCTTAGAGTCCCCCCACCCCCAGCCTTAGAAGAGTCCCCACTGAGGCAGTGAGGCTGTGTGTAGTGTCTGGGGCACCTTTGGCATTGATGGATCTGGGGTCAGTCCTGGGGGCTCACCAGGGCAAAGGTATTGATGTGTGAACGTTTACAGAGTGTTTAGGACTCTAGGGTTGAGCCAGTGAGGAGCCCTCTGGGGACTTCTCTCAGGGGTGAGCTGAGCACCTACGACAATCTTTTCAGCTCCTTTTTGTTTGTTTGCTTTTTAAAGATTTATTTTATTTATTTGAAAGGCAGAGGCTGGTTTTGTTTTTTTTTTAAATTTTTTAAATTTTTTTAATTTTTTGACAGGCAGAGTGGACAGTCAGAGACAGAGAGAAAGGTCTTCCATTGCCGTTGGTTCACCCTCCAATGGCCACCGCGGCTGGCACGCTGCGACCGGCGCACCGCGCTGATCCGATGGCAGGAGCCAGGTGCTTCTCCTGGTCTCCCATGGGGTGCAGGGCCCAAGAACTTGGGCCATCCTCCACTGCCTTCCCGGGCCATAGCAGAGAGCTGGCCTGGAAGAGGGGCAACCGGGACAGGATCTGGCTCCCCGACCGGGACTAGAACCTGGTGTGCCGGCGCCGCAAGGCGGAGGATTAGCCTAGTGAGCCACGGCGCTGGCCCAGAGGCTGGTTTTTAAAACATTTGTTTTCATTTTATTTGAAAGGGAGAGGGAGGGAGAGAGAGAGAGAAAGAGAGAGAGAAAGAGAGAGAGAGAGAGAGAGGCAGATAAAGATCTTTGATCCATTGGCTCATTCTTCAAATGTCTACAGTAGCCAGGGCTGAGCGTGGATAGGCCAAAGCCAGGAGCCAGGAGCCATGAACTCCATACAAGGGCTGGAGTTAGGCAACCACTGTAGTACATACAGCACGTTAAGCTGTGGTTTCAGACACTGGCATTCCATATTGGAGTGCTGGTTTGAGTCCCAGCTGCTCCACTTCTGATCCAGCTTCCTGCTAATGCATCTGGAAAAGCAGTGGAAGATGGCTCAGGCACTTGAGTCCCTGCACCCACGTGGAAGACCTGGATGGAGCTCCTGGCTTGCTGCAGCCATTTGTGGATTGAATCAGCAGATGGATAACCTCCCTCTCTCTCCCCGCTCCCTTTCTCTGTTGCTCTGCCTTTCAAATAAACAAGTAAAGCTTTAAAAAATAAATAAAAGAAGAAAAAGACGAAGAAGAGGAAGAAATAATTCCACCCACCCAGGTCTCTCACATGGGTGGCAGGGACCCAGTACTTGAGTCCATCTGCTGCCTCCCAGGGAGCACATGAGCAGGGAGCTGGATGGGAAGCCGAGGACCCAGGACTCCTGTGGAATGTAGGAGTTTAAATGCCCACCCTAAGCTTGTGTTTTTTCAGAGAGGCAAAGAAATTGCAAAACACCATTACAAAAGTTGTGGTCATTTAAAAGTTTACATTGGGGCCAGCGCCATGGAGTAGTGAGTAAAGCCGCCACCTACAATGCTGGCATCTCATGTGGGTGCTGGTTCAAGACCCAGCTGCTCCACTTCCAATCCAGCTCCCTGCTAATGGCCTGGAAAAGCAGTAGAGGATGGCCCATGCCCCTGGGTCCCTGCACCAAGTAGGAGACCAGGAAGAAGCTCCTGGCTCCTGGATTCGGATTGGCACAGCTCTGACTATTGTGGCCATCTGGGGAGTGAACCAGTAGATGGAGGACCTCTCTCCTTCTCTGCCTCTCTGTATTTCTGCCTTTCAAATAAATAAATCTTTTAAAAAAAGTTTACATTAACAAATGAACACCTTCAAACATGTAAAAGGACTCAAGTCATTTGGCAGTAATGGCAGCTTTTGTGTGTGAGGCCCTTTATTAAAGGGAAAGTTTTCCCCTGTGTCTCAGTGTCGATCTGAGTTCATGTTCAGGGCCGGGAAATGTGGAGGCCATGAAAGTCAATGCTTCTTAATAACAGGCTAGGGGCCGGCGCTGTGGCGTAGCAGGTTAAAGCCCAGGCTTGCAATACCGGCATCTCATATGGGTACTGGTTTGAGTCCCTGCTGCTCCTCTTCTGATCTAGCTCCCTGCTAATGTGCTTGGGAAAACAGCAGAGGATAGCCCAAGTCCTTTGGCCCCTGCACCCACATGGGAGACCCAGAAGAAGCTCCTGGCTTCAGCTCAGCTCAGCTCTAGCCATTGTGGCCATCTGGGGAGTGAAGCAGTGGATGGAAGACCTTTCTCCCTCTCTCTGTCTCTACTTCTCTCTGTAACTCTTCAAATAAAATAAATCTTTATAAAAAATGATAGACATTTTCTTAAGATGGAAAATTCTCTTAAAAAAATAGTGGGCTAGAGAAAAAGAAATAATGTAGAAAAAACACTATTAGAAATCAGGTAGTATCCCAAAAATTCCTCTGAACTTTCCCGAGAGTCTCCCAGACTTTGTTTTTCTGTTTTTGCCTGTATTTGCTTCTGCCTGCAAGTTCTGCAGGCAATGGCTGCTTCCTTGGTCTCCAACCAACAATTCAGTTGCACCCTCCTCTGATGATCCAAGTCAGATTTGCTCCTAAGGACAAATGTGAATTCTTCTTCCTCACCACATTTAAGAAATCTCCAGTTTTTCCATTTAATGAGCAGTTATTATGTGTGCCTTGGAATAAAGTCAGTTTTCTGTCTCACTTCTTTGAGTAGGTTGGAGGTCAAGGACAGTTTTTTAGGGCATTTTCCCATAAGTGAGCCTTTCAATTTATTTTTTTTAACTTTTAGGGGGCACAGCACATTTATGATGACATATTTCAGATTTTTTTGTGTCTTAAAAAAAAAGTTTTCTATACCATAGGACCGTCAGCAGTGTGTTGCGCAATAAATGTTGGTGAAACATATCTATTCAACAAATTAAAGAAGTCCCCTGGGGACAATGCACCGGTCTGGAAGCTGAGACAAAGCTCCCATCTTAGTAATTCTTATCATGAGAAACACAGATTTGTAAGGTTTTCTGTTCTTACAGAAGTCACACAGTGCTAAGTCTTGAGGACATGTGGAAAAACAAGAAAGCGAGAAGTGGGCTGGTGGGAGGAGAAGGAAGAGAGGAGTTGTATTTTTTTTTTTTTTTTGACAGGCAGAGCGGACAGTGAGAGAGAGAGAGAAAGATCTTCCTTTTCCGTTGGTTCACCCCCCAATGGCCGCTGCAGCCGGCGTGCAGCTCACAGCGCTGATCCGAAGGCAGGAGCCAGGTGCTTCTCCTGGTCTCCCATGCGGGTGCAGGGCCCAAGGACTTGGGCCATCCTCCACTGCACTCCTGGGCCATAGCAGAGATGAGTTGTATTCTAAACAGGGTGATCATGAAAGGCTTTGCTGTGCAACAGCTAAGCAAACATCTGAGAGAGAGAGAGAGAGAGAGAGAGAGGGTGGGAAGTGATGGTTACTGTCTCACTATATGGGGAAAGGGCTTTTCAGGCACTGGGAGAGGCAAGTCCAAAGGTCCTGAGGCCAGAGTGGCCAAAGGGCAGAGTGGAGGTGAGAGAAGAGAAATAAGAAGGGGCTGTGGGGAGGGGGACCATGCAGGTGACCACCTATATTTCTAGCTTTCACTGCTTCATGCACCCCGCATGCTTTTTACTTAGTCCTCTTGCTCGTTGGTGAACATTTACGGAAAGCCCACCCCCACAAGGAAGCCTTTCCTCACTCCTGTAAAGCAGAATTGGGAAAACGCCCCACAATGAAATCGGAGAAGCGTTAAGTTTTGCGGCAGGGTTTAATACAGGTTTAACGAATTAAGAGACAACTGTACGTTATTGAAAGGTGAGAGATTGAGTTCAACCAATTTCATCTGTGTGCATGATTGGATCCATCCAAATGCTAAGGCCCCCCAAAAACAGGGTAATTAGATTGCTAGTATTAATTTTAACCAATGGTAATTAAAAGTGAAAAACAGTCTTCATCCAACTTGTCAAAGCTGAGGCCCTGCGCCGTTAGTAAGGGATGTTGACATAAAATGTTCTTGCTAAGTTGTGCGCACTCTGCAGATGAAGGGAACAGGGGTTGGTTGGGCGTGGTAGGGGGCATTTTATGCACCCAGGCAGGGGCTTCAAAGCTTTTCTACTTCATGTCCCAGGTCTTTTGCTTCTACAGTCTAGAACCGCGCCTGGCACATAGCAGGCAATGAGCCACCAGGACTATCAAACACAAATACAAACGACGCAATCCAATTTGATTTTCAGATAATCTTAGTATAAATATGTCCCATGTAGGATATTGGACAGACACGGTTGTTTACCCGAAACTGAAATTTATCTGAGATGTCACTTTAATAACTTTATTGGGCAACCCCACTAAGGAGCTCAAATACTCGTGATTTGACTCAATTGAAAATGGATCTCCTCGCACCTGCAAAATGGGTCTAAATCATAGCCCGCGCCTCCCTAGCGCTGCTGGGCAGATAAAGCCAGCACGTGGCACCCGGCGGGCCCTCAGTTTATACAACTGCTGGGAAACAAATCAATGGGCGGCAAAAGTTTCGCCTTAAACACGCGGACACGGGACCCGGGCCTCGTCCAGGCCAAACGCTCGCCCGCCAGGCCTAGGTTGCCGGCACCTGAGCGCCCGGCCAGCCTCTTCCGGGTCAGGTGACCGCGCGCGGCCACGTGACCCGGCCCGAGTGCGGGCGGTGGAAGGCGGAAGTGGGAGAGGAGTTGGGCGCCGCTTCTGGGGCCGGGGCAGGTAGCGAGCGCGGGCGCGGGGGGCGCGGCGGGCGGGCGGGCGGGGTGGGGCGCGGCGCGGGCCGGGGGCGGCGGGCGGCGCGGGGTGGGCCGGGGGCGGCGCGGGTCGGGCGCCGGGGGGCGGCGGCTTCCTGTGGGAGGGGCCTGGCGCGGCGGTTCCGGCCTCCGAGGAGGGGTGTCCCGGCTCCCGCCCGAGCGGGGTGGGCGCGACGCGGCCCGCGTGGGGCCGCCCCGAGGTGGCCGGCCGGGAGCCGGGGCTTCCGGGAGCGGCGCGGCATGGACAGGCGCGAGCTTTGTGGAGGGAGCCAGGGAAGGGCGAGTTGGGACGGAGCTGGAAGGGGGTGCCCGAGATGGCCGTGGGGCGGGCCGGGCAGGGGAGCAGCCCGGGGGGGAGAGGCCGCCTGAGCCCCACCTGAGGGCGTCTTCCCCGCTGCGGCGTTGGCAGCGATGTTTACCCGAGACTTGGATTTCGGGCTCAGTCCGTCTTTAAACTTCAGGAGGGATCACAGCATCTTGGTCGTCTTGCTCTCGTCACACCCACTTAGTCCCGCGGGCGCAGGGTTTCCACTTCTTGGGAACCTAACCCTTCAGGATCGCCTTTCTTGGGGACTTTTCCCTCCCTGATCAAGTCGTCTTCGAGGCTGAAGACAGAAAGCGTGGGCGCTCTGCTGTGGCTGCAGCCTACGCTCTTGACCATGACCTAGCCCAGCACTGCCTCGGCCGGAACACCGGACAGAGGACCGTGTACCTGTGTGCTGACGACTTTGGGTCTGGCTGTGGTTTAAATTATTCAGCTTCCCTTCCCACGTGACTGCTTATCTTGACCAGCTGTAGCTAGGTAGAAGTCTGTGTCCTGTTCCTTAGAACTATGACCTGGCACCTGATGTTGAGATTAAATACCCATGTCACAGCTGTTCATCTTCCTCTTTCTGTAAATGTTCACTAATTTTTTTGCAGAAGTGAGTCTCATGCGTGCACACACAAGAGCCAGAGTCATTCAGGGTTACCAGTCAGGGAACAAAAGGACTTTACTAATGTATGAGGACTTCAGGTTTTTGAAGTGTTTGATGAGCATTTAGAAGTTAATTTTTGCAGCAGCCCTGTCAGTTAGAGGGGGAAAGGTCTTTTTCCCATGTCATGAGAAACAGACAGACTTACAGGAGTTGTCTTGACTTTTAAAACCAATGTTCTTTCTTGTTTACTGGTCTCTCTTCTGCTGGACGTAAGAATCTTCAAGGGCAGATCCCATGTTTTATTTGGCTTCTTTGACCACTAGCCAAGTGCCTGGCATGGTGTGGGCACTTGGTCAGTGTTTGGTAATAAATGAATTTCTAAGGTCATACAGCTGTTAGGTGTTGGGCAAGGGATTTGAACCCAAGTCTTGGGTCTCTAGTAGGCAAGCTTGCTGTTTTCTGTGCTGCTGGTCTATGTGAACATGATAGGCATAAAAGAAAGGCTTGGATTGGCTTCTCATCGCTTAATGAGTACTTTCTCCTTTACCAAGAGCGTACGCCCACGTCTCATTTAGTCCTTTCCGAGATCTTCTGAAGGCTGAGGCTGTCCCTGTTCCGCTGAGGCTTGCTGAAGCCCTTGCCGTGGAGTCCAGAGCTCGTAAATGACGCAGCAGCCACTCAGGCCCACACCTTCTGTTTCCAGACCCATCCTTTTCTGTTTATAGAAGCGATAGAAAGTTTCATTGAAAAAGGTTTTTAAAGTACGAAAATATGATGCTTTAAAGAAAAAATACTACGAGTTAGAGAAAAAACTGTCCATGTGCAGTGTAACTGAGGACTAGAAAACTCGCTACTGCAGTGTCTTAGTCTGTGTGGTGCTGCTCCAACTATACTGTGGACTGGGTCGTTTATAAGTGAGAGAAGTTTATTTGGATCATGAGAGAGAGAAACACAAGCACTGAACTGCTTTTCCAACAAACCTGTTCTTGCAGTAATGACATTAATCTACCCGTGAAGGCACGGCCCCCATAACCTGACCACCTTTTAAAGGATCTCCCTCTCATCACCTGCATTGGGGGTTAAGCTTCTGACACAGGACCTTTGGGGGACACATTCAGCCACAGCATTGCCATGGCTACCTCTTCCCAGGACAGTGCTCCTCCCACCGGTATTGCAAGGACCTGTTCCATGCCAGGAAGTTTCTAGAGTTGCAAGTAGCCTCATGGTGCTGGCAAGCCCTGGAGATAATGCTGTAAGCATTAAGTCCACACCAGACTGGAAGACTTAGCATAGGAAAAAAGTAAAATGTCTCATGGGCATTTTTTATAACATAGTAAATGAGCAAACAGAAGTCATCAAATTATATTTTTGATTTATTGAGTTAAATATAATTAATTTCATCTCAGTTTTTAAAATGTGTTTCCTAGAAAGTTAAAAAAAATCATGTATGGCTCCCATTGTATTTCTTTTGGACAGAGCTATAATACATATCAGGATTATAGCAGTATACAAGAAAGGCAAAGTCTTCCACCTTTGTGGATCTTAAATCTTATTGGGGAAAGGTACAATAAAGAAGCCAGCTAAGCAAAATATGTGTTGTAATATGGCAGAGAAGAAGAATGTGGAGTGTTGGGTAGAGTTGCAGTTAACTTTTAAAAACATTTATTTGAAAGAGAGAGCTCCCATCCACTTGTTCACTTCTAAGATGCCTGCAACAGCCAGGGCTGGGTCAGGCCAAAGCCAGCAGCCCAGAGCTCAACCTGGGTCTTCCATGTCAACTACTTGACATCATCTGTTGCCTCCTAGTGCATTAACAAGAAACTGGATCAGAAGCAGGGAACCAGGACGTGCACCAGGCACTCCTGTATGGGTCCCTGGTGTCCGAAGTGGGGACCCAACTGCTAGGCCCAACATGTATCCCAGGGAGGCAGTTTTAAGTCTAAGGTTTTTAGAAAAAATCCCCTTAGGAGGTCAAGGTTAAGTAAAGATGTCAGGGAGGTGGGAGAAGGGGCCATGTGACTGAATGAAGGAATAGTAGTGCCAACAGAGGGAAGAGCAAGTAGAACAGCCCTGCAGGAGGGCACCTGGTAGGTGATGGCAGCAGTGAGGATGCCCATATGGCTGGAGGGGAGTGGAGAGGATGTGAGCAGAGCAGTGTTGGGTGTGGGAAGAGAGAGGTCTGAGCCTTGGAGGGCCTTGCAGGCCGATGTAAGGATGTTGGTTTCTTGCCAGGGTGGGTTGCAGCCACTGGCTAGTTCTGAGCAGTAGAGTGGACATGATCCACCTTCCTTTTAGTAGACTCACCCTGGTTGCTCTGTGGAGGAGTGGAGGGTCCTTGTGTGGGAGCAGGGAGGTCAGTCAGGAGGCCAGTGGCACACCCCAGGTGAAGGGTGCTTCCTGGGGCCTTTTTGCAGTACAGTCAATAGGCTTTGTGGATGAGTTGAATCCGATGGGAGGATGAGCAGAGTCCTGGGTGATGCCAAGGTCTCTGGCCCGAGCACCTGCAAGAAAGGAGTTGTCATTAACTCAGATGAGGAAGACTGGGAGCAGGGATGGGGCTCTGTTTTGTGTGCATTGACTGTAAAATGCCCAGCAGATATCCAGGTAAGGGTACCATGGGCAGTGGATACAGAAGTCTGGAGACAGGCTTGGGCTGGAAATAGATCTGTCGGAGCTATTATATTTAGAGTGAAGAGACTGCCGAGGTCACACAGGGAATAGTGTGGATACATATTCAAGAAGAGTGCTTCTTGCTAGACATTAACTCTTGAGATAAATCTCAGTTTGTAGTATTATAAAGTAGGTGTTTTAAGTACAGCGAAACTGTAGTGTATCTCGGGGAGCCTGGTGTTCTCTTCTTTTTCACTCATCATTTACAGACCCTTTTGAAAACCACAGGCTAATGGGCTTGTTTTTCTGAAGGAGGCCGCTCTTCCAACTGTGCATCTTTGTAGTGCTGCTGAAATCAATCTGAGTGCCAGTTTCTGGAATCAGCCTGGCTTTCTGGGTTGGCAACCAATTTAGAGACCTCCAGGAAGGGTGGGAAAGAGACAGGAAGGATGGATAATGGATTTGTAGTGTTTAAATAGTCAAACATGTATCTAGCACCTGCTTGCCGTGGGTCCCACCACTTTAAAGATTGGAAGTAAGTGCCCCCACTGAGGTGAAGGGACCCACACGAGGTCACGTGGTGAGGAAAGGGAGGAGCTGGGCGTTGGACCTGGTGCTTCCATCCTAAGATGGGGGAGTGGAGACAGGAACAGAAACCCCCACTGGAGTCTACCCTGTGAGCTGCTCTTGGGCCGTTTTTTAGTCAGGGCCCTTGTGGACTCTGGCATTTCTGGGAGGTGGGAACAAAAGGGAAGATGCTGTTTGCTTCCAATTCCAGGTCGTCGTTTAGAAGGTGTAGTCCTCTGCTCCTGCCTCCCCATCCCCAGTTTAGAAATAAACACTCAGTGATTGCAGTCTAGTGCTGTAATTGCTTCTAGAAGAAACCAAGGATCAAGACATGGGAGTCCTGACTTCAGCCCAGTCCTACTCCTTGACTCGCCCACGCCTTTTACTTTGTTTTATCTTGAGATCTGCTTTCTATTTTATTTTATTACTAACCTATGATTCCACTGTGCCTCCAGTGTCCCTCCCTCTCTTTTTTTTTATGAGCTTGATTTTTGTACAGATGTCATTTGGCAGAGTTCAATTGTGTGTGATTGTTTTTCAGTATGGGCTTTTGGAGAATGGAGGGTAACTCAATGCTGGACAGAGGAAAGAGGCCAAGAGAGAAACCCTAGTGTTGGAAACAAGTGAAAAACCATGACAGCGGATGCAGGGCTGATCTGTACTTAGAAAGAAGCTCTGCTGTTTCTACAGCTGGTTAATCAAGAATAAAATCTTGATGGTGAGAGGTAGCTTTTGTTCTTCCCTGATTCATTGTTCTGCACAGGTCTTTTTATCTCCAGATCAGTGTTTGCTGGTTTCTTTTTTTAAATTATTTTTGACAGGCAGAGTGGACACTGAGAGAGAGAGAGAGAGAAAGGTCTTCCTTTTGCCATTGGTTCACCCTCCAATGACCGCTGCGGCCGGCGCACTGCGGCTTGCGCACTGCGCTGATCCCAAGGCAGGAGCCAGGTGCTTCTCCTGGTCTCCCATGGGGTGCAGGGCCCAAGCACTTGGGCCGTCCTCCACTGCACTCCCGGGCCACAGCAGAGAGCTGGCCTGGAAGAGGGACAACTGGGACTAGAACTTGGTGTGCCGGCGCCGCTAGGCAGAGGATTAGCCTGTTGAGCCACGGCGCCGGCCCGTTTGCTGGTTTCTTGATTCAAGGCTGGGTAAAGAATTTTGGAGACTGAGGTACCTTTAATCCCGGAGCCTAGAATTTTAGTATCAGGGATAAGCAGTGTAGCTTATAGCTAATATAATATATGTATATTTATATTTGAAAAGCAGAGAGAGAGAGAGTGTAAGTGTGAATTAGATGGAGACCTTCCTTCAACTGGTTCATTCCCCAAGTGTCCGCAACAGCCAAGGCTGGGCCAGGGTGAAGCCAGGAACTTGGAATTCAGTCTTGGTCTCCCATGTTGATGACAATGACCCCGAAACTTGAATCATCGTCTGCTGTTTCCCAGGGTGCGCATAAGCAGGAAGCTGGAGTTGAGAGCAGAGCTGGTGCTCAAACCCATGCACTATGATACGGGATGTGGGTGCTCCAAGCACCAGCTTAACTGCTGTGCCAAATGCCTGTCTTGTCTTTTTTGAAGGCGAATTTTATGTATTCCCCAAATAATGCGTGTTGGTAGTAAAAAAAAAAAAAATCAAGTAATGGGGCTGGCATTGTGCAAGAGTGGATTTGACCACTGCCTGCAGTGCCAGCGTTTCATATGGGTGCTGATTCCAGTCCTGGCTGCTCCCCTTCCGATCCATTTCCATGCTATTGCACCTGGGAGTGCATCAGAAGAGGGTCCAGGTGCTTGGTCCCCTGCGCCCGTGTGGGAGACCCGGAAGAAGCTCCTGGTTTCAGACTGGCCCAGATGTGTCTGTTGCAGCCATTTGGGTAGTGAACCAGCAGCTGGAATACCTCTGTGTCTGTCTCTCCCTCTCTCTCTATACTCTGCCTTTCAAATAAATAAGATAATTCTTAAAAAAAAAAAAAAAGTAACATTGTAAGACAATAGCATTGCTTGCTTTTTCCCTTTTTATTCTTGATTTTTGTTCCGTAGTGGCAATGACTTAACTTTTTAAACAGTCTTCTGTTACTTCTTTATTAGAAAATGACATCCATTTTCTGTTAATTTTTTTTTTAAAGATTTATTTATTTATTTGAAAGTCAGAGTTACACAGAGAGAGAAGGAGAGGCAGAGAGAGACAGAGGTCTTCCATCTCCTGGTTCACTCCCCAGTTGGCCACAGGATCTGTGCCAATCTGAAGGCAGGAGCCAGGAGCTTCTTCCGGGTCTTCCACGTTGGTGCAAAGGCTCAAGGACTTGAGCCATCTTCTACTGCTTTCCCAGGCCATAGCAGAGAGCTGGACTGGAAGTGGAGCAGCCTGGACTCAAGCCAGGTCCCATATGGGATGCCGGCACTGCAGGTGGCAGCTTTACCTGCTATGCCACAATGCTGCCCCCTCTACTGTTAATTCTTAGTTTGCCAGTTTTATCTGTGATCATTGCACCATGAAAGAAGACAACATAACTCTCTTTTTCTGGATAGTCTCTGCTGATGCATATTTCTGATTTCTGATACAGCCACATCATAATTTAAAAGTTAAAAAAATAATTGACACTGCTAGAATTCCCCATCTGCTGGTTTACTCTCTAAATGTCGGCAACATCTGGGGCTGGGAGAGGCCCAGACTGGGTTTGAAGCTGGAGCTAGGTACTCATTCCAGGTCTCGCACATTGGAGGCAGGAACCCTACTGAACCATCATTGCTGCTTCCTAGGGTCTACATGAACAGGATCGTGTAGTCAAGGAGTCAGGGAGAGGGAACTGAACTCAGGCACCATGATGTAGGATGTGGGTGTCTCAGCTGCTAGGCTAAATACTTGCTCCCCACACCACCATTTTTTGCTAAATTGTGTATCTGCTGGAGCTGGTATTGGTGTGCAGCACATTGAGCTGCTGCTTGTGATGACAACATCCCATATTGGAGTGCTGATTGGAGTCTTGGCTGCCCTTATCTCCTGATGGTCTAAGGGCTTGGGCCCCTGCCACCCATGCGGGAGACCTGGATATGGAGTTCCTGGCTCCTGGCTTCAGCCTGACCCAGCCTGGCTATTGCAGCCATTTGAGAAGTAAACCAGCAGATGGAGGATTTTCTCTTTCTCTCTCTCTCTCCCGCTCTCTTTGATACTCTGCCTTTTAAGCAAATCTTAAAAAATGTGTTGATGTCATAGAAGTTAAACACTTGTGTACATGCTTATGATTACAAACGCCGTTCACAGTTGAGCCTCATAGCACTCTAGGATCAGGTTTCCTTTCTGCAGCTTGCTTTTCCAGGAGTCAGGCGTTTCCCTCGAGCATTCTGATAAAGCTGAACTACTTCTTCCAGTGCGGTGACATGCATCTTATAACCGGTTTCCTCCATTCACTCTCCTTTTTTTTTTTTCTTATTAAGATTTTATTTATCTATTTGAAAGATAGAGTTACAGAAAGAGAAGGAGAGAGAGAGAGATATCTTCCATTGGCTAGTTCACTCCCCAAATGGCTGCAGTAACCCAAGCTGGACCAAACCGAAGTCTTGAGCCAGGAGCTCCTTTCAGGTCCCCACGTGGGTGCCGGAGCACAAGCACTTGGGCCATCTTCTGCTGCTTTTCCAGGCACCTTAGCAGGGAGCTGGATCGGAAGTGGGGCAGCTGGGACTCAAACCTGCGCCCATATGGCATTCCGGCACTGCAGGCTGCGGCTTTATCCTGCTGTGCCACAACACCAGCTCCCATTTACTTTCCTTTAAAAATTTTTTTAAAAAAGATTTATTTTATTTGAAAGAGTCACAGAGAGGGATGGAGGGACGGAGAGAGAGAGATCTGTTGAATCACTCTTTAGGTGGCTCCAATGACTAGGGCTGGGCCAGACTGAAGCCTGGAGCCAGGAGCTTCCTCCGCGTCTCCCATGTGGGTGCAGGGGCCCAAGCACTTGGACCATCTTCTGCTTTCCCAGGCCATAACAGAGAGCTGGACTGGAAGAGGAGCAGCCAGGACTCGAACAAGCGCCCATATGGGATGCCGGTGCTGCAGGTGGCAGCTTTACCTGCTACGCCACAGCGCCAGCCCCTCTCATAATACAATTCTTTGAGGATAGAGGTCCTGCATGGGAAGTTAGTGCACAGTGACTCCTGTTGTTAATTTAACAATTCATACTCCTGTGTATGACCATTTGCTTTCTTAGAAACCAGCTTGTGCCTGACTGGTTACTCTCCAGGTCTGCTGTAGTCATGTCTTGTGATTTCTCTGTATCATTACTCTGGGAATTCTTTTTGCTCCTCCCTTGTGAATAGCCATTATCCTCTGTTGTCTTAACTTACTCTTCATGACATCCTTTTTTCAGTAGCTTTCTGAAAAAGCCAGTTTTGGAAGTTACTTGTTTGATACTTTGCACCTCTGAAAATACCACTGATTTCCTGTTGTCCTTAGCTGATGGTCTTGGTTGTATGGTTCTAGATTGGAAATAATTTTAGCTCAGAATTTGAAAGTGTTGCCTTGTCCTCTAGCACTCAGTGATAATGTTGATAATGTCTCATGCCATTCTGATTCCCGTGCTTTGCAAATGTGACTGGGGCCACATACATCATTTATATTAATGTTCTGGAATTTTGTTGCATTATATCTTAATAGGATTGGTTTGTATTCCTCCTTTTTATTTATTTTTATTTTAAAAAAACTTTTATTTATTTGAAAGGCAAAGTTACAGAGAGAGAGAGAGAGAGAGAGAGAGAGAGAGAGAGAGAGACTGACTGACTGACTGCTGGTTCATTCCCCAAATGGCTGCAATGGCTGGAGCTGGGCTGATCTGAAGCCGGGAGCCAGGAGCTTCTTCTGATCTCCTGCGTGGGTGCAGGGGCCCAATATGGGCTATCCTCCACTACTTTCCCAGACGCATTAGCAAAGAGCTGGACTCGAACTGGTGCCCATATGGGATGCTGGCAGCACCGGTGGCTTTACCCACTTCACCACAGTGCCAGCCCCTGCGTTCCTTCTTTGGGCACATGGTTAGGTCTTTTTTGTGGAAAAACTTATGTTCATGTATCTTGATTTGTTTCTCTCTTTTGTCAAGTTCACGCGCTGGATGTTTTAAGCTAATACACCATTTCAGAAAGACTTTTCCCTCCTACCTGCCACCTTCTTTATCTGTTAGTTCTGCTGTGGAGTACACACCTTCACTTTATTTGTCAACTTTGTTTTTGCTGTCAGAGCTGCTCTTTCCAGGACCACATTTTTATTCTGTGAATATTTCTTTTCATTAAAAAAAAGGCATTCTGTTCTTGTTCCATGGGTAAAATACTTTCTTTTATTGCTCTGACTTGTTGTTTTGGGTTTTTTCTTTGACTTCTGTTTTATTTAACTCTCAAAAACTGAGTTTATAAATCGTCCTTTTAAAGTGTGCAATTCAGTGGTTTTTAGTGTTTTCATAGTTGTGTAACCATAAAAACTAATTGCAGAACACTTTTATTTTAGAAAAGTATTTACTTTTCTCTTGATTTTCATGTACTTGAAAGGCTGAGTGACAGACAAAGAGATGCAGATTGTGAGATCTCTTGCGCACACGTTCACTCCCCAAATGCTCACAGTAGCTGGGGTGGGCAGGCGGAGGTCAGGACCCAGGGACTCCATGCAGGTCTCCCTGTGTGGGTGGCAGGGATCCAGCTACTGGAGTCATCGCCTGCTGCCTCCCAGGATACGTATTAGTAAAAATCTGGAACCAGGGATTGTGCTGTGGCACAGCGGGTTAATGCCCTGGCCTGAAGTGCCGGCATCCCATATGGGTGCCGGTTCTAGTCCTGGCTGCTCCTCTTCTGATCCAGCTCTCTGCTATGGCCTGGGAAAGCAGTAGAGGATGGCCCAAGTCCTTGGGCCCCTGCACCCGCGTGGGAGACCTGGAAGAAGCTCCTGGCTCTTGATGGGCGCAGCTCTGGCCATTGTGGCCAGTTGGGGAGTGAACCAGCGGATGGAAGATCTCTCTCTCTCCCTCTCCTCTCTCTGTGTAACTCTGACTTTCAAATAAATAAATGAATCTTTAAAAAAATAAATAAAAAGTAAAAAACTGGAACCAGAAGTAGAGGCAGGATTCAAACCCAGGCACTGTGATATGAGATGCGAGCATTCCCAGCTGGATCTTACCTGCTGCGCCAGATATACCCGCCGCCAGATATACCCGCCTCGCAGAAGATTTTTATCACCTCATCAGGAAACTGGGGCCCATTAACTATTACTCCCCTCACCCCAACCCTCTTGCCCTGTGGCGACTGCAGATACTCATCATTCTGTGTCATTCATTGTTTTAGCAAATTCTCATTGTTTTAGCAAAATCCCAGAGGCAGGCTACTTAGGAAGGAAAAGAGATTTTTTTTTTTTTGTAACTCACTGTTTTGAGGTTCAGGGACGTGGTGCTGGCACAGCCTCAGCTGCGGTGAGGACCTCTTGGCTGCATCACTTCATGGTGGATGGCAGTGGTGGGAGCGAGCGTGGGAGCAAAGCGATCAGCTCACCGAGCAGGAAGCCCGCAGTGCAGCAGGGGGCCCAGTGTTGGGGTTCTGTCGCAGTCCTCTTACAAGACCTCATCCCGGTGCCCCTGAGAAAATTACCTTGATCCGTTTTGGGGACACCACTGCAGTTGACATCAGGACCTCGCACTAGGCCCGCCCTCCTTAAAGTTTTGACGCCGTCTGCCAGTGTCGCCACCCTGGGGATCAAGCTCCCAACACAGGAACCTTTGAGAGGAAAAACAGCATCAAAAGTTTTGCATCTTCTTTCTGTTTTATTTCCTTACTGTAGGTAGTTCATATACATGGAATTATACAATAAATTAGGTTTTTTTCCGGTTTTTCACTTAGCATAATGTTTCTAAGTTTCATCCATGTTATAACACGAATTGGTACTTCATCTCATTTTATGGCTGAATAGTAGTCTGTGGTGGGGTCGGTGCTGTGGTGTATTGGGTAAAGCCACAGCCTGCAGTGCTGGCATCCCATATGGGCGCTGGTTTGAGACCCAGCTGCTCATCTTCCAGTCCAGCTCTCTGCTATGGCCTGGGAAAGCCACAGAGGATAGCCCAAGCCCTTGGGCCCCTGCATCTGCGTGGGAGACCCGGAAGAAACTCCTGGCTCCTGGTTTCTGATCGGCTGAGCTCTGGCCGTTGTGGCCATTTGGGGAGTGAACTCGCGGATGGAAGACCCTCCCCACCCCCCGCCTTTGCCTCTCTGTAACTGTGCCTTTCAAATAAATAAATAAATCTTTAAAAAATAGTCTGTGGTATGGATATTTCACTTTTATTTAGCCATTTATCAGTGGATGAACAATTGTATCGTTTCCTGTTTTGGGCTATTATGAATAATCCTGCTGTGAGCATGCTGTGCAAGGTTTTTTGGTGGATACAAGTTTTCAGTTCTTTCAGAGATACATATTTATATTTTATATATAAATTCTACATATTCATAAAATTTACAGATATGCTGGGTCTTATGGGTCTTATGGTGACTCCAAGTTCAGCTTTTTGAGGAAATGCCAACTATTTTTTGACACTGCTCACCATTTTCCTTTCTTGCTAGTAATGTATTAGGATTTCACTTTCTCTGCCTTCTTGCCAACACTTCTCGTTGTTTGTCTTTTGGTTTTGTCCAATCTGGTGCATGAGAAGTGGTTCCTCATGATTTGCATTTCCCTGCTGACTAATGAAGTCCAGATCATCTTCTCATAGGGTTATTGGTCTTTTGGATGTCGTCTTTGGAGAAATGTCTGTTCAGGACATTGTCTTTTTTTTTTTTTTAATTTATTTGACAGGTAGAGTTATAGACAGAAAGAGAGAGAGAGACAGAGAGACAGAGACAGAGACAGAGAGAAAGGTCTTCCTTCAGTTGGTTCACTCCCCAGATGGCTGCCACAGCCGGCGCTGTGCCGATCCGAAGCCAGGAGCCAGGTGCTTCCTCCTGGTCTCCCAGGCCACAGCAGAGAGCTGGACTGGAAGAGTAGCAACCGGGACTAGAACCCAGTGCCCATATGGGATGCCAGTGCTGCAGGCAGAGGATTAACCAAGGGAGCCATGGCGCCGGCCCCCTTTCTTTTCTTTTTTTTTTTTTTTTTTTTAAGATTTATATATTTGAAAGAGTTACAGAGAGAGGGAGAGACAGAGAGATGGAGGTCTTCAATCTGCTGGTTCACTCCTCAAATGGCCACAATGGCCAGAGCTGAGTGGATCCGAAGCCAGGAGACAGCAGCCAGGAGCTTCTTCCGGGTCTCCCACGTGGGTGCAGGGGCCCAAGCATTGGACCATCCTCTACTGCTTTCCCAGGCCATAGCAGAGAGCTGGATCAGAAGTGGAGCAGCTGGGACTCGAACTGGCACCCATATGGGATGCTGGCACTTCAGGTGGCAGCTTTACCTGCTACGCCAGAGCGCTGCTCCCCCAGACATAAATCTTTAAAAATTTATTTGAAAAGCAGAGAGACAGACACACACACATATACATGCATACAGAGATTTCTCTCCACTGGCTCACTCCCCAAATGCATGCAACAGCTGAGGCTGGGCCCGGCAGAAGCTGGGAACTGGGATCTTAAGTCAGGTCTCCCAAGAGTGTGACAGGGACCCATGTACTTGGGCCATCCCTACTTCCTCTCAGGGCTTGTTAGCAGGATGCTGGAATTGGGAGCAGAGCTGGGACTCAAACACGGGTGCTCCAATGTGAGACATGGCTACATTAACTGCCAAACACCAGCTCCTTTTGTCATGATTTGCAAATATTTTCTCTTCTTCTTTTCACTTTTTTAAAAAGATTTATTTATTTATTTGAAAGTCAGAGTTACACAGAGAGAGGAGAGGCAGAGAGAGAGAGAGAGAGGTGTCTTCGATCTGATGGTTTACTCCCCAGATGGCCGCAATGGCTGAAGCTGCACTGATCTGAAACCAGGTGCCAGGAGCTTTCTCCGAGTTTCCCACGTGGGCACAGGGGCCCAAGGACTTGGGCCATCCTCTGCTGCTTTCCCAGGCCATAGCAGAGAGCAGGATCGGAAGAGGAGCAGCCAGGTCTCGAAACAGTGCCTATGTGGGATGCCGGCGTTTCAGGCCAGGGTGTTAACCCGCTGTGCCACAGCACTGGCCCCACTGGGTTTTTTATTGATCCATACCTTTGGAATCATATCTAAGGGAATCATACCTTAAGTGATGCATTTTTTTAAAACCTCTTTTTTTTTTCAGATTTATTTATTTGAAAGGCCGAATTACTGTTGTGGGGGTGGAGGGGGTGGAGATTCAGAGAGAGAGAGGTCTTCTTTCTTTCTTTCTTTTTTTTTTTTAAAGTGAAACTTTTTAAAATTAAATTAAGTTTTTAAAAAAGATTTTATTTATTTGAGAGAGTGAGAGAGAGAGAGACAGAGAGACAAGGAGAAAGATCTTCTATGTGCTGATGCACTCCCCAAAGGGCTGCAGCGACTGGAGCTGGGATAATTCAAAGTCAGGAGCCAGGAGCTTCTTCCGGGTCTCCCACGTGGGTGAAGGGGCCCAAGGACTTGGGCCATCTTCTGCTTTCCCAGGCCATAGAAGAGAGCTGGATCTGAAGAGGAGCAGCTGGGACTAGAACTGGCGCCCTTATTGGAGGCTGGTGCCACAGGCGGAGGATTAACCTACTGTGCTACAGCACTGGCCCTGAGATAGGTCTTTTATCTACTGGTTCACTCCTCAAATGACTGTAATGGCCAGAGCTGGGCCTATCCAAAGCTAGGAGCTTCATGCCTCCTTTGTACGTGAGTACAAGGCCCAAGGACTTGGGCCATCTTCCACTGCTTTCCCAGGCCATAGCAGGGAGCTGGATCAGAAGTAGAGCAGCCAGGACCCGAACCAGCACCCATATGGGATGCTGGCACTGGCTTTACCTGTACACCATGGTTCTGGCCCCTGTTTTATACATTTTGAATTGATTTTTGTATAAGGTGTGAGGTAAGGGTCCACCTTCATCCATTTGCCTGATAAGTAAGATGTTGCTGCATCATTTGTTGATGAGACTGATCTTTTCCCACTGAATTATCTTTGGCATCCTTGACTAAAATCTTTTGACTATAAATGTATGGGCTTGTTTCTGGACTGTAGGTTCTAGTCCATAGCTCTGTGTCTGCCTATATGCCAATACCGCGCTGTTTTGATTACTACAGCTTTGTAGTAACATTTTTAAAAAAAATTTTATTTATTTATTTGAAAGTCAGAGTTACACAGAGAGAGGAGAGACAGAGAGAGAGGTCTTCCATCCGATGGTTCACTCCTCAACTGGCTGCAAAGTTCGGAACTGCGCCGATCTGGAGCCAGCAGCCAGGAGCTTCTTCTGGGTCTCCCACACGGGTGCAGGCGCCCAAGGACTTGGGCCATCCTCCACTGCTTTCCCAGGCCATAGCAGAGAGCTGGATTGGAAGTGGAGCAGCCAGGTCTCGAGCTGGCGCCCATATGGGATGCCAGTGCTTCAGGCCAGGGCGTTAACCCGCAGTGCCACAGTGCCAGCCCCTGTAGTAACTTTTAAAATCAGAAAGTGGAGTCCTCCGATTTCATTCTTCTTCTTTAAGATTGTTTTGGGTATTCTGCATCCCTTGCATTCCCTAATGAATTTTAGGATCCGCTGGTGAGTTGCTGGAAAAAAAGATTGTTTGTTTTGATTTCTGGATCTCCTTAAACTGTTGCATTTAAACGTGAGGCACCATTAGGCTTATCTAGGAACCCAAGTCGGGGGAGCTGAGGGGTGGGGGACAGTGACCTCTCAGTTCTGAGGTCTACTTTGCCTTAACTCTCTGGATCTGCGTGGCACCGCTTCCCTTCCCTCAGCTGTGCCTTCTGGGAGACTGACAGTTCAGTCTCCTGCTTGCCATAACAGAGAGCCAACTGCTTGGCTGAGCTGGGTGGAGAAGAGACCCCAGCTATTCCTCATAGAAGCTTTTATTTTAGAAAATGCATGCCAGTGTTTATGGAAGACAAGTTCAGAAGACAATGTATTATTTTTCTGAGAGATTTGGGTACATCTAGCAGGCTTAGTGAAGGGAGAAGTTTTGGCTTTCATTAAACCCATTACTCCCTTCCGTTATGAGATCTTCTGTGTATCTGTGACCTCTGGTTATATTTTAGACATCATTCTCCCTCCTTCCTCCCCCAGGATGCATCAGACTTATGCTAACTCATTTTTTTTGTAGTCATTTGGATGCACATACTTTGCACTCCTGTTAGGGTAAGAGAACATGTCCTGAGTGCATGTCCAGCCTTCTCTGTCGCTGAGACAGGTGTGGCGTCAACACTGACCTGAGGCTCTGTAAGCCTCCTCTAGTGTTTGGTGTGCATTTGGGCCTGAGACTGCATATGTCAGGAACTGTGTCTAAGATGAGAGCCCGAGACAAAAGCTAACAGATTGGATCTGTTAGTTGTTGGGATTTGCCTTCCCTCCCATGGTTATGGTTAGATGGGAAAGCCTTTATAATTCAGAATACCTCCCTCTTAATGTCAGGGTGCTGTCGGCTTATTGGCTCTGGGACTGAAGACCAAGCCCCAGGTATAACACGGATTACGGTTAACAAATGAGGGGCTGTCATTGCGAAGGACACGAGCAGGACGAAGCCATGGCGGCCTTGTCTCTGTGTCTCCTGCTTCCCAGGTGCCTTTGCTCCTTCTGAGCCTCCTTTAGCGTTGATCCAATTGATTTTGTTGTGGGGCCATGAAGTGTGGATCACAAGGTTTGGGCTTTTTCCAATTTAACAGGCCATGTCGGGTTTTGAGTTGCATTCGCTGAGTGTTAGGAACAAAGGCTAACACCAGCTAACACCCAGGAGAACAAACTCATTTGAAAGGTACCGTTTGTTGAGTTGCCTCAGGAAAGAAAGATCCCAATAGATGTAAAGATTTTTAAAATATTCCTTTATTTTTGAAGTCTATAGATAATGAATCTCCAGCTTTTAGTGCTTTAACCCCTGTTACTAAAAACCCCGAGGCTTAATTTATAATCATTAATCTTTCCTTCATTTCTCAAGATACGATCTTTTTTCCCTTTAAAATTGTTAAATTATGAAACAGATCAAACATATAAAATGGTTCAGATACTAAGATAACAGTCATAAAAACCACCATCTGGACTTAATGAATTTGAACATTTTGCCATATTTGCTTCAGAATTTTCTTTTTAAAGATAAAATGTTGCTGAGATAGTTAAAGTTCCCTTGGTCTCCCTCCTCTCTTCAATTGTCCTGCCCTCTCCTTTGCTCCCCAGCACAAACTTCTGTTCCAACTTGGTGTGGCTGCTTCCCATCCATGCTTTTATACTGTGACTATACTTGTGTGTCCGCAGCAGCATATACAATAGTTTTGTGTAGGTTCAGGTGTATAACAGTGACATCACTGCTTACTTTTTATTCTTTCTCTTAGTTATGTTGTGTGGGATTTGCACGTGCAGATTGACTTCTCATATTTCATGTACTTTATGGCATTCCATTTTAGAAGTATGCATACATCACCATTCTCCATTTGTGGGCAGACCTTTGCTGTTATAGGCATTACTGTGATGAACATTCCTTGAACTTGGCCCTTTCTGCATATGTTGAGAATGTTTGCCTTGACAAATGCCTGAGAGTGGAATCCTGGGGGATCCTCTTTCTGGGTCTTTCATTCTACTGGAACTGGTCAGGTGGCATCCAATTTGTGGACGAGACTTCTCATGCATACGTATTGTCAGACTCCTAATGTCTTTCTAATCTGATGGGTAGTAAGGAGAGTTGACCTTTTTACTGCTTTGCAACACAAATTTAGTCTAAGAGAATTAACACATCTTTTTAAATTTCAGGAAATTGATACTCTAATGCATTCAGTAAACATTTTGGAGTTCCTACTGAGAGCCAGCTACCATTGTAGCTGACACTAGGGCTACAGGGTAACTGATGAGACAAACATCTCAGCCTTCAAGGAGCATCTGTTCTGGGGCAGGGAGACAGACATAAATACAATAAATAAAATGAGAAGCATGCTGCTACCAAGTGCTAAGGAGAAGTCAAACAGAGAAGGAAGGCTACTCGTGTGTGCGGAGGTAAGGTTGACATGGTGGTAGGGGAAAGAAGGCCCCTTAGGAAAGGGACCTCTGAGAAAATGCCTGAAGGCAGAGAGAGAATCTCCCTGGATGTGCGCCACTGAGGCAGAACGCTTCTGGACACGGAGCGCAAGTGCACAGACCTGAGGTGGGCGCAGGCCTGCACATTCCAGGAACGGCAAGGCACCCTATGTGGCAGTGGGGAGGAAGAGGAGTGGGCAAGGGGCTCAGAAAGGGGCTCGAGGGTCATTTTTGGGACTTGGAGCTTTTGCTCTGAATTAACCAGTAAGTGTCTGGCTGATTTTGCACATCAGAGTGACATGCTGTCCCATGTGCACTGAAAAGACCACCTGCTGCATTTAGAGGTCAGGTCCAAGGGGGCCAAGCACAGAAGCAGGAGAAAGAGTCATCCGAGGAGAGATCCCAGCACTTTGGACCAAGCAGACAGTAGAGGAGGGAAGACGTGGTGGGGCTTGGAAGGATTTTAAAGGTAGAACCAAGGTGATGTATGAACAGGTTGGAGAGGGTGTGAGAGGAAAGGGAGAAGAAGGAGCGAGCTCCGGGTTCTGGCCTGAGCCACTGAGATGGGGAGCAACGGGGAGCCGGTTGCAGGGGAATGTCAGAAGCTCAGTGTGGCCGGTGGATCTGAGGGTCTGAGGTCTAAGGTTGAGGACTTTACTGGGCATGGCAATTTGGGACTGTCAAGAAATAGATACTGTTTACAAACATGAAACAGGCCGAGATAACCAAGAGAAGAGGTGTAAGGGCTCCTCTTGGGTCTCTGGGTCCGTGAGGGGGAGGAGCCAGCATAGCAGCTGAGAGGTAGGGACGAGGGGTCCTGGATGCCAAAGGCTGAGGAGAGGTCCCCTGTGCTGGCCGTGGCTGGAGGCCGTGTGTGAGCAGAGGACAGAGGCTCGCCTCGGGCTGTGGGGATGCCTCCTCTCCAGCTCTGACCGGAGGGGCTCGGGTTGTATTCCTTTTGCTCTATGGAACATTTCAGAGATTTCCACTGGAAGCAAAATACTTTTCATGGACTAGTGCAGAGAAAACTTAGAATCCCCTTTAATCTTTCTGGAGGCTGCAGCTAACTTACAAATAACACACACTGTTGGGCTAAAAATCTTAAAGCCCGAAATCGTTTGGCTTTAGGTGTGCGAAATGTCAAAGTCACTGCCACGTGGCTGTAGGTGCATTCAGCCTTCACACAAAGGGCGTCCATCCCCAGAGTCCCGCAGGGAGAGAAGGGCTTCTCTCCTTGGAGTAATACAGGGAGCTAAGGACCTTGTCTTTGAAAAACAGTCTGGAGGGGCGGTCACATACAGATGGAATGCAAGAAGGCATCGCTGCTGCAGAATCCGCGGGGATTTTCTAGTATTTTACAGAGCAGTTGTTGAGTGTGGTTCTCAGACGGCTGGAGGCCCCTGAGGCTCTCCGGGGTTTGCAGGGTCAGAACTTTTTCATAACAACAGTCTTTGTTTGCCTTTTCTCTGTGATCCCTTTTGTACTGAAGCTGTAGAGGCAAAAGGCAGCAGAATTGTCAGTGCCCGGCAGGGATCCAACTCTGTTGCCTTCATCATGTCCTTCGCCACAGCAGGTCCTGAGTGACAACAGAGGAAAAAGCCAGTTTCACTGAAGAACGGCCCATCCAGGCCGGCGCTGGGGCACAGCCGCTGAGGCCTCCGCCTGTGATGCTGGCATCCCATATGGGTGCCAGTTTGTGCCCAGCTGCTTCGCTTCCAGTCCAGCTCCTTGCTGATGTGCCCGGGAAAGCAGTGGCAGATGGCCCAAGTGTTTGGGCCCCCGCCAGCTACGTGGGAGACCCAGAAGAAGCTCTGGGCTCCTGGCTTTGGCCTCGCCCAGCACTGGCCATTGTAGCCATTTGGAGAGTGAACTAGTGGATGGAAGGTCTCTTGCTCTCTCTCCATCTGTCTGTTTCTCTCTCTCTCTTTCTCTAACTCTGCCTTTCAAAATCAATAAACTGATGAAGTAGTAAAATCTATAAATTTTTATTTAGTTCTGACCCTTGAGCATATCTTTTCGATCTTCTGCATATTGTTTTTTAAGATTTATTTATTTATTTGGAAGAGTTACACAGAGAGAGAGAGAGGTTTTCCATCCGCTGGTTCACTCCTCCATTGGCCAAAACGGCCAATCTGAAGCCAGTAGCCAGGAGCTTCTTCCCAGTCACCCACGCAGGTGCAGGGCCCAAGGACTTGGGCCATCTTCCACTGCTTTCCCAGGCCATAGCAGAGAGCTGGATTGAAGTGGGGCAGCCGGGACTCAAACCAGCTCCCATA
The DNA here is from genome assembly GCF_033115175.1 of Lepus europaeus. NCBI lineage: Eukaryota > Metazoa > Chordata > Mammalia > Lagomorpha > Leporidae > Lepus > Lepus europaeus. The sequence continues at coordinate 56,024,562 of NC_084845.1, forward strand.
TGGGATGCCGGCACTGCAGGCGGCAGCTTTACCTGCTGCAGCACAGCGCTGACCCCTCAATATTCTGTGTATTAAAATGGGAACTATGCCTAATGCACTTCTCTTGCATTTTGAAAAATAAAGGTTGTATTGAGAAAAGGCTCTTGTACAGTGTTTGAATTGGGAGCTGAGTTCGCTGCTTTTTTTGTGAAATATCATTTTTACTTAAAAAGCAACTAACAGACAAGCTAAAGTTACCAGGTTTGGGTATTTGGCAGACATTTTCTTCAAAATGAATGAAACGAGCCTGACATTTCAAGGAAAGCAACTGACAGTATTTGTTGCCAATGACAAACCATGATTTCTTAAGTGAAAATTAAAATTTTGGAACACTCATGCCTACCACCAAGAGCTCGACAGCTTCCCGGGGCTGACTTGTCTGATGAGAACAGTAGTGACATTCACAAATGTGCTTTTTTGATATTGTACAATGAAATATGTCAACATTTGGAATATCCACATCACTCGGAGAACCAGCGTTTTCCAAGTGACAAATGATGATGTCCTGAGCTTCCATAGGAGTGAAAGATCCATTCAGAGTGCAAGGTAGACTTGTGTGTGTAGCCAGAGCGGGGAGGCGGGAACTCCTGGGGACTGGTGAGGTGAAGCCTCTTCCCATGCCTCGCGGTGTCTGTGAAGTCTAGTCAGCTCTTCTGCCCAGGAACAAAGCCGGCTTCGTTGTCGCTTTGTTGTTGAGCTGGGACTTCCTCTTCGTGGATGTTGTTTTAGGCTCCTTCCTCCGGACTTGGCTACAACGTCCCTCTCTCCTTTCCTAGACTCTCCGAGACCTGCCCGGATCCAGTAGTCGTTGCCAGACAGACAGTGCCATGCTGCAAGTGGCATGGCCGTAGTTGGGCGGACGTCTGTCCCTTTAAGTTTAACTATTCAAACTCAGTTCTTCAGTTCTTGGATCTTCTTGTCAGATATTCTCTAATGGCACAGCTCTGTCTGTCTTGCAGTTCCGTGGTGATGACATGGCATCCGCCAGCTCCAGCCGGGCAGCAGTGGCCCTGCCTTTCGAGAAGTCGCAGCTCACTCTGAAAGGTGAGTGCCCTGTGCGGGGGTTTCTCTTTTCACGTCCAGCCTGGTCTCTGGGGAAGAGGTGGGATTGCTCTGCCCCTTGGCCTGGGGAGCCAAATTTTGTGAAATGGTTTGAGTGTAGCTGTTCATTCTTGGAGGATTATCTAATTGTAGCTGGGATTCTTGGAAAAAAAGGGCAGTAACTTGGAAAATGGAAAAATTAAGAGGTTTTGGCTAAAATTCTGTAACCTGGTGATTCCTTCCTGCCCCAGGGATCTTTTCTGTCTGTGCTCATCCCTCAGGTGGTCTCATCCAGCCTCATGGCTTTTAATGCTGCCAACAGAAAGTCACTCCCAGATGTGTGCCTTTAGTTTGGGCCTTTCCTCTGAACCCCAGATTGTATATACCCGTAGCCAGTTTATCATCTCCACTGGAATGTTGAATAAACATCTGGAAATTCACCATGTCCAGCGTTGGCCTTCCCACATCTTGAGTTTGGCTGGTGAGCGTGTCTGGTTGGCTCGTTCTTCAAGATGCACCCAACACCAGCCACCACTCACCGCCCTTCCCATCTCAGCTTCGTCCAGATGGCCCTAATCCCCACCCTGGATTGAGGCAGCGGTCTCCTGACCTGTGTCCCTGCTTCTGCCCTCTGCCTGCCCTCAGTGGGTTGGTCCTACAGCAGTGATCTTGTTAAAATGTAAGCTGGATCTGGTCGCTTTTCTGCTCGTACCCAGCAGATGCTCTCCATTTCTCCCCTAGTAAATCCCATGATCCCTTACGCCATGACTCCCATTTCTCTTCTGTTAATTTTCCACATTGCTTCTGCTCAGACCACACAGACTTCCTCACTCTTCATGACAAAACACTGGGCAGGCAGGCTTGTATCTCTGGGCCTTTGCACGTGCTGTATCCCCCGAGTCAGATGCTTTTATTTTGCTTCCTTGCTTTCTTGGATCTTTTTCAAAAGTCACCCTCTTCAAAGTGGACTTCCTCACCCCCTGATCAAAGCCACACTCTGCCTTGAGTTCCCCAGACCTGTCTGCCTTCCTGCTTTATATATACATATATATGCATATTTTAAGAGATTTATTTATTTGAGAGGCAGAGTTACGGACAGAGAGGGAGAGACAGAGAGAGTTCTTCCATCCACTGGTTCACTCTCCAAATGGCTGCAACGGCTGGAGCTGGGCCAGTCTAAAGCCAGGAGCCAGGAGCTTCTTTGGGTCTCCTGTGTGGGTTCAGGAGCCCAGCTTTTTGGGCCATCCTCTACTGCTTTCCCAGGTGCGTTAGCAGAGAGCTGGATCGGAAGTGGAGCAGCCAGGACTTGAACTGGCACCCATAAGGGATGCCTGAGCCACAGGCAGAGGCTTAATGTACTATGCCACAGTGCTGGCCCTCCCTGCCCTTTAGATTTTTCTTCTTGGCTTCTGTTGCTACGCAACATATGATGTATTTTTATTTATTTTCTTTAATTTGTCAATAGACTGCAAGCTCCATGAGAGCGTGCATTTTCAACTGTTTTGGTCACTGTTGATAGCTCGGCTGTTAGACCCGTACCTGACACCTGGTGGGCCCTCAGTCAGTGTTGACTGCATGACAGATGTTGCTCTGGGAGGCAGCACAGGACTGAGCAGCTGCCGTGTGGAGAGCAGCGCTCAGTGTCACAGCTCAGTCTCCACCACTGGGTGTCTGGGGGCAGCGGTTGTCTCTCAGGCGTAGTATTGAAATGTCAGCATTACCCACGGATTGAATCCATTCGTGTGGCTCCCAGTTCTTTCCTCCCCTTCAGTCCTTCAGTGCCCTGCTTGGAGTCCAGTAGCAGCAGTTTCTCGTGTGTCTGTTCCAGGGCACATCCCGGGGATGCGTCCTTGTGATTCTGAGAGCCAGGTGGCCTTCTTGGGAAGGATACGTCTTTACGTCTGAGATACGTCTTTACCAATGCAAGGTGTCATCAGACTTGAGTTTTTGTCACTTTTTTCTTTTTTTCAATAAAATGTATCTACTTATTTGAAAAGGCAGAGTTACAAAGAGAGACACAGAGAGAGATCCTCCATCCACTGATTCACTCCCCAAATGGCCACAATGGCCGGAGCTGGGCCAATCCGAAGCCAGGAGCCAGGAGCCAGGAGCCTCCTCTGGGTCTCCTATGCTGGTACAAGGACCCAAGGACTTGGGCCATTTTCTACTGCTCTCCCAGGCCATAGCTGAGAGCTGGATTGGAAGTGGAACAACCAAGACTCGAACTGGTGCCCACATGGAGTGCCGGCACTGCAGGTGGTGGCTTTACCCGCCATGCCACAGCCCCGGCCCCTGTCATTCTGTGAAAATCCTATTTTCTTGGTGCAGTTGCATTTCCTACTTCTTTAACTACAAATGTTGTTTAGCGTCTTATATATTTAAGGGCAGTTTGTGTTTTTCTGTGGATTGCCTGTTCATATTCATTGTTTCTTATTAAGGTAATGATTTTGGGGAGGGATAATCTTGAAACATCTTAATTGTTTTTCCTGGGATCTCTGGCTGCTGCAGCCCTTTTGAGTTGAGAGATGGGTTAGAGTGAATCAACAGGGATTTGAACTTGAGACTGCAGCTTTTATTGCCTTACCTGATAATTAGCAAGCCGGGGTCGAAGCACAAGCTTTCCTGTAGCACCTGGGAACATCTTGTGGCCCCTGATTTGGGGCTGTATTCTTCAGGGACACACACCAATTTCTACAGATTTCTCTGCTGCCTTTCCTCAGGGTAGATTTTCTCACTGATGTGGAAAGAACTAACTTGATAATCTAGGAGCATCTCAGTAGATGTGCATTAACTTCCAGGGATTTGCTAGTACTGTCGAGGAAATCAGTGGGGGAGAAGCAGAAAGAACAATCTGAACACCGTGGGTGGTTTTTCCTTCCATGTGTTCGATGACAGAACCCGTAGTGTAATTTGGGGGGTGTGACCATATGGTTCCTTCCATTTGCTCCATTCCCTTGGGCCTCTCCACAGTGTTCTCCAAGGGTCCCCAGGTACATTTTTAGGTGCATCAAGGCCCTTAAAGGTCAGTCATCTGTTTCACCTGATACGGAACGTGAGACTCACTCAGAAATCCAACGCTGGAGAACGTAGCGAAGCAATTGACAGGCAGCCCAGCTTTGTTGTGGTGCCTCCTAAGAGCTTTTTAAGGGTATGATTTTGGCAGATGGAATTTTTACTTTATTTGTTGACCTTAAAAACCAACTCATGAAGTGAGCATTTGGTGAAGAGTACCTAATTATGTATTTTTGGTTTGTTGTATTCTGTCAGCTTCTCTTATGGGATCCTTAATTGGGCCCTGGACCTGAAAAGCATTTGTTTCCTATTCTGCTATGGTGGATATGGTGGATATGGATGGGACAGTTGGCAAAGTTCAAGTAAGGTCTGTAGAGTAAGTTATACTGTCAAGATAGTAAAGCTCTTGCTTTTCATGGTTTTGTTAGAAAATGCCTTTGCTAGGGCCAGCATTGAAGTACAGCAGGTTTAACTGTTACCTGCAATGTCAACATCCCCTATGGGTGCTTGTTCGAGCCCTGGCTGCTCCACTTCCAATCCAGCTCCCTGCTAATGTACTTTGGGCCCCTGCAACCCAGGGGAGTCCAGGATGGAGTTCCAGGCTTCTGGTTTTGGTCTGGTCCAGCCCCAGCCATTGTGGCCATTTGTGGCGTGAACTAGAAAATGGAATTTCTTGTTTGCTCTTTCTGGTTCTCCTTCTCTCTTTGTAACTCTGCCTTTCAAATTAATAATTACATTTTAAAAAAAGATTTATTTATTTATTTGAAAGGCAGAGTTACACAGAGAGAAGGAGAGGCAGAGAGAGAGAGATGTTTTCCATCCACTGGTTCACTCCCCAGATGGCTGCAGTGGCCGAAGCTGTGCCGATCCAAAGCCAGGAGCCAAGAGCTTCTTCCAGGTCTCCCACATGGGTACAGGGGCCAAAGGACCTGGGCCATCCTCTACAGCTTTCCCAGGCCATAGCAGAGAGCTGGATTAGAAGTGGAGCTGCTAGGTCGTGAACTGGCGCCCATATGGGATGCTGGCACTGCAGGCAATGGCTTTACCCGCTACGCCACAGCACTGGCCCCAATAATTATACATTTAAAAAAAATATTTGTTACTTTAGGTCTGAGTGAAGCTCAGTATTCACGAGTAGAGGGGTACAATTTCTACAGCGGACTCAGCATTTTAGGAAGAACTGTGTTTGTGTATGAGAGAGAAGGCCAGAGAGAGAATGCAGTAGTAAAGCAAATAAGTAGAGTTCATCCTGGTGACTGTGAGTGAGGGTCTATAAGAATTATTTGTATTATTCTTAAAATTTCTGTAAGTCTGAAATAATGTCAACAATTTTAAGAAATGGAAAGAAAGGCCTAGGGAAAGAAGCCAGAGGACGAAAAAGGAGAGTGCTATGGCAGAGGTCAAAGAACTGCCTTGCTTCTGGTCTTAGCTCTGCTTCTGACCAGCTCCGTGAATTTTTTAAAAATAGATTTAAAATTTATTTATTTATTTATCTATTTTCATTTCATTTGAAAGGCAGAGGAGCAGAGCAACAGAGAAATCTTCCGTGTGCTGGTTCATGCTCCAAAGTGCCTGCAGCAGTCAGGGCTGTGTCAGGCCGAAGCCTCAGGAGCCCGGAACTTAGTCCGGGCGGCAGGGACCTATGGATTTGAGCCCCCACCTGCAGCCTCCCGTGGTACCACTAGCTGGAGGCTGGAGTGAAAGCCCAGGAGCTGGGGCTTGGACCGGGCACTCTAATGGGGGATGTGGGCGTCCCCTGCCTCAAAGACTGATTTTTGGATAAGTTATTTCACCTCCATTAATCTTAGTTGGTTCAGTTCTGAAACAAAGACTTTGAATGTGTTGATTTTAGAGAGATTCTCTAGCACAAGCATTAGAGGACTCTTAACTGCTGGTCCCTGTTTTTCAAGTTAAAGGTATGCAGAGCTGCCCATCACCACTAGATGTCCTCAGGTAACCTTGGTCTGTGGGCAGAGGACTTCATTTTTATGCTCTGGGCCCTATCTCAGCCCCACAAGGCTTAATGCCACCTCTTGCTGCTTCTGAATCCTAGCCACAGCTTATTATTATTATTATTATTATTATTATTATTATTATTATTGTTTCTTGACTTCCTCCCTGTTGTTCCTTTGGGGTCGGGGGGATGGTTTGGCAGAGAATATCCTGGAGTTGGCATTGACATTTGCCAAGTCGTGGACTCCTACAGAACTGTCACTGTTCCAGAGGCTGTGGGAGGGAGAGGTCTGCTTGCTTCACGGAGAGGAGCTCAGGCTGGGCTACTCTGTTGTCGCCTGCTTTGGGGCACAGGATGCAGGCTGTGAAGGTGTGTGTCATCGTAGTGACCTGGGCCCTCCCCCATGCACGAGGGTGCCTGTCCTCCCCCAGTGTAACACTGGCTTAGCTCAGTGCGCTGCGAGTGTGGCTTGCTGGTGCCAGGCGAGCATCAGAGGTGCTGCCCCACGAGGGCTGGGAGCAGAAGAGGAAGTGCAGCTGGCTGACGCGGACGTGGGAGAAACAGTGAGCTGCACCGGGCGTTGAAGAGCAGCACTGGAAAGCCGAGCTCTGCGACACACAGCCTGCTGGGGAGTTCTTTGCTGTGTGGCTCCCTGGCTGTGTAGCCTGGGGTAGTGGCCTTGCTTCTCAAGCCCGTGTCCTCCTGGGCAATGGATGTGTTCCTTGTTTTGCGGATTTATTTGAGGCTCCAGTTGGATAACATGTGCAGAGAGGTAAAAGGCGCTCATTACATCTGCAGTATGCTCTTCATACTTTTTTACCTTGTGTGGTTTGCAAAGAGAGAAAACAGAGCCCAGCCCCAGGGAATGTTTGGTGTGACAAATGTCGTGTGGACTTGATGGAGTCTACATGGACTTTCCCCTTCTGGAAGAGAACTGAACAGTTTTAGGGACTTTAAACCATTTGTGTCCTTGGGAGGAGTGCTCAGAAGTGCAAGTGGTTGGCGCCGCGGCTCACTAGGCTAATCCTCTGCCTTGCGGCGCCGGCACACCGGGTTCTAGTCCCGGTTGGGGCACCGGATTCTGCCCAGTTGCCCCTCTTCCAGGCCAGCTCTCTGCTGTGGCCCGGGAGGGCAGTGGAGGGTGGCCCAAGTGCTTGGGCCCTGCACCCCATGGGAGACCAGGAGAAGCACCTGGCTCCTGCCTTCGGATCAGCGTGGTGTGCCGGCCGCAGCACACTGGCCGCGGCAGCCATTGGAGGGTGAACCAACGGTAAAGGAAGACCTTTCTCTTTGTCTCTCTCTCTCACTGTCCACTCTGCCTGTCAAAAAAAAAAAAAAAAAAAAAAAAAGAAGTGCATGTGAATGTGTGCTTTTTTCATTTTCCCAGAGCAAAACACTGCAAGCCATCTTTCAACAGTGAAGGAACAGCTAAGATATCTACATGATGGGCTTATTTTGCAGCCATTTAAAAGCTGATTTTAGGGGAAATGAACTTTTAGAGAATTGGGGAGATGAGAGGTGAAAGTCTGGAGGGCAATTTACCAGTCCTAAGTTCATAACGCTAGTTATCCTGGCGGTTTCAGATTAGGGTTCTTTCCTTATACCTCATACGCACACATACACACACACACATTTATTGGTGTGTAAGAAGCAGGACAAAACAAAATTGATTTGTTAAGAGAAGCAACTTAAGAGAGCCCACGTGTCCACCACAAGGGGGCATCGGAAGCCCTGCTACTCACCTGTGACTTTTCCTGTCTTTGCGGGGCAGTGGTGTCAGCAAAGCCCAAGGTGCATCATCGGCAGCCCCGGATTAACTCCTACGTGGAAGTGGCTGTGGACGGACTCCCTGGGGAGACCAAGAAGACCGGGAAGCGCATTGGGAGCTCTGAGCTGCTCTGGAATGAGATCATCATTTTGTAAGAGAACTTCCCTTCCTTTTGCTCACAGTCGGAGAGGACAGAGGGAGAAGGCTCTGGGGGGTGCTGATGGGAGACCCAGTTTCTGGTAGTCTCAGGCTCTGCTGCCTTTGGTACCCAAGGTGCCTCTCTTGAGGGGTTTCCACCTCATTAGCTCATAGAGTGTCCATTGTTAGCTAGAGGGTGGCAGGGTCAGTTGCGGGGGACAGAGTGTGTACATCCTCCTGTTTGGTCCCCTGGCCCCCAAGATGTCAGCAGCATAGTCTAAGTGTTGTTTTCCAAGTGCCCGATTTGCTTGGATGTGATGAACCAAGTCTTTGTTTTCCAGGAATGTCACGGCTCAGAGCCATTTAGACTTGAAGGTCTGGAGCTGCCATACCTTGAGAAATGAACTGCTGGGCACTGCCTCTGTCAACCTCTCCAGTGTCCTGAAGAACAATGGGGGCAAAAGTATGTATGATGGGGGTGACCATGTGACCCATCTGTGGGGTGGCGGGGCTTGGCAGAGAGACCCGGGATGAGATTTCCTCCAGGCCAAGGGACTGCATGGCTGTGCTCTGGGCTGCTGTCCCTGGAGTTTTAGGAAGACCAAGAGCCTCTCTGCCTCCACACAGAGTCCAGCACCTGTAGGAGTGGGTGCAGTGCTCTGTCTGCTGGGTCCTTCCCTGGGGTAGAAATGTCCCCTCTGCCTCTGCTCTTTTTGACCCATAACATGTGTGATATGTTGCATTCAGCTGTCAAATGCCTCCAGCCTAAATCATTGCTTCTCTAGTGTGAGCTTTGGAGTGGAACAAAGGAGCTGTGTGTATGGGCGCACGTGTGCGTGTGTGTGTGTGTGTGTGTCTAGGTAGGAGGATGGCATTACAAATAGTGCCCTGTGCTTAGGAGGTGCTCAGTAAACATGTGTGGGGTGTTGGAATGTTCTGGAAGCTCTGTCTTAATTGTCTGGAGCATGGACATACCAGTCTTCACATCTGTTTGTTGCTGCTTGTGGTCCGCAGCGTGGCCGGGCTGGGGTTTGGACTCTCCCCATAAAGCCTCTATTCAGAGCAGCACCATATGTGACGAATGGAGGCCACAGAAAGAAAGGCCCCTTCTTCTCTTGATGTCTGCTGTCGAGAAAATATTTTCTGAAGCGGGATTTGGGTAAGGAGACATGTGGGGGCTGGGGTGTTGAGTTCTGGGACAGCGTCACATTGATTCGTGATTCTTTCTGAGGGGCCGCTGGAAAGTGTGTGCGCCCCTCTGGGCCCGTGCTTTCTGTCGGGCATGCTGCGGTGGGGGCCCTTGCCAGCCGTAGGGGATGTGTACAGCCAGGGACACGCACGCCTCTGTTTTCATTTTGTGGGGAGCTCCCTGATGCTTTGTCCTCTGAGTGGGTCTTTGTTTTCCCAAGCCCTACCCTGCCTGTGTAAGTTGATTGTCAGAGACATTTCTGCTCATTTTTATTATGTTATTTGGAAATAGACCTGTGGACATTGTCCCATTTGGATGCAGTGGCCACCACGAGCAGCTTGCCTTTCTTTGTTTGTCCAATCAACATACAATTACAAGTGATTGTAGGACAATTGGGAGTTACAGAAAAGCACACAAACACACTAAGAAAATGAAATTTGCTGGTCGGCACAGCTAATTATTGTTAACAGTTTGAGGTGAATTTCCTTGTGAGCTTTTCTCCTCTGTACAGATGTATATTAATATTTAAGAAGCCAGTGAAACAAAATTGAGATCATATGTGAATTTATTATTTTGCGACATGCATTTTCCTCTTTAAAATACATCAGTAGGGGAAGGTGTTTGGCCTGGTGGCTAAGATGCTGGTTAGGATGCCTGTGTCCCACACTGGGAGTGCTGGAGTTTGATGCCTTTCCGTGACTCCTGACTTCAGCTTCCTGCTAACGCAGACCCTGGGAAAAAGCAGTGATGGCTCGTGTAATTGGGTTCCTGCGGTGCATGTTGGAGACCTGGACTGAGTTCCTGGCTCTCAGCTTCTGCCTTGGCCCAGCCTTGGCTGTGGTGGGCATTTGGTGAGTGAACCAGCAGTTGGGAGCTTGCTCTCACTCTCTGTTTCTCTGCCTCTCAGCTTTATGTATTTGCTTTTAGTTGTGAAGAAATACATACAGGGTGAAGGTTCCTTCCCATCTTGTTTTTAAAGTATGCGGGTAGTTCAGTGCTATTAAACACATTCTCAGTGGTGGACAACCATCTCCACCCCTGTTCTTCAGAACTCTTCTCATCTGGCACAATGGAAACTCTGTACCCCATTAAACAACAACTCCTCATTCTCCCTCCCTCCCAGCCAACAGCGCCACTGTTCACCTCCCTGAGTCTGATTACTCCAAGAGCCTCATGGAAATGGGAATCATACAGTGTCTGTACTTTCTTTCTTTTTTTTTTTTTTAAAGATTTATTTATTTATTTGAAAGTCAGAGTTACACAGAGAGAGGAGAGGCAGATAGAGAGAGAGGGGGTGGGGTGGTCTTCTGTCTGCTGGTTCACTCCCCAAATGGCTGTAATGGCTGGAGCTGTGCTGCTCTGAAGCCAGGAGCCAGGAGCTTTCTCCAGGTCTCCCACGCGGGTGCAGGGGCCCAAGGACTTGGCCATATTCTACTGCTTTTCCAGGCTATAGCAGAGAGCTGGATTGGAAGTAGAGCAGCTGGGACTTGAACCAGTGCCCATATGAGATGCTGGCACTACAGGCAGCAGCTTCACCCACTATACCACAGCACTGGCTAGTATCTGTACTTTTTTTTTTTTTTTTGCCAGGCAGAGTTAGACAGTGAGAGAGAGAGACAGAGTTATAGACAGTGAGAGACAGAGAGAAAGGTCTTCCTTCCATTGGTTCACTCCCCTAATGGCCACTACGGCTGGGACTGCGCCGATCCGAAGCCAGGAGCCAGGTACTTCCTCCTGGTCTCCCATGCGGGTGCAGGGACACAAGCACTTGGGCCATCCTCCACTGCCTTCCCGGGCCACAGCAGAGAGCTGGACTGGAAGAGGAGCAACCGTGACTAGAACCCGGCGCCCCTACTGGGACTAGAACCTGGGGTGCTGGTGCCGCAGGCGGAGGATTAGCCTAGTGAGCCATGGTGCTGGCCCCGATATCTGTACTTTCATTACTGACTCATTTCACTTAGCTTAAGGTCCTCAGGTTCATCAGTGTCAGAGCATGTGTCAGAATTTCCTTCTTTTTTGCAGAACTGAATAATATTTCATGGTATGGATGTTTTACGTTTTGTTTATCATCTGTGTGTCAATGGACACTTGTGTTGCTTCTTTCTTTTAAAAATATTTGAGGCAAAGAGAGAGAGAGAGACAGACACAGAGAGAGCTCCCATCTGCTATTTCAATCCCCAGATGCCCTTGGTGGCTGGAGCTGGTCCATGCTCCTACTGGGAGCTGGAAAGTACTTGGGCCATCCTCTGCTGCTTTTCTCAGGCTCATTAGCAGGGAGATGGATCTGAAATGGAGCAGCCGGGACTTAATGTGGGGCCCAGATGGTGTGCCGGCACTGCAGATGGCGGCTTAACACGCTGCACCACAGCGGCAGCCCCTCAGCCTTCTCTTGTGTGCTTTGAAACGTTCCCATGCTGAGATCAGGCTGTCATCCCAGTTGTCTGCCTAGCTCTTTGAGATTTGATCTTTTGCCTTTTTTTTTTTTTTTTAAGATTTTATTTATTTGAGAGGTAGAGTTACAGACAGTGAGAGGGAGAGACAGAAAAGAAAGGTCCTCCATCCGTTGGTTCACTCCCCAAATGGCTGCAATGGCTGGAGCTGCGCCTCCTCCCAGTCTCCTACGTGGGTACAGAGGCCCAAGGACTTGGGCCATCTGCCACTGCTTTCCCAGGCCACAGCAGAGAGCTGGATTGGAAGAGGAGCAATCAGGACTAGAACCGGTGCCCATATGGGATGCTGACACCGCAGGCAGGGGATTAACTTATTGCACCACGTTGCCGACCCTGATCTTTGGATTTTAATTCTTCATCCACATAAGTTAATTTTGTGGCTGGCATGTGTAGGGATCTAATTCCTCCCTCCCTCCCTCCCTCCCTCGCTTCCTTTCTCCCTCCCTCCCTCCCTCCCTCCCTCTCTTCTTTCCTTCCTTTCTCCCTCCCTCCCTCCCTCCCTCTCTCGCTCTTTGGATTTATTTATTTATTTGAAAGTTGGAGTTACACACTGAGAGAAGGAAAGGCAGAGAGAGAGAGAGAGAGAGAGAGAGAGAGAGAGAGAGGGGTCTTCCATCCACTGGTGCCCTCCCCAAGGGGCCGCAACGGCCAGAGCTGTGCCTATCTGAAGCCAGGAGCTTCTTCCAGGTCTCCCACGCAGGTGCAGGGGCCCAAGGACTTGGGCCATCTTCCACTGCTTTCCCAGGCCATAGCAGAGGGCTGGATCAGAAGTGGAGTGGCCAGATCTTGAACCGGCGCCCATAGCTAGCCACTTGCTTGAGTACAACTCATTGAATAATCTGTTTTCCCTAGTGGTGTGAGTTGCTACCTTCAGCACATATTAAAAGCACATGGATGGGGTTGCTTAGGGACTTTGCCTTGTTGAGCCTTTCCAGGTCCCTGTGTCATAACTGTGCTGTTGGTAATGTTCTGTTTTAATACCTGGCAGTTCAAGCTTTTAGTTTTCTCATAATTGCTTGCCTTTTTTCTTCACATCATGGCATCGTCACATTATTTATTTTGTCAGGGTCCCCTGCACTTTGGAAAAGAATCCCTTGAGATTTTCCTGCAGTCATGTCATATGTGAAGTTAATTTAATGGAGAGTTTCCACGCTATACACTTCCACCGTGGGATATTTAAAGTCTCTAAATTTATTCAAGTGATTTTGAAGTTACCTTTAGATAGATTCAATTTTAATTTTCACAAGTTTCAAAATTATTTTCAGTGGGATCTTTTCCTGTTATGTCTTCTAACTCAGTGTTGTTGCTAGATGGCTCTTGGTTTCTGCGTTTTCTTTCTTTTTTTTTTTTTTAAATTTTAATAGATTTATTTTTATTTGTGTGAAAGGCAGAGTAACAGAGAGAGGGGGCAAGTGAGTATGAGAGACATACATACAGACAGAGACATCTTTCGTCTGCTATTCATTCCTCAAGTGGCTGCAATATCTAGGGCTGGGCCAGGCTGAAGCCAGGAGCCTGACAGACCATCTGGATCTCCCATGTAGATGGTGGGGGCCCAAGCACTTGTGCCATCTGCTGCTGCTTTCCCAGGGGCATTAGCAAGGAACTGGATTGGAAGTGGAGCAACTGGTACTCAAACTGGCACTCTGTTATGGGATGCCATTGTCACAAGCAGGGGTTTAAGTCACTATGCCATAAGACCAGTCACCTTTTCTTTTATAATCTGTCAGCTTGCTGAATTCTTTAGTGCAAGTTTTCAATAGTTTCTTTTGGATTTTTTTTGTAGACATATAATATGGATTCTTACACAAATCCTAACCCAGGAGATAGTTACCACTTCTTTTTTCCTTACTAGTTTTATGTACAACTTTATGTGTTATTGGTGGTGGAGCAGTGCCTCTTGTAGCTCGTCTCCAGGTGTGAGTTTGCATGGTAGTAATCTTTTTTGCTTTGAAATTATTGCTGTTTTTATAAATCAAAAAGGGTATTGAATTTTTTTTTTAAAAAAAAAGCTTTATTTATTTGAAAGGCAGAGTGGCAGAGAGAGGAAGGGACAGAGAGAAAGAGAGACAGAGAGAGAGAGAGAGAGAGAGAGAGAGACAGAGACAGAGAGAATCTTCCATCCATGGGTTCGCTCCCCAAATGAATACAATAGCCAGGGCTGGGTCAGGCCAAAGCCAAGAGCCAAAACCTCCATCCAGGTCTCCCACAGGAGTGGCAGGAGCCCAAGCACTTGGGTCATCCTCCACAGCCTTCACAGTGCATTATCAGGAGGCTGGTGGGAAGTGGGGCGACTGAGACTCCAGTCATCAGGCAACGTGGGCCGCTGGTGTCAAAAGCAGCACTTAGCTTGCTGTGCCACAACGCCAGCCCCAGTGGTAGTGAATTTTTAGCAGATGTCTTTTAGACAATAATTGGGGTGATTATATGATTTTCTTCTTTAGTTTATTTAAATTGATTTCATAATTGTAACAACCATAGGCTTTCTAGTTGCTCAAGGTAGAGTATTCCTTGAAAATCCTAACATCATTTAGGCATTTTTTGGGGGAGTTTTTCATCTGTAGTCATTGGTGAGATTTGTATGTAGCTATGCTCTATTTTTGTCAGCTCTGGATTTGGGGATAAGCTAATTTTACACAGTAAATCGAAGCACTTTCCAACTTTGGGGACAGACTCTGTAACATGGGAATTATCTGTTCCATGAGTGCAGGAAGGAGCTCAAGCATGAAACCAACTTGGTCTGGCATCTTCCTTTGAAATAATTCTTTGATGACTTCTTCAGTTATTTTCCCCATAATTATTGGTTTGTTCAACTTTCCTGATTCATCTTGAGTCAATTTTGTTAATTCATTTTTTTCTGAGAAAATAATTTTCTGAGAATTTTTTAATTTATTAGTCTAAGGATTTTAAATAACATTGTCATTTCTTAAAATGTTTATACTCTTTTGCTTACAACTTTTGGCATTTATATATGATTTTGTTTAATTTTTAGAAGTTTTGGCCTTTAATTTTCTTTTCGTAGAAAAACTTGAATTTACTTGTCCATTGTACCACATCTGCAGATATTAACGTCTGTATTTAACCTCATAACTTTTTCCCACTATTTGTACTAGATCTGTTTGCTTATTCACTCATTTCTAGATTTTCAAGTTAAAAGAGTAGTGCATTTATTTATTTATTTATAGATTTTTAAAAATTTATTTGAAAGAGAGGAGGAGACACGCACACACATACACACACACAGAGAGAGAGAGAGAGAGAGAGAATTTTCTATTCACTGGTTCATTCCCCAAATGGCTGCAATATCTGGGACTGGGCCAGGCCAAATCCAGGAGCCAGGAGCTTCATCCAGATCTCCCACATGAGTGGCAGAGGTCCAAGCACTTGGGCCATCTTCCACTGCTTTCCCAGGAGCATTAACAGAGAGCTAGATCGGAAGTGGAGCAGCTAGATCTTGAACTGGTTTTTGCAGGGGCAGGAGCAGGGGCAAGGGCAGGGGCAGAGGCAGAGAGGTCTTCTATCCACTGGTTCACTCCCCAAATGGCTGCAGTGGCTGGAGCTGGGCTGATCTAGAGCCGGGAGCCAGAAGCTTTTTCTGGGTTTCTCACTTGGGTGCAGGGGGCCAAGCACTTGGGCCATCTTTTGCTGTTTCCCCAGGCACATTAGCAGGGAGCTGAATCAGAAGAGGAGCAGCTGGGCGCCCATATGGGATGCTGGCACTGCTGGCAGCAGCTATGCTACGCCACAGTGCCAGCCCTTCTACGCATTCTTATACGTCTCTTCTGGAGGATGTATGTGCATTCCTGTTGGTCATTTACGTACCTAGAGGCCTTGTTTTACAGGATGTGTGTGTGTAGCTGTAACACACACCAGTAGTGTTGCACCAGTTTGCTGTCCTGTATGTATTGCTGTGTTCTCTTGGAGCCCTGAGTCAGTGCAGAGGATGTTTCCTGAGTTCCCCTGTGGTTATGTTGTCTGAGGTTTTGGTTGCAGCTGCTGCTGCCATTGCTGGCACTAGCCATAGCACGTTACGTGTGTGACTGGGTTGGGCAATGGATGTTTTGGACAGAATCTGATGGAAAATGTGGATTATAATAGGGCAGCAGTTGTTCCTAGAAAAACACATCTTTTAGATTGACCATGGTATAGGCTATGTAAGTAACATTTTGGCCATGCTTCTCAAAGCCTATTTATTTATTTATTTAAAACATTTCAGGCTGGCGCCGCGGCTCACTAGGCTAATCCTCCGCCTTGCGGCACCGGCACACCAGGTTCTAGTCCTGGTTGGGGCACTGATTCTGTCCCGGTTGCCCCTCTTCCAGGCCAGCTCTCTGCTGTGGCCAGGGAGTGCAGTGGAGGATGGCCCAAATGCTTGGGCCCTGCACCCCATGGGAGACCAGGAGAAGCACCTGGCTCCTGCCATCGGATCAGTGCGGTGCGCCAGCCGCAGCGCGCCAGCCGCGGCGGCCATTGGAGGGTGAACCAACGGCAAAAGGAAGACCTTTCTCTCTGTCTCTTTCTCTCACTGTCCACTCTGCCTGTCAAAAAAAAAAAAAAAAAAATTTCAAAGAGTTATTTCTTTGAAAGGCAAAGTAACAAAGAAAGATCTTTCATCCACTGGTTTATTCTCCAAGTAGCCAAAATACCTGGCGCTGTGGCATGCTGAAGGCTGAAGCCAGGAACTCCATCTACATCTTCCACATGGGTGACAGGGACTCTGGTACTTGAGCTGTCATCTGCTATTTCCCAGGTACACTAGCAGGGAGCTGGATTGAAAGAAGAACAGCCAGGACTGGATCAGGTGCTCCAGTATGGGATGTGGGCATCCCAGTGGTGGCTTAACCTGTTGTGCCAAAATACTCACCTGCTTGTTTTAAAATTTTTAAAAATGTATTTATTTGAGAGACAGAGAATGAGACGGATTTATATAGACGTAGCTCCTATCCTCTGGTTCACTCCCCAAATGCCTGTGACGTCTAGGGCTGGGCCAGGACCAGAGCCAGGAGTGAAATCCAGGTCTCTCAAGTGGGTAGCAGGAACCGTCACCAGAGCCATCACCACTGCCTCCGTGGTCTGCACTGGCAGGAAGGTGGAATCGGACCCAGAACTGGGAGTTAAGCCCAAATGTTCCGATTGGGATTGAGGTGTCTCCATTTATAGCAATGCTTTTTCTGATGATTGCCAATTTGTTGTTCAGAGAAGTGGTTAAGAACATGTAGACTCTTGGGTCTGACTACGTGGATTTGAATTCTAATTCCACCAGCTCTGTGTTACTGGACAGTCACTTCTCTGTTAGCTATTCTAAGAGTAAATGAGCTCATAGCCATACCTGATGCGTGTAATGACTGTGTGAGTAGTAGCAGCCGCAGCTCTTAGGTCCCCTCTGATAGCTTTCTCCCCCAGCATTGGGATGTTTGAACCTGAGATGGACAACAGACACCCCGTTTGTTGCTGTGGGACCTTCTCACCTAAGTGGGAGGTGGTCCTGAGGCTGCTCCAGAAGAGAAGACTGAGGTTGGACCAAAGCGGAGCCCCTGGGGTTTGTGGTTGTGGTGGTGGGAGATTGTCATCAGTGTTGTATGGTTTAGCACCTTGGTTTTGCCCTGGCTCTCAGCGTGGAGCTGCTGGGCTGCAGATGTGTCCAGAGTGGTGTCCACGTCTGAATATAGCCAGGTGGGTAAGAGGGCTGCGACCAAGAGGTGGGTAGCTCTTCTTCCTGTGGCCCAGTTATCTGGAAAGAGGCCTTGTTGGAAAGGGGCCTGACTGATGGGCAGTGGTGCCCTACCTGGTATTATTCTTTTCTGTAGTCACAATTTCTTTTTTAAGATAAATTTTTATTTATTTGAAAGAGTTACAGAGAGAGGTAGAGCCAGAGAGAGAGAAAGGTCTTTCACCCACTGGTTGACTCTCCAAATGACCACAATATCCAGAGCTGAGCTGATTCAAAGCCGGAGTAAGGAGCTGCTGCTGCTGCTTCTTTTTTTTTTTTTTTTTTTTTTTTTTTTTACAGCAGAGTGGATAGTCAGAGAGAGAGACAGAGAGAAAGGTCTTCCTTTTTGACGTTGGTTCACCCTCCAATAGCCGCTGCGGCCAGCGCATCTCGCTGATCCGAAGCCAGGAGCCAGGTGCTTCTCCTGGTCTCCCATGCGGGTGCAGGGCCCAAGGACTTGGGCCATCCTCCACTGCCTTCCCGGGCCATAGGAGAGAGCTGGCCTGGAAGAGGGGCAACCGGGACTAGAACCTGGTGTGCCGGCGCCGCAAGGCAGAGGATTAGCCTGTTGAGCCACGGCGCCGGCCAAGGAGCTTCTTCTGGGTTTCCCACGCAGGTGCACGGGCCCAAGGACTTGGGCCATTTTCTACTGCCTTCCCAGGCCATAGCAGAGATCTAGATTGGATGCGGAGCAGCTGGGACTCAAACTGGTGCCCATATGGGATGCTAGCGTCAGCCCTGCATATTGAGTTTAAAAACCTTTTGCCTTTGCCTGCACTGCCGGCATCCCATTTGGGTGCTGGTTCAAGTCACAGCTGCTCCACTCCTGATCCAGTCTCTGCTGTGGCCTGGGAAAGCAGTAGAAGATGGCCCAAGTCCTTGGGCCCCTGCACTCATATAGGAGACCCAGAAGAAGTTCCTGGCTCCTGGCCTTTGGATCGGCACAGCTCTGGCCGTTGCGGCCAATTTGGGAGTGAACCAGCAGATGGAAGACCTCTCTCTCTTTCTCTCTATCTCTGCCTCTCCTTCTCTGTGTAACTTTGACTTTCAAATAAATAAATCTTAAAAAAAAAAGCACACCAGCCTTTTGCCTAGGAGAACTCTCAAACACCTGCGGCTGCAGCAGTTCGCAGCAGCTATTCCCCCCACTGGATGATTTCATTCTCTCTCAGCTTGTGCAGGGGGGAGCCCCCCAAGAGTCCCTTCTCTCTTGTCACTGTCCTTTCCTACTGCTGGCCTCATCAACACTGCAGCCCCTGGCAAGACTGTGTTGTTCCCTTTTGAAGGAAGGGACTGTGGTTGGAAGTAGATTTTTATTGACACTTCTGTGTTTTAAAATACTTTTAAATTCAGAGAAACGCTGCAACATTAGAGCAAAGAACTGTTGCAGGAAAACTGGTGAGATGAGTCCAGATTGGTGTCCTGGTGTCGATGACAATTTATGAGACTGGGCACAAGAGTGAGAGGAGAAGAAGCAAAGTTTTGTTTGAGTCGGCGACGGAGAAGCCCTGAGCAAACTGAGGGCTGGTGGAGGGAGAGGCCAGGCTGCTGAGGTCTCGCAGCCCAGGGGTATTTGTATGTCTTTAACATGTCATTTCCAAAGAGCAGATGCAGTGGTTATACAGTAGCTATTGTGAAGGCAGGGACAGGTCTTAATGGAGTGTTTTCCAGCTTGTTTTGGTCAAAACCTAAGTCTTGTCCGTTGGCAAATATTTGTTAGCACGGACTTGCATCCTGTTCTGTTTGTTGTGTGTGCGCTGGCACGGAGCTGTGGAGGGAGTTACTCTGGCATGCTTCTAGTCCCCGGCTCCCTCAGAACTCCACTGTGTCTTCCATTCAACTGTTAATATTTCGAGGCATTTGCTCTCACATTGTCTGTCTATACATACATACATAATTACTTTCTAAAGCATTGTAAATTGCAAGCCTTCTATCTTCTTTTATACCTAAATATTAAAGTGATGTACACGTTTCCTAGAGAAGCATGGTCTCATATAAGTATGCACAACCAACCAAGTTAAGAGATAAAATGTTTTTACAATGTTACCTAATTCAGATTTTCTTAAATTTTATGTATTTGAAGGCAGGGAGAGGGGAAGGAGAGAGAAATTGATTGTTTGAGTTGGGGTATCCTGTCTGCTGATTCACTCCCCAAATGCCCACAACAGCTAGGTCTGGCTGGGCGGAAACCGGGAGCCACGGTCTCAGCCTGAGTCTCCAGTGTGGGTGGCAGGGACCCACCATTGCCCAGTGGTCACAGTCATGCACTTGACGTGGATTCCCTCTTCGGTCTAGGATGGCACCTGAGATGATGCAGAGCATTCTCTTGTCCTGTCTCAAACCTGGATTGCTTCCTCAGGCTGGCTGTCTTCCTGGCAGTGTCCTTGAAGAACAGGCCAGTCATTTTGTACTCTCTTTCAGTTTGGCTCTATCGTGATTAGATTCCGGTGTGTGTTCCTGGCAGGCACCCCCCACAAGTGATGCTGTGTTCTCAGTGATGGGGCTGGGACGCCCATGACTCAGCTGGGTGTACTCACAATGTTAACTTTGATCATTTGGCTAAGGTGCTGGCTGCCAGGTTTCTCTACTGCAAAATTATTTTCTTTATACTTAAAAAGTAACTTATGGGGAGATACTTTGAGACTGGGTAAAATCTGTTGTTTATCACACCATCACCTACTTGTTTTATCCTGTAGTGATTTTATTGTTGTGATTGCAAATTTCCTCTTCCAATTTCATTATTCCTTCTGCATTTGTTAGTTGGCATAGTATTTCGAGGAAGAGCCTTCCCTCTTATATGCTTGCTTGTAGGTTTGTA
This sequence comes from Lepus europaeus, assembly GCF_033115175.1. Taxonomy (NCBI): domain Eukaryota; kingdom Metazoa; phylum Chordata; class Mammalia; order Lagomorpha; family Leporidae; genus Lepus; species Lepus europaeus. The sequence continues at coordinate 56,044,681 of NC_084845.1, forward strand.
TAACCGGTCTCAAGTGTGTTTTTTTTTTTTTTTTTTTTTTGATGCTCCAATCATCCCTGCTGTGGCAGGGGTGGGGTGCCTCCTCCAGGTCGCTCCTGTATCCTTTCAGCATCTCCCCATTATATTTTGATCCAACTCTAGTCCAGTTTAGATAGGATTTTCTGTATGATAAAGGTGAAATTGAAGATCAGAAAAGAAAGGGAAAGAAAGGCAAGCAGGTGGTCTTGGGACTGTCTGGCAGTCAGAGTGAGGGCTCAAGGCTGCAGATTCTTGGGCCTCTCCCACACCTGCGGAATCACAAGCCCTGGGGGTGGGGCCGGGCAGCCTCTGTTTTGACAAACTCTCCAGGAGCAGATGTGTACCCACGTGTGTCAGGAGCAGATGTGCACCCACGTGTGAAAATCACTAAGTTAACGGCTTGAGAGAAGGTACCTGCCCTACACCAGCATGTTTGATGGTTTTCATTGTTTTGTTATTTAACAGTGAAGCCTTGAATCCGTGTGGGGTGGGATAGGGTGTTATCTGCAGCTGTATTCCTTTCCTACTGGGTTTTTCACCTTCTTCCTGGACGTTGTGGAGGGACCATCAGTGTCAGCTTGCACATCTCTCTTCTCAGACTTCCTTGGCTCTTCAGCCTTCATTTTCTCTGAGCTGACTTTATTTATACTTGTACGCCAGCACATGTACACATGCATGTTTGTGCACACACACACACATCATACCCGGGGTCCTCAGAAAAGTCCACAGAGAAGCCATGTAGGAATTTCAAAATTATTTCACACCGAAATAAACGTGTTGTTGAGTTCCAGTTTTCCACCAAGTTTTTGAAGATCCCTGTCTCCGTATGCACAGACGTGCAAATATGTCTGTCTGTATCTGCCTGTTGAGCATGGTGAGTTCACATTGAACCCTCTGTTTCCAGTTCACCCCCACAGGGTCCTGCCTGGCCTTCTTGCGTTCCTGCTGGGAACCCCGGCCCCCGACATCATCTGTGACTTTATTGCTCCTCTCAGGTCTCTGGCTTGCTTCAGAACTGCCGCAGCCATGAGCTGCCGGGAGACGAGGGGTGGCCTGCGGACAGCAGTCTGCCTGAGCGCCTGGTTTTCTGTGCATGGCTCTTTTCTTTCCCAGGTGTGTCTCAGATTGAAAAAAGAAAGGAAAAACGGAAACCAGCTGCCTATCTATTTAGAAATCTTGCGAGTTCAGGGTTGCGAGAGCTCTCCAGTCCTGTGCTGTGGGCCTCCTTCCTTGCTCCCCTGTTCGGATGGAGTCGGGGCGGATGAGCTGTGGGACTCTGGGAGCTGGGCCTGACCCATAGTACAAGCATTTCTCTTCGAGTAAGTGCGGTGTTGTCCCTGTTTTTCAACTGAAGCATAAATCTTCATTGGATTGTCGGTACTTTGGTTGGTGAAGAGAGAAAAAAATTTAAGACTTGCTCTTCAGTTAAAAACAGTTTCAAACTTAATTTTTTTTTAAGATTTATTTTATTTATTTGAAAGACAGAGTTACAGAGAGAGACAGAGACAGGTCCTCCATCCACTGGTTCACTCCCCAATTGGCTGCAATGGCCAGAGCTGCGCTGATCTGAAGCCAGGAGCCAGGAGTTTCTTCTGGGTCTCCCACGTGGGTGCAGGGGCCCAAGGACTTGGGCCATCTTCTACTGCTTTCCCAGGCCATAGCAGAGAGCTGAATTGGAAGAGGAGCAGTCGGGACTAGAACTGGTGCCCATATGGGATGCCGTCGCTTCAGGCCAGGGCTTTAACTCGCTGTGCCACAGCGCTGGCCCCTCAAACTTAAATTTGAAAAATTGCTCACAAGTGGCATCCAGTTGAGGAGGAGATAGGCAGGGTGCAAAGTGGAAAGCAGCATGTGATAGTCCTATCATCTCATAGGGAGGGGGTCTCACTTGGGGCAGAACTACAAAGACCAGTGCCTTGAATAGGCTGAGGGGTAGAAATAGCTCAACCAGTCCTGCATAGCCCGTTAGGTATTTTGATGAGCCTAGTAAACTGCTGAGATCCAGGTATTTCAGTGTCGTGGAAGCCTTACTATAATATTGGACTCTGAGAGTTTTTCTTCTGATTATAAAAGTGATATGAAATTTTATGTCGTATATTTTACCACATTTAAAATAAAAAAGAGGGACCAGTGTTGTGGCACAGTAGGTTAAGCCGCCACCTGTGACGCCAACACCCCCTATCAGTGTTGACTTGTGCCCTGGCTGTTCCACTTCTGATAAAGCTCTCTGCTAATGCTTCTGGGAAAGGAAGAGATGGCCCACACTTGGGCCCCTGCCACTCATGTGGGAGAACTGGATGGAGTTCCTAGCATTTGGCTTTGCCCAGTCCTGGTTGTTGGCAGCCATGTGGGGAGTAAATCAGCAGACAAGAAGATCTCTCTCTTACCCTCTCCTTTTCTCCCTTCCCCCCTACCCCTTTCCTGTTTTCCCCCTTTCCTTCTCTGTCATTCTGCCTTTCAAATAAATAAATTTTAAAGAAAAGTGCTCCTAAAATTTATTAATATTTTTCTAGTTATGATTTGATGCTTATTGGTAAAAAAGATAGAAATACTGAGACATTGTTCTGGTTTCTCTCTCTCTCTCTCTCTCTCTCTCGATACACATAGACATATTGAATCTCCTCCATACCTTGAGATTGGTTGTGTTGCCGCTGCTTTGTACAGGAAATGGAGGTTGAGAGGCATTTGTTACTTGCCCAATGTCCTGTAGTATAGAAGTTAGAAGTGTTAAATAAATAAATCTTTAAAAAAAAAATTATTTGACGGCCGGCGCCGTGGCTTAACAGGCTAATCCTCCACCTTGCGGTGCCGGCACACCAGGTTCTAGTCCCGGTTGGGGCGCCGGATTCTATCCCGGTTGCCCCTCTTCCAGGCCAGCTCTCTGCTATGGCCCGGGAAGGCAGTGGAGGATGGCCCAAGTTCTTGGGCCCTGTACCCGCATGGGAGACCAGGAGAAGCACCTGGCTCCTGTCTTCGGATCAGTACGATGCGCTGGCCGCAGTGGCCATTGGAGGGTGAACCAACAGCAAAAAGGAAGACCTTTCTCTCTGTCTCTCTCTCTCACTATCCACTCTGCCTGTCAAAAATAAAAATAAGAATAAAATAAAAATTAAAAAAAAATTATTTGAAAGGCAGAGTTAGAGCTGGCGCTGCGGCTCATTTGGCTAATCTTCCCCCTGCGGCGCCAGCACCCCGGGTTCTAGTCCCAGTTGGGGCACTGGATTCTGTCCCAGTTGCTCTTCTTCCAGTCCAGCTCTCTGCTTTGGCCCGGGAAGGCAGTGAGGATGGCCCAAGTGCTTGGGCCCTGCACCTACATGAGAGAAAGCACCTGGCTCCTGGCTTTGGATCGGCGCAGCACACCAGCTGTGGCGGCCATTTGTGGAAAAAGGAAAAAGGAAACCTTTTTGGAAAAAGGAAGACCTTTCTCTCTGTCTCTCTCTCACTGTCTAACTCTGCCTGTCAAACAAACAAACAAACAAACAAACAAAAAAACAAAAACAACGGAGTTAGAGACAGAGAGAGAGATCTTCCATCCACTGGTTCACTCCCCAAGTGGCTGCAACAGCCAGGACTGGGCCAGGCCAAATCTAGGAGCTACGAGCTTCTTCCGGGTCTCCCACATGGGTACACAGGCCCAAACACTTGGGCCATCTTTTGCTGCTTTTCCAGATGCATTAGCAGGGAGGTGGATCATAAGTGGAGCAGCCAGGACTTGAACTTGTATCCATAAGAGATGCTAGCACTGCAGGCCGCAGCTTTAGCCTGCTGAGCCAAAGCGCTGGCCCCAGCAGCTTTGGATTTTAACCCAAGCCTTTTTGTTCCAGGGCCTCTGCCTAAAACTTAAGTACTGCTATCTTCCAGTAAAAGAGAAGGTTAAAACTATTTGCAAGTCTGTTACTCCGGTCTAGTTCTATGAATATTATTTGCATATCCGTTATGGTTTTCTTCTGGAAAGTGCTCGCATGACTGTGTTGCTGTGTGTTTGTAGTCCCTCTTTTCTTCTCTTAAGTGGAGTACTCTATACATATTACTTTGTTACTCATTTTCCATGCTTTTTTTTCCGTGTCAGTGAAACTAGATGAGTTTATTTTTATTTTTATTTGAGACAGGAAGACATACAGATGACAGAGAAAGCTCCTATCTGTTGACTCATTCCCCAGATGCCCTTAGTATGTGTGGCTGAGTGAGGTAAAAGCCAGGAGTAGGGAACTCAGTGCAACAGGATGGCAAGAACCTAGCTGCTTCGAGGCATCTCCACTGCCTCCCTGGATCTGGGTTAGCAGGAACCTGGAGTCAAGATCCAGAGTTTGGTATCAACCCCAGGTGCTCATTGTGAGATGTGGGTGTGTCTGTTCTTCCCTCCCCCTCCCCCTCTCCCTCTCCCTCTCCGATTTATGTATTTGTAGGCAGAAGAGGGGGTTGGGGGATAGGGGTGACAGAGAGAGAGGTTGAGATCTCTTCCATCTGCTTGTTCGCTTCCCAGATGGCCTCAATGTGCAGCATCTGGTCTAGGCAGGAACTTCAATACTTGGATTATCTTCTGCTGCTTTTCCAGGCTCATTAGCAGGAAGCTGGGTAGGAAGTGGAGCCTTGGGACTCTAACTGGGACTCTGATATGGGCTGCCAGCTTCACAAGCAGTGGCTTAACCTGCTGTGCCACAGCACTGAGCACAGTTGCGAGTGTCATAACTGCTAGGCTAAGCACTTGCCCTGGACCAGTTTTAACAGGTACAATAATGGCTTTGTTCTTATTTTGTATAAACGCACCCACGGTTTAATCCATCTTTTATTTCTACTGTTTTACTAATATAAGCCATGTTTTTTGTTAAGTTCTTGTCAAGCTGTCTTTGAACTTCACACTGCAGGGTAAATCCTGGGCAAGCAGTCAGCTGGGTCAAAGGGCAGGCATGTTTGAGATTTTTTGCACCTGCTGCTTGCATCTGCCAGAGTCTGGACTGATGGGTGCGCTGGTAGGGGTGTGCCTGTGCACCTGTTTCCTGTGCCTTCAGCGCCACTGCGGACTCTCAGGCTTTTTGCCTCTGCCAGTCTGTTAGGTGAAAAGTGATTTCTCTGTGTTGTTTTAGCTTTCATTTCTTTTCCTTCCTCCTTTCCCTATTCTGCTTGAGAAGCCTCCAGTTCAGTGTTTGCCCTTGCTGTCCTGCTGTAGCTGCCCGTGCTACCATGTTGCTCAGCCCACAGGTCTGCTGTCATGGTCAACTCTCTTAACCTGCAGGCTGGGTTCAACCATCAGCCCCTTCTCCCTTAACATACCTTTTTCTAGGTTTTGAGGCAAAAACGGTTGGTTTTCTGCCTTCCTTGCCGCTCTCCTAGTCTCTCCTGGTTTTCCTTTTCCCCAGTCTTTTTTTTTTTTTTTTTAAGATTTATTCATTTATTTGAAAGTTAGAGTTACACACAGAAGGAGAACCAGACAGAGAGAAAGAGAGAGAGAGAGAGAGAGAGAGGTCTTCCATCTGCTGGTTCACTCCCCAACTGGCTACAATGGCTGGAGCTGTGCTGATCCAAAGCCAGGAGCCTCTTCTGGGTCTCACATGTGGGTGCAGGGGCCCATCTTCTACTGCTTTCCCAGGCCATAGCAGAGAGCTGGATTGGAAGTGGGGCAGCCAAGACTAGAACCGGTGCCCATATGGGAGGCTGACACTGCAGGCAGTGGCTCCACCTGCTATGCCACAGCGCTGGCCCGTCTCCCCAGTCTTAAAACACTGGGATGCTCCAAGCTGGCCTTGTCCCAAGCCAAGTTGTGCATCCTCTCCCCTGCTGTCATCCAGCCTCATGGCTTTGCATTTGGTCAGTACACCTATGACTTGGACTTGCAGCCTGGGCCTCTCCCCTGGCAGCCCAAGAAAAACCCTGTTTATGTTGAATGAAAACCCCGCAGTTAGCATGTTAAAATCTGAGCTACCTGCTTCTTTCCCCATCTTCAGCAAGGGCACAAGTTCTGTGTTGCACAAGTTGACATCCTTAGTGTCCTCCTGGATACCACTTTCTGCCACACCCCATCAGATCCACCAGTGGCTCTGTCTACATTCCTCACTCTGCCCGCTGCTGTCACCCATGTCACTCTCCCTTCTTGGCTGTTACTGCAGAATCCTCTTAATCCTTCTCTCTGCCTCTGCCTCTGCTCCCTACAGAGCAGTTTTGAGCCCACAGCCAGAGTAATTCACATTCGACAGCAAATCGCATCTCTCACCCGTGGTTCCCCATGCCGCCAGAATCAAATCCGAAGCCCTCTGCTAATGGCCTCACATGCCTCCCGGTCTTCCCTTGACATTCCCATTACCTTCCCCCAGCTCTCCTCCCCTCTGCAGACCCCACTGCCCCCAGGTCTCTTTGCCTGCTTTATCCCACTGCTGCGGGCTTGCCTCATGGCCTCTCACTGGCCTCAGCTTCCTGAAGTGCTGCTCGGTTTTTGAGGACACAAAGCAGCCATGCGGAGCGTTTCAGGACCAGGACTTGCCCCTCGCCCCCTTCCGGTCTACTCATCTGGCCCCTCCATGAGGCCCTCCTCGACCGCACTGCTTTTCAGGAAGGGTATACAACTGAATGCCGATTCCCAGTCGTCCCACCATCTCCATCTCCGTGAACTTTGCCATGCTGCTGTCCGCTGCCCCGTGCCCATTTAAGTTGGTGCTTATCCTCACGTGCAGCCCCTGGTAGCACTGGTAGCCCCTGTCTTTCCTGGCCGTTTTGTACAAATGGAAGCACATACATCGCCCTGCGTGCGGTGGTCTCAGCAGAGCTGTGTGAGCCGCGGTCGCTCTTCCCCGGCACTCCAGACTTCCTGTCCCTGCTTGCCTTTCTTTGAGGCGGTTTCCTCGCGGAATACTATACGTTTTGCTTCTTTTTCTCATTTGCTGTCCTCCACAGCGGAGGTAAGCTCCTCAGGGCGTGGGGAGGAGGGGGCATTTTGAGTATTGCTCACTCCTGGGCAGCACTGCCACCCTGTGCCTATGACACAAAAACGTGGATTGCGAGATGGGCTGTCTCTGCTGGTGAGGGAGAGGATGCCTTTCCCTGGGACTCTCATGTACATGGCTGGTGTCTGGCTGACCTCTGATGCAGAGAATGGGACCGGTGTGGTGCAGGGTGCCCACTCTGGGGAGGCTGCAGCCAGCCCCGGCTCCCACATATAAGCCTGTGTTCCATGTCTCCCGATCGGGCTGCAGTGATATCAGTGACGACTTGATTGGCACCAGACGCCAGGCTGTAGCATTCAGAGCCGCAAGCAGCCTCTGAAAGAGCCCTGTGTGCAGCTTTCCCTGGGCCTGCACCCCAGGCAGATGCGCCCAAGCCAGAACCTCAAGGAATTCCCCAAGAAGCCAAAGTCAACCCTTCCCCGGCCCCACGCCCCCAGCTTCTCGAAGTCACAGCCGGCCCATTTTGTGGCTTCAGTGTCAGCCCAGAGCTGTTGGAAAGAAAAGGCCCTTTTAGCCAAGAGTCTCTGAAAGTAAACACACAGGCCCTGCCACGATGTTCAAACAAGCCTGTGCTCTGTGGCGCCGGCCGGGGGCTGCCTGTGAGCCTCTCTGGGAGGAGAGGAAGAAAAGCTCTCTGTGCAGAGCCCCTTCCCAGGCAAGACCGCCGCCTCTGCAGCCATCTGTGAGGGTCGCGGCTTTTGAAATCAGTCCACCTAATGGGAACACGTATTTGAGCAAAGGGTGATTCCACTGGCCAGAGTGGTTCCTTTCTCTCTCTTTTTTTTTCTTTTCAAAAGATTGATTTATTTTCTTTGAAAGACAGAATTACAGGGAGAGACAGAGAAACAGAGATCATACTCCATGTACTGGTTCACTCCCTAAATGGCTACAGTGGCCAGGGCTTGGCCAGGCCAAAGCTATGGAGCCAGAAGCTTCATCTGGGTCTCCCATGTAGGTGCGGGGTCCCAAGCATTTGGGCTGTCCTCTACTACTTTCCCAGGCACCTTAGTAGGGAGCTAGATTGGAAGTGGACTCGAACCAGTGCCCATATGGGATGCTGGGGTCACAAGTGGCGGCTTCACCTGTTACACCACAATGTCAGCCCCCAGGTGTCGTAACTGCAGGGCCAAATACCCATCCCCCAAATGTCATCATTTTAGTAAGTAATAAAAATAAAGAAAACCATTCACGAGACAGTTTCTGTTGTGTTTCGGCTCCAGGTCTTTGAGATCTGGCGTGTCTGTTACACTCATAGCCCATCTAGTTCAGAGAAGCCACTCAGCTCCATGGCCCTAGGTGGGGGGGGGGGGAGGATGGCCCCCACAGTGGACCATGTGGGTCCAGAGGTTGAGTGACTCAAGGAAGACATGGGAAACTTCTAAATCAGGATACTGTGTGTATAGTTCTGGAAACCTCTTCCATTCCTCTCCAGCCTGGACCAGTGTGTTTCTCATCAGCCACATGGCATTCAGGTCCTAAACCCACAACTGTTACAGGCATGAAACAGTGGCCTCGAATTGGCGATAGGAAAGTGAGTCTGTTGCCTGGATACGAGCTGTTTCCTTCCCCTTGCCAAGAAGAAAGCAGAGACGCTTCGTCTGACGTGTGGGCCTCTGCCCTGCCCCAGTCATTTGAGAGTGGCTCCCGCCTGACTGTCCGTCCCCGTCTCCCCAGGTTCTCCAGGGGTGGGGCTGTGGTTGCTGGAATGGTGTTAAGATCAGACCTCATTTGTCTCTTTGGAGTGCTCAATTTTCCCTTTTCCTTCAGTCGTGCAGGGTTCATGCAGTATTGTTCTTAGAGGAGGAGACTTATCCTTGTGAGAGAGTGACTGACGGGAGGGGAGAGGATCCTGGCACAGGATAAGAGAGCCACAGTCACCCAGGCGCAGTTAGTGCCGCTCTCAGGACCAGAGTGGGCATTTCACCTCCGTGCCAGGCCTGGCCTGGGGATGCTGTTTATCACGTAAAAGATAGTGAGGCCCACATTTTCAGAATGTGGTATCCGTGTCTTCCCTCCTGTCTCCCCGAGTTGACTACTATTTATGTACACATGCATGACATGACTTTATCTCTTGGAGTGTGGACATTCTGGCCAACGCTAAAGTCACCTTAAACATGGCCTTCCTTTCCCCAAACCTTTCTTGGTAGAAAGATTGCTTCTGTATATCTTTTGTTTATTTTTCCTTTCTCTTAATACAATGTCTAGACGTGTAAGATGAGAGAAATACTGTTACCTTGTCTCTGTTCACAATGGCCCAATATTGTTATTTTTTAAATTCATGTATTTATTTGAAAGAGTTACAGAGAGAGAGAGAGATCTACCTTCCACTGGTTCACTCCCCAGATGGTCACAACAGCCAGTACTGAGCCAGGGGATGCCGGGAACCAGGGGCTTCTTCTGGGTCTCTCATGAGGGTTCAGGGGCCTAAGCATTTGGGCCATCCTCTGCTGTTTTTCCCAGGCCATTAGCAAGTAGCTAGATCAGAAGCGGAGCAGCCAGGACACAAACTGGCGTTCACATTGGACGCCAGCATCACTGGCAGTGGCTTTACTTGATATGCCACAACACCAGCCCTGGCCCAGTGTTATTTATCCCATCTGTGTAACTTCTCATAGCATTGAGAAACCGTAGCTGCAAATAAATGGGAAAACTTCTGTATATATTTTAAAATATCTGTGGAATACATCAAATGAAAACTCAAATGTCTTAATGTTGGGGTCTATGGTGCCCCTAGCATTGCCTCTGTAGTTTGTGTATCTGCTTGTGTTTGCAATGTGCAGTGATATCATACATTGTGGGGAAAGGATTTGGAATGTGTCTGTGGAGTGGGTGTCATATTCTACCTTTCTGTATTTGAATTTTTATAATGAACATGTTGTTTGAATTTTATTTAAAGAGAGACAAAGAGAAACAGACAAATCTCCTACCTGCTTGTTTAGTCCCCAAATGTCTGCAACAGCTGGGGCTAGGCCAGGCTATAGCCGGGAGCTGGGAACTCAGTCCAGGTCTCCCATGTCGGTGGCAGGGACCCAACTACTTGAGCTGTTACCTGCTGTCTCCCAGGGTATGTTTTAGCAGGAAGCTGAAATTGGGAGTGTAGCCAGGACTCAGACCCATGTAGGCATTCCAGTATGTGATGTGGGTATCCCAAGGGGCATCTTAACTGCTACACCAGATACTTGCCCCCATTAAACAAAATTATTTAATAGGCAGAGACAGATGGACACAGAGAGATCAACCATCTGCTAGTTTAATCCCTAAATGCCTGCAACAGTTAGGATTGAGCCAGGCCAAACCCAGGAGCCTGGAACTTGATCTTGGTCTCTGACATGAGTGACAGGGACTCAACTACTTGAGCCATCACCTACTGCCTCCCAGGGTACACACGAGCAGGAAAATGGAATTGGAACTGGATTTGGGACTTGGATGCAGTCATTCTGATATGGGATGTTGGAGTCCCAAGTGGTGTCTTAACTGCAACCCCAATCACTTGCCCCTACTCCCAATTTTTAAGCTTTTTATTATGGGAAATGTCAAGCATAAATAAAAGCAAAAAGAGCAGTGTAATGAACTCTCTTGTGTCCATTACTGAGACTTTATGACCCGCACAGGGCCATTTATCTTTCGTCTTTCAAATGTTCCATCTTTTGGGGGAATATTTGAAAGGGAACCTTAGACATCATGTTATTTCGCTTGTCAACACTTCTGAATACATGTCTAACTACTATGGAAATTAGAAAAAAAATGTATCCACTGTGCAATTGATGGAAGTTGAAAAAAAGTAAGTTGTGCATTAAGGGTAAGATTATGACTTATTTCATAACCTTACCCTTTAATCATAACTTATCATTTTTCCATGGTTCATTTATTTCTTTGCCCTTATATTTACTTATTTTTACATGGTTTTAATAATAGCATGTACCGTATACTATCTTTTTTAAGCTTAACATTGTAGTATACATAATATTACATGTTGTATATGCTTTATAATCACTAATTAATTAGGTTATAATTCACTTATCAAAAATTATAATTTCTAAGAAACCAGTTTTTAAAAGGAGAATATTTTAAAACCAGAATTTTAACTTTAAAAATAATTTTCTAGGCAGACTCCCACATTTTGCTATGCAAAGAAAGTTTAAAAGGAGGTTTATTCGTGGAAAGCCTGCCTCGGCTGTGTTTATAAACATGGCCTTGATCCTGGGCAGCCGGGAGAGGTGGTGGGTGGCTGGCAGTTCCTGAGGCTCAGAGAATGGATGATTTGTTAGAGCCCGGCTGGCCTGGGAGCTGAGGGTGACAGTGTGATGCGGACTCCCGCTGATCCCCCTCCCTTGCCTTAGTAACTTTAATATACACCACAACTTGACAGCCAGCGTCGTCCTGTTTCACGGGCTCCTCAGTCACTGCTGGGACGGCTGTCTCTTCCCTGTTGGCCGATGGCCGTGATGAGTGAGCAGTTCTGAAGTATGCATGTGCACTTTGGCAAACAAGTGCAGTGGTCCCTGCTTATACTGGGAGTACTTCCCAAGAGCCCCAGTAGACCCTTGACACTGTGGATAACACCAAACCCTGTATGCAGGTTCTTCAAACAGCTTGTGAAAAACATGTTTTATGGAAAAACTATGTGTGGATCTCAATATTTCTCACACCAAAATAAACATCTTTTTTTTTTTAAGATTTATTTTATTCATTTAAAAGAGTTAGAGAGTTAGAGAGGTAGAGAGAGAGAGAGAGAGAGAGGTCTTCCATCTTCTGGTTCACTCCTCAAATGGCCACAGCAGCCAGAACTGAGCTGCTCCGAAGCCAGGAGCCAGGAACTTCCTCCAGGTCTCACTCATGGATGCAGGGGCCCAGGCGATTGGGCTGTCCTCTATTGCTTTCCTAGGCACATTAGCAGAGAACTGGATCAGAAGTGGAGCAGCTGGGACTTGAACCAGCATCCATATGGGATGCTGGCACTGCAGGCCAGAGCTTTAACTCACTGTGCTGCAGTGCTGGCCCCTAAATTTAGCTTCTCATTCCATTTTTCATGAACTTTTTGAAGTATACTTTTTTTTTTTTTTTAAAGATTTATTTATTTGAAAGTCAGAGTTACAGGGGCTGGTGCTGTGGCGCAGCGGGTTAAAGCCCTGGCCTGAAGTGACAGCATCCCATATGGGCGCCGGTTCTAGTCCCGGCTGCTCCTCTTCCGATCCAGCTCTCTGCTATGGCCTGGGAAAGCAGTAGAAGATGGCCCAAGACCTTGGGCCGTTGCACCCGCATGGGAGACCCAGAAGAAGCTCCTGGCTTCGGATCGGTGAAGCTCCGGCCATTGCGGCCATTTGGGAAGTGAACCAGCAGATAGAAAACCTCTCTCTGTAACTCTTTCAAATAAATAAAAATAAGTATTTTAAAAAAAAACTTATATGGAGAGAGAAGGAGAGACAGAGACAGAGAGGGAGAGAGAGAGGTCTTCTATCTGCTGGTTCACTCCCCAACTGGCCGCAATGGCCGGAGCTACGCCAATCTGAAGCCAGGCGCTAGGAGCTTCTTCCGAGTCTCCCATGTGGGTGCAGGGGCCCAAGGACTTGGGCCGTCTTCTACTGCTTTCCCAGGCCATAGCAGAGAGCTGGATTGGAAGAGGAGCAGCTGGGACTCGAACTGGCACCCATATGGAATGCTGGCATTATAGGCAGCGGCTTTACCCACTACACCACAGCACCGGCCCCTGAAGTACACTATTCTTTGTTTTTGCCTATACAGACCTATGAATGTTTAATTTATAAATTAGGCTCAGGAACAGGGTAACAATAATAATAATAAAATGAAATAATTATAACAGTATATTCTAATAAAAGTTATTTAAAAGTCATGAATTGTTTATTTCTGGAATTTTCCGTTTAATATTTTCCAACCACAGTTCCCCATGGGCCACTGGAAACCATGGAGAATGAAACTGGGGACAAAGGGGGGCAACTGTGAAGAAAAATACAGGGAACCGCGCGGGCCCCCCAGGCAAGAGAAAAACCAGGGTGGTCACAGTGGAGCAGTCTATTGTGTACCGAAATGAGGATGTGGGGCCTCTGGCCTCCCTCTTTTCTCTTGCAAAAGGGGAGTCCTCCTTCCTCTTCTCTACTTGGTGCTCTATACTTTGGAGCCCACTCTTTCCTGCCTTCCCAGGAATCCTCCCTGAGTTTCCTCCTGACTCTCTGGCTAAGTCGTCTCTGTTTTCTTTGTAAGGTTGTTTTCATCTGTGTGACTATTAAATTTGAGAGTTTCCTAACGTCCCCACCATGTCTCCTCTCTCTCTCTGCATAACCACCTTGTACACGAGCCTCCTGGGTGAGGAGCTGAGCCCGGGCCCCTCTCTGAGCACCATTCCCACGTCTTGCCACTCCTTGTGGATGTGTTGGAGGCTCCTCACATGGCCTGGTCGACATGGCCCCTTGTGAACTTGTCGCTTCTTCCCCAGGCTCATTGTTTTTCTGGGATTCTGTGTGTCAGTGTATGAGATCTTCCACCTATGCAGTTAAATTAGAGACCCTGCAGTCACTAAAGACTCTTGTCCACCTCCTTTTCTTTTTTCTAAAGATTTATTTTATTTATTTGAAAAGTAGATTTACAGAGAGAGAGGCGGATACACAAATCTACCATTTTCTGGTTCACTCCCTGTGGCCACAACAGCTGGAACTAGGCTAGACTGGAGCCAGGAGCCAGGAGCCTCTTCTGAGTCTTCCACATGGGTGCAGGGGCCTAAGCACTTGGGCCCATCCTCTGGTGCCTTCGCAAGTGCAATAGCAGGGAGCTGGATTGGAAGTGGAGCAGCTGTGCCTTATGGGATGCTGACGTTGCAGATGGAGGGCTAACCTGCTGTGCCACAGTGCCAGCTCCTGTCTGTCCCCTTTTCTGATCCATTTCCAGATTCTTTTGGCTTTTGCCTTTGCTTCCCTTGTTTTCCACCCTGAAGACTGGATGGTTTTTGAAAACACAGACTTATCTTACCACACTTTGATTAAAAACCCTTCCAAACTTTGCTGTTGCTCTCAGGTTGGGAAAACCTCAGCCCATGAGCCACCCCTCAGCTTTTTCCTGTTTGGATTGTGCGCCATCCCAGTCCCATTCCCCTCTGTTCGGGTTCTTGGGTTCATCCAGCTCACTGTGCCCGTGGCACTTCCTCTGCCTGGAGTGCTCTTCCTCCTTGCTGCGCTTCACCCACAGCCTGCCAGCTGTCTGCTTGACACTGCAGAGCGCGGTGGGGTTGTCAGGTCCTTGAGAAGCCCCCAGTACCCTGACAGACTAGTCTCCAGCTGCTCACGGGATCATTTATCTCTTGGGTGAAACCTTTTCTTACACTTGTGAGGTTATTTGGTTCCTTCTGTCTCTCCCGCTGAATCGCGAGGTTCCCAAAGCAGGGCCCGTGTCCGTTTCCATTCTCCATCATAAGCCAGCCTTGAGTAGTGTCTGGCAGATAGTGGTACCCAGTAAACGTTTCTTGAGTCAATGAACAAAAAAGAGGGAGAAGTGAGTTAGCACACTGGCTGTGTACAGTGGAGCAGTTTTCTCTGGAAGAGCCGGTGCGGCCCCAGTAGACTAGAACTCTAGGGTGTGCAGGGTGGGCTCCTGGTAGCAGTCGACTTTTCCTTACACTCTGTGTTCTGGGAAGACCCTCCACGGCGGGAGTGTTGGGGGCCGAGGGGGAGGTGGGTTGAAGCCGAGTCCACCTTGGTCCTTCAACAAGAATTCCAGTGTTTCCAACCCTGTTTCAGCTTAGGAGAAGAGGCTTGCTCTTGTTAGGCTCTGGCTGAGGTTGGAAGCCGTGCGACGTCACAGCAGTAAATCCTGGAATCCTCTGGCTTCTTTGACTGCAAAGGGGGATGTGAAAGGCGACTCTCTTTAGAGCTGGGTTGACTCCAGCCCAAAGGAGACCATTTATACTCTCTGCCCTCCTAGAATTTCCTCCGGTTCCGTTCCTCTGGGCACCAGTGTTTCACAGTTATGTGTAGAATGAACACTAACCTGTTAATGAATGCCCTGCTTATTTTCACTTCCTTTTGATGGGCCTGTGGGATTGAAGGCAGAGGGAGGCAGGAAGGAGGCGGCTTGTTCCCCTGAGCAGCCTGTTAAGGCTGAATCAGTCACACCTTCCTCATTCTCCCCTAACAGTATCCTGCCTTTGCGTCTTGTTCCTTTTTTCTTCAGATTTGCAGGTTCATTCTGATATTTGAGTTCTGTATTAGGATGAAACAGAAAACAGAAAAGCTTTTTTTCCTTTGAAAAGATGTAAGTGTGTCAGTAGACGTGTGTTTAGGTGGTATAGGAGTGAGGAGGAGCAATAAATGATAAAAGGTCCTAAACTAGAAAGTTCTTCCATACACTAGTGTGAAACCAGCCAGGCAGGAGTTCTGGATTTCCTAGTGGGACTGCATTATAGTAGTGTGGTTTTGCAGTTATGGTGTGTGTAGTTTTTTTCTTTTGTTGGAATAACAAAGGCAACTCCCATGCCCTATTTATACTTACTAGTACTCTATGAAAACAACATATTAAAAAGTCCAAGAAATGGAAAAGATAACTCTTAGAAAAATATTACTCATCTTGGTTGCACATCCCCAGCTCTTCTCATTTGGAAATTATTAATCTGAAGCCACTTGCAAATGTGAGGCTTTGAAGTGAGGAAAAATAGAATAGGAACTAGTCCCCTAACAGCTTGATTGGTGTATTTTCTACCTTTTTGTATTTCAGTGGACTATACAAGGGTGCTTCAAAAAGGTTTATGGGAAATGAAATTAAATGGTGAATTTATTTTGGTATATAAATTTTGAAATCTGTGTACACAAGTGGTCTTTAAAGAGTTCCTACACGGGTGGTCATTCAGCCTAGCAGTTAAGATGCCAGGTAAGATACCTGCATTGCACACTGGGGTAACCGGGTCCCGTCCCTGATTTCAGCTCCTGACTCCACTTTCCTGCCAGTGTGTGTAGACCTGGAGGGGCAGCAGTGATCCTGGGTTCTTGCCATCCATGTGAGCAACCTGGATTGAGTTCCCAGCTCCAGGCATGAACCCTGGCCATTGTGAATATTTGGGAAATAACCAGTGGACTGGGATTCTTTCTGTCTGTTTTTCTGTCTGTCTCTCTCTATCTTTCAAAAAATAATTATGGAAAACACATTGTGGAAAAACTACGCATGGATTTCAAGAATTTTTTTTTGCACTAAAATAAACTCTCCTTGTAATTTCATTTTCTGTGGGCCTTTTGAAGTGTCCTCGCATACATAATATCGAATTCTTGTCGTTTTTTTTTAGTTGGCTTACAGTCAGTGTCTGTGCGTTATGTATGCTGGATTGAGGAAGAAAGAAACTATTAAAGAAAATTAGAAGAGCAGACAAATGCAAAGAGAGCAGCCAGCAACCCCCGTGTGCTCTGCAGCTGCCTCTGAATGGCCACTGCTGTCCCATCCACCTTCCCATCCCACTCTACTGGGTTAATTGTATGTAAATCCCAGACGTATTTCATGTACAGGTATTCCAGTATGTATCTCTAAATGGTAAAGACTCTTAAAAACTGTAACCATGATGCCTATTTTTTAAAAAAGATTTATTTATTTATTTGAAAGGTAGAGAAAGGGAGAGACTCACAGAGAGGGATGGAGAGATCTGCCATGTGTCATTTGCTCCCCAAATGGCTGAATTTGGGCTGGGCCAGTGCCGGGAGCATGAACTCTTTGTAGGTATCCCACGTGGGTGGCAGGAATTCAAGTACTTGAGCCATCATCTGCCACCTTCCTAGGTGCATTAGCAGGAAGCTAATCAGAAGATAAGGGATGGGTCTGGTGCTGTGGTGCAGTAGGTTAATCCTCTGCCTGTGGCACTGGCATCCCATATGGGTGCCAGTTCTAGTCCCGGCTGCTCCTCTTCCGATCCAGCTCTCTGCTATGGCCTGGGAAAGCAGTAGAAGATGACCCAAGCACTTGGGCCCCTACACCCATGTGGGAGACCTGGAAGAAGCTCCTGGCTCCTGGCTTCGGATCAGCACAGCTCTGGCTGTTGCAGTCATCTGGGGGAGTGAACCAGTGGATAGAAGACCTCTTTCTCTGTCTCTCCCTCTCACTGTCTGTAACTCTACTCTCAAATAAATAAATAAAATATTAAAAAAAAAAAAGAAGATAAGGGATATAAGTGTCCCAAGTGGTAACTTAACCCACTGCACCGCAATGCCAGCCCCATCCATGATGCCGGTTTTACACCCAGAAACTCAGTATTTTTTATTCTCATAAGCTGTCTTCTGATTTATATTTCCCCTGTTGTTTTACAAAAGTTTTTTTTTGAAAAAAAAAATTGTTTGAGTTGGGATCCAGGCAAAATCAATATGTTCATTAATCCCCTCCCCTCCCCTTTTTAAAGTTTGTTTATTTATTTGACAGGCAGAGTTACAGACAGAGAGAGTAAGAGACAGAGAAAGAGGTCTTCCATCTGCTGGTTCACTTTCCAAATGGCTGCAATGGCTGGAGCTGCGCTTATCTGAAGCCAGGAGCAGGAGCTTCTTCTGGGTCTCCCATGCGGGTGCAGGGGCCCAAGGTCTTTTTTTTTTTTTTTTAATTTTTTAAAAATTTATTTGACAGGTAGAGTTATAGACAGTGAGAGAGAGAGAGAGAGAGAAAGGTCTTCCTTCCGTTGGTTCACTCCCCAAATGACTGCTACTGTTGGAACTGCACCAATCCAAAGCCAGGAGCCAGGTGTTTCTTCCTGGTCTCCCATGCGGATGCAAGGCCCAAGGACATGGGCCATCCTCCACTGCCTTCCCCGGGCCACAGCAAAGAGCTGGACTGGAAGAGGAGCAGCCGGGACTAGAACCGGCACCCATATGGGATGCCGGCACCGCAAGCGGAGGATTAACCAAGTGAGCCATGGTGCCGGCCCCTCCAGGGTGGGGGGAGCCAAGGTCTTGAGCCATCTTCTACTGCTTTCCCAGGCCATAGCAGAGAGCTGGATTGGAAGTGAAGCAGCTGGATTGGAGGTGAACCGGCACCCATATGGGATGCCAGCACTCAGGTGGTGGCTCTATCTGCTGTGCTACAGCGCTGGCCCCGACTCCTTCCTCTTTTGACCCCTTTGTTTGTTGTTGAAGAAGCTGGACAGTTTGTTCTGCCTGGATTCCCACACTAGGGGTTTTGCTGTTTGTATCCCTAGAGTATGATTCACTGTGGCCCTCCATGTTTCCTATAAACTCGTGGATAGTCTTGATCTAATCCGTGTTCCTTTGTTGCTTTTGGAGACACCTGGTTTCTGCTGTCTCTGTCTTGGTAAGCTGGCGTTTCAAGAGTTCTCTGGCCCCATCCTTGGGACTTCCTGGATTCTTACCCTCCAGACCCTATGATGCAGCCTATTGCTGTCTGTTGACCTTTGTAAAGTAGCAGCATAAGGTATTGGTAGCCAGCTGGTGCTTGGAACAGAGCAGAAGGGCACAGTCCTGTAACTGAAGAAACACATTTGCTGATGGCTGAAGTTAGCATGAGATCAGACCTTTGGCTTCCTTGGTGGAGCTGCAGTCTCTTGCCAGCAGAATATTTTCATTATATATGTTCCATTTGGTTCTAGTTGAATCTGACTTCCTCAACCGTGCTCTCTCAGTTGGCACTTCTTGTAGCCCCTGCCTCTGATTTGCCCACAGCTGGGGGCCTTTGAGGCCTGTGCTTGGTGGGGAGTGGTGAGTCCTTCCTACCTGGCACATGCCAGGGGGAGGCCAGGGTGGAATTTCTCAGACACTGTGTTCCTGGAACTCACTGCTGTTGTCTGGGCCCAAGCCACCATCTGCTGTGGCCTGAACTACTGTGCTGATCTCCTTGTTGGTCTTACCTGCTTCAGCCCTGTTCCTCCCGCAGCCCCAGCGACCGTGCTGCAGTGGGAATCCTGTTACTTCCTTGCTCAGAACCTGCTCATGGCGCCCGTCATTCACAGTCCATGCCAAAGACCCTGCAAGGGCTCCAGGGCCTCGCTCTGGTTACCTCCTGCTCTCATCTCCTGCTTCCTGCCACCTGCCATTCCTTACAGGCTTGCATGTTCCCACCTTCACCTTGCCACTTGCTTTTCTCTTTGTGTAGAATATTCTTCCTCCAGATCCCTATGCTGCTTGCCATATCCTCCTTTATTAAGTCTTTGCTGAATTGTCACTTCCCCTAGAGGCTCTTTTTTTTTTTTTTAAGATTTATTTATTTATTTGAAAGTCAGAGTTACACAAAGTGAGGAGAGGCAGAGAGAGAGAGAGAAAAGTCTTCCATCCAGTGGACCGGCGCTGCAGGCAGAGGATTAGCCTAGTGAGCTGCGGCGCCGGCTGCAGTTGGCTTCTTTTAAAGGTAACTGCATGTGGTCTATTTCTTGAAACTAGAATGTTAACATCCCAGGAGCCCAGGTTTTTGTCTGTCTTGCTCCTGTCACTTCGTGATTAGAATACTGGCTGCTCCGTGCACACACCTGATAGCCTGAATCCAGCATCTGCATGCAGGGCTTGCCGAGATGGCAGTAGGGGTGAGCCTCCGTGCTCAGTCTGATTCTAGTTAGGGAAATTGCTCTATCTCAGCCACTTTCTCGTGCATTTCTTACTTTTTTGAGCAATGCCTCAGAAGGCCATAGGAAGGCATGCACGAAGAGAAAGGGCCTTTGTAGTGTCGTCAGCAAGTCTGTAGTGGAACCAGAGGGCCCCAGAGGTGAGGTGGCTAAGGTGCTATTTATAGCTAGGATTCCAGTATGTGTTTTCCAGCCACACTCAGGCCTTTCAGCCTCCCCGTACACTCTGTCACTCAATTAGCTAATGGTTCCTTGAGTCCCATTATGCATTGTACAGTCCCCAGCTCAGACTTCTTTTTTTAAAAAAGAGAATAATGGGGTGTTCTGTTCTCGGTGGTTTAATATTTTAAATAGCTTTGCCAATTAAAAAAAACTTTTCTCAACTTTTTATTAGGAAATTTGCAAACATATGGAGCAGTTGAAAGAGCGTTACACTGAACACTGAAAAGCCCTTCCACAGATCCCATGCTTGTTGACGTTTGCGCACGTCCGTGTTTTGCTCTGTCTGTGGATGAATCCGTGGGTGGCTGTGCGCATATTTCCCTTCCTGCAACATTTGAGGGTAAATTGCCGATATCATGACGCTTCACTCCTGCACAGTTGGCTTCTTCTCCTATGAAACCACTTGAAAATAAGTATAGATGTCATCATAATGTACTCTTGCCTCTGCCAAGAATAAGAACATTCTCATATAAAACTATACAATTGTTACTGAGCCTAAGAACATTAACAGTAACTTCAGACCTCATCCAATACCCAGTCCATATCCAGATTTCTCCAGTTTTCCCAGGATGTTTTCTCAAGCCAAGGTTTCACCAGAATTCATGCATGGCATTTGGTGGTTATGGTTCTTTAAATTTAAAAGAATCTCCCTCTGGACCCTTTAAAAGTCCATCTATTTCATGGCAGTTTCTCTCTGAAGATTCAAGTGGCCGCATAGATGCCACACGTCGATGTGTGTGATATTCCCTCGTGAAGCCATCTCATCTGTTTCTCTGGCCCCTCACTTCCTGTGGACTGGGTGGTAGGTTTAGGTGCTTGATTGAATTTGAGTTCAATGTTTTTAGCAAGAGCACTTTAACGGTGATGTTGTGCACCTCACACTGCACCCCTCCCGTCAGGAAGCACATGGTGTTAGGTTGTCTTGTGCTGTTGAAAAAATTTGTTATTTATTTGTTTTCATTTTATTTGAAAGGCAGAGGGACAGAGACAGAGAACTCTTCACCTGCTGGTTCATTCCCCAAATGCCTGCAACAGCCAGGGCTGGGCCAGGCTAGAGCTAGCAGCCTAGAACTCCTTCTGGGTCTCCCATGTGGGTGGCAGGGACTCAGCTACCTGAGGCATTACCTGCTGCCTCCCACGGTGCACACTAGCAGGAAACTGGAATCAGGAGTAGAGCTGGTATTCAGACCACCTGGGTACTTAGATACCAGTGTCCCTAGCGGTGTCTTTCGCTTTTTTTTTTTTTTTTTAAATAAAGATTTGAACCCACAGTCCCTGACTGCATCCACCTTCTTAAATTCTGTGCTGTATTTTTTTTTTTAAGATTTTATTTATTTTATTTGAGAGGTAGAGTTATAGACAGTGAGAGGGATAGACAGAGAAAAAGGTCTTCCTTCTGTTAGTTCACTCTCCAGATGGCTGCAACGGCTGGAGCTGTGCTGATCTGAAGCCAGTAGCCAGGCACTTCTTCCCAGTCTCCCACATGGGTGCAGGGGCCCAAGGACTTGGGCCATCTTCCACTGCTTTCCCAGGCCATAGCAGAGAGCTGGATGGAAAGTGGAGCAGCCAGGACTCGAACCAGTGCCCAAATGGGATGCTGGCGCCGCAGGTGGAGGATTAACCTACTGTGCCACAGTGTTGGCCATGTCCTGTATTCTAGATCTCAGCCAAATTGGAGAGGGAGATAGTCCCTGAATAATAGTAACAAACTTTTATTATCTCCACGTTTTGGTGGGTCAGGGTTCAGGAGCAGCTTAACTGGACAGCCTGGCTTGGAATCTTTCCCCAGGCTGTATGATAGAAGGCTCACCTGGGGCGGGGAATGCCAAGGTAGCTTCCTCCCACTGCTGGCAAGCGGTGCTGAGAGTGAAAGGCCTCAGCTCCTTCCCATACTCCTTGGCTTTTGAAGGAACCGGTTTCCAAATGTTCTTTTCTTTTATTTTTTTTTTATACAGATGTTCTTTTTTAAAAACCATTTGAGAGCCAGAGAGACAGATGCATAAAGAGAGGCAGAAGCTCAGAAAGGTTGAATGACGAAGCTCCCATCCACTGTTTTACTCACCAGATGCCCACTGTGGCTGAGACCCATGGGCCAGGCAGAAACAAGGAGCTTGGAACTCGTTCTGGGTCTCCCATGTGGTGGCAGGGACCCACGTCCTTGAGCCAGTACTGCTGCCTCCTAGGGTGTACATTAGCAGGAAGCTGGAGCCAGGAGCCAAAGCCAGGATGCTAACTCAGGTACTCTGGTATGGGACATGGCCATCTTAACCAGTAGACCAAATGCCTGCCCATGCAAATGTAGTTGTACGAATGTTATTTTATAGAAATGCCTAGAGGTTACCAGGCCCCTTAGTGAAACTAACCAAAAGATCAGCATACTTGACGGGAGGTGGAGAGCGCTGTTAGAGGGAAGAGAGACCAGGCCGGCGCCGTGGCTTAACAGGCTAATCCTCCGCCTTGCGGCGCCGGCACACCGGGTTCTAGTCCCGGTTGGGGCGCCGGATTCTATCCCGGTTGCCCCTCTTCCAGGCCAGCTCTCTCCTATGGCCCGGGAAGGCAGTGGAGGATGGCCCAAGTCCTTGGGCCCTGCTCCCACATGGGAGACCAGGAGAAGCACCTGGCTCCTGGCTTCGGATCAGCATGATGAGCCGGCCGCAGCGGCCATTGGAGGATGAACCAACGGCATAAAGGAAGACCTTTCTCTCTGTCTGTCTCTCTTCACTATCCACTCTGCTTGTCCAAAAAAAAAAAAAAAAAAAAAAAAAGAGGGAAGAGAGACCGAGGCAAGGCAAACGTGCTTGGGAGGGCTTGGAAACACGGAGGACAGGGGGCTTCAACGCGTGATAGCAGAGCTGTGCGTCGACGCAGGCCTGCTGCTGCTGGGTTCTTAAAAAGTTGTGCCTGTAGCCTAGAGGTTCTCTTGAGATGGGGTAGGTTATCACTAGAAAGTGCTCAGACTTGCCTTTGTGAGAATGGAGACATTTGTAACAGGGTACTTCAAAAAGTTCATGGAAAAATAGAATAAAAGATAGTGCACCTTCCAGAGGACCCCCTGTACATGACTTGGTTTGTTCTAGAGAACAAGCAAGATGGCTTATGATAATACAGTTACAGCTATGAAACCAAATTAAGCAGTGGACCGGGTCGGGAGGGAGGTCCCAGTAGGCCATTGCAACACTTCTGTGGCCGGCTTTGAGAGGTGACGCTTGATGCCCTGTGGGAGGCCTCACCCCTGCTGGTTCCCCCATAATTACTGACTGGCCTGAACTGGACACTGCAGCTCCTGACTGGCCTGAACTGCACAGAGCTGCAGCGCTGGATTCAGTGTGGATAAACTCCGCTGGAGCTGTTGAGCATGGCCAAGCACAGTGGTGGGGGCCCTGCCGGCTCTCTGGGGCTCAGGCCTCTGCCTGCTGTCTGTTGTTTTTCTGCCCACCTCTTCTGCCCACAGCACTCAGTGTCCCTGAGGCCTAGGGACCTGGGTAGCTGGGCTGCGCGTCACCTCAGGGTTTAGCTGGCTGCTGCTGGCCTCCCTGTGGGCCTGCAGAGGGACTTCCTGTGTTGAACTTGCCTTGTTTTAAAAGTTCTCTCTGCATTTCAACGTGATGAAATTTTCAAGGCTGAAAATGTCAAGAACACTTTGTCACCCAGTTCGGGAAGGGATGCTTCCCACGCCCCTCACCGAGAGATGGCTCCTGAGACATCTCCCTGAGTCTCCCACACTGCTTCTCTTCTTTTTGTCACGTTCTTGGAACTCCTTCCTCCCTCCAGACACCTGCAGTGTGCCTGGTCTGCCTTGTGGTCCTGCAGGCATAAACTAACACATAAACCAGAAAGGTGGCAGTGCCGTAGCTGACCTCATTCCATTAGAAGGATTCCTTCCCGCTCGCTTTGCTGTGCTGTGAGACAGGTTGGAAACTGGAGAGAAGTGTTGCCAGGGAAGCCACAGTGGGTGAAACAGGAGCTTCTCACATACAGAGTTGGAATTTGGGGTGCGTTCACTTGAGTCCATGCATGTTGCCTTTTGTGCCCAACAGTGGAGAACACGCAGCTGACCTTGAACCTGCAGACGGAGAACAAAGGCAGCGTTGTGTCGGGTGGAGAGCTGACAATTTTCCTGGACGGGCCGACTGTTGATCTGGGAAGCGTGCCTAATGGCAGTGCCGTGACTGACGGTGAGTGCCGCCCTGCTCCCCAGGGCTGTGCTGGGATGGGGAGGGGCGGGGCGGGGCAGGGCAGGGTGGGGAAGGGCTGGAGGTGCTGAGAGCTTGGTTCTTGATGAGGTGTCTTGCTTTGGATACTGCTTCGCTGGTCCTGGCCCACATTTTGTCCTGACTATTCTCAGCCTCCCAGATCAGAATCACAACATGGTTTTTCAAGGACTGCTTTCTGATCAAGGACCAAAATAAATGTCGTGTCCTTGTAAGCGTGTTATCCTTGGGTTTGAGGGCAGAGAAAGCCATCTTTTCAGCCCACGTGGACTTTGGAAAACAGAGTGTATTTATCATTTGACCCACTTTCCTTCTTCCCAGGACTGCTGGACTCCCCGGCAGGTCGAGGGTGCTGTTAGGAGGCAGTGTTGGTCAGGGACGGGATGATGTGGCCTTCTGGAGATGCACCCCAGCAAAACACAGACAGAAGTGGGGCAGCTGGAGGGCCTCTCTGCCCTGAGTGTGCCAGTTTGTTTCTTTTGATCTCCTCTGAAGTTAGTCACTTCTGGGTCTAGCAGGAAATGATTCCATGAAGTCTGAGGTCTGAAGTGGGTTGGGTTTCTCCATAATTTTTCTCATTAAATGTTTTGTTAGATGTGAGGTAGCCGCTACACTTTCCAGGCCCCAAACAGGCTTTCTGTAGCTTCAGGATGATGGAATTTGAGTTCTAATTCAAGGGCAATTAGGGTGGAATCCGGGTGGTGGATGAACCTTGTCTGCTAACAAGAATCTCTGGGACTGAGGTTGTGATGCGCTGGGGTTAAGCCACAACCTGCGACACCAGCTTCCCACTTGGGCACTGGTTTGCATCCAGGCCCTTCTGATTCCCATCTAGCTCCTTGCTAATGTACCCAAGAGGGCAGTGGAAGATGGCCCAAGAGCCTGGGCCCTTGCCACCCACATGGGAGACCTGGATGAAGCTCCTAGCTTCTGGCTTCTACATAGCCCAGCCCCAGCCATTTTGGCCATTTGTGGAGTAAACCAACACATGGAAGATCTCTCTCTCTTTCATTCTCTCTCATATTCTCTCTCTCTCTTTCTCTTTCTCTCTCTTTCTGTCTTTCCCTCTCTCTCTGTAACTGTTTTCAAATAAATACATCATAAAAATGAAAAGAATCCCTCCACTAGACTCAGCAGGGTGTGTAGTACATGCATCATACACTCATAAACATAGACATACATAAACAAACACTGGGTATGTACTAGGCTTTAGCCCAGTGCAGGCCAGAGGGCAGTGGGCAAAATCCACAAGGTCTCTGCCCTTGAAGTTTATGATCTTGGCTGGGGCAGGGA
The DNA here is from genome assembly GCF_033115175.1 of Lepus europaeus. NCBI lineage: Eukaryota > Metazoa > Chordata > Mammalia > Lagomorpha > Leporidae > Lepus > Lepus europaeus. The sequence continues at coordinate 56,069,898 of NC_084845.1, forward strand.
AGTTAGCCATCAAATGAGTAAATATTAGAGTGACACTGTGTCAAAAATTATAAATGAAGAGTATGGTGTGGTGTGAGGTTCCTATACTTTGGGAGGATCTCCTTTAAACTAGGGGTCTGAGAAAGTTTCTGGGGGGAAGCTGAGACCTGGAATATGATAATTTAGACAGGCCAAGGAGGGCAGTGGGGAAGAGAGGGGAAGGGCCTGTGGTGGGAGCAGAGGTGGCCAGGGCCAGGGATCCTGGGGAGCAAGAAGGAGGGTCTAGGAGGTGAGGCCTGAGAGGTGTAATCTGGGATCACACAGCCTTATAGACCTTGGTAAGGATTTGAACCCCATCCTGAGAAGTAGAGATCTCTTGAATTGATTTTAGTAGAAAGACTCTCATGGTCTGATTTGGTTTAAGAAAAAAAAAAAATTAGAGCCGGCGCCACGGCTCAGTAGGCTATTCCTCCGCCTTGCGGCGCCGGCACACCGGGTTCTAGTCCCGGTTGGGGCACCGATCCTGTCCCGGTTGCCCCTATTCTAGGCCAGCTCTTTGCTGTGGCTAGGGAGTGCAGTGGAGGATGGCCCAAGTCCTTGGGTCCTGCACCCCATGGGAGACCAGGATAAGCACCTGGCTCCTGCCATCGGAACAGCTTGGTGCGCCGGCAGCAGCGTGCCTACCGCGGCGGCATTGGAGGGTGAACCAATGGCAAAAAGGAAGACCTTTCTCTCTGTCTCCCTCTACTGTCCACTCTACCTGTCAAAAAAAAAAAAAGAAAAAAAATTTAAATTAAATTTTATTTATGTGAGAACCAGAGAGAGAGAGAGAGAGAGGGAGGGATGGAGGGAGGGAGAGAGAGGGAGAGGTTAGAGATGATATATATATAGAGAGAGAAAGCAAGCTCCCATACTCTGGTTCACTCCCCAAATGCCCACAACAACTGGAACTGGGTTGGACCAAAGCCTGAAGCTGGAAGTTGATCCAGGTTCTCACATGGGTGGCAGGGACCCAGTTACTTGAGCTGCCACTCTTTTCTCCCAGGGTTTGCATTAACAGGAAACTGGAGCCAGGAATTGAACCCAAGTACTCTGTTATAGGACATTGTCTCTCAACCAGGATCCTCGCTACTAGGCCAAATGTCAGTCCCAGATTAGGCTTTTAAAAAGCTCTCTTGGAGTAAGTTTTTGACACAGCAGCTGAGATGGCCACGTTTCATATCTGAGTGCCTGGGTTCATGTTCGGTCTCTGCTTCTGAGAGGCACACAGGTGATGACCCAAGCAGTTGGGTCCCTGCCATAGCCATGGGAAACCCAGATTGATTTCCTGACTCTTGGCTTCTGCCTGACCGAAGCTGTTGCAGACATCTGGGGAGTAAACCAATAGATGGAAGATCTTTCTGTCTGTGTGTCTTCTGGCCTTCAAGTAAACTAAATACATTTTAAAACATTTAAAAAGCTTTCTGGTTGCCTTACAGAGAAACACCCTTCATTGCTTTGCCCACTTTGCATTGTGGGCAAATCTGTTCTGCCTCCCATTTGAGAAGCTGGCACTCACGGAGTGTGCAAGGCAGTGTGCATGTGAGTGCCTGGGGCGCTCTTGGGTGCGGGAGAGGTTGGAGCTCCCCTGTTTGTCACGTGGATCAGCTCTCTTCCTTCTCTTGGCCTTGGCTGCAGCTGGCCACCCTGCTGGAAAACTCTGCGACACAGAGTGGGTTCTTTTCCTGGTAGCCAGGTCTCATAGAACAGAGAGTTCTCAGCCCCGCTGACTTCTCTTGTGATTGATCCCCTTTCTAGGATCGCAGCCGCCTTCGAGGGAATCCAGTGGGACCGCTGTAGTACCAGACAACCGGCACCAGCCCCCCAGCACAAACTGCTTTGGTGGGAGATCCCGGTAAGACCCATTTTAGTGAGAATGAGGTGAGAAGATGCTTCAAACTTTCAAAAACACGTTGGGATGTGGCAAGGAGCAGTTTATGTTCCAGAGACTGTGGGACTGATTGGTTATGTTAAGGAGTTCTGGAGGGGGCCCAGCACTCAGGATTCTTAGTAGGGCTGGAGGTTCCTTGACAGTGGCTGGGCTGATGAGTTGGCTGTTTGGGTAAGAGGAACAGGTGAACAGAGAACCTGACTGCCTTTTGTGACGAGGGGCTACAGTGCAGCTACAGTGACTCTTCTGGGAGACACATGGCAGCGTGCAGAGCAGTGGTTCTCTGTCTGTGCCGTTTGCTGTTGGTGCGCTGCTGTTCTCTGGAGTGGCCCAGGGCTCCCTTTGGCATGTTGGTTAAGACCTGCACCTAGCGTCTGACTTACTGATACTTGTGCATGCATCATGGATGATGTTGTGTTTACTGACATTCTTGTCTGATACCTGTGTTAATGGTGCGAACTGATTTCCATGGTAACTGAATTCCTAGGCAGGAGAGTAGCTTTATAAATGTAAGATATGGGGGAGGGGACTTACTTTACTCAGTTATTTTTTATTGCAATGTACAAAATCTTCATGAATTTTAAAGTACAGAACCATGGATGTGGTGCATAAGCCTTCATTACCTCAGGGCCGTTGTTGTGGCACAACTGGGTGCTTGTGGCAGCATCTCACACTAGAGTGCTGGTTTGAGTCCTGGCTGTCCCCGTTCTCATCCCAGCTCCCTGGGAAGGTGGCAGAAGATGGCCCAACTGCTTGGGTCCCTGCCATTCATGGGGAGACCCAGGTAGAGTTCTGAGCTCCTGGCATCAGCATGGCCTCGCCCTGGCTGTTGTGGCCATTTGGGAAATGAACCAGTGGATGGGAGATCTATCTCTCTCTCTCTGTCTCTCCTTCCCTCTCTCTGTCACTCTGCATTTCAAACAAATAATCTTTAAAAAGGAAAAAAATATCCTTACTACTTGCCAAGATAGGTGAATAACTGGTAAAAATCTCCCTAAACAAAACCAGGGCATGGGGAATAATGGCTTTGGAAAGGGGACTATAATTTCGGCCAATACCCACAGCATCTTGAAAGGGCCCTCTGAGGACAGCTTACAGCTTCTGTGGGTTTGGCTGTTTTGTGGGTTTCTGTGGTCGCGGTAACTGGCAGGTGTCAGGAGCAAGAGAGGGCGGCTGTCTGGATCTTGTGTCCACAGTGGCATTAGAAGCAGAGGTGCCATTTCCCTGCTGTCTTTGCTCCAAGTCTCCGCAGAGGCGTTGCCTCACACCCTGAACACCAGTCGTGTTTTCCGCGACTTGCTGGATGGCGTTAGGAGGGATAATCAGTGGGCTTTCATAGGACAAGGCTGGCAACCGAACTGACGAATCTTTTGTCAGCAAAGGTGGGCTGGGTGTCCATGTCGGCAGGAAACAGAATGGGTTGAGGGGTGGGGAGCTGCCCGCAGCGAGCATTTCGCTCTTGCAACAGGGATGCCTCCGTAGCTTCACCACTAGTAACCACCCTCTTGGTCTTTAGCTGACTTGGAAAGTTTGTGTCAAACGCGCTGATCTCACTCAGTGTGGGGCTGGAGGGCACAGCCTGGCTCTTAACAGGTCTGGACCTCTCCTCTTTATTTATTTATTTATCTGTGGCTGGGGCAGCAGACTTTACTGATGATAACCTGACAAGGTAGGGTCTTCCCCTTCTCCAGGGCATCTGGGATGGAAACCATGAAGAGGGGGTATGTGTTGGGGACGGAGTGCGGGCAGGGACTGTCGTCTTCTGGTGCCCCCTCGGGGCTGGTGGTCCAGGGGAGCGCACTTCTTCACCTGTTTATTGCCCTGGACATTTCTCTAGTTGATCAGCCTTGGGATCTTGTTGGTTGTCATTTGTGTTGGCTAATAAAACAGAGGCCAGACTTTAAGCAGGAAATCAAATGCATTTTGCCCCTCATCCGAGGCTGGGTAATTGTTGGCGGGCAGATGCCTACCAGGTGCCTTAAGCCATGTGGGCGTCCTCCGTCGGCCTGGCTGCTGCAGCCTCTGACCATACACGCCTGTTTTCGCAGGCCTCTGCACTCATGTGGAACCTGCATCCTTTGGACCCCCCTTGCCCCGTTGCTGAAGCACACCTGACCATCACTGCACACGGGGACTTGGCACTGCAGGTGGAGGCAGGGGGATCTCCTATATAAGAGTGTGCAGCTTTGACATTGGAGGGTGTAGATGGAGTTCTGGCCTGTGCTTTACGTGCTGTGTGATCCTGGACTAGTCGCTAAACATGTCAGAGCCTCGGTTTTTCCGGGTGTAAAATGGGTCTGTCACCTGACTCACAGGTTACTGCAGGAACTGGCTGAGGTGTGGTAGGGCTGCCTGAGGGCGCTGCACACTGGGTGGGCTCAGTGAGGGTGCTGCAGCGGTTTCCTGTTGCACCCCTGTCTTCCCACCCCAGATCTGGGAAGTGAGGTGTTACACGTTTGCATCAAGGACTGGAGTTAGCAGGTGGTGAATTGAACCTTCAGGATTCAAGCGCAATTCTCTGCTGTCCTTGCTTCCCAGAGCAGGGAGAATCAAGAGCTCTCGCCTCCTGCCTCTCAGACTAAATATTTAGCTTTTGGCGTCTGGAGGGTAGGTTTTTCTTGGATTTGGATGCTGCTCACCCTGATCAAACAAAGGTGCTTTGATGTGCCCATGAAGGTGAAGACGGCAGTGTCACAGCAGCCTTTTGCCCGCCCTCTCTCTCCTGCTTTGTAGAGCTGTACAACAGGAACTGGGGGGGGGGGGGGGTTGTCTTAGAGACTCATCTACCCGCCTTCATCCCACAGAGCTGCTGTTCATTGCTAAGCTCAAGTCTCAGGCTCCATGTCTTGGTGAGACCTTGCCCACTATTCAGGAAGAATCAGGTGAAGTGTCTCCAGTTGTTTGAACGTCTGGTCTGCCGTGTGGAATGCAGCTCGTGGTCACCATCAGCAGTGGCGTCATTCTGAGGTGGACAGACTATGGCAGTGTGTGGGCATCTGGTTAAGTTGAGCAGAGTCCGTACCGGATTGTTGTGTACTCCAACCATGGAATACTGCTCCATCGCAAGACCGGCTGAGGGGGGCCGACGTCAGCAGGGGACAGTCTTAGAACACGGAGCAGGGGAAGCAGGCCACAGGAAAAAATACAGGGTCTGGGGCCGGCGCCATGGCATAGTGGGTAAAACCACTGCCTGCAGTGCTGGCATCCCACATGGGTGCCGGTTCTAGTCCCGGCTGCTCCACTTCCGATCCAGCTCTCTGCTATGGCCTGGGAAAGCAGTAGAAGATGGCCCAAGTCCTTGGGCTCCTGTACCCGCATGGGAGAACCGGAAGAAGCTTCTGGGTCCTGGCTTCGGATTGGCACAGCGCCGGCTGTTGTGGCCATCTAGGGAATAAACTAGTGGATGGAAGACCTCTCTCTGTGTCTCTGCCTCTGCCTCTCTATAATTCTGGCTTTCAAATAAATAAATCTTAAAAAAAAAATACATGGTCTGAGGCCCTTTTAAATAAAGTTAAAAAATGTAAAACTAAGCCATACTTTTTTTTTTTTTTTTTTGACAGGCAGAGTTAGAGAGAGAGAGAGAGAAAGGTCTTTCTTCCATTGGTTCACCCCCCAAATGGCCGCTACAGCCAGCACACTGCGCCGATCTGAAGCCAGGAGCCAGGTGCTTCCTCCTGGTCTCTCTTGCGGGTGCAGGGCCCAAGCACTTGGGACATCCTCCACTGCCTTCCCGGGCCACAGCAGAGAGCTGGACTGGAAGAGGAGTAACTGGGACAGAACCCAGTGCTCCAACTGGGACTAGAACCCAGGGTGCTGGCACCATAGGCAGAGGATTAGCCTAGTGAGCTGCGGCACCGGCCTAATCAATACTTTTTAAAAATGAATGCCTTGATAGCTGTTAAAACTGTAAAATTAATGGAAATTATTAACCTGAATTCAGGAGAATGTTTTTTTTTTTTTTAAAAAGATTTATTTAGTCATTTGAAAGTCAGTTACAGAGAGAGAGAGAGAGAGAGAGAGAGAGAGAGCAAGACACAGAGGAGAGAGATCTTCCATCTGCTGGTTCACCCCCAAATGACCACAATGACCAGGGCTGGGCCAGGCTGAAGCTAGGAGCCAGGAGCTTTACACAGGCCTCCCATATGGGTGTGAAGGAGCCCAAGCTCTTGGGTCATCCTCTGCTGCTTTCCAGGCGTTAGCAAGGAGCTGGATCGGATGTAGAGCAGCTGGAACTCTAACTGGTGCCCAAGTGGGATGCCAGCACTGCAGGCTGGGGCTTTAACACACTATGCCACCATGCCCAGATCAGAGTGGATATCTTTGGAGGAAAGGAGAAAGTATAATGAGCAAAGGTTGCACAGAAGGTTCCTAAGGTTCTGGTCATGTTATTTCTTAGCTTTGGAGGTAGGTTCTAAGTGTTTATTTTATTGTTCTTATTTGTTTGCTTGTTCAATTAAATTTATTTTATATGTTTATTTGAAAGGCAGAGAGAGAGAGAGAGAGAGAGAGATCTTGTATTTTCTGGTTTGTTCCCCAAATGTATGTAGCAGCCTGGTCTGGGCCAGACTGAAGTCAGGAACCTAGAACTCCATCTTGGTCTCCCACGTTGGTGGCAGGGACCCAGGTTCCTGAGCCATCATCTGCTGCCTCCCCGAGTGTGCATTAGCAGGAAGCTGGATTGGAAATGGAATGGTTCCCATGGTATAGTCCATGATAAAAAATAAAGTATCTGGCCAGCACCGCCGTAGCTCCATAGGCTAATCCTCCGCCTGTGGCGCTGGCATACCGGGTTCTAGTCCCGGTTGGGGCGCCGGATTCTGTCCCGGTCGCTCCTCTTCCAGTCCAGCTCTCTGCTATGGCCCGGGAGTGCAGTGGAGGATGGCCCAAGTGCTTGGGCCCTGCACCCGCATGGGAGACCAGGAGAAACACCTGGCTTCCGGCTTTGGATCAGTGCAGTGTGCCGGCCGTAGCACCCCGGCTGCAGCGGCCATTGGGGGATGAACCAACGGAAAAGGAGGACCTTTCTCTCTGTCTCTCTCTCTCACTGTCCACTCTGCCTGTTAAAAAAATAAAAATAAATAATTTTTTTAAAAAAAGTATCTACCAACTTAAGGAAGTTAGCCCCTTAGTCACCTGTGATTGGTTTCCTCTCCGCAGCTGTTGGGAGAAACCGGGGAGTTCAGGTGAAGCCAAGTCCACAGGACAGTCAGCGATGCTGCTCCCCAAGCGCGGCCTCTGACCTGACTGCTGCCTCCTCAGTCTGGTGTCCCTGAAACTGTCCCGTAGTGGTGCCCCAAAACGGAAGAATGCGCTTAATTTGCTTTTAGGTTGCACGTTTTTCATCAGTAGGTCCGAAAGCCGTAAGGAGTCTTGTTCTGGAGGCCGTATGCAGCGGCTGAAGCCATTTGTTGTCCTTGTTTCTGTGCACACGTATTTCAGTTACCTTGTGCAGGAGTGCCTGTGAGCGTGCAGGAGCGTGGGGGGGGGGGGCGATGGAGTGCTGTGCCGGTGTGGGTCGGAATCTGCGTGCTAACCCTCCTCCCCCGCCACTGATTCTTTCACAGGTCGAAGTTTCAGAACCTCTTGGGCTAGTTTTCCTTCTCTCTCCTTTGCCCTTCTTTGTTGTGCTGCTTTGATGAAAACATATCAGCTGTATTGGCTCCCCTGCCTTTGGCATTAATGACCTCTGAAGATTTAGAAGCACTATACTCTCGGAGACTTATAAAGCCCAAGGTCTCTGGTGAGCTCTAAATAGCTCATCAGCCTCTGCCGGCAGACAGCCTGTCCCAGAAAGGAAAGAAAAATAAACCCAGCCGGGTGTGAGCCTGCTGGGAACACTTCAGGAAGTCCTGGGAGGGCCGGGGGAGAACTGGGAGGCAAGGCTGACGGGGAACGAGGGGTGGACGGGCGCTGAGCCCTCGGGCGTGGGGCCCTCCTCTCAGTCATTGCTGGCCCTTGCTGCCATCCTTCCGTGGAGATGACTGAAGGCTACTTGATCTGGAGATGTCACCCTGTGGGCATGCCGCTGGGTTTAGCACCTTTCCATTTCCACTCAGGCTTCCCCCTTGATGGCTTTGGCTTAAAACCTGGCTATGGCCACACTGCTGTTGCTGGGGAAGAGAAAGGAAGGAGTGTCAGCATTGATTTGTTCTGTGATAATGAAGATGCTGGGCGGCCTGGGGGCTCCTGGGGCTCTCTTCAGCAGTGGGTAGGTGTGGAATAGGATGGAGACCACAGATGAAGGCCTGTCTAGGTTCTCAAAGCCAGAGAGAGGAATCACACACTGCCTTATTAATTATGCATCAACTAAAATGGCACGTGATATGCATGGCATGATGCATTTGTCTGTTCAGATCTGTTTATGGCCTAGGTGTCTACGTGGCATTTCCTTTATGAGCCTGGAGAGATACGCATGGGCTGGCAAGCTGGTTAGGACCTGGGAAGAAGGCACACAGCTAAAGGCAGTGTTCAGTCCTTGCTGTGAGCTGGGTTTAGGTGATGAGAAAATGAAAAGTCGTGTCCCTGACGCCAAAAACTGTCTCTAGTGGGAGTCGGGTATGTAGGGGACAAGTCCAGTCTAGTGTGGTGTGGTGGATCTCATCATGGTGCTGTGCACACAGGCGAGAAGAGCATTGTGGGAAATCACTCACGTGTACCTGAGGTTTGGGGGCTGCTTCTCATGGATGAGCTCTATTTTGGAGGAATCTGCCAAGCAATGAAGTGAGGGCCAGGGACACCACCGCGGGCGGAGACTACAGCATTGGCAAATGTAAGGGGGAATGAGAGCACCTGATGTATTCAAGGAAAAGAAGTCATTTGTCAGTGTGGATACCTACGTATTAGGGGTGATAGTTATTGCAAACTCTGGTTGCAAGCCAAATCCAGCCCTCCGTGTGTTCTCTTCCTTGCTTTCCCTCCCTCCCTCTCTTCCTTTCCAAGGGCAATTTTAGATGTGTAAGGAAATAGAGAGGAAGGACAGAGATTCCCAGTATGCCTCTCCCTGGAGGTATACACAGCTTCTGCTGTCGTCATGTTGAACCAGTGTGCTGCACGCACTATAATGAGGAACCTGCCTTGACACAGCAGTATCGCCCAAGTTCGTAGTCTGCACTGGTGCTACATATCCTGTAGTTTGAACGAATGTCTGATAACGTGGGTCCGCCATCATGTACTCTAGAGAGATTTCACTGCCCTGACAGGCTTCTCTGTTCTCGTTCATCCCTTCCTCGCCTTGGCCCCAGCAACCACTGATCTTATTGGCTCTATAGTTTTGCCTTTTCCGAAAGTCATATAGTTGGGATTATACGGTGTGTGGCATTTGAGATTAGCTTTTCTAACTTGGTAACGTGCATGTAAGGTGCTGCTATGTCTTTTTGTGGCTTGATAGCACATTCCTTTTTTAGTTCAACAATTTATTTATTTACCCTTTTAAGATATCCTGGTTGCTTCCTAAATCTGGAAACTATGAATAAAGCTTCTACAAACATCTGTGTGTAGATTTCTGTGTGGACATTTGGGTAGATATAAAGGAAAGTGATTGCTGGATTGTGTTGTTAGTGTATGCTTGCTTTTGTTAGATGCCTCCGATTGTGTTCCAAAATGGCTGTACCGTTTTGTGTTCTTACTAGCAGGGGATGATAATTCCTATTGCTCTCCATCCTCACCAGCATTCAGTGTTGTCAAGTGTTCTGACCATTTGCATCTCCCTAGTGACATACAAAGCGTTCTTCTGCTGTACATGCTTTGGAAGAGGTGGGTGGCAAGGAAAGAGAATTGCTTAAGCCATGGCGCTGGTGGCTGTGATTTGGTTGCTGAGGTTAGATTTTTTCCTTTAGGATTCTGTTAACACTGGAAGGCTCCTTTTGAGCATGCTCAGGTCTGGGGAGGCGTGACTTGGGATCGGTTTATTGGCTGTCTTTATGATGGCTTACTCTCTAGCCTAAGTAGAATGACTCCTTTCAAATACTGAATAGTTCTGCATGTAGGCTTTCATTTTGTATTAGGTAAAAATAGTCACAGAACTGAAATCTAGAATTTATATTGCTTTGTGATCCACATGTACTAGGTCTCATGAAATTATTATGTAAACTTAGTGAAAATGTAGTGAGGGTGATGTTCTTAATGTTCTTCGGGCTTCCTCTTCTCATTTCCTATTTGTGCATTATTCGCTGGTTGTTTATTAGTCATCGGCTTGTTAGTTTGCTTTATCTGGCATTTGCCTCTGTCATTCTGTCGAAGTGACAGTCCCAGAACCCCCTGACTTTGTACAGGTATAACATCGTGAACTCATCCTTTCTAGAAACATTCTGTGCCTTGACTTAAAATCAGATGGACTGCTGGGGTGTTCCTCTTTTGTATGCTTTTATATTGATCTCTATTATTTAAAAAGTAAGTCTGATTCATGCAAAAATATGTATATCTGTATTTCCTAAGAGCAGACTGCGATTGTTAGGGCGGTGAGGGAAGGCATCAGTGAGAGGGGGCCTTTAGGCAAAGATTTGAAGAAGATTTTTTTTTTTTTTAAAGATTTATTTATTTGAAAGTCAGAGTTACACAGAGAGAGGAGAGGCAGAGAGAGATATCTTCCATCTGATGGTTCACTCTCCAATTGGCCGCAATGGCCGAAGCTGTGCCGATCTGAAGCCAGGAGCCAGGAGCTTCTTCTAGGTCTCTTAGGTGGGTGCAGGGGCCTGCATTCCCAGGCCGTAGCAGAGAGCTGGATTGGAAGTGGAGCAGCTGGGACTTGTACCGGCGCCCATATGGGATGCCAGCGCTGCAGGCCAGGGCGTTAACCTACTGTGCCACAGCGCTGGCCCCAGAAGAAGATTTTGTAACTGCCCCCCCCCCCCCACCATCCATTCAGTTTCATCTGTTTTGCTCCTTATATTTTAGGTGCTGTTTCTTGTAACAGTATTTAGCTGGATTTAAAAAAAAGAACAATACGGTAACTTCTGTCTTTAAACTTCTCACAGTTAGTCCATTTATACTTATGATTCTTGGTATCCCTGGAGTTGTTACTATCCTCTTGTGTTAATTTCTGTCTTTCCTGACTTTTTAAAAATTTTCGTGGTTGGTTGTTGCCCATCTTGGACTGACTTTAAGCTTGAAGCCTGTGTTTAGCCTGCCTTTGGAAGCCGTCTTGATGAGCTGAAGCTATCTGTGGCTCTCGGATGATTTGATAATGGACTGTGAAATTCTGCATCTTGCAGTGTGAAGAGTCAGTTCTTACTGGCTCCTTGGTGGAGGATTTTCTGTTTGCTTTCCCCTGAAGCTTACAGCTGGTCTGTGCATTGTGTCTAATTTGTGTGCTTACAAATACCTTTGAAGATGCAACTTTTTAATGACAAAATGACACATTTTTTTTGTAATGAAAGTAGTGAAGGGGCTGGCACTGTGGCATAGCAGGTAAAGCCACTGCCTGCAGTGCTGGCATCCCATATGGGCACCAGTTCAGTCCGGGCTGTTCCGCTTCCAATCCAGCTCTCTGCTATGGCCTGGGAAAGCAGTAGAGGATGGCCCAAGTCCTTGGGCCCCTGCACTGGCACGGGAGACCCAGAAGAAGCTCCTGGCTTCGGATCAGCACAGCTCCAGCCATTGTGGACACTTGAGGGGTGAACCAATGGATGGAAGACCTCTCTTTTGTGCTCTCTGCCTCTGTCTCTGTAACTCAAATAAATAAATAAATCTTAAAAAAAAAAGTAGTGAAAATCCATAGGAGATGGTGCAAAAGTTTACTGTTTTGTTGAGTAAAAGGAGAGATTAGGACCCGGTTGGTTTAGTTCTTAAAATTTTACCATAAAGGTTTTACCCTTAAAATTGGTTAAAAGAAGTTTTATTTTATATCTAAGCCTACTTTTTTGGGGGTGCATTTAGGAAAGAATGGTGACTTGAAGGCTCTGGAGGAGTTGCTTCTCCCTCCTTGATGTAGTCTGTTGTTTTGCAGGGCACAGGGGTCTGTAGGGAGAGTGGTGCTGAAGCTCTCGGCCAATCACCACGACAAGGCCCATGTGTGTCTCATTCATCTCTGTGTCCCTAGCAGGACCTAGAATGGTGCCGTGCCGCACGTAGCAGCCGCTCAGTAAATATTTGTTGAGCTGAAAGAGTCTTGTGTTCCTGCTGCTCGCTTGCCAGAACTGTGGGGTGGGTCCTGGCGCCTTGACTCCTGCGATGGGATAGTTTCAGGGGCACAGGGCATAGGGGAGACTTTTGATCAGAACTGCCTTGTGCTTCTCAAGGCTTTGCCAAACCGCCAGTGTGGGGCAGGCTCCCGGTGCCTGCTCAGTCTGTCGTTCCCGCTTGTTTTCTCTTCGTGATTGATATCTCCGTAGTGAATGCTTTCTTCACAGATCCTTGCAACTTGTAAGGTTAACCATGGAAGCAGAGACGAGTTGACAAATAAATAAGTCTTGTTTGAGAAAAGAACACGGAAAGCTCCACGAAATAAAGAATGTCACTTGCCCGCTGAGAACCGTCATACCTCACTTACGCAGTCCGTCGCTGTTCCCGTTCCCAAGCGGTTGTTGAATCTCAGAAGTGTCTCATAAAGGACACTGGAATCACCGTGGTGCTGTCCCCTTCAGATGGGCACTGGATTCCACAGAGCAGTGTCATAACTACACCTAGAGCGAGGTAGAGAGAGAGAGAGAGAGGGAGATGGCGAGAGTTGGGCTGAGGCTGTTGTCTGGTCATGTATCTGTGAGTTAATATCTCTGTGCACGTTGTCACTGAGGTGGAATGAGAGTATGTATTCATTTTAAACTGCTATGTAACAAACCACCACAAACGTAGGGTTTCAGTTCACAGTTGTGTAGATCAGAAATCCACAGGGTGGCTTGGTTCTCCCTTTGGGGTCTCACAAAGCCAAGATCAAGGCATCGGCAAGGCTGCATTCCTCTCGAGACTCTGGGGAAGAACTGCCTCAAGGCTCACTCAGGTCTTCAGCGGATTCAGTTACGTACGCCTGGAGACTGAGGAGCCACGGGCCTTGCTGGCGGTCAGCGGTCAGCGGAGCCTCTCTCGACATTCCCTCTTATGTGACTCCTTCCATTTTCAAGTCAGGAAGGGGGACTCAAAATCCAGCTTGTGCTTCACTCTCACATTCTGTCTCCTGCCCCCTGCTGGAGTAAGTGCTCTGCTTTGAGGTGTAGTTAAAGGAGGCCTGCTGAGATGCTGGGTTCTAAGGTCAGCTGTGACTTAACACAGCCAAGGGTGGGACTCTCATCGTATTCACGGCTTTAGGCATTTGGTTGGGGGTAATTTAAAAAGTTTGCCTACAGTCAAATGTGTTTCTCTCAATTCCCTTGTTTAATCACTTGCCTGGTCTTTACCAGTTGGAGTGTGCTTAAAAATTACAGATAGAACAAACAAAACAAAAACCTACCAAATAAAATGTTAGTTTGGAAGCTGTCTTGCAATTTTAGCTTATGTATGTGTCACAGTAAGAGTCGGATAACATGATTTCTAGACTGTGACGTGCTAGACTGATGCTACCTGCTGCCTAGGTGTAGCCTGTCTGGTAGACAGTAGCCCTGTTGCCTCCTGTATTCCTGGCAGACTGTGGATGGCGTCCCTAGGCGTAGATTCCCACTCTTTAATGGAGTGAGGGAGGTGATAAGTGACTGGGATTGGAGAGAACATACAAAGTATCAGCGATTACAGGTCCCACTTGGTTCTTTCATTCATTCAGCAGCCACTTGTTGTGTGCCCACTGTGGGGGTGGGCACAGACTAGCGCTGGGTATACAGAAACATAGAAAACAGGCCCCAAAGACATTGATGAAGACAAACATTACACAAATAGGCATGGGGCTGGTGTTGGGGAACAGTGAATTGGACTGCTGCCTGCAGTGCTGGCATCCCTTATGGGAGCCTGTTTGAGTCCTGGCTATTCTACTTCCAACCTAGCTCCCTGCTAATGCACTTGGGAAAGCAGAGGAAGACGGCCCAAACCCTGGGTCCTTGCCACCCATGTGAGAGACCTGTAAGAAGTCCTGGCGTCTGGCTTTGGCCTGGCCCAGCCCTGGTCATCGCAACCATTTGGGAAGTGAACCAGCAGATGGAAGAACTTTGTGTCTTTCCTTCTCTCTCTGTACCTCTGCCATTCAAATAAATAAATAAATAAATCTTTGGAAATAAGAATAAAAAATTGGCATACAGGAAATATGTAATTACAAACAGAAGTGCTGTGCGGGAAGTGATGAGGACGCAGTGAGAGGCAAAGGGACTTGCAGACCAGGAGCCGACCTAGGAGCCTGCTGGGTGAAGAGTATGCCTGCCCGTGTGATCTGTCATGTCAAGATGTAGTGGGGATTGAGAGCCCTGGCTGGGCTCAGACAACCCCCAGCTAGACTTCATCCAGGTTCATGTCCCACATGTAGGAATATGACCAGGAGATGTAGATATAGATGAACAGAAAAGCAGGATTTATTGAAAGGCAGTGTGTGTGTGGGGGGAGGGGCTGGTAGCCAATTGGGCAGTGAACTAGTGGATGGAAGATCTCTCTCTGTCTCTACCTCTCCTTTTCTCTGTTTGTAATTCTGACTTTCAAATAAATAAATAAATCTTTGAAAATAAAAAAGGCAAAGGTATAGTAGTATAGGCAACCTCATGAGAGAGAATTGGGGGCTGGTGTTGTGGTATAGCAGGTTAAGCCTCCACCTATGATGCTGGCATCCCATAGTGCCAGTTTGAGTCTTGGCTGCTCTACTCCCCATCTAGCTCCCTCCTAATGCACCTGGGAAAGCAGAAGGCAGCCACATGCTCTGACCACTGCACCCATGTGGGAGACATGCATGGAATTCCAAGCTCCTGGTATTGACTTGGCCGAGTCCTGGCCATTGAAGTCATTTGGAGAGTGAACCAATGTATGGAAGATCTCTGTCTCTCTCCCCCTTCTCTAATTCTGCATTTCAAATAAATAAAATCTTTAGAAAAAGAAAAAAGGAGTTGCCTCCACAGTGATAGGATTTGGGTACTGAATGTGGCATAGGTGTTGGCAGTCCTCAGCTCCTTGTCCTTCACTGGCTCCCTGCCTGACCCACATCAAGTTCACTCAGAACTAGCACTGTAACACACTGCAGACCCCAGTCCTTCCACCGAGCTAGGCAGTCTTTCAGGTGTGGAGCTGTAGCATGGTGACGCTGCGGGTGGGCCAGGCTCATACAAGATGTGCTAATGCAGGAATAAAAAGATCAAGACACCCGTGGGGTACATCTGGACAGACAAGTGGGTGCTCCCATGCAGGTTTCTCTTGTATGTTAGTGGAGGTTGATGGCCTTGTAATTCAGGTTCAGATGATTCTAGGTCATAGGGTAAACCGTGTGCTGTTGTCTGTCCTCGGAACCTCAAGCCAGACACTGTTGCACTAAGCAGGTGAACACTTACCCTCTGAACCTTAGCTCTCTTTCAAGTTTGAGAGAGTGTTTGAGCGTTCATTTCGGTTAAGATGAGCATACAACCTGGAATTAGATTAGATAAATCGCAATTTATTGCACACTCTCTCAAGATGGATGATTTCATCTAATAAAGCTGCCACTGTTGAGAGGATTGCTCAGTACTCCAGGGTGAGCAAAAGTAAATCATTTGTCTTCTTGTGATTTGCAATGAACTTGGCAGCAGTTTTATTTTTACCTTCCCTGTCATTTGTGAAGCTGGCAGCCTAGAGGTAGGGTGTGGCGTGCAGCCATAAATTACCCTGGGAATGACTAGCATGGTTCCATTTTAACTCGAATTGTGCCTTTTCCCAGCTCACTTCTCCTTTTTACCCCTTCCCTGTTTTGTTTGTCCAATCCACGTTTGAATGGACAGGAAGAAATGGGAAGGGTACGGGGGGCGGGGGGGGGGGGGGGAGCAGGTTTGCTTAGTGATGCGTCCTTGAGTGGTAGAGTGGTAGATACCGTTGCTTTTCCCATCATGCGTTCCCAGTTTTTTTTTTTTTTTTTTTTTTTTTTCCATGCTTCTATTTTAAGTGCCTGTTTCTTGCTGGTTCTGTACTGCTGGAAGCTGGCCCAGCCCTGCTTGGTTTCTTTTTTCCATGCTGCTATTAAAAGACAATGACCAGTTGAGAGTACTCCTAAGAGGGACAGTGTGAAGGACAGGAGCCGTCTTGGTTTTGGTAATTCTGGTAACTTCCTTGGGTTGGAAGTCAGGCAGCTTTTAAGTTGATTGGGCAGCTGTGACTTCTGTGCTCGTTTTGTTTAAGATAAAGGACAATCGGTGATCAGTTGTTATATCCTTGTATATCCAGAAACTTGCCTTTTGCATACCAGTGGGCCAGAGGTCAGCGACCCTCCCCTTCATAGCCTGGGCCTCTTTCACCAGGACAGAGGAGTATGCAGGACACCTGGCATTCATTTGACATTTGGGTGGGATGTGTCCCTAGGCTTTAAGGAACTCCTGCATTCGTTAACATAAAAACATCTGCAGGATTTTTTTTTTTTTTTCTTTCTTAGAATGTCCTCACACCATAGGTTACCTGCCTTCTAAAACTTGTTCACTTTATTTTTTTCATTTGGTGAGATGTTTTTGTAGTGACTGAAGCATGCGAATTGTTTTTTTACATCATTAAGTAGTTGATTCAAGTATAATTTGCAAACAGAAATATTCGCTCTCGGTAGTATATAGTTCAACAGAAGCATCCAGTCAAGGTAACCACTGCTATCATCAAGATGTGAACAGTTTCATTACTGAGGGGTGAGTGTTTGACTTGGTAGTTAAGAGGGCACTTAGGGCCGGCGCCGTGGCTCACTAGGCTAATCCTCCGTCTGCGGCGCTGGCACACCAGGTTCTAGTCCCGGTTGGGGCGCCAGTTCTGTCCCGGTTGCCATTCTTCCAGTCCAGCTCTCTTGCTGTGGCCCAGGAAGGCAGTAGAGGATGGCCCAGGTCCTTGGGCCCTGCACCCCATGGGAGACCAGGAGAAGCACCTGGTTCCCGGCTTTAGATCAGCATGGTGCACTGGCCGCGGCGCGCTGGCTGCAGTGGCCATTGGAGGGTGAACCAATGGTAAAGGAAGACCTTTCTCTCTGTCTCTCTCTCTCTCACTGTCCACTCTGCCTGTCAAAAAAAAAAAAAAAAAAAAAAAAGATGCCACTTAGGACACGTGCAGCCCGCATTGGCCTGCCTGGGATTAAGTCCTGGCTCCACTTCTGATTCCAGCTTCTTGGTAATGCACACCCTGGAGGACAGCAGAGGGTGGCTCACGTTTCTGAGTCCCTGCCACCCACATGGGAAACTTGCGTGGAGTTCTGAGTTCTGGGCTGTGGCCTGACTGTGGGAATTCGGGAAGTGAACCAGTGGATAAGGGCTCTCTTCTCTCTCTCTCTCTCTCTGTCTCTCTCCCTTTCTAAAAAAATGAAAATAAATAAAAAGAAAGTTTCATCATCCCAGAAAGTTCCCTTATACCACTTTGTTGTTAACCGTTCCATTTTTCCCCACTGATCTCTTTCCTTCCCTTGAAGTTTTCTCTCTTCCTCAATGAAAACGAAATGATGCGCTCTGTAGCCTGTTGAGTCTCTTTTGCTTGTGCACTTGTGGTTTATCTGTGTGGTTGCACGTGTCAGTAGTTTGTTCCTTTTTTTCACTGAGGAGTATTCCACTGTATGCATGTGCCCCTTTTTGTCAGTTCATTCACAAATTGAAGGGTGCTGGGTTGTTAGTTTGTGCAGCTATGAAAATAGTCACTGTGGGTATTTGTAGATGGGTTTTTGTGTAAACGTTTGTTTTCATTTCTCATGGGTAAATACCTGGGTGTAAGATTGTTGGTTTGTGTGCTAAACCATGTTTAACTTTGAAAGAGGCTGCCAAGCTGTCTTCCAGAGTGACTGAACCATGCTGAGTTCCCTCTAGCAATGGATGGTTGATGCGGATGCAGCGGTAGCCGGAGCCCTTGGACGACTTCTCAGGAAACCAGTTACTTTGCATCCTCACCAGCACTCATTAATGTTTTTTTTTTTTTTAATTCTGTCCATTCTAATAGATGTGTAATGGTATCCCATTGAAGTTTTGTCTTGCATTTCCCTAAGAATTACAGATGCTGAGTATCTTTCTTGTGTTTATTTGGCATCTGTAGATCCTTTGGTGAAGTGCCTGTTCTGGTCTTTTTTTGAAATTATTTGAGAGGGAGAGAGAAAATGGGACTTCTCTTCTGCTGGTTCATTCCTCCAAAGCCTAGAAACTGGGAACTCAACCCAGGGCTCCCACGTGGGTGGCAGGGAACCAGTTACTGGAGCTCCCCAGAGTGCATGGTATTAGGAAGCTGGAAGTGGGAGTGGAGCCAAGACGTGAACCCAGGTACTCTGATGTGGGATGTGGGTATCCTAAGCAGTCATAACTGTTGTGTCAATTGCCTGTCTCTATTCAAAACTTCTGATGATTTAAAAAATATTAGATTGTTTTCTACTGCTAAGTTTTGAGAGTTCTTTATATATTCTAGATGTAGGTCTTTTCAGTTTTTTTTTTTTTTTTTTTTTTTAAATTTGACAGGTAGAGATATAGACAATGAGAGAGAGAGACAGAGAGAAAGGTCTTCCTTCCGCTGGTTCACCCCCCAAATGGCCGCTATGGCTGGCGCTGCGCTGATCTGAAGCCAGGAACCAGGTGCTTCCTCCTGGTTTCTCATGCGGGTGTAGGACCCAAGCGCTTGGGCCAACCTCCACTGCCCTCCCGGGCCACAGCAGAGAGCTGGACTGGAAGAGGAACAACCAGGATTAGAACCTGGTGCCCATATGGGATGCTGGCGCCGCAGGCAGAGGATTAACCAAGTGAGCCACGGCGCCGGCCCTTGTTTCAGTTTTTACATGAGCTTTTTTATTTTTTTGGTATATATGAAACTTTATCATGTGTTTAATATAGTTAGCCACCGCTATAATCAGAATACAGAACTGCTTCATTAATAGATGTAGGTCTTTGATCAGATATGTATTTGCAGTCTATGGAATCTCCTTTCATTTTCTTGACAATATCTTTTGAAGAGTAAGCATTTTAATTCTGATGGAGCCTTAGTATGCTTTGGGGGCGGGGGGCGGGGAGTTGTGGCGGGCATTATAGCTGAGCGGGGTAAGCTGCTGCTTGGGATATCCGCATCTCACATTGGAGTGCCTGTGGTTGAGTCCCACCTCCTCTGCGTCCATCCAGCTTCCTGCTCATGTGCACCCTGAGAGGCAGGAGATGTTGGCCCAGGTACTTGGATCTCTGAGACCCACATGAGAGACGCAGATGGAGTTCCTGGCTCCTGGCTGTGGCATGGTCCAGACCTGGCTATTATGGGCATTTTGGGAGGGGACAGTGGGTAGAAGATCTTTTCTTTCTCTTTCTCTCATTCTGCATTTAAAATAAATAATCTTTTTTGAAAATTCTTTTCTGATAGTATTTTATAAATATTTTTGCTTGTCTACAAATTTCTTACTCGTTTTCCCCTTCCCTCAGCCTGTTGCAACCATCATTCTTTCTGACTCTGTGAGTTTGACTGCTCTAGAGATGATGTAAGTGGGATCCTGCGGTGTTTGTCCTGTTGTGATTGGCTTATTTCACCTAGCGTGATGTCCTCTCGGTTAATTCATGTTGGAGCCTGTGTCAGAATTTCCTTCCTTTTCAATGGTGAACAATACTCCGTTGTGTGGATGTGTTATGTTTTCTTTATCCATTCATCTGTCGATGATGATTTGCTTCTCCATCTTTGCTATTATGAACAGTGCGGCCATCAACAAGGCTGTGCAGATGTCTCTGAGAGATCCTGCTTCCAGGTCTTTTGGGGGTTGCTGGACCCTGTGGTAATGCTGTGTCTAGTGTTCTGAGGAGCTGTCATTCTGTTTTCCATAGCGGCTGTACAGTGTTACATTCCCACGCATTGTGACCAGGGTTCCAGTTTCTGCACTTGCTCAGCAGCCCCTGTTCTTTTCTCCTTTGGTCGCAGCCCTCCTCACGGGTGTGAGGTCATACCTCACTGTGGTCGTGATTTGCATTCTCTGATGATTAGCAGAGTTTAGCGTGGTGTCATGTGCTTGTTCTCCATTTGTAGGCTATCTTAGGAGAAATGGCTGTTGAAGTCCTTTGTTCATTTTAAAATCAGGTCTTTTAGGTTTCTATTGTTGAGTTATAGGAATTAACTGCTTTAAAAAATCATTTTCAACATAAATTGTATGATTGACTTGCAAATCTTAAATTCTGAGCCACTGCCAAAATTTGAATTCCAGGTTTTCATTTAGCAAATAATTTTGTTTTCTGGCATGAGAGCCATTACCATTTTGGACTCCTCATTTTTTATTTATCTATTTTTTTTCCCTTACCAATGCTGGAATTGGCTTCATTTTCTTAAAAGAAAAAAGGATAGGGGCAGCCCTGTGGCATAGTAGGCTAAGTCTCCACCTACAGCACCAGCATCCCATATAGGCTCTAGTTCAAGTCCCGGATGCTCCTTCCTATCCAGCTCTCTGCTATGGCCTGGAAAAGCAGGAGAAGATGGCCCAAGTGCTTGGGCCCCTGTACCCGTGTGGGAGACTGGGAGGAAGCTCCTGGCTCCTGGCTTTGGATTGGCCCAGCTTTAGCTGTTGTGGCCCTTGGGGAGTGAACCAGCAGATGGAAGACCTTTCTCTTTGTCTCTCCCTCTCTCTGTCTGTTACTCTACCTTTCAAATAAGATCTTTTTTAAAAAGTAAAAAAAATATAAAATTTACATCACAGTCATTTTTTAAAAAAAGATGTATTTATTTATTTGAAAGGTAGAGTAACAGAGAGAGAGAGACAGGGAGAGACAAAGATAAGAAGAGCGTCTTCCATCTGCTGGTTTACTCCCTAAATGGGTGAAACAGTCAGGGCTGAGCCATGCTAAAGCCAGGAGCCAGGAACTCCATCTGTGTCTTCTGCCGCAGGCAGAAGTCCTTGGGCCATCTTCACTGGTTTCCCAGGTGCATTAGCAGGAAGCTGGATCAGAAGCAGAGCAACTGGGTCTCCGATACAGGGTGCCGGTATCTCAAGCAGCAGCTTAACCTGCTGTGCCACCGTGATGGCCCGATCTTAGTCATTTGTAAGTGTACAGTTCAGCTGCATTAAAAGTATATTTGCAATGTTGTGAAACAGGGCTGCTGCGTCTTCTTCTTCTTCTTCTTCTTTTTTTTTAAAAGAAACCTGATTTTGTTTTGTGTGATTGCCATACACACGCTGTTTATCACAGGTTCAGGAGTCAGCTAGGCTCACCCACCAGCCCAGGGGCTCCCACACATCAGCACTGTCTGCGATGGTGCACATGCCTCTCTAAGCATTGCCATTAATGTGTAAACTCTGTGAGGGCAGGGACTCTGTTTGGGCCTCGCAATGAGAAAACAGCAGCCTTCATGATGTTCCAAGGTGTGGCTCAGATTGTCAGGTGGCAGCTGAGGACAGAGGTCAAAGCTGAGACTCCCTGGGACAGCCCAGAGCCCTCTCCTGGGCTGCCGCTCTGCATCAGAACTGCTTTGAGGAGCATGGCGAGGGAATCCTGCAGCGCTGGCCATCACTGGCCTTCCTCGGGGGGCCTTCGGTCCTGAGGCCACACCAGCGTTCTGGGAAGGACACACTATAAGGAGACCTGAGTTTTGGTAATGAGGCCACGTGAAGCCATGTGTGGAGTTTGGCCTGACTGGCAAGGCTGGGCAGCTCTCTTCTAACTGCCCCCGGGGGCTGCATAACTCCCCTTGCCCCCCAGCACGGTGAGGGGGATCAAGCCAAGGTTGAAGTCACCGGCGGAGCCGAAGCCAGTGTGGAGGAGGCCAGCTCATCCGGCCCCATTACCCTTCGTTTGTGCTGGTGCTGTTCTGGCCCATGGCGTGTGGTTTCGGCACGTGGGCCAGCTTTTCATCATGGCACAGTTCGTCTTTTAAAGGCTGAGTGAGTTCTCCAAGAGAGGAAACTGAGTAGATTTTCATCGACTGTTGAGGCCCTCTCTTCTGAGTGTCTTATTTTAAGGATAATACGAGAGCAAAGAACTGGAAACTCCAGATGTGTAGGGCAGGGGGAGAGTGTGGGGAGAGGGTAGGGGTGTGTGGGGGTGGGTGGTGGGCCGCGCTGGCCACGGGCAGCCAGGCAGCAATTCACGCAAAGTGGTCCCAGCTGCCTCTGGTTTACTGGCTAATCCCGGCCCTGCTCCAGCCTGTCATTCAGGCTAAGCTGCTGTCATTAGTGGTTAAACATTGCTGAAAGTGCTCCCTCTCTACCCTGACCACATGCCCTTTTGGAGAAGGGAGGGAGGAGCCAGGGGAGGAAGGGGACCCACCCAGTTGTCTGCCAGGGGCACCAGCAGCCCTTGGGAGGCAGGGCCCTCTGGACAGGGCCGCTGGAAGTAATCGTGGCTTGTCCAAGCCACGCCGCTGTCGGCGTTGAGGCTGCGTTTTCAGTGTGGTGTGCAGCCCTCTCTTGGGGGGCTGTGAGTCCCGGACTGGAGAGCTTTTTGTCCTTATAAGGGGGTTCTTGGCTGAAGTAAACCTTCTGTGAACCAACCTTATCTCTCGCAAGCACACGCTCACCAGCTGCGGAAGACCGCCCTGCCGTTTGGAACTAGCTTGTGCCCATTCTGCTTTTGGTGAGGAGGTGTGGTAAAACGCTTAACACCAAGCCTTCTTCCCGCGAAGTGGGGACTTCGAAATGTTTTCTTTGACCTAGGTGTGGTTGACAACTCTTGATTTATGAAATTAGCTCAGGGAAAAATAAGATGGAAAAAGAGACTCCAGATTGAGTCTTTCTTTCCAGAGTTCGGTTGTAGCCGCTCCGGTTTTAGCTGCCACGCAGCCTGCATATAGGGAGGCCTGGAGTTTCTGAGGGTCCGTCTCCTCCCTGCCCCGCCCCACCCCACTCCACCTCACTCCACCCCACTCCACCCCACTCCACCCCACTCCACCACACACCCCCAAGACAAACTTAAAAATAATTGTCAAAAGCTTGCAGGTTGTGTTAGCCCTTACTCAGAAATGTCCAGGTGTTTGGCCTAGCAGTTAAGAAGCCTCGCATCAGGCTACCTGGGTTGGGTTCTGGGCTCTGGCCCCTGACTCTGGCTCCCTGCAAATGCAGACCGTGAGGGGCATCCGTGATGGTTCAAATAGCTGGGTTCATCCCACCCACGTGGGAGACCTGGATTGAGTTCCTGGCCACAGCTTGAGTTTGGCCTAGTGCCAGTCATTGTGGCTTTTGAAAGTGAACCAGTGGATGGGAGCTTGCTCTGTTTCTGTCTTTCCCTTTCAACTTAATAAAGTTTTTAAAACAGAAAGTACACAAGCTCCATGAAGGAAATTAGAAAAATCTAAGAGTGCAAGAGGCAAAAACTAAAGCCTCTGTATTCCCAACATCCAAAGATAATCACTGTTAACGTTTCAGTTTATGTCTACTCTGTCAGAAAAATCTGTTTCTTGTACTAGTGAGAGCAGTCAGTGGGGGATGGTTGTACCCTCTCCTCATTCTTGGCTGCACACAGTCTCTAATATGAAGAACTAGGAAATTTTACAGTTTTCTTCTCTTCTTGGGGACCTAAGAAAAACTTAACAAAATTTTTTTTTTTTTTTAAATTTTGTGTGCTGGGCTGGTGGTGTGGTGTAGCAGGTGAAGCCTGCAGTGCTGGCATCCTGTATGGGCACCAGGTGGGGCCCAGCTGTTCCATTTCTGGTCCAGCTCTCTGCTGGTGCACCCAGAGAACAGCAGGAGGTGGCGCAAAGTACTTGGACCCACTACCACCCCCGTGAGAGACCTGGATGGAGTTCTGGCTTCCTGGCATCAGCCTGGTCTAGCCCTGGCCATTGCAGCTGTTCTGGGGGGTGGACCAGTAGATGGAAACTCTCTCTCTGTCTCTCACTCTCTCTTTCTAACTCTTCATTTCAAATAAGGAAAAAGAAAGTTTGTGTGCTTTTTTTCCCCTTACTCAGGAGTATATGGGGACTTATCCCAGCTGGGATATTTGGGGAATGGTGGGTATGTAGCTCCTTCCAGTGGGGGAACTGTGTGACAAGTATCAGACTCACCATTGGCCAACTAGCTGGTCAGAGAACAGCCTAGAGAACCCAGCTGATGTCCAAGGTTCCCACCCCCATCCTACAGCCCAAGAGCATGGACTCTTAAAATTCAAGTGCCAGCATTTGCATCTTTGTTCTGCTGGTTACTTTCTATAGAACTCCTTGGTATCTGTTTTCTTGCCTGCAATTGGGGACAATAGTAGCATAACTTTAGGGTTACTGTGTTAAATGAGATGCTATACACATGGTGGCTGGAATATGATGCTATAGCTCAATAAATATGATAGTAATTATTATTACTTTTTAAAAAATGTAGGGGTTGGCTTGTGGCACAGGAGTTAAGCTGCTGCCTGTGATGCAAGCGTCCCTTATAGGTCTCCACCTCCCTGCTAATGTGCCTGGGAAGGCAGTGGAAGATGTCCGAAGTGCTTAGGCCCATGCTGCCCGTGTGGGAGACTCAGATGCAGTTCCAGGCTCCTGGCTTCGGCCTGGCCCAGCCCTGGTGGTTGTGGCCATTGGGGAGTGAACCTGTGGATGGAAAATCTCTCCCTCTGTCTCTATGTTTTTCTCTCTATCTTTGCAACTTTGCCTTTTGAATAAATAAATAAGTCTTTAAAAAATATATTTGAGAGACAGAGAATTGCTGTCGCTGGTTCACTCCCCGAGATGCCTACAACAGGAATGGCTGGGCCTGTCTGAAGCCAGGAGCCCAGAACTCATCAGGATTTCCCATGTATGTGACAGGACCCTAACCACTTGCGCCATCACGGCTGCCTCCCAGGGTCGGCCTTAGCAGGAACCTGGACTCAACCTCTGGAGCCAGGAGATGACACAGGCACTCCCACGTGGGATGCAGACATCGTTAACTGCTGGGCCTGCTGCCGGCCTGCCCCTGTTACTCCCTTCATTGTTCAAATTGTTCTCTGGGCCTCTGCTCCTCTGCCCTGAGAGACATGGGCGTGGCATGGTGTGTAAGCCATCTCAGGGGCAAAGCGGCATGTAGTTACAGAGTGGTAGGCTGGCATCCTTTGGCAAGGCAGCTGAACCAAGGTGGCCCACATGGCTTGCAGCGAGTGAGGGAAGGCAAGCCACAAAAGCGACCCATGAGCCCGCACTGCCCCTTACCCTGCGTGCTCTGAAGGTGTCAGTGTGGTTTTCTGTGACCAGATGCTGCTGTTAGCTTTGTGGTTTAGATCCATTTTGCCTGATGGCCCGCTTACTTGGATGGCCTCAGGGCCATCTTTTCCAGGTAGAACAAGGCAGTGTGTGCGTTGACTACAGTTGTTTAACGCCCCTTGACTGCTATTTCCAAGGCAGTCCTCTCTGTAGCTGTAGAGAAGATTGATTTGGATAAGTTTTGGGCTCCTTTTGCCTAATAGGAGAAATATTTCATCTGTAGCCTGTCCAGTGGTTGTTTATTTCTAACATTTGAGCCCAATAAAAATAATGTGATGGTCACAGGATACTCTGCCAGCTATTTCAGATGTGGGGGCAATTCACTCTGGGTTTGTTTACTCCAAGTGGAAAAGTTTGCCTGAAGTTGCCTTGTGGGCTTTTACCAAGAAGGAAGCTTCCCTGGGTCTCTGCCTGCAGCCAGCTTCTGTTGAGTCAAAACCCGGAGGGGCCGGTAAAGGTCTCGGTTTTAGTAAGTAAGTAGCAAGGGAGTGAGCATGCGACAACTCAGGTAGGACCCACTTCTTCCTCGCTTTCACTGTGACTTATGTCTGTCTGCTTTGTGCTTTGAACCCCCAGGACGCACAGGCATTCAGGTGGTTCAGCCAGAACAGCCACAGCGCCTGGCGAGCAAAGCCCCAGTACGAGGAACCGGCACCGCCAACCGGTCAAGAACCCAAGCCACGATGGCCTGGCCAATGGCACAGGTGAGTGAGCGCAGAAGGCAGCCTGCGTGGAAGCAGTGGGCTCTGCCTGTCCTGACATGGACTTGGGACCCCTGCGTCCGGGCGTGGGGCCTGTGAGAGAAGACTCCAGTCCTGAGATGAATTTGAGTCCATCAGCTTTTCCATGGGCCCACCTTCTCTTATCTCTGACTTGTTCTGCACATTAACGTGCTTTGCTAAGAGATTCCTTTGCACAGAAATAAAAGTACTGTTCTACTCATTTCTTATCAACCTTGGGCTTCATTTGGGAGGGACATTGTATTTGCGTGTGACACGTTTTTATTTCCTTAATTTAGGGAGATGTCAGAGTAGAGAAAGAGGACCACATGTTGTTGCTCCAAGCAGAGCTGGAGTGGAAGGCAGCCCTGTTGTGCCCTGATTACCGCTGGGGAATGTTCCAGAGAGGTCCTCGTGGATTAGGGGCCGTTCTGTTCACGTCCACGTCAAACTTTCGGCACGTGTCTGCTTCCCTGTAGGTGGGAAGGGAAGGCCTATTTCAAAACAAGTCGTGCTTTGTCTTGCTCTCTCACGTCAGGAGTGTCAGGAAGGAAGGAGGAGGCAGGGTGGGCATTTAGCCTGGCAGTTAAGACACCGGCCAGATGCCTGTGTTCTGTATCAGAGTGCCTGGGGTTCCTGCCTGGTTCCGGCTCTCACGTGTCACTTTCCTGCCAATACAGGGGCTAGAGGAGGTGGCAGCAATGGTTCAGGAACTGGGTTCCTGCCACCCACGTGGGAGACCTGGATTGAGTTCCCAGCTCCTAGCTTCAGCCCCTCAGGCATTGGGGTAGTAGACTAGCAGATGGGGAACCTTTGCTCTCTCTGACTCTCAAATAAACACATTTTTTAAAAAGTTAAAGGAAAAATAGGAAGTTGAGGGGGAGGCATTCATGTTTCTAAATGCCTGAAGATTGTCCAGCCTGAGTGACGGCAGGGTGTTAGGTGGCTGGTCTGAACTCGGGACAGTTGGGAAGCACGTGGCCCTCCGCCGTGATGGACTGCAGGGAGGGATGCGGTGTTGGATGAGGTCTGAGCGAGTCGGCGACACTGACGTGTCTGCAGCAGCAGCTTCCTATCATGACCTCGTCATGGCCTTGTCACACCCCATGTGTGACAGACTTACTGAGCAGGGCCAGTCTATCTGAGTTGCTTTGTAGTAGCTCCCAGTCCTCTCGCAGCAGTGACTGGGGCTTCCTCTGGCCGATCACGTTGCCAGATCGCCCTGTGGCCTGCAAGAGATGGCAGGGCTCGCTGTGAGCATGGTTGCTTGACTTCTCCCTGGGGCCGGGGACTGAGCTCACCGCGTCTGGAGGTATGATTGCGGTGTGGCGCTTGCGTCTTTGCGGCTGCCGTCTCAGCCCTCCTGGTGCTCCTGTTCCTGCCACGGTACCCCCGTGCCGGAACACCACTTGTGTCTGCGTGAAGGCCATGGTGAGGTGGTGGCCGTGGCCTGGGTTATAGGAGACCACACGCAGCCTTGTGCACACCGGTACGCCGGTAGGCCTGGGTCTCTGGGGGGAACGAGCAGGAGGCCACAGATGGGAGGGCACTGGCTTTGCGGAGCTGGCAGGTTCCCGGGTGCAGTGCATCAGGTGCTGTGCTCTCCCCGGGCGCTGCATAGCTGGGGTAGTGGTTCCCCTCAGCCGGCCCTGCTGTCCTGTAAAACCTCTGCTAAATCGACTTTATCTGGTGACGGCCTTGGAGTCAATCTTCTCGCCCGTTTCAACAGATCTCTCTTTCCCGACCCCAGCTTTTTAGGTGCCCCTGCTTATTGTCCTCATCTCTGGGAACATTATGTTCCCGCAGACGAGGCAGGGGCCAGTCCTGTGTCTCTAACCCCAGCTGCCTTGGGACGTTTTGTGCGTTCCATCTGAATGCCCAGGCTGTTTGTGAAACCCACCGTGAAGGGCAGGAGCTGCGTTTCAGCCATTTCTGTCCATTAGCTACGAAGGCCAAGGCCGCTGCCTGTGCCCTGCTGCTGCGACGGAGGCTCTGTAATGTCCATGCAATCGGGACAGCAAGGTGTCACCTTCCCCGGGGGGTGGGGGACGGTGGTGAGGGCATACAGAAGCTGGAGCCGGGACGTGGGGAGAGAGGGGTAGCGAGCCAAGCCCCTTGGGAGAGGCTCCACAGCCAAGGACTTACAAAGAGCAGGCTTTCTGGCTGTGCACTTCAGTTACGCATGAAAAAGGCATTTGGGATAAAACCAGAGCCTGGGGCCAGCCAGGTGGTTTCTTCATGTTGTCCCAACCATAAAGTATCCGTTTTTATAAAATGAGAGTGAATGGCCGCCCGCCTGTCTAACGCAGGTCTTTCTAAGTTTTAGAAGTGGTGCAATAGAGAAATAGACTAATGGTATAGCACTTCATTGGGACTCATGTGGAATGATTTACTTTCTCAGTTTTTATTGAAAACGTTACCCAAAAAATTACATTTCTCCCTCCTGTAGATGTGATTTCCATGCACAGGGGCTGGGAGTTAAGGTTGGCCGGCCTCAGATGCTGGCTCCTCACCTGCAGCCCTACCCTTCCCAGCGCCCGAGTTTGGTCATTTACAAAATTAGGGCGAGAATACTCAAGGATGTCTTCCAAAAGTTCGTGGAAAATGCCTAGTAGGAAAAAGTTATGCATGAATTTTACAGTTTTTTGAATCAAAATAAACATCTTTTAATTCTATCTTCCACAAACATTTTGAAATTCCCTTGCATACCTTATGAGCTGTAAGGAATAACAAACATAGCATGTTATATAAAACATGTAGAGTGGTTGGCATGGTGCCTGTCACTTCAGCCAACCAGGTGTAACTGTGCCACGTGGGAAATGTTCTTTTCTCACTTTGTGGTTTTTTTCCCTCTTCCTGTGTATCTATGCAGTCTTTTTGTTTACTTTTTTTAAGTGGACCTGTTCGTCACAGTTAACATGCTGTGCTTCATTTAATGAGTTCTTAATTCTTGTGCATTCTCCTCTTGTAAAACAAAATGCTGCTGTAAACACCTTTGCATCCAGCTCTGTTTCTTCTGGTATGAAATTCTTGAGTCAAAGGAAATGGATTTTTTCAGTCCAAGACCTACTGTATGTCTCCAGATGGTTTAGGCGCACTGACCAGTGTCTAAAGCAGTGTGAAATGGACGTGACGTGCTGTGGGAGGTTAATTTTTCCTTGTAATTATGTAAATATCGGTCTGTTGTTTTTTTGCTAGCAGTGTTAAGTGCCACCTCGTGGTTTAAACTCATTGCGTCTCCTCAGTTTCTACGTGTTTCTCTTTTCTTGTGTCTTCTCCCATAGGATTATTTGTTCTTTTGAGATTTGGAAGTTTACTTAGGAGATTTATATAAGTTCTTAATATATTCTAGGTACAACTTTTAAAAATTGCATTAAAGTGCACATCACATTAAATTTGTCGTTTGTGGTATTTTTAAGTGTCTAATTCAGTGGAGTTAAGTATGTTCACCACCACTATGCTTTTCCAGAACTATCCTGGCATCTCAGACTAAAGGTCTGTCCTCATTAAACAGTAATATTTCCCCCTTCTCCCCAGCCCCAGGTAACACCTCTGTTGTACTCTCTGTCTCTGAGAATTTGCGTTTTCTAGGCACTACCTGGGAGGGGTCATCACAAAGGTTGTAGAAATGTGTATTCTGAGAGAACTGTGCATGGCATCAAACTTTTTTTTTTTTTTTAATGCCAAATGACCTTGTCTTTTAATTGCATTGGCTGTGAACCCTCGTTCCATTTCCTACGCCCACTGACTGTGCATAAGGTTCTGGTTTGCCATATCCTTATTTTCCGTGTTTTTAGTAATAACCATCCTAATGGGTATAAAGTTTTATCTATTACAAGTTTTCCCTGTATTTCTCTAGCATTTTATCTTATTTCTGTGTTTTTAATAGTAACCATCCTGATGGGTATAAAGTTTTATCTATTACAAGTTTTCCCTGTATTTCTCTAGCATTTTATCTTATTTCTGTGTTTTTAATAGTAACCATCCTGATGGGTATAAAGTTTTATCTGTTACAAGTTTCCCTCTATTTCTCTGCCATTTTTATCTTATTTCTATGACTTTTGTAGAAAAGGAGTTTGAACGTTTAAAATTCGTTGTGCCTGAGCATTTTTTAAACATGTAATTTCACTTTTTGCTTGTTAAAATGAAGATTCTCTTTCGTCTATAAATGAGAGAAATACTTTTTTCTGTTTCCTTTTACTTTTATTCCTGTGTGATGTTAGCAAAAAAAAAATAAGATTCCACTGGAGTTAATAGTATGAGGGTTTTTCAAAAAGATCATAGAAAATACATATGATAAAAAAAACTATGTGTGTGGCCAGTGCTACGGCTCACTAGGCTAATCCTCTGCCTGTGGCGCTGGCACTCCGGGTTCTAGTCCCAGTTGGGGTGCCGGATTCTGTCCCGGTTGCTCCTCTTCCAGTCCAGCTCTCTGCTGTGGCCCAGGAGGGCAGTGGAGGATGGCCCAAGTCCTTGGGCCCTGCACCCACACAGGAGACCAGGAGGAAGCACCTGGCTCCTGGCTTCGGATTGGCCAACGGCAAAGGAAGACCTTTCTCTCTCTCTCTCTCTCTCTCTCTCTCTCTCCCTCTCCCTCTCTCCTCTCCCTCTCCCTCTCCCTCTCCCTCTCCCTCTGTCTCTGTCTAATTCTGCCTGTCAAAAAACAAAAACAAAAACTATGTGTGGATTTTAAAATGTTTTATGCCAAAATAAGCTTATCTTTAAATTCCATTTTTCATGAAGGTTTTGAAGTATCCTCATACAATATGTGTTGTACATACAAATTATACTTATAATGATATGTACATTATAATTCATATGAATGTATATAAAATGAGGTCTAGGTCTTTATTAATTTTTTTCTTATATTGGACATTTTAGTGCTTTTCATGTATCACTTTCTTATACACAGTGGGATCTATTTGTTTCTTGTTTTGAAAAGCAAACCTCATAGAAATTTTTTTTTTTTTTTGGACAGGCAGAGTGGATAGTGAGAGAGAGAGACAGAGAGAAAGGTCTTCCTTTTTGCCATTGGTTCACCTTCCAATGGCCGCTGCAGCTGGCTCATTGCGCTGATCCGAAGGCAGGAGCCAGGTGCTTCTCCTGGTCTCCCATGCGGGTGCAGGGCCCAAGGACTTGGGCCATCCTCCACTGCCTTCCCGGGCCATAGCAGAGAGCTGGCCTGGAAGAGGGGCAACCAGGATAGAATCCGGCGCCCCAACCGGGACTAGAACCTGGTGTGCCGGTGCCGCAAGGCGGAGGATTAGCCTGTTAAGCCATGGCGCCGGCCAGAATTTTGATTATTGATGTGCTATAGTATTTTTTAAATTAAGGATTTATTTGAAAGGCAGAGTTACAGAGAGAGCAAAAGAGGGAAAGGAGAGAGGACAGGGAGAGAGAGTATATATAGAGAGAAATCTTTCATTTGCTGGTTCACTCCCCAGATGGCTGAAATGACCAGGGTCAAAGCCAGGAGCTTGAAACTCCATCTGGGTCTCTTACATGGATGGCAGGGGCCCAGGCACTTGGGCCATCTTCTGCTGTTTCCCCAGGTGCATTAGCAGGGAGCTGTATTGGAATCAGAGTAGCCAAGGACTCGACCCTACTTATCTTGCTGTACCACAATGCTGGCCCCATGGTGCTTTTTTTTTTTTTTTAAATGTCTGGAAGCACTAGTTCTGCTTTACTACTTTTTCCTCTGTGATACTTTGATCGTTGATAAATTCTCCCAAAATGCATTTCAGATTTTGACTTCACAGAGTATAAATGAGCATTGTGTTATATGTCAGTTAGGGAAGGATTTAACCTTTCCGTTAATCAATCATTAAACATGGTGTGGCTTTGTCCATTTGTAAGTTTTTGTCGTTTTGCCTGTGTCATTTAACTATTTTCTCTACATGAGCCTTACCTGTCCTGTGCCATGCTAGTGATGAGGTTGTTGTCCTGTTTTGGTTGCTCTGTGAAGAGCTGAGTGACTGCACTGGGAGTGCAGGTGCACGTGTCTCTGGGCACAGAGACCCCGAGCGCTTGTCTTTTTCTGTGGGTCCTGTGCTCTGAGCCACTCCTCAGATGAGAGTGTGTTGGAAATGTTGGTGATCGCCTTCTCTGTGTCCGAGCGTGGGGCCTGCAGGGACCCGTGTCTACCGCGAACCTGTGTGCCGCTGCACGCACCTCAACATCTTGGAACACACGGCGAGCTGGCCGCGTGTCCAGGGGGAAGAAGCAGAATTTCCAATTCCTGATCTTGGTTTTGGCTGACTGTGACTAGCGTATGTCTTGGTCCTGAATGAATATGTGATTCATGAACTTAGGATGTTGAACCAACAGCATAGAGGGTACCTTGTGAAATACCCACAGTGCAGAAACCGGGGGCTGCCCAGCTGCCGTTTTACCTGCTTACCCTGTTTACCCTTCACACCCAGGTTGTCCAGGAAAGCCATCCTCCTCCACCTAAGGGTGTTCTGGGTGTGAGGACGGTGCTGCTACTGCGCACCGCCTGGCGCGTCTCTGAGTGGTCCCTCTTTGAGTCTCAGTTTTGTTGTTGTGGGAATAATTGTATCCTCCTCCCAAGGCCGTTGGAGGATAAATGAGCTAATAAAAGTGTACAGGCTAAAGGCAATGCAGGAACCTGGATTGAATCTTGGAACAGAAGAACATTAGTGGAAAAGCTGGTGAAATCCCAGTGTAGCCTGGAGCTAAGAGTAATGTGCTAATTAATTGTTTTACCCTGACAACTGTGTCTGGTTATGGAAGATATTAACATTAGGGAAAACTAAGTAAAGGGCATACCATCTTTTCAACTTTTCTATGTGCCTCAAATTCATCCCCAAAAATACATTTTTAGTGGCAGGTGTTTGGCCTACTGGTTAAGCTGTCCGTCAGGATGCCCGCATCCCACAGCAGGTTGAATGGACTCCATTCCTGGCTCTGGCTTCTGTCTCTAGCTTCCTTCCAGTGTAGACCCTGGGAGGCAATAGTTGGTAACTGGGATCCTGCCACCCTCTTGGAGGGCCTGGTTTGTGTTCCCTTTTTCTGGCTATGGCCTGGCCCAGCCGCTGTGGTTGTGGGTGTCTGGGAAGAGAAGCAGTGAATGGAAGCTCTTTATTTCTGTGTCTCTGTTTTTCAAATAAATAAGTAAACAAACAAGCAAGCAGTTTCAGAGAGCCTGGGAATTGATGTCGTGGTGCCATGGGTTAGGCCACACTGCTCAGGATGCCCAGATCCCAAATTGGAATGCCGGGTTTGAGTCCTGGCTACCCTGCTTCCAATCTGTCCTTCCTAGAAGTGCCTCCTGGGAGTGAGCAGATGATGACTCAAACGCTCAGACTCCTGCCACCCGTGTGGGACACCTAAGTGGAGTCTGGGGCTTCTGCCTGGCCCAGCCTGGCTGTTGTGGACATGTGGGGGAGTAACCAGAGGATTGGTAACTTACTTTCTCTCTCTCTCTCACTCTCTCACTCACACCCTTATTCTGCCTTTCAAGTAGATGAACATAAACAAAATTAAAGAAAATTCATAGAAAAAATTTTTGAAAGATTTATTTATTTGAAAGGCAGAGTTACAGACAGACAGAGGCAGAGAGAATGAGGTCTTCCATCTACTGGTTCATTTCCCAAATGGCTGCAAAGGCTGGAGCTGGGTCGATCTGAAGCCTGGAGCCAGAAGCTTCTTCTGAGTCTCCTATGCAGGTGCAGGGGCCCAAGGACTTGGGCCATCTTCTACTGCTTTCCCACTTTCCCAGGCCATAGCAGAGAGCTGGATTGGAAGTGGAGTAGCCAGGACTCGAACTGGCACCCATATGGGATGCTGGCACTGCAGGCTGTGGCTTACACACTACACCACAGCGCCGGCCACCACAGAAAATATTTTAAAAAAAGTAATAGAGAGACTGGTGCTGTGGCGCTGCGGGTTAAAGCCCTGCCGTTGTGGCCATCTGGGGAATGAACCAGCGGATGTAAGACCTCTCTCTCTCTCTCTGTCTCTACCTCTCTCTGTAACTCTGTCTTTCAAATAAACAAAATAAATCTAAAAAAAAAAAAGTAATAGAAAGAACCTGTTTTGCAAATAGAGTGTTAACACGAATGTGAGGTGATTTTATTTCAAATCTTTCTTGCTAGATTATTAGGTTTATGGAGCAAATATATGTCAAGTGTTATTTTGCTAAGCACTCTGAATAATATGAAAAAGTATAAGACAAGGCCTCTGCCCTCTTGTCTCTTTGAGGAAAGCCCAGTGCTGTCACACTGGGACAGGGTCACAGGGACTGGGGGCTCCGCAGAGAATGATGGCTCTGGGCCGAGCTAGCAGGGTGGGCACCCAGGGAAGAGGCTGACGAGAGCAAAGAGACTGAGCAAAAACAAGGATGACAGGGTGGAAGCAGAGGACAACGAAGGAAAAGAGATTGGCCCTGGCTTTCAACCGTGTGCCTGCCTTTAACCTCCTGATGAGAACATGGTCTGGGACACGCTGATAGGCAGCTTCATCGTTGTGCGGCCGGCACAGGGTGTGCCTACACAAAGGCAGCTGTGGTGTCAGCAGGCACTTCCTCCCGTGGGACTGCTGTGCTGTGTGTAGGCCATCATTGAAGCAGTGTCGTCTGGTGCATGGCTGTGCACACAGCACACGTGCTTGTGTACATACACACACACTGAGACCAGAAGAGTAGGGTGTGGCACAGATGCTCGCTGATGCTGGGCTACCTGACTTCCACATGTCTCTATTTGCCAATCTGAAGTCCAGGAGAGCACAAGACTCACTCAAGTGAGCTGCCCTGGTGAGTCAGAAGCTTGTGGGTGGGCGTGTGGACAGAGCAGTCTGGGTGGAAGCCCTTCCATCAAGATTGGCAGCCGCGGGGCCGGCGCTGTGGCACAGTAGGTTAATCCTCCGCCTGCTGCACTGGTATCCCATATGGGTGCCAGTTCTAGTCCTGGATGCTTCACTTCCAATCCAGCTCTCTACTATGGCCTAGAAAAGCAGTAGAAGATGGCCCAAGTCCTTGGGGCCCTGCACCCGCGTGGGAGACCAGGAAGAAGCTCCTGGGCCCTGGCTTTGGATCATTGCAGCTCTGGCCATTGCAGCCAATTGGGGAGTGAACCAGCAGATGGAAGACCCCCCCCTCCCTCCCTCCCTCCCTCCCTCTCCCTCTGCCTCTGCCTCTCTGTCTCTCTGCCTCTCCTCTCTCTGTGTAACTCTGACTTTCAAGTAAATAAATAAATCTTTTAAAAATTAAAAAACGAAAAGGGGGCCGGCACTGTGGCACAGTAGGTTAATCCTCCGCCTGCAGTGCCGGCATCCCATGTGGGCTCCGGTTCTAGTCCTAGCTGCTCCTCTTCCAATCCAGCTTTCTGCTGTGGCCTGGGAAAGCAGTAGAAGATGGCCCAAGTCCTTGGGTCCCTGCACCTATGTGGGAGACCAGGAAGAAGCACCTGGCTCTTGGCTTCAGATTGGCACAGCTCCAACTGTTGTGGCCATTGGGGAGTGAACCAATGGACGGAAGACCTTTCTCTCTGTTTCTCCCTCTCACTGTCTGTAACTCTACCTCTAAAAAAATGTTTTTAAAGATTTATTTATTTATTTGAGAGGTAGAATTAGAGAGAGAGAGAGAGAGAGCGAGAGAGAGCGAGTGAGAGCGAGCGAGAGCGAGCAAGGGAGAGAGAGGGAGGGAGAAACAGAGAGAATCTGCTGGTTCACTCCCCAAATGGCCTCAATGGCTGGAGCTGAGCCAGTCTGAACCAGGAGCTAGGAAGTTCCTCTGGGTCTCCCATGTGCCAGAGCCCAAGCACTTGGACTATCCTCCACTGCTTTCCCAGGCCATAAGCAGAGAGCTAGATCTGAATTGGATCATCTGGGACATGAACTGACACCCATATGGGATGCCAGTGCTGCAGATGGATGCTTAGCCCACTATGCCACAGTGCAGGGCCCCCACCCTGGTTATTTTTTAATAGTATTGTATGGATGTTATTAAAACTTCAAAAGCATACAAACTTGAACATATAAAAAATATCTTCTTCTTAGTCCTCCAGTACAGTTCTCTCTCCAGGGTCAGCATCTCTTATGTTGTGATTTCACTGAGGTATTTCTTGAATATGCAAGAATATGTATGTATATTATTTGTAAACACACACACAAACACAAGTGATAGCACAACAGACACACTGTCTAATGCTTTCCCAGTTACTAATCATCTTAGAGTTTCTCCAGGGATCTTGAAGATGACTTGAAGAACTTTGTCTTCCATCTCTTCACCCACGAACCTCAGTCAAAGATGGGGACAATTTTTTTTTTATAAAGATCACTTTATTTATTTGAGTTACAGAGAGAAAGGGAAAGATAAAGATCTTCCATCTCCTGGTTCACTCCCCAAGTGGCTGCAGCGACCAGGGCTGAACCAGTCCAAAGCCAGGAACTTCATCCAGGTCTTCCACATGGGTGGCAGGGGTCCAAGCATGTGGGCCATCTGCTGCTGCTTTCCGAGGCCATTAGCAGGGAGCTGGATCGGAAGTGGAGCAGGGAGGACACAAACCAGCACCCATATTGGATGCCAGCGTTGCAGGCGGCAGCTTTACCTGCTATAGCACAACACTGGCCCCTAAGATAGGGGTGATTTTAGTATCAATAAGAACATTAGCACAAGAGATTGAGATTTTAAATGTGTTTAGGGGCATCGTGGAATAACTTGTTGATCCATCACCTGCTGGCATCCCATGTTAGCACTCTTTGGAGTCCTGGCTACTCCACTTCAAATCCAGCTCTCTGCTAATGCACATAGGAAAGTAGTGGAGGATGGCCCAAGTGCATGGGCCCCTGCACCCACATGGGAGACCTGGATGAAGCTCCTGGCTCCTAGCTGTGGCCTCACCCAGCCTTCACCCGTGCATCCACTTAGGGAGTGGACCAGTGGATGGAGGATCTCTATCTCTCCTCTTTCTAACTCTGCCTTTCAAGTAATAAATAAATAGATTTTTAAAAAAAATGTTTAGAGGCTGGTGTTGT
This sequence comes from Lepus europaeus, assembly GCF_033115175.1. Taxonomy (NCBI): domain Eukaryota; kingdom Metazoa; phylum Chordata; class Mammalia; order Lagomorpha; family Leporidae; genus Lepus; species Lepus europaeus. The sequence continues at coordinate 56,106,660 of NC_084845.1, forward strand.
GACCTAGTGGGTAAAGCTGCCACCTGCAGTACCAGCATCCCATATAGGTGCTGGTTCAAGTCCCAGCCACTCTACTTCCAATATAGCTCCTTGTATGTAGTCTGGGAAAAGCAGCAGAGGATGGTCTAAGTGCATGGGCCCCTGTACCCATGTTTGAAACCTGGAGAAACTCCTGGCTTCTGGCTTTGATTTGGCCCAGCACTGGCTGTTGTGGCCATCTAGGGAGTGATCCAGCAGATGGACAATGATTCTCTCTCTCTGTAACTCTTTAAAAAAAAAAGTTTAAATCCAGTACCTTATAATGGTTTTTGAATAAAACCAAAAAAACCTTCATTATTCATATTTAGATGATGCAAAGAAATGAATTCCTTATTTTGAAAACAAATAAAGGGAAAGAATCAAGTCTTTCTCCTGCCTTTCCTTCACAAATAGTCCTTCACTAAATAGTTCATCAGGGAGGATTCTGTTTAAAGACATATTCCAGGTTGATAAATGAAGGAGACAGAATAGAATTAGCATATTGCTATTTTGCAACCTCCAATGAATTATTATTTTTCAAAAAATATATATTTTTAAAATATTTATTTATTTATTTATTTGAAAGATACACAGTGAGAGAAGGAAAGACAGAGAGAGAGAGGTCTTCCATCCACTGGTTCACTCCCAACTGCCGGAGCTGCGCTGCTCCGAAGCCAGGAGCCAGGGGGTTCTTCCGGATCTCACATGTGGGTGCAGGGCCCCAAGGACTTGGCCATCTTCTACTGGTTTCCCAGGCCATAGCAGAGAGCTGGGTCGGAAGTGGAGCAGCCAGGACTCGAACTGGTGCCAATATGGGATGCGGGTACTGCAGGCAGTGGCTTGACCTGCTACGCCACAACACTAGCCCCTAGTTATTTAGTTATTTAAGTCTTATTTCTAAACTTGTTTATAAAATTGACATCTGCCTATTCATGTATCAGAACCATACTTTTTTTGGTAATATTTGTATTTGAAAGGCAGAGAGAGAGAGGAGAGAGAGGACAGAGAGAGAGAGGTGTCTTCCATCTGCTGGTTCACTCCCCTGATGGCCACAACTGCCAGAGCTGAGCTGATTGAAAGCTATTAGCCAGGAGCTTCTTCTGGGTCTCCCATGTGGGTGCAGGGGTCCTGCTTTCCCAGGCCATAGCTGAGAGCTGGATGGGAAGTTTCAAACCGGCACCCTTATGGGATACCAGCACTGCAGGTGGCGGTTTTACCCACCACCCCGCAGTGGTGGCCCCCAGAGCCACACTGTTTTAATGTAGTTTTGTAATATGTTTTAGTACTTCAGACATACACATATACACAGCATTCTTCTTGAGAATTGTCATGGCCATTCTTTTATATTTAGTTTTTCTTATAAGTTTTAGAAGGAGTTTATATAGTTTTGAAAAAAAAGTCGTGATGGTATTTTTGGTTTTAATTGAGTAAAATTTCCAGATTTGTATAAAAAAGACTTGCTTTCTGTTGTGTTTTACTAGTTTAACTGGAGTAGGAATGGAGTGTAAAGTCTTGCATTTATGTTGGGTTAAGATTCACTGCAAAACATTTGGTCTTTCATTAAGCAACTGATTTAGCCCATGTGATGGTGTTTTGTATACCAGGGAGAGGGCAAGGGGATAAATCATAGATTATCCATAGCATCAGGCTCTGACCCACACTTGGCTTCATATCACGTGAAGGAACCATGGTCTTAGCTCACCAGTGGTCTCACGTTAGCCAGTAGGATTGTGGGACTGCTCAGGCTCATTACGATCTTGGAGTTGCATTGAAGGATGTGCAGAGAGGAGGTAGAGTGTAGTGAGGGAGGCAGACAGGGTGTGCAGTCGGTGCTGTGTGCCCTTGGCAGGTCTTTTAGCCACTGAGTCTGAGCTTCCTCAACTCTAAAATTCAGAATATCAATTGTGCTGAACTCCGTGAGTCTCGAGTGAGATAATTTCAAGTACTTTGTGCCTTGTGCGCCTTGGCCGGCACGTCCTGTCATGCACGGTGAACTAGTTCTATTTAATGGCTCATCTGACTGTGCTTATGGTGGTGTCTGATTTCTTGTGTCCCGTCCCGGGTGTCATCTCTCAGGAGAGGCAGTAGAAGCATCTGTCCAGCAGAGAGCAGCCAGCTGGTGATGAATGTGTGGCCTAGAAACGCTAATCCCAGGCCTGTTGCTGGGAGGAGAGGACATTAATGAGAAACAGTGGCCGGACGCTTGCTTGGAATTGCTTTGGGAGTGGGGTGGGGTGGGGGCCTGGGGCCAGCAAGTGCAATTCAGCTTAACAGGAGTGCAACTTGCTGGCAAGTCCCTGTGGCCCACAGCCGAAGGATTCTGTGGTGAGCCCTTGGTCAGAAGAAAGGCAGGGGAAGCACACAGAGAACCTCGGCGTCGGGAAGATGAGGCTGTGGGATGACGACAGTTTCCTGTGGGATGCAGTTTCCTGTGCACTTCCCGTGGAAATGTGTCGTCACGGTCGCCTGGGCAGGGACTGCTCTGCATGTGGCTTTCCCTTTTCCAGGAAGCGTGGTTCTTTAAAACCTCGTGTGATCCTTGAGTGAGGGGATATTGCAGTGCCTTAGGGGCCTTGCAAACCCGAGTGGTCTTTGAAGAAGTGGAGAAGTGGAGACGTAAGGCCATTGCAGAACCTCTGTACTGTGCTTCTGGTTCTTTGTGTGGTGTCACCCTGGGGACAAGTCCTTGAGCTTTGGAGCCCCTTCTTTTTTTTTTTTTTTTTTAAAGATTTATTTTATTTATTTGAAATAAATAAATACAGAGAGAGGTAGAGACAGAGACAGAGACAGAGAGAGAGGTCTTCCATCCATTGGTTCACTCCCCAAATGGCTGCAGTGGCCAGAGAGCTGCATCAGAAGTGGAGCAGCCGGGACTCAAACTGGCACCCGCATAGGATGCCAGCACTGCAGGTGGCAGCCTTACCCACTATGCCATAGCGCTGGCCCCTGTTCCATTTTTCTAAGCACGTAAAAAGCTAGGAAGAACAGAATCTCTCTCTCTCCTCCATGTGGACTCAGAACGAACAGAGCAGGGTATGATAATTCCCTTTCTTTGGTCCCATTCTTCTTTAATAAAGCCCTAATGCGCCTGTGTATTTTTCTCACTTTATAAATAGTTTATCACACTTCATGCCATGTTTGGGCCTGTATTTAGAATTCTTCTCTAAGTAAAAGGCAAGAACCTGGAAAATTAATTTAGGCCTTATACCCCGCCCGTAACACCTCCTTCCAGCCCACATCTTTGAAAGAGCAAGCGTGGAAGGGGATGTCTTCTTCCTGGTGCCTTTGTAAAGGCAGGTGTGCTCTGTGTCTAGCAGACAGATGGCGGGTTAGACAACAGACCCGGTAATGCTGGCTCTGGCCGTGCTGCATTTATCAGCAGTATGCTGCCCTGTTAGCTCCATCCTTCCTGTTCCTCTTTCATTGCAGTCAATGTAACTGCAGTGTGTGGATGATGGCCCAAGTGCTTGGGCCCCTGCCATGCATGTGGAAGACCTGGATGGAGTTTCAGGCTCCTGGCTTCAGCCTGGCCCAGCCCTTACCGTTGTGGCCATTTATGGAGTCAACCAGTAGATGGAAGGTCGATCTCACCTCCTCCCTGCCTCCCTCCCTGCCTCCCTCCCTCTCTCCCTCTCTCCTTCTCTCTCTCTCTCCCTCTCTCCCTTTCTCTCTCTCTCCCTCTTCTTTTCACTCTCCCTCCCCCCTCCTCTCCTCCCATAAAACTCTGCCTTTTAAATAAATAATAAATCTTTTAAAAAATTTTAAATAGAAAAATCTGGCAAGATTATATTAAAGGGATAATATTTAATAAATTTATTTCAGATACAGACTCCCTCCTACCCCCTCGCACTTTCCTTTGGACCTGTGTTACTGACTTGATATCTTTTTTTTTTCTTCTTTTTTAAGATTTATTTATTTTATTTGAAAAGCAGAGTTAGAGAGAGGGAAAGAGAGAGAGACAGATTTTCCATCTCTTGGTTCACTCCCCAAATGAGTGAAACGTCCAGGCTGATACCAGGAGCCAGGAGTTCCTGTACTTGAAGCACTTGGGCAATCTTTCCCAGGCCATTAGCAGGGAGCTGAATTGGAAGTGGAGCAGCCAGGACACAAACTGGCGCCCATATGTGATGCCAGCGTCATAGGCAATGACTTAAACCACTGTGCCAAAACACCAGCCCCTTGCTATCTTTTTTATTGTTGTTGTTATAATTTATTTTACTTATTTGAAAGGCAGAGTTACAGAAAGAGAGGAAGAGAGAGGGAGAGAGATCTTCCATCTGCTGGTTCGCTCCCCAAATGGCTGCAACCACTGGGGCTGTGCCAGATGGAAGCCAGGAGCCAGGAGCTCTTCAGGTCTGATATGTGTGCAGGGGCCCAAGCACTTGGGCCATCTTCCAGTGCTGTCCTGGGCACACTAGCAGGGAGCTGGATTGGAAGTGGAGCAGCTGGGACCCGTATGGGATGCTGGCATCACAGGTTGCAGTTTTACCCGCTACAGCACAATGCTGGTGCACTTGCTGTCATTTCTAAAGTTCTGTTTTGTAATGCTTTGTGCTGTTGCTGGATGCAGGTAGGTAACCTTTAAGATACTGTGTTAGCACATTAAGTGAAGAACCTAGGAAGTCTAAACAAAATTCTCGTTCTTGCTTGATCTCTAAAGTATGATTTGTGCATTTTCAGTGAATGACGAGCCCACCGCAGCCACTGATCCCGAAGAACCTGTTGTTGGTGTGACGTCCCCACCTTCTGCAGCCCTGAGTGTGACCCCAAGCCCCAACACCTCGTCCCTGCCTGCCCCAGCCACCCCAGCTGAAGGAGAGGAACCCAGTACCTCGGGTACACAGGTGCCAGCAGCTGCGCAGGCCCCCGATGCTCTGCCTGCCGGGTGAGTGGTCTCTGTCCTGCAAGGTGCATTCCTCCCCCGCTGAGGCTCCCTCACTGCAGCCAAAGCATGCTGGTCATGTACAGCTCGCTGCCAGCGAGGGGTCTTTGGGGGGGCTGCTGTGCATAGAGGCAAGGGAGGTGTGGACGAACTGCTTGTTCTGTAGGCATCTTGAGGAGAATCTAAATTGTCAGGGGCAGATCAGTGTTGCCTTTTACCAAAACTGGAGATGAACAGCTGGACTCAGTGTGGCCTTTGTGGAACAAGGAGCTCCTTTTGCCTTCCTGAATCCTGCCTAGGAGACAGCTTTTCACCCTTGAATTTCGCCTGTAGCCTGGGGTGGGTATGACCTACACTGTGGAGGTGGAGGTGCCGTACCTCTGTTAACTCATAGCCGGGCTGATTTCATGTGGGCTGTGTTTTCCTTGCTATCTTTTAGTGGAGAATTAAATCTGATGATAAAGACCTGAGGCCTTAAGAAAATGGCCCTCATAAGCCAAAGGGAAGTTCAAGTTCTACCATGTGGTGAGAGGAGATGAAGAGCTGGGAGCTGGAAACCAAGTAGATCTGGGTTTGAATCCCCCTCCAGCCTCTGGGACCTTGGCCCAGTGATTGGTGGAGATAATACATCATCTACATCTCACAGGAGGTGAAGGAACTTAAGTAGATGCTGGGTGGGAAGCACTCGCTGAACGGTGGGCGTCGTGCCTGGGGAGTGACGTTTTGGAAGTGGTTGAGAAGGAGCAGCTGTGCAGGCAGAGATGCCTCTGCCCTGGGGTTCGAGGTCTTCTCCCGGACTGCTGGTCGCTTTCAGGGCGGGTCCTGTTCTCCTGCCTGTTGTCAGTTTGGTACGGAGAAAAGCCAATGTCCACGTTGCTCTGGTCACGGGTGGCCTGGCTTGGGGGTGGTGTGTGTCACGTGAACCCTTCCAGTTCGTGAACAGCGAGGAAGAGTGTAAGGGCTCTTGCTTGATGTCTGGTGGTCTGGACTGTTCTTGGGCCGCTTCTAAAAACCTGGTGTTTGAAAGCAAGGCCTGAGTGATTTTCCCGCAGCGTCGCTGCATCCCTAGCCTTGGCACGCCACCCTCTTCCTGGCTCATGAAGTCCAACGAACGACACCTGTTGCAGATGATCCTCAAACCCTCCAGCCTGGAGAGGACGGGGGCATTGAGAGGCCGCTCCTGTTGGGTTTTCCGGGACGTTCCCAATTTCTTGACAAGACTGTTTACCAGTTGTCTGTGTCTGACAGCACCCTACACACAGTTCTCTGCTCTTTTGTGTGTGGTGAGGAAGACAGCGGGACCTTCGTTCGGTTTACGGTTTCTGATCTGCAGGCTGTCATTTGGGGGGATCAGGGCAGAATCATTTTGGCAGAAAGGAGAGAAAATGGCAGCCCGGGTCCCCTGTGAGCTGTTTGTTTTCTTTCCGCTGAGCAAATGCCTGGAAGGCTGGCTTCACTCCTGTGTCAGTCACAGGCAATTAGGGCTAATGGCTCAACATGTCTTTATGTGGGGCATGTGTGAGGGTTACTGTTCTCTGGGATTGAGCACTTCCTGTTTCCAGGCAGCTGAAAAACTCAAGGCTCTGAAAACCCTCTTTATTTTAATTCTGACGGCTCGAGGTGCCCAGGGACGCCGATTCCCTCCCGCGTCCTGCCACAGACTGAAGTGCTTGGCCAGGTACAGCTCAAACTGCATCTTCCCTTGGAGCCTTTGGAACGTGACGAGGCCCATGTTAACATGGACCATGGTCCTTGGTTAGAGACCCAGTTTGCCAGCCCATATGGGCTTCCTCGTGCCCATCTCTAAGGGTTCTAGGAGGCCTCAGTGCTTTATGGGCTGTCCTGGGCCTGGAGATCACCCGCGTCCCGACAGGAGATTGCCGCGGGCACTGCAGTCTCTAGTCGTGAGGACAGCAGCTTCCGGCTGGCTTTTCTGCGAGAGAAACCAAAAGGACTCTAGGGCGACCCCTTTCCTTCTCAGAGACCTGCCGTCCCCACCTCCTCCATCCCTATTTAGTAATTAGGTTAGCAGACCCAGACAAGGAAGATTATTAGATTATTCCTGGTGTCTTGGTTTCAGGAGTCAGGGGACCAATGAGAGAATGAAATGTGTCATTCTCATTTGGACGCCACCAGGGGGTTTACCTGCCATCGTACAAAGAAATGCCGTGTGGCGCAGAGGGTAAGCCCCCGCCTGCAACGCCAGCATACCACATTGGGGCAATTTCTGAGTCCCAGCTGCTCCACTTCTGATCCAGTTCCCTGCTCATATGCCTAGAAAGGTACTGAAAGATGGCCTCAGTACTTGGGTCCCAGACACCCACGTGGGAGACCCAGATGGAGTTCCTGGCTCCTGGCTCTGGCCTGGCCCAGCCCCAGCCTTTGTGGCCATTTGAAGAGTGTATCAGCTGATGGGAGATCTCTTTGTCTGTCAGTATGCCTTTTAAATAAAATGAATCTTAAAAAAATAATAATAGAAGAGAAATACATCTTTCTGGATTTATAAAATGCCCTTATCTCTTGGGGGAAATCTATAAATGTAGCTTCTACAACAAGCACCTACTAGTGCCCAAGTTATACATTAAAGATTTTGCATGATTCATTCTATCATTAACAAAAATGCTCATTACTGTTTAAGACAAATCAAGTCCAAGGTCGGGGAATGCAAATTGCAGTCTTCAACAAGCAGTGGTCTTTTGCTCTGATGTTGTCAGTGTCTGCTCTGGTCACTCAGGTTCTTCCTGCCTCGTCAGCTTATTCGTTTCCAAAGCTTCCTTGGGACCTGATGCCAACTTCCGTATCTGACTTTTGAACCCATTCCTCTTGTGATCCATTGGCTGAACAGCTCTGCCTGGGTCTCTTAACCCAACTTATCTGAAGCAGAATTCATCATCCTACCTACCTGGTTCCCCTCCTGACGACAGTGCCACCTTTCCCATGGGTGACTACCCAGTTGTCCACCTTTCACTTTTCCTGATGTCCACCACCTGCAAGTTCTGCCCCTGGCCCTCCAGACCCTGCGTCTCAGCTCGCCACGCTTCTCCTGCTTACAGCAGACCACTGGTGTAGTTCTAATCATGGTTTGTTGAGTGGTTCCCTCCCCTACTGTTCTGTGAGTGCCGTGGAGGCAGGGATCGTGATTTTCCTACTTGGCACTGCATGCCTAGAACCAGGGCCTGCACACGGTGGGACTCCCGGAAGTAGTTACATGAAAGAATCATTCTCTCTTAAGTAATTTTCAGATCTGCCCACTTGAGTATTTCCTTCTGCCATATTTCAAACCAAATAACTATTATGTCTCACTTAGTGATTACACTTGCTCTTTCCCAGTCTATTTTTTTAAAGATTTTATTTATTTATTTGAGAGGTAGAGTTACAGACAGTGAGAGGGAGAGACAGAGAGAAAGATCTTCCTTCCGTTGCTTCACTCCCAAATGGCCTCAACGGCTGGAGCTGTGCCAATCCGAAGCCAGGAGCCAGCCACTTCCTCCTGGTCTCCTATGCGGATGCAGGGGCCCAAGGACTTGGGCCATCTTCTACTGCTTTCCCAGGCCACAGCAGAGAACTGGATCAGAAGAGGAGCAGCCAGGACTAGAACTGCCCATATGGGATGCCAGCACCGCAGGCGGAGGATTAACCTATTGAGCCACAGCGCCGGCCCCCTCCCAGTCTATTTAACTTTTTAAAATAAAGCTCTGAACGTGACCTTTCACCACTTAGAATGCTGCAGTGGCTTCCTCTTGTCCTTGGGGATAACTTCCCAAATCCTTAATAGAAGTCCCGCATGATATTAACCCATCTGCCACTCTAGTCTTCTGTGGAAGCCATGTCTGCTTCTCTGAGCTGTAGCTTAACAGCGTTTGTTTGACAAGTGCACCACCCTCTCTCTGGACTGAAGACACTCCCTGAAGCTAGTTACTCTTTCTGAAACCTTCCTCAACGCTTTGTGAGTGAATTCCTATATGTCTTTGAGACTCAGCTTAATCAGTAACTCCCGTGGTCCCCGGTGGACAAGGCTAAGGGACTGAGTGTGCGTGTGTAACTCTCCTCGTGCTGGTGAATGCTTGTTTCATGTCTCTCTGCCCTCCTGGGCCGTAAATGCCAAGATGGCAGGGTGTCTGATACAACGCAGGCCCCTAAGACATACTTGTAATGAATAAATGAGTGAATTTAAATGTCATCTTTTTTTTCCATATGGATGCATGAATTTTTTTTAAAGATTTTATTTATTTATTTGACAAGTAAAGTTGCAGACAGTGAAAGAGAGACAGAAAGAAAGGTCTTCCATCTGATGGTTCACTCCCCAGATGGCCACAACGGCTGGAGCTGCGCCAATCTGAAGCCAGGAGCCAGGAGCTTCCTCCTGGTCTCCCACATGAATGCAGGGGCCCAAGGACTTGGGCCATCTTCTACTGCTTTCTCAGGCCATTGCAGAGAGCTGGATCAGAAGAGGGGTAGCCGGGACTAGAACCGGTGCCCATATGAGATGCTGGCGCCACAGGCAGAGGATTAACCCACTGTGCCACGGCGCCGGTCTGGCATGAATGTTTTGTGCTTCTTTGCCTCTAAGAAAAAGCAACTATTAACAAGGATGTTGCATTTTCTTCCCAAAGGTGAGAAAGTGGAGGCCTGTGCTGTCATTCACTGGGTTGATTGGCTTCAGGTTCATGTATGTGTCTTTTGGAGCAGGTGTTTGGTGCAGCCACATGGCGTGGGTTGGGCTGCATCCCATGTCCGAGTGCCCAGATTCGATTCCAGCTACAATTCCAATTCCGGCTTCCTGCTGATATGCGCCCTAGGAGGCAGCAGGTGACGGCTCAAGTACTTGAGTTCCTGTACTTGAATGGGAGACCTGGATGAAATTCCTGGCCTCCACTATTGCAGGCATTTGGGCAGCAGATAGATCTCTCTCTCTTCCTCTGTCTCTGCCTTTCAGATTTGAAAAAGAGAAAGAGGAGAGCTAAAGCAAAATGAAACAAACAAAACCTCTAACTTCAAAAACAAAATCAAAACACAAATATGCATCTCTGGTGGGTCAGGGTGCTCTCCCCTGTCTGTGAACTACCTAGCACACAGGCAGATGCTTCTGGGCTGACCTAGGTTGCTTTCTAGGTCCCCAGCTGACTGTTTGCAGCTTCATGTTCTCAACTCCGCCGTCCCCTGTAGGAGCGGTGGCAGCAGGCTCCCCCTGGGAACCCCACAGGCATGTTTCCCAGGTTGCTGTGCTGCCTTCCTGATGTTTGTCCCGGGTGAGAATGCCAGACACATCTGCATATTTTAGGGACCAAATACAGTTACAAATACAATACTTCATGTCCCTTTCTCTCTCTCTGCTTTCTGTAGCTTTCCATTTAGCATGAAGGAAACCCCCGGAAGAGTGTGACGTTTTCAGATTACAAATGTCTGCTCTAGAAGGGACGGGTGCTGGAGGGTTCTGGAGGCTCCTGAGACAGTGGTCCAGGCTGGGGACAACTGGAAGTGACGCTGCTTTTGTCAGCTGGCCTGGCGTCTGGTTTTTGTCAGCGCTGAGCCTGCTTGGGGGACCGAGTGCTTATTACCAGACTGTGTGTGTGTGGCTTCGAACAACTGCAAGTGCATCCAGGCCTCTGCAGCCTGCTCCGCCCTCACACACAGAGGCACATTATTTCGCCCTGGCAGTGCACACCCCTGTGGTTTCTTACATAAGGGAGGGCGTTGTGTTTGGACGGCCAGCTCAGCGCAGCCCGCCGCTCCACACTGGCGCTTGCTCCCTCAGTCATTGGCTCCCTGTCGTTTCCTGCCTGGGAGGGGGCTGCACTGAGGAGGCGCTGTTTTCTGCATCTCTTGGATATGCCACCTCCCCTCTTGTTTCGCCCAGTCGTGGAGACCCAGAGAGACTTTGTCTATGTGGTCCCAGAGACGCTGTCAATGATGGCAGCCCTGCAGGAGTTCTGTGGTGGTGTTTGTGGAGACCTTGTAGAGAGACGTTGGCACTGGGAGTGTCTCTGCTAAGTTACAAAGCAGCTGCTGCCATCGGAGTTCGTTCCAAAGTCACTCTCAGCAACAGGCAAAGAGCCTAGGCCAAGGAGTTCTAAAGCAGTGCTTCCCAAGTGATTTGTGAAGACCCAGTCCTTGGTTGTGGCTGTTTTATTTTTAGCTTTGTAATCCGTTACAGATCCTTTTGTTCTATGCCTTGTTCAGAGGGATGAAACTACTGGTCACATATCTGGATGTTGTAGCAACATCACAGGGACCAAGTCTCTTTTTGAGAAACTTCTATACTCTTCTAGTCATGGGACAGTAACGAGCACTTTGGGCCATGGGCCCCGCTTTGAGTAGTGCCTGATTAAAGGGATTCTAGCGGGGGTGGGGGCCTCCCCCAGACTGATTTCGTTCTTGGCTCTGCGACAATTATCAGGTGCTCAGGCCGTGCCAAACAGGATGTGTGTCTGGCTCCGCCGCCTCATCAGGCAGCTTATTGCCATAGATTCTCCAGCTGTCAGAGGCTGGGCCCTGGCGCATGCTCGCCCTCCCCAGGTGTGTGTCTTCATGCATAATTACTGATTGTCATTTTCACACACTTTCTTGAGAATTCAACAGTTGGGATTATTGTGTCCGCTTCTGTGTCCCCAGCACGGCACTTGGCCTCTGGAGACGTGCAGTGGGAAGTGTCTGTTGAATGAGAGCTACGTGATCTCACATTCTCAGTAGTCCTTATGTTTAAGACACTTTGTTCTGTAAATCTTCCTATAAAATCCCACTGATGGGATAGTAGAGAAAAACACAGCAGAGACAACATGCACCTAGATCTAACCTGTGGCGTTTGGTGTGCACCGTGTACCGTGTGTATTCTCTCCCTGTCAGTCCTACATAGCTGTGTGTGTGCTAACCGTTTACAATGTGTTGGGGGCTGCTGGCTTTCATACGTGGGTTTTTTGATGTAGGTTTCACAACTCTGTGAAGGAGCTACTTTTATGTCCATCCTGCAAATGCAGAAACCTGAAACAATTTGCTTGACATCACTTACAAGGATAATCCACACTCAATTCTACCAAAATTTGATCATCTTATTCTATGTGCTTTTAAAATGTATTTTGATTCCACGAAATTGCAAGCATGCTGGTGTGAGTGGTGACAAATACAGGAAAGCCATTCAGGCTTTCATGAGACGGCATTGATGTGCTGGAGGTCTTCCTCTCTCATTAGCCCCTGGATGAATAGGAGGTGACTGGTATGGTTGGAAGTCCTGTGTGTGAACCTCTCTTTGATCCCATTCCCTGAAGACAGAAATCCATGGAGTTTGAGGCGCATTTCAACTGCTGTGTGATATTCTGTTGTAAGAGCAGGTGAAAACCTATTGATTCTCTTCTTTCTATACAAGTATAAACCTTGCTGCAGTGAAGTTTGTAATGGATGCGTTTTTGTGCACCTGTTTGCTTCTTTATGTATTCTTGAACTGGAATTTCCCCACTGGAGGGGATGAAGAACTTGAGCTTTAGTGACTAGCCGTCAAGTTGCTTTCTCAGAGCCCGCGGTCCAGGCACCCCCCTGGGAGTCTGCATCCCTGTTAGATCGGCCAGGCTTTCTCATTCCGACCAGGCCCACAGATGGCAGTGGTGTTGCCTGGTGGTTTTAATTCGAGTTTCCTTGATCACCCCGTGATTGAGCCGCTTTTTAATGTTTGGGTTGGTTCCTTGGTTTCCTTTTTTGCCCGTTTTCCTGCTTAGCTACCCGAGTCGTCGTCTTCAGCTGCAGGGTCCCTGATATGTGCTGGATACAAAATGCTTCTCTGTGATTGGCCTCACAAACATTTTCTCCTCCTCTGTAGCTCTTCTTTTCACTTTGTTCATGTGTTTTTGTTATACAGAAGCTTAAATCTCAAAATAGTCAAATTTTTCATGGGCCTTTAGTGTCTTATCTAACATTTTTTCCTACTCTGAAACTGTAATAATTGTACCCACATGCATACAACCTTACACTTTCATTTTGATATCCATTTCATTCCACTTCAGTATCTTTAAAATCAGGATGTGATTTTTTTTTTTTAATTTTTTTTTTTTGGATAGGCAGAGTTAGACAGTGGGAAAGAGAGAGACAGAGAGAAAGGTCTTCCTTTTCCGTTAGTTCACCCCCAAGTGGCTGCTACGGCCAGCATGTTGTGGCCAGCACTCTGCACCGATCCAAAGCCAGAAGCCAGGTGCTTCCTATGGTCTCCCATGCGGGTGCAGGGCCCAAGGACCTGGGCCATCCTCCACTGCACTCCCGGGCCACAGCAGAGAGCTGGCCTGGAAGAGGAGCAACCGGGACAGAATCCGGCGCCCCAACTGGGACTAGAACCCGGGGTGCTGGCACTGCAGGTGGAGGATTAGTCTAGTGAGCCGTGGCGCTGGCCAAGGATGTGATTTATAACCATGAATCTATCATAGTTTATTTTGCAGTGCCTTTTTCTTTCTTAGTGAAACTTTTTTTAAAGAGTTATTTTATTTATTTGAAAGAGTTGCAGAGAGAGGTAGAGCCAGAGAGAGAGAGGTCTTCCATTCCACCGATTCACTCCCCTAAAGACCACAATGGCCAGAGCTGAGCTGATCCGAAGCCAGGGGCCAGGAGCTTCTTCCAGGTCTCCCACGCGGGAGCAGGGGCACAAGGACTTGGGCCAACTTCTGTTTTCCCAGGCCATAGCAGAGAGCTGGATCAGAAGAGGAGCAGCTGGGACTTGAACTGGTGCCCATATGGGATGCTGGTGCTGCAGACTGGGGCTTTAACCCACTGCACCACATTGCTGGCCCCTCTTTTAAACTTTTAAAAAATCTGTATTTATTTCAAAGATAATATGAGAAGGAGAGGGAGAGAAAGAGGTCTTCTATCCAATGGTCCAGTGATTCACTCCCCAAAAGACTGCAATGACTGGACTTGGGCCAGGCCTAAGCCAAGAGTCAGGAACTCCATCTGGGTCTCCCACGTGGGTGGCAGGGTCCCAAGTACTTGGGGCCATCTTCCACTGCCTTCCCAGGCAAATTAGCAGGGAGCTAGATCAGAAGTGGAGCAGCAGGGACTTAAACTGGCACCCATGTGGAATGCTGGCAGTGCAGACAGTGGCTTAACCTGCTGTACTACAGTGGCAGCTTCCTTAGTGAAATTTTAGATTTACTTGAAAAACTGTATAGTTATATAATTTTTAAACAAAATTTTGATGGTTTTAAGTATGTTATTTATGAACTTTCTTTTCTACCCACTATATTGTAAACAACTGAACAAGTCAATATTCATCTATGACATTATTTTCTTTTTTTTTTTAAAGATTTATTTTATTTATTTGAAAGTCAGAGTTACAGAGAGGCAGAGGCAGAGGCAGAGAGAGAGAGAGAGAGAGAGAGAGAGAGAGAGAGAGAGGTCTTCCATTTGTTGGTTCACTCCCCATTTGGCTGCTACGGCCAGAACCGCGCCAGTGTGAAGCCAGGAGCCAAGAGTTTCCTCCAGGTCTCCCACGCGGGTGCAGGGGCCCAGGCACTTGGCCCATCTTCTACTGCTTTCCCAGGCCATGGCAGAGCCGGATTGGAAGTGGAGCAGCCGGGACTTGAACCGGTGCCCATATGGGATGCAAGAACTGCAGGCGGCAGGTTTACCTGCTACCCCCCAGCGCCGGCCCCTACAATGTTAATTTCAACAGATGACTTTTCGTTAAGAATAACATACTCTATTTTATTAGTCCTCCAATTGGGGGCATTTATGTTTCCAGCTTTTCTGTAACTGTTTTAACAGATCTGCTTATAGCTAAGGGGTGTTCCTGCAGTAAGGGTTTTGACCAGGTTACCAGATTGTTCTTTGGAAACAGGGTACCCATTTTCGCTCCCACCACCCATTTTTGAGAGTGACCATTTCCCTGCATTGCCAATCTTTTATCTGCAAAAATGTTTTAAAACCATGTTGTTGTTGTTGTTTTCCTGCCTTGCCTCCCTGTGAAAGCATATATTTTGGTATTGCCAGCTTCCATGAAGAGCTCTGGAGACTTTTCCAGGGCAGAGCAAATGGAATGGCTGAAGAGGGAAGGAGAAGAAAACCAGACTGAATTCAGGAGCCTCTGTAGCTGCTGCTGTGCCCAGAGGCCACAAAGCGCGGGTTGTTGGTGTTATTAAAAGGAGTTTGGTGTGCTTAGATTTAAAGCCTAGTTCAATATTTCAGGAAGGGTTCTTGGGGGAAGGACTGAATTTAACACATTTCCTTCCCAGTTTACAAAGAACCTACTGAAGCAATAAAAACAGTGAGCAGGAGCTGTGTTCCATTGCACTCCGATTTCTGACTCATAAAACAGTCTGAAAACGTCCCTGCAGAGGAAGTGAATCTTAGAGCTCACCCCGGAAGAGGCCAGAGCTTGGTGGGGAGGGGGACTGCATTCAGAGGCATTTATTATAAGAACATAAAATACCAGCAATATGATTTTCATGTCCTTTTTTTTTGTCTGTGGGGAGTGGAACTTCTGCATAGGAAGCTTTAAGAATACTTGACTGCTTCTAATGTATTCTTGTTGAAGTTTAGTTTTCGTCTAAGTAAGCAGCAGGGCATGTTTTCTTTAGATTGCATGAGGGTTTTGGAATGATCTTGTTTTCTGTTGGAGAGAGTGAATTTCAGTTGAGAGTCAACTTTTCCAATGCCCAGTGCCCATGCCAATCAAAAATGAACAATGAACATATTAATGAATAATATGATATTTGAGTGTTTGTGCCTTTAAATTTTTTTAAAAAATTTATTTGGAAGGCAGAGTGACAGAGAGAGAAAGGGAGTGCTCTTCCATCCACGGATGCACCCCGCAAATGCCTGCAGCAGCCAGGGAATTCATCATAGAGGGGAGGAAGATACACAGCTAAGCAAAGGGCAGTCAAAGCCCATTGGGGGAGCCAGTGTTGTGGTCAGCTTCCCAGGAAGGCAGTGGATGATGGTACATGTATTTGAGCTCCTGCCACCATGTCGGAGACCCAGATGGAGTTTCTGGCTTCTGGCTTCTAGCTTCTGGCTTCTGATGTTGGCATAGCCTAGCCTTAGCTGTTGTAGGCACTTGGAGAGTTAACCAGTAGATGAAAGATCGATCTATCTCTCTCTTTCTCTCTCTCTCTGTCACCCTGCCTTTCAAGTCAATCAATAAATAAGTCTTTATTTTAAAAAAAAAAAAAACTTTGGAGCGAGCATAATACAGGAACAAGAAAAGTGACTAAGATGGATTGAAATTGGAAAAGGCTTTTCAAGTACTTTAGAAAACGAAGACCCCATGTAGTCCCTGGCCCGGCTGAATGTTACTCATTGAAGGCCAGGGAGCAATATGTTGGGTAGGGACCTGGTGCAAACTCGATGCTTTGAACACGGTTTCTGAGAGCATCAAAGAAAGCTCTTCAATGGGAGCAGATGTGACCCACGTGACCAAGATGTGGGGCTGAGACCCATGGGTGGTTTGATTGTCAGGCCTTTTAATCTCAGTGTGACGAAGATGCTTGTAAGGGACTGAACCTAACCCATGACAGGGCCATGCTGATTAAAAGCCAACGCCAGCATTGCCTTCTTGGCATGGGGAGACCAAACCAAGACAGTCAGAAGGCTTAGTCCCTGTGGGTCAGCAGTTACTGGGGAGAAGTGAGAGACACATTGAGTAGCTGTGCCACACGAGTGAAGGGGAGAGATTTGTGTGAATTATGAATAGCCGTGGGGGTGGGGGAGGGAGGCCAGGTTAGGGATCGGGGAGGACCCGTGTGCACATTGAATCCGAGCAGGAGTCCAGTTTTAAAAGGAAAAACATGGATGTCAAAAAAGATAATGGAAGAAAGGTCTTGTTCCTCCGGCAGCCCTTCTAGCTGAGCCAATTGAGAGAGTTCCCAGAAGGACCTAGAGGTTGGCCAGACAATAACAGCCCCCGAAAGAGAGACTTTGGTTTCCAGGATCAGCTGCGATCAAAGATGGGAGGGGCGCGTCGTGTCTGGGCCTCTGCACTTGGAGGAGCCTTGGAAACCCAAAAAGGAGGAAAGAGGACTCAGCCCCGCTTTCGGCTCTGCAGCCGTGGGAATACCACTGTGTCAGCGCCAGGCGTTTACTACGTGCAGTTCGGAGTGTTATCCTGTCTTCAAATGAAAATATTAGCCAAAGTGGAATAAAGCCAGAGTTCTCCCCTAGTCTCAGATGAAAGATCCAAAGTGGAGACTGCCAATAAAATGAAAATTGTAACAGTTTTTGGAATTTAAAAAAATGTTTTTAGTTTTTTTTTAAATTTCTAGTTGCTACACCAGGTGTTTTGTCTCATAATAGGAGCAGCCCACCTGTCTTCCAAACTGTGACTTCGGAAGGAGGAGACTAGTGCTGGGGGGTGGGGGACTTGTGTGCTACACAGCTACACACAGAGCCCCCGGCCTGCAGGAGTGGAAGGATCTGGCTGAGCTCTTGGGGAGCGCTGGAGCGTAGTCAGCTGCTGAAATCACGCTCGGAGCGAACGTCACGAGAGAGCGGTTTGCGGCGTTGCTTCCAAGTGCTTCCATTTTTCGGTCCTCGCTGTGAAGCCAAGTGCCTTGCTCGTTTCCAGATGCAGATGAATAAAGGGAGCATCTGATTCGCTGCTGTGTTGCAGAGCACACAGGAGCTGGAGAGCTGGCGTGAAGCCACCGTCTGTTAGTGGCCTTCCTTGCCCAGAAGCCACACAGGGATGCCAGCCTCTGGAGCTGGCGGCATCCGCTCCACTTTGTCTTTAATTCAGAAAGGCATGGCAGGAGGTGGGGGTGGGGAGAAGACCTTTAACTTTAACTTCATCCAGTGTACATTTTCTTTTCTTTTCTTTTCTTTTTTTTAAAGATTTATTTATTTATTTGAAAGTCATGGTTACACAGAGAGAAGAGGAGAGACAGAAAGAGAGAGGGGTCTTCTATCCTCTGGTTTACTGCCCAGTTGGTCACAATGGTCGGAGCTGTGCCAATCCAAAGCCAGGAGCCAGGAGCTTCTTCTGGGTCTCTCATGCGAGTGCAGGGGCCCAAGGACTTGGGCCATCTTCTACTGCTTCCCAGGCCATAGCAGAGAGCTGGATAGGAAGTGGAGCAGCCAGGACTCAAACTGGTGCCCACAAGAGATGCACTGCAGGCGGCGGCTTTACCCTATATTCCACAGCGCCAATCCCCCATTGTACATTTTGATCTGGCCTCTGATACAGAAGATTCTACCCTGTTAACAGGACATGGAGGCCAGCGCCGTGGCTCAACAGGCTAATCCTCTGCCTAGTGGCGCCGGCACACCGGGTTCTAGTCCCGGTCGGGGCGCCGGATTCTGTCCCGGTTGCCCCTCTTCCAGGCCAGCTCTCTGCTGTGGCCCAGGAGTGCAGTGGAGGATGGCCCAAGTGCTTGGGCCCTGCACCCCATGGGAGACCAGGGGAAGCACCTAGCTCCTGGCTTCGGATCAGCGCGGTGCGCCGGCAGTAGCGCGCCAGCCGCGGCAGCCATTGGAGAGTGAACCAACGGCAAAGGAAGACCTTTCTCTCTGTCTCTCTCTCTCACTGTCCACTCTGCCTGTCAAAAAACAAACAAACAAACAAACAAAACAAACAAACAAAAAAAAACAGGACATGGAATGAAGTTTGAAGATCTTCCTTTTGCCATGTGGTAGGAGGAAGAGACCGAGGCATTGGGTTCAATCCACAGGATTCTGTGCATTCAGAAACTGGAGCAAGAACACCTAGGAGAGCTAACGTTCCCAGGTGTCGTCTTGTGCTATTTGGGTTATTAAGTAAGCACGTGGGATGTTGTAAGCCTGAGACGGCTTGACGCTCCTGACCTAGCAAACGGCAACTTAACTTAGTATATGAACCCACTGCAGCCCAACTTAGTGTGTCTTTTGGTAAGAGGCAGCCAGAGTTCAGCCAGTCACAGGTAGCCAGCTAATGCACCCTTGCCCAGATAAGCTGGGGCATTGCCGTCGTTTGGGTGGTTTCTCTGTCTGCCTCCTGTGTTTGGCCCTGTCAGAGCCTGCTGCTCCTGCCGCTGAGCAGAGCACTCTGAGCCTGTCCCCAATTCATGAATTGTCCTTTGATCAAGTAATCATTTAGACAAATCTGTAATTCGTCTAAATTTTTTTTCTTTTTAACATCAGCATTTTGTCTCTCAACACAGTGAACTCCTTTTAGGGGCTGTGTGTGCAGCCACCAGGGCTGGCCCTCCCCGAGGTGTAGGAGGGGCAGCTTCTTCTGGGAAGTGGAATCTGAACAGAGGGTTGGGATTAAGGTAGAGCCTAGAAATGCACACACACATACCCGCAGCTGTCTGGATCCTGCAGGGCTCCTTCATCAATGCCAGTGCCAGGGAAACCTGGTGGCTGTGAGGTTGGGATGGGGACTGTACCTTGTTTTCCATTTAATGGGGTCCCTATAAATTCCAGTTCACCTTCCTTTTCCTCTGTTTCTTCCTTTCCGGAAGACATTCTAGAAGTCCTAGGTTTCAGGAGCAGTGTGGAGTTGGAATCCCACATAAGAGTTATTATGCTTCCCTGGGCCTCAGTTGCTCAATGATGTTGGCCTTCCCTCCCTAAAGGATAGAAGCAAGGGTTGTGTGAGGTAAGATCCTATTAGCCCTGGGCCGATGCTGTGGCACAGTAGGTTAAAGCCCTGGATACAGCGCTGGCATCCTGTGTGGGCACTGGTTCAAATCCTGGCTGCTCCACTTCCAATTCAGTTCCCTGCTAATGCACCTGGGAAAGCAGCAGAAGGTGGTCCAAGTCCCTGGGCCCCTGCACCCATGTGGGAGACCCGGAAGAAGCTCCTGGCTCCTGACTGTGGCCATTTGGGGGGGGGTGAAACAGCAGATGGAAGACCTCTCTCTCTCTCCCTCTCTCTCTCTCTCTCTGTACCTCTCTCTGTAATTCTTCTTTCAAATAAATAAAGTAAACCTTAAAAAATATATATCATATTAGCTCTTAGCTCATTGCAGATTCTCAGCAGGTGATGGCGCCTCTTCTTTCCCTTCCTTTACTTAAAAACCTCCCGTGTCTCTGCTTCTGACTGAGCTTCCAAGGGCCTGGCCCCTGCAGTATGCTGCAGAGACACCCCAGTTTAAATGGAAATGGTGTGGAATACAGCAGGCTTCCAGCAGAGTATACATACCAGGCTTCAGAACAGACGTTAGGCCATCATTTCTGTGCTCAGTCAGCTCTGCTTTTAGTACTACACTATGCAAAACCGTGCAGTAGAAGCCACAAAGCTTATGGGGGAAAATGGGCTGAGGCCATTACACTTGAGAAGTTTTTTAGCCACATGTTAAAAAAAAAAAAAAAAAGCTTAATAACAACAGGAGCACAGTTTTATGCACGTTAAATGAGTAAGAAACCAATGACGCTACAGGAAATACGGTATTTTCCCTTGAGGGAAGCTGAAGTTGGCCGTGGAAGCAGGTGTCAGGAAGGCTGCAGCTTGTTGCCGTGCTGTGAGGGGGTGCAAGGAGGGCTATCTGGAGGCAGACAGGAGCTGAGCGCCAGATGTGCCTGGTGTGGTGTGTAACGCATGGTAAACTGAGCCAGCTCGTACCTGTGCGAAGTTCTCTGCGACCGGGTTTAGCTGGGGAATGTTTGCTGTGGTCGCCTCGTGTTTCTCACGAGAAATCCTGCATATGCAGATGGGAACTTTACATTACACTCACGATGGAACAAATGTGTGTCTTTCAAACAAGCATTAGGCAGAGCCCGCTCTACTAGCTGTCCGGGAAAGGCCGCCTTCCCCAGGCAGTGCCCAAAAGTAGAAGTAGACCATTTTCATCTTTTTTCAAGTGGTAAGTCCTATAAATAGCATTTTTCATCCTTTATAAATAGGTTACTATATTCTGGGTAAGCGGAACTGTCGTCAGGTGCTGTGTGCATGATGGGTGTGGAGGGATAGGTGGTCCTGGTCTGTGTTTGTGCTGGTCCTGCTCCTGGGTTCTCTCTGAGTCACCTGCTACCTGTCAGCACAGCTGAGCCCCTCTTAGCACCCTGAGCCCACCTTAACTTACATGGAGCCTCACTGGTAGAGCAGTCAGTATGTAAGACTTCCTGTGTTTCTTGACTCACTCAGACCTCTGGTAAAGACCCCTTGTAAAATGAGTCCTGTTTTCAGAAGTGAACTTGACCGCAAATATACGTGATGCCAGGAGAATAGGAGCAGTCACGTGCATTGTGACTTTAACAGGCTACGCAGGCTACAGAAGTGGGAGGGTCCATACATTTTTGGAGGAATCCTTGCAACCCAGAAATTGCATACAAAGTTTTGTAATAAGTGAGTTTTAGCTTCCATCACATTCCTAAAGGGACCTTTGATTCTGAAACAGCCAAGGAATGATGACTTAGAAAAATCCATGGACCGTAGATTTGCATTGATCGTTTAGGGGATTTCAGAGTGAGCCGTGATGTGTTCTCGCACGTCGATTCCGTGGAGCGCCAGCACTGGGTGGCCTAGCCTCTGGATGGCTCTTGGCAGTCTTCTTTGCTGTTTCTTCTACATTGGTCACGTCACTGATAAGAACTTCCTGTCTGACAGGGGCTGATGCCTTTCACCTGTGTATTTCATGCTACCCTTGACTTTGCTTTTCAGGTGGGAGCAGCGAGAGCTGCCCAACGGGCGTGTCTATTATGTTGACCACAATACCAAGACTACCACCTGGGAGCGGCCTCTTCCTCCAGGGTAAGGCATGAGCTGACAAGTCCCCAGGCTGGTGTTCCTGCCACTGCCATCTTTGTTGTTGTTGTTGTTGTTGTTTTTTTGCCTCACTCTTGCTTGTTCCATTCTCCTGCAGTCCACTCCACTCCACCCCATTCCTTTCCTTAGTCTTCCTCTTTTTTTTTTTTTCTCCTCTCTTTTTCCCCTCTCGCCCCCATGCACTGTGTTGGCCATGGGCTTTGTTAAGTGATGCTCAGAACTAGTGTAGGTGATGGATCCTGGAGGAAGGAAGGCTGGGGTAGCCTCCCAAGCCTTTGGCGTCTCCGTGCCCTCAATCATACATGTGCACAGAGATGTCCCTGACAGGACCAAGTGTCTGGTTCCTTTCTTCGGGATAGCAGAGCCCAGTAGTACTTATCCTGGATCACTTGGTTGCTTGTCCCATCCAGTTACCTTAGTGCCACTCTCCTGTCTGAGGTAGACTAGAATTTTTAGGGAATGAGGAGAAAGAGTGCTGTTGGGTTTCATGGTACCCTGTGCCCAACCTACTCCTCAAGGCAGAGTGCATCTCATTCCGCCGAGCTTGGTGAGAACACGGCTGAGGTCTCCAAAACCAGAGGGGAGAGTGTCCAAGTCCATGGAGAAGGGGTTTGATTTCCTGTCTGCCAGGGACAGGAAGTTCTCTCCACGGGTGTCTCGTGATGGAAACTTTGAAAAGGGAATGTATTCCGCTCACAGGAAAGAATCTGCCCCAGTGAGGCAGCCATGGAGGGCTCCTGCATGAACACTTCCCCCTCCTAAGCTTTCGGGAGGGAAGGCGTGGCAGAGGTGGGGAGCGGGGAGAGCCCTGGGCTTGGTTTGCTTCAGCTGTCAGGCGTGTGCCAGGCAAACCCCACCTCAGCCCCTGGCCCTGCAAGTTCCCACAGATGGCTGCTGTTAGCTCAGTTTTCCAGTAGAATGGCTGCCTTCCCCTCTCTTTCCTTCCCTTCTGGGAAGGAGGCTCAGAATCTGTTTTCATTGGTGCACACTGTGTTTCTGTTTTCTCCTGAAGTCAGACGAACTTACCAGAGTCACACTGACTTTGGCTTAATTTAATTTTTTAAAAAGTTAGACATTTTATTATGGAAATGGAAATTTTCAAATGTGTACAAAGTAGAGGGACCAGGCAGACAAACCCCCACAGGGTCCACACTCAGCTTCACTAATTATCAAGCCATGACTAGTTTTGTTTGACCTATACCTGGGACCACTGTAAACCTCTGTGGACAAAGTCTGGCCCTCCACTGGTTTTTCAGATAAAGTTTTATTGGGATGGAGCCACACTTGCTTCTTTACTTATTGTCTGTAGCTACTTTTGTGCTTCAATGACACAGATGAATTATTGCAACAGAGGACTGTATGGTCCACAAGGCCTGAAATAGTTTTACTCTGTGACCTGTGATAGAAAAAAATCTGCCAGTTCCTGTTCTGTAATCTTCCCTCTGCTTTCCCCTAACCCTCATCTGAATCATTTTGAAGCCAGTCTTAACCATCATATCGTTTATCCACATTTCAGTGTGTGTTTCTGGGGTGGGGTGGGGGGGGATGGGGAAGAGTGCTTATTGCAAGTGAAACCACAATGTCATCGATGGTATTTCCTCCACACCGTCATATACCCAGTCAATATTCAAATTTCTTGAAATGTGTCACAGTTTACACCTTGACTTTACCAGTCCATGTTGCACACTTGTGCTTTGTGTATTTACAATGTGTGACTGTAAATGTGGCAGGACCTCTAAGTGTGCTGCTGCTGGCCCTGAACCTCCCTGGTCTGTGTGGTCCGTGACCTGGTGAGCATTTGGGTGGGATGTAAGTAAAAATGTTCAACAGTGTCTCATTATTTTTAATTTAAAAATGATTTATTAC
Organism: Lepus europaeus; assembly: GCF_033115175.1. NCBI lineage: Eukaryota > Metazoa > Chordata > Mammalia > Lagomorpha > Leporidae > Lepus > Lepus europaeus. The sequence continues at coordinate 56,130,080 of NC_084845.1, forward strand.
TTGTTTATTTGAAAGGCAGAGGGAGGGGGACAAGAGAGAGTTTGAGAAAGAGAAAGATCTTCCTTCCGCTCGTTTGCTCCCCAAGTAGCCACAAAGGCCAGGGCTGGACCAGGCCGGAGCCAGAAGGCTGGAGCATCCTCCAAGCCTCCCACATGGGTGCTGCAGCCCACTGGACTTGGACCATCTTTTACTGCTTTCAGAGGTGCATTGGCAGGGAGTTGGATTGAAGGTGAAGCAGCAGGGACTCAAACTGGTGCTCGTATGGCATACTGGCATCGCCGGTGGTACCTTAACCTGATTGACCACATGGCAGTCCCTCAGTGGTGTCTCGTGAGGGAGGATGGGGATTTACTCTTTGAGTTCCTAGGTTGATACCACAGTATGTTTTTTTCATTTCCAGAGAAGTTATATTGTAGCCCAGGGTGTGAGTCTGCTTTTTATGCCACATGGAGTAAAAACTCAGGAGTTCTTCCTGAGTTTTAGACCAAGCACATTGAGCCTCTTCTGCTGTGTGTGGGAACCCAGAGAGAACAGAATGAGTGCTTAGACTCTTGTCACTAGTTATTGGGAGAAGTCCTACCCAGGGAGGTATTGACCATGGTGAGAGTAGTGGAGCCTCTGTCTCAGCAGACTTGGTCAGTGGGGAGCAAGGCCTGAGGCACGGGACTCCCTTTGTGATGGCCATCCCTTTAGCAGACCCATGGGGTCCTTGTTGAGGACCTGTCGTTTTATTCAGGAGCAAAGAATACTAGGCCTGATAGCTAAGGTTGCACGTGGTCATTTGCTCATTAGTCACTGAGCGTTCCTCGGATCTGAGTGGTCATAGTAGAGCAGTGGGGTTGGGGAATGGATCACACTCTGGCATCAAAAGCTAGACTTAAATACGGACAGCAAGACAGGTGTTCATTGGAGGCACCAGCATGCGTAAGGGAGCGTAAGCCATGTGTAGGGGATGATGCACTGGGCAGTTTTGCTGGAGTGGTTGGTCTGTGTCAAACAGAGATGCTCCAAGTGTCCCCAGGGGCGCCCTCGGGTTTGGCAAGATGCAACAGCTGCCTGGGCCTGCAGCTGCAGGTCTGTGTTTTATGCTGTGAGTCTGCATTGGGTTTCATCTGAAATAAAAGGTGAGGTCATGCTCCTTGAAAGTTGGAAATTCACCATAGCTGAGGAGTTGTTAAATGTGTGGAGTGAACATGTGTATGTTTGTATTCTAACTGAAAACACCAAAATGGCAGTAAAGGAGTAAGAAAAACAGACATCCTCAACGCCATAGGCGTGGAAGAGGAGAAGCAGCATGTTAGAGATGCTGATCACAGTTCAGCTGTTGACAGATAAATGAAGGAGCTCAGGAAGCTGAAACCCAAGCTTGCAGCATGCGGTACCCACGAGGAAGCCGGCCAGTTTGCACCCCATGCAGCCTGGGAAAGCCTCAGCAAAGGGAGGCTCCAAAGAGGGGTGTGGAGTAGATTAAAGGCAAAAGAGAAGGTGAACATTTTTGTGGAAGATAATTAGTTCCCCAGGTTGTCAACTGTTACCCTATTCCTCTGACACATGTGCGCACACATGCACACACACAGGGTTATGTAACCGATGCTGACCCTGGGAGGAGGACCAGCCTTGGAACAGAAGCCATAGCTGAAGGCACAGATGAGCTCATAAAAAAGGCTTAGACCCAGCTGAAGACTTGGGGGTGATTTTTTTTTTTTTTTTTTTGGCTGAGGAAAGTGATCAGTTAAAGGAAATAGAGTTGTGATATTTGGAGACCTTCAGTGAAACAGCTGTCTGCTGGGTCGCTCCACACTGGGAGCGGGCGGCAGACAGCCCCTCCTCCCCTGCCCCGGGCCAGGCACACAGCACTTCCCATCAGCATGTTTGTGACTCACTTTTATTTATTTATTCAATAATTTAATTTTTAAATGGCTCACTTTTTATTTATTTTTAAAACCTTGATATATTCAAAGGGCAGAGTTACAGGGCTTGGGGGGGGGGAGGAAGGGAAGGAGAGAGAAGGAGAGAGAGGGAAAGAGAGAGAGAGATTTTCCATCCATTGGCTCACTCACTCAAATAAGTAAATAAATAAATTCTTTAAAAAACAAAACAAAACAGACATTGTCCATCCACTGGTTCACCTCCCAATGCCCACACAACAGCCTGGGCTGGGCCAAGCCAGAGCCAGGAGTCTGGCACTCCATCCAAGTCTTCCATGTGGGTGGCAGGGACCCAAACTTGGGCCATCATCTGGTGCCTTCCCAAGCACATTAACAAGAAGCTGGATTAGAAGCAGGGGAGCCAGGATGGTATCCCAGGCTATCCAGTATGGGAGGTTGGTGTCCCAAGAGGCAGCTTAACCTGAGCCACAACACAGCAACAGGACCTGTGGGTTCAGTCTAAAGGGCATCCCCAGGCAGCCATTTATTGGCTGGATCGGAGGGGGAGATTATTTCAGGGCTGGTTGCAGTAGGCCAGTGGCCAAGTGCTTTAGATTTGGGCACAGAAATGGAAAGTCAAGGGCAAGGGGTCAACAGAAGAAGCCCTTGGGCCATATGACTGGCTGACGTCGATGGGGATGGTGATGGTGCAGTTGCATCCCATAAGGGAGCTGGCAGTGAAGGTTGTGAAGGGAAGATTGGCAGGCAGAACCCGGACAAGTGTGGAGGCTGGCAGTGTGGCTTGGGAACTGTTTCAGGGAAGGCCATTTTTAGGGAGGCCATAGGTTTTAACAGACCTTTGAAGAGGTAGCAAAAAAAGTCGGTGAGGAGGCTCATGGAGGGAGACGCCAGGCTGAGGCACAGCCGTCACATGAGTGAGATGAGAATCCAAAGGCAATGAACGTGGGTAGGGGGGAGGCCTTCCAGCACCTGAGGGCACACAGTGTAACCGTACTGGGCCCCCTTTGCTTGGGTCAGCCCTGCCTTCTGTGGTTGCAGTCTCGTTCTTTGTTTTCTTTACTTCTGCCAACCACAAAGTAGAACATTTGAGACAGATACGAGATTTGAAAGGATGATACAAGGAATCCCTTGGAACTCTCCTCCGGCCCTAACAATCAGTAGCACTGTGTTTCATCTGTCCTCCTACTTCTCAGTAGGGGCTGCTGAACTTCATAGCAAATCCCATATCGTTTGCCCCATAAATGCATCGCCTATGTATCTAACAGGTGAAATTAAAAGCAAAAACGAAAACACAAAAACGGGGCAGGCATTTGGCACAGCCATTCAGGTGCTGTTTGGGATGCCCACACCCCCTGGTAGGGGGCCTGGTTTGAGTCCCGACTCCACTGTCCATTGCAGCTTCCTGCCAGCACACATCCTGATGTGTACGCTGCTGGCTTCCATCTGGCCCAGCCCTGGCTGCGGTAGTCGATTGGCGGGTGTACCAGTGTGTGAAAGACCAATCGGTGATCTCTCTCTCCGCTTTTCAAATAAATAAAATAAAAATTTAAAAATAGCAACACTATTATCCCACCCAACACAACATTTCCTAAGTCATACCATATTCAACCCCTATTCCAAGGTCCTCATTTGTCCTAAATATATGTTTTTATGCCTGATTTGTTTGAATCAGATTCAAATCCAAGGTCAACACTTTTGGCTGATAAGCAGGGTCTTTGGAAAGTTCCTGGGCAATGTGATTAAGAAAAAGCTTTACAAGGATTTCAAAATTGTTTTGTATCAAAATGTGTCTTCTAACTCCATGAACTTTTCGAAGAACCTGTGTAAGTCTTCTGAGTCCCTCTTGTGTTTAATTTCTTATTTTTTTTTTCTTATTTTATTTGGTGAAGAACCTAGGCATTTGTCCTGTAGAATTTCCTTTATTTTGAATGTGGCTGATTGTGACCCTGTGGTGTGATGTCACACTTTCCTCTATCCCTTGTCTTTCCTGTAAACTGGTAGAAAATGGAGGCTGGTTATATCCAAGTTGATTTTTAACCTTGTATAGTTTACACACATTGGGCTGCACACTTCTCAGGGATAGTCTGCTTAGTTGTTTATTATTATTATTATTTAAAGATTTATTTCATTTATTTGAAAGGCAGGGTGACAGAGAGAGGGAGAGTCAAAAGAGATCTTCCATCTGCTGGTTCACTCCTCAAATGGCTAAAATGGCTATGGCTAGTCCAGGCTGAAGCCAGGAACCTGAAGCTGTCCTGGTCTCCCACATGGGTGCACTTGGGCCATCCTCCACTGCTTTCTCAGGTGCATTAGCAGGGACTGGATCAGAAGTGAAGTAGCTAGCACTCGACCTGGTTCTCTGGTATGGGACGCTGACGCTGCAAGCGGCAGAGTCGCCTGCTGCACCAGAACAGGGGCTCAGTCCACTTAGTTTTGAAAAGTGTGTATCACGATTAGAAAACTTCCATCACCCTAGGAAGTTCTTTGTTTTTTTGATCACTTCTGTGTGGGGAATTAAGGTTTGCCTAAGCACAGAAGCGGTTTCTTATTTTCTGTTGCTCCACCTGGCCCATGGGTGTTTTAGGACCTACTTTGGAAAGTTTGCAGTGTGGAGAGTCCTGCTTTTGTCTGAACCAACTCCTCTTCTTACAGCCATGCAGTGTGTTTTTGTTGGCACTTTGTATCGGGGTAGTTCCGGTTGCAACTAACAAAAATTGTTACCCAACTTGGCTTAAATAGTGAAGGGAATTTATTGGCTCATGTGAGTGAAAATTCTAGATATGAATCCTGATTTCAAGTAAAGCTGGGTTCAGTGGCTTGACAGTGTTACCAGGCAGCTGGTTTTTCCCTTGTTGTTCTGCTCTGCCATCCCGTGGGTCCAGAGTGATAGCCACGACCCCCAGGACTGTGTCCTTCTCAAGCACCCTCAGCAGGGATGAGAAGCTCCGTTCTCTCGTCTTTCCTAGAGCTCCTTGCCAGAATCCTGAGGCCGCCCTCATTGGCCCAGTGTCGGCTGCATGCCTACTCCTGGGTTAGTGAGCCCTGCAGCTCTAGGACTGGGAACAGCAGCAGCTGCCCAGGAACCACAGGTCCCACGAATGGAAATCAGGAGCTGGTAGCAGGGAAGGCTTGGTTACTGCAGAGGCAACCACAAGTCTGCCCTAATCATGGAAGCCCCAGAAGCTTCTGTGATTGGGGCGTATCTGGCTGAGCCTCCCAGAGCAGCTAAGTCCCTGGCCACACACCACAGTTTGGCTCCCTCCCAGCCCCTCCTTATTAGCCAGCCTGAGATTTTTCTAGAATTTGGGGAGAGGCAGAGTGGGCATCCAGGTCACTATATTAATCTGAACTTTGTGTTTCCAGCTGGGAAAAACGCACAGACCCCCGAGGCAGGTTTTACTACGTGGATCACAACACACGGACCACCACGTGGCAGCGCCCCACAGCCGAGTATGTGCGGAGCTACGAGCAGTGGCAGTCTCAGCGCAGTCAGCTCCAGGGGGCCATGCAGCACTTCAGCCAAAGATTCCTCTACCAGGTGAGCGCTGGGCCTGCCAGGAAGGAGGCGGCGTGCGGAGCAGGGAGATGGGTGGCTGCAGACGTCAGTGCCCTGACCCTGGAGATTTTACTCTTCCCAGTGAAATTCCTCCAGTGTTTGCAACTTGGTGACTCCATGTGCAGCCCCTGCGTGTGAGAAATCAGCGGGTTGGCAAAGGAACTCACCCTTTCTTCCAACACTAGCTCGCCTGCCTGCCTGCCTGCCTTCTTTCCTTTCTCTTTTCCCTCCCTCCTTCCCTCCCTCCCTCCCTCCCTCCCTCCCTTCCTTCCTTCCATCTTTCCTTCCTTTGAAAGAGTTATAGGGGGTGGGGGGGAGACAGAAGGAGATACCTTCTGTCTGCTGGTTTACTGCCCAGACAGTCGCAATGCCCAGGGCTGGGCCAGGCTGAAGCCAGGAGCCAAAAGCTTCATCTGGGTCTCCCACATGAGTGGCAGGGGCCCAAGGACAGGAATTGGCACCCAAATAGGATGTTAGCATCACAGGTGGCAGCTTTACCTGCTGTGCCACAACGACAGCCCCACAGTGGCTCACTTTTTTGTCCCCTCCACTTGAGTCCATCCTCGCTGACTTGAAACCTGAAGGTTAGTTTTGATGTTTCCCTTCAGTCTCACCTTTCCAATTCAGTGCAGTTGCCCACATCTTCTCTTGCCATTGCTGCTACTGTTTTTATTTATTTATTTATTTTTAAATTTTTTATCTGTCTTACCTGACAGGTTCTTAGAGTTGGAGGATCTCTAAAGCTGCCTCTTACTCAGGAGTTGACACATGACAGCCTGTGGGCCAAAGTGGACCACTGTCTAATTTTGTCAGTAGAGTTTTTTGAGACACAGGCATGCCTGGTAGTTCAGGTATTAACTGTGAGTGCCTTCATGCTGCCGCAGTAGAGTTGAGTGCTCACAACAGAGATCTTACGGCCTGGAAAGGCTAAAATATGTCCTGTCTGACCCTGCATAGATAACGCTAACCCTGGTCTAAGTCAGCCTCCTCCTGTCTGATCTTGACTTTGCCCTGCCCCCTCTCACCTGAGTGGTTGTGGCAGTTGCTGCGATTCCCTTTCTTCCAACCTGCTCTGTGGTTCCCAGCACAGCAGCCTTCAGGTGTGAACTGTCATTGCCTCATCCTGCTGGCTTAAAACCACCCATGGTGGTTACCTGCAGAGTAACATTTAAACTCTGTGCTCTAGAATTGAGGGACCTCTGGTCCCAAGCTCACTCAGTCTCCCATCCTGTGTCCCTTCAGGATCCCTGCCAACCCCGCTTCCTGGAGTATTCCTCTGGTTTTAGTCTCCTCCAGTGCCTTGGAGCTGGGCAGAGCACCCTGCAAGGCCCCTTTGGGGCTCTGATTGCTTTTTCCCAGAGCACCTGGAGCAGGAAGGTTGGGACCTGCAGTGCAGCCAGCACAGGAGGAAGTGTGTTAGGGTAAGGCTGTGTTTTGGGGAAGTGTTTTGAGCTGGACTGTGATTTTTAGTCACCTTGTATAACGTTGTTTCCGTGAAGTTAACTTTAACCCCAAAACCCACTTCTAGGTTGGATACCACCCTAGCTGCAGGCTCAGAAAATCTTTACGTCTGTTTAATCGAGTAGCGTTCATTCTCACTGTTGGCTCTTTTCTTCACTCATGCAAAGCAGAAGCTGCATCATCAGCCATGGCCGTTGTAATGTCTCCCTTAGCTAGCTCATCCCATCTTCTGTCTCTGGGGGCTGGCCGCTCGTCACAAAGTGAGGAAGTAGAGGAGGACCCCGGGTTTCTTGGAATGGATGAGCAGGAACTGTGGTGGTGTTTAGCACGTGAAGTTGTCTTCAGCGTCAGCTGCCATGTCTGTCTACAGCCATGCCCCCGTGGTCTTGTCCGCTGCGGCATCATGTGTGTTCTCACACCAGGCTTCTCACCCCACAGGCCCTTCCCACATGCCTGGCATACTGTTCTGGCATGTCTCATAAGTGAGCAGGATACAGTCATTGTCACAAAGATTGTTATCCTCCGGCTGGGCCTCAAAGACTGTGCCTGCTGTTTTCTGGGGCGGCCATGGCTGCAAACCTGCAAAAGTCTGGGGTGTCTTTCTTCTTTGATCTGTCTGTCCTTGGGCTTAGAGCACACACTTTAGGAGTTCACAGTGTTGTCTTCTTGATTATGCAACTTCTCTAACTTAAAAAAAAAAAAAAAGAAAAGAAAACTCCAGGAATGGCCCACACCCCCTATCAGAGTGCCAGTTCAAGTCCTGGTTGCTCTGCTTCCCATCCAGATCGCTGACGTGCCTGGGAGGGAGCAGAAAGATGGGCCAAGTGCTTTGGTCTCTGCCACCCACATGGGAAACCTGGATGGAATTCCTGCTCCTGGCTCCTGCCTGGTCCAGCCTTTGTTGTGGGCATTTGGGGAGTGAACCAGCAGATGGAAGATCACTGTCTCCCCTTCTCTCTCTGTCCCTCTGCCTCTGAAATAAATAGTAAACAAATCTTTAAAGAAAACAATCCACCAAAGTAGTCTGTTTTTCTCTTCTACTGTGCACCAAGCGGATTCTGTGGCTGCCTGAGATCTTTGTTGTGAGAAAGGGAAGATTGGTGGATTTGGGCTCCCATGTCTGCTTTGGGCTTTTGCAGTGGCGCTTCTCTCCGGCCTCTCTCCTGTTAGCATCGTCATTCCAGGCTCACGGAGGTAGAACTTGGATTTGGAGTTCCCTAGGAGTCAAACTTGAACACTAAAAACGTTTTCCTTGTGAGTTCTCTAAGGGGGTTCTGCATGGAGGGGATGCTTATCATTCCTCCATGAAACAAGACTCACATTAAAAAATTGGAAAAATGGGTAGGACCTTTTTTTTTTTTTTTTTTTTTTTTTGTCTGTCTTCAATGTCACTCTGTTGATTTTCCCCCCCTGCTTCGGGTTTGGTTTCCCTCTGTTTGCTGTGGTGCCATGTCCTGGTTACAAGTAAGAAGGGTTGCTTTCATGGAGCTATTTTGGGGTTTGGCTTTGGCCCAGGGTTTGATTCGGAAGACTTAAGCGCCCATACCCTACGAGCGGCTCCCTCCTCCTCTCACCGTGTTCAACGGAGACCTTGTTCTTGTCTGCACTGCGGAGAACATGAAATCCAGGGTGGGACGGGAACCCAGGGGACCCGAGCGCAGCCTCCTGCCACCCCTCCCTGCCGGCGGCCGCCGCACACCTTTTCCAGTTTCTCTCAGTTGTTCCACTGGTCCCTGACGTGGTTTGCTTCCCCTGCGCCCTGCTGTGCCTGTCGCTAGCGATCACCCCCAGGTTTCTGGCTGTTTGCTTCACTCTTGCTGTTTCCTTTTGCCCTCTGTTTCATGTTCCTGCCATGGTTCGCTGAAGATGCCTGGCCCAGTACTGCAGCTCGTGCCATCGGGACAGGGCCCGTCTGGCGGCCTGCGATTCCGTGGCACCTCTCCCCAGCATCCCCACTTTGTTCCTCCCCTAACTAGGGGAGGTAGCCGGGGCCGCAGGACTGAAGCCCACACACCACGTTGAAGCTCCTGCCCTGGGGACTCCATGTAGAGTTACCCAGAAACACACACTCATCTCGTATTCTGCCAGGAGCCCCTGGGGCCGAGTCCTCAAGCACCTGGGTTTTGTTCTGGGCCCTTCAGGTGCCTCCTGGAACACACGGCGCCCGCCTTCCGCGCTGCACCCTCTGTGCCCTTCCCAGAACCTTTGGTGCCCTCAGCTGTATTTGCTAGACATTCTTTATTTCTGAGTTTGTGTCTTAAAATATTGCTGGAACGTTGTGCTTAGTCCCTGAGGGACTTGAACTACACGAGCGCGCTGGCTCCTGGCCTGCACCCCGCTCCCCGGCCCGGGGACGCTACCAGGGAAGTGACTGAGCAGCACTCCTCTCGGTTCCAGTCCTCGAGGGTGCACCTCGTCTCTGTGCTGCCTGTCTCCGGGAGTCTCTCGGCCACAGTTCCCTCTCCCCTCGTCTGATGCCCTTGTGCCGGGGCTCCACGCAGGCCCTAGGCAAGGGATTTCATCCAGGGCAAGGGTGGTAGAAGAGAGGAGAGGTTGGTCGGCTCACTGGGGATGCGGGGTTGGGAGCTTTTGGTTTTCTTGCCACGAAGTGTAGCTTTTATGTTTTGTTTCTCCCTGGCTTCTGTTCACTTCCTTCCTTCTGGCTTTTTTTTTTTTTTTTTCCTTTTCTTTTCTTGCTTATTTTTCAATGTAGGGACAAAGTAGCCAAGGGCTTCACTTTAACCTTGGTAAGAAGTAAATCCTTGCAAGTGTCGGTGTCTGTCGATTCTTGTTTTGTGTGCTTCACGTGGTGTCTTTTTTTTTTTTTTTTTTTTTTTGACAGGCAGAGTGGACAGTGAGAGAGAGAGAGAGAGAGAGAGACAGAGAAAGATCTTCCTTTGCCGTTGGTTCACCCTCCAATGGCCGCCGCGGCTGGCGTGCTGTGACTGGCGCACTGCGCTGATCCGAAGGCAGGAGCCAGGTGCTTCTCCTGGTCTCTCATCGAGTGCAGGGCCCAAGCACTTGGGCCATCCTCCACTGCACTCCCGGGCCACAGCAGAGAGCTGGACTGGAAGAGGGGCAACCGGGACTAGAACCCGGTGTGCTGGCACTGCTAGGCAGAGGATTAGCCTGTTGAGCCACGGCGCCGGTTCACGTGTTGTCTTTGATCATCTATATTTGGTTCCTCTCCTTTTCTATCTGCCTCCTTCTTTCTCCCCTTGTTACAATTTTGATGGGGGACAGAGTTTTGCCAGAATGAGATTTGGAGGATGCCAAGGAAATTAAAAAAAAAAAAAAATTTAATGGAAGAGAGCCGGGGCTGGTGTTGTGCCATGGTGTGTTATCCCCTATGGGCACTAGCTCCATACCTGGCTGCTCTGCTTCAGATCCAGCTCCCTGCTGATGCACCTGGGAAATCAGCAGAAGATGGCCCACGTGCTTGGGCCCCTGCTACCTATACAGGAGACCCAGATGGAGTTCTGAGTTCCTGCCTTCAGTTTGGCCTGGCCCAGCCCCTGGCTGTTGCAGCCATTTGGGGAATGAACCAGCAGATGGACGATCTCTCTGTCTCTCTCTCTGTGTAACTCTACCTTTGAAATAAATAAATATTTAAAAAAACAAAGGAAGAAAGAGAGCCAACATTGTGTGTAGTTTCAAATATTAAATAAAAATTCAAGGATTATAGGGCTTATAAGTGTTTTTAGTTCCCAGTTCAAAGATGGTCATGGAGGCAGTCAGGACAGACCTTTTGGTCTATTGATTTGTAGAGTTTGACCAAGACGATTGTAAACCCACTGATGCCCTGAATGCTTGATAGATTATCTGTTTATTCCAGAAAGAAGAAAAAAAGACTGAAAGATGGGGCCGTTGCTGTGGCTCACTTGGTTAATGCTCCACCTGTGGCGCCGGCATCCCATATGGGCGCCAGGTTCTAGTCCCAGTTGCTCCTCTTCCAGTCCAACTCTGTGCTGTGGCCTGGGAGGGCAGTGGAGGATGGCCCAAGTGCTTGGGCCCCTGCACCCACATGGGAGACCAGGAGGAAGCACCTGGCTCCTGGCTTCAGATCGGCGCAGCACCGGCCATAGCGACCATTTGGGGGATGAACCAGTGGAAAGGAATACGTTTCTCTCTGTTTCTCTCTCTCACTGTCTAACTCTGCCTGTCAAAAAAAAAAAAAAAAAAATTCCTTTTGCAACACTGGCATCCCAAGTCAGAGCTTGTCCTGGCTGCTTTGCTTCCAATCTAGCTCCCTGCTAATGTGCCTGGGAAAGCAGCAGATGATGACCCAAGAACTTGGGCCACTGCCATCCACATGCAAGACCTGGATGGGGTTCCAGGCTTTTAATTTTGGCCTGACCCCGCCCTGGATGCTGCAGCCATTTGGCGAGTGAACCAGTAGAGGAAAGGTCTCTTGTCTGTCTTTGTCTCTCTCTTTCTCCCTCTATAACTCTGCCTTTCAAATAGATAAATACGTCTTTAAGAAAAAATAACCTTGTGCACAGTTCTCTTTTCCAAGGTCAATTGCTGTAGCTCAGTCCTTACCTACTACATTCTCTTTGGCTTCATTATTTTGAAATACGCATGTGTTTGTGTCCCTTTATTTGCTTCTGGTGCTAGTGTTTTTGTAGCTATAGTTGGCATAGATTAGCTACACAACAAAGGTAGAGGAATCTGTCCACACACACACACACGCACACGCACACAGACTGCTGTGAATCTGGGGGGCCTTTACCAGGAAGAATCAGACAGACCTGCCTGGCGATGGAGACACCAAGCCCATCCTTGAGATGAACGGTAACGTACCCTGACTAGAGGCCGGGTCTCCCACCTTGGTGCCACTGCATTAGGTGTGGGCAGGAGGCGCTGGGCTGAAAGGGGGCTCTGTCCCCTCACCAAGCCTGGGGTTCCAAGACTTAACCGTCTTTGTTGGCACTGGTGTGGAAGAGGAGCCTGTGTTGCCACCTTGGAGAGAAAGTTTCTCTGTCCTTCCAGTTGGGGGTGGAGGGAGGCTGTGTGGGGGTGGGGGGGTGGGGGGTCCCTGGCAGTTGGGCTCCACCAGTGTTTGCTCAAGCCTAAACTGAGTTCCATTCATGGGCCTGCCCGTGTGTGGCTCCGGCACCCTCAGGCGGGGCCGGCCCAGCAGCCTCAAGTCTGCATTTAAAACTTGATCCCCTAATATGACGATTAAATTTTAGTAAGTGAAATAAAAATGCTTCAGGAAAAAAAAAAAGCCACCAGCCCGGAACGAGTGAAGGAGCAGAACAATGCTTGTTTTATGGAAGCGGCGGTTTCTGACAGCAGCCCCTTCCCCGCAGGCTGCGAGAGCTCTCGGTCCCCTGCAGCCCTTCCCCTGGGACCCAGCGGCAGAATTAGGCTGCAGGGGGATTCTAGTGTAAACAGTGACCCTGGAGTCCTGGAGCCTGTTCCCCCCTTCTTTCTCCTTCTCCCCTTCTCTCTCGCCACCCAGCCCCCAGCCCCACCTCCCCAGACAGGCAAACAGAGAACACTGAGCGACTTCAGGTTCAGGCGAGGGGGGGAGAATAAAGGTGCTTTGTGCAGGGGAAGGCAAACAGGCCTGGGGGAGGTGAGGGGCCCGGGGCATGAATGTGCCCTCAGTCTGGGTGGGTGCTGCACAGGAGGGAGGGAGGAGGCCCGGCCCCCGCCAGGAAGCTCTGGGCGTGGGCCGGGCTTGTGGGAATGATTTCATTGGAAAGGCCTGCGATATTTTCCCCCTCCCGTGTGTGGTTCTTGGAGAAAGTTGGAGGTGGTGGTGATTTCAGTCGCCTTGGCCGCGCGAGCAGGAGCTGAGCAGAGGCCCTCAGCTGCTGGCTGCACAGCCCTGCTCCCGAGCCCGGCCGCCATGCCTGGGCCGGCTGCTGCCTCGGCTGCCCGGGCCTACCGTCCTGCACAGACCTCTTTCTCCCGCTCGCTCCGCCCTTCCCTAAAGTCCGGGCCCTCTGTGCACAGGTTCCTATTTGGGTTTTCTACCTTTTTTTTTTTTTTTTTTTAAACAAGACTTTTGAGAGGAGCAGATGCCACCTACGGCCTGCTGCACCCCCCACAAAGCCCTAACGTGGAAACGCGTAGTTGGTGTTTTTATTTTTATCCATTTATTTTTAACCAGTGGCTTTTTTTAACCTCTGTGTTCTGCTGTTTCTTGTGTTTAGTCTTCGAGCGCTTCGATTGACCATGATCCCCTGGGCCCCCTCCCTCCTGGCTGGGGTAAGTACGGAGCTCAGTGCCTGGACGCTGGCCGCCACTCTGGCCTCTTCTCCCGCATGGCTCCCTCCCTCCCTCCCGTGTCTCGCTTGCCTGTTCGCTTCTCTGCAGCCCACTCTAGGGATGCCCAGCCAGGGCGGCGGCCCGTGGTGGACCCGGGAGGTTGCGATGGACATTGAGCTCCCCCAGGCCACCGTGGCGTTTACCTGGCACAGCTGTAGGAGAGTGACCCCAAGACAGGCACACCCAACCTGCTGTGGGGCCACGCGCCAGGCTCTTGAGTTTCAAGGTGTCTACTCAGTAATCCGTCCTGTTACTCGGAGATTTTGACTCTGATTCCCAAATGGGTTTGTTTCGGCTGGGACTGTGCGGTTGGCAGGAGCTACCCTAATAGCCCTTGTTTGCAGCTGAGATGTCGGAGGGTTGCAGCTCGTTTTGAGTAGCGGAAGCCTTTTTGTCTGTAGCACGCAGGGAAGAGGCCACAGGGAAGCAGAGGAGGGAGTAGAGCCCTCTGAAAGTGCACCACTGCGAGTCGCGGCGCCACGCCGGGGGCTCCTTGCCGCGGCGGCCACCTCTTAGAGTCCCAGTCCTAGGTGCTTAGGTGTCATCCGCCCACGGTGCCTGAAGGGCTGGGCACCCATGACTCAGGAGAGATCGTGGTCTTTATGGCTGTCCTGAGAAGAGGCGGTGTGTACACGGGGGCCATCAGAGGTGGTGAGATGTGGCACAGCCTGCAGCTCTGAGCCGGGCCGGGATTTTGTTGTTGTTGTTTAATCTTGCAAGAGCCCCTGGGAGCCAGAGGGCAGTTTTCAAAGGACTCAGCATGTGCTGGGTTTGATTTATTGGTTGAGCCAGGAGAAGACAGGAGACGTTGTCTTGGTGGTGTTCACAGGCGGCTTGAGCCTGGCTGGAGCATCTCTGAGCAGCAGAGGTGGGGAAGTGTGTGAGCTGAGGATGGATCGACGGGCATAGCCTGGGGAAGCACGTGATCTTGGAGCAGAAGCCGCTGCTCCCGGGTAGGAACTGAAGACATTGTGTCAACCCCCGTGGACCTGCTTGGTGTCAGGTGGTGAATTGCCACTGTATTCCAAAGTGCTCAAGGGACCTTCTTGTTCTTCCAGTGCAAAATATCAGTCCATGAGGCTTCTACATGCTTCTGGACTTCTGTCTAGGGAATCCCTATGCACATAGATGGCCTTGCCTGGCTTCTCGGGCCCATGAGAGCCCGTAGGTACCTTGGAGATTAGTAGTAAGTCAAATGTAAGAGGGTAAACACTTGGGATCGCTACCTAAACCAGGCATGGGGAAAGCATGTCGGGTTAAACAAGAATCTGTTATGCCATTTGGTAGTCAGTGACCTAAAACTGGGGGACCAGAGTTTGTTTCTGGTTCTGTAGAAGCAGGCAGTGTAGCCCGGTCAAGTGAGTTTATTTCGGTGCCAGTTCTGAACGATGGTCACCAAGTAAGAGCTGCTAAAGAGTCTGGAAAACAACTCCCAGATGCTCAGAGGGAAAATATTTGAGATGGGAATAGGGAAGCCATAAGCCGAATCACCGCCGTTTGCCAGCGATCGGAAAAGACCCAGAAGACTGTACTGTCGCACAGCTGGGAAACAGAACTCTCTGCCCAAAGGCCGGGGGCTTTCCTCTGTGTTGCTTTTCCAGGACTGTGGGGGAGGCTGCCTCCCCAGGGATGGGAAAAGACGAGCAGGAAGGGCAGCGGAGCCAAAGGAGCCGGCAATGGCGGCGAACATGCTGTCGGTCTGCCGGTGTTCCTCCGGCACTCAGCTCCTGGGACCCACGGTTGTCCCAGGCACTGCCGTGGGAGCTGGGATGCCTCAGGTTTAGATCCGTCTGCTGCTGCTCGCTCGTGGCTAAATCCGCCCCGGCCCGCCTGCTCCTGAAAGCGAGGTTGAGCTCGGCACTCTGGAGACTGTCCCAGCTCCCGCAGGCAGCTCTGTGGGCCAGGAGAGGTGTCATGGCAGCATTTGTGCAGTGCCAGGAAAATGGCCCAGGGCTTGCACAGCCGGGCCAGACCCCCGCTAGGCTCCCCTTCAGCCCTCAGCAGAGCGGCCCTAGAGCGTGCAGTTCAGAGCAGTGGCTCCCGGGCGGGCAGGGACCCTCTTGGGCAGCTTCCCCCTGCAGGGCAGTTGCACGCCGCCTTGGCAGCTCTGCAGCAGCTCCCCGCACCTCCTGCGCTTCCTTGCCTCTGTTTTTATTTTTATGTTACTTGTTTTTCCAGCTTTATTAGAGTGTGATTGGTAAATAATGCTTGTGCTTGGGACATTCTAGTTGAGTTCTAGAGAGCAGGTAAGGCAGAGAGGGATCAGCCCTTGGCTTAGTGCTGGGAACGTTGCAGTCCGATTCTTGAGTGAGGGCCGCTGGTCCCCCACTTGTGCCCCTTAGCTTCTGGGGGTGATTGTCCGACTTCTTCCCTCACAGTTCACTGTGAAAGGGGCAGAACCATCCGCATCCCTTGTTTTCAGGATGGAAACAGATTTGAAGCCCAGGACTTTCCTGGAAAGGTGACCACCTTTGGGTCTGGGGCCTCGGCCCCTCGTTTTCTCTCCCACTAGAGTGGACGGACTACCCGCCTGCGCCAGCCTCGGGGTGGGGCAGGGCCTGGGGCTGAGGGCGTCCCTGCTGCCACAGCTGGATGCAATTATGCCTGGGTTCAGCCGGCTGCCCCCCTCCATGTTGCCACACTGCCCCCCTTCCTCCGACAAAGCAAACAACCAGAGAAGTGCAGGATTCTTCCCCCTACCAGCACCATTCCCTTGCATTGTGTGTGTCCGTGCCCCTGCCCCAACCCCAAGCGGGGAAGGACCGTTCTGTGCTGTCTCCCAGTGGCCGGGTCCACTTCTCCAGCAGGCTGGTGTCGGACAGGAAAGCAGACGCAGCACCCAGGAGCTGGGGCTGTGGGAATGGCCCCAGCTCAAGCTGCTGGATTTTAATTGTTCTCTCCTTTCTTCTCCCATGGCAGAGAAGAGACAGGACAATGGCCGGGTGTATTACGTGAACCATAATACACGCACGACCCAGTGGGAAGACCCTCGGACCCAGGGGTAAGGGTTTTGGGAATGCAGGGGTCTGGGCTGGGCCTGTGTGCAGCTCCAGCATTGGCCAAGTGGCCTTGGACCACATTTGTCCTGCAGGGCTCATTTGACCTTTAGCCACACACATTTCCCCATCTAGTGTCTGAGAGCTTGAAAGTGGCCCCTGAAGTAGACCTTCCTGCAGGCGGTTGTCGCTGCTCTGTATGCCGCTGGTACTGGCTGCTGAGAACCTGATCACAGAGGTTGTGGGCACGTCCAGCCAGCACCGCCAACATGCAGGGCCTGGGCACTCAGCCACTGCCGTCCACCCAGGGCTGGAGTTTTGGCCTTGGGATAGAAAATGGCTTCTTTATACCCATGACTTGGGTCATGCCAGGTGCATATCCTCAAGCCCCCTCGCACCCCCAAGGGCTGTGTAGCACTGGGTGAAAGCAGAGACCCTGGCCTCCTGTGCACTGGGGCCCGGAACGTGGGGCCTGGCCTTCACCCCGGCCCTCCTGTGTTTGCAGGATGATCCAGGAGCCAGCCCTGCCGCCGGGCTGGGAGATGAAGTACACCAGTGAGGGCGTGCGGTACTTCGTGGACCACAACACCCGCACCACCACCTTTAAGGATCCTCGGCCAGGGTTTGAGTCGGGGTAAGGATGTCAGGACACCCAGCAGTGTCCCATCAGCACGGGCTCCGGGAGGCCCACTGCTGGACGGAGGGGGGACCCGTGGACGTGCTCTGCTGCTTACTGCCCCCTAGCGGCCAGTGCTCATGGCAAGCCGAAGGCCGCAGGCAGGAAGGGCTCTCCCCGCCTTTGGCTGCCTGGTGTTTCTGTCAGAGCAGGAGTCTGTTTCCGGATTCTGGTTTTTGGCTTTTCAGAGGCCTCACTGGCAGTCCCTTCTCTCCTATTCCTTACTCCTCACCTTTAAGTTAACACGGCATCAGCTTTCCTGGGGCTAATGGAGACAGGTCGCTCAGTTCTCGAGAGCTCACCTGGCTTCCGGAACACCTTTCCTTTCCCAGGACGAAGCAAGGCTCCCCTGGTGCCTACGACCGAAGCTTCCGGTGGAAGTATCACCAGTTCCGCTTCCTCTGCCACGTGAGTTGTGCTCCCGGGACTCCCGCGGCAGGTGGGGGCATCGAGTCACTTCAGCCTCCTTCCCCAGCCCAGCGTGGGCACGGGACTGCGCATGTGCCACCACAGCTGGTTGTCCCCATGGGGCCAGGCTCTCACGCGACAGCCTCGGGGTCGGGGCCACCTACCCTGGCAGGTGCGCACCAGGTAGGCCGGTCACCTGGAGGCCTCAGTTTGCGGCGTTCTCCTCTCTTCCCAGTCCAATGCCCTGCCCAGCCACGTGAAGATCAGCGTCTCCAGGCAGACCCTTTTTGAGGATTCTTTCCAGCAGGTTAGAGAATCAGCACGGTGCCCAGGTTATGACCATGAGCCTGGGGGGCCGTGTCTGTGGAGGGGGCGGGCCTGAGGTCCCTCCTACCCCTTCCTGCCGTGGAAGGGTGAGTGGCAGGCGGGCCGCGATGCTCTGTCTCCCCAGATCATGAACATGAAGCCCTACGACCTGCGCCGCCGGCTCTACATCATCATGCGTGGCGAGGAGGGCCTGGACTATGGAGGCATCGCCAGGTGAGCTCAGGCGTTGCCACCACCCTGGCTCCCAGCCGGCAGCTTCCCTCGTTCAGATTCATTCCCACGGTGGGTGTGGGGATGACAAGCACCTAATCCCCAAGGCCAGTCCAGATGGGCACTGGGTGAAGCTGGGTCCTGGAGTCCCCTGCTGGGCCGGGTGTTAACACTTTGCATATCGGGTCCTGAGGAGGCTGGGGGTTTCAGGGCAGGGGCTCAGGGCAGTGGCTCTCTTAGGAACCAGTGTGACCTTGCTTCTATACATTACCCATCAGCCCAGCAGTGTCAGTGGGCAGTGGCTGAGCCCTGGGGCCACGGGACTGTCACCCCTCTGACCCCGGGCTTCACTTCCTTCTGAGGCACCAGGGCAGATGCTGTCAGTCATCCTGATGGGCGTGCCTGGGGGATGAGCCGTGTCACACTTGCACTCACAGGGCCTCGCTGGCTCCTCAGCTGCATGTCACGTGCATGGAGTCGCCGAACGTTGCCACAGTGTAGCTTGGCCGCAGCCTGTGCACCACAAAGTCCCCAGGCCCTCTGGGCAGAGGCTGCCTCGGATAGTGAGGCGGAAGGGCCCTGGCAGAGAGGAGGAGCGTCCTGGTGGCGGTGCGCTCTCGGCCTGGTGACCTCTCCCGGCGTGGGGATGTCTTTGCTGGGTGTTGGGTTCCTCGGCTCTGCGCCCCTGTTCGCTGCTGGCGTTGCCTTCTGCACCGGCCCCCGTGGACAGACTGCTCTTTCTCCTGTGGTGACCTCTCTCCAGGCTCTGCTTGGTGGGCTTCTGGTGTGGCTCCTGCCTGTGTGTCTCTCTCTCTGTGTCCTGCCAGTGGTTTTACCCTATGGTAGGTTACGTCATGCTGTTCTACCACAGGGTAGAACCACGGACAGGATACTGGGGCACCCTCTGCGTCGAAGGACTCCTCGTCTGCCCAGCCACACCCGCCCAGCAGCCGGGGACCGGCCCCCTGGGATGGCCCCTGCCAGCCTAGCCCAAGCCCAGAAGGACTCAGACTCTGGCTTGAGGCTTGTACTAGGATACGAATAGATGCTGAAGCGTGGGTGTTGGGTCTCCTGAGCGCCTGCGGTGTGGGGAAGGGAACGGTGGGGGGTCTGGAGTGCGGGAAGGGCAGAGTGCACGGGCGGTGAGGTTTCTGTGGTGCTGCTGCCAGGCTGGGGTCTGCAGACTGGAGGCAGCAGGGTTGCAGGGTCAGCCTGGTCAGGACGTGGGAACATGTTACCACGTAGTCAGTCGCGTTCTGCTGCCTGCTCGGCGAGGCTGCTGTTCATATGGCGCCTTTGCAGGAAGGTTGTCGTAATAAATGCGGGCATCTATGATACTCTCATATAGTGCCCTTGTGCAGTGCACAGCTCACACAACTGTGCCCGGGGGCCCAGGGTACAAGCTCCGAATGTTGGGATGTAAAGTCCTGGCATGCATTACCTGGGAGCCGCCAAGCCCATGGGCAGGTCTTCCTGAGCATCATCCTCAAGTGCTCACCGTCCTGGCTCCCATAGCTCTACGCCACTGGCTCACCTAGGTCTGTGCCATCCAGCTTTGTGCCCGGCTGTTCACGTCCGTTCTCCCGGCTCTGGTCACGTGTTTGCAGCCTTCCTGATCCACGACAGCAGAGTCGGCACGTCTGTGCAGGAGCCCAGGACAGATGTGTTATTCTTATTTCCTCCTTCCTCACAGAGAGTGGTTTTTCCTCCTGTCCCACGAGGTGCTCAACCCGATGTATTGTCTGTTTGAATATGCTGGGAAGAACAACTACTGCCTGCAGATCAACCCCGCCTCCTCCATCAACCCTGACCACCTTACCTACTTCCGCTTTATCGGCAGGTTCATCGCCATGGTAAGCAGGGCACCCTGGTCCCACCTTCCTCCTCCTGCTCAGGGGCCCCAGGCATCCGGAAAGGGCGGCCCCTGAGGAGGCTGGCCCCTGTGTGCCGGGCGGAAGTGCAGCTCTCCCAGCAGCCCCCCGTCCTGGCACCCACTCTCCAAACCTGAGCCCTCTCCTCACAGACCTCCTCACAATAAGATGCAGATGACTGGAGGGGGTTCTGGAGAAACCCGGCTTTCTCAGAGGCCCGCAGGGTCCTGAAGGGTTTCCCATGCTGATCGCGTAGGACTGGAGCTTCAGTGAACGTAAAGGTCCAGTGCAGAGGGCACTGGGGCCGAGGACCGAGGCGCACTTTGCCTGCTGCCTGTGTCCGTCAGGAGCCCTGGGCGGGAGTGGTTGGGGAAGGCCAGCCCCGCTGCTCAGGACTTCTGGACGGAGCTGACGGTCAGCGCTAGCTCAGAACAGAGCCCCAGTGGACCGGCTGCTGTGAGCCTCGGAAGGATCCCTGAGAGACGGGCGAACAGCGTGGGGGCCCCGCTCTGCCTTTATCCAGAAACGAGGCACAGTGTGAACATGGAGGGTCCGCCGCGTGCCCCGTGCTGAGCGTCTTGTGTGAGAGCGCAGACCCAGGAGGGAGGAGCAGGCACCCGCGGAGCCTCCTGGGTAGCTGGAGATGTCTCAGTGACGGTTTCCCTTTGCTTTCTCCCTGACTTCCTGAGTGTCTCACCACACTCTGCACCCTTAGGGGGACCCGAGGACTCCCAGAGTCTGTGACTAAACAGAGCCCCCCTCACCATATGCAAGTTCTTGGCCAAGGTGCTGGGCTCCGGAAGTGGGCACATTCTTCCTGGGGCCAGAGGCCGCCTGGCCCAGCAGCCGGCAGGACAGACCGGTGAAACCCTAGACTATTACTCACCGCTGGCCGCCAGCTCTCGCCGGCCACAGTGTCTGCATTATTTTTGGCCGCCTCTGCCACCCAGCCCTGAGTGCCAGTGAGTCAGGGCTGCCACCTGGCGCTCTTTTGAACACGTCTGCTCTGTGCACAGAGGCTAGCTCTGCTAGATGGTGGCCGGGCAGGTGAGCTGGGCAGGCGGGGGCCAGAGGTGGGATTGCTGGTGGCTGGCTTGGCTCCATCCTGTGGTCTGCAGGAGTGGTGAGAGTCAGGGGTCGTGTGGCTTCCCAGACCCTCCCTGTGGCCCTGGGGCAGTGGGCTGCTCAGGGCCTGTCAGTGAGAGAGGGGGCTTTTGACGTGGAGCATTCGAGAGTCTGGCTTGGGCTATCCTGTGAGTGCTAAACCCCTCTCCTCCTTCCCCGCCAGGCCCTGTACCACGGGAAGTTCATCGACACAGGCTTCACCCTCCCCTTCTATAAGCGGATGCTCAACAAGAGACCCACCCTGAAGGACCTGGAGTCCATCGACCCCGAGTTCTACAACTCTATCGTGTGGATCAAGTGAGTCTGATCCCTGCCCTGCACCGAGAGGCCTTGCTGCTGTGCCACAGAGGGCCTGGCTTCTCCTGCCTTTGGAAGTGCTTGTGGAAAAGAACAGCCGTTGGGTCCCCACGAGGGCAGTTCTGGGTCTGTTCCTTGGGCAGGGGCGCCCTGGGCCACCGTCCAGGAATCTGGGCTGCCTATGGGTCCGTGGTGTCCCTCGGACGCTAAAAGTCAGCGACAGAGCGGGGTGGAGGGGAGACCATCTGTCCATGTCCGTGCCCCCAGAGAGAACAACCTGGAAGAGTGTGGCCTGGAGCTGTACTTCATCCAGGACATGGAGATCCTGGGCAAGGTGACGACGCACGAGCTGAAGGCCGGCGGGGAGAGCATCCGCGTCACCGAGGAGAACAAGGAGGAATACATCATGTGAGCTGCGGGCTGCGGCGAGGGGAGCGAGGCTCAGCAGGGAGCGGAGAAAGGGCTCCCCACTCTTAGCGGCCACGCCCACACAGAAGGCAGGGACCCCAGTTTACATCTGTCTTGAGAGCAGCCGAGGGCCAGAGTGGTGCCGTTGGGGAGCTGGCCGTGGGCCCGTTGCTGTAGGCTGAGGGCTGTTGTGTTGCGTGTGGGCTTGAAGGGGCAGGAAGCATGGAGGTGCTGGTCTTTGTCCAGCGCAGGATTTCTGTGTCTGTCCACGGGCATCCCGGCTTGTGTGGGCTCTGCTGGGCCTCTCAGGCGAGTCTTCAGTGCCCGCAGTCCCCATGTCTCGGGCTCAGGCAGTGATGGGGCAGCAGGAACAGAGGAGGGTGGGCGGGGGCTCCAAGGACGTGGCTGTCTGCAGTCTGTCTGTGAGCTGCTCAGGCTGCACTCTGGGGCCTTCCGCAGACAGGGCCAGGCTGCCGGGAGTGGACGTGGGGTGGATTTGCTGCCACCGTGTCCTGGCCACACCTGAGCAGGGCTCTTGGGTCTCTGGCTCTAGGCTGCTGACTGACTGGCGCTTCACCCGCGGCGTGGAAGAGCAGACCAAAGCCTTCCTGGATGGCTTCAACGAGGTAGCCCCTCTGGAATGGCTGCGCTACTTTGATGAGAAAGAGCTGGAGGTGAGTGTCGGAGGCCCAAGCCTGCTCCTTGATGTGTTCACCTTGCACCCTTGGTCCCCCCGGCACGGCGAAGCCCGCACTTCAGCAGGACGGAGGCAGCAGGCAGACGGTTCTGACCTGGGTCCTTAGCATCTACCCCGACACTTGTTTTGAGAAAGCAAGGGCTTGGATCGTCTGAGTTACTAAAGCCCCTGGTACAGCAGCCAGTGGCCGAGGCCGGGCCATTGCTTGTGCCAGGCAGCGTGCTGGCACAGGCTGCTGACGCCTCTCCTCCCGCAGTTGATGCTGTGTGGCATGCAGGAGATAGACCTGAGCGACTGGCAGAAGAACACCGTCTACCGGCACTACACCAAGAGCAGCAAGCAGGTCCAGTGGTTCTGGCAGGTGGGTGCCGCCTGCTCCCGTGGGTGGGGCGAGGGGCTTGCGGGGATGTTTAGGGGCCACCCAAAGGAAGAGGGACTTCACTGGGCCTCAGACTCAAGGATTCTTCCTCTTTGACCCTGTCCTCCTCTTTCCCAACTTGTGAAAGGAGATGAGACGCCCAGCTGTGGGTGGGCCCCAGGCAGCCAGCATGTTGGCCGGGCGTGAGCCTGCGCGCGGGCAGAAAAGCGCCTGCTGGTCCTGCGGCTTCCCTCAGCCGCGTGAGCTGGGGGCGGCCGGCTCGCAGCTGCAGAGCGGCAGGGATACGGGGCTGTATGGGTAGGGTTTGCTGTTGTCATTGTCAAATGTAGCATCCGGCGAGAGGGTAAAGATCGCGGAGTGTGCACGCATGTACATTTTTTGTGGGGGTGAAATCCGCGTGATTTGCAAGTCTCCTTTTTAAATCTTTAAAGACATACAGCCCAGCAGCTTTAATATGTTCATGATGCTGTACCTTCACCACCACTCTCTTAATATTTCACCCCCCACAAAGACTCTTACCCATTAAGCAGTCTCTCCCATCCTTAGCACATTTAAAAAAAAAAGTTCTTCTTTTTATTTTTTTTTTAATATTTATTTATTTGAGAGGTAGGGTTACAGAGAGAGGCAGAGAGAGAGAAGTCTTCCATCCGCTGGTTCACTCCCCAAATGCCACAATGGCTGAAGCTGGGCCTGGCCGCAGTCAGGAGCCGGGAGTGTCTTCTGGATCTCCCACATGGGAGGCAGGGGCCCAGGAACTTGGGCCGTCTTCTGCTGCTTTCTGAGGCCATAGCAGAGAGCTGGATCAGAAGAGGAGCAGCTGGGACTCAAACCAGAGCCCATATGGGATGCTGGCGCCGCGGGCAGAGGCTTAGTCACCATGCCACAGTGCCTGCCCCTTCAGCACATTTGTTAAATAAAGGAAGAGAATACCTGGCCCAAGGTATCTCTAAGACCAGAAGGTGTCCCTTGTTCTGCCGATACAGCCACTTAGGGGAAGCACCTTTGTGGCGTCCTGGGTTGGTAGCTGTCATGCCCTGCCCAGTCTGGCCAAAGGGGCCTTGGCTGGCCCCGGGGGTTTCGCAGGGGGGAAAGTCCTGGGCCGAATGGGTCGCTGACTGTGTTTGGTGTGTGGAGCTGCAGGTGGTGAAGGAGATGGACAATGAGAAGAGGATCCGCCTGCTACAGTTTGTGACCGGAACCTGCCGGCTGCCTGTTGGGGGATTCGCCGAGCTCATCGGTAGGTTTTTCTTTGCCTGCTCTGTCCCAGCTGGTGTGAGGGGGGCCTAGAGTCTTCGTGAAGCAGTCAGTGGGCATGGGTGGGGAGGAGCAGGGGTCTCCTGTGGGCACCTGGGCTGTGGCCAGAGAGCCAGGTGCCTCAGCTGACAGCAGGTGCCTTTCTCCTCAAATGACCGCAGGCAGCAACGGACCCCAGAAGTTCTGCATCGACAAGGTTGGCAAGGAAACCTGGCTGCCCAGAAGCCACACCTGGTGAGCACGCTGGTCTGGCTGCGAGGAGCCGAGCTGCACAGGCCACAGGAGTTCTGGGGAGTGCCCAGTGGGTGCAGCAGCTTAGGGCCCTGGGGCGCTGGCTTGGAGAGTGGTGTTGTGACATGCCTGGGCCACTCGGCCTTCCAGGTGTGACATTTGGAGCCACTTCCAGCCTGGTAGGCCAGGAGCTGCTGCCACCACTGCCCTGCCCCTTACCAATTCCCTGGCTGCCCTGTTCTCCCTAAGCCCCACCCACCCTGGTCCAGGAAGCCAAAGCCTAAAGGTCCCAGGCCCTGGCGTCTTCTGTGGGAGCCACGCTGGTGGTGTGAGCTGTTCCCTTCCCCTGCAGCCAGGCTGGGGCACACGTGGCTGGAGGGGCCAGGCCTCCGGGTGCGACTGCTGCTCTCCCCTCTCAACAGCTTCAACCGGCTGGATCTGCCCCCGTACAAGAGCTACGAGCAGCTGAAGGAGAAGCTGTTGTACGCCGTCGAGGAGACCGAGGGCTTCGGACAGGAGTAACGGAGCCGGCCCCTCCCCACGCCCCCAGAGCACACGTAGTTCCGAGTGCCCCTGCCCGAGAGGCCGCTGACCGCGCCGCCCTAGGGAGCCCCCGGAGGCCCACCCTGCCTGCTTGCTGGTGGCCGGAGACCCTGACCCCAGCAGGCCCTGTGGCAGCCTGGAATAAAGCCCCTTGGCACCTTTGGCCCCCGCACCCACTGCAAAGTGTGGAGGGCTGCCTCGCTCCAGAACACCCTCCCCTCCCCTCCCCTGGGACCAGCCCTGGGTGGGCGTGGATGGGCGAGGGTGAGCAGGAGGTCGGGCACTTGGGTTAGCGGCTGGGGTTCCCCTGGGAGGCCATGGCCCAGCCCTCACAGCTCCTTGCTGCTGGTGCCTGCAGGAGGGCGCGGCGGACTCCTCCGGCTTCCTTTGTCCTTTTACATAAACTTGAAGCGTCTGTGTGTGGGGTGGCTTTACGTTTCGTTTCTGGTATGCTGCTGTCGCCCTCGGCGAGGAGCTGGGCCCTGGCTCCTGCCCCATCCTTGGTGGAGGTGAGCTCCTGGGCGCGGTGCAGCCCCAGGCAGCCCGGAGGTGCGGCTCTTAGGAAGCCGGCCCGGCCTCTGGGGCGGCCGTGCTGCGCAGGCGCGAGGCGCTGTGGCGCGGCGGAAGGGTGTCTGGAGCTCCCGCCGGCCTCTGATGTGGGGATGCTGCTGTTGATCGAAGTCTCCAAGGTGCACGGCTGCCCTGGGATGCTGGAGCAACAGCCCCGGCGGACTGCAGGATTCAGGGGCGAGCGGAGCACAGCCCCACCTCAGGTGGCTCCCAGCCCCTGCGTGTGTGCTCGTCTCGGGGCGCAGCTCGAGCCCTTTGTGCCCTTTGCTGTACTCCCCGCGCAGGTCACCGTGCGGGCGCTCTGCGTGGGCAGGGAGCGGGCTGCCGCGGAGGCGGGGCAGCGGCAGGCTCACGGGCGTGTCCCTGGGTGTCCGTGTGTGCGCATACGCGAGTGTGTATATCTGAAGTGTCTGTGCGGAATGCCCTGTGGTAGCCCCGGCTCGGTGGCCAGATGGTTTTGTAACGCCCGCCCCTGCCTCGGTATTGCCAGTTTCTTGTGCAATAAACAATCAGCAGCTGCGGGTGGTGTTGGCTTCGATGTCTGCAGAGTTGCTCTGGCGACCAGAGGCCCCTGGGCCCCCACAGGCCCTCCAACCTGGCTGGCTTTGAGAAGCGCTGCTTGTGGGACGGCCAGCTGAGGTCTGTCCCAGTCGGCTGCCTCAGGGCCCCTCTGGGCCCCCATCGGGGGCGCCAGGTTGAGTGGGCTTCAGAAAGCAGCTCAGGAGGAGAGAGTTCTGTGGAGTCGTCCCTCTGTGAGCTACTGAGGTGCACGCGTTCCGTCGTGATGGAGGGGACCCCCATCTCGAGCCCGAGGTCACACGAAGACTTTTTATTTTAATATTCCCAGATGGGACTGGTGGGTCTTGACACATTTGGCGGGGGGAGCGGCTCCCTCGGCAGAATGCGCCGGCCCAGCGCCTTGATAGGGCGGTGCTGCTCTGTGACAGCTGTATCGAGAAAGGGCCACGTGTTACCAGGCGTCTCCTAAGACCAAGGACGATGTGAATATTCAGGTGGAAACGGCCCCCCCCCCCCCGACCTCGTGGTCCTGCCAGACTGCTCTGTACAAGTATGCAAATTATGTGTATACACAGGGTTTTAAACTACACCAAGAATGGGATGTCGAGCAACGCACATCTCTGATTTAGTGGCGCGTCAGGGTTCCTGTCCCACACCTGTCAACGCAGGCTCTGTCCTTGCCGCACGCGCCTCTGTGACGTCCCTGTCGCCTTCCCGGGGGTGTTGTTGGGTCCCGCGGTTCATTGGTGGCTGCGGAGCTTCGGTGATGGCCCTCGGGAGGCCAGGGTGTGCGGGCCCTGCGCCTCAGTCGTGGAGCAGTCCTGCTGTTGGAATGTTTTGTTGATTATGCATCTTGAAAAATTTTAAAAAGTTCGACATTGAGGGGCAGCAAGGGTCTTGAGAGAAAAGCCGCCCTCACTCTGCTCTCTGACCCCCTCCTGGAGGCAGCTGTCGTTGCCAGCTTCTTTCGGATCCTTCCAGAAACACTTTAAAACCCCCAGCAGGTTCTGCCAAGTTGCCCCTCGCAGCAGCCCCTGTTCGGCCAGCCTCATGCCTGCTTGGGAGTCCCTGCTGCCACCTTCCAGGCCCGGCCAGGGGCTCCCTGCACTCCTGCCCGTCCACTTCGCTGTGACTGGTGTTTTCTGCGTGTTTGCCTCTGATGTGGAACCATAACAAAGTCCGTGCCTTGTCCCGAGTGGATGCTGAAGGAAGGAAGCTCCCCAAATGCTCCCGTGGCTATAATGACGGAACTCGGGTTAAGGCAGTAGCATAACGCAATTATTTCTTACACAGCTCTCCCCCTCTGGGTTTCTAATGACCTCTCTTTGCTTTTATTATATCCTTGTTTTTTCCCCCTCATTCTGAAGTGTTTCAAGTAAAACTCACTTTGCAGGGAGAACCACCCCCCAACCCCTACACACAGATAAAATTAGCCAAAGATAGAGAATTATTTTGGAAGTGCCGTAGGACTGCCTCTGGCACGCAAGTGCGGGTTAGGCTTTACATAAGGAAGGGCCTCCCCAGGCCTGGGCGCTCAGCGCTTGCTGGGCTGCTGCCCGTCTAGATACTGGGGCTCCTGTCACCCTCCTAGAACAGCTGGCGTAGTGACGCACTGTGTTGATCTGCCGTCCGCAAAGCTGGCATTCCATGTGAGCAGTGGTTAAGTCCTGGCTGCTCCACTTCTGATCCGACTCCCTGCTGATGCACCTGGGAAAGCAGTAGAGGGTGGCCCAAGTGCTTGGGTCACTGCCCCCCATGTGGGAGACCTGGGTGGGGTTCTGTGTGCTTCCATTTCAAGGAATGCTTACAGAAGGTAGAATGTCCTGGCGGTTAAAATAAATTCAACGTCAACAAGGCCCCGGCCTCCTTGTTGGGAAGAAAATAGAGTCAGCACTCAAAAGTTGTGACCTAAACTGATTTCCCTACGGTCTGCCCTTCAGACTGTGGGTTTGAAATGCCCTTTAATCCAGGTACCTGTAGCATGTGGTTGTCCTGAAGCCCACTCCCCAGGGCTCCACGCCTGAGTCGGGAGGCAGTCAGCTGACTGGGACTGGAGCAACTCATGTGTCTTTGGCACACTCCATTCTTTGTAACTTCCGAACATCGTCCTGGGCCCAGGGCCTCATTCCAACTCCACTGGTCCCAGAGACTTGCTTTTCTGTTGCCTGTTTTGTGTTGTGATATATGTGTGATATATGTTGTGATATATGTATATATATATATATACACACACACACACATATACATATCACAATATTTACCATGTTAAGTGTTTTTTAGTGTATGGTTCAGTGCCATTAAGTGATTCCTAGTGTGTACCCATCACCACATCCATGTCCACAACTCTTTCCATTTTTTTTTTTTAAGAGATTCATTTATTTGAAAGGCAGAGTGACTGGGAAAGAAAGAGATCGAGAGATCTTCCATCTACTGATTCACTCCCCAAATGACTGCAACAGCCCAGGGCTGGGCCAGACCAGAGCTAGGAATCCGGAGCTATATCCCAGTCTCCCACATTCCAAGTACTTGGGTCATCTTGCACTGTTTTCCCAGGGATGTCAGAGAGAGCTATACTGGAAATAGAGCAGCGGGGATTCAAACTGGTGCTCCAATATGAGATACTGACGTCACAGAGAGCAGCCTAACACTGTGCCACGTTGCTGGCCCCTCTTTGCATTTTTTTTTTTTTTTTAATTTTAAAGACAAGTAGGTCTTTTTGTTTTTTTTAAAGGTTTAGTTATTTATTTGAAAGGCAGAGTTAGAGAGAGGCAGAGGCAGAGAGAGAGGTATTCATCGCTGTTTCACTCACTAGATGGCTGCAATGGCCGGAGATGTGCCGATCCAAAGCCAGGAGCCAGGAGGTTCTTCCAGGTCTCCCACATGGGTACAGGGACCCAAGGACTTGGGCCATCTTCCACTGCTTTCCCAGGCCATAGCAGAGAGCTGGATTGGAAATGGAGCAGCCAGGACTCGAACTGGCACCCATATGGAATGCTGGCACTGTAGGCAGAGACTTGACCCACTACAGCACAGTGCCGGCCTCCTCTTTCCATCTTTTAAAAAAACAAACTGTGTGTCCATTAAACATTACATCCCACTGGCTCCTCTTCTGAGCTGCTGGTAACCACCATTCTGCTTTGTGTCTGATTTTGGCCTCTCTGAACCCATATGGGAAATCATACAGTGTTTACCTTTCTGTGATTGGCTTATTTCACTTAGCCTTATGTCCTTAAGATTCATCCTTCTGGGGCCGGCGTTGTGGTGTAGTGGGTAAAGGTGCCACCTGCAGTGCCAGCATCCCATATGGGTGCCAGTTCGAGTCCTGGCTGCTCCACTTCAGATCCAGCTCTCTGCTATGGCCTGAGAAAGCAGGGGAAGATGGCCCAAGTCCTTGGGCTCCTACATCCATGTGGGAGACCCGGAGGAGGCCCCTGGATCCTGGCCCAGCTATGGCTATTGCAGCCATTTGGGGAGTGAACCACTGGATGGAGACCTCTCTCTCTCTGCCTCTGCCTCTCTAACTCTGCCTTTCAAATAAATAAATATATATATATATATATTTAAAAAAAATTCGTCATTCTTATAGCATATGTCAGAATTTTTTTTTTTTTCTTACAGGCAGAGTGGACAGTGAGAGAGAGAGACAGAGAGAAAGGTCTCCTTTTTTTCCGTTGGTTCACCTCCAATGACCGCTGCGGCCAGCGCACTGCACTGATCCGAAGCCAGGAGCCAGGTGCTTCTTCCTGGTCTCCCATGCGGGTGCAGGGCCCAAGGACCTGGGCCATCCTCCACTGCACACAGCAGAGAGCTGGACAGAAAGAGGGGCAACCGGGACAGAATCCGGTGCCCCAGCCAGGACTAGAACCCGGTGTGCCGGTGCCGCAGGCGGAGGATTAGCCTAGTGAGCCATGGTGCCAGCCAGAATTTCTTTCCTTTTTAAGACTGAAGAATACACCGTGTGTATACACCATATTGTGCTTATCTGTTGGAGGACATATGGGTTGCTATTGTGAATAATGCTGCTGTAACTATGCGTGCACACGTATTTCTTGTGAGATCCTGCTTTTCTCTATGGGGGGTATATGCTCAGAAGTGGACTTCCTGCATCATATAGTCATTCTACTTTTAATTTTTTGAGGACTCGCTATGTTGTTTTCACGGTGACTGTGCTGTTTTACCTTCCCACCAGCAGTACTTTGCAGTTCCATTTTTCCGTATCCTTGCCTGAGTTTGCTATTTTCTGGTTGTTTTTTTTTTTTTTTTTGGTGATAGTAGCCATTCTAGTGGGTGTGAGATGGTATCTCTTCGTAGCTAGACTTGTTATTTACCTGATGATTAGTGATGTTTCATGTCTTGTTCTGTTGGCCATTTTTATGCCATCTTTGCTGAAAGGTCTGGTTAAGCCTTTGGGGTTGTTTTCGATGCTTGCACCGGTCTGTGGCCCTGGGGTTAACTCTGTGTCACTGCCCCAGATATTTTTGATGAGACACGAGATAGTCTATTCCCTTCTCTTGCCCAAAACTCAGAAGCAGCTACTCAACTGGCAACCCTGGTTCTTGTGGTATAAAATAATATATTTTAAAAATTGAAATATAGAATTCCATCAGAGTGCTGCAGCGAGCTTAGGATTCGATCGGCTTCTGTGCTCCAAACACAATAAAGACACAAAATATTAGAAACGAAAACCAAACAAGCCTGGCAGTTCAGAAGCAGGATAAATGATCCCACGGCCCAGAAGCAGGACCAGAGTGCCTTAGCACGAGTCCGGCTGAGGACCTGCTGCACTGGTGGCTGAGGGTTCGCTGCCAATGGGGGAGGGGGCTGCGCAAGCTCCAGCAAAGGTGGACGGGCCAGCTCCCTGCTCTCTCCCGTACCATGCGAGCAGGCCAGATGGCAGGTGGGAACAGAAGCAGACTGCCGCTGCCTGGTGCCTGGCCGTGGTTCCGAGAACCTAAGGAGACTTGGTACTCACCACGCTCAACCCACCCAGTAGTTCTGAACCAGATCTGGGCTGTTCATAGGTCACCCCAGGCCAGAGCCCCAAACCAGCATCTGAAGGTTTCAAACATGGGTGTGGACGCCCAGCAGGACAGATGGAAGCCACTGCACAGCCCTGAGATAGGAGGATGCCCTGGAGGGGAGGGAGCGGAAGACCAGCTCTCTCCCCACGCTCGGCTCCACATTCAGGAGACTCGCTTACTGGGCCTCTCGCCTCCTGGTCTTTGCTCCCAAGGAATTTGGGGGAAAACGGGCCTTTCTGCTGAGCCCCCGGTCCCTGTTCCGGTGTCTCAACTGCTTCTCCGGAGCTGGAAAGCTCTGGGGTGTGTCTGTCTCCCAAAAGCTCATGTGTGAGCCATGGTTGGAGGTGGGGTTTTGAGGTGACTGGAGTTAGATGCGGTCACGATGGCCCGGACGGCTTTGTGAGAAGAGGAAGAGACCCGAGCTGGCGGTGTTGCCGTGGGACGCTCCCCCCCTCGGGCTGGTGCAGCCAGAGGCCCTTGCCACATGCGGGAGCCATACTCCTGGACTCGGCAGGCCACAGAAGCCCGAGCTGACTAAACTTCTTCACACGTTCCCCTGTCTGAGATATCTTGGTATCGCTGCACAAAATGGACCAGACAGCTGGGTTCTCTGCTCTCCCACCTAAGGGTGGGCTGTCCCTGGCCCAGGCACACCTGCTTGGAGTCCAGGCTGCCGACTCTACCTTCTCTTCTGCTTTTCCACCCTGTGCCTTCCCTCAGCCTTCCACTTGGACTCAGGTTCCCAAGGCTGGAATTGCACTTGCCCACTGGTCTGTAGCTGGGGTGGAGAGGCCAGGCCTCGAGGGGCTCGTGGAAGAACCTGGTGTCTCGCCCTTTAGTGCGGAAACGTCAGCAACTCCAGCTGGCAGTCTCCGCCTCACTCCTTCCTTCGTGTTACTGGGGCTCCCGCGGCTCCAAGGGACGCGACACTTCTGCCAATATCTCCCTCTGCAGTGTCTTGGGTGAGAGCTTGCTTGGCAGTTGCCTCTCCTACTTGGTGTCCACCTTTTCAAGCTTTTTAAAAACTTTAATTTGTGTGTGTGTGTGTGTGTGTGTGTGAGAGAGAGAGTGCTTCCATCTGCTGGTTCACTCCCCAGATGACCATAACGGCTGGGGCTGGGCCAGTCTGAAGCCAGGAGCCCAGAGCTCCATCCAGGACACCCACTTGGGTGGCCTGGACCCAAGCACTTGTGTCCATCTTCCACTGTTTCCCAAGCACATGGGCAGGGAGCTGGATTGGAAGTGGAGCAGCCGGGACTTGAACCGGCACTCACGTGAGATGCCAGCATTGCAGGTGTCAACTTAGCTCACTGTGCCACAGAACTAGCCCCAAACTTTCAAACATCATTTTCTACCACCAAAGCCTCTTAGACCCTTACTGCCCTCCCGAGTTAAGGTTTTTATGAAGGTCACTGTCATTTTAGCTGGGCTGGCAAGGGACAAAGGATGGTTAATCTGCTACCTTGGTTTTCTTCTGCTTTGTTGGATCCACCTGGGGGGCAGAAGGAAAGGCAGGCAGCATGCACTGAGAGCCCAGGGGCGTCCGTGCTTCATCACAATGCCGATGTATGCACCTGCTGCCGGCAGGCCAGAACCCTCGAGGCTAGGATGCTTCCACTTGGGTTTTTGGCCAGGGCTCCCTCTGCCAGGCCAGCCCTCCTGCTTGGCAGCTTCCAAAAACTGGTTGGGTCCCCTTGTGTACTTTTCACGTACTCTAAGTGGACCAGTTGGGTGAAGCTAAGTGGAAAATCTTCTGTAGGCATTCACCGTCATTTTAACAGGGGCTTGGGAGGGAGAAAAGGGAAATGCATGTCAGGATTGAGTGTCTGCCCCTCAGCCAAGACAGAGCCTGCTGTACACTGCCCCTCGCGAGCTCTGCCTGCCTGCCTTATGCTGGGGGTGGGGTGGGGGTGGAGTGGGTTTGCTTTGTTCTGCAAAGGCAGCCTTGCTTATAAACAAGGGGGGTATTTTCTGCATCTCCCACCAACACTGTCCGCATTCTAAAGCATCAATTAGGTACCAAAGTTTAAAAAGAAAACCCCACTGTGACCTACTGTTGGCTACTGTGGGGGAATTCCTTGGAGTTTTATTTATTTAAAGGCAAAGCCCCTGTCTGAGTCTCCCACGTGAGTGACAGAGACCTGAGCACTTGGGCCATCGTCTGCTGCCTTCCCAGGTGAATCAGTGGGGAGCTGGATCGAAGAGCAGCTGGGACTCACAGCAGCACTTACGTGCACCTGAACCCATGCGCCACAAGGCCAGCCCCACCCTGCTGATTTCTTGTACATAGCTGTCCTTGGGGTACAGCTTAGGTGGCCCCCAGGGATCCCCTCCTGGTCCTCTCCTCCCCTTGAGTGTGAGCAGGGCTGGTGACTCCTTTCTAGCCAATAGGATGTGGCAAAGGTGCCGGGACTCCACTCCTGTGATGCAATTGCAAAGACTGTGTCTCGCTTCCTGCCAGCTGACTCTCCCTGTCGCCTTCTTGGCTGTGCATGAAGCAAAGTGCCCTGCGGGAGGGGCCCTAGTGGCCGGGGACTGGGGGCAGCTTCCTGTCAACTGCAAGGAACTGAGGCCCTCCGTCCAGCAGCCCCTGAGCGCCGGCTCCGGTCCTTGTTGAGCTCTTGAGGACACCACAGTCCAGCCGACACCTGGGCCGCAGCCTGCGAGCCGCCCTGAGCACAGGACCCAGGTAAGCGGTGCCTGGGCCCCTGGCCCGCAGAAGCTGTGAGATACTCTGGCCGCTCCGTGATGTGGGAATCCGTTACATGGTGATAGGGAGGTGATACGCCCGTGCTGGTCTGGTGAAGTGTTCTTGGATCAGCCTCTGTTCCATTTCCTGGCTCCCGAACGTGACTGTGATTTTTAGTAAATGAGAGAGCCCTGGCCTGGCCATCATGTGTAGATGAGATAACCTCCCCACTAGAAAGCCAGGCAGGAAGTCCCCCGTCTGCCTTGGCTTGGGGATCGAGAGCCCTGGGAGGTGGGCGTCCTTCCAGCCCCAGCCCCAGCCCCCAGCTGACGTCATTTGCCTGGGTCTGGTCCAGCCTGTGACCGTGGCTCCCTGCCCTGGGATGTTATTAGCGCACAGCTGGGCCTCCAGCCAAACCCAGTTGGCAAGAATCATGCCCAGTCTCTCAAGGACAATGCCGGGGCCATTTCCTGTGTAATTACGGGGTGGGTGGCGAGGGAGGTGGTGCTGGGACAGTAGGGAGTTAGCCGATGGACCACCTTTGCCGCTCCAGGGCTCCCCCAGCGGGTGGCTCAGCCACAGCCCCCTCACCCCAGGAGCAGGTGGGCTGTGGGTACAGGGGCATCGTTTGTTTTCAGAGGAAATTCGTTCTCCCCCCACCAGACTTTTAGATCTCATAGTCATGGTTGTTCTGCAGTTCCCTGGAATTGGTTAAAATACACTAGTCGCCCTTATCTGTATTTTCACTTTCCCCTATTGTAGTTACCCACGGTCAGTTGTGGTAAAAAATATTAAATGGAATATTCCAGAAATAAGCAACTCATCAATTTTAAGTCGCACACTGTT
This sequence comes from Lepus europaeus, assembly GCF_033115175.1. NCBI lineage: Eukaryota > Metazoa > Chordata > Mammalia > Lagomorpha > Leporidae > Lepus > Lepus europaeus. The sequence goes on from NC_084845.1 coordinate 56,164,335, forward strand.
CTGAGTAGCTTGCCATGCCTGCTCTGTCCTGTCATCCCTCTGTCCAGTGGGTCCAGACTGTAGGTGCTACCTTCCCATTAGTCATTATTTGGTATCAGATCGCCTGTCGCAGCATCACGGCGCTGTTCAAGTAGCCCTTCTTGGACTCCAGAGCCCAGGAGTGGCGATGCTGGGAATGTAGACGTGCCTACACAGAGCACTACACTACACGCCGTGAAGTGCTTCCTGTCAGTGAGAAGGTGAGCTGTGGGTCCCGGGCGCAGTCTGTTAGCGCGGTGCCTACAAGTGAAAAGGTGAAACTTCTCTTAACAAGGAAAGAAAAAACTGTATGCTCAAGTTGCCGCAAACATGTAACTTTTATCATAGTACATTGTGGTATTTGTTTCATTTTTAGTTCTTGTTATTCTACTGTGCCCACTTAACTGTAAATTAAACTTTTATCTTAGGCATGCGTGGACAGGAAAAACATTGTCTATTTAAGGTCCCCATGGGGGGGTGTCTTGGAGCATGGGTACGGGCCACCACATTATAGGAGTGGAACACCGTCAGCCTGTCTTGCCCTCCTCTGGGCGGCGTCTGTCTGGGGGGGGGTGTGTGTGCGGAAGCCCCTGGATACATCTTGTGTGGGTAAGGGATGTGGGGCTGGAGAGAAAGGGTCTACTCTCTATAGGCTTTTAGAAAAGTATTCTTTAAAGAGGAGTTTAGCCTCAAGTCCTGGAAGGTAGGAAGGAGCCAGTCAAGTAACTCACACACAAAACTGCAAGCGGGGCTGTGTTTGCATAGTCATGGGATTTCTACACATCAGCAAGAAAAAGGAAACAGACTCAACGGGAAAAAAATGAACGAAAGATACAAGTAGCAGTTCACAGAAGGGAAAATAAAGGTGGCTCTCAGGTGGCTCTCAGAAAGTTACATGAACATGAACACTGGAATGTTGCTTAGATAATGCCGGTGGTGGGTTGAAGCACAGTGGTGGTATCAGTCCCACTTAGGTAGTCCTGGTGGACACTCTGTTCCGAGCCCCTCCCATGTGATATTTCATTGAGTTTTCCTACATCCTGAGGCAGCAGGTAGTTCTGTTTCTTACAGACAAGGACAGGGAGTTACCTTAGCAGCTGGTAGTTTTCAGATCCTCCTGTGAGGTCCCGGCGTGGGCTCGCGGAGCCGGCTTCATGCTGGTGCGCGGCTGCAGGCCCCCTAGGCGCCCGGCAGTAGGAGAGGTGTGGGAGTGGTGGACGGCTGCACTCCGGTACCTTTGAGGACTAGCCGGGGTAGGCGAGGTTGTGTCAACATCGTGAGCAGCCCTGAAATCTCAGTGGTTGGACACTGGCGTGATTTATCACTTGCTTACCGGAGCCCCTGCTGGTGGCTAACCATGGGGGTGGGCATTGTGGAGCCCCAGGTTAAACTGCTGCTTCAGACACCTACATCCCATGTCAGAGTGCCCACTCGTCCCATGCATCCTGGGCTGCAGCAGTGATGGCTCCAGTGCTTGGGGCCCTGCCACCCGTGTGGCAGGTTTGGCTGGAGTTCCTGGCTCCTGGCTCTGGGCTGGCTCAGCCTTGGCTGTTAGACATTTGGGGACTGAACCAGCAGATGGAAGATCTCTCTCTGTCACTCTTTCAAGCAGATGAAAATAAATAATTTAAAAATTATAGAGACTTAGTAAAGTTATAAAGGTGATGCAATCCTCAGAGCGCGTCCGATCCTTGTTAGTCTCCTTTTTTCCCCCTTCCCTGTGCTCTTGGGGTGTCTGTTTGTCTGTTGTCTGCTGTGCCTGGAGGGAAGACCATCTTCCCAGGCTGATGGCAGCCACAGCAGGGAGACTGGCGAAGGCGGTGACTTGGCAGCCCCTCGCCCTCTTTCTGGAGAGCTTTACTACATGTGGACCAGCACATCACGGTGGTCCTGAAGAAACCAGGAGTGGCAGCAGCACTGGGAATGGGAAGCTTGCGCTGTCTGGACAGGGAAAGCCTCCTGTGTCCCCCTCGCAGTGCCCAGCAGCAGGGCGGCGGCGTGCAGCTGGGTCCCACCAGTCTGCACTCACACACTCTTCCCAGGCCTTCCAGATCCTGGCGGCGTTGTCGCAGCCCAAAGCATGAGTGGCAGAGATGAGTCTGTGGCGCCATCTAGTGTCAGAGAGGAGGGATGAGAAAAAGATTTCTCGATCTGGGCCCTTGGAAGCCTGCTAATTTCCCCAGTTTTTCTTTTTTTGCCTTTATCTTCTGTCATCACTTTTTTTTTTTTTTAAAAGATTTATTTATTTTACTTGAAAGTCAAAGTTACACAGAGAGAGAAGGAAGGGCAGAGAGAGAGAGAGAGGTCTTCCCTCCAGTGGTCCACTCCCCAATTGGCCACAACGGCCGGAGCTGTGCTGATCTGAAGCCAGGAGCAGGAGCTCCTTCTGAATCTCCCACGTGGGTGCAGGGCCCAAGCACTTGGGCCATCCTCCACTGTGTTCCCAGGCCACAGCAGAGAGCTGGGTCAGAAGTGGAGCAGCCGGGACTAGAACTGGCACCCATATGGGATGTTGGTGTTGCAGGCAGTGGCTTAAGCCACTATGCCACAGCTCCAGCCCCCATTGTCAAAATTTATTTCTTCTTCATAGGTGTTTTAGTAGGGAAATGGCAGAAGAAAAGGACTGGTGCAGTTTCCCAGTTAAGTGGAATATTTCACTCTTTCATGGTGAACTGAGGTTAAGTCATTCATTTGAAGTGAAACTGTATGAGTATTTGGCTGAAGGGCCTTCTAGAAAATGGAGTAAAATTCTGGGTCTCTCATTCCTCCTTGAAAGTTTTACTTTGCATCTAGCACACTGGAGGAATGAGATGAGGGTGCTTTGCAAAGGTCACAAAAAATAGAAAGAGAGCATGTTCATTTTGGTGCAAAATTTTTTTGAAATCCATAGTTTTTTTTTTTTTTTTGTAATGTGCATTTTCCACAAAAAATGTTTAGACAAACAAAGCTGTATTTTTATTAATTTGAAAAGCAAAGCAACAGAGAGTAAGAGGGCAAGAGTGAGAGAGACACACACAGAGAAAGCTCTCCCATCCTGTGGTTCACTTCAAATGCCTGCCGACAGCCAGCACTGGGCCAGGTTGAGGCCAGAGTCCAGACTCCATCCAGATGTCCCACGTGGGTGTGAGGGACCCAAGTACTTGAGCCATCGTCTGCTGTGTCCCACGGTGCAGTCTGGCAGGACGTCAGATCCGAGTGGAGCTGGACTGCATCCCAGGAGCTTTGATGTGGGATGTGTTTGTCCCAAACGGTGGCTCAACCCCGTGAGCCCCAACCGCCCCTCTGTGTACTTTGTGGACTCCTTAGTTCCTCCCTTTTCTCCCTTGAGTGACTGATGGTCTGAACAAGATGGATGGGCCAAGGCTCTTGTTCCACTCCTGGTGTTTCCATCTGTGTTGGGAGCTAACCTGTAAGTGCAGGAATGTTGCATGTTTGCACACAGAAGACCAGTGTGGACTAGGGACCATGCTGTGCATACCGTGTGCTGGGAGTCCTTATCCTGGTGGCTGGGAACCCCAACCCCAACCCCAACCGAAGGGAAGCCAGTGTGGTAGCGCAGAGATGAGGTCCAGCCTGAGGGGTCAGTCTCTTTCTGGGACAATGGCAGCTGTTTGGAAACGTCATCTGGAGGCCGCCAGACTGCACCAGCACAAGGCTGCCCGGTTGGTCAAGTCAGCTGCTGTTTGCACGGCGAGACGTCATCAGTAGCCTGTCCTGCTCGCCCTCCCGTACGTGATGGCAGCGATTTTGCCTCAGAAAACGTGCCCTGGTGACTAAACTGCGTCCTTTACCGGAGTGAGCTGAAAAGCCTGCTGGGAAGGCGGAAGTGTCTCGCCCCTCTGAGGGTCAAGCTCTTAAACACAGAGGCCTGGGTATGCCTGTGTTCTAAGATGCTCAGTAATCATTCCAGTCCATTCCAGTTGGCCAAGCTTAAACAGCTTTTTTTTTTTTTTTGAAGTATTCATTTATTTGAGAGGTAAAATTGCAGAAAGAGGGAAAGACAGAGAGGTCTTCCATTGCTGCTTTGCTCCCCAAATGGCTGCAACAGCCGGAGCTGGGCCGATCTGAAGCCAGGAGCTTCTTCTGGGTCTCCCACACGGGTGCAGGGGCCCAACCACTTGGGCCATCTTCTGCTGCTTTCCCAGGGCATAGCAGAGAGCTGGATTGGAAGAGGAACAGCCAGAACTGGAACCAGTGCCCCTATGGGATGCCGGCACTGCAGGCCGCAGCTTTGTCCACAGCACCACAGCAGTGGCCCCCTTAAGCAGCCTTTTGCTTTTTAAGTCCTAATTTTAGTATTAAAGGAACTGAATCCTTTGTGCTTTCAATTCAGGTATGCACTTGCCCCTGACCCTTACATAAAGGACTCTGTTTTTTTGTTTTTAATTTGAAAAGGCAGAATTACAGAGAGGGAGAGACAGAGAAAGAGATCTTCCATCTGCTGGTTCGCTCCCCAAAAGGCTGCAACAGTCAGGCAGGTCTGGGCAAGCCAAGAGCCAGGAGCTTCTTCCGGGTCTCCTACGTGGACGCAGGGGTCTTAAGTACTTGGGCCACCTTCTGCTCCTTTCCCAGGCTCGCAGCAGGGAGCCAGATTGGAAGTGGAACAGCCAGGACTTGAGCCTGTGTCCATATGGGATGTCAGTCGCAGGTGGTGGCTTAACCTTGGCCAGTAGCCCCAAGCTCTCCTTAGGACAACTTGCCACATGTCCCCTGCCCAAGGCCTAGGAACATGGCATTCCTGCTCCCTCGTCCTGCTCTCGCCCTGGGGAGTTAGGGTCCAGGTGCCCTCACCTGTCAGTCTGTTCTGAACATGCCAGCCATCACTTCTTTAACTCTCGCGTTTGGATACATCTCGTTTTTAGCCACGAATTTCCGTTTCTGACTCACATCCAGCAGCCATCTGAGTTTTGACAGCTGAAGGTGACAACTCTTTGCAGTCTCCCTTCACCAACTCCTTTAATTTCAGGGCCTTGAGCCTCCAAGTGACCCTTGTTCTACTTAGCTGGGGCAGCTGTTCCATCCTGTGTGTTGCTAACTAGCCCTCTGGCCGGTCTGTGGAATAGATGGGTGCTCTGATCACTTGGGGGCATTAAAACCTCAGGAACAGCTTCTGGGGGACAGCCGTGTTACTGTACTGCATCAAGTCTGGGAACACTGCTAGTCCACGTGGTGCCTTAGACACTGGGACTAACTGCCAAGAGAGGAAAGTGACTACCTGTGTCGCACGACTCGCCTGTTACCTCATTTGTTCTCCTAGGAGCCCTGCACTCTTACTCTGGGGTGACTGTTCTGGTCTCAGTAGTGCCCTCAGCGTCCGAGGTTCCCAGGACTACCACAGGGGTACCGGACGTGCCACTGCAGACTCACTGCCGACCTCAGACATGGCCGCCTCCCCGGGAGGACTTGGAGGTACACACCAGGACACAGGTCACTTAAAGACTGAGACCCTCTCTGAATTTCCTTGTGGCAGAGCTGCCACCCTCTGGGTCACCTGCCAGATGCCTCCAACTCTCCAGTCTCCCACGTGGGCGGCACCCCGTGACGCGCCAGCTCTGCCTAAACGGAGGCACTGGTGTGGGCTGTGGGAGTCTGCGGCGCTAGGCCAGGGCTCTTATAAAGATACAGAGGCTGAAGGAGTTCTTTACGCTCCTTCCACTAGATTGTCTTGGCTGCTTCTGAAAACAACAGGTAGCCACTCCCAAAGTAAAAATCACGAGAACAGACTTAAAAACCAAACCATTTAATCGTGTCTGAAGGTAAACAACATACGGGTCCCAAGCCCTGAGAATGCCACAGCGCCAGGGCCACGCACGGCGCGTATTCTCACCAGCTTCAGCGGGGTCAGAACTCAAGGGCTGCACAAGGCGGAGAATGAATGGCATCTATGCGTTCCATGAGCAGTTCTGTGAAACCGCAAACAGACCCCACGAGTCATTCAAGATGGAAAACCAGCGCCTGGCTTGTCGGATCAGAGAACGAAGAGTACCACACCCGGTGCAGGCGGCCTCTTCACTTCCTCGCCTCCCGAGGCCTGAGCTGTCACCCCGACCTGCAGTGGCCGACGCCGATGCTGCGGCCTGAGGTGCGGCTCGTCCCTCTACCCATTCCCCTTCATGACGCGGGCAGAGAGCTCTCATCAGGACGGCTTTTTAACAAGCACTGAACGTGAAAAAGAACCCTCTGGTGGCACGCTGATTTAGTTTGTAAGTTTTTAATTTACAAATTTAAAAAGCTACACGTTTTTACTTTTTCTCCTTTTTCTCTTCTTTCTTTACGTCACTCTTTTCCTTGTCTTTCTCTTTCTCTTTGTCATCTTTCCTATCCTTTTTGCTCTCTTCCTTTTCCTGCCCTTCTTTCTTCTCTGCATCCCGGTTGGCAATCTTGTTGTTGATGAGGTTGTGCAGGGCGACCACGGACCGGATGAGTGAGGCCAAGTACACCACCACCATCTGGTCGTTGGTCTTCAGGTAGAAGGCCTTGACAAACTCCTGCAGGCTCACGTCGGGCAGCAGGTTGAACACATCCTGCAGCTGGTAGATGATCTGATGGCTGATGGGCAGCTTGCCCGTGGCCACTTTCTCCAGGTAGCCCCTGATGTCCAGCAGCTTGGAGTTCAGTCCCTTCAAGCCGTGGACCTGGTTTGTGATCCGCTGGGAGAGCGTGCCCACCGTCGTGTCTTTGATGTCTCTGTGAAAAGCCAGAAAGGTGGGCAGGAAAGCATCAGGGCACCGCGTCATCTGAGCAAACGCCCCCCTTCCCGAGGGGGGGGGCAAGCTCACAGAAAGGCTACTTCTCCAGCTGAGAAAGATCTGGGCATAGACTACTAATTCTGCTTTCAATTGGGGGCATATTTTATCTTTCTTACTACACAGGACTTTTCAAAAGCTGTAAGAGAGCTTAAAACAAACCTATTTTCATAAAAAAAAAAAAAAAAGACAAGGTCAGTCAGCGCAGAGCCTCAACTTCCCTGCTCCAAAAAGGGAGGGCACTTTCTGCACCTGTGATTCTAGGATGCTCTGAGAAGCTGCGATCAGTAGTAGCAGGAACCCTACTGGCTGATTCAAACAATTACACAGACGGAGGATTCTAAAACAAAACTCATCCCCCAAACGACTCTTTGCTGGAAACGGGCTACATCTGTCGGAAAGGGCACCACGTGTGCAGGCTGTGTTTCCTTCACACACTGGTTCCTGTCAACATCAGTTTCTGGACGAGGTGTGCTACCCACAAAGCCGCGGACTCAGTTCAACCACCTGTTTACAGCTGGTCCCCAGTGTCGATTCCTGACCTGCCCCCCCCGAATGGGCAGTGACCGAGGCTGACTGAGGTCTCACCGTAGCAAGTGTTCCACTCCCACCTCCTCAGCTTCCTCTGCTCCAATTTCACTGGTCACGTGCTCAAATGTCTTCGAGGTTGGGGTTCCGTCCTGGGGGAGGAGGTCTAACTGTAGTTATTTACTTAGAGCAGGCAAACTGGCACACACTGCCTTTTACACCTCAAGTCTTCACTTTCAGCTCATTTCCCATGTGCATTACCGCTTTCCCATGGCAGAGCACCTGAGGTTTGCTTTGATCACTCAGACTTTAAAGGTACTGTCGCTGTGGCTATGCTCAGTGCTGACGCCTCCTGGGATGCTATTTGCTTTGTTTATGTTTAGGGGCCACTGAATTGTTTTCTGAGGAAAAGCGTCATTCTATCAAGCCCACGCTGGGGATGGATACTCAAGAAAGTTTCAGTTCAACTTTTTAACTAACTGGACAAGACACAGGATACCTACACTTGAGGACAGGGCTCAGTGCAAGGAATACCCAGAGGACACTGGCCTAGAACACCCTCTCCCAGCTTCTACAACTGAACGTAAGGATACGCACATATACTGAACTCCTGATAAGACTTTAATCCAGCCTCCAATCTTTGGCTTTGGAGACCTAAGACTGAGCTCTTTTGCCGACACCTTAAGCACAGATATTTTATACCCACAACAAAATACACAAGGCTACTTCAGAAGACCCATATTTCATGTGCATATTTCAAAAAAATTTTAAATTTGTATGTCAACCACTTCATGACCTTTCTGAAGTTTGCCCATACGTGTGTATTTCTACGTCAAGTCCTGTCCTAGAAATGGAGGTCAGTTTTCTGCACGTCGGCAGCCCTTCACCTTTACACACACAGCGGGCAGTGGGCCGCACAGCTGAGCACTGAGGAGTCCAGTGAGCACACAGGCGGTCTGGCTGTCTAGCTCCTGGCAGCTCTATTCGAAAACGCGTGATCTATTTAAGATCCCCCCGCCACATTTTTAATTTGAAAGCTACAGATGCATAGAGAAAGCTTTTAACTGCTGGTTCTTTCCCCAGTGCCTGCAACGACCAGGCTTGTGCAGGATGGAAGCTGGGAAGCAGGAACTCAACCCAGGTTTCCCATACAGCCGGCAGGAACCCAATTGGGTGAGCCATCACCACTGCCTCTCAGGGTCTGCACTGGCAGGAAGCTGCAGTCGGGAGTGGAGCAGAGTACTGAACCCAGGTAACCTGTAAATGATGTGGGCGTCCTCATCTCTGAGCTGAATGCTTGCCCGATCCAGGACCAAGACTCTTCCTGGCACGCGGCAGGCCCCACGGTGGATGCTGCAGCAGACTCAGGTCAGGCTGGCCCGGCTCTGCATTTCCGGTGCCATGAACAATCGTGTGACTAGCCTGGGCCTCAATTTCACCTAGAAAAGGGGACTTTCGATCCCTAGTGATCTTCTAGTTCTAAAATTTGATGATTCAACAACTCAAGGGGAGAAGAGCTTAGGATCACAGAAACCAACTACCTTTTCTTTGTTAAAAAGAGATAAAGGACTTGTCGACTTCAAAATGGAAACACAAAGAAACAAGAACCCCAATCACCCGATGAGCAGCAAACTTCACGTCCTAGGTAAGACTTACGTCATGAACTTCTTCCACTGAGATATATGCTTCTGTGGGCAGCCCCAGGTCCTTTGGCTTCACATCGATAATGACCAGTACCTGGCAAGGAAACACATCTTAGCAACAAACTCATACATGACACAAAGGGACAATTTCAGGCATTCTTCTGATGATTACTAAAGTGATTTCCATCATTCAATTAGAGACGCGCCAGAACTTTCAGCACGAAGTTTGTCCTGCAAACGACGTGCTTTGTTTTGCTGTTCGTTCCCTCCCGTGACCAACCTGGGAAGTTGTGTGCTGGTCATTAGACATAAGGAACCAGAGATTCTTAAGAGGGCCACAATGTGAATCCGGGTCCCCACTGACCATTCTGAACTTCAGCTTTCTCATTTGTAAAGACATATGGTTACTGAGAGGACGAAGTCAACTCATATCCCAGAAAATTAGCTGGCACGAACGGTTATTTACTAAATACACTAGCACTAGGTCACAGTGGATTACACAGGTTATAAGAACACACGGAGCTTCTGGAGAAAAAGCAGTGAACACGCTTGCTAGGCAGGCCCTCCCAGGAGCTGGGTCAGCTGGTGGAGAGTGTGATAGGAGCGAGGGTGAGCACGTACTGAGTTCGGGCAGTATCTCTTCATGAGTTCATTGATGGCAATGTCATTCTTGTGCAGCTTAGGGCCTGTGTGGTACCACCCAACGATTCTTTCTCTGGCTGGGAAGGAAAACACAAGCGGGCTTTCACTGTGTCATGAAGAGCTACGATATTTGCTCAAAAAGGGCAGGAGCCTCAGTCGTTACGTTTCTAACTTTGTGAACATTCCAGAAACCTATTTTCAATATTGACATTCATATGAAATCTAAAATTCAAAAACATGGTTCTCAAGCAATAGGCAGCGTGTGATCCGGAGACATCCTTGTCCCAGACCATTTTAAGGAAACCAGGCACGAGCAAACAACTAGAGAACAGGTCCAAGGCAGTATCTAAACAAATACAAGCTCACGTCACACGACCAGCAGCTATGAGTGTTGTGGGAACAAACACTTCCAAAGCAGTGTGGCCGCTGCCATGAATCAAATGCAAACGACAGAGAACAGAGAGGTTCAGCCTAGTGGTGCAGCAGCTCCGGGGGCAGGCGGACCTGCATGGCTTTCTGTTCTCTGAGGGCCGGCCCTCTGCACTGCTCAAACCCGGGGGGCTGCTCGCCTCACACTGAAACGTCAGCCTCCATTCATCCCACCTCACTCCTCCATTACCACTGCGCTTACAAACCTAAGCCTAAGGGCCCCTGATGTTAAAAAACAAAACAACAACGTGCACACACACACATAAGCTGAAACCATACAACCACAATTTCTTCTTAGAAAATGAAGACTCACCATTGACCTTCTTAAACATTCCGTACATGTTTTCCAAATAATCATGGTCTAAAAACCAGACAGAATCATCCTTGTCATCTTCATCAAAAGGGACTAAAGAAAAAACAACGGTTAAGATGCAGTTCAGGGTGCCGAGACAGAAACCTGGACGACGGGTCACAGTCGGGGATCCCTAGGCCAGACTGCAGTCACTCTGTGTGTCTGATTTCTCTGACACAACATTAAACGTTATTTTTTGTTGTTCTCATTGAAAACCAGAATATATATAAAAATCCAGATTTCCAGCGTCTCTCAACGAACGGGAAGACCCAGCGCCAGTGGCCAGAGCCTTTGCAGAGGACACAGGCTCGGCAGTGTGCTGCAGCCCCTCACTTCCTGGCAGTCCCCACTGGGTCGGTGACGTTACTGGCTGGTCCTTTCAGACACTGGAGATGGTCACCTCAGGTCACAGGGCAAGCTGGCAATTACACTGCTCGTTGTCACTGCTGCTTTGATCACACAGTGCTGTGAGCACATGGATACATTCTCCTAAGAGTCACACACGAGTAAAAGGTGAAGCTCCCCACCTCTCCCTCTGCCCTACCCATTACCCTGGGTGCACAGTGTAGCACAGGCTGCCTGGGTTACTGCACACAGCCACTGCTGAGGCACTAAGTGGCTGAGATGAGCAGGTGCACTGTGAAACCACCTGGCCTGCAGGTTTAAAGTATGTACTATCTGGGGGCCAGCGCCATGGTGCACTAGGTTAATCTTCCACCTGCGGTGCTGGCATCCCGTATGGGCACCAGGTTCTAGTCCTGGCTGCTCCTCTTTTGATCCAGCTCTCTGCAATGGCCTGGGAAAGCAGTAGAAGATGGCCCAAGTCCTTGGGCCCCTGCACCCACATGGGAGACCAGGAAGAGGCACCTGGTTCCTGGCTTTGGTTTGGTGTAGCTCTGGCCGTTGCGGCCATTTGGGGAGTGAACCAACAGAAGGAAGACCTTTGTCTCTGTCTCTCACTTTAACTCTGCCTGTCAAATAAAAAAATCTTTAAAAAAAAAATGTACCATCTGGTCTAGTCTCAAGATCCTTTTTCTAACCTTTAGCAATTCTGAAACAGAATCTCTGTACTATAGTAAAAAAAAAATGCTAACAAATTTACTTTTAAAAGGTAAATAACACTCCTGGAAAAAATATAAAATCTTTTACCTGCAAAACTGTTGGACACATCAAGTACTTTCTTTTGCCATGACCCCAAAAGCACCCCGACAACGCGCTTCTGGTTTCCAACCTTGCCGATTCTGAATGGGAAAACAGATGCCGTCAGTCTGGGGAGGCAGGCACAGATCCAGACCCAACCACGATGACACATTCAACAGGAAATGCCAATGGCACAGGCACAACTTAGTTCACCCATGAACTCATCTTCCTAAACAATGACAGTGTTAAGTCAGTTTTTGATATCAAATGCTAGTAAATATAGGGAGTAATTCATGAACTCTGTACTAATGTATGCTGGCAGTTTTTACTTACTGCTGACTGCCAAGTAACACAGGTAGCCCTGTATAAAGCTGCATTTTGACCTTTACAGAAATTTTAAATGGTGCAAATAAGAGCCCCTCAGGGCTGCTGGTGGCACCGTGGCTTACGTGGTATTTGGGTGCCTGCTACAGGGTCCTGGATTAACTCTCTTCCTATCCAGTCCTGCTAATGAGCCTGGGAAGGCTGCAGAGGATGGCTCTCAAGCACCTGGGTCCCTGTCACTCATGCAGCGGATCTGGACGGGGTTCCTGGCTGCAAGCATTTAGGGAGTGAACCATGGATGACAGATGTCTCTGTCTCTCCCTATCACTTTGCCTTTCAAATAAATAAGAAATAAAGTTATCAGATGTTGAGAGTTTTAAAATATTATCTGGCTGTTTTTTTAAAAGATTTTTAAATTTTATTTGAAAGGCAGAGCCACAAAGGAAACACAGATCTTCCATCTTCTGGTTCACTCCCCAAATGGCCACAATGGCCAATGCTGGGCCAGGCCTAAGCCAGGAGCCTGGAACTCCATCCAGGCTCCCACATGGGTGGCAGGGCCCCAGGGATTTGGGCGTCTTCCTCTGCTGCCTTCCCAGGTGCATCAGCAGGGAGCTGGACTGGAAGTGGAGCAGCCAGGACTCAAACCAGCTGTACAGGACGCCGGCTCTCACGCGCCGGCTGGCGTCTCGGCGCCACCACAAGTTGTGCTCCCAATCCACCTTTACTTTTCCCTCTGCAGCTTCCCTGTCTCCATCCTTCCCATCTCCAGGTCTTATAGACAGCAGAACAGAACCAGTTTTATGGCCTGGATTCTCGCCTGCCACTTCCTTTCTAGAACACCTGCTCCATGTCTATAGGCCCCGGGAGACGTGATTTATTCTCTGCAAAGTCCACGGACTCAGTGTGATTCCCGGGACCCTCCCTGCCCCCGGGGCCCGAGTACCAGTCACAGCCACCTGACTGGCCCGCGGCAGACCCGAGAGGGCCGAGTTCCCATCTCCACTCCAAACCTCCTCAGGGATTTTCTCCAAAAGGCTGCAAGTGTTTCCCTCAAAGTTTATTTTGATGCAAAAACCTGAAACCTCTCTGCGCGCGGGCGCGCGCACACACACACGTATATGCAGGGTCTTCCAAGGTTTATGAAAAGTGAACAGCACAAAAACTACGCACGGACTTCTTTCGCCCCATCTGTTCTTTAACAACTGTTAGCTGCACGTTGGGTTTTTTGTGAACAGCTTAGCAAGTCTATAAACGCTCACTAAATTTTGGGTTGCACTTCAACAAAGATGCTGGTGTGCCTGGTGGTTCTGATTCTTTTGGACACGACTTTCAAGCATGGAGTTGCCACTCTTCAAAGGAGACCGCCACACTCACACATGTTTCTGCTGGCTTAGAAAACGCTCATTTGTGTGTCTGTCAAACCCCACCCTTCGTGACGTGACGTCAGCCCGCAGTGTCGCCTGCACCGTGTTTTCAGCAAGTGCGCCCCGGGCACGGCTAGCATCCCATGGGAGGAAGGCGGACAAGCCCACACATCCTTACTGGCTGAGGCGCCCACACAGCAGTGGAACCGACCTGGGGCCTGACAGCTCCTGGAGTTGGATTCTGGCAAAGCCAAGTCGCGGGGAAGGCGGGCGCTTAGCGACCCTGACCCCAGCAGGTACTCCCTCCCGACCGGGCTTTTCGTGTCTGCCCATGCAAGTCATTATCTTGTGAAACTTGGGGACAGCGTGTGCAACAGGTGAGCAGGACCAGCGGCTCGGCCCCCGGGGAGTCAGCTTCACTCCTCGAAGCCCGAAGCTCCAACTGCTCTCGCTGTTTAAATTTTTTTTTTTTTAAATAAAGAAAACTCGACACACCTCATCTACATTTTAAGCTATGGTAGCCCCAGATTCTTATCAGGTCAACACCATGGTCCACCCCGGGGCCCGCATTCACAGGCTTTCCCACGAGAGACGGTGGCTCTTCCCGGCGAGGCGCGCCGGGGCCAGCCGCCATCTGTCCCCCGTGTTCGGCATCACGCGAACTCCGGCCGAAGCCCAGGCAGGCCGCGCCCCGGGACTCCGGCGCCGCGGGCCGAGGCGGGTCTGGGCCGGCCACCCAGTCCCGGCCGCCCGCCGCCCCCAGCGTGCCCGTGACTCAGCAGCGGCGGGGCCGCCCGCCCGCCCGCCCCGCGCGTCCCGCTCACCGGTTGAAATGATCCACCACACTGAGCAGCACCAGGGGGTGGACCACCACCTTCTGCACGGCCAGCTCCGGCATCGCGACACAACCCGCCTGCAGGCCCGACTCCCCGCGACCCGCAAACACCGGCAGTCGCTGCTACTCCCGCCGCTCCGCCAGGCCCAGCTCCGCCCCTTCCGCTTCGCCCGCGCTCGCGCGGCCTTTCTTCCGCTCCCAGAGTGCCTCGCGCGGAGTGCCCACTCTGTCGCCGCGGCTGCCATCTTGAGGACGGGACAGGGCGGGAGGAAGGCGGGGCCGCCTGGGCTCCCGTGCCGCGTGTTTTCCAGGACGCGGAAGGTGGATAAAGCGTCACCTGGTATTGAGTTGCAAGGTCACGTGCAGCCGGCTTTTCACTAACTTCCTAGCTCACCCGGCCCCTTCGGAAAAAACGGAAATAGTAGCAATGTGTAGTTCTGCCTCCCAGAGAGCATTTGCCTTTTCTTCAGGTTGAAGTCCTCCGGAATTTTCTAACGGGAACTTTCTCTACATACGTGAGCACGCTTTTGATAGAGGTGTGGAAAACGTCTCTTTCACTCGAATGTCCTGCATCTCCGCTGGGGACGCCTCGCTGACCAGGACGGCGGCAACCCACCGGTCCCCACCTGCGTTGGCTGCTGTGTGACCAGGGCAGGAGAAGGCTCCCCGTGACCAGAGAGGTTGTCTCTCAGGCCGGGACGAGCATAGGGGTTGAAGAAAAAGTAGAAAAAAAAAAAAAAAAAAAAAAAAAGAGGCCCATCTTGGCATGCAGCCAAGGAAGAGAACCAGGAAGACTGCCAGGAAGTGTAGGAGGAGGGGCCTGGGTGCACTTGCAGAAGGAGGCAAAAGACATTGACGTTCCTGCCTGTCTACACGGCCTCCCCGGAAGTGGCGGGCTCTGTAAACCAAATGCCTGGGCAGCTTGCTCCTGCTGGGTGTCCTGCCTGGAGCAGCCGGTCCCCCCCCACCCCTGGGCTTCCTAGCCCTTTGAGGTGAAGTCCTGCTGTCTGGACGTCAGAGGGACACAGCCGTCCTTGCTGTGCGGGAGGGGACGGACGTGAGCACCGCAGAGCCGGGGATGTGGCCCCCAGGGTCAGCTGAGCCTCGTGTAGGCAGGGTGCACGCGGCATGACTTGCCGTCGGTTGGCGTTCCTTGTCTTTATTCACTATAGCTAGGAAGACACAAGGGGGGTCGTGTTAAGGGAAGGAAGATGGAGAATTAGGGAGCCTTGAGTGTATGGGCACCTGGCTAGTGGGCATTCGCCAACTTTTAGTTCTTTTCCTTAGTGCCTCTCCAACTTTGCTAGGCGGAGGAGCCACCTGGGGACCTTGTTAAAGTGCAGATGCCAATTCTGTCGATGTGGGGTGGCCCCCCGGGGCCCTGCGGCTTCCAGGTGAGGCCCTGACTCTGCTAATCACCGGATGAAACAGGAATGTTCTTGCCTTAGAAATGAACGGTGTTTCTCGTGGAATGGGCGTTTGGCCCACTGGAGGGGAGTCTTGCTTCCAGTTTCCTGCCAGTGAGCGCCCTGTGAGGCAGCAGGCCTGGCTCACATTCTGGCCAACCCCACCCCATGGGAGACCCAGACTGAGTTTTGGGTTCAGCGTCAGCCTGATCTAGCCCCTGCCATTGCAGGCATCTGCGGAGTGAACCAGAGGCTGGGAAAGCTCACTCCGTCTCTCTGCCTCTCAAAAAGATAAATGCATTTAAAAAATTATAATTAAAGAAAAGGAAAATTATTTCTCAAAAGTTGCTTGTAAGGCCGCCACAAAACACACCAGACACTTGGAGTTAAGGGAAAGGTTTATTGTCGGGTCGGGGAAGCCCAAGAGGCCAGGGGGAGAGGGGGAGAGAAAGTAAGAGAGAGGGGGATCGGGAGAGAACGTGTGCTGGGAGCAGGTCCCATTATACCTTCGCCGGGGGTGCAGGGAAGTGGGAGCAGCGAATCCCATTAGGGTGGGGGTGGAGCTGACACCTGTGGTTGGGCCAAGGTACTTAGGACCCAAGCTCACTGTGCAAGGTGGCGACAGGGGCCAGAGCCTAAGATGGCGTCCGGGGCATAGATGGCTCCACAGAGGAGACAGCACTGTTTTACCAACAGTTGCTCCCCTGGTGGACTTTTCCAGAGCACTGTGTCCAGATTCCACCGATCTCCTGCTGCTTGTTTCTGCTTTCATTTTCCCTGCAGTATTTATCGCTTTTGAATAGTCTGTGGAATTCTTCTGGTCTTGTCTTGCCTTATTCGAATGTAAGCGCCTGGTTGGTTCGTTTTTGTATCTTCAGTGTCTTCTAAACTGCCTGAAAGATTGGAGGTGCTCACTCGTTACTGTGCGAATGGACCATGAGTTCCACGAGGGAGACGGAGCAGTGAGGCCCCCGGGAGGCCTGTTTCCGCATCACGGCTGCTGGGGCCTGAGCCAGGTTCTGTGATTCCAGTTCCTGTCTCCTGGCTGCTCAGTATTGTGTCCTCGGCCCAGGTAACAACCCGGTCTCCATGGGATGATGACACTTCTTTGGGAGTGGCGGCTCTGATACGGGACATGCAGGTGCCACAGTAAGCCATAGTTGTATTCAAGGAGGTGGCAGGGAACATTTTAAAGGAGACAAGGGAGAAGTTTCGGTAACGATGCAAAGCTTGGAGACCCTGGGCTGGAGCTAGCAGTAGTTCGTTGGTGGGGGTGTCCGTGCCGGGCCAGTGTTTTGTAGAGAGCGTTTGGTCGGAAGTCTTGTGGTCTGAAAGACAGCATGAAAGGTAAACCTGTCATACGGGGCTCTGTGCATCTTTGCGAGCTGTGCAAAACGTGGGGCACGTGCAGAGCGAGAAGAACCCTCTTGTGAGTTCTGAGGAAGTTGTTGGGAACGTGCCGAGGCAGGTAGGAACTGCTGCCTTTGTTGTTCGCTCTGGCTGTATGCGCATGTGGATCCGACAGGAAGGCGTTCCTCCTGCTATCAGCTGTTCTCAGTGTGGGTTTGTTAGGATTCTGTTTTCTTTCCCGTGGCGTTCCCACGGCAGGTGTGCGCACTGAGTAGCTGTTCTGAAGCTCATTGGGAAGCTCTCTAATCCTGACTCATGGAAACTGTGCAGTTGGCTTTGAACTTAAAACAATTCAGGTGGGGCTGGTGTTATGGTGCCCCAGGTTAAGTCGCCACCCGTGTTACTGACATGGCACGTGGGAGTGCTGATTTGAGCCCTGGCTGCTCTGTTTCTGATATAGCTTCGTGCTAATGCGTCTGGGGAGGCAGTGGAAGATGGCACAGGTACTTGGGCTCCTGCCACCCACATGGCAGAGCTGGATGGAGTTCCTGCCTCCTGGCTTTGGCCTGGCCCAGGCCTGGATGTTGGGAGCATTTGGAGAGTGAGCCAGCAGTTGGAAGATCTTTCTCATTGTCTCTCTCAATTGTCTGTTGGTCTGCCTTTTAAGTAAGTTAAGTAAATAAATAAATCTTGAAAAAAAAAAACTATTCAAGTTACATGTGATCACTGCAAAAAATGAGAATATTCAGATAAACAGAGATACACTGGAATCATCTGAAATCTACCATGTGGAGAATGTTCACTGTGGTCCAAATTGCTCTATCACTTCTTACAAGGACTTTAGCGTTAGCTTCCCACCTGGTCTTCCTACTTCCGGTCTGACCCCTGTCACCCTCCACTCTTCAGCTAGACTTACTTTTTTTTTTTTTTTTTTTTAATTTTATTTGGCAAGTAGAGTTATAGACAGTGAGAGAGAGACAGAGAGAAAGGTCATTCTTCCATTGGTTCACTCCCCAAATGGCCGCCACAGCCAGCGCTGCGCTGATCCGAAGCCAGGAGCCAGATGCTTCCTTCTGGTCTCCTATGCGGGTGCAGGTCCCAAGCACTTGGCCCATCCTCCACTGCCCTCCCGGGCCACAGTAGAGAGCTGAACTGGAAGAGGAGCAACCGGGACTAGAACCCGGCACCCATATGGGATGCCAGCGCCACGGATTAACCAAGTGAGCCACAGCGCCGGGCCCTAGACTTACTTTTTAAAAAGCCTTATTAGTGGGAAATTTCCAGTCTCTGCAAGAATATAAAGTGTAATGAAGCCCCATGAAACCATTACTGAGCTTCGGATCTCCCTGATTTCCTTTATCTGAATCCTAGTTCTTCTCAGAACTAGTCCCCGGTTACCACTTTCTGGGGACGCCTTCAGGAAGTGTTTTATAGTGGACCTTTCAGTGTCGATAAGCATAGCTTTAAAAAACAGGTAAGTGAATTTAACTGCACATGATATTCTGAAACTTGCTATTTTTAGATTTAGATTACAATGTATCATTAACACCTCTTTACAGTAAACCTAGGTTGTCGTCATGTAGCTGCACAGATTGGATTTGAGTTCTTCATAATATCCTCCGTCTGCTCAGAAGCTCAGCTGTGCCCCCTGCCCCAGTAAACTTGGAAGGGGAAAAGATGTCCCAGATATGTTCTGGAATGCATTGACTTTTCCACTGACATATGATTCTATACCAGGAGTGGGCAAGCCGTATGAGGCCCACAGAATCGTTTGGCCCTGCCAAGGCAATTCCATGCAAGACTAGAAATTTAAAACGTCTATAGCAGGCTAATATTTTAAGTTAAAGATATTTAAACGTATTTATTTATGTATTTGAGAGTCAGAATTACAGAGAGAGCGAGAGCGAAGGAGAGCGCCTCCATCTGCTGTTTCACTCCCCAAATGGCCACAATGGCCAGGGCTGGGTCGGGTTGAAGCCAGGATCCAGGAGCTCCATCCGAGTCTTTGGTGTGGGTGTAGGAGCCCAAGCACTTAGGCCATCTTCTGCTGCATTTGCCAGAGTGTTAGCAATGAGCTGGATCAGAAGTGGAGCAGCCGGGACGTGAACTGGTGCCCACAGGGGGTGCTGGCATTGCAGGTGGCAGCTCTATCTGCTATCCCACAACGCTGACCACAAAGTTGATTATTTTTACCACTCTAAGTCTGGCACACAGGGCTGGTGGTGTGGTGTAGCGGGTAAAGCCACTAGCCGCAGTGCTTGCATCCCGTATGGGTACCGTTTGAGTTCTGGCTGCTCCTCTTCCAGTCTAGCTCTCTGCTATGGCCTGGGAAAGCAGTAGAAGATGGCCCAGGTCCTTGGGCCCCTACATCCATGTGGGAGACCCGGAAGAAGTTCCTGGCTCCTGGCTTTGGATTGGCTCAGCTCCATCTGAGGAGTGAACCAGTGGATAGAAGACCTCCCTCTCCCTCCCTCCTTCTCTTCTCTCTCTCTCTCTCTCTCTCTCTCTCCCTCTGCATCTCTGTAACTCTGACTTTCAAATAAATAAATAAATAAATCTTTTAAAAAAATCTGGCACTGTTCTATAACCAGTATCTTTCAAGTTTTCTCAATATTCATTTAATAGGAAATGATGTTAGTATTTGAATATTGAGAATAGCTTCACATTTTTCAATAAGCATGTGCCCTTGTTTCAAGTACTAGTTAAAAAAAATGAAAGCTGGTTGTTTTTGAGTTTATGGTTTTGTCAGGGGAACAGACTGTCAACAGATAAATATAAATCCCATTTACGATCCCATTTACTGCCAGGAGGTATGCTTCCTATGAGTCAGAACTGCTTGTTGGGGCCTGGCGCTGTGGTGTAGCACCTTAAGCCACCACCAGCAATGCCAGTATCCCTTATGGGCACTGGTGCATGTCCTGGATGCTCCACTTCCAGTCCAGCTCCCAGCTAATGTGCCTGGGATAGCAGTAGAAGATGGCCCAAGTGATTGGGCTCCTGTACCCATATGGAAGACCTGGATGAAGCTCCTGGCTCCTGGCTTCAGCCTGGCCCAGCTCCAGCTGTTGCAGCCACCTGGGGAGTGAACCAGTGGATGAAAGACCTCTCTCTCAGTCTCTTTCTCTTTCTCTGTAACTCTGCCTTTCAAATAAGTAAAATAAATCTTTTTATTTGAAAGGCAGAGTTACAGAGAGAGGTGGAGACAGAGAGAGAGGTCTTCTATTTGCTGGTTCACTCCCCAGATGGCTGCAACGGTTGGAGCTGCACTGATCCAGAGCCAGGAGCCAGGAGCTTCTTCCAGGTCTCCCACGTGGGTGCAGGTGCCCAAGGGCTTGGCCTTCTGCTGCTGCTATCCCAGGCCATAGCAGAGAGCCGGACTGGAAGAAGAGCAGCCAGGACTAGAAACGGCACCCATATGGGATGCTGGCATTTCAGGCCAGGGCATTAACCCGCTGCGCCACAGCGCCAGCCCCAGTAAAATAAATCTTAAAAGGAATTACTCACCATTGTCAGACGTGGTGGCCCCCTTCCAGCCCTCATGCCCTGGAATAGTCTCCTCCAAGGTTGACCCTGAGCTTGAATACGACATTTGTTCTGATCAATGAGATACTGGCAAGTGTGATGCAGACAGAGGCTGTGTGATGCTCCCACACTGCTGCTTGTTCTTCTGGAAGGCTCTTCTCAGAATCCTGAGTCGTCCTGTAGAAAGGTCTGGCTACTTTGCAGGAGAGGCCACATGGACTAGGAGAGGAATGTCCAGTCAGTCTCCAAGCTATTTCAACCAAGGTACTAGAATTGTTAGTGGAAAAAGCCATTGTGAGTATTCCAGCTCCAATAGACACCATGTGGAATAAAAGAACTGCCCAGCTGAGCCAGATTCAGGTTGTAGAATCCTCTGAACTAACAGCGCTTGGATGCTACTGTAAGCCTTCAAGTTTTTAATGGTTTGCTTTGCAGCAATAGATAACAGAAATACCAATTTGTGGATTCTCTGTGAACCCAAGGTTCTTGGTAAATGCGGTACCTGCTGCCCAATGCCTACTGTATGGTAGCTGTTCATTAAGTGTTAGTTCTGTCACTTTTGGTGTCATTTGCTTCTTCCACTCTTGACTTTGGTGATTAGGCTTGTAATGGAATGTTACTCAGCTCAAGTGCAGCGCTCAGAGGCTGAAGAAGTTCCTGCAGTGACGATGTTTTGGAATCTCACTCCAGGAAGAATGAATTTGAGAGTAGGGATAAACTGGAGCAGCTGTCTGATAAGGATAAATTCTTTTTTTTTTTTTTTAAAGTGCTAGATCAATTTTTTTTTTTTTTTGACAGACAGAGTGGATAGTGAGAGAGAGAGAGAGAGACAGAGAGAAAGGTCTTCCTTTGCCGTTGGTTCACCCTCCAGGGCTGCTGCGGCCGGCTCATCGCGCTGATCCGAAGCCAGGAGCCAGGTGCTTCTCCTGGTCTCCCATGCGGGTGCAGGGCCCAAGCACTTGGGCCATCCTCCACTGCCTTCCCGGGCCATAGCAGAGAGCTGGCCTGGAAGAGGGGCAACCGGGATAGAATCCGGCGCCCCAACCGGGACTAGAACCCGGCGTGCCGGCGCCACAAGGCGGAGGATTAGCCTGTTAAGCCACGGCACCGGCCTGATAAGGATAAATTCTTGACACCTCTGGCCCCCTTGCCTATAAGCTTTCTCCCTTTTATCTCCCACAAAGGTAATGGACAAGAACATGGGCTGTGAGACCTAGACTGGAGTTTTGCCTTTCCTATTAACTGCCTGTGTTACTTCAGATACGTTTCTTAATCTCACTAAGCCTCAGTTGACTCCTTTGTAATATAAGGATAGTCACAGTGCCTGACTTACAGGTGAGAGGAGTCCGGGATGGAGAGAGGACTTGGTGTTCTGAGCAGAGGCTGAGTGTTCCTGATCTGAAGTCTAAAACTTTTTGAGCTCCTTGATGACACCACAAAATTCTATACCATGGCCGGCGCCGCGGCTCAGTAGGCTAATCCTCCGCCTAGCGGCGCCGGCACACCGGGTTCTAGTCCCGGTCGGGGCACCGATCCTGTCCCGGTTGCCCCTCTTCCAGGCCAGCTCTCTGCTATGGCCCAGGAGTGCAGTGGAGGATGGCCCAAGTACTTGGGCCCTGCACCCCATGGGAGACCAGGAGAAGCACCTGGCTCCTGCCTTAGGATTAGCGCGATGCACCGGCTACAGCGCGCCTACCGCGGCGGCCATTGGAGGGTGAACCAACGGCAAAGGAAGACCTTTCTCTCTGTCTCTCTCTCTCACTGTCCACTCTGCCTGTCAAAAATTAAAAAAAAAAAAATTCCATACCATGAAACTTCTCAGGCACAAAATTATTAAAAATAGTCTAAAATTGCTTTCAAGCTATGTATAAAGTACAATAGGAAACAAATGCATTTCATTTTAGCCGTGGCTCCCATCCCCAAGATATCTCATTATAGTCTATGCACATATTCTAAAACCTGAAAAAAATCCATCCAAAACACTTCTGTTTTGGATTTTGAATAGGTGACACTCAATATATAATGAGAAATAAGCTTAAAATGGTTGGATAGGACCAGATTATAAAGGCTTAAGATTTTAATTGTAAGCCACAAAGCGATAGGATAAAAGTTGTTTTTTGGATGGTAAGTTTGACAGTTATATGCAAAATAGATTCCCCAGAGGACAGCTGGGAATTCATGAAGACCTGTGAGAAGGGACTTCAAGTGATCTGGTGTGAGGTTATGAAGATACGGAGTCACGTTTCAGAGAGAAATGGGTGGAAATGGTGACTCGTGGGCAAGATGAAGGAGTGGACCACGGAAGATTCTTTTTTTTTTTTTTGACAGGCAGAGTGGACAGTGAGAGAGAGAGAGACAGAGAGAAAGGTCTTCCTTTTGCCGTTGGTTCACCCTCCAATGGCCGTCGCGGTAGCGCGCTGCGGCCGGCGCACCGCGCTGTTCCGATGGCAGGAGCCAGGTGCTTCTCCTGGTCTCCCATACAGGTGCAGGGCCCAAGGACTTGGGCCATCCTCCACTGCACTCCCTGGCCACAGCAGAGAGCTGGCCTGGAAGAGGGGCAACCGGGACAGGATCGGTGCCCCGACCGGGACTAGAACCCGGTGTGCCAGCGCCACAAGGCGGAGCAGGGGAAGATTCTTTCGAAGTCCCTACTCATCACTCTCCGCTGGATCTCGGTTCCTGCGCAGGCTCCTTGTTTGACATCATCAATGCCCTTCAGCTGTGTGAAGCCTGGAGGGGGTGTTGTGAGGCAGCAGGTGAAAACACTGGGGACCCCACCTTCCGTATTCCGTAGTGGAGTGCCGGTTTGAGTGCCAGCGCCTGTGCTTCCAGTCAGCCTGCAGCTGACGTGCCCAGGCGATGGGTGATGTCCTAAGAGCTTGGGTCCATCTGTGGACTTCGAGCCTCCAACACTGCACTGAGGAAGTCTCTCTTCTTTATGAAGTCCCCAGCCTCAGGTATTTTGTCAGCAACAGCACACGGAGTGAGATGTGTCTGAAGGCAGGCTAGTGCCAGACACATGATAGGTCTCAGTCATAAATGCTTATGGAATGAGCACAATTCTCAAAGCCATGTTCTTAGCCACTTCTGATGATCTTATATTTTCCTTTTGACTCCTCCCTGGAATGTAGGCAAATTAACATTGGCATGGCCACGGGAGCTTGTGCAAACGGCGCTGACCGTTCGGTGGGTTCTGCACGCTTTCATCTTTTCCTGCTGTCGAGGAAGCCTAAGTGCTTGTGCATGTGGTCTTCAATTCGTCGGCTGTTTTCTGCTTACAATTTAACCTCTGTAAGGGTGGGGTCTCTGTTTTGCTTCATACTGCATTACACAGTGATGTGCGGGCTCTTGGTAAATGGAAGAATCATTGAAGAAACAGCTTTAAAACAGCGCTCTGGATCCTCAGATGTTGATATGAAGCATTGTTGGGTACTGCTTCAGAGAAAAGGCCTGCGAGGTAATACTCTAAGTTGTTCTAAATTGTTAACAGTGGTAGTCTTTCAGTGGCAACAATGAGTGGTGTATTTTACTTTTTTTCCTGTTCTGTGTTTTCTAATTTTTCATATTTATATGGCAATCCCTGAAAATAGGTTGTCCTCCTAGCATGGCAGTGGAACATACTGATTCATGCTGCTCCACCACAAGCTGAGCTGTGCACTCTAACATCTTTCCTTCTTTCATCTGTACAAGGGGCTAATCACACGAAGGCTGAGGGTGCTAAGGTCCCTGTACCAGCTTAGCTGCTCTTGACGGCTGCTGGTGGACCCTGCTCTGTCTGGCTGAACAGCAAAGGGAAAGTTACTGTCTCCAGTTGCACACAAGTCTAAGTGCTGATGGATGTCAGTCCTGGGGGCTCTCCCTCGAAGCATCCTTCAATGCTTTGGCTCTGTTTTCAGACCAGTGACAGGGAAACAGGTGGCTACAGAAAGCCTTAGGGTTACACCTTTAAAGGATGGGAGATCTTGAACTCTAGAGCTTTATCTTTGAAATTTGACTGGCTTTGCCAGGACCAGGGGCCATCCCTGGACCAGACACTATGCCCTGACTGTCCAGTTTGGGTGCATTGTAGTGTTGGGACAACTGTAATGGGTTAGCTCACCAAGACTGCATGGAGTGGGAAGTAACAGAGGGGTGCTGGCAGCAGAAGAGGGCTTGAGTGCCAGGCAGGCAGACCCAAGTCTATCCTGTGATGTAAAGAGCTTAACACAGCTCTCAGAACCCAGTAAGAACTCAACGAGTGTTGGACAGCCATCACCACTAGAGGGTAGGGTTATCATCCGTATTGTATTTTATAACAGGTTCTAAGAGTCTTGTATTTTTTTTTTTTTTGACAGGCAGAGTGGACAGAGAGAGAGAGAGAGAGAGAGAGAGACAGAGAGAAAGGTCTTCCTTTTGCTGTTGGTTCACCCTCCAGTGGCTGCTGCGGCTGGTGTGCTGTGGCCAGTGCATCGCGCTGATCCTAAGGCAGGAGCCAGGTGCTTCTCCTGGTCCCCCATGGGGTGCAGGGCCCAAGCACTTGGGCCATCCTCCACTGCACTTCCTGGCCACAGCAGAGAGCTGGCCTGGAAGAGGGGCAACCGGGACAGAATCTGGCGCCTCGACCAGGACTAGAACCCGGTGTGCCGGTGCTGCAGGTGGAGGATTAGCCTATTGAGCTGCAGCGCCGGCCAAGAGTCTTGTATTTTTAAGAACCTGGCATTTGTGTTATAAGTAACCCAGCAGAACAAGAGTTTACTGAGTATTTCTTTTTCTTCATCTTTTGCCTTGGGTATTTTTAGTTTATGCAACTTGTGCTTTTTAGAATTCCTTTTTCTAAAATGCGCTTGTGATCGTTTTGATTTTTCCAATGAATGATCGAGTGTGGCAGAAGCACTTGCTTTGTCTCACGAGATTTTCCTTGTTTTGTGCTTCACACAAACGACGGCTGTGCGTTTTGGCCTTGGATCCCTCACATGGTTGTTTTTCTTCTTGCTGTTGTCATATTTCATTTAACTGCAAATTAAAAAGACTTGAAAAAAATTACAGCAATTTCTAGTTCATATCCAGGAAATAGAACTCTCCACAGGAACCCTTGCATGGTACAAATATGTTAGAAAATCGTTTTCCATTGTGCTTGAGGGGCCTGGGAGGCAGTCACGATGCGGGGCTATTGGCCCGTCTTGGCTGGAGCCCAGGGACACTGCGGTGAGTGTCCTGCAGGAAACCTCCCATCCGAAGAGGTAATTTTCTTTCAGGATCTGCGTCAGAGGCTGCTGCGATCCAAGCAAGGCACGGTGAGATTGGTACGGGAGCACTTAAAATCGTGGGCTGTAAAAAGCAAACCCAGGAGGGCGGGAGCGGCCCTGCGAGCTGGTTTGGTCTGAACCTCAGCAGACCTTTGTTTTGAATCACCTCTTCCTTGTGTCCCACCACCAGGACAGAGCATTCATTCAGTTCACACACACAGGGCCGCATTTAGTCCCTTTCCTGCTCCACCGCGTCTTGTGGCAACTCTTGTTTCTGTTGCCATTCTGGTGTTTTCAGAGTCGCTCTTAACTCCTGTGGCAAGCTGAACACATTTTTTCCTGTTTTCCAGATCTTCAGATTAACGACTCTCGTTTCAAACAGCTACCAGGTTTGAAAACAGATGAAGCTCTTTATCTCTTCAAAGACAGAGATATTTTTCCTTTCCTTATTTTCTTCAAGATGGTCAATCAAAGAAGCATTTATTTTAAATTTGAGAACCTGAGGCGACAGTATTAAAAAACAGCAGTTGGGAGAATATGAAGTCAGCCACAGCCCTAATCTCATACATGGCAACTCATTCTAGTGTTGTGTGAACCTTCCACGTGGGCCGCGTCCACACGGGCTTGATCTCGTTGGAGTTGAGTAGGAAGCTAAGCAGCATTTTAAGGCAGTTAGAGAAGCACCCAAGAAGGATTAAAATTTTCTTTATTTATTTTTTAAATATTTATTTGAGAGGCAGAGGCAGAGAGAGAGAGAGAGAGAGAGAGAGAGGATTACAAATTTAAAAAATGTTTGAAAGATAAAATTTGAGCCCCTAACTTCTGGCTCAACCCCAACTGTGCACAATGATTGGGGGAGCACAAAACTGGGAGCTGGGAACTCAACCCAGATCTCCCACATGAGTGTCAGGGACTCAACTACTTGGGCCATCAGCTGCTGCCTCCTGTTGTCCACAGTAATAGGAAGTTGGAGGCAGAGGCCAGGACTTGAACCCCAGCTCCCCATTGTAGGTGTGGGTGTCTTAACCACTGAGCCAAATGCCTACCCCTTGAGAAGGATTATTTTTTAAAGATTTATTTGAAAGGCAGAGTTACAGAGAGAGAGAGACAGAGATTCTGTCTGCTGGTTCACTCCTCAAACCGTGACAGCTGTCAGGGCTGGGCCAGGCTGAAGCTGGGAGCCCACAGCTCCATCCTGAGTCTCCTACGTGGGTGGCAGAGGCCCAAGCACTTGGGCTATCCTCTGCTGCGTTAGCAGGGAGCTAGACTGGGACTTGGAGCAGCGCCCATATGGGATGCCAGCATTGCAGGTGGCTGCTTAACCCTCTATGCCACAATGCTGACCCCAAGAAGGATTTTTTTTTTTAATTAAAAAGATTTTTTTTTGACAGGCTGAGTTAGAGAGAGAGAGAGAGAGAGAGAAAAGGTCTTCCTTCCGTTGGTTCACCTCCGCAAATGGCTGCTATGGCCGGCATGCTGTGCCGATCCAAAGCCAGGAGCCAGGCGCTTCCTCCTGGTCTCCCATGTGGGTGCAGGGGCCAGGCACTTGGGCAATCCTCCACTGCCTTCCCGGGCCACAGCAGAGAGCTGGACTGGAAGAGGAGCAACTAGGACAGAACTGGCGCCCCAACCGGAACTAAAACCCAGGGTGCCGGTGCCCAAGCGGAAGATTAGCCTAGTGAACTGTGGCACTGGCCCCCAAGAAGGATTTTAAAGCAAGTCAGATCAATGTGAAGTTGTGTTCTTTCTGTTTGGAGCATAACACGAACAATTTTGTATCATCTTCTCGACATTTCCTAGTAGACCTTAAATGTTCTCACGAGATACTTAGCAGTAGCCACAGAAGGTCATGGGTGTGTGAATTAGCTTGATTGTGGTCATCATTGCCCAGTGTGTACATATGTCCAAACATTATGTTCTACATCTTAAATATATAAAATTTTTATTTCTCACTTATACATCCATAAAGCTAGGGGGAAAAGAGCAGTGCCTGCCGACAGTAAACTTTGTAATGTTTTGTGCTGTGTTCCTGCTGACATTCTCTCAATTGTGAAATACCTACAGTTTATTCCTTGTCTCAGCAGTCATCTGTTTGCGTTATGTTGCTTCCCATCAAGATTATCACAAGGACAGGCTTTTAGCCTAGCAGTTAAGGGGCCCATGTCCCACGTTGTAGTGTCTGGTTCAATTCCTGGTTCTCGCTCCTGACTCCAGTTTCTTGCTAATGCAGACCTTGGGAAGCAGCAGTGTTGGCTCAAGGAATTGGGTTCCTACCACCCACTTTCTCCCTGGGTTGAGTTCCAACCCCTGGCTGCTGTCCCTGGCTTACCCCTAGTCATTCCGGGATCTCCAAACCTTCCGCATGGCTGGAATTTTTTTCCCCCTACAGTGAAGTGCTGATGTTACTTCCTTAAAATCCTCCCATATCTTCCCAGTGCCTACACGGTAACAATCTGGACTTTAGGGAGGTATCCGAGACTTGCTGACCTGACCTCAGCCAAGCCCTCTGAGATCTCATTTCCTATTGCTCTTACCCTTTGCAGACCCATACAAAATGTTTTCCCCATGCTCCCCTGCTTGCCCCCCCTTGCACCCTCGACAGTGTCCAGCTGTCTCTCAGGGGCTCATTCAGAGGGCACTCTTTTGTTGCAGCTTAACAGTCCTCCCCCGGGGCAGAGTCAGCTCCTCCGTGCTGTGGGTCCCACAACGTTGAGTGCATATTTCTGCATTTCTGTTATTTCCATTACCGGAGCCAGATTGGAACGGAGGTTCTTGTCCCCTGTAAGACAGGTGTTTCAGATGTGAGATTGGCGATGAGCAGACTGGCAGAGTTTAATGACGTAGTGCACCTGACAGGCTATGGGGACAACTCAGCCAAGACCCCGGATCACAGTCTGCACTAGACCGGGGTCTATATGGGTGTGGGGTGCACTGCTTCCCACTGTTTCTCCTCAGCCTCTTCTGGGGTATTGCTGAATGAGGGGCTTTCTGGTCTTGAAATTCATGGCTTTATCATATAGTGTTATTAGACCAAATAGTTCCCTTGAAGCTGGGCCAGGAGCCCTGGGCTGGGGGGGGTGGTGGTGGTGGAGGTGTGGGAGGAGGTTGGGGACCACTCCCCCCTACAAGGTTATCACACATGGGGAGGACTTTGCATGTGTAAGTGCTGGGCTGCCTCTAAGGCTGCTACTCTCCTTTCCATTCAGACTTCTATTTTTTTTTTTTTCCCCTTCTGTTCCTCTCACATGTCCGCTAATGTCTCCCTTCTAATCTCATGTTTCTAGCATCTCACTTAGCAGGGATGCTCTGCACGTGCCTCTTCTTCCTTTTTTTTTTTTAATTTATTTATTTATTTGAAAGTCAAGGTTTACACACACACACACACACATACATGCACATAGGGGGAGAGAGAGAGAGAGACAGAGAGAGAATCATCCATCTGCTGATTCACTCCCCAGCTCCAATGTCTGGGGCTGGGCCAGGCTGGAGCCAGAAGCCAGGAGCTTCTTCTGTGTCTCCCATATTGGTGCAGGGGCCCAAGGACTTGGGCCACCTTCCACTGCCTTCCCAGGTGCATTAGTAGGAGCTAGATTGGAAGTGGAAGCAGCCGGTCTCGAACTGGTGCCCAAATGGGATGCTGGTGTTGCAGGTAGCGGCCCTACCTGTTACGCTCCAATGCTGGCCTGCCATGTGCATCTTCTGTACGAGGGTGTATGTGAAGGTCAGGACCACAGCTGTAGCACCTGTACCGAGGAGAGGTGGACATCAGCTAATTGTATGGTGCAGTTTGGGTAGCGTAGTACATAGTACCATGTGACTTCAGAAAATGTGCACTATGAAAAAAATTGTGTGGGTTTCAGAATATTTTGCACCTGCCTTTAAATTCCATTTCCCTCAGACTTTTGGAGTCCCCCTATATATCCATAATATGTAGGTCGGTGATCTTTCAGCATGGAACAAATAACAGTTGTCTCTGTAGTTTCCTGTTTTGGTTCCCACACAAAACTTGTATAGAAAGAGCAAAGCTCTTTGGTTAAACGTTTCTGCCATTAGTGCATGGAATTTTAGATACATATTGTTTTGAATATAAATGGAATGTACAGAAATGTGAGTGTAAAAAAATAGGTGGACTACTCACTATTGATGAAACCATTCAAAACCAAGATGGCGTGTTCTAGACAGCTGTAGTTTTTTTTGAAAGGTTCTGCGTACAGTTTTAGGCTGGTGTCAGTAACCTCTTCACCTTCGTCTCTCTCTTAGCACCTTTTATTGTAATTTCTGAAGCTGTGCTTTGTAGTGAGAGCTGACAGTCCTGAGGCAAGCTCTTCAGAACTCGTCATCTGCTTAGGGCTGAACTGGCAGGGGGAGACATTGAAAGCAATGAAGTCTTTTCAACTAAGAACTTAGAATTTTACATAGTGATGCTCGAGAAAAAACTGGAAATACAGGCACAGGAAACTCTTAGACCACCCCACACCGGTAATGGAGTCACACCTCAAGTTCTCAAAAACCATCCTTTACAAAGACAGCTCAAACTTGATTTTGATCAGATTAAACTACTAGGAATGTAGACTTTTCCTTGTGCACCGATTGGCAATTTCTTTCCTTTTGCCACCAAAGACAAAGGATTCAAGGCTTTTAGAACCTTGTTTCTAATAGACCCAAAAGCCCTAGGGTAGTGTTTGGGAACCTAGGAAGAGAGTTCTGAAATCATTTGATTTTGGTTCCCATCTGCTATCTGATACTATACAATACCATTTTCCAGGTTCATGACAAGGGTTTAAAAAATACACATTTTTTTTAACTTTCATGATTTCATTTATTCCCATGGCCCCTGTGGACTTTTTTTGAGGCTATATCTTTTCATTTTTCATCTTTTTGTTCTGTAAACTAGAAGAAATTATTACTGAGTTTTTCCAGCAGAGGGAGACATCTGACCGTGAACAAGGGTCGCTACTTGCCAGGAGTAGTCTGTAGCCCGTTTTTATCAATATACATAAAAAACTCAGTGTTCAAATTAACTAGTTCAATAAGTAATTTAGCTCATTGATTTTTGGGCATATCCTAAGTGCCATTACAAGCTACGGATATTTTAAATGCCATTACCTAATAGAAGGAATGTTTTAAGCACCTTTTATTGATTTTATTACTGCTTTATTTTGCTGTCTTGGTTTAAAATCATTTTAACCACTCTGTAATCAAGAAGAAATATATCGTTGGTGAAATACAGTCAATTTCCTAAAAACCTTTGACATCGTTAAATAAGGAATTACAGTTGTTAAATCATGTCAGGCAATAGCGGAGGGACAGAAGAGAGAGGATTTGGAGCCGTGGGCCAGCATGCCAGTAAGCCACGCTGACCCCTTGCTCTCCGTGTCAGTTGCACTCCAGCTCTGCTTCTGGCTTTTACCTCCGGAAGAGAGATTGAACATCTCAGGTAGCAGGGAAGGTGGAAGAGGGGTAGCAAAATGTGATCCAGGGCCATTACAGAGCTTTTGCATGACCTCTTGTGACTTTCAGCTGAAATGATTCTCTGAGCGATCCTGTAATTTCACGTGCTTTTCTTGGGAGATTGCGGGATATTGACATTCTGCATAAGAAAGAACCAAGACACATATCAGGGCTTTTTTTTTTTTTTTCCTAACCACTTCTCTCTTCTGCTATTTTGATTTTGAATTATTGAGTTGATCAGTTGATAGACAAGGGATATGGTCCACATACTGCTTAATCAAAGAGGTACAAGAGTGAGTAGTGAGCTTGGGAGCTCGATACAAGCCTGCTAATGAGTTGATTGCATTGACATTTGATGTAATTTAACTGTAGAGTGGCAAATATCAATACCTGTATATGATTTGGTGGGCGGTTGTTGAACTGTGATTAGAAGTTTAGGATGATTCCCGGTAAAAGACCTCCTGGCAGAAACCCAAGAACAAAGAACTTGGTTTTTCCCATTAAATGGAATAGGTCCAGAAAGTCAAGTGTTTTGATCATTAATAGAATCTTTCTTTTTCTTTTAGCAAATGTTAGCTTCAAGAGGAAATTGATAATTATGCATAGGTCTATTTAATGATCTTTGGGAGAGCTCTTTTCATTCCTTCAAATGAGCTCATATCTACAGCTGTGGCAATTATTCACCGACCAGGAAAGCAAACGAGAGTTAAAATGCTGATCAGCATCATTTCAAATATGTCAGTGGTACTGGAAGCATCTGGATAGGATTAATCTGTTTGAGGCTGAATACCAGACTTGGTTGCAACATTAGTTGATGGTATTTTATAAGTTACCTAAATGTATCATAATATGGAAGGATTTAAGCTGTATTGAGTATTATTGCATTCCAGACACTACTGTAGGTGTTCTAAACACAGTGCAAGATGAAGTCTTCCTTTCCTTCAGAGGACAGACATGAGCCAGGCACTGTCCATGGATGGGAGCAGTGGGCAGAGAAGAGGCCCCGGAAGGCCTCACCGAGGTGTCATTGGAAAGATGTTGAGTGTTCAGAAGTAGACGAACAATACATAAGCACCCTCTGCTTTTGAAAAATTGGGAGTGGCTGTTTAAAGAAACAAAGGTCTTGCTGTGTCTGTTTGCTTCTTTTTTCATCTTAGTTTTGAAACACTTAAAATACTGTTGTGTGTGTGTGTGTGTGTGTAAGAACTATGAAGTTCACCTCCCAGCTGAGATGCAGAATGTTGCCGGCACCTCTGCAGCCCTGGTGGGCTCCTGTCCAGCTGCCTCTTCCTGCCACTCTTTGAGATGACTTGATACTCTTATGTCCTGTTGCAAAGCACACCAACATCCGGGTCTCTCAAGAACTACAACCCTTTTGTTCTTATCTTTGGTTGAATCCATGAAAGA
This sequence comes from Lepus europaeus, assembly GCF_033115175.1. Lineage (NCBI taxonomy): Eukaryota > Metazoa > Chordata > Mammalia > Lagomorpha > Leporidae > Lepus > Lepus europaeus. Next base: position 56,196,720 of record NC_084845.1, read on the forward strand.
TGCAGTGAAGGGATGAGTTGATGCTTGCCTGGTGAATTCAGGTTAAGTAGAAAGCTGCTTTTTTATTTTTTATTTTTTTTGGGAGGGGGTGATGGTGGGGTAGGAACAAGAATGCCAGCTAGCCTAAGTAGCTGTTATAATTGGAATAAATCAGGAAGAAATTTGATTTACTCAGAATACCGCTTCTGTCTCACTTTGAGCTGCACAGACCTTTTCATGACTAGCACATCTAGACTGAGCGAGTGATGGCATCCCAGCCACACGGTAGAGCCACGTGTTTAGCTTTGGAGGCTCAGTCACAGTTTTCATGCCTATGAGGATACTTGAAAAGGTTCATGGAAAAGTGGAATTAAAAGAGAAATTTATTTTGGTGCAAAAATTTTTGAAATTATGTGTGCAAAATGTCTTGGGAAATTCTTGTTATGAAAATACTGTACATGGAAATTTGTGCATTTTGGAGTACCTTCATATAGATTTCTATGGAACATTTAAGTTTAGCAACAAGTGGTTAAGATTAAACTTTTTAATGTTTTACTTTTTAAAAAAATCAGAGTGGCATGGGGGCCAGAGACGGAGTCAGAGAGAGAGAGAGAGAGAAACAGTTACAGAGAGCTCACATCCACTGGTTCACTCCCTAAATGCCTGCAACAGCCAAGGCTGAGCTAGGCCGGGAAGCTTACTCAAGATACCACTGTGACCTCCTAGGTGTATGTGTTAGCAGGAAGGTGGAATTGGGAGTGGAGCTGAGACTTGAACCCAGGGACTTCAACCCAGGCATCCCAACCTGTGGCTTATGTGCTCAGCCAAATGCTCGGCTCAGCATTTGTTTTTCAGTTTGATGACTATGCTCTCCCTCTCCCAATCCACTTTCATTTTCAAGTACCATAGAATTCTTAGGTGCACGTGTATATATATATTTAAAGTTTCCTTTATTTGGAAAGGAAAGAGTGTGTGTCCCTGTTTGCCGGCTTATGCCCCAGATGCCTGCAGTGCCCCTTGGGTGTTGAGAACTGAATCCCAGTCTCTCGGGACGTGGCAGGAATCCAGTTACTTGAGACATCTGTGCTGTATCCCAGGGTCTGCTATGGCAACAACCTGGAGCCAGGGGCAGGCGCTGGGACTTCAGCCCAGGCGCTCTGATAACGGATACAGTCATCTTAGCCTCCAGGCTAAATGCCCGCTCCTGGTGATACTTTTTTTTTTTTTAAATTGAAAGTAAGGGTTGAAAGGGTGCAACTCTACAGCACACGACATGCCCTCACCCTTCCTGTGAAACTTGCTCTGTGAGTCCTTCTCCCGCCTCTGGATGAAAACCCTTTAGCTTTTCACCTTAGACTTAATAGAAATACACTTTGGTCACTTCTCGTCCTAAGAACAATCTAATTTCCGTAATAAAAGTGACCAGTCCACTGATACTCCAACCTTCTTTCAGCCACTCTTCTCCCTCAGCTTGGTGGTGCTCCAGGCTGGGGTGGGGGTGGGTTGACGCCCCCCTGTCCCTCCTGTGCTTCTCCTCCCACCCCTCTCCCTCCAGGGTAGAGGCTTTGAAGGGGAGAGAGGAAGGGTAAGAGCCAGAAAAGTCTTCCTCGGCAGGTCCCGTCCTGCTCCCTGGTGATGTTCTCCTGGCTTGGTGGCTGCTTGGGTCTCTGGTGGCAACTTGCTGCAGGTCTGTGCTCCGGCTACAGCCCAGGCTCATCTCCTCTTTCTACTGAGGTGCCAAGACCCTTGGGGATTGGGATATCTTTTAAAATATCCCCCTCTTTTACAAAAGGGTTAATCATCAAATTGCTTTGAGGATTGAGGATTAAATGAAATGATCTGTGTGAAGCACTTTTTTTTTTTTTTGAAAATTTTTTTCTTATTTATTTATTTGAAAGGCAGAGTTACAGAGAGGCAGAGGCAGAGGCAGAGAGAGTGCTGGTTCACTCCTAGATGGCCTCAATGGCCAGAGCTGTGCCAATCCAAGGCCAGGAGCCAGGAGTTTCCTCTGGGTCTTTCATGCAGGTATAGGGGCCCAAGGACTTGGGCCATCTTTCACTGCTTTCCCAGGCCATAGCAGAGAGCTGGATCGGAAGTGGAGCAGCCGAGACTTGAACCGATGCCCATATGGGATGCCAGCACTGCAGGCGGCAGCTTAACCCGCTATGCCACAATGCCGGCCCCAAAGCACTCTTCTTGATACATATTTGTTTAATAAATTAATGAGTAACTTACCAGGGGCCTGCACTGTGGGGGCATGTTAACTGTGTTACAAGCCCTATCATATGTACACCAATCCTATGAGATTGATGTAGAGTCTCAGATATATTATTTGCAAGGTCACAAAGCTAGAAAGTGGCCAAGCTTGGATTTGCACCCAGCTCTGTCTGTCACCAGAGGGTCTGGTCCTTTGCTTGTGAGTCTTACTGCACATAACCCCAGGAAATCGTGAATGCCCATGGGGCTTAGTGCCCATTTTACCTTATCAATTTCTTGTGTTATCAACCTCTGGGAGAGACTCTCTTGGAGCTGTGTTAGTCCATTTTCTGTTACTATGATGAGGAGCCTGGGGTTAGGTACTTTATAAAGAGGAGAGGTTTATTAGCTCTCAGTTCTGGATGTTCAGAGTCGAGTACAGCACGGATTCTGGTGAGGACTCCTGTAGCTGCATCGCATCACGGTGGTTGTCATCATGGCAGGAGCACATGTGAGAGGGAGAGAACACCCGGCAAGAGAAGAAGCCAGAGAGAGGTGGGGCATCACAAGGACACCCCCAGTGACCTGATGCCTTCCTACCAGGTCCCACCTCTTAAACATCCCAGCACCTCTAACATCATCACACTGAGAAATAAGCTTCCAGCACACACACCTTTGAGGGACTCCGTCAAACCACATCCAACCATAGCAGACACTGTGCTTGACCATACCTGTGTGACATTTGGATGGAACTGACATCCTCCACACGAGTCCTTTCCTTCCAGGGACCTTGACCAGATTTTTTCCTAGTGAATCCAGAGATGCAAGAAAATTCATCCTGATAGTGTAGATGGAACCTGGGTTTCCCCTCCAGAATAAATGCCCTGTGCTTCATAGGCGTTCATGACAGCAGGAGAGTTCTGGGCCTCGGGGTATGAACTCTGCGTGCAAGCAGAGGGTAGTGGAGGGGGAAACCACAAATATGTTTCTTGCCTCTAGGAGTTCAACAGTTGACACTGAGTTTGAGCTACAGGAGCTCTGCTAATGCTGGTGGCCTCAGACAACCCCCAGACTAGACTGGAAATGTTAACAGAGAGGTCTGGAAGACCAACTGTAGCTCATTTTTGTGTACATGGAATGGTAGGTTAAGAAAATCTGCCTTGAAGAGAACTGGTCAGAGTTAGACCGGGGTAAAGCCAACCATGGACAGGAGAGAAAGCCACCAGAACATTTGTCATGATTCAGTAAGATGTCATTTAATGAAATTCTAGTACTAAAGCAGGATCCTAGGGGTAGGGATGGTGGTGCAGTGGTTAAAACTGCGATGTAGGATGCCTGCATCCCATATTAGAGTGCCCGGTTTGAGACCCGACTCCGCTTCTGACACAGCTTCCAGCTAATGCACACCCTTGGAGACAGCAGGTAATGGCTCAAGTACTTGGGCCTCTGTCACCCATGTGGGAAATCTATGGAGTTACTGGCTCCCTGGTTTTGGCCTGGCCCAATCCTGCCTGTTGTAGGCATTTGGGGCTTGTACAAGCAAATGGGAGATTGCTCTGTGTTGCTGTCTCTTTGCTTTTAAATAAATAAAAATAAGTAAATCTTTTTAAAAAATCAAGGTCTTACATATATAAAATGCATACTTCGAAAAACTTTGAGATATGTACTTAATTAGGATGCTGCAGCAATCTACATTAAAATTAGCTAGTGCCTTGCCTCTTTTAACTTTGTCTACCAAGAAGCAGATGTCACAAATAGATAATTTGAAATTTTGATTTTTATTTGCTTTTGTTGGGATAAAGTGAAGCTGAATCGCAGATTGTAAACTGGTCAGTTCTTGTGTGTAAACAGTTGTTCAGCCAATTTACACAGGTGACTGACTTTTAAAAAGTTATTTATATTTTGTTATTTGAAAGGCAGACACAGGGATAGAGATGAGAGATGGGAGATGGAAGATGGGAGATGGGAGATGGGAGAGGGAGAGAAAGAGTGTTATATCATCTACTGGAATACTTGCCAAACCCCTACAACGGCCAGAGCTCGGCTGAAGCTGCAGCCAGGAGCTGGGTACCCACCCTAGGTCTCCCATGTGGGTAGCAGGGGCCCAGCTTCGGGGGCCACCACTGCTGCCTCCCAGAGTCTGCAGTAGCAGGAAGCTGGAGTCAGGAGCTGGAGCCGAGCCTGGAACTCAGGCACTCTAGTTTGGGACATGGTGTCTTCATGGCACCGTGAAACACTCACCCTAGGTCGCTGGCCTGTCTCTGCTGAGTAGGTGTTGTCAGGAAAATGTATTCAAAACTTGCATGTTGTGTGCTGTAAAGTAAGAGTGGGCTCGTGAGAAGCATACTCTGTTTCTGGCTCCGTGGAGGACTTCGCGGTGATCAGAAAAGACGCTCCTGGCCTTTTTGCGTCCCAGCTTCATTCCCAAGAAAGGACAAACATACGATCTGCTCCTTAGGGTTTGGGAAGCTGTTGTGGCACAGTGTTTGAGCTTCCTGGGGGAAAAGGCTGCTCAGAGAGACAGCTTGGCTGGTGCTTTTCATGTCAATTATATTCTGAACCATGAATTTCAGGAACCCGCGACCCGCAGTGGAACCAGCAGCTGATGGATTCGGTGGGATTGAGTCCTCCCCCCTTTACGCCAAACCAAAATTTGCTGCGGCTGAAAGAGGTAAAGAAGCCTACTAATAAATCGCCTGTGACGACCTTTCTTTCCACCGCATAGCTTTTCCGGTATTTATCTGAATATCCAGCTTACAAAATCCAGGAGAGATCGTAATTTCAACAGCACGGGCAGTGCCGTGAGGACGCGACGCAGTTGACACGAGGCTCCACACTTTGCTCGTGTGTGTCTGAGAGGTTTTCTTGTCTTTCTTTTTTGTTTTGGAGAACAAGGAGACAAACGGTTAAAGGCAGGGAAGGTCTCCTCGCGCTGCCTTTTCTACACCTTGAGGACTGGCAAAATCTTTAATATGAGACTTTATTTGTACAAAGCAAAACTTCAAAACCACTCAAAAGCTTTTCTTATTAACTGCTGTCAGTCCCGTGATTTACAGAGGTAATAAAGAACTCGAGGGGGCACATTTATCACGAGCTCCACACACCACAAGCCATTTTCTGCAGCGGTAGAGGCGAGCGATAAAACAAATTCTTTTGTTCTAAAGCAAGACACATTCCCTGTTCCCGGTCCTCTGAGCCTGGGCACACCACGCTTCTCTGGGGGCAGGTTGGCACCAGCTGATCTGCACTTAATGATAAGTTGTTGGTGTGAACACATCGGCCATGCACCTAGAACACCTGGCTGTGAATGGTGCTGGGCGTTTGCTCAAAACACACGATAGTTGACTGCCAGAACTTTGGTGGTATTAAATCCAGTCTGCTGTGTGTGTGTGCGCGTGTGTGTGCGTGTGTGTGCGTGTACGTGCTGTCTTTCATTTTGGAGGATCCTGGATGGGGATGTTAAATAATGTGGATTTGGGGGTGGGGATTATTTTGGTTAGTGCAGATCATACCATTTGGATTTTGAAATCTCAGTTTTCTTGTTGGCTAAGAATGCCGCACCTGAATGTTGATGCTGTGAAGAGAAAGACCAGCTCCAGGATGCATTTCAGTGCACCTTGCATTCAACTTTGATTCTGCGTTTGTGTTCTAGGCAGGCTGGTGTGAAACGCAGATGGTTTTAAGTGCTCTCTGAGCTTTGATTACACATTTGTGAGTTTTTGAAATGAATTAATCAGGCATGGAGTTCAGCTGGACATAAAGGCTACAAGAGTTTTGCTGTTTGGGAGACTTAAAAAATGGAGGATTTTTGAACGTTCTATAATTGAGCACATCCATCATCCAGTAGTATTTATTAGCCATTCACCTGTGCATGACAATGTGTTGGGCACAAAGATTACTGGGAAAAATATCAATGACTCAGAACCAGAGACAATGGTAGTGTTTATGCTTATGGGAAAATGCACACAAATGTTACTTTGTGAATGTTATCCCTGTTGGAGCAAGTTGTGTAGTTAATTGAGTGTCAGCAAAATGCAAGGGTGCAGGTCGGTGTCATGGCTCACTTGGTTAATCTTCTGCCTGGGGTGCCGGCATCCCATATGGTCACCAGGTTCTAGTCCCAGTTGCTCCTCTTCCAGTCCAGCTCTCTACTGTGGCCCGAGAAGGCAGTGGAGGATGGCCCAAGTGCTTGGGCGCCTACACCTGCATAGGAGACCAGGAGGAAGCACCTGGCTCCTGGCTTCGGATCAGCGCAGCACGCTGGCGACCATTTAGGGGGTGAACCAATGGAAGGAAGACCTTTCTCTCTGTCTCTTATCTGTCAAATAAAAAAAAATGCAAGGGTGCTGAAATGAAATATTTTTGGCTTTTCCCGATTCTTTTTTTTTTTTTTTGACAGGCAGAGTGGACAGTGAGAGAGAGACAGAGAGAAAGGTCTTCCTTTTGCCGTTGGTTCACCCTTCAATGGCCGCCGTGGTAGGCGCGCTGCGGCCGGCACACCACGCTGATCCGATGGCAGGAGCCAGGTGCTTCTCCTGGTCTACTATGGGGTGCAGGGCCCAAGTACTTGGGCCATCCTCCACTGCACTCCCTGGCCACAGCAGAGAGCTGGCCTGGAAGAGGGGCAACTGGGACAGGATCGGTGCCCTGACCGGGACTAGAACCCGGTGTGCCGGCGCCACAAGGCGGAGGATTAGCCTAGTGAGCCGTGGTGCCGGCCAGCTTTTCCCGATTCTACGATATGTTAACTATGCCCCTAAATGGTATATTAATGAAAAAATAATAAGTTCAAAAAGCCATAGTAAGGCCATGAAAAATTAAAAGAAAAATTCAGGGCCAATATTTTTGTGACTTATTGGCCATCCTTACAAACTTTTGGCTGGGAAGGAATGTGGGAGGGTATAGTGTGGGAGTTTCATTCATCCATCCTTTCTTGGCAATGTATAATTTAGTGGTTAAAGTTATTCTCTTGCATCTGTCACTATCGGTTTCTTTCCACAGGAAGAGGAAATAGGTCCTTCTGTCAGTAATTTGGCAAAAGTGCTGAAAAGCCCATTATCCCTGTTGGACAGAGCAAACCACTCCTGGGATGCGAGGACTTGGCAGGCTCCACAGAGATGGTCCTGAGCAAGCAGCTCCTAGTGAGAGGTGGGTTTTGCTTCTCCAGGACTCTCTGCCCGTTAGGCATTCTTGCAGTCACTTAACATTTTCTCAGTCTCCACCCCACCCCCACCTTTAAAAGATGGTCGTTGCGCTAGAGGATAAGGGATGGGGAAGGGGAAGCATCATTTGGATCCAGAAGTCACATCTTTCATGCATTCTGGGGAGGGTCTCCCATCTGCCAGGAGGATGGTGAGAAACTGAACAGCACACTTGCTTCTTGTGCTGTCTCAGCTCTTGGTGGCAGAGGGAAGCCCTGAGGCTGAGCTCACAGCACCTGAAGTTTTGGGTTTCTCGGCACCACTGCAGAAGAACCACGGCTGTTTGTGCGATGATTTTAGGTTGGTACTTCACTGTTGGAAGAAAAAACATTTCTACAGAGGCTCACTTCTTTATTTAACTATGAAGCGAGTACGATTTATTTCTGACACTTTTTGTATTGTAAAAATCTCTTGTCTCTGATATTTAAAGGTGGAGACTTTTTAAATTTTCCCTTTTTTAAACATGCATACGACAGAACACTTGGGCTTTCCCTTGAAGCTTTGAAAAATGAAATACTCTGGTTTATGAAGCAGTTTTGGGGTCAGTTTTTCCCCTTAAAATGTATGCTTTTATGTTGGGTAGTTTAAAGACCAGCTGTTAACTGAAACCAACCGTCACCGAACTTACACAAAGCTGTGTTTCCTATTAGTCTTGTATCTTTCCTATTAGTCATTTATGAAAGGATACAGGAACATCGAACAGAACTCTAAACACAAATAGAAAAAACAGATGTCGAAACCATATTGACTTTTTTCTTTTTAAATAAAAAGTTCAGTAATTGTTAGGATGTTACAACGTAAGGCTTGCTTTGCTAACTTACCATAGAATTATTAGTGGTCTCTTGCAGTTGAAAATGGATGTTTTACTAGAATTTCAGAAAAGGAGTTGAGTTTATGCTTGCGAGCCCCAGGAAGGAGGACCTGTGACATTTTCAATTCTTGGGCACGCGTGAACCTCTGAAGGTGTGTTTATTATGTTGTCATGGTGAGCAGCGAATTAAAAAAGTAATGAGAGCGCTCCTCAGGTACTTGTGACTTACTGGTAGTTATCTTTACAAGAGTTCCATGCTGACTTAAGTAAAGATCTTTGGGGAGGAACACACACACACACACACACTTTATTTTTCAAATAAATTCAGCCCAGAGCCTCCGGGCTCGTGTGACACCACATTGAATGATTATTAATGTGCACCACTGTGAGAGTAGCGCTTGCTGCTGCGTCTCGGTGAGCCGTCCTGGGGAATTTCAGGGGAGTGGTGGGAACATGAGAGGCAGTGGTTAAGTGCGCCGCTGAATTGAGGGTGCTGGTGGACCGGCCAACATTTTCATTGTTATTTGTGCGTGGGAGTGAAGAGAGGGACAGCTCTCTGGGGTCAGGTCACACGTGGAGCTGGTGCAGTTGTTGAGAGGCGTTTTCAGCATGCAAAGACCTTGCTCCTGGTAGGGAAAAAAAACTTTGCTTAACCTGTTCTCTTTTCCTGGGATGCTCCACTCTTGAGCTTCCCTGGAGGGTTTTGGGTGTTGTTTTTGAGGGCAGGGGTGTGATTTTTGAGCAGTCTTCCTTGTTGACCTTGAATCTGTTATTAAAACTAAATGATAGGCCGGTGCCGCGGCTCAATAGGCTAATCCTCCACCTGCGGCGCGGTGGTTCTAGTCCCACTCGGGCTGCCAGATTCTGTCCCGGTTGCCCCTCTTCCAGGCCAGCTCTCTGCTGTGGCCTGGGAGTGCAGTGGAGCATGGCCCAAGTGCTTGGGCCCTGCACCGCATGGGAGACCAGGAGAAGCACCTGGCTCCTGGCTTTGGATCAGCGCGGTGCGACGGCCACAGCGGCCATTGGGGGGTGAACCAACGGTAAAGGAAGACCTTTCTCTCTGTCTCTCTCTCTCTCACTGTCTACTCTGCCTGTCAAAAACAAACAAACACACAAACAAAAAACACTAAATGCTGGGCTCATTAGCACTTTTTTTAAAAAAAAAAAACTTATTTGAGAGTTCATTAGCATTTTTAAACCTTGATGACTAGTATCAGTATGCAATTTCAGAATTTCTAAAAAGTATTCTCATCTACTTGAAAGGCAGAGAGAGATATTGATTTTCCATCCATTGGTTCACTCTCCAAATGCTGGCACCATCTGGCACCAAAGCCAGGAGTGTGGAACTCCATCCTGGTCTCCTACATGGGTGGCAGGAGCCAAAGCACTTGAGCCACCATCTGCTGCCTTCCAGTATGCGGTAGTAGGGAGCTGATAGGAAGTAGAGCAGCTTGGATTCTGACTGGCACTCGGGTGTAGAATGTGGGTGTCCCAAGCAGTGCCTTAACCTGTTGTGCCATAACACTCGCCCCTGATTTGATGAGTTTTTGCACCCAAGGAAACTTATTTTTGTTTCCGTTTTCCATGAACTTTTTGAAGTACCCTTGAAGAGTTTCTTTGGAGTTCATTATTATGATTGTAGATGTCTTTTTCATTTGGAATTTAAGTCATGGCCCCACAGCCCACATTTCTGAATTCACATGCAGTAATCTTTCCTCCTCTGTCAGTTTTCTCCCCACACCCCATCTTCTGGCTGTGCAGACTGTTTGCTGTTCTCTAAACAGGCCCTCTACCCTCTGTTGTTTTGCCTTTGTGCTTATGCTCATGCGGTCTGTGTAGGATACACCAACTCCCTTCCTTCTACAAGGTCCAGATGTTAGGATGTAACTTCAAGGTATGATTCCCAAATGATACAGTTCCATGGGATACACTCTCCCTTTCTCCTTTCCTACTGTCCTCTATTTGAAACAGTGTATTCATTAAAAAATATATTATTTAACTGAGATGAAGAAAGGGAGAGAGAGAGAGGCATGTGATCATAAAGATCTATGTGCCACTGTCCTTAGTTCACGTATGTATTTTTAATATCTGTTTATTTAAAAAGATTTATTTATTTGAAAGGCTAAATTACAGAGAGAGAGGGAGAGAGAGAGAGAGAGGGAGGGAGAGAGAAGGAGAGGGAGAGAGAGACAGAACAAGCTATCTTCCATCTACTGGTTTACTCCCTAAATGGCACAGGTTGGGCCAGGCAGCAGCCAGGAGTTTCTTCAGGGCTCCCACATAGGTGCAGGGATGCAAGGACTTGGGCCATCTTCCTCTGCTTTCTCAGGCCATAGCAGAGAGCTGGATTGGAAGTGGAGCAGCCTGGACTTGAACCAGCACCTATATGGGATGCCAGCACTGCAGGCAGAGGTTTAACCCACTGTGCTGGCCCCAATTCTTATTTATTTTTACTTGAAAGGCAGGATACCAGAGAGACAGTGATGGAGAGATACAGAGGGAGAAAGAGGTCTTCCAACTGCTGGTTCATTCCCCAGTTGCCTACAACATCTGGGTCTGGGCCTGGGCCAGGCTGAAGCCAGGAGCTAGGAAATTCAGCCTGGTCTCCTACGTGGCTGGCAGGGGCCCACGTACTTGGACCACCTTCTGCTGCCTTCCCTGGTACATTAGCAGGGAGCTGGATGGGAAGCAGAGCAGCCAGGACTCGAACTGCCTCTTCAGTATGGGATGTCTGCATCACAAGTGGTGGCTTAACCCCTGCTGCACCTGCCCTGAGGAGACTCTTCTTGCAGACACGAGATGGTATAGAAAAGGGCCCACCCTCATGGACTCGTTTGCACTTGGTCATCTCTGCAAGGGCCCTGCTTCCAGGTGCAGTCGCAAGCTGAGGTGGCGGGGGTTAGGACTTGGACATAGAAATTCTGGAGGACCGAGTTCAGCCCCTAACAATGGTGTCTCCTTCTGAGTGGGGCATACCCTTCTCATGGTCAGTGGTAGTGGTTCCAAAAGGGACAGGAAGAAAGACATGGCACCAGTATGGCCTCCACATGGAGCCAGCATGCCATCTTTTCTGTCCACATCACCAAGACACATCACCAAGGCTGGCGCCGAGGCTCAATAGGCTAATCCTCTGCCTGCGGCGCCAGCACCCCGGGTTCTAGTTCCACTTGGGCCGCCAGATTCTGTCCTGGTTGCCCCTCTTCCAGGCCAGCTCTCTGCTGTGGCCCGGGAGTGCAGTGGAGGATGGCCCAAGTGCTTGGCCCTGCACCGCATGGGAGACCAGGAGAAGCACCTGGCTCCTGGCTTTGGATCAGCGCAGTGGGCCAGCCACAGCGCGCTGGCTGTGCTGGCCATTGGAGGGTGAACCAACGGTAAAGGAAGACCTTTCTCTCTGTCTCTCTCTCTCACACTGTCCACTCTGCCTGTTAAAAAAGAAAAGACACATCACCAAGCTAAGCTCAAAGCCTGTGGAGCCATACCCTGCCTGCAAGGGAGCTGGGGAATGGGAGGAGAGGGAAGGAAGTCCGAGGACAGAGGACACAACTGACTATGGGAGAAGGTAGGAAAGCAGGAAGATGGAGTAGGAGCCGGGCAGGGACACGGCTCACACACACACACACAGTGCAGCGTGGTTGTTGTCAGCGGCAGCCGTGTGGAAGAAAGAAGCCAGTGGCATGGGAAGGAACAGGAGTGCCTTCTCCCCCAGCCACGCCCGGCTCCCGGGCTGTCCCTGGACATCCTCTCTCTGTGCAGGGTGTTGTCACTGCTGAGTGCCTGTCTGCATTTTCCTTTTTTCTGAATAGTTGTTATTCATTCTTCAAGACTCATGGCAAACGTCACTTTCCCTGTTATGTTATGTTTCTGTTCCCCTAAGGCAAAGCAGGCACTTCCTTTCCTATTCTTTTCACAGAACCTCTGTTTCAGCGTTTATTACTTTTTGAATTATAACTCGATGTCACTCAGACATCAGCCTTCTCCCGGTCCTTTGGGTCCAGCATCATCACCATCGGTTTATGCCCTGGGCCCCTGAGGATGCCAGCTTCAGCTCTGCTTTGTCACCACAACAAGCCCCCAAAAGATATCACCATGATCACCTGGAAACAAAGATCAGTAGCAAAAAGTCAAGTTCACTGACAAGCAACTTGAGGAAAGTTGGTTTTCAGAGGGAGATAGAAGAAGGATTTACATCGTACTCTAAGGCAAATAACGGCAGAAATCCCCTCCAGACGGCTCTGCTCTTCTCCGAGTTTCTTGTTGGCCGCTGGGGATTCTTTGACTGCTCAGCAGCATCCAGTTGCTCTGGCTTTTTGTGGGGCTGCAGGGTGGTACAGTTTAGGGGCTGCCTTTTGTGTGGACCATGATGTGTGAGCTGCTCCCTGGAGTTGTGTGTCACGGCCCGGGTCTTCTCCCCTGCACATCTGTGTGCATCTGGGGACCTTTGATTGCTGTTGTCTCTTCTACGACAATCATCTAGCTCCTTCAACTGCACGGTGGTGCTCCACCCAGAAGAAGGAAAAGAGAACCCATTGACCTGAGGTCTAGAGACCATCTGTCATATTTTAGGCTGCCCTTTGGTGAACCCATACCCCTAGGGGCTCATCAAGGCACTTCCAGACTCAGCTGATGTTCCCTCATAGATACTCTTCTCCAGCTGTTAGGATAATGCACTTGCCTCCATATCATTACACCTGACCTTTGCCTGGCCAAGCTGTAGTATTTTTTCAGCCAGGAATTTTACTCTTGTTAGTTTGTTTTCCAGCATCCCAGGACACTCCCTGGACCATAGTAAGGGCTTCCCAGATATTGAGTGCATAACTAAACATGCAGGATTCAATATGCTTATTTTAAATTATAATCAGAAAGCCAACAGGATGTGAATTAAAAACTAGCAGATATGTTTCCATACTCCTGGAACTAACTAGAACTGTAATTTTTTGAACCTGAATCTGAGCTAAACAGAAATAAAGCATCTTGATACTTTTATTGTAAATCTGTTAGAATTGCTTACCGGCTTGAACCAGAGATAAACTTGCAGTGCTGCTGAACCGAAAGTGGAACTGATCTGGAAGACACCCTGGTTTGATGCTCTAGCTATCCACTAAGGTGCTCACATATTCCATGATTATGAAACTGTCATCTTGTTGACAGTGGGTCTAAGTATATTAACTCACAGGTGAGAACTTTTCCTGTTTCTTCTAATGAGATCATAGAATGTCTTATGAGATCCTTGGCCCTAAGAGAAACTATTTTAGGAATCTCCAAAATATTGTGGGTAATCTTATATCATTCATTTACTAATTCTATGATTCCTTGCCTTATTGCTAAAGGTCTATTCTGGAATTAGAGGAATATCAGTCAGTGAGAAATCAGGAAATGGGAATAGGGAATTTTTTGGCAGGTGTGGGGGACAGGATAGGAAAACTAAGACAAAGCCAAGAAAGGTCTTGTATCCAAGTATGAAATGAAAAGAGACACATACAAGAGCCCATGAATCTTACTCATTTTGTTCAACCTTAATAAAATAAAAATAATAATAAAGAATATTTAGAAGAAGTGACAGCAACACAGTTAAAATGGATCTGCTAGAAGGAAGTTGGATGAAAAAAAAATCATTGCACTTAAAGTTTACCAATTTCCCTTTTCCTTCTGCCTATGTGAAGAATGTATATTGGCTTACCATCTTAAAAATATCATTTCCCCATTTCAGTTATTTGAATTTGCTGGCAAGGCAAACTAAAATCCAGTGAGTGATTTCAGATTTGAAGCCATTAATCTGGCCATCTGGATCATTCTACAGAAAACATTTTTTTTACTATTTTTATTATTTATTTATTTAGTAGTAAGCATGCTAGCAAAGTTTAATGAAGAGGGAGCATCTGACAGATGAGGCAGGCACCTCAGTAAAGAGCTGAGGGCCAGAAAGCGTTTCCTGGAGGTGTTTTTCTTCCATTAAAAATGATATGCTTGGGCCCAGCTAGTTTTTATAGTGAAACGTCTCGGTATCTCCTTGGTTCTCACGATCTGGTGATGGCCCCTTTGCTTTTCCCCATGATTTTATTGAAGTGTAGAAAAGGTTAATTGGTTATCCACTGCTCTTAGTGGAGGAAGATTTTTTTAAAAACATAGTATTATGAAATGTCCTAGTAGGGTATGAAGGTAACACCACAAGGGGGTACTATAATTTTATCAAATTTGTCCTGGTAAGTTGGCTCAGAAGGTGAACTGATTAGCCTGCTGAGTTAATTTTAATATGCTAATATATCACAGCAAGTTGGGAAGTTAAATAAAATGATACAATTAATATAATTTTACAGGATGTAGGAAGACTTGGTAAGGTCATTTGTAGATTGTTTTAGAGCTGCGTTTAGACTCATTGGTTTAAAATTCAGCATTCTTCAAAGACAGCAGCAATGTCTGACGTATGCATTTTAGTGACCTTTGAAGGCAGAAGTGAATGTCAAATTATGTGGATCTTGATGTAGGTTTTTAAAATAAATTAACTCTCTGTTTGCCCCTCTAAATACAGAGAGGATTCAACCTTTAGATCTTAATTTACATAGCGTAACATAGAACAAATTGCAGTGTGTTAATCCTGGAAGGAATTTTTTATTTTTAAAAATTTAAAAAAAGATTTATTTGAAAGAGTTACAGAGATAGAGACAGAGAGAGATATATATCTTCCACCCTCTAGTCCACTCTCCAAATGGCTACAATGACCAGGGCTCAGCTAGGCCATAGTCAGGAGCCAGGAGCATCATCTGGGTCTCCCATGTGGGTGCAGGGGCTCAAGCACTTGGACCATTCTCCGATGCTTTCTCAGGTGCATTAACAGGGAGGATGATTGAAAGTGGAGCAGTTGGGACTCGAACTGGTCCCCATAGGGGATGCTGGCACTGCAGGCCATGGCTTAACCCACTGTGCCACAGCACCAGCCCTGGAAGGGATTTTTTTTTTTTTTTGAAAAGCTGTTTAATCATGGAAGACTTTAAATATCTTAATGTTCCTGTGAAACTGATTCTACGCTTTTGTTGGGGAACAGATTTGGAGTCCCTCCTCATTGGACGATTTTTCCCTGAATGTGGGAGTTGCTTAGAATAGCTAATTGTAGCAGCTGTTCCTTTGCTGGGCAACGCAGACTGTGATATGTGCAGGAAGCAAGTGTCTCATCTGTGTGGCAGAATAATGGCAAACCAGACTTCAAAATATTTCATGGAAAGTGGAGTTACAAGATAAATTTATTTTGGCACAAAATTTTGCAATTGCATATGTAAGGGATCTGCGGAAGGTTCATGGCAAAGTATGTTGTGGAAAAAACTGTGTAGAGCTGGTGTTGTGGTTCAGTGGGTTAAGCTGCCACCTGCAATGCTGGCTTCCCATACTGGTTCAAGTCCTGGCTGCCCTGCTTCCTGCAAACGTGCCTGGGAAAGTAGGGGGTGATGGCCCAAGTCTTGGGTCCCTGTCACCTGCATGGGAGACCCATATGCAGTTCCAGGCTCTAGGCCTCGGCCTGGCCACTCCCAGCTGTTGTGGCCATTTGGGGACTGAGCCAGTAGAGGGAAGATCTCTCTCCTTCTGTCTTCCTTCCTTTCTCTGTCACTCTGCCTATCAAAAAAAGTGAAAAAGTATTTTTTTAAAAAAGCACTATGTAGGATTTTAACATTTTTCACATTCCAAAGTAAATTTATCTTTTAATTCCATTTTCCATGAACATTTTCAAGTACTCTTGTGTTTATAGACAGTTAGGTATTCCATTTCTTGTCACAGATTTACCCTGTGGCATAGAGAGGATACTTGAGCAGTGTTAGTACCATGCTAGGGTTAAGTGAGGTAATGCATGGGGACTGCCTAGCACAGCAGCTGGGGCTATGATGAGGCTCTGCACGTCTCAGTCTCACAGAAAACGCCACGGCGTCTCCGCCTCTCAAACCTGCACATGTGCTAGGATTTAGTGGCTGGAAAGGAGAGCCGTCCTGCTTGACATTCTCCTATTCAACTTGCTCCTTACTCCCCACAGGACTGAAGACAGCTATTTCTTACTTTGTACTTTTAAAAGAAAAAGTAACCCATAAAATGTCTCAGGTCTTGTAAATTATCCCGGCCTGTGAAAGGTTGCTCGTGACTGTCCAGGAACATAATTTGGAACAGGTATTTTCCCTTCTTCTTTCTTCTTCTTCTTCTTTTTTTTTTAAGATTTTATTTATTTATTTGAGAGAGAGTTATGGACAGTGAGAGGGAGAGACAAAGAGAAAAGTCTTCCGTCTGTTGGTTCACTCCCCAGGTGGCTGCAACAGCCGGAGCTGCGCCCATCCGAAGCCAGGAGCCAGGCGCCTCTTTCCTGGTCTCTCATGTGGGTGCAGGGGCCCAGGGACCTGGTCTGCTTTCCCAGGCCACAGCAGAGAGCTGGACTGGAAGAGGAGCAGCCGGGACTAGAACTGGCACTCATATGGGATGCTGGCACCACAGGCAGAGGATAAACCTACTGCGCCATGGCTCCGGCCTCTATTTTCCCTTCTTTCTCCCTCTGTGTTTCCAACAAGGGATCCCTGTTTACCTGAAGGCCCCGACTCATCTCCACTCTTGGAATAATTCAGATCTTGGCTAGCAGCCACAGTTTGGTGAGCTGATTTTGTTCTTACTGGCATCACACTCTCTTCTTGGCAGTTCATTCCTTGTGCTTCTTTCTCAGATCATTTGCCTTCTTCTGATATCTTTTAGTTCCTACTGTTTCGTGCTCATCTCCCTCTGCTCTCTGCTCTCTTAGCCAGACTTCCTGATGCCACCAGACATGGCTTGGGACTTAGTCTCTTTCCATCTGTTCTGCCTTGTGCTGGTCTTTGTGGACTTGGTTGACTCATAGTCCCCAGTGTTTCAAAACTTTCAGCCAGTCGAGAATCCGTCTGCTCTTTTCTCTGGACTTTGATGTTAGGCTTATTTAAAATGTATTTGGTGGCTTATAAGAAATAGATCAGGGCTGGCGTTGTGACGAAGTGGGGAAAGCTGCCTGCGATGCCAGAATCCTTTATGGGTGCGGTTATACTTCCAATCCAGCTCCCTGCTAATGGCCTAGGAAAAGCAGAGGAAGATGGCCCGATTCCTTGGGCCCTTGCCACCCATGTGGGAGACTTGGAAGGAGCTCCTGGCTCCTGGCTTGGGCCTGGCCTAGCCCTGGCTGTTGCAGCCATCTGGGGAGTGAACCAGCAGATAGAAGATCTCTGTCTCTCCCTCTCTCTGTAACTCTGACTTTGAAATAAATAAATAAATCTTTTCTAAAAAGTAGATCATAAAACAGCTAATGCCTGTTATTGTCATTGAGTTCCCTTGTCTAACGAGTGGATTTTTTTTTTAAAGGATGTATTTATTTGTTTGAAAGGAAGAGTTAGGGAGAGAGAAGTCTTCTGTCTGATGAATCTTCTATCTGATGGATCACTCCCCAAATGGCTGCAGTGGCCAGGGCTGGACCAGGCCCAAGCCATAGCAAGGAGCTTCATCTGGGTCTCCCATGTGGGTGCAAGGGCCCAAGTACTTGGGCCATTCTCTGCTGCTTTCCCAGATATGTTAGCAGGGAGCTGGAAGTGGAGCAGCTGGGATTTGAACCGGTGCCCACATGGGATGCCGACCTTTTAAGGACAGCCTGACCCATTATGCTACAACATCAGGCTTGAGTGGATCTTAGGATGAAATGAGCTACTGAGAGATTCCTGCTTCTAATGTACTATGGGACACAGGAGCTCACTGTGGGGAGCAGGCATTTGCTTATAACAGGGAAATGTGAGCTATAAATATGGATATAGGAAGTAAACGATGCCAATCTAAATGAGCAGCAGGAGAACCACTCTGCAAAACAAGGAGTTCATTTGGGAAGGACAGGGGATTGCAGTTTGGGATATACACATGTGCCACTGTGGACCATGAACTAGATATTTGCTTATTAGCACACCCAGGGAAGCAAAAGAACACAAGAGTTTTTACATATTTCAAGATTTATTTATTTCCACTTTATTTGGAAAGCAGAGAGACAGATCTTCTGTTCACTATTTCACTCCCTAAATGCCTGGCAATAGCCAAGGCCAGACCGTGCTGAGACCAGGAGGCTGGAACTCAGTCTGACTCTCCCATGGCGGTGGCAGGGATCCAAGTACTCAAGTCATCATCTGCTGTCTCTCAGGGTGTGCATTAGCAGGAAGCTGGATTGGAAACAGAGTAGCCAGGACTTGAGCCAGACACTCAGGTGGGATGCAGGCGTCCCAAGCGGTGTGCTAACTGCTGTACCAAATGCCTACCCCAGAAGACAGGGGTCGTTGAAGGTAGAGTGAGGAAGGTGATTTAAGTTGCTTTCAAATAATTTTCCTTGGCTGCAGTGATCAAGAAAAGGGTGGCATCAGTCCTGAGTTGAACAGGTGCTTGTTGGGCAGGCATCCTCATACAAGTATTTTTTATGCAAGGTCGTGACTTCGGCAGGGTCTTTTGTGACAGTTCTTATTATCAGGCAAGGATGCCTGTGGGCCTCCCTCCCCTGCATGGCCTCCCACCTCCATTTTGTCAGGGTTTGACCTGAGCGACTCCATGTTCATCTGACAGCTTTCACAACTGCAAGTTCCTTAGTGGCAGAAATGGCACCCGTCTTGCTCACAGCTGTTTCTCTGGAGCCTGGCAAATCGCTGGTCACATGTTCGCTCTTAATAAATATTTGCTGAATGAATGAAATGGAGAGCCAAGCCCTGTGCGTATGGCAGGACTATTGTAGGGACCCTCTGGCCTGTAGGTGACTCCTTGGCAGCTGGGGTTTTCCCAGAGAAAGCACCTTTGGTGGAGACCCGTAGCGCTGTGGCATGACCCAGGAGCATCCCGCACATGTCATCTGTCACCAGCCATTTCCTTTACCAAACAGGATTCATGCAAATGGTGGCACGGCTCCTTCTGCAAGGGCCCAGTGTTCTTTGGTCAACCCCGATGAAGAACGACACTGTTTCGGCTTTTCTTACCCCTTCCAGAGCTGAGGCATAGAGTTGGTGCCCAACACATCTTTGCTTCCTGGGACAGGAGAACCCTGAGAATCCATCTTCTGAGCTGTGAAAAGGAGGCGTGACAAGGAGGAAGTGATGGGGCGGGCAGGGCCCTGGGGAGGCAGGTGATGCTGGGGTCAGCATCCCAAGGCTGCAGGAGGGGTATCTTGCCAGGAATCCCGCATGTCAGAAACTCTGTTCTGCCCTGATCCAATCCACCACCTCCAGCTGGACACCAGGTCCTGTGCACTGTACTTCCTCAGTGTCTTCAGCTCTGGTCCCTTCTGTGTTCTGCTGTGATCATGGCTTAGATTCACACTCTTTGGGGACTGGAGTAGTGTGATATGGCAAGGTGCTGTTCTGTGGATCTGGAATACCGTCGTAGCGCGGATTGTAGCCCTGGGCCACCCCTGCCCACCGTAGTGTGCCTCAGTGAGGTGTTCCTCCTGCTGTCAGAAGAATCTTTCTGAAGTGCATCTCTGATCCTTCCTGTTTCCTGTTCCAAAAAACCCTGCAGTGGCTCCCCCATTGCCCTCAGGCTAAAATCCCAGAGCTGCAGCCTAGAACTGCAGACTCCTGTGGTCTGGATTATGTCTTCTTCTTCTTTTTTTTTTTTAAAGATTTATTTATTGTTTTAATTTGAAATTCAGAGTTAAAAGGAGAGGCAGAGAGAGAGAGAGAGAGAGAGAGCAAGAGCAAGAGAGAAAGAGAGAGAGAGAAGACAGAGAGTCAGAGACTTCTGTCTGCTGGTTCACTCCCCAGTTGGCTGCAATGGCCAGAGTGCGCTGATCTGAAGCCAGGAGCCAGGAGCCTCCTCCAGGTCTCCCACGCGGGTGCAGGGGCCCAAGGACTTGGCCATCTTCTACTGCTTTCCAGCCATAGCAGAGAGCTGGATCAGAAGTGGAGCTGCCGGCAGCCCCAGGTCTAGAACCAGCACCCATATGGGATGCTGGCACTGTAGGCCGCGGCTTTACCCTCTACGCCACAGCTCCAGCCCCTGGATTATGTCTTATTGTTTAGCCTCAGCTGTTACAGCTCCTCCCCTCAGTAGACATAGCCACCTCCTGGAACTTATCAGCTCTTTTATCCCATGTACCTTTACCTGTGCAACTCCTTGAACCTGAATGTTCTTCCCCGCAGTGCTGTGCCTCAGTACTTGGCATGGCAATGAGGTCTTGCTGGTGGTGCCGCCTGTCTGTGCTGCCTGACTGCACTATAGCCAGTCCCTGCCTTGGCCAGAGCCAGTATGGCTCTCTCACCCTGTTCCAAAGCCGTGCCTTCTTTTGGGATATTCACAATTCTTCTTTTCTGCTACCTTTAAACATTGACTGATGTTTATGATTCCTTTAGCACGATTTCTAAATCTCATTGTAATTTTACAAGATCGAAAGTCTCATCAGATAGTCAAGAGCACAGAGACGGTTTCTACCATATGAAGTCATTTTCCATCTCATGCTGGTTGTCAAGGGGCTGCCCATTTTATTCTCGAAAATTCCAAAGGGTAGGATGATGAGGCTAGAATGTGGCTTTGCATCTGATAGAGAACATGGAAAGAAGGGGGAATGGATAGAAAGGAAGAGGCGTTGATTTAAAAACACTGAAAAGAGGCTGGCACCGTGGCTCAAAAGGCTAATCCTCCACCTTGCGGCGCCGGCACACCGGGTTCTAGTCCTGGTTGGGGCGCCGGATTCTATCCCGGTTGCCCCTCTTCCAGGCCAGCTCTCTGCTATGGCCTGGGAAGGCAGTGGAGGATGGCCCAAGTGCTTGGGCCCTGCACCCGCATGGGAGACCAGGAGAAGCACCTGGCTCCTCCTGGCTTCGGATCAGCGCAATGAGCCGGCCGCAGCGGCCATTGGAGGATGAACCAACGGCAAAAAGGAAGACCTTTCTCTCTGTCTCTCTCTCACACTATCACTCTGCCTGTCCAAAAAACAAACAAACAAACAAACAAAACACTGAAAAGATGACGCTGGCACTGTGGCATAGTAGGCTAAGCCTCTAGCCTGCAGCACTGGTGTCCCATACGGACATAAGTTCGTGTCCCAGCTGCTCCTCTTCCAATCCGTCTCTCTGCTTAGGGCCTGGGAAAGCACTGGAAGATGGCCCAAGTGCTTGGGTTTCTGCACCTATGTGGGAGACCTGGAAGAGGCTGCTGGCTCCTGGCTTTGGATTGCCTCAGCTCTGGCTGTTGCAGCCATTTGGGGAGTGAACCAGTGGATGGACCCCCCCCCCCTCTCTGTCTATAACTCTGCCTCTCAAATAAATAAAATCTTTATAAAAAACACTAAAAAGGTAAACATAGTCCCTGGAAAATATTATATGAGAACTTTCTTTTACACTCTATTCTGGTAATAAGTATACAAATAAAACATCTTTTGTTTTTGGAATCTGTGGAGTCCTGATAAGAGTCATGGCTTTTTTCTGACTGTCTCTGTGAAGCTTTAATTAGAAGAAGAATTCAGTTGTGTGTTTTTGAAGCAGAAAATTTATAAGAATAAAAAAATACTTCAAATAATTCTCAGTTTCTATTTAGCGAGATCTGATACAGAGCAGAAATAATTAGAGTGATAAAGTCTAACTGGCAGTAGTGAATTTGACTAAAAGCCAAGAGCAACACAGGACACTTATGTTCATGTTTAAATTACTCAAGTGCTTAATTGTATAATTTCAGTTTCAATTACCAAACGCCCTTACTTTTAAAATTAGTCCTTTGAGTATTAGCTTCATGATGTTGTTATTAAAGTTGAAAATCTGCTATTATGGTTTAGAGGATTATTGCAAAGTTGTTGGCATATGTCTTGTTTAATAAATAAGTTTAATTGTGCATGTAATCTGGTAATTTAATAATGATGAATTATATTTTACAGAAATGTAGAATGAGTTTTTTTTTTTTTCTTTGAGTAAAACAAAATTACTTTTTAGGGATTTATTTTCCAGAAAAAATATTTGATTGTAAAAAAAAAAAAAACAAAAAAACTACAAACCTCGTTTTACTGTGTAAGTTCCTACAAATACTGAGAGACTTAATGGAAATTTTACATTAAGATATGCCTCCCCCCAGCCCCCATACAAGAGGTTGCAAGCAGGGAAATGAAGTTCAGTTAACAAAGAAGCAATGTTGATTTACTTACTGTTGTCTCAGTTTGTCTTTCCTCTGGAATACTGAGCGTGTGACACAGCAGCCCACACAATAGATGAGCATATTTTTACTCCACAAGGCGCTTTCCCACTTGGCTGTGAACTCAACAGCTGCTATTAATGTTAATGAGCATCACTAGTCAAGGAGGTCCCTTGAGCTCCTTCTGAATTACCTTGGGCGAAGCTGTCTGATTGGCATTGTATTCTTCATGCTTCCATTAGCCCTGCTTGTCTCTATTGAATTCTAGCGGGAATGAAGAGCTGAGACTTACAAACTTGTGTCTCAATAGGAAATTTAGGGATTTTGTTTTCATGCTTTTGGCCTCTGAGGTGTCTTTCAATGAAGTCTTTCCATTAAGAAGGGGTCTTTATTGACCTTTGCCTTCATTTGATGGGTGAAGAAATTGAAGGACCTAAGGGTTGACAGATTTGTTGGCGATCGGTAGTGAATGCCAAGGAAAAGACTGGAATCTGAGTTTTACCTCCAGGGCCCCCTCCCCAGCAGAGAAGGCTGGGATCTAGCCGGTTATCACTGGGGGTCCTGGACAGGGCAGGTATCCGGGACCGCAAGGGCACCTACAGGGCAGGCCGTAGAGAAGGGCGGGACGGTGGGCTGGAGGTCCCTGAAAGCGGCATCTGGGCACCGGCCCGCCTTTCAGTCACATCAACCCCACCCCCCCCCCCCCCCCCCATACGCGGAAGAGCGGAGGCTCCTCTGGAGGGAACCAGTGGGAGGAACTTGGGCGTCTGGAATTCCAGGCACAGCTGAGGGTGGTGCCAGTGCTGAGCCAGGGCTGGAGATGAAGATGAGATTCTAATGCCGAATGGGCGAAACACCCGCTGCCTCTCCCCACAGCTTCCAGAAATCCCTGGGCCGGTTTGAGTGCTCTTACTTGGAGATGGGAGGGTTCTCCGGGAAGCTGGCTCCAAAGCTACTCCAGAGCCCCTCAAGGAAGTGACCAGAGCTTCATCTGCCTTTACCACTGGCCGATTTGTTGCTTTTTTTTTTTTTTTCCAGTGCCTTACTCCTAAATGTAAGTGGATGGGGCCTGTGTTGTGGCACAGTGGTTAAGCTACTGCCTGTGATGCTGGTATCCCATACTGGAGTAGGGGCTCATGCCCTAGCTGAGCCAATCTAGCCAATCTAGCTCCTTGCTAATGCACCTGGGAGGCAGTAGAATGCTTGGGTCCCTGCCACCCACATGGGAGACCTGGATGGAGTCCCAGGCTCCAGGGTTTGGCCTGGTCCAGCCTGGGCCACTGCAGCCATTTGGGGAGTGAATCACAGGATGGAAGATCTCTTTCTCTTTATGTCTGTCCTTCTCTCTTTATCTCATACTGCCTTTCAAGTAAAATAAATAAATCTTTAAAAAAGATGTGGATGGGTAACATTTGAGAAATTCCTACAAAAAGAAAGAAATAAAAATTAAAATATACACAAAACCACCACACTTCACAAATCAATCAACACTTACCAAGAAATTCTTTTCCTTCTTGAAAGTAAGCTCCAAGAGAAGCAGCTCTGTGTTTTAGCAGGGAATCTTCACGTGCACACACATACATGTACTCATATATATGAGCTTATGTCTTTATATAGAAAGAGGGACAGAAGGAGAAGAAAACTTAAAATCAATCAAACAAAAACCAAACTGTTACTAATATGGAGAGAAGAGATAGTGCAGTGTGATTCCTTCAAAAATAAAACACGTGGAGAACAAGAAATAATGATTGGAAATTAAGCATAAGATCAAGGAAAAAGAAATTAAGCAGACGAGATAGAGGAAACCGCTAAGGAAATATTCTAGAAAATAGAACAACAACAACAAAAAAGAAAGCAAGAATTCAGGAATTCACTCAGGAGGTTTAACATCCAGCTAATAGGAATTCCAGAAAGAGTGAACAGAGAAAAACAGGAAATTGCCACAAGAAACATGCCCCAAACTGAAGGAAATGCAGCTCCAAGTTGGCAGGCCTAATTGAGAGCCTTGCACTATAGGGTAGTCAGGGTTTTCCAGAGAAACAGGGTAATTAGCTGTACACACACACACACACACGTGTATGCACACACATGCACACATACCACACAGCACAACACATTTCGCACACATGCACACACATCCCATATAGGATGCTGGCACTGGAGGGTGGCTTTACTTGCTACACCACAATGCCAACCCTCCAGCTTTTGCTTTGTTCTTGGTCTCTGGAAGCTCTTTTTTTTTCTTCTCAGCTTGGTTATGCATTTGAACTTTATTTAAAATGAGTATATCCAGAATTTTTAATTGATGGGGTGGGAAAGTTACTGAGCATGTCTATCCTTTCCTAGTGGTAAGGCCTTAGGTGGGTCCTGCGATACACAGATTCTTGAGGTCAGGAAGCTCGTGGAAAACAACTCAGAAGCTGTGGCAGGTGTTCCTTCAGCCCACCTGCATTTCCCTGCAGTGATGGGAGGCCCGGGCATGCTGAGCTCACGTTTACAGCCTCCTGGAGGAGCAGGGGTGGGCACAGGTGCAGCCCATCAGGATTTAGGGGGTGGAGGGGATTCTGCGTTTAGCCCTCCACCAGTGGGAAGGGGAGTTGATGGGAAAATCTCTCACCTGTCCGATCTCAGTGTATCATTCTGAAGTGTGGGCTTGGGGTGGAGATGTTTGAGAGGGTCCCAGCTCTGGGTGTCCAAGAGTAATCAACTCTATAGTGCACATTTCAGTGGGTGTGGGGGTCACCTCTCAAATCAACGACCTCCAGCCTTTTCTCAGGACCTGCCTTGGGAGACCTGTAAGCCAGCATCCCATAGCCATACACTCTTTTTAAGTGTCCTCCAATAGTGGAAGCAACCTCCACGTGAAGTTTCCCCGCTAAAACACAGAGCTGCTTCTCTTGGAGCTTACTTTCAAGAAGGAAAAGAATTTCTTGGTAAGTGTTGATTGATTTGTGAAGTGTGGTGGTTTTGTGTATATTTTAATTTTTATTTATTTTCTGTATTTGAAAGGCAGACACACAGAGAGGGGGAGGGTCCCATTTACTGGTTCACTTTCCAAATGCCAGCAACAGTCAGGGCTGGGCCAGGTGGAAGCTGGTAGCTAGGAATTCCATCTGGGTTTCCTGCATAGGAGGCCGGGACTCCAGCACTTGAGTGATCATCTGCTGTCTCCAAGGGTGGACAGCAGTAGGAAGCTGGAACTGGGAACGGAGACAGAAGACAGGGCTTGATCCCAGGCACTGTGATGTGGGAGGCTGGTGTCCTAAGCAGCGTCTTAATCACCACTCTAAATGCCCACTGCTGTATCTATTTTTTTATTTTATTCTTTTAAAATATTTTATTTGAAAGGGAGAGGGAGAGAGAGAGAGATAGAGAGAGAGAGAGAGAGAGAGAGAGAATCTTCCATTTGCTAGTTCATTCCCCAAATGGCTGCAACAGCCAGAGCAGGACCAGACTGAAGCCAGGAACCAGAAGCTTATTCTGGGACTCCCATACAAGTGCAGGGGCCCAAGCATCTGGGTCATCTTCTGCTGCTTTCCCAGGTGCATTAGCAGGGAGCAGGATCAAAAGTGGAGCAGCTGAGACTCGAACAGGTGCCCATATAGGTTGCCAGCTTAACCCGCTATGCAACAGCACTTGTCCTTCTGTGTCTTATTAATTGGAAAAAATTCACGTGGAAAAGCATTGGTAAAGTTACCATTTGCTTTGTCAGTTTTCACTGATATTTTGATTCAGTTTTGTCTTTTGAAATGTTTTGGAAGTGTCCCAAATTACTGCTTTTTGGCCCAGAAAGTAAGAAATCTATCTAGGAATTTCCACAGATGCAGAAGTGGCAGCATAAGGTGATACTGTAGTGCTTACTGCTGCCTAAAAAGGTGAGAAAATGAACAAGAATTAGTGTGAATTCCAGTCTCTATGCAATTGGAAAAAGGACTCTTAATGCCCATAAGGGTTCTGCCTGATGTGTTTTTGTTTTGCTTAATTTCTTGTCCATTTTGCTTTGGAAAGCAAGTGTTTCATTTCAGTCTTCGTCTTTTCTTTGTGCCCATCATTACTCACCTGAACTTTTCTTTCATTCAGGAGTTTTCAGCATTTCCAAAGTTGAGTGAATCTGATCATGAGTGTATATAACTTTGATTTTTGATAGACAATTGGCAGTGGTTTGAAATTTCCTTGCTGGTGATGCTGGAAAGACATTCTGAGTCAGTTGGAGTTATTAAAGAATTTTTAAGAGGGAATTGAGGCCAGCGCCACAGCTCAATGGGCTAATCCTCAGCCTGCGGCGCCAGCACCCCGGGTTCTAGTCTTGGTCGGGGCACCGGATTCTGTCCTGGCTGCCCCTCTTCCAGACCAGCTCTCTGCTGTGGCCCGGGAGTGCAGTGGAGGATGGCCCAGCTCCCTGGGCCCTGCACCCGCATGGGAGACCAGGATAGTCACCTGGCTCCTGGCTTCGGATTAGCGCGGTGTGCCGGTGGCAGCGGCCATTGGGGGGTGAACCAACGGAAAAGGAAGACCTTTCTCTCTGTCTCTCTCTCTCACTGTCCACTCTGCCTGTCAAAAAAAAAAAAAAAAAAAAAAAAAAAAAAAGAGGGAATTGACTTAAGATTGGGCTCCTTAACCGGGCCCACAGGTCAAACCAATGTGGAGTCAAATGGGCTTCAGTTGGTTGTAGGAAACCCTGTTGCCAATTCACCAAGGTATAACCAGTTGGCTGGTTGATGACTGAGCCACTTAAGTTGTTTCGTGTGTCTTCCAGTTTTCTACAAAAGCTGTCTGATCACATTGTTGGTTGGAGTTCTCACAACTTGCTATGGTTTTAGGAGTTGACTTTTTTTGCAAGCTTTTTTTTTTTAATTGTCATGTTTACTTTGTTTTGCCTTGTTTGTTTTTCTGTGCTTGATCCCTACAAAATTTAATTGGTTTATGGAATATTCCATCTAACAATATATTTTGGAGGGGCAGGACTGGAAAGTGGAAGACGGTGGCCCCTGAACACAAGTCCATGGGATTAGCCTGTTGCTAGTGGTGTACCTGTGGGAAAATGCTAGCTTCTCACTGGGAAGGCCCACTTTGCAGAGTAGTAGTGAGGAGAAGGGAGATAGGCCCTGTGAAGTGCTAACTAGAGTTCCTGACTTGGGAGAGTTCTGTCTGTGCTAACCTTCTGTCGGGCAGAGAACTTGAAGCAATCCGAGCAGCGTGGAGTGCTCTCATTTCTTCTGATGCAAAAACAACTCCAGTTCCTGGAGGAATGCGAATCCTGAGTTTATCGCTGCACGTGGGAGCTTTGCAGATTTCCTTGATTTAGGGCACTAGTATGCTGTTGCATAGAAAGTTTCAGTTTTTGAAACAGTTGGTCCTGAAGCATAGATTTTTCCTCCAGTCACATTTCACCTCCAGCACTATTTCCAAAACTGCAGCGGCTGTGAGTCGTGTCCTAAATACAGGCGCAGCACAAGCTTGCTTTTTTTCCCACTCACTCTTGGTTCAATTTATTTTAAGCTTTGCCTGGATACTGTACCTTCGACCCTGGACTCTAAAAAGTGGCTCTTAAGTCATAACGTAAACCCCAAAGTGTCGCTTGCGAGTGCCACATGGCTCAGTTTACATGTATGGAAGCAGAGGTTAGTTACTAAGAGTAATTGGTTTTAATAAGGATTCTGCTGTAATGATGGTGAGTGCGTGCAGTCAGCAGGCTTCATTCCTGAGTACCTGTGCTGTTCTTTGAATTATACAGTATTCCCGAGCCTGTTCATGCCAGGTTTTTATTTTAAATATTTATTTATTTGAAATGCAGAGTTACGGACAGAAAAATCTTTCATCTGCTGGTTTACTCCCTCTGGCCAAAACAACAAAGACTGGGTCAGGCCAACGCCAAGAGCCTGGAACTTCATCCGGATCTCCCGTGTGGATTGTAGGGAACCAAGCACTTGGGACATTTTCCACTGCTTTCTCATGCACATTAGCAGTGAGCTAATGTGGAGCTAATGTGAAACAACCGGGACACGGACCGGCGCTTATGTGGGATGCCGTCATTGCAGGTGGTGGCTTAGCCAGCTGTGCCACAATCCAAGTCCCTATTCCAGTGTTACTTGGTGTTGTAATTTTGCAAGTTAGTTAAATATTATGTGAACTGATGAATATAAGTGTTACGTGAGTTGTTGATTCTATGAAAATTAGTGCTAAATATGCTGTCAGATGTTTAATATTAGAAAAAAATCACAAACCTAGAAGCGTTTTGTTTTTATACTGCTGTTTATATGTTTGATGTATTTCATTTTTTAATATTTGTTTTATTTATTTGAAAGAGTTACAGAGAGGTAGAGAGAGAGAAAGAGAGAGAGGTCTTCCATCTGCTGGTTTACTCAAATGGCCGCAACGGCCAGAGCTGAGCTGATTTGAAGCCAGGAGCCAGGAACTTCTTCTGGGTCTCCCACGTGGGTGCAGGAGCCCAAGGACTTGGGCCATCTTCCACTCTTTCCCAGATCATAGCAGAGAGCTAGATTGGAAGTGGAGCATTTGGGATTTGAACCAGTGCCCATTTGGGATGCCAGCGCTGCAGGCTGGGGCTTGAACTTGCTGTGCCACAGCACTGGCCCCTCATTAATTTTTAAAAATATTATTTACTTGAGAAACAGAAAGAAAGAGAGTATGATATACTGGTTCATTCCCCAGATGCTGAAGCTGGGAGCCAGGAACTCAATCCAGGTCTCCTGTATGGATGGTAGAAACCCAGTTTCTTGAGTCATTGCTACTACCTTGCACAGTGCGCATTAGCAGGAAGCTGGAGTCAGGAGCAGGAGCCAGGAATTGAACCCAGGCACTCTGTTCACTCTGTTGTGGGATGCGGGCTTCTTCAGCTGTTGTCTTAACTTCTAGGCTAAACACACGCACTTCTTACTGTGCTTTTTTTTGTTTTTGAAATGTTTTAAAAAGATATATTTATTTATTTGAGAGGCAGAGTTATAGAGAGGCAGAGGCAGAGACAGAGAGAGAGGTCTTGTAGCCACTGGTTCACTCCCCAGATGGCTGCAATGGCCGGAACTGCGCTGATCTGAAGCCAGGAGCCAGGAGCTTCATCTAGGTCTCCCATATGGGTGCAGAGGCCCAAGGACTTAGACCATCTTCCACTGCTTTCTCAGGCCATAGCAGAGGGCTGGATCAGAAGTGGAGCAGCTGGAACTCAAACTGGTGCCCACATGGGATGCCGGCACTGCAGGTGGTAGCTTTACCCGCTACACCACAGCACTGGCTCCTCTTACTGTACTTTAAGCAAAGGAACTATAAATCATAGAGAAGGCATCTTAGGTGAAGCTCATGTAAAAAAGACAGTGTGACATGCCAGTTGGTGGGCTTGTGCTGAAAGACAAAGTCAGGTGGCAGTAAACGTTTCACAGCAAAGCCAACTTGGATGATGGAAACAAATTAGGACACATAGTAGGCAGTAGAAAGAGAAATTATCCAGAGTAACTTGTTGATTAGTAATACACCAGTGAGTGAATCATTCATCAAAATGTTTTATTAATGAATATTTTTGCAATGTTGATAAATGGACCTGAAGGCTAAGATGCTACTTATAAGAACAGTGGCACAAAAGTTAGTGCATTAGTCATCAAGATCCAAAGAAACAAGATCGTAACAGTGGCCTGAAGCCTGCATCTGGAGCTTAAGAAGGAACACTTTAGGCTATTGACCAGCCAAGCAATCCTAGGATATTGAAGAGTATGAATTATCTACCACTTTATTGTAGCTGACAAAATACCACATGGATAAACTCCAAACAAGGGAATTGCTTTTTGCGAAACTCTGTATTTTCTTAAAAAAAAAAAACAAAAACAAAAAACAACTATGTGGAAAAAATACAGCACAAAAGCTATGTTCCTTCTAGCTGTCTCCTTCACATTCCAATTTTGGGGACCCTGGTGGGTATAGAAAGGTCATGTTTTCAGCAACAAATCTAGCATCCTGATCTAATCAATGGGGTTAATGTTTCTAGCATAATATAAGTGAAGATTTGACTTGATTTATGGAAAAATGAAGGTAAAACAACACAACACAGAATTATGAAGAAGCACTGGGGTCAGCATTGTGGTACAGTGGGTTAACCTGCTGCCTGTGATGCCAGCGTCCCATATGGTAGTGCTGTTGGAGTCCCAGCTGGTCTACTTCTGACCCAGCTTCCTGCTGGGGCACCTGGGAAGGCAGTGGAAGATGGCTCAAGTGCTTGGGCCCCTGCCACCCATGTGGGAGACCCAGATGGAGTTTCAGCTCCTGGCTTTGGCCTGGCCCAGCCCCAGCCATTATGGCCTTTGGGGAGTGAATCAGAAGATAGAAGTTTCTATCTCTCTCGCTCTGCCTTTCAAATAAGTAATACAATATGTCTTAAAAAAAAAAAGAATCACCAATATAATAGACATTACTTTTAGTTTAGTATTGAGTTGGAATAGAGCTTCCAATTGTGTGTAACATATCACATCTTGAAGAACATTGGTTTCGAAATGAACACTAGTTCAGAAAACCTGAACACACCAACCAGAAGAATATAAAGAATATAATTGATTATCTGGTCTTTAATAAATTAACAGTTCCAATGATTTTTTTTAAAGGAAGACCTTTTACAACAAAAGATTGGGAGTGGCAGTTCATTGGAAAATGAAATTGTGAGTGATGCAGAATTCATGTGAGAGGTCTTCAGAAAGCTTGTGGAAGGTGCACATTATGAAAAACCTGTGCATAGGTTTCAGAATTTTACACCAAAATAAATTTTACTTTTTTTTAAAAAAAAGATTTTATTTATTTATTTTTAAAGATTTATTTATTTATTTGAAAGTCAGAGTTACACAGAGAGAGGAGAGAGAAAAAGAGAAAGAAAGAGAGAGAGGTCTTCCATCCGGTGGCTCACTCCCCAGATGGCCGCAATGGTCGGAGCTATGCCGATCCGAACCCAGGAGCCTGGAGCTTCTTCCCGGTCTCCCGCATGGGTGCAGGGGCCCAAGGACTTGGGCCATCTTCTACTGCTTTCCCAGGCCATAGCAGAGAGCTGGATTGGAAGTGGAGCAGCCAGGACTAGAATCGGCGCCCATATGGGATGCCAGCGCTTCAGGCCAGGGCTTTAACTCGCTGTGCCACAGCGCTGGCCCCATGGATTTTATTTATTTGAAAGGCAGAGTTGGAGACAGGGAGAGACGGAGAAAGAGAGTGGAATTCCATCCACTTGTTCACTCTCCAAGTGGCTATACTGGCTGGGATGGGGTCAGGTTGAAGCCTGGAGGCAGGAACTCTATTTGGGTCTCCCATGTGGGTGCCAAGGGCCTGAGTACTTAGACCATCTTCCACTGCCTCCCAGACACAGTACAGGGAGCTGGATGGGAAGTGGATCATCTGGGACTTGAACTGGTGCTCTGAGATGGGATGCTGGCATTGTAGCTGGTGGCCTAACCCGCTGCACCACAGTGTTAGCCATTAATTTAAAAAATTTAACACACCTATAAAAAATCATACATAGTTATAGGGTGCTCTGTGATACTTTGATAGCTATATTAGCCTTTCAACCACCAGCTGTGAATCAGATAAAAGGACTTGGTATTCTTAAAGATCCTAAGTTTCTAGTACTACCTACCTTGGCTTAATTTTCCTCAAGTGGATTCAATAATATGGAAGAATTACCTATTTGGGGTTGAGGGTGGGATGTAGAAGGCATCCAGAGTTAGGACACTCAGCCTCAGCATCTTCAAATAATTTCTTCACAGCAGATATTGCTGTGTAGGTGTGCCAGGCACTGACACTGGTGGTCTTGACCCACATCCCTTAGTCTGCATTGGGATGTTTTCTACATCAGTTAGTCAGATAAGTACTTCCCTATAGACCCAGGAACTGGAGCTTTAGGATGCTCAAAGTCAGTCGCATTAAAACACCTGGCTCCTGCATGAGCACCACGCACTCTGTAACCACGGCTGCACCTTTCTCACCCTTGCTTTGCTGCGACGATGACAGGTGAGGGTAGGGATGGCTGCGGTTTTGTGAGCTGATCACCATTGTTATGGGTTTCTAAGACTACTAATCTGTATGCAAAGCTTTTATGTGCTTATGCTTTAGTTACACCCCCTCCCCCACTCCTATCACAGTTGGACTATTACACAGTTGAGGAGGAACTCCCTTGTGGATTGTGTGAGCTTCAGAAAAATAAATAGAAAGACGAAAATGATTTGGTTCTGCTTTCTTTACACAATGAACAGGGCCTAATATGCATCCCATTACTAGCTAGGGAGCTTCAATTAAGTAATTGAATCACTCTGTTGTGGTCATTATGCAGAATTGACAGAAAGTTTTCCTCCTGCTCCCAGAAATTGGTGATATTCCTTTGGGAGAACTAAATAAAGACTGTATTAAGAGGAACATTAAGAAATCTGACAAATGAGAACAACAGACAGAAGTCAGTACATGCACAAAGGGAAGTGACTTCAACCTTTGTCAGTGCATTTTCAAAAAAACCCTCTTCTTGGTGAATAAAATGCTCATGTACTTTCTAATGTGTTTCTCTCATGACATGATGTATTGTAGCAAATTCAGTTGTAGGCGTGATAGCTTTTTCTTTTACAAAAGATCTGGTTCATAAGATGGAATATTTAGGTTTTTTTTGGGTTGTTTGTCAATGCAATATTGAAATATAACAGTGCTAAAATCATATACCAATAGCTAACAATGAGCTTCCTTAGCATTGGATCAGAATAACAAGATGGGCATCATCGAGGAGATAGGTATGAAGTGAATGCAGTTGACAACATGGCTGTATCTTTTTGAGCTAAAAGGAATCTGAACACAAAGGAAATCAAGCTAAGATCAGTCATCTTCCTACTCCTTTTGACATCAAAATCCATTGTTCATGTCGCATCAGCCTTCCAGCCGGCTTCATTTTACGCTCTTCTTCCCATTCGGCTCCAGCTTGTCCTGGTCACTCCTGGGTCTTGTTTTATGGATCTTTTCTGCCATACTGGGAAGCTGGCAGGCACTTGGTAGGGTTTGCGGAATGAAAACATCGGATCTCATTGTCTTTCCTTGCCATTTCTCTCCTGGCCCATCCTACCTACCAATCTTGCTTTTTCTTCATCCCGTACTAGCGTCTTCAATCATTTTAGTATCCAGCTTCACCCCAATGTATTTGTTAGACTTCTGTGATCTCAGGGGTGTCCACTCTGGTACCTTTGGCCCATTAGAGGTATATTACTGCTTGCATTTTATCAGGTAGAGATACAGACAGTGAGAGAGAAACAGAGAGAAAGGTCTTCCTTCCGCTGGTTCACTCCCCAAAAGGCCGCTACAGCCAGCTGTGTGCAGATCTGAAGCCAGGAGCCAGGTGCTTCTTCCTGGTCTGCCATGAGGGTGCAGTAGCCCAAGCACTTGGGCCATCCTCCACTGCCCTCCCGGGCCACAGCAGAGAGCTGGACTGGAAGAGGAGCTGCCGGGACTAGAACCCCGTGCCCACATGGGATGCCGGCGCTGCAGGTGGAGGATTAACCAAGTGAGCCACAGCGCTGGCCCCATCAGGTATTCTTATCTCTTTTTCCCCTACCTCCTTCTTCTACACACACACACACACACACACACACACACACACACACAAACACGCACACACACACACACACCCCTCTAAATCTATAGCATGCCATCATCAGTAGTATGCACCAAGCCCTGGTCTTTTTCCTCTGCAGTTTTCCAAGGCTTGACTGACAAGAAGGTGCTGTTTGAACCCAGTCTGTGGGTGAAAATATTCAAGGCAAATCTAAAGGCTTGTGTAAAAGTCCTGTGGCAGGCAAAAAAAAAAAAAAATGTGATTTGAAATAAACTTCTGTCTTCTTCAAGTCATTATTACTTGGAATACCTTTTGTCATTCGTTTATTCCTAACCCATCTGTGGATATTTATTTTAGGTATATCCATTTACATAAGATCTAGCGGGAATTTTGAATCTGGTTAGAGAGTTTCTTTTATTTTTTACTTAAAAATTTATTTATTATTTGAAAGGTAGAATGACAGGGAGGGAGAACCAGAGAGAGAGAGAGAGAGAGAGAGAGAGAGAGAGAGAGAGATCTTTCATCCGGTGATTCACCTCCCAGATGGAGCTGGCCAGACTGAAGCCAGGAGCCAGGTGCTTCTTCCACATCTCCCACATGAGGACAGGAGCCCAAGCGCTTGTGCTGTCTTCTGCTGCTTTCCCAGGCACATTAGCAGGGAGCTGAATTGGAAGTGGTGCAGCCAGGAATTGAACTGGCACCCATATGGGATGCTGGCATTGCAGGTGGCGTAGCATATGCCCCAATCCCTTTTCTTGACAAGCTCTTTGTGTGTCTACTTGCTCTCTTGCCAGATGGTAGAGGAACATTTACTTTTCATCTCTGGAGTTTGGCCCAGAGTAGGTGCATCATAAATGCTGAGTGAACGTAAGGCCTGCTCCCACATCTCACTCTGTCCCTATACTTTGATTCGTGTTGCCTTGTTTCTAGTTGACCTTGTTCCTCCTGATCAAGTCCGTACATGGCACCAGCACCACAAGGCTGTTTGTTCCCCATGGGGTGCACCTGGTAGATGTCAAAATTAACAGGAAACAGAAGTGGACTCAAGGGTCTAGCATACTTTCTGGAAATAACTCTACCGACTGACCCTCCATTGATGGCCAAAATTTTGTTCCCTAGATCTTTATGTTCATGGTGATTGAGTCTGCCATAAGGTTGACATGTAGGGACACCAATGGAAGAGCAGCTATGATGGGATATTAACGTACCCAGTGTGAGAAGAGAGGGAATGTGCACCTTAGATCTTGGGTGTGGGAACAACCTTCAGACAGCATACAGATCCTATTTAGCCATATATTCTGCGAAGGCAGGATTCGTCCTGCTGTGCTTTGTTATGTAGAGGAAGAATACCTTACCCAAAGGGAGAAAATTCTACAAAATCCTAGATGCATTTGGGAGGTTCACCTGTGGTCTGTATTTTATGTTGATTGTTTCATTGTCTTACTTCATCACTTAGGATACTATACTAAACTTTGTTCCTATTTTGTTTTTATCTTTTTTTAGATTTACTTATATTTGAAAGAGTTATACAGAGGCAGAGAGAGAGAGAGAGAGAGGCAGAGAGAGAGAGAGAGAAAGGAGGGAGGGAGGGAGGGAAGGAGAGGTCTTCCATTTGCTGGTTCACTCCCCAGATGACCGCAATGGCTGGAGCTGCACCGATTGGAAGCCAAGAGCCAGGAGATTCTTCTGGGTCTCCCCCGTGGGTGTAGGGGCCCAAGCACTTAGACTAGCTTTCAGTGCTTTTCCAGGCCATTAGCAGGGAGCTGAATCAGAGGTAGAGCAGCTGGGACTTGAAGCAGCACCCATATGGGATGCTGGCACTGCAGGCGGCAACTTTACCCACTACGCCAGAGCCCCAGCCCCTTGTTTATTTCTTGATGACGTTTATTGACTATTAATGTGTCGTCATGATGCCCAAGCCACATTGGTGGTTGTTTGGCCAGGCAAGGTGTTGTTAGCTTTAATTTTTATGTTTTTTAATCTCTTCAGTTCTGCCCTCATTACTCCTCTTCCTTTCCCCTCTTTGGCTTACGTCTATCTAAAGTAAGACTTTGTTCCACCAGACTTGAGGGTTCTTTGAGCAGTCATAGTTGGGCTGCTCTAACAAACTCCCATCAGCTGGGTGCCTTCAACGTGACAGATGTTTATTACTCAAACTTCTGAGGCTGAGAAGTGCGTGATGCTGGCAGATTCTGTGTGTGGTGACGGCCTGCTCTCTGGTCCACAGACGGGGTCTCCGGCTGTGTCCTCACAGCGCAGACGAATGAGGCATCTGTCTGAGGACCACTCCTTTTCATTAGGCCTCTGTCCTCAAGACACAACCCACCTCATGAAGGCCCCATATCCCAACATCTTGGTGATTGGCTATCGGCAGGTGAATTTTGGTGATTAAGGATCAGCAGGGAGGTTTTGAGGGGGACTCCAACATTCAGTGATTCTCTTTAGTTTTCCCTTTTCTTTCAACAGATTAACTTTGTTTAGAAAGAGAGATAGAGATCTCTCATCCTGTTTTACTCCTCAAAATGCTCACTATAGTGAAGTAAGACCCAGAAACATAATCCAGGTCTCCTGTGTGGGTGGCAGGAACCCAGGGAACTTCCGCCTCCCAGGTTGTGTATTAGGAAGCTGGATTTATTGCTTCTTGGCCTTTTGGCTAAGATCAAGTGTAGGAAGCTGGATTCAGGAGTGGAGCTGGTGCTTGAACTCAAACACTCCAGTGTGGGGGTGCTGACTCCCAAGCGATTCATCACTAGGCCAAATGCCTGCCCCAGTTTTCCTTTTTCTTTCTTTCTTTTTTTTTTTTTTTTTTGACAGGCAGAGTGGACAGTGAGAGAGACACAGAGAGAAAGGTCTTCCTTTTTGCCGTTGGTTCACCCTCCAATGGCCGCTGCGGTAGACGCGCTGCGGCCAGCGCACCGCGCTGTTCCGATGGCAGGAGCCAGGTGCTTCCTCCTGGTCTCCCATGGGGTGCAGGGCCCAAGCACTTGAGCCATCCTCCACTGCACTCCCTGGCCACAGCAGAGAGCTGGCCTGAAAGAGGGGTAACCAGGACAGGATTGGTGCCCGGACTGGGACTAGAACCCGGTGTGCCAGCGCCACAAGGCGGAGGATTAGCCTAGTGAGCCGCGGCGCCGGCCAGTTTTCCTTTTTCTTACAGTGTCAAGAGCAGTGTTCTCACAGGGGAGGTTAAGTGGGATGTTCACCTGGAGACTTGTGCCTTAGAGGGTGTTCTCCAGTCATCCTGGCGTGAGTGCAGGGACCAACACTGCAGCAAAGCAAACCAGGCCTGAGATAGTCCTGCCTACATTTCCTTTCCTTCTTGTCGTCTCTCAGTCTGTTTCGAGCTGTTTTAACAGAATGCCTGAAGCTGGATAATTTCTAAAGAACAGAAATTTATTCTTAGCATTCTAGAGGCTGGCAGTCCAGAGTGCTGGAGTCTGGAAGGGATTGGACTCTCGTGTCAGTGTGGCATCTTCAGTGCAGTGTCCTCACGTGTGCGGTGTCCTTGCGTGGAAGGAAGCGGGAGGGCGAAGGAGAGCAGACTCCTGGTAGGCCCTTCAGGAAGGGCTTCTATTGCCACTTACAAGGGAGGAGACTTCAAGGCCTCATCACCTCTTAAAGGCGCCACCTCTCAGCACTCTCACATCAGAGACGCCTGCATTTTGGAGAGGATGCATTCACACCATAGCTCCCTTTTCCCCAAATCTCTTTGGAGCCCTGGATGGGACACATACATGGCCAGGCGTCTGGAACCTCACGTAGTAACCCTGGTGTTCTGTTCATGGTGATGATCAGCACTTATTTTAATCACCACAGGAGCAAAGGAAAAAGAAAGCCAGGAGTGGGCTTAGGGAAAAGGTTGCAGGCTTGGGGTATGTGTGTGAAATGTGTTTTGCCACAGTTGCATCGTGAGACCTGCAATTCACAGCCTACCTCTCTGTCTGCCGTGTCCAGTCTCTGAACTGTGTAAAAGATTCCAGCATTTTACATCTATGCTTGCATGAGATTTCTTTCAGAATAGGGCTTTATGAATATTCATGTTGAAGTATTTAGCCTCAGGGTGTGAAATATTAATCTCTTACCTGAGTTTTACATCTAATTCTTCTCCAGTGACACAGAGAAAAATTAAATGCTACCTGCCACCAGGGGCATCATTAGGATGAGCTTTCTGGGTTCCGGTGCTCGAAGAACACATGGTCTCACATTGTTTTTTTTTTTTTTTTTTGCTTTTTCCCACGTGCCACCAGCAACATTGCGAAGGTGTTGACGTTGAGTCTGTTCGCCGATGACCTTGTGGCTGTCCGGAGTTGACAAGCAAATCTAACACAGGTTGACGTGTGCCGTAGTAAGCCCGAGCAGTCCCCGCTTTTGTTGTGTTTGGGATAGTTATGAAGCACACACAGTGGAAGTGCCGTGGTTGTAAGTCACAACTGTAGAGGAGAAGCATAAACGCTACTCACCAGCGCTGTGGATCAGGGGAGGCAGTGGAGAAGTCACGCGGCATTTTGCTTCTCGATGATGCCTTTGGGTTTGTGTTTGTGTCTTGGTTGTTAGTCTGAGTTCAGGTGAGCTTTTCTGAAGGAGTGGGCCAAATGAGTGGCGTTAAAAGGGCAGATGAAAGGCAGTTTTTCAAAAATCTGTTGTTTTTTTCCCTTATAATGCATTCAGTGTCCAATGAAGACAATTTAGAAATAAAATAAAAATGAGAAATGAAAGATACTTCTGAACCTACCATCAGGGAAAGCCACTGCTATCATTTAAAATTTTTTCATTGTATTGAGTATTTTGTTCTGTTAAACATTTGAATACATACATTTTACAAAAGCAGAGTCACACTACCGTTGTATAATCAATTCTATTTTAGTAGTTTTAATGATTTTATTGACATGTGAAATATCAATAACAAGTTGAAGTAGATTATTAAGTGGTTACAAGAATTAGTATAACAACAAGAAATATAAGTCAATATTTGAAGAGTTCATTGTTTGGATCTAACTGTATATGCCATATAAGTTGTATAGTATTCTGTTATATGGATATAATATTTGGTTAAATATTTCAACATTTTAATTTTATTTATTTATTTTAAAAACAATTTATTTATTTATTTATTTGAAAGTCAGAGTTACACAGAGAGAGAAAGAAAGGCAGAGAGAGAAGTCTTCCATCCACTGGTTCACTTTCCAGTTGGCCGCAATGGCTGGAGCTGTGCTGATCTGAAGACAGGAGCCAGGAGCTTCTTCCAGATCTCCCAATTGGGTGCAGGGGCCCAAGGACTTGGGCCATCCTCCACTGCTATCCCAGGCCATAGCAGAAAGCTGGATCAGAAGTGGAGCAGCTGGCACTCGAACTGGCACCCATATGGGATGCTGGCACTTCAGGCGGCAGCTTTACCTGCTACGCCACAGTGCTGGCCCATATTTCAACATTTTTAGAAAAGATTTATTTATTTGAAAGAGCAACATGGAGAGAGGGAGAGGCAGACTCATACAGACACACACACACACACAGAGATGGAGAGATCCCCTATCAGCTGGATTATTCCCCAAATGGTAGGTTGGAACCAAGCTGAAGCCAGGACCCAAGATCCATTCAGGTTTCCCATGCGGGTGGCAGGGGGCCAAGCACTTGGAAAATCTTCCACTGCCTTCCCAGGCACATTAGTAGGGAGCTGAATTGGAAGTGCAGCACCTGGGACTTGAACTGGCACTTGAATCTGGGATGCCGGCATAGCAAGTGGTGCCTTAACCCACTGAGCCACAACACCAGCCCCACAGTTCAACATTTTTGATATTTAGAAAGTTTTATGTTGTAAATGGCATTTCAGAGTACATCCTTCAAGCTAAGTTGTTGTGTATATTATTATTCTTAATATGAATTCCTAGAAATGGAGCTGCTTACTGTGAGTGCATATGTACATTACAGCCCTTAAGCTACACACCATCAAATCACCCTCCAGAAGGGAGGTTCCACCTCATGGTGCCATATCTTCCCCAAATCCAGTGATAATTATCAAAATATATATTCGCAAATTTCTTAGAGAAAACCTAGTAACTTACTGCTATTTTAAATTTTAACTGTTTTAAAATTCTACCTTAATCTCAGAAGTGTATTTTTAAGGGTAATTATTTCTTGATGAAGAATAAAGGAGCAAAAGAAAATCCTCCTCTCCCTTCTACTAGAAGGGGATAGAATCCCTTCAAAAGGAACGATTATTTCATGTTGAGGATTACTCATAATTCCCCAGTTGTGGAAATCCTTGCACTGGCAGGGCAGTCCTCTCTTGAGACACCAGTCTTTTTCCACATTTTTATTATAATTAAATTCTTTGTGATAGGATTTTACCTGTATATAATTCAGCACATTTACATTTAAAAAATTAATTTCGAGTTTGTACAGCGATACTATCCCATGAGTCTAATGACGGTGATGGTATGATTCAGGTTATAATTAAGAATTGAATGGGTGGCCTTGGGCATAGGAGAACCAAGAATAAGAAGATTACTTTCATCTTTGGGATTTAATCCTAGGTGGAGAGAAGAATGCCAGATAGCATGCAAGTGTAATTTTCTGGCCAATAAACACTGCTAATATTCTCCAAGAAGAATTGCTATTATAATAACAGAATGCTAGTTGAGGTTGTCGTAGTCATTGATGAAAGTTCACGGACATGTACATGAATTGACCTCACTGGCTCAATTTTGAACTCCGCTAAAAGGTTATATCCATTTATTTTGGCAGCTTAAGTTGGACGATCAGCGTGGGTATTGAGAATTCCAATGAAAGTCCTCAACCTGGAGGCATCTTGCTCTGCCTGCTTATTTAAGTGCTAGTGAAAGTCTGTCTGTCTTCACTCATCCTGATAACCGAGTCTGTGATATGTAGCTAGCAGTATTATCCAGTGTATTTGTGTATCACCTTTGTCCTAAGACTCTGATAGTGATGACTTTATTTATTTTAAGAAGATTTATTTTGTTTATTTGAAAGGCAGAGAGAGAGAGAGAGAGAGAGAGATCCTGTTATCCTGGATCTCCTATTGTGGTTGGATCTTCCCCCTGTCCCAAGAACATCATTGCCAGATTAAATGTACATCGAATTTGTGGAGTTATACACAGGTCATATCCTCTTCGAAATCTCAAGTGGCTGCCCTGGCCTGTGGAATTGTGAGGTGGCTGTTGGCCGAAGTCTGTTGCAATGATGCCATTGCCTTTGTTTCCAGTTTCATCTTTGATGATTTACCCACAGCGCTTTGTCCCCTGAATAGAGCCCCTGCTT
Source organism: Lepus europaeus (assembly GCF_033115175.1). Lineage (NCBI taxonomy): Eukaryota > Metazoa > Chordata > Mammalia > Lagomorpha > Leporidae > Lepus > Lepus europaeus. Next base: position 56,237,869 of record NC_084845.1, read on the forward strand.
TGCTGTCTATTTATCTTTTTTTTTTTTTTTTTTTAGAAAGCTTCTTTCTCCACCTTGATGTGCTTTCCCTTTATCGGCAGACTCTTGAAGCATAAGGTTTGGGAGAGACCTTCAACATCCGTGCTGTCTGGTTTTCAAGGTCCAGAACGTCCACTCCTGCCTCTGATTTCTAGCTGAAGTGACTTCTTTCCTCTGATTTTCTATGTACATGTTTCAGACTCCCTCTAAGACATCATTGTCCACATTCTGCCTTATTAATAGAAGTTGATATACCTGTTTTATTTCTCTTAGTAAAAATTGGGATCGGGAGTGAGGTTTGTTGAATCTGATTAAATTATTTAAATATTTTATTTTTAAAATTTATTTGAAAGGCAGAGAAAGAGAGGGAGAGAGGGGAGAGAGAGAAAGTGAGAAAGAAATGGACCCTGGCCGGCGCCGTGGCTCACTAGGCTAATCTTCCACCTGGAGCGCCAGCACCCTGGGTTCTAGTCCCTGTCGGGGCGCCGGATTCTATCCCGGTTGCTCCTCTTCCAGGCCAGCTCTCTGCTATGGCCTGGGAGTGCAGTGGAGGATGGCTCAAGTGCTTGGGCCCTGTGCCCACATTGGGGACCAGGAGAAGTACCTGGCTCCTGGCTTCGGATCAGTGCGGTGCACCAGCCGCAGTGCGCCGGCATTGGGAAGTGAACCAATGGCAAAGGAAGACCTTTCTTTCTGTCTCTCTCTCTCACTGTCTAACTCTGCCTGTCCAAAAAAAAAAAAAAAAAGGATCCTTCATCTTCTGATTCACTGCCCAGCTGCCCTCAGTAGCCAGTGCTGGGCAAGCCTTAAGCCAGAGCCTGGAACCCAATCCAGGTCTCCCTACTTGGGTGGCAGGAACTCAATTACTTGAGCCATTACCTGCTGCCTCCCAGAATGTGCATTAGTATGAAGCTGGAGTCAGAAACAGATGATGTGAGGGATGTGGTGTCTTAACCAAGCAGTGTCTGAACTGCTGTGCTAAATGCCCGCCCCTATTTTATTTTTCTGAATATACCTTGTACTAATTAGTACAGTGCCAGGTATACATTAAGTTTTTAATAAATGCTTAAATGAAGATGTATTAATGGAGTATTTGCCTATTGTTTTCATTATTTTTAACTTATGCATATTTGTGGGGTACAGTCTAATAATTCATGTATTCAATGGGTGATGGCTGGCATATTATTGAGGTCATCTTGTTGATATTTACTTAAGATAAATGGTAAATAGAAGGCTATAACTTTGCTGAGTCTTTTTTAAATGATGATTTGAGAGCTGGATGTTTGGCACAGTGGTTAAGTCACCACTTGGGATGTGTGGGTTCTAGTCCCAGGTTCTCTGCTGCTGGTCAGCTTCCCACTAATGTGCACTGTGAGAGACAGCAGGTGACGGCTCAAGTAGTTGGGTCCCTGCCACCCACATGGGAGACCTGGATTGAGTTCCCAGCTCCTGATTTCTGCCCTACCCAGCCCTGGCTGTTGTGAGGATTTGGGGAGTAAACCAGTGTATGGAAGATCTCTCTCCGTCTGTGTCTTGCTCTCTCTCAGTCTCTACCTTTCAAATAAAAGGAAAATAAATAAAAATTTTCAATGGTGGTTTGAAAAGCTTTATTTCTTAAAAAAGCTACGATAAGATTTCAAGTTTATTCAAAACGGGCGTGTTGGAGGAACAGTTAGAACTGTTACACAGAAGCATGTAAGTCTGACCTGAAAGACGGCAGTGAACTCAGAGCACGCGCGTGTTCTCTTCATCCAGCTCCTTGATTCTGTCAATGTCATATCCTCCTTTCCCCATAGGATTTGGACCTCGCGCACTTTTTCTTCTCTTCCTTACAGTCAGCCAGTCATGGCGCTTAATTCATCTCCAGCAGCAGCTCATGGATTCCTTGCCTCCCCGCCAGCTCAGCCCGAATGACTGTAACAAGTCCCAGGACAGTCTCCCGCCATGCACCCTCACCCCGGGCACTGGAAACCCTCTCTGCAGATGGATGTGCAGAAGCTTTCTCAGTGGTCCTCACCCAGATGTCACTGGAGGCTTCCCGCTGATGAAATCCAGAGTCTGGCTTTGCCATCTGTGTTCTTGCTGACCTGGTTCCATGCTACCTGTGCAGCGTCTCTGGCCTTCTTTGACAGTAGGCATTTTTTTCTGCCTAGAGAATGGGATCCCTGCAGTTCAGGGAGCCTGATTATTTCATCTGCGTCCCCGGGAGTTTGTACTGCTGGGGACAGGCTTTTTCCTTTCCACCTCTCTTCAAGCCGTTCTTTCACTGCACCCTTCCTCCTCCTCGGGAAATCCCTGATGCTCCAGCCTCTCCTCTCCTGCCCATTTATTGTTACTGGGTCTGTGTTGCCTATTTGGGATATGCTATTCAGTTGTTGCCTTTGCCTGGTCTCCCCAAGTGGACTGAGCCCTTGCACATGGTCAGTTCCAGGGAGCAGTAGCCAGTGATGTAAGATGGGGATCGTGACTGTGTTTCTTTCTTTCTTTCTTTTTTTTTTTTTTGCCTTGGCACTCAGCATTGTTCTTGGGAAGCTCAGGGAACATCCAAGAGCCTTTGTCTATAATAGATCATGGAAATGTAAGACATTTCCATGATAATTTTGTCTATATGATAATGTTTTCTTTTGCTCTCCCCCCTCCCCGCTTATAAAACTGAAAAAAAAAAAAAAAAAGAAAAATCCTGAATTCTGCTGTAGCACCTTTAACATGATAATTTCAGAGTGCATGATAAATACAATGAAAAAATAGCACAATTTTCTGGTGGCCAAGACAGCTTGGTGCCTAACCCATGGTGTGAGTCGGCTGTGGATTGGAGTTAAGGATGGCATGCACAGCTCTGGACCGCCAGCCTGTGCCCCCTCGTTCGATTCAAACCAACTTCCGCAAGCTGTCTTTAAAAAAGCAACCTGGGAATCCTCTGGTTTTGCCAGAAATGCTGCTGGGACCTGTGTGTGCTCTGTCTCTGGCTGATTCTGCCCAGTATGGTGCATCGTAGCGGTCCACGTGCAGGGAGATGCTGATCCCTTCTGTGGGTGAAAAGATGGAAACACGACTTGGGGTTTCTGGCAGCCACTTTAAAAACCCTTCTCACTCTTTCTCTTACTCTCTTTTCCTAGTTACTTGAAGTATATTTATTCACATATTTCAGTGTTATTAAAAACTGGTTATTATGATTTTCCCTGGTCCCACGTGAGATGGTTTATTGTTGTAGAACACCTGACTTAACTACTTTGTTACTGAGATTTTATATTTCGTTTATTGTATTAACAGCTACTAAAATTCTGTGAACGTCAGGGGATCCAGTAAATACGGTGGAAAAAGGCACCCTGTTCAGATGGAAGAGAGAGCTCTGTATTTTCTCCACAAGAGGGCAGGAAAGTCTGGGCTGTAAATACAATTTTTCAAAAAAAAAAAAGTCTCTGGTGGAAGAAGTGCTTTCCTTATACACTTTTTACAATATAAAAAATGTTTCCCCTTTGGAAGGAGCTCCGTAAGCGAAGAGTCGGAAGTTCCTGTGGTTTTGCTGGGCAGTAGCCCATTGCCCCTCATTGCTCCAGGTTCTTGCCAGAGCTGCTCGTTGCTGGGCTTAGTGTTGCCGCAACGCTGTTGTGGGTGACCAAGGCAGCTGGTCCTCTAGTCCAAGATTTCAGCCCCTGAATACACCCAAGGTGGAAAGGAAGAGGTGAGCGTTGCCCTAGGTGTTCCTGGCAGCGATGACAGGCAGGCGTGCCCGTGTCACCTCCCAGATGCAAGGCCTTCTCGTCTGACACGTTCACGCATTCTCCCGCTCACGCTGTTTTTTCTTCTTCCCTGCCTCCCCTCGCCTCCCACCCCCATACCTCTTTTGTCCTTTTTTGTTTTTTGTTCTATGAAATTTAAATTACAGTCCACACTGCAAAATCCATCGGAATCTGTGATATTGGAAGCTGAATACTTTTCTGGCGATCACAACATGGTTGGATTAATGTGTGGGGGTCTGACTGTGTAGGGGTCAAAACAAGATAGGTGAGCAGGAGAAGGGGAACTTGGACAGATTTAGTTTGTGTTTATAAGAATGTAGTGGGTGAAGCCGGCACTGTGGCTTAACAGGCTAATCCTCCGCCTTGCGGCGCCAGCACACCGGGTTCTAGTCCCGGTCGGGACACCAATCCTGTCCCGGTTGCCCCTCTTCCAGGCCAGATCTCTGCTGTGGCCAGGGAGTGCAGTGGAAGATGGCCCAAGTCCTTGGGCCCTGCACCCCATGGGAGACCAGGAGAAGCACCTGGCTGCTGCCATCGGAACAGCGCGGTGCGCCGGCCATTGGAGGGTGAACCAATGTCAAAAAGGAAGACCTTTCTCTCTATCTCCCTCTACTGTCCACTCTGCCTGTCAAAAATTTAAAAAAAAAAAAAAAAAAAAGAATGTAGTGGGTGAAATATTTGTGAGATTCAGATTTAGGAGTTGAATGTTCCTTGAATACCCAGTGCTGACTGAATGTTCTCCCTTCCCTTCCCTTCCCTTCCCTTCCCTTCCCTTCTCTCTGCTCTTCTCTCTCTCTCTCTCTCTCTCTCTTTCAGATTTATTTTATTTATTTGGAAGAGTTATAGAGAGAGGTAAAGACACACACACACATGAGAGAGAGAGAGGCAGAGATGGAGAGGTCTTCTATCCCGTTTCACTCCCCAAATAGCCGGAGCTGAGCTGATCCAAAGCCAGGAGCCAGGAGCTTCTTCTGGGTCTCCCATGTGGGTGCAAGGTTCCAAGGACTTGGGCCATCTTCTGCTGTTTTCCCAGGCACATTAGCCGGGAGCTGGATCAAAGGTAGAGCAGCTGGGATTTGAACTGGCGCCCATAGGGAATGCCGGCTCCGCAGGCCGGGGCACTATAGCACTGTCCCTGTTTCTTTCTTTTCTATTTTTTTTTAAGAGCCAATAGACTATGTGAAAGATGAATGTGTAAGACAATAACACCCTTTCTCTCTGTCTCTCTCTCTCTCGCTATCCACTCTGCCTGTCCAAAAAAAAAAAAAAAAAAAAAAAAAAGGCTGGCACCATGGCTTAACAGGCTAATCCTCCGCCTTGCAGTGCCGGCACACCGGGTTCTAGTCCCGGTTGGGGCACCGGATTCTATCCCGGTTGCCCCTCTTCCAGGCCAGCTCTCTGCTGTGGCCTGGGAAGGCAGTGGAGGATGGCCCAAGTCCTTGGGCCCTGCACCTGTATGGGAGACCAGGAGAAGCACCTGGCTCCTGGCTTCGGATCAGTGCGATGCGCCAGCTGCAGCGGCCATTGGAGGGTGAACCAACGGCAAAAGGTAGACCTTTCTCTCTGTCTCTCTCTCTCACTATACACTCTGCCTGTCAAAGAAAAAAAAAAAAAGACAGTAACGCATTAAAGACTCAATTTTTGTTTAAGGCTATTCGTGATTCCCCCCTGTAGGGCATGAAATTAAAATGTGCGCACGGAACCAAATGATTGCTACAGAGCCGTGCTTTTCAGTGGTGGTGGTAGTGCTGCTTAAAGAAGGAAGACACTGATTCAAAGAGGTTGTTTGATTGGCAGCTTCAGATATAATAAGTTGACATAGTATGGACAGTCGTTGATAGGCATGGCAACAAAAAATGTGAGGAAGATGTCATCAGAGTGACACAGGGACTTCTGAGCTGGGAAGATAGGAGTGTAACTGATGTTAACATTCCCCAAAGAAGCAACATGGCCGCTCACATATGCTCTTGGCTGCCATGTGGCTGGCCGGGAGTGTGCAAGTCCTTTGGCACTCGCTTCTTAAAGTACTATGACAGTTTGTGGCTTTAGGAAAAGTTTTCTTGAAAAATCTCTTATTCTTTCACTCCTAATTACAGACACAGATGGCCACTTGGGTTTGAGGAAGAAGAATTTCAGGCCATAGGAGACTGACCAGTTGTAAAGTTCATTTGCATCCTGTGAGTGCCTTGTGTCTTCTTTCATAGGCTGTCTTCTTTTCAAAACACAGACAGTGGGAATCTTATGTTTTTCTTTAGAAGTAATGCAATGGGCTGTGTGTGTGTGTGTGTATCTGTCTATGTATAATTTATACGTTTTCATTCTTTCACATTGGAACTCACTTTTGCTTGAACTTAACCTGGTTAGTCTTGGTTGAATGAGTGATATCACAGCCATGTTGGCCTCCATCCAGCAGACTGCCCTTTGCAGGGGGAAAAATGACAAAGTGGACCAAGAATTCCACAGCACAATGTGCAGAGGAATGCGTCCAGCAGACTCTCCCCAAAGGAAACACGAGGAAAACATCTTACTGTAAGATACAGATTTAATATGTTTTTCATATTTGGAAAGAAAAGTTAATGTCTGGGAATGTCTTTTGATTCACTGGCCAGAAGGATTTGTGGTGTTCTCTCTCCCCTTCCCCACATGCCCCAAGTCTTTAGATTAGAATTGATTTATTTACAGAGAAAAGAATGGGACTTTGATATACTATACTAATGTTAAGCATTTATGGGGTTTAAAAATATTTATGAATGTGTAAAAGTTATTAAAGTAAATGTGTTTTAAGTTACCTTGTGATCAGGTATGAATATAAAACCAGGAAATTTTATTAAATAAAAAAAAGACAATACATATGAGTAGATTTATAAAGTTTCGTAATCTTAGGGCATGTGTGTGTCTCTTTTGTGTACAATTTAAGAAACATGATCTTGTAAAATATAGACTTCATATGCAAGGGTGCATTTTTAGACTTGTGATAAACTATAATGTTAAAGCACCAAGAAAATTTCATTCTAACTGTTTTTGACCAATCAAAAATATAATGAAAAATTTTCTTTTTCAATAAAAAACTTCCACAATTTGTTCTTTCTGGAAAAAAAAATTAGCATTTGAAGAATACTGATCTGCTGTTTTGGGGCCTTAGTTCTAGGGGAGGAGAATTTTTATTTGCTTTCTAGGATTGTTTAGGCTGTATATTTGCTCATGAGAAAAATGTTCAGTATACTTACATAAAATTGGACATTTAAGTTAGAGATGAGAAGACAGGCCCTGAAAATTTCAAGTTCACTTAAAAGTTTCTAGGAGGTTTTAAGGCTGTTTTTCTGGAAGCATCTATAGTATTTAGAAGATAAATGCTCTTCTAGCAACATTAATAGTACACTTAAAACAACAAGCAAGGGTGTATTTTTTTGAAATTTCTTTCAAGGAAATCAAAGACCCTAAAATTTAACAACCAGGTTTTAAAAATTTCCTAGTTTTTTCTTTGTGTCTGAAATTTGTAAGCTTAGAAAAAAATGTAAGACCTTAGAGGAAAATATGTACTGGGATGGGCATTTGATGTAGTGGTTACAGTGCTGCTTGGGTAACCTATATCTCGTATCAGAGTGCCTGGGATAAAGCCACAGCGCTGCTTCCCTTTCTAGTTTCTTGCTATTGTGCACCCTGGGAGGCGACAGGTGATGACGGCTCAAGTTCTTGGGTCCCTGCTACCCATATGAGAGACTTAGAATGAGTTTCTGGCTTCTACCTGGCTCAGCCTGGGCTGTTGGGGATATCTGGGGAGAGAACAGCAGGTAGAACATGTCTGTCTGTCTGCCTGCCTGCCTGCCTTTAAAAATAAATAAATACATTAAAAAAATCTTGGTCTTTATGTGGTCATCAGAAGAGGAGCCAGCCAGCTAGAGAGACCCACGTGAGCCAAAGAGTAGGTGTCTTCTTGCTTTGCCTTCTCTCACAGTTTGGGGCCTTTTTGGGACTGTGTGACCATCTTAGCGATGGAAAACTGCAGGCCTGATTTCCTTGAGGGAGATTTGGATGCTTTTATGGGACAACTGGATTTGTTCTTTAACGTTCTTATGATTTTTCTACTTTAAATTCTTCCTAGGTCATTGATAATTGTTGAACCCAGTAGACAATTTCCATCCACAGTTTGGACTGTATTTATCACTCATTTTATACAGGAATTCAATCTTGATTGCAGTATTGCGGGATGCAGAATGAGGGGAGAGCGCCCACAGACTTACTCTACAATTCTGTGCTTGACTTTGGTGCAATCATTGTGGCTTACATGTCTTACTTACTGTGAAAATGAATAGTACATGCAAGATGGATTTTAAAATTTTCATTTTTATTTTAGAAGCAGAGACATAGATCTCCTATCTGCTGGTTGATTGCACAAATGCCTGCAATGTCTGGGGTTGGGTCAGGCCTAAACCAGAAGCTAGCAACTTAATCCAGGTCTCCCATGTGAGTGGCAGGGACCCCAGTCTTTGAGCTATCATAAGCTACCTTTCAGGGTGTGAATTAGCAGGAAGCCACAGTTGGGAGTGGAAGCCAAGGCTCCAACCTTGGGTGGGCATCCCAAGTGTGTCTGTGCTGCCACGCCAAACCCAGGAAAACAGACTACCAGCTCTGCTAGGGGAGGATGCCAGCAGGTGGCACTGCAGAGTGGTCTGGATGGAAAGAGGCAATGTTGGAGCTCAGAGAAAAGCTCAGGGTCTTGCCTTTGAACCCCTGATGTGGCAAAAACAGCACAGAAAATCGCCCTATACCCTTTACTCAGATACACTGATTTGACACTTGTACTTCTGCACTCTCTATCTGTGTATCCACATTTGTCAGTAATTTTCAGATCATTTCAGAATAGGCTGCCTCATTGAGGCTTTTTGGTCCCTTCATCATCCTGTGTACATTTTCTAAGAGCAAGAGAGTCCTTTGACACAATCACACCACATTCATGAAGCCCAGCTTAGACGCGTTATCACTGTGTAATCTACAGGGCATGCTCAGACCTCATCGTCTCTCCCAGATGTGATCTTGTCGGCATTTTCTTTTGCGGTCTAGAATGACCTTTTGAATGTAATTGTCCTGTGAGACGGAGTCATCGTTCATTGACAGATTCCAGCCCCATGTGGCACATCTCTTACCCAGCCTTTACCTGTCAGAATAGGAGCTTCTGAGCAAGCTTTAGTTTTTCTGCTTTTTTCATACTTTGATAGTGCTGACTATGGCTTCTGTGAGTTCATCCAATGCTGTTTGCAACACTGCTGAGTGAGTCCTCTCTATATATTGAGAGGTCAAATATTTCTCATGAATCCTCAGTTGGACTTCCAACCAAGCAGCACAAGGATTCTTCTCCCTTCTGCAGCTTTGGAGGGTGCCCTGGTGAAGTTAGAAGAGAGTTGGGGTTGGGTCCGGTGCTGTGGTGTAGCAGGTAAAGCCGTTGCCTGCAGTGCCAGCATCCCATATGGGGGCTGGTTCGAGTCCTGGCTGCTCCACTTCCATTCCAGCTCTCTGATATGGTCTGGAAAAGCAGTAGAAGATGGCCCAAATCCTTGGACCCCTGCACCCATGTGAGAGGCCCAGAGGAAGTTCCTAGCTCCTGGCTTTGGATCAATGCAGCTCTGGCCATTGTGGCCAATTTGGGGAGTGAAGCAGCAGATGGAAGGCTCCCTCTCCCTCCCCCTCCCCACCGCTCCCCCTCCCCTTTCCCTCCCCTTCTCCCTCCCCCTCCCCTTTCCCCTCTCTCTCCTTCTCCTCTCTGTGTGTAACTTTGGATTTTAAATAAATAAATCTTTAAAAAAAAAAGGTTTGGGGCCATAGCTTTTAGAATGATCTTAGCTACCTTTTACTATCTGCATGACACATTTAATGTAGACACCTTTATTTAATCTTCAAGTCACATCGTGGGGTGGGTTGAAATCCTTCATGGTTCCCAAGACCAGCATCATGCGGCCCTTCCTCTGCCTGCCACTTTTCAGCCACCCAAGTCTCTGTGTTTCTCAAAGGGCTGAGCTCTTTTCCGTCGCAGGGTCTTCACACATGGTCTTCACAGGAACTCTTGGTCTCTCTGGTGATTTCAGAAGCTTAGCCACGGAGGGAAGGTGAGAGTGTAGAGGTTGTGGTTTTGGTTAATGTGTTGCGTGCATTTTACTAATGGCCACGTACTTGCCACGTAAGCTGAGGGGTAAGAAGGATGATTGACCCAGGGAGGTTCCTGAGAGGAGGGGCAGATAAGGTACAGGACACCGGTGAAGATGTGAATTCTCCGTGGCCAGGGAAATTTATTGGCAGGTGTGCCAGAAATTCAGCGTCTGATTCTGCTGGCCTCTGTTTTTATTGCTAAGGCAGGGACTTGGCTATTGGCTTAGATATTTGGAGTGAGGAAGCTAAAGGAAGGGGAGTGGAGAAGAAAATGAGACCCAGTCCCAAGCCTGACGCATGGAAATGATGACCCTGTTGTTCTTTGGCCTGCCTCAGTCTTGTGCAAGCCCCCTTGTGAGAGATGATAAGACCTGGGCAACTCTGGAAGGCTTCCTTCAGAGCTCATATGCCCTCAGAAAATGTAATTGGCTTTCAAATAACATGGAAAATGCTGTACGAGGCAAACACTAGTTCCACTGTCTCTTAAATGGGAAACGCTTCTAAACATTAGAGTTCCAAGGACTGAATGTGTCATATTCCCACTGAGAATTGGAACTGAAAGGGATGTGTAGTGACAGAAGTGGAAATCTTTCTCTTAGGAGCCTTTGGAATACGACCTTTTTACTTCCCAGCAATTTTCTGCCTGAAGCACTGACATGTCTAATTAATAATAATATTCTATTAAACAGTATGATTAATCAGAGAGATCATTATGCACAAGTAGATTAAAAAAAGATAGCCTAAATTCCCTTGGTCTGATTTAAGATAAAATAAACCTGGATTTCTTTCCTGGAGAGATTTTATTTTCTCCTTGTGAAGTGACTCGAGGGTACTTCCTATCTCTGTGATGTTTTGGTGTGTATTCTTTGTCATCTGATGGGCTTAAAAGAGACTTTTGAATAAATAACACCCATTTAGTCACTCCTGCCCACAAATTATAATTTTATACAAGTATTTGCATGTGATTATGTTTGCAGACTACATCAGTTACAGGATGTCTTTCTGTTGTTAGCGTCCTATGAGGCAGAGCTGTTAATGTTTTACTAAAAAAGAACAAAGAAAGGTCTGGGGAAAATTAGGCAGAGAAGGACCCCAGAGGATATTTCAAGGAGAATCCCGCAAGTTAGCACTGTCCAGTGTCTGAACTGGAAAAGCACAGTAATGTTGTTTAACAAGTTCCAGGATCGGAAACAACACAAATGGTCTTGCTTTCTCCAAGGGCTTCTTCTTAGGGAAGTCTGGGCATTTTAAGAATTGTTGTTCTTTAAAGTGTTCATTCATCAATGGCAAGTTTTGATAAACTTTCATACTTCTGGGCAGTGGAGTAGAGAAATTAAAATCTAGATCTGAGGACTTCTTGGCTTCAGGTCTCAGCTTGGCTCCTGAGCAGCTATGGGACCATGAACAATGGGGAGATCACAGATTGCCTAGGCACATTTCCTGGGTTGTGCACTCAACAGGCGGAAGCAGCCCTTACACTTTGGCCTTTCAGTCCCTGCCATCATGAGGGAGACTTGGATTGAGATCCTTGTTCCAGGTTTAGGCTTGGCCCAGCCCGGCTGTTTTAGATGTTTGGGCAGTGAATCAGTGAATGAGAACTCACGCTCTTTGCCTGTCAAAATTGTAAAGCCTTTAGCTCTGTGTCTGCATGTTCATAGTTGTTGAACAAAAATCAGCATCTATTATATTTATTACATTTATTGCAGTTGAACATTCATTATATTGGGACTGGGCCAGGCTGAAGCCAGGAGCTGGGATCTCAATCAAAGTCTCCCACATGGGTGACAGGGACCCGATTACTGGAGTCAGTATAGCTGCTTCCCAGAGTACACACTAGCAGGAAGCTGGAATTAGGAGTGGAGTTAGGACTTGCTCCCAGGCACTCCAGTAATGAGGGATGGTTGTCTCCAGCAGTATTAACCACTGTGCCAAATGCCTGCCCTGTTTGATTTTGGAGGCTGACGTGAACGGCATTATCTGTGGTGAGGATCATGTGTTCAGTGCCATTCTGTGTGTATACTGACTTAGTAAGTCTCATAAATATGCACGATAAAACTCAGGCAATTTTGGACTGCACTGCTTCAGAATCTGCGGTAATGGGGACAAGAGCTGGAATGGTGGTTCCTGTCTCCCTGTCATTGTTGTTTGAGAAGTCTTGATTCTATGTTCCTTTTCCTATTCAAGATCCTTTGCTGCAGGCCTGACAACTTGCGTGGACAGGGTGAGCAGGTAACAAACTTGGAAAAGCTATTGAACCTGGGAGAGGTTGTAGGTGCTACTGCTGCCATCGCCAGAGGGCAGGACTTGAAGGTGGACGGCATCCCACCCCAGCACCACTCTGCATTTGTGTGGTTGGTGAGGACTTTTCGAGACTCTTCTAAAGCCTCATCTATTATCCCTTAGGTTACTGAGAGACAGAGGTAGAAATCTGGGTCTCAGAGATGAACTCAGCAGGAGAGATTGAATTTTACTTCTGTAGTGTTAACAGTCTATTGAGCAAATTAATAGCATCATAAAATTGTAAGTGTCTATGAAATTAAGAAAATGGATTGTTTTCAAACAGTTTGAGAAGAAGCATTTACATTTGGACAAGATAATTATGGTGTTAACAAAAGCTTGTGCAATTTAAGTTGGGGCTTTGGTAGTCTAATTTAGTAGGAGTCTGTAGAAGGTGATCATGGTAACAGCCTGTGAATCAGCCTCCCCACAGCTCCACACCTCTGGGAGATGTGTGACAAGGTGCAGGCTGCCCTGCTGGACAAGGGGCCAACAGCCAGAACCCAGGCCCAGACACGTGAAGTGGGTAGGCTTGAATCCTCCAATCCCTGGAGACACTGCCCCCCACCCCCAAGCCCTAGGACTCATTCATTTATTTGAAAGGCAGAGTTACACAGAGGGAAAGAGAAAGAGAGATCTTCCATCTACTGGTTCACTCTCCAAGTGTCCACAATGGCCAGGGCTGGGCCAGGCTGAAGCCGGGAGCCTGGAACTCCATCTGGAGTCTCCCATGTGGACTTAGGGGTCTAAGTACTTGAGGCATCTCCTGCTGCTTTCCCAGGTGCATTAGCAGGGAGCTGGATTAAAAGTGGAACAGTTAGGACTCAAATTTGTACTCATATGGGATGCCTGTGTTGCAGGTGGTGGCTTAACCCACTGTGCCACATTGCTGACCACTATGGGTTTCTTAAAGGCTTTTCTGTCCACAGAATTCCTGGCATCTGCACACAAACACAGGCTCTGGCACTTACTCCTCACCCTCACATTCCCTTTTCACAGTGCAGCTCCCTCTCTGTTTCCTTGCACTAAGAACTTTAAGTCCTGAGACTTGCTGACACCAGTGGTTTCTCTTCTGTCTTGTTCCCCAACACAGCCCTCCCCTTTCTGTCCTCTCCACTCCGCTGAAACTCTTAAAGGTCACCAAAGTTCGTAATTTCCAACCTAATGGCTCCTCCTGTGAACTCATCCTCGACTTGCCAAGCGCTTTACCCCAGCTGACCACTCCCACTCCTAATTGCGTTGGCTTTGGGGACATCACACTCTCTACTGGTTTCATTTTCCTCTGTGACTGTGGCTTCTTGGTTTCTTTCCCCCAGCTTAGTCTCCTTTCCTACTTGGCCTCTAAGTGAAGGGAGTCTCAGGGACCTCCCTCCTGGCACTGACCTCCTTCACCCCATGACTTCTCATTTCCACACCGAGACTTCTCACCTCTCCTCTGAGTTTCAGTCTATAACCAAGTGCCTGCATGACATTTCCACTTGGATGTTTAAGAGAAGTCTCAGCTCTAACATACTCAAGATAAAATTTTTGATTCCCCTCCCCTACCTTACTCCTGCCCTGGAGGCTTCCCCTTCTTAGTTGCTTTGCCTACCCAGTCCCTAGAGCCAAAACCTAGGAGTTGACTTCATTTTGTTTGCTCACCCTGCATAGCCAATCCCCTAGGAAGACTCATCAGCCTCATATCCCGAAGGAAGCCTAAAAGTGCCCACGTACTCTCATTTGTCACTGCTGTTGCTCTTTCCAAAAGCATGTTCTTTTATTTGCATCTACTTGAAAGGCAGAGAGAAAGAGAGAGAGAGAGAGAGAGAGAGAGAGAGAGAGAGAGAGAGAGAGAGAGAGAGAACAAATAGACACTCACCATCCCATCCATTAGGGTTTATTCCCTAATGAGCACAGCAGCCAAACTCAAGAAGCTGGAACTCCATCTGGGCCTCCCATTGGGGTAGAGGGGATTGAAACAGTTGAGCCATTCCCAGAAAGTTGGATTAGAAGTCCAGTAGCTGGGACTCAAATTGGCCCTTTGTTAGGGCTGTGGGTGGCCCAAGTGGTGGCTTAACCCACTGTGCCACAATGCCTGCCTCTGCCCTGGGCAAGGGCTGACACCTGGATTCTCTTATTCCAAAAAGAACAACCACACACTCTGCACCACTGTCATGTCCCAGACCAATCTCTTGCCTGAGTTCAACTCCTGCTACAGTCATGTGCTGCTTAATGCTGAGGACACACTGAGAAATGTGTGGTTAGGTATTCTGTTGTGTGAGCATCACAGAGTGTGCCGAAGCCAGCTGGAACGCTGCAGCCTTCTGCACGTCTGGGCAGCCTGGTATGGTCTGTATTCACTCGTAGGGCCACTGTGAGCAAAACACCAGACTCAATGAAGCAACACAAGACTCAATGATGAGGCAGTGAAGGCATGCAGTAAACATGAGATGGTTGAGGCTGCTCTCTCTGTAAAACAGCATGCTAGTGTTTAGTAAATGTTTTTCTAGTAAAGAGACAGATAATAAGATAATGATAAGAGTATATAAACACATATACCCATACCACGTATTATCATGTTCTGTGCTTCTGTATGCTTGCAGATCAGTGGGCTGGTTTACACCAGCATCATCCCAAGTGTGAGTGGTGTGTGGAGAAGGCTGTGACAGCGTGAGCCAGTAGGAATTTTTCAGCTCCACTGTCACTTTACAGGACCACCCTTATGTGCACTGCCCATTGTTGACTAAAGTGTGGGTATGTGGTACAGGACTGTAGGAATCTCCCAGGAGAGAGCCACCTCTTCTTTCCATTTCTTCTTCCCTAACACCTGTACACTCCCTCGCCTGTAGCAGATATTGAATAAATGAAAGAGGAGGATGAATGAATGGTCATGCATAAGTCTGGCTAAGTGGTGCCATATTGAAACAGCTACTGTAGGCTGGCGCCATGGCTCACTGGGCTAATCCTCCGCCTTGTGGCGCAGGCACAACGGGTTCTAGTCCTGGTCGGGGCGCTGGATTCTGTCCCGGTTGCCCCTCTTCCAGGCCAGCTCTCTGCTGTGGCCAGGGAGTGCAGTGGAGGATGGCCCAAGTCCTTGGGCCCTGCACCCGCATGGGAGACCAGGAGAAGCACCTGGCTCCTGCCTTTGGATCAGCGCAATGAGCCGGCCGCAGTGGCCATTGGAGGGTGAACCAATGAAAGGAAGACCTTTCTCTCTGTCTCTCTCTCTCACTATCCACTCTGCCTGTCAAAAAAAAAAAAAAAAAACACAAAAACAAAAACAAAAACAAAAACAAAAACAAAAACAAAACCCAGCTACTGTAGAACCAAAAACTAAAATGTACTCCACAGATGCTTTGACCAGCATAGTCGTGGCATCAGCTAACATATAGACAGGTAGTTAATGCTATCTCATTTCTGAATGTAAAATAAACTTGAAAATAAAACTCACTTCTTTACAGCTAAACTTGAAGGTAATGCTGACCAATTTGTGTGTCGGGTCACCATGCCCTCGGAGTCTTTAGTTCGATCTCTTAATTTTTTAAAAATAATTTTATTGTGCACTCTCATATTTTTCTTTTGTGATACAAAAATAAAAAATGCCTTCAGGGTAAATAATCCTCTGATATATAAAAGTTTGATAAAATCTTTTTTCCCCCTCCCTGTATCTTTTGGTGTCTTTAAAAAAAGCTTCACTTATCTAAAACAATTCCAGAAAACTATGAATTAAACCATCCCCACATCCTAGGACTCTCATCTAGTCTTATAAAATCTGAATTTCATTCTTGTTTTTGCGACACTGCTCGCTCCATGTGTGCCCTTTTGTGTTTCTAAATACTGAAATCAGAATATCCATGCCCATGTTGGTTAGTGAGATATAGGAAGTTGTGATTTGATAGTGTTTCCAGACAATGAGTCTGCAGTGGATTTTGCATGTAATTTTTTATCTTCTTCCATCAAGTGTAACAATATGTTGAATTTGCCATGGGCCTTTACAGCTTCAATGTTGTGAAGAGCTCTGCATGAAATTTTAAAGAGACTGGACCTTTCATCTGTGCAACAGCAGGACACCTCGCGATAGGGACAAGAAAGGAAGAGAGAGAGAGCACATTTCTGAAGCAATAGCAAAAAATAACAGCAGAAGCAATTATTTCATCAAAGGTTGATTTCTTTCTCCTATTCCCTCTATATTTCTTTCTTTCTTTCTTTTTTTTTTTTTTTTTTCAGATTTCTTAGCTGGAGATTGTCTACCTTGTTGCCTTCATCTCCTGCTGCATGTTACATTTGCCAGTTTCACACGATCAAAATGGGGGAAAAATCCTAAATGAAAAGGTGTTTGTTTTAGGTGTGGTAGCATGTACATGTATGTGCTGGGAATGACGGCAAGCGTTCGGCACTCGCTGGGGCCCTTCATCGTTGGTCTACTTGGGGAGGTAAATGATGCAGACAGGTACCCTTCTTGACTGTGCGTCCTCCGTCTTCTCTCGTAGACATTGGAACAATCTTTGTGTTGAAGGGAAAGAGAATTTCGTCTCTCTGTCTCTGTGGCTAACGCTGATGGGCTCTCTTTTTTCTCTGGGATGGGGAGTGGATTCCTGGCAGTGGCGTTGGTCCGATGCTGACCTTGTGACATGGGCAGTATTCTGTGGGCAGTGAGGGCTCCAAATGTGAGCCACCATGTTCTCTTGCTGTGATCCACAGATATCATGAAAGGGAAATGCCTGGGCTTCCTCATGGGCTGCACCTGAACTTGTCACTCAAACACAGCTCCAGAGAGCCACATCCTTCTAGCTGGGTGAGCCACGCCCCGCTCTGAGTATTAAACGTGGTGTTTTCTTCCTTGCATTGCTATTTATCTGCTTCAGTCTTGGATGACTTACCCTGTTTCTGTCTTCCTCCATTTCCTTTCTCCTGTAGAGGATGTTGAGGGGATTGATAAAATATGGACTACTTGCTTGGGTGTTGAGGATGTTGAAGGAAATCCATGCTCCATCTAATAGTTTCTCTTGGTGCTGTAACAAATCACTACTCATGTAGTGGCTTAAAAGAACACACTCTCATTTTCTTATGGTTCTGGAGGCTGGAGTCCAACATGAATGTTTAGGGGTTCAAGGTGCCTGCAGGGCTGTGTTCTGTCTCGAGGCTCCAAGGGAAAATCTGATCCCTCTTACTCTCTAGCTTATGGAGTCTGCCTGTGTCCCTCCCACTGACCAAACAGCCCTTCAGCCTTTTCTTCTCTTATCCCACGTTCTTGTTCTTAAGATCGCCGGTCACTTCTTCAAAGTCCCCATCACCCTGTAAGGCTTGCAGGTTCTGGGACTGGGTCATACCTATCTTTGGGTGACATTATTCAGCCCACTGCTCCCTGCAACTTCACAGCGTGGAGCATTTAGACAGTGCTCGTCCTGTTCCTTTCCATTTGTGAATGTACGGAACAGTCCATGCTTGAATGACAGTGACCTTGAACTTCTTAAACACAGAGGAGAGAGATGTTTTGTTCACATGCTCCCCAATGGTCCCCTTAAGAGTCAAAACTGTGATCAGCTTCTTTCAGTGGTGGCTCCCTAAGCAATTGGGACCGTGTCCAGAGAATTCTGATTATTTCCAACAGTCACTGCAGAGTCATCTCTTCCTCCTGCTTCCCTACTGTCCAGACTGTTTGGTTGAAAGCTACGGTACTCGTTCTTCATGATGCCTCACATAGACGCTAAAGAAATCAAGTAGTTAAGTGTGGCCATGAAGTTTGCATTCATGTTTCCTACCAGCATTGTTCCAGTTCCCTTCTAAGTCTTATCGAGGCAGCACCCTTCCTCCCACCCCGCACCTCCTTCCTCCCACCCTATTTGCCTGAGTTCTGCCCTTACGGACTCTGGATCTCTGCAGAGAACCTAACTGGCCTTGCTTTGTGATAGATTCGTGATCTATATTCTGCAGCAATGTGTCTTGTCAGTCGCTTAGATTGTGTGAATTCACATTCAGGCTAGAATAGTAAAAGATAGTGGAAGTAAACCTAAAGGGCCATAGATGTTGCATTTAGGGCAGAAGGTCACGTGAGGCCAGCGGAGGAGCTGTTTGTTTTTTAAGAGGCCTCTGGAGGTGACAATACCTTGGTGACTCCAGATCTGAAGCACTGGACTTCATTCTGGCAGGCTGAGAAATTTGATTTTGTCCATGCAGTGTACGGCTTAGCCTGCTACTTAGACCGAAGGGATCCTTGGACCAGGGTCCCTATTACTCAGGAAGCATTTGAACTGGTATAATAACCATGTGCTTCTCTGAAATCCTTTTTTTTGTGCCTCCATGGCTAAGCCATGCCTTTTTAAAAAATGAGTTATTATATCCTTAGCTATATTAATCCATACAGTAAGTATAGAGTCAAGCATTGCCAACCCCAAAGCCTTTAAGGGTCTGTTGCAGGAGAGAGCACACCATGTTAGTTAATATGTAGCTGTTAAGAATTAAACAGAACTGGGTTGGCATCCTTGGGCTTGCAACATTAAAGCTATGTGATTCTTGCTAATTTCCCTAACATTTTTTCCCTGTCTCAGGTTCCTTTGTATAAACAACACAGGAGAACACTAGCCCCATGCAGACAACAGCCCAGGGGTCACACCAGTCCTTCTGCCCCCGCATTGGCAGGCAAAGGCTGTTACTAGGGAGCCTATGCAGAGCGCTGGGCACCTTTGGGAGGAGCCTGAGGCTGAACGGGTGCTGCATGTGTGGCCTGGGCCTGAGCCTTGGCTTGGGGCTTGGTTTCGGCCTGGGCCTCACGCTTGATTTCAGCCAGGGCCTTACCCTTGTCCGTGCCCTTGATTTGAGCTTTGGCCTTGTTCTTGATTTGAGGCTCGGTCTTTGGCCTCCGCCTTGTTCTTTCGCAGGGACAGCCTAAGACCCCTGGCAATGCGGGGATGAGCACATCTCAAGTGGAAGTTTAACCTACTGCGCTGCAACATCCCTCTCCCCTTTGTTTGCTAAATGCATCCCCTTTTATCCCAATTGCTATTATTTTACCTGTGTCTTTCTTTTTTAATGACTTTTGCAGTATATAGAAGTAGCAAAATTTATACATTTTTTTCCTTTCTTATTATGAAATTTATTTTTTTTTTGTAAAAGAGTGTGAAGGTTTAAAAATTACTCAACCTCACTTTTGGAGAAACAGGTTAGTATTATTTATGTGTTGAAAATAAGAAAAGTTAAACATAAAAAGTTTAAAGGTCTTTAAACACAGTTACTTTTTTTTTTAACTTTTATTTAATGAATATAAATTTCCAAAGTACAGCTTATGGATTACAATGGCTCCCCCCACCCCATAACTTCCCTCCCACCTGCAACCCTCCCCTCTCCCGCTCTCTCTCCCCTTCCATTCACATCAAGATTCATTTTCAATTCTCTTTATATACAGAAGATCAGTTCAGTATATATTAAGTAAAGATTTCAACAGTTTGCACCCACACAGAAATACAAAGTGAAACATACTGTTTGAGTACTAGTTATAGCATTAAATCACAATGTACAGCACATTAAGGACAGAGATCCCACATGAGGAGCAAGTGCACAGTGACTCCTGTTGTTGACTTAATAATTTGACACTCTTGTTTATGGCATCAGTAATCACCCTAGGCTCTTGTCATGAGTTGCCAAGGCTATGGAAGCCTTTTGAGTTCGCCGACTCTGATTATATTTAGACAAGGTCATAGTCAAAGTGGAAAAAGTGGAAGTTCTCTCCTCCCTTCAGAGAAAGGTACCTCCTTCTTTGATGACCTGTTCTTTCCACTGGGATCTCACTCACAGAGATCTTTCATTTAGGTTTGTTTTTTTTTTTTTTTTGCCACAGTGTCTTGGCTTTCCATGCCTGAAATACTCTCATGGGCTTTTCAGCCAGATCTGAATGCCTTAAGGGTTGATTCTGAGGCCAGAGAAAACACAGTTACTTTCAAACCTAACCAAGTATTTATTGAACACCTACGGTTGTTTAGTGTATAAAACATGGTCTATGTCTTGAGGGTATTTGCATGTGAATCATGAAAACTTTGATATAACTTAGAAAATCATATAAGGCATTAGTTCACTAAGTTTCAAATTTTGTTACAGAAAGTGGTATGAGTTTCAAGAGGAACTAGGTCAACAGAGTATCTACACTGGTTCCTGATGAAGCCTAGGAACATTATGGGGATTTGAACTGGGGCTTAAAGCCTAGCAAGGATCTACTAATGAGGATATAGAACCTGTGTCAGTTTTCTATTTCTTTTTTTTTTTTTTTTTGACAGGCAGAGTTAGACAGTGAGAGAGAGAGAGACAGAGAGAAAGGTCTTCCTTCCGTTCGTTCACCCCCCAAATGGCTGCTATGGCCGGCGCGCTGCACTCAATCCGAAGCCAGGAGCCAGGTGCTTCTTCCTGGTCTCCCACGCAGGTGCAGGGCCCAAGCACTTGGGCCATCCTCCACTGCCTTCCCAGGCCACAGCAGAGAGCTGGACTGGAAGAGGAGAAACCAGGACAGAACTGGCCCCCCAACCGAGACTAGAACCCAGAGTGCCAGCGTCGCAGGCGGAGGATTAGCCTAGTGAGCTGCGGCGCCAGCCAGTTTTCTATTTCTGAATAACAAACTACCCCAAAACTATTTTCCAAAAGTGCTCATTTAATTTAGCTCATAGTATTGCATGTTGACAATTTTGACTTGGCTCAGTTGGGAAGTTCTTTTGTGGGCCAGGCTTAGCTAACCTTGTCTGGGGTTGCTTGTGCACCTGCAGTCAGTGTGTTTAGACAGGTGTGTCATGGTCACATCTGGGACAGCTGGGATGTTTGGAGTCCTTCTCCACTTGTATTCTCAATCTCTAGCCACAGGCTGGTTCTGGGTTTGTTCCCATGGTGTGCACAGAGTTCCTAGAATTTGAGAATGGAAGCTGTCAGGCTTAGGCTCAGGATTCATATGCTTTTTTTTTTTTTTTTTTTTTGTGAGTTCTGTTGGTGAAAGCAAGTCATACGACGAACTCAGACTCAAGGGGTAGGAAAACATACTCTTCCTCTTGCTGGGAGGAGCTTAAATACTATGACCATTTTGGCAGGCCACTGCACAATTATTCAGCTTCATGCTGGCTGAGTGATTTAATCCTTACACTAATGTTTGGTGATCATATTCAGAAAGCTATCTTTGACAAGGCAATCAAAAATAAAAATCGAGAGTAGAAGTCGCAATACAGATGACATTTTTCCATGGCAGAATATGTATTGGCTTTTTAAGGAAACTTCCTTTTCATCTGCTTTCAAATAAGATGGTTGGTTATATGATGTCTGGATTTCTAGGCTGGCTAGAGTGATGTGTGATGGTCTTGTCATCCCTCTTCCAACCCTGTCTTACTTCTTATTTATTCATTTATATTTATTTGAGAAGCAGAGAGAGAGAGCAAGCAAGTGAAAGAGGACACACAGGAGACAAGAGACAGATGGTACCACTCCCAGCAGCTTGTTCCCTCTCCAGATGCCTGCTAAATGGCTGAGGCTGAGCCACAACCAGAGCCAGAAGTCAGGATTGAAATCCAGGCCTCCCATTCGCGTGGCAAAAACCCGGTTACTTGAGCTCTCATTGCTGCCTCCAGGGATTGCATTGCTGAGAAGTTGGAGCCAAGATCTGGCTCTGCATTGATCCCAGGTACTCCTATATAGGATGTAGGCATGTTAACTTAAATGCCTGCTCCCCTCTTCCTTTTTAAACATATAAAAAGGGGTGTGGTATTCAGTTCTGGCATTAAATGCTATAATCCTTAAAGTATTAACTAATAAAGCTATACATGATGATTCTTGAAGTTAAAAGAGCCAACTTCTAGTCTTGTATTAATAGTTTAAGTTAGTTGACTTTGCTGGCAGTTTCTGGCTTCAATTATTAGTATATGTCCTCTTGCCTTATTTTGGCCTTGTTGAAGCAGCCCTAGGAATTCCATCAATTCTTGGTTTTACTATATAGAGGGTAGAAAAGGTGGCCAATAAGTCCCTTCTAGATGCTTCTCTCCCTCTTCTCAGCCTTGATGTCTTCTCAGGTCACATGTGAGGTTCAGGCAAACTGAATGGACCTCTTGGTTTGTGCCTTTGTTGACAAAGTCATGGCATCCTGGCCAAACCTTTAACTCTCAATGAAGCATTAGTAATGTCAGGGCGTAACCTAAGATACTTTTATATAAAAATGGCTCTTTTTAAAACCAAAGGTTATTTTCCATTCTTACTTCTTTCTTACTGAACAGAGATACCTTGAAAATGCCCTGTATTTATACATGAAAGCCTCATTCTTGGACAAGATGATGCTAATTAAAATAAATATACTGCTCTATAAAAGGACCGGGCATCATAGTGGCGCTGTCCGTGAGCGCTGGAGCCAGAATCTTGTTTGAATTAAGAGAATGTCTGCTAAGTTAAAGCACCCCATGGAGACCTGCAAGGCCAGAGCTTCCAGCAGTCCATGCTGTCTTTATTGAGAGACGTATTTACATCTTCCAGACTGGTAATTAATCACTCTGTGGGGCTTCTTAAGGGGGAGACCCACACTCACAGAGAATCCTTTTGTGCTGCTAGGAACCACAAAGCATGGGCACAATTAAAATGCTGGTTTAATTTATTATATGGAAACACGGAACAGGAATGTTTCAAAAGATGTTGACAGGGCTGGGATTCTAGAATCACCTTTAAAAAAAAAAAAAAAGAAAACAAATGCCTATCCCCTTAAATTAAATTATACAAATAACACATTTCTGTAAGTAGCTTGGAAGCATAGAAAGCTCTTGACATTAATTAAAATTTGAAGATGTTATATCATTTGTTGTTAATGCATGGTTTTTGTTAGGGAGAATATATTTCAAGGCGATCTATTTATGAAAATTAAATGGGGAAAATTGCCTATTGAGCCAATGTCAGTTAATAAGGCTGCATTTCTTAGAAATGTGGATTCCTCAGTAACTAAAATGTTTTTATATTCCAATAATGGCTTCTATTTTGGATCCTCTCAAAAATTGTCTTTGTGACTTGAATTTTGAGATTTCTACACAGATTTCCATTGTCAGAGGGATTATAAGCTCCAAAAACCAGGAAGGCTTTCATATATTTTGTGGTGTTGGGTAACGTGTATTTGCAGAGAGTTTCTTTGAAATCCATGTGGTTAGGTACGTGGACCTCCTCCAAATGCCTCCGCAGGACCAGGCGCCAAAGGGCCCCATTAACTGCCTTTAACCAGCTCTCTTCTAACGAACACTCTGCGCTGTGTCTCGAAACTGCACTTCCCTGGTGTCACACAAACAGGAGATAATGGGAGAGTTGTTTGCCCTGCGAGGGAGAACTGACAGAGTCGCCTGGGTGAGGACCTCACATGCAGATAATATTCTGAAAAGCTGCACATCGCCAGCATTGTGGGGGTGGAGGGAGGGAATTCCTCATCCTGGTTTAGGTTTTATTTTCTGTTGGCCCTGGTGCAGATACAGTTCACTTGACTTTGCAGTCGATGTTGAGCAAAACACTTAAGACAATGTGAAAATCACGAGTTCTTCAGTGAACGCCAGTGGCCAGTGGTGCCAGTGCCCCTCCCTGTACTGCCGCCACTGAGGTGCACCTCGACATTCCAATCACGGTGTGGGAATTCACTGACTTCTGTTGGTATGGATGATTCTGGGATAGGAGATAAAATGGAGGAGTTTGTTTAAGTGTGTCCTCCCAACTGGTTAGATTTAAAGCAGCCACAGTGAAGGCAATATTTACTTTAGGAATGTTTACATGGTATGGATTTTCTTTTGGGAAATGTCCCTGTTTTTGTGGAAAATTCTTTTGGTTCAGGTAACAAATAAGAATTAACCATTGTTGACATTGTAAGAATTGGTCTTCCTCTCCTCCCTTTATTCATTCCCCACCTCCAGTGAGTCACCAATTCCTACGGCTTCTCCTCTTTAATATCTAAATGTTCTGTCCCCCTAGCCACTGTGGGCTCCCAAACGCCCACCACTGCGGATGCTGATGGCCTTGGCTGTTCTCTTTGAGGGCCTGAATCACATCTGATTTGACTTGGCCATGGTGTCTGGCATGTAGCATACTTGACATATTATTATTGAAGGCTTTCTTTTAAATCATTCAATTCAGTTGTTCTCAATGGGACAGGGAGTGAAGTGTGGATGTGGTCTTGCCCCCACCCCTACTGACATTTGGCAATGTCTGGAGATACTCAGTTCAGTTAAAACTGAGCTTTGTGTGTGGTGTGTGTGTGTGTGTGTGACATTTGAGTTACTGGCATTTCGTGGGTTGATGATGTCAGACCTACTGCTAAACATCCTGCAATACACAGCATTGCAGCGAAGAAGTCCCTGGCCCCAGATGTCAAAGTGCCCAGACTGAGAAGCCTTGCTCTAATTTGGTTTTCACTTTGTCTCTTGAGCAGAGGGACAGCTGGTAGAGGTGTATTCACTGTGGACATGAGAAAGCACACTTGGGGGAGCTACATGACTCACCCCACTTCACTGGGTACAAGGCAGTCACAGAACCAGGAGTTGAAACCCAGGCCCTCAAATCCAAACCTAGATAATAACCACATTGTTTCATCTACTTTGAGTATTGAGACTTTTCCCTTCAATTATCTGGACACTTGCCTTAGATTTTAACCTTGGAATCTGTCCAAACTCTACTAAAAAGTGATAATAAAAAATTAAGACAGGGCC